>NC_142793.1:710000-2007500 GCF_988280905.1 Pimephales promelas | reverse complement strand
AAATAAAACTGAACTTGATATTTGTGTCATTAAAACACCCTTTAAGATTCATAGCTTCAAACAACATCTACTGAACTACTGCAGCCGAAGCACAACACACTCATTTAGTCTTTCCCGCGGCTCATTTAGATGCACATTTCTGGACTCATGAGAACAAAATTCCCACAGTGACGTTCACTTCTCCCTTCTCCTTATTCCCTGAACATGACAAGGCGGTCTTAGCTGTATATTTAAACTTATGGAGGTCATACGGTGCACTAGAATATTACACGTTTGTTGAATATAATCAATTTTTGCATCCCTTCATTAAAGCAAAACTGGCTGATTTACATATTTCACAGACACTGATGACACATTTTTCTCTGTTTTTGTTAAGTATGTTAAGTATGAGTATGTTCATTTCAATTTTGTCACGTTTCCATGAAATGTTATGGTGACCACTAAGAAGTATCAGATGGAGTGTGCTCATTCATGAATGATGAAGTGTAATGCTGAGATCTGTCCTCCAGATGGCGCTGCCAGTACCTCTTTGTGTCGGGTGCGTTCGGTCTCGGGCGCTGGGGCCTCGACACTCAATGATGAAGAGCTGGACATGGATGAGCGTCTACTGCTGCAATCAGACGGTGGAGGAGAGCGACTCGGAGACTAGAGAGAGAGAGAGAGGACGGTTAGATCGACAGGACTGATGCTGAAACACTTTCTCTGTAAAGATTCTGTAGAGTAATTTCAGTCGACTGAACGTGTTTCTCTGTTGCTCAAGACATTTTGAAACTTGTCAGGATGGCTTCATCGGTTGAGACACGGATGAGTGGCGAAATGTCGAGGATGGGTTTCCCAGAGGGGTTTGTGGGGGCAGTGACGCAACGCTAAGAATTACATTGAATGCAAAATTTTAATAAATAAGTCTGGACGATAATTAGCATTCCAGCATTCAACCAGACATAAATAATACGACTGTAACTTAACCTGCAAATGGTCCTTTGTTTCCTGTTTACACTTCTGGGTTTCGGGGTCTATACGACCCCAAAAATTGATTGAGTAATTGTACAAAAAATGTACATTTTTAATCATACAAATAATATATAATTTGTTTTGTTTACTTCTCATCTATTCATTAATGCTGTGTTTTTGGAGATATAAAGTACTTTTGTATCCATATACCACACCATTCCTCAACTACACCGTTAGCTTGCATATATGAAATATAATTTTTTTTTATGATACATTGCATTTATGCTCTAGTACTACTCCTTCATTTCTGTGTAAAAACTTTCAGATTTATTTATGAAATTTTTATCAGATTTTATAAAAAAAATTATTATTATTTTTTTTTTTTGACACATGAAGAAAATATATTTAGTTTTTTTTTTCACATTTCCCATTCATTTCAATGTGGGGTCATATTGATCCCGAAGACCAGAATTGTAAACATTTTTTTTTTTTTTTACATACCTTCAGATCAACCGAATCAAGCCTAGTTTTTGTGTGTGTATAGATAGATAATGTATGAAAAGTCACAAAATCTTATTCCACTGAGATGAAGGAAACCTTTTTTATTATTAAGTACAAGTCGATTGAGGGCTGCAATTAATTATATAATTTTTATTTTACAAATTTACAGTAAAATTTACATCAGCAATATATTTCTGTCTTACATTTTATAATTAGACAAAACAATATTACAATAGTAATAATAATATTTATTATTTTTGCTTAATTTCAGTTTGACACCAGTGTGAATGTGAAACTGAGATACAATCGCAACTAAAGAGATGTCTGAGTCTGCTATAAAGTGAATATGTGAACGTGTCATTAAATGATTGAAATGCTTTAAATCTGGGTGGGGGGGGGGGACTTCGATTAAATATTTGACCCTTATGGGGTTCGGCTGAAAAAACTAAAAAGTTTGTGAACGCTTGGTTAAGAGAAACACATCCAACTGACAAGATCCAACTTTACAACACATCAGTTTGAAATCTAAGCTCACCTCAAATCCACTTTCCCTTTTACTGGAGTCACTGTGTTTGCGCTCCAACAGAGACAGAATCTGCAACACAGATAACTTAGTTTACGAAATTATTCTGAAAATAATACAGCTGGACACCGCTGGGCTGCGTTCCAGTCCTTTTCCCTCGCTAGTTTTCCCCAGTCTCGTTCACTCAGATGTGCGTAATTGCTTGCAATGCATGTGTGCCCAATGTGTTGAAGCCCTTGATCACCTGAATCCGCTATGGAGTCGATATATTATTTACTCTTTTTTTTTTACTCACATTTTCCTAAAAATGTGTTTAATACAGTGGCCAACTTTTTTTGAGATGTGTTGATGCCATGAAATTTAAAATCAACTTATTTTTCCCTTCAAATTATGCATTTTCTCAGTTTAAACATTTGATATGTCATCTATGTTGTATTCTAAATATAATATTGAAATTTGAAACTTCCACATCATTGCATTCTGTTTTTATTCACAATTTGTACAGTGTCCCAACTTTTATGGAATTGGGTTTGTATATCAATCGAGGGTCTGTCCATATAAACTTCACTTGTCCACGTCACACAGTGGAAGGCACTATAGACGAATCCGACGAGCGTTCTGTGTAGGCTGCCATCTTGTGGCGACGCCATTACTGAGCTGTTACACAGGCATATAGACATATGCACCGGTATGTAAACAAACCTCGGTGATAACGCGAACTCACCCTCGATGACAGCTACAGCCAGGCAGAATGACTTGTTGGTTTGATCTGTGACTGCAGTGGCCTCCAGTCACAGATGAAGGTACAAACGATCTTACAGATTAACGTTATTTATGAAAATAGCTTGGCAAGCTAGCTAGGCTAACGTTTGCTAACGAGGAAACTATAAAAAGATCTGTCCATTTGGCAACAAGAAATAAATAAATGAATGAAATCAAATAAACAAATTCATGTTTTTCATTTGTGTCCATTATTTATCTCATTTTCACATTGCAACAGGCAAGGGTAAGGTAACGATACAGCTAGAAAGTATACATAATATCGACCAATTAGTGTTTTTAAACCATGGAAAGAGGTCAATATAACAGCGGGAGAACAATTATGTCACATAACGTTACATTTAGCCATTTAATGACCATAGCATGTTAATTTAATAGAAAAAATAGCAAGAGAGGAGATTTTGCTGATCACTATATCACATATTTATTATATTTTTTTTACTTATGTCATTAAATAATTGTTATTATACGCGAATGTCCACGTCTTGTACTCGCCCAGGAAATCTGTAAACCGTACGGCACCATACAGGGGCAGTCGACCCGGGGTATTCACAATGTTTTCTCTTCAAAATTGAAATTTTACTGCCACCATTGAAACAATTTATAACGGAAACTGTTTACCCACTCGACATTATACAAGGGCTAACGTTGTAACGTTAGTGACAGTCGTAAATCGCGGGCTGTTTATTCCAGTGGACGCAAGTTGCAACTAAAACAATAGGAGGCAATGGCGCAACGCTACCCAGCAACAGCTCAGTAATGGCGCCCGCTTACTTCCGGTAGTGTCGCCGGATTCGTCTATAAAATGGCGGCGGGGCCTCCCCCGAGGGGAAGTGGAGTGGAGCGCAGTGCTGGTCTAGACTGCACGCACATCTAACCTTGGAGTTGAGGGCGCAGTGTAACGGAGTCTCCTTGGCCTTGTTATGGATGAGCGTCGATGCTCCGTTCTCCAGGAGCACTTCCATGATGCCCTCGTAACCCCAGCGCGCGGCGATGTGGAGCGGCGTGTCTCCCTTATCGTTCTGAACGTTCAGGCGACAGGAGTGCAGGTCGAAGTACACCAGCGCCTTCACACACTGACACACACATTTACATCAAGAATACACACACCATCAGTTTTAACACTAGACATTCACAAATGTAGTTAATGTAATGATGAAAGTAAAACTACGGTGTACTGTCTTACATCTTCGTGTCCGTACATGCAGGCCAGGTGTAGAGGAGTGTTCCCGCTGTTATCCTGAGCATCTGTGTTTGCCTTATAATCCAAGAGCAGCAGCTACAACAGCCAGCGTGGAGAGCAACCAAACAACAGATAAGGGACAGGAGTTTCATGATTATGAAGAGCTGAGAGTTAAAACACACTCTGAATCAACATGCACCAATGCTAACCGATTTCCTAACTAGAGCCCGACCGATAATGGATTTTGAAGGCCGATACCGATACAAATATTTGTTGGTTTTAAAATCCGATATTCCGATATATCGGCCGGTATTTTTTTATTTCAGAAACGCGCAACTAAACATCAACAGATTTCCCTAACATGAGTTATTTGTAGTTATTTACGAGTTTTAACTAAAATAATATGATAATGCATTTTAAACACAACAGAACAGACTGATAATAGTGGTATTCGCTAGCTTTATGGTTAGCTAGTCAACGATGAGCCATAATTTAGCAATGGATTACGTCATACTGCAAATTGTAAAACATAAATTTTCAATATAACAGGCCGAGGAGAGATGATACGTCTCATTGCTATAACTGTCACGCGCTATTAAAGAAATACTTCAGTCACATTGTCAAAAGTTAAAAGGACAGTCAGTCGACTACACTGAAACAACGTAACATAACATAACTATTACTAGCTAATTCTTCACTCTCGGCTTATTTAACAGCAGCAAAACTGGACATGATAGTCACATTTTGTCCTGCTTATTTGAGTTAAGATGGGGATGTTCTTTTAATTGTTATTCAAGCAACGTATGACTCGTGACCAACTCAACGAGTGTTGCCAACAGGGACGGTGTAGAGCGCCCTCTGGTGGACAAACTATACAACTCCAACACTCATGACATGGTTCAAGCGTGTTTCGTCTGTTTTTATTTTATTTTTGAAATATTCATTTATCGACCATCATAACTGCCGATACAGTTGGTTTGGAAAATGACTAATATCGGCCGATAATATCGGTCTGGCTCTACAAACATGGATTCAGTACTTTACTGAGTTCATTGTTTCTGCTTTAAATTAATACATTATTAGCCAACTGTGTGATTTGTATTTGTACATTTCTGAAATACATAACTTGGACACAATCACCTCTAACAGACCACTCTGAACTGTAATGTAGCATTTTCTGTAAAGCTGCTTTGAAACAACATGTATGGTGAAAAGTGCTAAACAAATAAATGTCAATTGAAATGTATTAAAATCTAACATGCTAAAAACTAACCATACAGTTACAAGATAGTTATTGACACAAGGCATGTTGGGGTCTGACCGTGACTCCCTGGTAGCCCTTCTGGCAGGAGAAGTGTAGCGGCGTGAGGGCATGGTAGTCGGTGGCGTTCACCACAGCTCCCTTTGACACCAGCAGATCGATCAGCAGCGACTGACCTGCGCACAAGCACAACGTTTATTGGCCAACTCTGAGTGAAATCTACAGATTCATGATTCAAGAATACCACAACGAAATCTCTCATGAGAAAATCTAAAACAAACCTCACCACAAATAGCAGCAACATGTAGAGGAGTATAGCCTCGGTCATCCCGAGAGAACGGAGTGACTATGGACGGGTCGTTTAATCTCCTGAACCAAGAAAGACAAGCAAAGCAATGCTTTAACCTTTAATTAGGGAAAGGACATCATCACTTGTGTTGGTCATCAGTCCAACATATTGTTATTACAGTCTCAAAATTAAAGAGCTGTGATAGAGATTGTAGTGTTAAAGGCGCTATATGTAAGAATGTGTATGTATTAATCACTTTTTATAAGTACTAACAAAAAAACAAAAAAAACTTCTATGAAAGCCTGTAGACTGATTTTTGTGTGAAGGACTGCTGGGAAAATCAAAAGGATGTGACGGTTTAGTGCCTTTCTTCAGTTCAGTGACACATGAAACCAATGCTTATATGATGTTCAGGACAATGCTGATGCGTCATGTAATGAAAAACTATGCATCTATAGACTGAACTCGCAATAAGCATGTGCATGTGACGTCACCATTTTCACAAATTCAGTATTATTTTCAAAAGTTTACACTTCGAAACGCGTTTTTAAAAGTTTGTTCTTCAGGCCCCCAAAAGGCCAATGTTGTGTAAATGAACGTCCGAAACGCATAAAATAAGTTTTTAGTATTTAGTTGTCGTATAAAGGGCCTCTTATGCCTGGTTCAGATTACACGATGATTTTTTTTGTCTGTTACGATAGTCAGATTACGCCATTTTGACTCCTAAAATCTTGTTGTGTCGTGGACAAGACACGTCATACTACATGTTGCTTCCTGCCCAGTCATCGCGTGCCGTCTTTATCGAGAAGCCGAAACTAGTCGCGAGTGACTTCCGGAAACGAACGTAAACAAACAATGGATGAAGCGGTGAGTGTTGTATTGGCTGTCCTGTGTTTTAGAAAAAAAGTAAAAAAAAGAAAGAAAAATATTTTTCTAAATTTAAATTAAATTTGCTGGAAGAGGACAGTATGGGCTGTCAATCCTCCAAAGAGAACTTGAGGTCAAATATTGTTTTCTTATATATTTTTACTTTTAGTTTTAACGTTAGCACCATCGCCTCTCTTTTGTTTCGCCATTTTTGAAAGTTGTGTACGGAAAAGCTCCTGTGCTCCTATTGGTCAACCTCATACATGTGCCGGAGCCGTCGTGGGCGACCGTTAAACAAATTAAACATGCTAGTCTGTTTGTCGTGAAGCATCGCAGACGCGACGTAGGTCGCCGCCCACTATACGAGATAATACGATCGAATCTTGCGTCTCGACGCCCGTTGTTGTTTACGAATCCCCACGACACCCTACGTCAAATGGATCGTGCCAAAATCGGGCTAAAATCGTGTAATCTGAACCAGGCATTAGACCTTCAAGATCAGGTAATTGTGTATAAAAGGCATTAATGCAAAATTTCGGATCACTTCAACAGCTTCTGTGCATTTGCGGTGTGGATGATAGCCTGTCAGTCCTGACCCTGAGATGTGGAGGTCACAGGCGTCACAGGAACACAGCGGGTGGCATAACTTCTTCCCGTCCTCCTCACTCTCGCTTTCGCTCAGCAAACGCTGAACCTCGACCTCATTTCCGCTCACAATGTACTGTCCATACACACACATACACACTTAGTATCAACTTCTAATGTGACCATAAATCATATGTTTAATCAAAAAAACTATTTGAGACACTTGTCTTGTGCATCTAAACTAGCATAAAATTTTACTTCCTGTTCTTGAGCCAACCGAAAATAAGTCACTCACCTCAAAGAGCTGATCTGTAGGTGTTGCATTCTGGGACAGCAGGTCCACCTTCTGTCTGAAGGACAGTCTATCTCCGGACCCCTGTGGACCGTCAAGACATTGCCTCATTATTCTGGGATTAAGTGTCCTTCTTTAAAGAAACATGGGGTGCTTTTCACAATCGGGTCAAATACTGGGTCTGGTGTCTTTTTTAGGTTCAAACTGTGCAGTGTTAAACAAATTACTCGTATAAAAAATAAATAAATAATTAAATTAAATATAGTTTAATCTTGCTATTTAAATTAAGTAAATGCGCTGCCATTCGCTTGCATTTAGAGTTGGCGATACGACCAAAATCTTTATGGAGATTTGACTTATAATAATACTAATACAAATACGACGAATGCTATTTAACAAGATTTAACAACACGATAACAACATTTCATGATAACATGCATATGAAGTTGTTTTTGCTTGATTTTCAACACTTATGATACATCGGCATTGCATAATGTTTGACATCAAGTTCAATATCAGCAAAAACAACTAAAGGCCTAAGGGCTGGGTACTGACATTACAGGATTCGATTTAGATTCACAATCTTCAATTTATTTCAGATCTTGAGTCAATTCGATTCGGTATAGATGTATTTGGAGTAGGGATGCACCGAAATGAAAATATTCTTGGCTGAAGCCGAATAATATTGAAACGCTTGTCCAAAGGTAGGACATGGTGTTTCACATTTTTTCCATTTTTGACAATGTTTTCATCAATGCATTAATTAAATAGTAAAAAAAAAATTTTTTTACTATTTTGTCTTGCTTTTCAGAAAAAAAATTAAATAAAAAAATAACAGAAATCAAATTTTAAAAATATTTAACACTGAACATTTTCTTAAGATTCCAGCAGATATACAAAAAAAGCACAATATAACTTCTATAAATTTCCATGTAATTCCATGTAATTTCTATAAATAAATTAGTAATATATATATATATATATATATATTAGTGCTGTCAAACGATTAAAATATTTAATCGCGATTAATCGCATTAATGTCATAGTTAACTCGCGATTAATCACACATTTTTATCTATTCTAAATGTCTCTTGATTTCTTTTTGTTACAATATTTTTTTCTCATTTTAATGATCTTATCAACATGGAAAAGTGGAAAAATTATTATTGAAAATAACATTGGAATAGTGTTCAATTTCACACTAACATATAGCCTATAAATAATCTCTCACACTATGTAACACTGTCTATCAATAAAAGGGTTAAAGAAATACTGACGGTCCTGATATTGACGAGGGGGTGGAGAATTCGCATCATCTGTGTGTGTGTGTGTGTGTGTGTGTGTGTTTGCTTGGCCATCATCAAGTGGTGTTTCAGACTGGACGTGCTGCGATGATGACCGCTCAGTTCACAACGACAAAACACACAGATCACTTGGTCTTGTCGATGGGACAATATGGCAACTTTTTAAAAGTAAACTTTCCATTCAGAATTTTAGGGCATCCATTTCGGCGTCTCGCGCTCGTCATCCACTCAAAAGTAACGTTACTATTCGGCCGGATCGCAAGCCAAAACGAGTGTGTGCGGCACAAAACGTCCTCGCGCTGCGCTCTGAAACCCTTTCATTTCAATGGCTTGCGCCGCGCGAGGACGTTTTGTTGCTTCTTTGACCAAAGCGCAAGCGGATCTACCGTAAACAAAACAACAGGCACGCCGCAAACACACGTTTGGGCTTGTGAGCCGGCTTTGAGTGGATGATGAGCGCGAGACGCCCAAATGGATCATGACGCAAGCCGCGTCCTGTTGCAAAAGCATGTGAAAAAACTACAAAGTTTGCAAGGACAAAAAGGCCGTAAATTGCGCGATAAAAAAATTAACGCCGTTAAAATGGGTTTGCGTTAACGCCGTTAATAACGCGTTAAACTGACAGCCCTAATATATATATATATTTATATCATTGATCAAGTACAGTTGCGATACAGTACAGGCAGGGGTTCTGATCTGGTTCTGAATCGCGTCATTAAAAACGTCATTGTTCGGAAAAATGTATTCAGTCTATTTACTTATTCGGTTAACGAACATTCGGTGCATCCCTCATTTGGAGATATACAGTAGTAACCAAAATTGATGTTCAGAGGAGATGTTTTAACAAATGTTGGGTGATCGTCATATTTAGACACCGAACCATTAGTGGACAGTCTGGAGCACCATGCCTGCTCTCACCAGAGGGCTCTGGGTGAGGTTCCCCTGGCGGATGTACTCCACAGCAGCCTCGAACGAGCTCAGATAGTAGCTCAGATCATCCTTACTGGAGTTACGGAAGCGGAAGTTCTTTATATAACTCAGATTCGCCATCCTGAAGAAAAAGTCAGATTATCAAAATTCTGCATATATAATTAATGCAATCAACAGATTGCTGAAGACATTCTTAATTCTGTCGGAACGGTGTCGTGTAAGCGGCCCCTAAGCTAATAACTAATGATCTTTGCAATGGAAGTGAATCAATCAATCAAAACTAACTTTAGCTGGACAATAACTTTATTCTGGCTGCTGTAAAGCCAAAACAATCTCTGTAAAGCTGCTTTGAAACAATCTATATTGTTAATAGCGCTATATAAATGAAGGTGACTTGAGAATTTAAAGGCACACTATGTAATTCTTCACCACTAGAGGTCACTTATTCAAAATAAAGGAGTAGTTTGATGACGCCTTGATTCGGGGGAATCATGGGAGTTGATGTCTCAAACATTAATTAAGGTGAGACACTAACAGATGAATAGGGTTACATTTTTAAATAAAATACGTCACCATGAAACTTCCTCAGTTGATTACTTACACAAGTATATAAAAAAAAAATTATAAGTTTTTGAAATTTGTATGTTTAATTATGCAAATTATGCATTATCTCATTAAATATGTGCAATTTTGCATATATTTTCGGTAGATAGATCTGAACATATGATAAAGCCAGGTGCAACATTCTTTTTTTCATTTTGTTTACACACACACAAACAAAAATTCAGGATATATGCTTTCATTACCTAGGAAATCTAAATATACAGTACTGTACATAGCCTTAACAAATCGATTTTGACTTTGTTTTTGACTAAAATGTCACATAAATCAGGCCAGGAATAATTTATTAACAAATCCCTCTGAAAATATCTTCAGAACACTGCTAAGTGTATAACTGGAGAGTTTGGTGTACATATATGCTACATAGGCTGAGATATTTGCACTGGAGAATGACAAAAAAAAAATCATTTTGAGAAAAAGCCATTAAAAGATTTAAGTATCTACTGGAAATAATTTCTCAAAAACAGAATAAATGCTCAGGCCCTTAGAAATAATAATATATAATATTTCAAGTTCATGAAAACTGATTATTTAATAACATGGCAGGCATATAAGGCCTACAACCGCAGTAACTCAATGAATTAACATTGCCAGAGTACACCATGTGATGCGTCTGAGCGAATCACGTTAGCAGAAACCAGCAGTAGCCAATGAGATTTTGTCATTAGCTGGAAATCACTCTTTGGACATTCACAATTACTGATAAAAAGGAAATGCCCATATTTGGGTTACACAGCGTTGTGCACGAGATTCAGAGCTTTCCAACGATACCGGTCATGACAGACTTCAGAAAACAGACGGAGCGTAGCGCGACGTAGTGGAATGCTAACTTGGAAAATTCGGGAGAAATTTACTGGTGTAAGTAAACAAATATGTAATAAACATCTTAATGTATATTTTCAACGTTTTCTTCGTAGCAGCTTGAAAGAACACATTTTGAAGGAGTAAACTAGCCCAAAATCTCAAAACTGATCACTGCATATAAAAAATCAACGTTTTTGCCTGCCGTGTATCGCCTAAACGTAGTGAAAGCCGTTGGAGCGGAACGAGGTGCTGGAGCGATTGCTAATGAGAGACGAGCGCGACATGCGGCTCAAGAGCAGTGGAACTTTTATTATGTAGATAGTTTTGAGTGTGATGAAAGTTGCTATGATGCTACTCTTTGCGTTCCCTTGGCGGCTACTATGTGAGACACGTGTTGCACACTGCGGTGAGCTAGATGATATTAAGCATGGTAAACATGATACTCGCGGTAAATCAAGAAAACGCAGTTTAAAACAAAAAGACTAACTGTGTTGAGCTGTATAACAACCATTCATTTTCGGTCCATGAATACATCCAAACATTTGCTCACCTGTCTAATAAAACACCTGATATATTAAAGCGTCTTTAGTGTTTCCATGGTTTCTACAAAATAAAAACAGAAATCGAGGGGAACGCGGGTATGATGTCATTAACACCATCCGTGTTCTGGTTAAACCGGTTTATTTCTCTGGATTTAAACATCCTTAGAAACATTTGGGATGATGCAAGTCCGCAAATCACCAAATATATAACAATGTTCTAATGGTTTTTGGAAAATCTTTAAAAATCTTACATAGTGTGCCTTTAACAATACAATCCCTTTCCCTGAGACAACGATACACAGAACACAACACTCACCAGTTCGGGATTTCAGTTTTGATCAGCAAATAGAGAATAACCGACAGAAGATCATCGGCACACATGGCCTCAATGCTCACCGCTGAAAGAGAAACACAATCAGGTCAGCACAACCCTTCTGACACACACACACACACAACACACACACACAACTGATGAGTTTTGCCAAGTTGATGTCAATGGCGCGCTCTCTGTAGGCATATATTTATGTTGATATTTTGTCGCTATGTGAAAAAATCCAGCAAAATGCGCTGGCTCGTTTGTCGACCCCAGAGGATTAACTTTATCCTAACCATAAATTGTGATTGAAATATACAATTTATTCAATTTCAATAATACTATTTACTAAATAGACCTGCATCTAAAAAATAAACTTAAAGCACTGTTTATTTCATTTGTGTCTGTTTTATTGAATTAATCCTATTTTTTGTTACTTGCAGCTCAAGGCCTAGTCAATGAGTGTGATCTATTTTGACAAGTGTTTTCGCCATCCGAAGTGTTTTCGCCATTTCACTCATCAAGTGTTTGATGAGTTTCGCCATCCGAAGTGTTTTTGCCATTTCACTCATCAAGTGTTTGATGAGTTTCGCCATCCGAAGTGTTTTCGCCATTTCACTCATCAAGTGTTTGATGAGTTTCGCCATCCGAAGTGTTTTCGCCATTTCACTCATCAAGTGTTTGATGAGTTTCGCCATCCGAGGTGTTTTCGCCATTTCACTCATCAAGTGTTTGATGAGTTTCGCCATCCGAAGTGTTTTCGCCATTTCACTCATCAAGTGTTTGATGAGTTTCGCCATCCGAAGTGTTTTCGCCATTTCACTCATCAAGTGTTTGATGAGTTTCGCCATCCGAGGTGTTTTCGCCATTTCACTCATCAAGTGTTTGATGAGTTTCGCCATCCGAAGTGTTTTCGCCATTTCACTCATCAAGTGTTTGATGAGTTTCGCCATCCGAAGTGTTTTCGCCATTTCACTCAAGTGTTTGATGAGTTTCGCCATCCGAAGTGTTTTCGCCATTTCACTCAAGTGTTTTCGATGAGTTTCGCCATCCGAGGAGTTTTCGCCATTTCACTCAAGTGTTTTCGATGAGTTTCGCCATCCGAAGTGTTTTCGCCATTTCACTCAAGTGTTTTCGATGAGTTTCGCCATCCGAAGTGTTTTCGCCATTTCACCATTTCACTCATCAAGTGTTTTCGATGAGTTTCGCCATCCGAAATGTTTTCGCCATTTCACTCGTCAAGTGTTTTCGATGAGTTTCGCCATCCGTGGTGTTTTCACCATTTCGCCATTTCACTCATCAAGTGTTTTCGATGAGTTTCGCCATCCGAGGTGTTTTCGCCATTTCACTCAAGTGTTTTCGATAAGTTTCGCCATCCGTAGTGTTTTCACCATTTCGCCATTTCACTCATCAAGTGTTTTCGATGAGTTTCGCCATCCGAAGTGTTTTCGCCATTTCACTCATCAAGTGTTTGATGAGTTTCGCCATCCGAAGTGTTTTCGCCATTTCACTCATCAAGTGTTTGATGAGTTTCGCCATCCGAAGTGTTTTCGCCATTTCACTCAAGTGTTTGATGAGTTTCGCCATCCGAAGTGTTTTCGCCATTTCACTCATCAAGTGTTTGATGAGTTTCGCCATCCGAGGAGTTTTCGCCATTTCACTCAAGTGTTTGATGAGTTTCGCCATCCGAAGTGTTTTCGCCATTTCACTCATCAAGTGTTTGATGAGTTTCGCCATCCGAAGTGTTTTCGCCATTTCACTCAAGTGTTTGATGAGTTTCGCCATCCGAAGTGTTTTCGCCATTTCACTCATCAAGTGTTTGATGAGTTTCGCCATCCGAGGAGTTTTCGCCATTTCACTCATCAAGTGTTTGATGAGTTTCGCCATCCGAAGTGTTTTCGCCATTTCACCATTTCACTCATCAAGTGTTTTCGATGAGTTTCGCCATCCGAAATGTTTTCGCCATTTCACTCGTCAAGTGTTTTCGATGAGTTTCGCCATCCGTGGTGTTTTCACCATTTCGCCATTTCACTCATCAAGTGTTTTCGATGAGTTTCGCCATCCGAGGTGTTTTCGCCATTTCACTCAAGTGTTTTCGATGAGTTTCGCCATCCGTAGTGTTTTCGCCATTTCACTCATCAAGTGTTTGATGAGTTTCGCCATCCGAAGTGTTTTCACCATTTCGCCATTTCACTCATCAAGTGTTTGATGAGTTTCGCCATCCGTAGTGTTTTCACCATTTCGCCATTTCACTCATCAAGTGTTTTCGATGAGTTTCGCCATCCGAAGTGTTTTCGCCATTTCACTCATCAAGTGTTTGATGAGTTTCGCCATCCGAAGTGTTTTCGCCATTTCACTCGTCAAGTGTTTTCGATGAGTTTCGCCATCCGAAGTGTTTTCGCCATTTCACCATTTCACTCATCAAGTGTTTTCGATGAGTTTCGCCATCCGAAATGTTTTCGCCATTTCACTCGTCAAGTGTTTTCGATGAGTTTCGCCATCCGTGGTGTTTTCACCATTTCGCCATTTCACTCATCAAGTGTTTTCGATGAGTTTCGCCATCCGAGGTGTTTTCGCCATTTCACTCAAGTGTTTTCGATGAGTTTCGCCATCCGTAGTGTTTTCGCCATTTCACCATTTCACTCATCAAGTGTTTTCGATTAGATTTGCCATCCGAAGTGTTTTTCGCCATTTCACGTAAGTGTTTTCGATGAGTTTCGCCATCCGAAGTGTTTTCGCCATTTTGCCATTTCACTCAAGTGTTTTCGATGAGTTTCGCCATCCGAAGTGTTTTTCGCCATTTCACTCATCAAGTGTTTGATGAGTTTCGCCATCCGAGGAGTTTTCGCCATTTCACTCAAGTGTTTTCGATGAGTTTCGCCATCCGAAGTGTTTTCGACATTTCACCATTTCACTCATCAAGTGTTTTCGATGAGTTTCGCCATCCGAAATGTTTTCGCCATTTCACTCGTCAAGTGTTTTCGATGAGTTTCGCCATCCGTGGTGTTTTCACCATTTCGCCATTTCACTCATCAAGTGTTTTCGATGAGTTTCGCCATCCGAGGTGTTTTCGCCATTTCACTCAAGTGTTTTCGATGAGTTTCGCCATCCGTAGTGTTTTCACCATTTCGCCATTTCACTCATCAAGTGTTTTCGATGAGTTTCGCCATCCGAGGTGTTTTCGCCATTTCACTCAAGTGTTTTCGATGAGTTTCGCCATCCGTAGTGTTTTCGCCATTTCACCATTTCACTCATCAAGTGTTTTCGATGAGTTTCGCCATCCGAAATGTTTTCGCCATTTCACTCGTCAAGTGTTTTCGATGAGTTTCGCCATCCGTGGTGTTTTCACCATTTCGCCATTTCACTCATCAAATGTTTTCGATGAGTTTCGCCATCCGAGGTGTTTTCGCCATTTCCCTCAAGTGTTTTCGATGAGTTTCGCCATCCGAGGTGTTTTCGCCATTTCACTCAAGTGTTTTCGATGAGTTTCGCCATCCGTAGTGTTTTCGCCATTTCACCATTTCACTCATCAAGTGTTTTCGATTAGATTTGCCATCCGAAGTGTTTTTCGCCATTTCACGTAAGTGTTTTCGATGAGTTTCGCCATCCGAAGTGTTTTCGCCATTTTGCCATTTCACTCAAGTGTTTTCGATGAGTTTCGCCATCCGAAGTGTTTTTCGCCATTTCACTCAAGTGTTTTCGATGAGTTTCGCCATCCGAAGTGTTTTCGCCATTTCACTCATCAAGTGTTTGATGAGTTTCGCCATCCGAAGTGTTTTCGCCATTTCGCTCAAGTGTTTTCGATGAGTTTTGCCAGCCGAAGTGTTTTCGCCATTTCACTCATCAAGTGTTTGATGAGTGTCACTCATCATTTCACTCGTCAAGTGTTTTCGATGAGTTTCGCCATCCGTGGTGTTTTCACCATTTCGCCATTTCACTCATCAAGTGTTTTCGATGAGTTTCGCCATCCGAGGTGTTTTCGCCATTTCACTCAAGTGTTTTCGATGAGTTTCGCCATCCGTAGTGTTTTCACCATTTCGCCATTTCACTCATCAAGTGTTTTCGATGAGTTTCGCCATCCGAGGTGTTTTCGCCATTTCACTCAAGTGTTTTCGATGAGTTTCGCCATCCGTAGTGTTTTCGCCATTTCACCATTTCACTCATCAAGTGTTTTCGATTAGATTTGCCATCCGAAGTGTTTTTCGCCATTTTACGCAAGTGTTTTCGATGAGTTTCGCCATCCGAAGTGTTTTCGCCATTTTGCCATTTCACTCATCAAGTGTTTTCGATGAGTTTCGCCATCCGAAATGTTTTCGCCATTTCACTCGTCAAGTGTTTTCGATGAGTTTCGCCATCCGTGGTGTTTTCACCATTTCGCCATTTCACTCATCAAGTGTTTTCGATGAGTTTCGCCATCCGAGGTGTTTTCGCCATTTCCCTCAAGTGTTTTCGATGAGTTTCGCCATCCGAGGTGTTTTCGCCATTTCACTCAAGTGTTTTCGATGAGTTTCGCCATCCGTAGTGTTTTCGCCATTTCACCATTTCACTCATCAAGTGTTTTCGATTAGATTTGCCATCCGAAGTGTTTTTCGCCATTTCACGTAAGTGTTTTCGATGAGTTTCGCCATCCGAAGTGTTTTCGCCATTTTGCCATTTCACTCAAGTGTTTTCGATGAGTTTCGCCATCCGAAGTGTTTTTCGCCATTTCACTCAAGTGTTTTCGATGAGTTTCGCCATCCGAAGTGTTTTCGCCATTTCACTCATCAAGTGTTTGATGAGTTTCGCCATCCGAAGTGTTTTCGCCATTTCGCTCAAGTGTTTTCGATGAGTTTTGCCAGCCGAAGTGTTTTCGCCATTTCACTCGTCAAGTGTTTTCGATGAGTTTCGCCATCCGTGGTGTTTTCACCATTTCGCCATTTCACTCATCAAGTGTTTTCGATGAGTTTCGCCATCCGAGGTGTTTTCGCCATTTCACTCAAGTGTTTTCGATGAGTTTCGCCATCCGTAGTGTTTTCACCATTTCGCCATTTCACTCATCAAGTGTTTTCGATGAGTTTCGCCATCCGAGGTGTTTTCGCCATTTCACTCAAGTGTTTTCGATGAGTTTCGCCATCCGTAGTGTTTTCGCCATTTCACCATTTCACTCATCAAGTGTTTTCGATTAGATTTGCCATCCGAAGTGTTTTTCGCCATTTCACGCAAGTGTTTTCGATGAGTTTCGCCATCCGAAGTGTTTTCGCCATTTTGCCATTTCACTCAAGTGTTTTCGATGAGTTTCGCCATCCGAAGTGTTTTTCGCCATTTCACTCAAGTGTTTTCGATGAGTTTCGCCATCCGAAGTGTTTTCGCCATTTCACTCATCAAGTGTTTGATGAGTTTCGCCATCCGAAGTGTTTTCGCCATTTCGCCATTTCACTCAAGTGTTTTCGATGAGTTTTGCCAGCCGAAGTGTTTTCGCCATTTCACTCATCAAGTGTTTGATGAGTTTCGCCATCCAAAGTGTTTTCGCCATTTCACTCATCAAGTGTTTGATGAGTTTCGCCATCCGAAGTGTTTGCCATCGGTCAATAATACCAGTTTAATCTGATTTTATCCTTTTAGCCAGGTTACCAATGTTGCAATATAGACGACTGTTGTGACTTTGCATTTATTTTTAAGAGGAGGAAATGCTCAAAAAAGCAGGGCAGGGACATGTGATAGTTAAATAAATCTAACTATTTATCATAATTGACCAAAATGTTAGAAAATCTATTTCCTGAAGAAAAGAAGCTTTGAACGCATGTATAAAAATGGAAAGAACATCCTGTGCCTGTTGTTCTGTCTGCCTTCAGTGCCATGTTGTGGCAAAATTGGGGAAAATTACTAAACAAGCTGTTTGACAAACAGACATTAGGATGGCATTCCTCTAGTTCACACACACTGGAAGTGTTTCTGCATGAAAACTAAGGTCTGAGGTAAAACACAGGACTGACTGTTCGTGAATGAGCGTACACCGGCTAATCCGGTTATCAGAGCCATGCAGAACGAGAACTGTTTACAAGAGGAAATTTAGACAAATCTTCACACGCACGCACACACAAACACACACATGGTATTCACTCCTAAATATAGCAAAAGTACCATGGTAATACCATGAAGAAAATACAGAGTATTTTGATAGAAAGTAACGTTTGTGGTCACCGCACCTGTATCTCGGCGTCTGGTCGCCTGCATGATGGTTAAAATAACTTTCCTTATGCAGAGCAGTTTCTGCAGGGGAGACGTACAGACGTTCAGCTGACTCAATTCCCTCTTAGCCCGAAGAATATTTATACTACGAGAGAGAAGAGACATATGATCACTGAATAATTCACAACAACAGTTAACATGTTCATGTCTCTATGGCAGATGCTTCCTTAAATGTTACTCTATGGGATTTTCAGCTGTCTGATCCCACATAATATCAAACTATAGTAATTTGGCTTAGACGGTTAAGAAAAAGACATCTAGGCAGAGAACAGTTCACCTGAATTCTGACTTTACACCGAGGTCTTTCTGCTGCAGTTCCTGTAAGGATCGCGTCGTTTTGTTGAAAGCTGCATCCTGTCAAGACAAATATAAATTAATGCAATAACTATTGCTACAGTGACGACCAACTGTTACAGCGGCCATGTTTCTGGAAGTATTTTTACTTTTAATATTCTCCATTCAATAAAAGACAAACCAGCCAGCTCTGAGATGACAGACAGAGCATTAAAACATATATATAATATATAATATTTTATAAAATGTATAATATTTTTTTAAGGCGAGACACGGCAGGAAAAAAACATTGTTTTTTTTTTTGTTTTTGTTTTTCACTGGTCAATTTTGAGATTTTTGGATATTTGTCTTCAATAACAATTCTTCTTTCAGACTTGTGGTGAACAAAAAGTCCGAAATACACATTTAGGTCTTTATTTTACTACACTTTGTCTGTTTGCGTCTGTAGATTTCTCATAAATTCTTCAAAAGTTGTCGTTATAAATCATCCTGCCGCTCAGCGATCTGCACCGTCATCACACACACCGTTAGAAAGCTCTCTTTCTCCTGTACAACACTGTCAGATCCAAATATGGTCATTTCCTTTTTATCAGCAACCAATCGTTAAAGTAAAAGGGGGGATTTAACTCTAAATGCGCGATCTCATTGGTTGATGCTAAATCTTTAAAGAAACTTTTTTGTCATTCTCCAAGTCCGAAATGTCCACTTCAGTAGCACCTATATACACCAAACTTTACAGTCTTGTACCTAGTTATATTATGAAGACATTTACAGAGGGATTTGTAAATATATTATTCCTAGCCTGATTTATATAACGTTTTACTCCAAAAAACATGGCGCAAATAATTTTTTAAGGCAATTGGCAGTATATTCAGATTTACAGGATGACAAAAGTAGTTATCCATAAATCCCTCTGTATTTTTTTCTCATCTAATATGTGAACACAATGAGAATTCTGAACCTGGCTTTATCCAATACTCAGATTTCGTTTAAATACATGCAAATTAGTGCATATTTAATTAGATAATGCCTCATTTGCATATTTAAACATTAAATTACAGAAAACTTGTAATATATTTTTTTCTCATCCTAATGTATTTAATCAACTGGGAAAGTTTCATGGTGATATCTGCTAGTTAAAAAAAATGACAATATAAAGCATATAAATCTGCACAGTGAAAGAAGAAAAAATATTCTGAATTACTGAAATCAAAGTTGAAATTTTACTCCCTGCAACAAACAAAGGTGAAAGTGAGCTAATGCATGGTATGGTTTATCAGTACCCGACTTGCTTCAAGAGTCCCAACATAACTAAAGAGTAGATCATGGATGCCATGATGGATGTACATCTGAAAATGGAGAAAAGCAAATACAAATTAATGATTAAATCAAGGTTACAAGTTTAAAAGAGAACAAGTAGGTTTTTCCCTGACCTCCACTGCTTGTTTGAGCAGAGTCATCTGTATCTCCTGTCTCGCCAAAAGCCTCTGAAATCAAGACATTTTATCCAATCAGCACCACAAGAAAGTCCGTATTAGAGGGATCCGATCTTAAACAGCTTACCAGATGAGAGTCCCTCAACAGCCACTGAAGACATTTTGTGTAAAGGGTATTTACAGAGTCCTAAAGGATTGGGTGACAAAATGAACAATAAATAGTGAGATGTAAAAAGGACTGAAGTTAAACACATGATATTGTTACTTTATTGAGGAACCAGGGGCTGGTAGCATCAGCTGTGAGTAAGTTACAACTAAGCCTAGTTTTCACTAATTACTACTATTTATTTAGTAGTGCACAAGATCATATTTTTGCATTGTTCCATTAAACTGAGTTGAAACGCAACTCTACGTATAAACTAAATAGCCTCCGATCAGGAGTTGGAACTGCATCGACAAGCTCTCGTTTTCCCGACAGACTTCATATCTTTACAGCCGTATTTTTAATCAATGAGTGTGTTCACACCGCGAGAGCGTCAAGAAGGAGCGTCGCGTGAGCAGCACTGAAGCGGGGGTTTCGGCGGAGAGTCTATTTTTGCCGCGCTGCTGACGCTCAATTAAAGTAATAGCACACTTTTGATCAACAACAAAAAAAAGTGCTTAAAATGCACAGAATAAGCATCTGCAAATGTAAATCTGTGTTCGTCTCACTATGTGATGTCGTAGGCCCCTCCTCTCTTGTTCTTTGTAGGACTGACAGAAGGTGGCCACAAACTTGTCCAGTTTCTCAGCATGGCGGCCCAAGAATTCCCTTACTTCCTCGATGTTCTTCAGACAGTACAGCGCAGAAACAGCACTCAGCTCCTCTGCGAAAGATAAAACAAATCAGCAAACTCATGCAATCAAACAGAACGAATCAGTCCAGCAAACGATCCATTTACATTTCAGTTTGCCTTAACCGGGTTCGTTCCGACAAGGTGTCGAGCAATAAATCACTAAACCTATAAATGTTAATCTATATTCTTTGTCCAAATCAGTCGTTGCATGTCGAGGCGTTTTATCAATAGCATGGATTTCATATTTGCACTGTTTTTCTTCTGTTTAGCTGCAATTTAATCGCCTGACAACAACATCGCAGTTAGGATGAAGTGTTAAAGCCCCCCTCTGGTGAAAATCCAGCTTTTAAATGTTGTTTATGTGTCTATGTGGTGTTTTAAATATGATTGCTTTGCCTTAAAGCATAAGTGGACAGCATTGCTGAGTATTTCCTCCTTAAAACTGCAGTGAACCAAACACACGGTGTGAAATCGCTGGTGTTTCTGACGTCACAAACCACCTTGTAACCAATCAGATCAACGTGAGATCGTCAACCAGTGAGTGAGTGGAGGCGGGGCTCATTTGCATATTCATAGAACCACGCATACTAAATGAGGCAAGGGTGTCGAGTTACATTCAAGCTATACAACAGGAAAACGCTTTTAAAAATGTAATTCTGGTGATTCAACTATTGACTACAGAGGTTTGGTCACAATTCAGCGGGTACAATATAGTGATCTAAATATTAATTTGGACTTTCAGCAAAATATTCCACACAGATTTCATTTTGTGCATTTGGATATATGTTTGAGGCAAATTCACTGCATTATTGATTTCAATCTGCTTGGTTTGTAAGTGATCTCTGTGTGCATTATTACACTAATATTACACTAAAGCGCCTTTAGCTAGAACCTCTAACAAACAATTACCAGGGCTGTGGTCAGAGTCGAAGGGTCTTGTGATGCACAGTATGCTGTAGGCCTGCTCCTTCTCATTGTAGAAAGTCTCCTCAAACAGGATGGGCACAGAAGTGGGATTGGGAAACCCTGCTCCCAGACGGACCTGGTTATTGTCTATAGACACTTCCTGAAAGATACGCCACATTCAAAACATGTTCAGTTCCAGTCAGCTTCCTGAAACGATACACACGGGGTTGTTACACACATGTGGGATTTTACATACCTTTCCATCGAGCGTCTGGTAACCCTGTTCAGTCGGCTGAAGCACGTACTCGTCAAACTGGGCTGCGGTAAAAGAGCCCGTCGGTAAACTTCCACAGCACGGTACCAGGATCTACACAAGAGGTTTGTAGGGTTTGAATTGATCAAGCACAGACAAACTCATAACAAGCTTCACTACGACTTCAGGAGCCTTGAAAAACAGCACACACGTCGAATGGACTACGGTGTGTTTTGTTCTCTTTGAGATTGATATTGTCACCATATGATTCTGTTGAGTTCATTAAAGAAAGTCTCATGGATAAAGGACAACACAAGGGGAAAAAATTATGTAAAATGTGGATAATAGTGTTTTTTTTTCCCACTGTTTCAACCAAAATATTAAAGCTGCAAGCAGCATTTATCGGTGTTCAAGCAGTTCAGATCTTTAAGGCATTTAAGCACAAAAGCATCAAAAGACATTAAGTTGTATGTAGCAGGCATGATTTATCATGATATACTACATTTCAGTGTGATATTACATAATTAACCATGTTCCGATATGATTTATCATAATTTACCGTGTTAAAATATGATTTACTACAGTTTAGTTCACACACTCATTTTCAACTTCAGGATTAGTCATTTTTTACTAAATGTGGTTGCAAATGTTAAAAGATTGAATTGATAAAGTTATACTATGAATTATAGTTGAGTATTGTGAAAACAAAAATAATTTAAACAGCAGCGGGCAGTAAAACACCACTCATTGGCCACCTATAATTCGATCCTCACGGAACTTTGCGGAGGAACTTTGGTTGCTGTAGCGCCACCTATGGGTTAATCGGGCTCATACTCTGATAGAATGGAATCCAAATGGAAATCCGATGGCTGTCAGGCAACACAGAAACTTCAATTACACAGTATTATACAGCCGTCAGCTCCCATCCTCGGCTCTGGTTGGTCTGTCGATATTCAGTCCAACGACTGCGTCACTCAGTTTGTCCGTGTTTGTTACTTGTTACTTTGTACACAATGGCTGATCCAACTTTCGGCTTTGTTTGGAAGTATTATCACAGAGAGCATAACAGGAACGAGTACTAAATCCCAGAAATGAGTTTGTATTTTTGCATACCGGTTTCCAATATGTGTTGAGTACGTTTTTCGCTGAATTAAATGAATAATAAGAGCTTAAAGGAGTAGTTCACTTTAAAAAAAAAAAAAAAAAACTTTTGCTGATAATTTACTCACCCCCATGTCATCCAAGACGTCCATGTCTTTCTTTCTTCAGTCGAAAAGAAATTAAAGTTTTTGATGAAAACATTCCAGGATTTTCTCCATATAATGGACTTCAATGGGGACCAAACGGTTCAAGGTCCAAATGAGCGTTCGTGACTCTCCTGTTCAAACTCGTTTATCAAAATGAACAAATCTTTTTTCGTGTCACTTGGTTCATTCAACGAATGAAATGAACGAATTGATTCAGAAAAAGATTCGTTCATTTTGATAAACGAGTTCGAACAGGAGAGTCACGAACGCGCGTCACAGAACAGAGCAAGGCGAGCATTTGAGCTTATAAAACTTAAACTTTGTTATTTATTTATTAAATGAGCGATCGTTTCGCTTGATAAGACCCTTATTCATCGTCTGGTGTCGTTTAAAGCCCTTTGAACAGTTTGTACTGAAAGTGTCTTTCGGACCTTGAACCGTTTGGTTCCCATTGAAGTCCATTATATGGAGAAAATCGTGGAATGTTTTCATCAAAAACCTTCATTTCTTTTCGACTGAAGAAAGAAAGACGTGGACATCTTGGATGACATGGGGGTGAGTCAATTATCAGCAAAAAGTGAACACAAGCATGAAAGCATGAAATGCAGAGTGATGTCATCAAAATCACTGACCCATATTGGCGGAAGTGCGAGACTATACGTTTTGATCTCTTATATCTTCTAAATGTGAATGTTTTGGAGCACACTAGCTTATAGATAACAGTAAGGCTAACATATTCATCTTAAAAGACCAAAAAAAACTTAAATTTTAATTTCTTGATTACTGAACAGATTGAACTGATCTGGTCACAAGCATGAGGCTGCAGGCCAAATGAAATCAGAGACGAGCTGATAACCACAACAGAACAATCTGTGATCATATAGACTTTTGCATCACATGTTCAAGCTTATCAGCTTGAAACGCAGCTCATTCAATCATTTTTAGGGGGAGAAGTATTCATTTAAGCATTGTTTTAAATTTGAGAATGACCTTAAGACAGACACTGCCATTATCATCTGATCTTCGAACATCACACAACATTGAAGAATCAGTTCATACATACTTTCTGACCGCATGTGAACTGACCACAGTCACATGAACGAATACATGACTAATTCTGTCCAACAAATAAATCCGTTCATCGTTTCAGTCGTCAACACGCAAACCTCATTCACTTTTGCTCGGTATGTAAGAACTTGAACAGCATTTCCAATGGTGACAAATGTGGACGTGTGCACTCACGATGCCATGCAGTTCTGCCACCCTGGAGCTCAGGTCCGGTCTGTGCTTCTCCAGGGCCAGGTAAAAGGGGTTCTTCAGGATATTCTCATCATACACAGCCATATGTGTCCCACACTCCAGCTCCTTAAAGAGAACAAGAGGAACAGATAAAGAGAAACAATGATATGGAGGAAAGGAATTTTAGAAATGTGGGGGTCGAACTAAACTGGATTAGCATTACGAAGTGAACCACTGTTGCTCGGCTTACATTTTCTCTCCTGATTGTTTTTGAACTTTGCAAAGCTGCATTTATATCATTAATACCTAATGTATTAGTAAGTGGCAAGCATGATTATTACTCATTCTCAAGATTTTAATAATTTGTAATTTGAACAAAACCCCATTCCTAAGTGTTAAAAAAACAAAACACGATAACTATAAAGATCAATATAATGATTTTATTATAGCAATTATCTCAGCATCCACCAGTGGAAGATATCGTTGTGTCGTCTGCAGCTTTAAATGCTCGCGTGTTTTAAGGCAGGATTGATTCTGATTGTCATCAGCTTGAAAAAAATCGTTCTGAAAGTGATTCCAACGACATCGTTCTCCTGTGCCGTTATCGTTATAGTTGTGATGTGAACTCTGCTGTTCTCTAATGTTGGAATGATTTTAAAAACAATATCTTTATCATTATGGTTATTTTCCTCCTTTAGAGTGAAAATTTGGCGTAAAAAATATATTAATCTAAATGGGTGGCAACAGACAGCTCTCATTTGAATGAACACAAATATGCTGTTAATACAACTGATCTCATTTCCATTTCACAGTGAAAGAAACTGGCCAATAAGAGGACGGATTTAGTCACATGCCCAAAGCCACTGCCGTTACGTAACACAGCGACTTGGTGGTGCTCACGACACAAACACTACTTTACTGAGCAAGTGAGATTAGCTGAAGAGGAATCCCGAACCAGCTCTCGTCTCTGAACACTTTTGTATTTGGTGTTATATTTAATAAAATATACAAATATATCTGAAACATGTAAATATTGTTGGACAAACATAAAACTGCACAGTGCTGCTTTGTACACCATATTAACCAGGATAACCACTGTATTTCTGTTATAATCGCCCTACTGTCAGAGAGTAAATGTATGTTAATTTAGTCTTTCTGATGTTTTTTTTTTATGCATTGGTCTGAACCATGGGTGTAATCCACCAGCTGGAAACTGAAGTCTGCCAGGAGCCGCCATTGGCTAACAAGCCTTCACCTGCTGTTAGCATTCCATTGACCCCCATTCATTTTGGCGTCACTTTGACAGCGAATAATTTTACATCCTAGGCGTTTAAAGACTCCATTTGTCCATTGTTTATTTCTAAAGAAACACAACAATGTATATCTGTAAATGTGAGGCAAAACGATTTCCCCCACGTGCATCGACGGGTGAGTCGAAACTCATTATAATATGCAAAACTGTTCTCCACTCACAGCAGTGGGCGTTTACTTCCATGTCTTCAGTGCGACACGCCCATAAAAACCGAGCGTTTCTGAACTGGGCTCAAAACTAGGGTAGAAAATAGCCTATTACTTATTCATTTTGATGTTTTTGAATGCAAAAAACAAGCCTCAGATAACAATAAAATACATTTTAAAAATCCAGTTCAAGACCCCTTTAAACGAGCGCAGAAGTCACTCACCGGTCAAGCTTTGGCGGGACAAAAATGCGCTTTAGTAAGGCTGACAGAAAACAGCGCGCAAGTTCCAGTCTTCTTGCGCTTGACGTTTAAACTGACAGGACTTGCAAATTGATAAACTCAATTTGATAAACTGGGGAGCTGCTGGCACGTAGCCTACTGATCACCAATCACCGATTATCTACGATCCCTATAAGTGACATCGTACATCCTTGCGATGTGACTATCGTGGATGCGCACATGGCGATATCGATACTAAAATGATATACCGTGCAGCCCTAGTACACAGTCACCTTGCAACCACCTTAGGCTATATATTAACCACGAAATAATGCCTCAAAAAAACACTCTGAAGTAGAGCCCGACCGGAAGGATTGAAGGATTTTGAAGGCCGATACCGATACAAATATTTTTGGGTTTTAAAATCCGATATATCGGCCGATATTTTTTTATTTCAGAAACGCGCAACAAAACATTAACAGATATCCCTAACATGAGTTATTTGTAGTTATTCATGAGTTTTAACTAAAATAATATGATAATGCATTTTAAAAAGAAACTTGTTTCTTTTATTGTCACAACAGAACAGACTGATGATAGTGGCATTAGCTAGCTTTGTGGTTAGCTAGTCTATGATGAGCCATAATTTAGCAATGGATATCGTCATTCTGCAAATTGTAAAACATAAATTTTCAATATAACAGGCCGAGGAGAGATGATACGTCTCATTGCTATAACTGTCACGCGCAATTAAAGAAATACTTCAGTCACATTGTCAAAAGTTAAAAGGACAGTCAGTCGACTACACTGAAACAACGTAACGTAACATAACTATTACTAGCTAATTCTTCACTCTCGGCTTATTTAACAGCAGCAAAACTGGACATGATAGTCACAAATTTTGTCCTGCTTATTTGAGTTAAGATGGGGATGTTCTTTTAATTGTTATTCAAGCAACGTATGACTCGTGACCAACTCAACGAGTGTTGCCAACAGGGACGGTGTAGAGCGCCCTCTGGTGGACAAACTATACAACTCCAACACTCATGACATGGTTCAAGCGTGTTTATCCGTTTTTATTTTATTTGTGAAATATTCATTTGTCGGCCATTATAACTGCAGATACCGATAGTTTAGAAAATGCCTAATATCGGCCGATAATATCGGTCTGGCTCTACTCTGAACACCGTATCAACTGCATAGCAACGCCCTAGCAACCACTCAAGCCACCCTACAGTAGCATTTGTTGTTTTTCAGAGACAAGCCCCACTTCACACAGGAAAACACTCACAATTTTCTACAGACAGACAGACAAAAAGGCTCTCTTCTCTTTTCACTGTCTGTCCAATCAGTAGAAATTCAGCTGAACTCATTTAAGCATTCTGAAAATGAAATTAACTTCAAGAAACTCCAGCGTACAGTAAACATGATCGTATCCAAGTAAACAGAGGAGGCAGAGCAGAACAACAAGCTTTCCTCGGACTGAAATAAAGCCACAGCACATCTTTCTGAGGGGGAAAGTCTTTATGTCATCGAGACATTTCCACGTATGGTTGTGTGTGTGTGTTTGAGCCAGTGTTGGTCGAGTATCTCACTGCAGGAAATCCCCACTGTGTTCAGAGTGGGAAATAAACTCAAGTCTATTCTGCTCGCTTCCTTAAAATGAGAGTGATTTGTGACCAGAAAGACTGTGGTGTCTCACAAAACACGTCAAGAACAATCTCAAAATTAATAGAGCAATTTAAAGAAAATTCATCTTGTTTTTAAGCCCATTGCAAAAATTTTAATGACAACAATACGGATTCACCCACCAATTCAACCGGTTAACATAATTGTGATTATTTTAATACTACAGCCTTTAAATTACACTTAAACACCATTGATTTACTCCATTTTTATAGTATGAGGAAACAACGTCCAGATCGTTGTGTTTCACTCTATTATTCAACCATGTTAGATGGTATTCAGGCCATGAAGTTTGTGTTTTCCTACAAACACTCTCAGTTTAGAAGTACCAAGCAGAAAACATGCAAAACCAGGCAAAGTTTGATCGATTCGGCTAAAGACTTACTCACATATTTATGACGGTTAAAGAGAGTTTGCGACACCGTGAATAGTTTCATCTTCAAATCTTTGAAATGGCGGATAAGGAAGAGGAAAGCCATGAAGATGAAGAGGCTCAGGGTGTCCAGGCGAAGATTAAAGAATCACATGGCAACTCTGAGAGGTCAAGGCCAAAATCATGATAATATTCAAGAGTCAGGCCTCCACCCCTCGTTCTGGGCATCATGGGAGGATTGCCTGGATGACTGTCTGCTGAAACCCTGAAGAATGTGAAATCTGCATGTGATCGGCTCCTCCGGGCCATAACACACTGGGTTGAGGCCGGGGAACCACACTCCTGTGATCCTTACAGGGATTTCATGGAGTTTTCCGGTTGACGTGAAATTGAGCCATGCCTCCCGGATATCCAATACGCTGGCAATGGGTCACATGCCTTTCCATATAACATAATTTCACAATCTTTTATCTTGACCCAACCCCAGGCCACAAATGATTCAAGCAGAACGATTTTATACTTTAAACGGGGGGACAAAACAAAAATGGATCATTTGTTTGGACTACAACAAACACAGATATTTAACCAGATATTTAGCGGAGACCCGCGGAGTGTCGAATTACCTTTAAACCGTTAATTAACCAGCATTAATCGGTAAATATCTTACTTTTAAAGGAATAGTTTGTTTAAAAATGAATTCTGAATTCTGTCATCATTTATGCACCCTCAAGTTGTTTCAAACCTGGATGAATTTATTTCTTCTGCTCAACACAAAATAAAATATTTTAAAGAATGTCAGTAACCAGACTGTTGATGGACCCATTGACTTCCATAGTAGGAACAAAAAAAACATGCTATGGAAGTATTTAATCTTAAAAAAAAAAAAATAAAAAAAAAATGCCAAGTAAAACTGGTAAGTGATGGATGCTGTTTTAAATATTGGGAACCACTCTAGCATTAGACATGCTACTGGTCAGCCAGCGGCATCATTGATTCTCAACGCAAGCAGCTTGCAGCTCGACTACAGTACAGGTACCTGATAGTGTACTGTTTGTGATATTACAGTCTTACAGAAATATTTCAAATTATTGATTTGATCTGTTTATCTGTATTAAATTATTCAACATTACTATATGTATTTTGGGTTTATAAACACCAAACTTGCAAGAAAGCTTAAAAGTTGTGTGCAATAATCACAGTCCTATGCTAACATTTAGGACTTGAATATGGCCAGACTATATGAATTTAATGGCTCCCTTTTTTTTTTTTTTTTTTTTTTTTTTTTTTTTTGCTAATTTGTTCATTTAGGTGCTAATTTGTTCATTTAGGTGCTAATATGGACATTTAGGTGCTAATATGTACATTTTAGGTGGTAATATGGACATTTATTTGCTAATATGTACATTTTAGGTGCTAATATGTACGTTTAGGTTCTAATAAGTACATTGTAGGTGCTAATATGTACCTTTTAGGTGTCAACATGTACATTTAGGTGCTAATATGGACATTTAGGTGCTAATATGGACATTTAGGTGCCAACATGTACATTTTAGGTGCCAATATGTACATTTAGGTGCTAATATGGACATTTATTTTCTAATATGTACATTTTAGGAGCTAATATGGACATTTATTTGGTAATATATACATTTTAGGTGCTAATGTGTACACTTTAGGTGCTAATATGTACATTTAGGTTCTAATAAGTACATTTTAGGTGCTAATATGTACATTTAGGTGTCAACATGTACATTTAGGTGCTAATATGGACATTTATTTGCTAATATGTACATTTTAGGTGCTAATATGGACATTTAGTTGCTAATAAGTACCATTAAGGTACCAATATGCACCCTTTAGATAGAAAAGTGTACCTTTTGAAAAGGTACAGCCCCAGTGACAGCTTTTGGACCTTTTTTTCCTGAGAGTGTTGGACCTCTCCTGTTCAATCTGTATGCTTCCCACAAGGTCAAATAATGGCAATTATCTCAATTATCAAGTGACTACAGTCCCATGGACTCCATTTCTGACACAAACTGTGAAGTTATGATACAAACTGGACACACTGCATTACTATTGTAAACGGGTTGCCTACCTCCCAACATTGTAAAGTAAATCACTATTTTTCTCACCACTTATTTAACTGTGCGTAGGGATACACAAAATCATTTTAAATGGACAATCTCAAGTGAATTCCTAAAAATCTTGTCAATAAAGACTTTCTTTCTTTTTTCCCTGCAAATTAAATAATTTTGTTCAGAAATAACGCATCAAATGAAAACAACTGACGTTCTGTAGTTTCAACTGAAAATATGATCATTGCAAATATGACAATTGCAACAGTTATGCTCATGTTTTAAAATCGTGAACACTGTGAAACACTTATATTCCTTAGTAAATAAATAAAGGCCTTATAAAAAGCTGATAATTTTCATGAAAGCACACAATTTAATTGAAAATAACAAGAGGCTTAATATGTTCAGTGTGCATATTGTTATACATGACATGCATAGGTTCCGTCTGTAATCCATTCAGATCACACATATTATTAAAATTCAACACTATGCGTAATAAAACATAATCTGTATTTCATGACTGATGGTTTGTCCAAATAGCATCCGATGCTAACTAGCCGTTTGCAAACCAGAAGAAAACACAAACTGTATGGGTCAAATGGTTGATCAAGTATGGTATTTGATTAGTTGTAATATATTGTGTACACATGCATGTTTCATTGATGCAGTATATAAATAATGACAATATGACCACTAATATTAGCGACCAATTTCTGTCAGTCCCAGACTTGCTATTGCTAACAGCTCTAAAACAAAAGAGCAAACCCACTGAAGATATAACTATAAGCCGTCTTGAAAGAGGAAACAGGTTCATCTTACCTCAAATAATTATGTACAAGACGGTAAAGTGGTAAAGAGAACATTTACTGGAGTTTGACAGCGAACGCAGAAACATTTCAGTCTCGTGAGGAACACTGATGACTCCTCGGAACTGACACACACCAATCAGAGCTGCACTCGATGAAGCGTTAGCCAATCACAAAGCGTCTTTCAGTTTGCTGTCGCGCACAGGGAAGCGTCTTGTTTAGGTAAGGCGAAATCTTCTTAAAAATGTTTAAATTTCAGCTCTGATGCACAAACAATCAAAATGACAAAAATGTCAAAAATAACAATCAAATAAAATCAATGGGAAATCGTGCATGTGCATGCCTGGACAACAGCGTCCTCTAGTGGAAAACTCCAAAACGTTGTTGATCAAACCTGGTCATTTTGTAAAACAGGTTTTATTCTTTCATTAAAACATGCTTAAATACACTACAGTAAAACATGTTCAATTTAAATTAGGATGAAAATGTATTAATTGTACTGTAGAGTAAAAACAAAAATTGCATTCTTGATATAGGCTAGTCTATTTAATATTATTTTACACCTCTCATTAAATGATTTAAATAAAAAATATTTTTTTAATTTAAAAATTAAAATTAATTTTAATTAAAATATATATATATATTTTTAAATAATAAAAAAATAATTATTTATTATTAATTATAATAAATAATTATAATTAATAATAAATAATTATTTTTTATTATTTAATAAAAAAATATTAAAAATATTTTATTACAATATAATAATGGTATTATTTTTGTATATATACAAAATATACAAATATGTATTTTTGTACATATATGGTATTCTTTTTTCACTTTTGAAGATTAATACAAATATATTAAATACATTAGTACTTTTAGTTTTTGTTGTTTTGTGTCTTGATTAGTGCTACAGTCCATCAGAAAAAAAAAAAAAAGCCAGACTGTTAATTCTAATGACACTATGCTCAAAATATAAGGTAAAATTACTACAACACACAATGCCCTATACTGGAGAGCAGTTTCCTTTTGACTTAAAAAAAAAAGAACAAATAAAAATCCATGAAAGTTTATATAGATACTGAATGATGTTTCTAATGTCTTATGTTTTAGCATCATTCATACATTACACTGAAAGAAAGCAGTTGTACCAACTTAACAAATTATTTTAATTGGTAACACCGAAAGTTAAATTCTAGGTTTTTCAACAGTACAAAATCCAACAGTGCAACAGACTGGTAACATCTTTTCTTAGTTTTTAAACTTTTTATCAACTTAATTTAATTAGGTCAATAACACCTTAGTTCATCCAAAAATGAAAATTATGTCATTAATGACTAACCCTCATGTCGGCCCAAGCCCGTAAGACCTCCGTTCATCTTCAAAACACAGTTTAAGATATTTTAGATTTAATCCGAGAGCTTTCTGTCCCTCCAATGGAAATGTATACATGAGGGTGAGTCTTTAATGGCATAATTTAAATTTTTGGGTAACCCTTTAAGTTTGTTCAATCCTTTTATTTACATAAACTTAATTTAAGTGCATTCCAAATTTTTTCCCCAAATCATGTTTAATTTACCTTCAAGTATTAAGAATTACTTAATTAATTTCAGAATTAATATTGTTAAAAATTAATATTTGAATTATATATCTTTCCTGATGATGCAAGAATTGTTTAGTCACAAACTAGTCTATTTAATAGACTAGTTTAACACCATTATTTAATAACTATCTATTTAATAGACCCCCCTCCCGCCAGACTGTTAATTCTAAGACATTCTTGGATGGAGGGGCATAATAAAGCTAAATAAGGCTTCAGCTGTTTTATTGGTTAAGACAAACAGCTTAAATATTTTTTTTTTTCATAACATAATAGTTGAATTGTTTTAAAATGTCTGCCTTTTAGGTCTCACAGATATGCCTCATGTCATCAGTTTACATGGTGGATGCACGGCTGGCTAGGGGGAAGAGTCCGCAGGGTCACTCCATCATGTGCAGTTACCAAAATAAGAAACAGGGTTTGCAAATGAAGACAGCGATCATGCAGAAGTAGGATTTTAATAAAATATAGCCAAATAGTTGACATTTGAAAGCATTTTGTCAAGAAAACAATCTATGCAACAAAATAGGATATCATACGAAATGTTAATGTTTAAATAGAAATGTTGCATGTTCTCTAAAATCAAATGTAAGTTTCAAGTATTATGTGTGCTTGACTACAATTAAATTTAAGACTCTGTGCATTTGAAGTATGCTGGTGTGTACGTAATGATGCAGCTACTTGAAACGTCAAAACTGCTGTGTTTGAAAAATGGATAATCTCTCTTGTGTTGGATTAGCTGTCATGTCCATGTCCTGTTCTGAATCTAACACAGAGGAGAGAACATCTGCAATCATAGCGGTCATGTAGCTATAGTCCTTTGCTCTGAATGTCTTGTGGACTTTGCTGCATGAGATTATGAACTTGGGTTCACTAACACTCTCCCCATCTCGAAGAACTGCCTGTTCAAGAACACAAATATGGAAAATAGATACATACAAGGTGTTAGGAAGAGTTTGATGTGCAATATCCAGTGTCACGCAGTGCTCACAAGAGATAGGATTGATTACAGTTCACACACCTGTTCCCTGTTCACATTGTTGTTATGATCCAGAGCAGCAAGCATGGAGGCATGGATCATCACATGATATCCAAAATGTGTTCTCTTCGGGAGGTATTTTAGGTATATGGAGTGGTACACCTAAAACAAATTTGAAATAAACTATTAAAATATGTGAGTCACATCCTGCCACATCACAATGACTAGAATATTTATTAACCCGTGTGGACATTTTTTTGGCTTTATTTTTTGATAACTTTGTGTTCATGCCAACTGCATACAATTTGCCACAGGTTGTGTTTTTATTTTAACATGTCACCCCATTTCCTTTATAAAAAAAAAAAAAAAAAAAAACTATTTTGCTCTAAGTACACAAAATACCCAGTCGTTTTGCCAAAAATTGAAACCCATTAAAACTGATTTTTAATGCCAGTGCCATTTAACTATAAAATGTTGCAATCTTTGTTAAGATTCATTCTGTTGGCAAGGCTTCAAAATTTAAATTTTTACTCTTTTTTTTTTTATCAGATGGCGCCATTTTTTCAGGTTTGGCCTATAAAGCAAATACACGCTTTATTCCTGTTTTCTGCTTCAGCATTTTATAGAGCCAATTGGATAAATTATGCCACGATGTGTGTGGGTGAGTTGGTATAGATGTCAGACTGTGGTTAGTATGAGTTGTGTGTTTGTAATATTGAGAGAGAAAAACTCGACTGCAAATAACAAATCCAATCACTGTATTTTGGGAGTTTTGCTGACACCTTCAGTAAGGTTTTTTGCAATAAAACCTCTAATTTGACATTTTTTTGGCTTTATTTTTTGATAACTTTGTGTTCATGCTAACTGCATACAATTTGCCACAGGTGTGCATTTTTATTTTAATATTTCACCCCATTTCCTTTATTAAAAAAAAATATTTTGCACTAAGTACAAAAAATACCCACTCTTGGAGGAGTTTCAGACTCATATTCTTTCTTGAATACGAGTATGACGAAGTCAGGCTAATTTTTTTTTTTTGCAATAAAACCTCTAATTTGGAACAAACCTTAAATAGATTTATGACTTTGATTTTCTAGACGTTTTAGAGTTCAACTAGTTTCATATATTTTATATAAAATAAAGCTCAAAAATGTTTTTCATAAACTTTTTGGATTTACTTAATTTTTTTAGCAATAAATAATCAAATAAAGTGAATAATCTGCCATTTTAATTGATGCACAAGGGTTGAATATGCTTGTATATGATCATACCTCTAGTTTTGCTGTGTGGATGCACTTTGTCAGATGATCCAGGTCTTTCAAAAGCCGCTTGTGTGTCACAACCTTCACGAGTGCATTATGGGCTTCAGATCCTGGCTTTAGCCAAAGCTTGCGTCTCTGGCTCGTCTCATCAAGGGGCTCGTGAGAACATTGGTGATAGTGCCTGTTCCCTGGCCAGTCGTGTCGGTTGGTAAAGCCTAGTTCACACTACATGATTTTAAAATGTCGGGCTGAACTGTGCAGTTCACACTACATGACTTGCTCTCAGTGAAATCATGAGTGTTCAAGTTGTTTAGCTGTTCACACCACACAACACAACGTGATTGATCCACAACAGGAGGTAACTCACTACACGAGTTAACAACGCACTATATAGAGATACAACCACGATCGGATGATAAGAGCATATCATTTGTGACTCAATGAGAGCTGTTTCAGTACTATAATACGGTCTAAATCCTGAAAATACTCAAACAAATAACGAGTTGACAACAACACGATTCTATCTGGTCTAGAAACCATGTTTTGTAACGAAAAACCACGCAATAAAACGAACCAGAAATGACGCGAAACTGCAGAGAAGAACACAACACGCGAATATGGACGTCAGACAGAAACTAGTGCTGCACACTGTTTGCTCGACGATATGCTCTGAGAAAAAAAAAATGCAAAAAAGAAAAAGTAAGATTTACCTGGTGTCCTCAACCCATGCGTTGCTATGATTGGCTGTACTCATGACATCACTGAGATTGAGTCGCGCGACTGCGCGAGATATCTAGCATGCTAGATATTTTTCTGAGCTCGGTGACCTGTCTGCGAGCTGTCTGCGAGCTGTCTTTGATGCGTTGTTGGCTCTTTCACACTAACTGATTGGCGAGCGTTAATCGTCCGCTAATCGCCCGCGATTTGCACGCGATAACACCCTGACTTGTCGGCGACTCAACGATTTGCAAATCGGGCTTAAATCGGGCTTAAAATCACGTAGTGTGAACTAGGCTTAACATGGTGTATTACAGATATCCACTTCTCTTTCAACACTTCGGCATTACCGTCACAGCTTTGAGCACTCCACCACAAATGATTTACGATGGATGGTATCCACTGTCCCAGGCCTTCACAGTCCCTTCTCTTAGCTTCAGTGGCCAGTTTTTTTGACACTCCTTTTGCCACATGCCAAGGGTCAAATTCATGGTGTTTTTCTGGATTACTGACCCTCATTTCTTTAATGATTTGTGGATGTCTGTCAGTGGAGATGGCTGAGACCTTCACTCCATTTTCTTCTATGGTTTTGAGAGCTTCTTTAAAACCTTTGATTTCCATGGTATTAGAGTTCGAAACTTGAGTGCAGCTAATTACCTTGAAGTCCACAACCTTTTGAGTCTGTGCATCTAAAAAAGTATATGTACAGTATTTGGCGGGGTGCCCCGGAGAGTCACACCAGCCATCTCCACAGAGAACAACTTCTTCTTGTGATTTCATTGTAGTTAACACTGCACTCTGCTCTTTAATCCACGTTTTTTCAATGACAGGAAACACAAACTTCTTCCTCAGTGACGTGTATGTGTCTTCATTTATTGTTTTGAGGTTCATGTTACTACAGAAACGCTCAAATTTAGCAAAATGGATGCCACTGAAGAAAACTGATGCGGTTAAAAGCAGGTTTCCTGTCCCTTCGGTCCCTCTCAGAGTAGGCTGAGACTGCCATCTGTAACTGCAGCTCTTAGCACATGTGAGCTCAAGTGTCAACTGTGATCCTTCATTTTTTAGCTCTTTCACTTTTTTCTGGACAATCAGGGAGCCACACTTTAAACAACGCTGAAGCAATTGGTTTAACTGTTCCTCAAAAACTAGAAAAAGCCGCATTTCTTTATGCGTGTTTGTTGAAGCTTGTGATTCCTGGGTGCTTTGAGAAAACTCAGATGAACTTACAATGTATTCCGGATCAAAATGACTGTACTGTGGTTGACTCTGTTTGCCAAGTTCATCATCTGAGAAGTACAGATCCTGGGAGTTATCAATGTCATCCTCCTGTACACCCATTTCAATTTCACCTTCTCCTGTATAAATATGCTCCATTTTTACCGGGTAGTCCACATCAGCTGGCCACTGTACCGCTGCGTCCGACTGGCTAACCTCCGTCTGCGTTGCCGCATCAGCCATACTTGGAGAACACTGCAGGCTTAACGTTACAGTGGATTCATTAACAGCATCTGGTGGATTTTCGGTTAACATTACCTCCATGATCGGCGTAACGCCGGATGATTCTTCTTTCGCGACTGCGGGAGCGGGTTGTTTACATCCCAGCAGTAGAGTGTCCACAGCCGCTTGCCTTTCTCGTTTGTTAGCGCGGCTTTCACTCGCTGTGTGCGGACGCTTATGCTTCTTGTGGGGGAAAATTGAAGGCACGGCATTTGGTTTTAGTCTTCGCTTGTAACTAGCTGCACCTGTGAGCTCTTTTAGCCGACTAAATGGCTCAAACGCATCAGGGCTGAAGTGACGGGAACACAGCCGTGGGTCTTTAGGGAGTTGAACTCGTCCGCAAGCAACTTCCCACTCGTTTCTTATTTTCTCCTCCTTTGGAAAGGAGTGGAGGCTTACATCACTCCCCTTGTTGCCTTTGGACTGAAAATTACAACCAAACGCTGCACAATTTGGCATTGTATTCACTTTTCGGATGTAGCTACAGTTAAATTAAGCGTCATTCGCTCACCTCTTTATGTTCTGAACACAACCGAACTGACACAACAAATTGACGTCATCGACCCAGAATGCATTGCGCGCGCTAAAATGATGACTGCCTTCGTAGTTCAAATTCTGTAAACACTGTGAGGATTTTTTAAATAACGAAAACATTTGATGTATTTCTAATTATATATTTTTGTAGGAGAGAGCAATTGTAGCATATTTAGGCTTTTGTGTCTTGATAGTCGGAGTTCCTTTTAATGATGCGCAATATTAGAACCGATTCTTTTCTCAGAAATAATAAATAAAAGGAGCGGGAAACAAAACAAAGGAAACTTGGAGGATTTATTGCCTTCGTTCGAACGAACTTGGTTTCAACAAGCAGCGGTGGGCGGGACTATATCATTTAATCCGCCTGTGATTGGTTCTCGTTCCTCTTATGATGCTTGGAGTTGTCCAATAAAGAACGAGTTTACGGGTTTGGCCAATGAAAACAGACAATCAGAAGTTTTCCCCATCCCGTTCAAAATTAGCATAGAGCAGTGAATAAATCCCTCTGTATCGCACTGTAGCTTACATTAGTTCATCAGTCTTGTGGTATCACATCATCATGCCTGAACCAGCAAAGTCCGCTCCTAAGAAGGGATCCAAGAAGGCCGTCACCAAGACCGCCGGTAAGGGAGGAAAGAAGCGCAGAAAGTCCAGGAAGGAGAGCTACGCCATCTATGTCTACAAAGTCCTGAAGCAGGTCCACCCTGACACCGGCATCTCCTCCAAGGCGATGGGCATCATGAACTCTTTCGTCAACGACATTTTCGAGCGCATCGCCGGTGAGTCGTCTCGCCTCGCCCATTATAACAAGCGCTCCACCATCACTTCCAGAGAGATCCAGACCGCCGTGCGTCTGTTGCTGCCCGGAGAGCTGGCCAAACACGCCGTGTCCGAGGGCACAAAGGCCGTCACCAAATACACCAGCTCGAAGTGAGGCGTGCCCGACTTCAACTACCCCAAAGGCTCTTTTAAGAGCCACACATCTTCTCAGAAAAAGAGCTTTTGAGTTTTTATTTTTTATTTCCTTTATATATATATATATATATATATATATATATATATATATATATACACACCCTTGATACTTCGAGAATTTTACGAATATTCCAACGTAAAAACAAGTCTCAAATTTCTTAAAAGCAACCCATCTTCTCGGATAAAGAGCATTTTTTTTCTCTTTAAATGTTGGAAAATACAAACGTGTCCTTTTCACTTTTTTGTTCTCAACCCAGAAAAGTTTCAACTTCCTAGATTTTAGAGTAGCATTGATCAGACTTTTGCCGTCTTTTTTTACACACCGGCTGCTTGTGGGTTTACTCAATTCAAAATTAGCTAGAAGTTTTAATAATACCTGCTTAAAAATAAATATGTATATATACTATATTCCTTTAAATGAGGGTCTAACTCCACCTGCTCCTTTTAAGGCTAGTATCTAATGTAACTTTGAGAGGGATGATGCAGGACAACTTTTAGAGCAATGCTGCTGGGGAATCTTTCCGAGCGATTGTTGCTTGGGCACTTACCCATTGAAAATGGGCAATACATTTCTATCAGTCGTGGGCCCTGCGTCTCATCTAGTTGCTAGACTAGTCATCTAGTCTCTCTCTCTCTCTCTCTCTCTCTCTCTCTCTCTCTCTCTCTCTCTCTCTCTCTCTCTCTCTCTCTCTCTCTCTCAAACACACACACACACACACACAGAAACACAAACAAAAGTTTTCTCAGTGTTGGTTCAGGGTTAAAGAGAGATGGTGTATATTTGGTTTAATGTGTGAGGCTCAAAATCTCCTCACTAATATAGTGAATCATGAGGAAAATTATTATTAATAATTGTTTTTCAATGTTTAAATTTAAAATGTTTAAACATCATTGTAGTTATTATCTGCTCAACTCTAGTGTCCTCTTTAGTCCTAATCCCAATTTAACAAGTAAGATTTATATTTTTATTTACGTTATATGATGCACATCAGCTTACTAAAATTATATCTATTTTTAATACCAATTATTATTATTTACAGATGATCTGCTGGCCAGTCACAGTGAGACTCGGAGCCTCCAGATTCCCGTGTGCTTCAAGCTGCCCAAAACAACACTATTTCAGAATGTTTGCTGAACACACAGAGTGCTCAGGCTTTTATCAACCTTTACACTTAAACTATCCATCAAATTTACACGCGTCTCTTTCCCCGTGGCTGATGCTCGCCTTGGATTTGATCTGACGGAAACTAAATAAACATTTCCTCTGCTTGATGTTCAGTTTGTTTTGACAGCGCAAAACTATTTTACCAGTCCAGTTTTTAACCAAATGTAAGAGAAGAAAACACACGAGAGAAGGGCTTGTTGGCGCGCACAGACGCCGAGTGGGTAGGTTGAGTCTATAAGGTTCTCATGTGTTTTTTAAAACTGCAGCGCCGCGAGAGCGCCATTCAGTGCTGAAACGAAAGTAGTTTGAAATACTATTGATCGAGAAAGATAAAAATGGCAGAAACCGTTCCCACACCCGCTGCTGCCGCCCCGGCCAAAGTGCCCAAGAAGAAGTCCGCTGCGAAAGCCAAGAAAGCAGGTCCAGGCGTCGGCGAGCTCATCGTCAAAGCGGTGTCCGCATCCAAGGAGAGGAGCGGCGTGTCCCTCGCCGCGCTGAAGAAAGCGCTCGCTGCCGGCGGATACGACGTGGAGAAGAACAACTCCCGCGTCAAGATCGCCATCAAGAGCCTGGTGACTAAAGGCACCCTGAAGCAGGTCAAAGGAACCGGCGCCTCGGGCTCATTCAAGCTCAACAAGCAGCAAGCCGAGACCAAGAAGAAAGCGGTCAAGAAAGCGGCTCCTAAAGCGAAGAAGCCCGCGGCCAAGAAACCCGTCGCTGCCAAGAAGCCCAAGAGCGCAGCGGCAAAGAAGCCCGCCGCCAAGAAATCGCCCAAGAAGCCCGCAGTCAAGGCCGCTAAGAAGGCGACGAAGAGCCCCAAGAAGGCAAAGAAGCCAGCAGTCGCTAAGAAAGCAGCCAAGAGCCCTAAAAAGGCAAAGGCTGCTAAACCTAAAGCTGCAAAACCCAAAGCCGCCAAGCCTAAAAAGGCAGCGCCCAAAAAGAAATAAATTCCAGTGTTTGTTCCTCAACGGCTCTTTTAAGAGCCACCCACTAACTCTGAATAAGAGCAAAACTCGTTCATATCAATGATATGTGTTCATTTTGAAAGCAAGTGTGATATTTACCTCTTGGGCTCATTCATTCTGAACAAACAAATCAAAACAGTTTTGAAGAAGACTATATATAAATAATGTTATCCATTATTTATATATATAAGAAATGTATTGTAAATGGCAAAGAAAGAAAAGCCAAGGAGGGTTCGGACAGTGATCACATTAAATAAGTCAGAATATACACACTGCTGGAGAATTGTGACAATACAAACAACCCACATTTAACAATATGGGCACTGATTAGATTACAATATTACAATAGGAACATAATACTGAGCAATATCAGACGGCCAATGTGCCCAGACTGTGTGCGTGTGTGTGAAAAGTGCAGCACTTTTGGATATATATATATATATATATATATATATATATATATAACATATAACATATATATATATGTCATTATTAATACGTGTGCATAGTGCATAACAATCCACGCCAGGGATTGGGCGGGGTTGGGCTTTCGGGGGGAAGTTCAGTGATTGGTTTGAATATTTACAGACTCTAAACCAATGGGCGAGTGGAACTCTCGTTTAAAAACAATGTGTGGAGACTGGTACTACCATAATTGAACAGTACTACATACTGTGATAATTTAGCTGAAAATGAGCGGCAGAGGCAAAACCGGCGGTAAAGCCCGAGCAAAGGCTAAGACTCGCTCCTCCAGGGCGGGTCTGCAGTTCCCCGTCGGCCGTGTCCATAGGCTCCTCCGCAAGGGAAACTACGGCGAGCGCGTCGGTGCCGGAGCTCCTGTTTATCTGGCGGCGGTACTCGAGTACCTCACCGCTGAGATCCTGGAGCTGGCCGGAAACGCCGCTCGGGACAACAAGAAGACCCGCATCATCCCCCGTCACCTGCAGCTGGCGGTGCGTAATGACGAGGAGCTCAACAAACTTCTGGGCCGAGTGACCATCGCTCAGGGCGGCGTGCTGCCCAACATCCAGGCCGTGCTGTTGCCCAAGAAGACCGAGAAACCCGCCAAATCTAAGTAAAAGGAGGACAGACTCGGTTACTGAAACAAAGGCTCTTTTAAGAGCCACCTATTTTATCTGTCAACGAGCGCTTTTCTCTGTTAATATTTATATACAATTTTGGTCAAGGAGGAAAATAATCCACCTACACAACAGTGTCTATCTCCACCGTTGACGTTAGGTACATGCTATAAGAACATGCTCACCTAATGTATGTTTACCACCCAATTCATTTCTTCTGATATTAAAATATAGTTGCCATGCTTTGACTATATTTAATATTTTAATAAAGGGTAATATACATGTCGGCTTCAGGGAAAAAGGATTTGATCAATGTGCCTTCTTCTATTAGATATTTATGGGAGTTGGCACACAATGAAATGGTGTATTACTGCCACCAACTGGTATGGAGTGTGGAACTGAATGCCTTTTAGGCAACTTGGATCATTTCCCTCCCTTTTCCCTCATATTTTTTTACAGTGTATCATGACGTGTTCTATTGTCTCTTGTTGTTCGCAGTATTCACATCTGCCAGTGTTGTGTTTACCTATTTTAAATAAAGTATTGTTTAATCCTGTATGCCCAAATCTGAGTCTAGATATAATTGTCTCATCTCTCCTTTTCCTTGCCATACATCTCATTTCCCCCACTCACCACTGAATTTTATAAAACCACCGTCCTTTTCTCTCTTCTTCCCATTGCTTTTGCCACCTTTTCTTCAAACGCTGTTTAATAATGCTCTTCATTTCCGTCTTACTCATGTTAAGATCAATGTATTCTCTTCTCGTGGCCACCTTTGCAGCATTATCTGCCTTTTCGTTTCCTTTAAATCCAATAAGTGCTGGAACCCACACAAATATAACTGTAATACCCATCATTTGAATTCTATATAATGCTTGATGAATCTCTATTAATACATCGGTTCTAATGATTGCTCTGTAAAATAAATAATGATGATGCTGAATCTGAACAAATAATAGTTCTTAACGGTCTTACTTCCACTATCCACTGTACTGTTAACAAAATTGCTAGCATTTCTCCTGTGTATACTGACACATTATCACTGATTCTTTTTGCTGCTAAAATATTAAACTCTGGAACAAAAAACGCTACTTCTACTCTATTATCTAAACTCTTTGATACATCTGTGTAAATCTGAATTTAACTTTTATAATTATCAATTTACTCCTGTACATCATACGAGTCAAAAATGAACCCCATGTCTTTGTTCTTCATTCCTAATAAAACTAGATCTACTTTTACTTCTGGCAATATGCAAGGTGGTTGATCAATGTTCCTCTGCGTCTCTGTCTATTATCAGGGCTGATCTACTGATCCCCTATTTCACGGGGAGGATGGAAACCTTAGTGTGTCTTGCTGCAGTGCTTTTATACAGACTGTAATGTTTTTGTTCTAATCTGAAATCTGCACAACCACTGGAACTTACATACAAATAAATACAATGTTGTAAGTGTAAAGGCGCCCAAAGTAGTCAACGGAACAAAACAGCTCGAGCGGGTTGTTTGAAAAGAGGAAACGCGCGGTCATTGGCTGGCACTCATGCGTAGGCGTCACCTACTAACCAATCACAAGGCCTGCATTATCGCGACACAATGAGCTCGTGGCGCCTCAATGCTTTAAAATCGGGCGTGTAACACAGAGAGTAACATATTCAGCGCAAGCAGGACAGAGAGAAAAATACAACAGCAATGGCAAGAACCAAGCAGACCGCTCGTAAATCCACCGGTGGTAAAGCCCCGAGGAAGCAGCTCGCTACTAAAGCCGCCCGTAAGAGCGCTCCGGCCACCGGCGGCGTCAAGAAGCCTCACCGCTACCGGCCCGGGACCGTGGCTCTGCGGGAGATCCGCCGCTATCAGAAGTCCACCGAGCTGCTGATCCGCAAACTGCCCTTCCAGCGGCTGGTGAGAGAAATCGCCCAGGACTTCAAGACGGACCTGCGCTTCCAGAGCTCCGCTGTCATGGCCCTGCAGGAGTCCAGCGAGGCTTACTTGGTCGGTCTGTTCGAGGACACCAACCTGTGCGCCATCCACGCCAAGAGGGTCACCATCATGCCCAAAGATATTCAGCTGGCCCGCCGCATCCGCGGAGAGCGCGCTTAAACCGGCGTCTGATTCAACCCACAACGGCTCTTTTAAGAGCCACCAAAGTTCACACTGAATGAGAGAATTTCCTATGTAGTGCTGACGATAAATCATATTAAAATTGGTATATGGTTACAGTAACTTCCTGGTCTGAATTAACAACAGCAGAGTGGCGCTTTTTTGCTTTTCAAGAAAAGTTGCGGCACTGCATTGAATACAGTAACTTAATCTCATGTGAAAAGAAGGACAACATACAGAGAAGTACTGACAATATTGAAATCAATCTGTTCTGGTTATGTTGTGACATCTAAATCGTCATTACAGGATCAAACGGAAGTGTCAGAGGTCAATCTATGTAGGTTATAAAGTGTTTTAAATTTCCTCTATCATAAACTAGTGTATACTGTGAGCATGTGGGAGTGGAGATGAGTGTACTGTTTGCGGAGAATAATGTCAAATAACGCTATATTGGTGAATACTTGTGGACTCGTTTTGTGTTTGAGAAGTGTATATTTCTTAGTCTTTATCTTTCAAGTTGAAGTAAGGACGTAGCTCAGACCTTCGTGAAGGCTATAACGAGATATATCCAGCTGTAGACCCGCAGCACCACCAGTTTCAGAACCCCAGTGCCAGAACCGGAAGTGAGGGAGGGGCGGAATTATTATTATTGCATTATAATTATTTTAGCAAGAATGTAAGGACAAAATGGGCCTGAGAGTGAGTTCCTCATTTGATACATTGTAAGTTAAATTTATACAAGATTGTTGTGATAAAGAAGGCCTACGGGGTTGTTTCGTTTAAAACAATGGCGGATTTTCTCTCTCTTTTTTAGATTTTGACATTATTATTTTACACGAAAGAAATGCATGCTGCACATGTTCTTGTGAAATAAAGTATATTTTATAAAGATACCCATGCGTTTTTTTTAAATTAAACAATCAAAATCATCTTACAAATACATATCTTCAATGTCAAAACAATTTAAGATTTTGTAAACACAATAATTAAATAAATAGAACATAAAATATCACAGAGGTCTAATCAGTTATCGAATTGTGAATAATTTTGAAAACCTCCAATGCGTGTCTTGTTTTATATCTTTCAAAGCTTTATTATACAAAGTTAACTTCTTTATAAAAACCAAAACACAAAGGTCTTACCTTCATAAATCTACACGTATGCATAAACTGCTTAGCTAAAATTATTAAACTGTTATACATTAAAATGCCCATAAGTTTAAAAGTATTATTTTTTATCATGATCAGGAAGTAACTCATAATACAATGAAACGGATAACTGAAACTATATACAATCATATTACACAAAATCAATGTTTTAAAACGCTTATTGTACTGTAGGCTAATGTAGCATCATAACATACATGCCTAGAGAGTAGGACATTTCATGTTCAATAAAAGCTGTTTCATGTGTAAAATACCCTCCAAATTACGTTAGGTGGCGTTATTAGGTTTTGAACCTAAGCTCCGCCCCTCACTTACGGCCCTGGCGTTGGTTAGAACGTAAGCTCCGCCCCTTACTTCCGGTTCTGGCGTTGGGGTTCTGAAACTGGTGTGCTGCGGGTCTGCAGGTGGATACTATAGGCTATAACTGCTGTGATCTTTGTAACTGTGAGAGAGTTGCAAAGATCACTGCCATTACAATCATCATCACATGTTGGACTGATTCTGATTGATTGCAATATAAACACACTCCATTTATATGTAGATGAGGTGTCTTGTTGAGCCCTGTATGTCATCCTTTCTTCACTTTGATTTTTACTCATTTCCCTTTTCATGCCAAAAGAGCTTTGAATATGTTGTGTGTTATATTCATCTACCCACTGTAATCCCAATATAATGCTACCAGTTCTCCTGTATAAACTGAAAGATTATCTGTTGTTCTTTTGTATGTCCATTTCCTTAAACCATCTGTGAAAATCATTATTTTATTAAGAAAATTACTTTCTACGTATCTTTGTACAACACACCAGACAGGTATTTGACAGACTTTGAATTATCTTTTATTTCCTCATGTTTTTGTAAATCAGTCATTGGCATTACTCTAAAAAATGCTGGGTTGTTTTATCCCATCTTTGGGTCAAACTCAGCCATTGGTTTAAATGTTTGGGTTTGTCCATATTTGACACACATTTTGGTTAAAACAACCCAGCATTTTTTAGAGTGATATTTGAATATCTGACAGTAGGACAATATTGTATACTATTCAAACCTACTTCTCTTGCTTTTTTATTCACAACCCATCCAAAACTCATAAAATTAGATTTACTATGTTCCCAACACTTCTGTGTGTTCTTTGCAGGAAGGAATTCATTATGTTCTCGCAGGTTTACCCAATATGCTAGTATTAGTGTAAGTCTTCTGAGACCCAACGGTATCTGCCGCAACTGGAGATGTTTTAAGAACCCCACTACATATTCTTAGATCTTGAGCTTGTTTTATATTGTTCAACCCTTCGGAGTCTTGGGCTATTTTCGCCCTTTTTGAGTACTTTTTTAATTTTGCTACATAAACAAATGTTTACTATACCAATTTTTGGTACCATTTTTTTCAGCACAACATCACCTATATGACCAGACAATTAGTTTATCACTTTGATGTACTGTATCAACATACTGGACCCAAAATCACACAAAAAACACAAAATCCGAATAGAAATATTATAGCTTTTCTACTACTAAAAACACAAACATGCTCAATCAAGCATTTTAAAAGGTTTAAAATGTAAACACAAGTTGTAAATGTCAAAATATACAGGAAAAATTCAGATATAATCAAGCTATATACAAAATATATATATATATATATATATATATATATATATGATTTACAAAAAAAGCAAGTGTAGCCATAGGCTTTTTTTTATTTTATTTATTATTATTATTTTTTTAGCTTTGCCACTTTAAAAAAAACTGGAGTAAGACTTTAACAAAGAAATAGTGCCTTAAACTGTTGGATTCAATGACCCCTTTATGTTTTAACACTCAAACATAAACCAAAATCCCTATTTCCCTATTATTTTCACTGTTACTGCATTCACATAGGACACTAGCAAATAAGAGCTCCCATCAAGGCTGAAGAGAGTCTGAGCGACTTATTATCAGTTAAGTGTACCAAAACATAATGGTAATACAGTCACTCGTTTGGGAGAAAAACAGATAACATTTGCTTCCCAGAAAGCAAATATGATAGAAAGAATACATTTTAATACAACAATTAAAGTTCAATATAGCAATGCTCAATATAGCTTGACCATCTGTACAGAGAAGTATCATAAGTGTTGGACATATGTGTTCACGACGCCTTTAGGATCCACAAACATTTCTCCTGAGACCAGAGAAAGAAACAAATGGCCTTGTGCACCTAAAAGAAGCTGGTGACTTGTGCATGTACATCAGCATGCATTTAAAGGTGCCTTCTGGAACTAAAAATCAAAAAATATTCCATATTCCATAACAGATGGGGGCAGTATACCTCCAGAAAATGTGTTGTGCCGCTGCCGCACGCACTCACGTCTTCAAACAACACAAACGAGCGCTGTTTTGCTCTCTTTCTCCGCATATTATTCAAATCATTTGACATGATAGTAAAAGGTCGGAAGACCGCAGTTTCACGTGGAGCATTTGGAGATTTTTAGAGATCAGAGACTAAATGAACAACATCTCAACACTAAATGATGAAGACCGACTCATAGACGCCTGTCTCAAAAACAAGCTGTTGCATTTCGACGATATGGAAAAATAAAAGCCTGCAGGCTATTATTTTAAGTTTACGGTATTCGTTTTGTTCATATTACACTTTTATTGTTAGTTTGAATTAATTTGACAGACAGCATTCGCTGATGTTGATCAACCTAGCGAAATTCAGAGCTGCCAGCTCTCACGAATTCACCGTGAGACACATGCAATTAACACTTAGCAAGCAGGTTAGTTAAGCTCTCAGATTCTGTCAATTTTATTATGCAATTCAAAGAATAAATACCGTTTTGGCGCTTGTACATGTTACACCACAGATCCCTAGCGCACGTGAACCGATCATCTCTACTAGCTAATGGAAAAAGAACCCGAACACTGTTGAAAGATACAGTATGCTACAACTTACCAAAATGTATTCCTCATGCATAATGTCAACCAATCATTTTTTGAACTCTTCCCTGAACTGAAATGTAGTAATGGGCTGTATTTCCACACGACTGACATCAGGTTCAAGTACACACACACACACACACAAGCCGGCGCTAGCGCGACTCACTCGTGTACTGCAGTTTGGCTGGTGGTAATGTTGCCCGGCCGCATACCGCCTCCCATGGCCGGAACTGGTATTACGACACCTACCGGGCCGGGGCTAGTCATTTAGCATGCTAATTTAGGTTTATATCTCGGCAGCACTATAACTTGTCAGTTTTTTAATTACATCATTGCACTTATTTCTTCTCATTCTTTTTATGCGTGTAGCTCATTTTTTGGATATTTTTACCTCAATTATTACATATGCCACCTTTAAGTATATGATTTCACAAGCAAAAGCACAAAATATAAATTTATGTCAATAAATGATTAAGTAACAATGAACATACTTAATTATTGATTTTACAAAAGAAATACATAATCATTCAAAAGGATATTATGATATATATGCTGAAAGGGATTTTGACCACCCCTTCACTATCACATAAAACTCCAAGAAATCAAATCACCCTAACTTGCTCAAGTTCTTTATAAATCACATGTATTCTAGATGTCGATACTCTAATCCAAAGGGTCCCATCATTCACAGCATGATTTTCCTATACCATGTTCAACTTGTTCAAACATATCATTTATCCTTATATTAAATATCAGTGGACTACATACACTACCTGCAGTGTTCTGTTTTCTACAAAGTGCATTCTAGAATACTCCTAACCCACCTTTATTTCTATTGTTCCACCAACCAAGAAGTCTAATACCCAATTGTAGTCTACCCCCTATAACCAATTCATTTAGTTTTGTAAGGATTACTTCTTTCCACAGCATATCATCATGTCTTTTAGATATCAAAAAAGAAAGACAGCTACTATAATTTCTTTATTTGTCAAGCCTTTCCTAATCTATGATAATTGCATTCATAGAATTTCACAAATAAATTGCACAAATTGCAGTATGAAACAAAGGTTAGGGTTGGGATTAAATCACACGTGGTCTAACTATATTTTTGGGGGAGGGGTGTGTGTCATGTGACGTGGCGCTGGTTTCTGTCAGGTCCTGTAAGCACATGTAAATGACTTCCTTGAAATGCCATCGGCACACATTTGTAGTGTGTGGGAATCAGTCGGCGATTGAAGCGCGCATTGTTAAACATGTCTGGAAGAGGCAAAGGCGGTAAGGGACTCGGGAAAGGAGGCGCTAAGCGTCACCGTAAAGTTTTACGCGATAACATCCAGGGAATCACCAAACCCGCTATTCGTCGTCTGGCTCGCCGCGGAGGTGTCAAGCGCATCTCCGGTCTGATCTACGAGGAGACCCGCGGAGTGTTGAAGGTGTTTCTGGAGAACGTGATCCGCGATGCCGTCACCTACACCGAGCACGCCAAGAGAAAGACCGTCACCGCCATGGATGTTGTGTACGCGCTGAAGAGACAGGGACGCACCCTGTACGGCTTCGGGGGATAAACGCCTGAAACCAGGACAAACCACACAAACCCAAAGGCTCTTTTAAGAGCCACACACTCTAACACATAAAGAGTCAATGTTTCATGTCAAATCAAAAAATTAAGTTTCAGAAGTTCTGTGTTCTCAATCAGGGTTACATCTCATTTAAGAACTCGTATATGTTTCACAGTAAGTTAACGGGTCAGGAATATCGATACCTTTTTATACTTTAAATGTAATGCATTGCACTCAAACCGTTTTGTTTCAAACGGTAATCCTCTCCACGAACGCTTTTCCACAGAATCAACAAGAAAAACAAGTAATTAGATAAAATGGTACCAGTTAGCAGAAATGAGAATGCAGAAATGAAGATATATTTCTGTTTCTAAACATCTAACCAATGGCGTTTTTAAAGTGTATCTGACCATTATTGGTCTGTTATCTCCAAAACTCGCTCAATGGGTTTATTAGAGGTTTTAAAATTACACGATCATGCACAATATTAGAACCGCTTATTTTCCTCAGAAAATATTACTAAATAAAAAGAGCGGGAAACGAAACTTGGCGGAAGTGTGTAGTTTAAACTTAAAACGGTGGGCGGAACTATATATTATCCACACCTGTGATTGGCCCGCGTTCCTCTCAAGTTGTCCAATGAAATGTGAGTTTGTGGGTTTGGTCTATGAAAACAGACAATCAGATATTTCCCTAACACTTTGAAAATTAGCATAGAGCAGTGAATAAATCCCTCTGTATCGCACTGTTGCTTACATTAACTCGTCAGTCTTGTGATATCGCATCATCATGCCTGAACCAGCAAAGTCCGCTCCTAAGAAGGGATCCAAGAAGGCCGTCACCAAGACCGCCGGTAAGGGAGGAAAGAAGCGCAGAAAGTCCAGGAAGGAGAGCTACGCCATCTATGTCTACAAAGTCCTGAAGCAGGTCCACCCTGACACCGGCATCTCCTCCAAGGCGATGGGCATCATGAACTCTTTCGTCAACGACATCTTCGAGCGCATCGCCGGTGAGTCGTCTCGCCTCGCGCACTACAACAAGCGCTCCACCATCACTTCCAGAGAGATCCAGACCGCCGTGCGTCTGTTGCTGCCCGGAGAGCTGGCCAAACACGCCGTGTCCGAGGGCACAAAGGCCGTCACCAAATACACCAGCTCGAAGTGAGGCGTGCCCGACTTCAACTAACCCAAAGGCTCTTTTAAGAGCCACACATCTTCTCAGATAAAGAGCTCTTGTGTATTATCAAATGCTCTTAATTTTATGAGAATTTTGAACTCGTTAATACAAACACTGACTTAAGTTTCTGAGGAGATTTATGCTGAGCTCGTTTTATATTCCTGATCCACCCCTCTAATAATTGGTTAAAAAAATAATAATAATAAGGTTGCCTTTTTCTTCCTTGCTCTGTGTAAATGGCCGAATACTCAACTTTATCTATTTTGTATAAATCTCATTAAACGCCAAACCGTTAGCGGTTCTTTACACTTTGTGCGTGTTTAGAAGTGTTTTACCTTCCAACGGGCATTCATGCATCATTATACCAATAAAAAATAATTATACTAATGAAAGTTAACAATCACTGTTCATTAAAGGACAACTCCGGCGCAAAATGAACCTTTAGTCTAATTACACATTGTTACCTAGTCAATCTGAGATTTGTTTTCATGATTGCCGAATGTAAATAGTTTTATCTCTAAAAACAGTTTAGCCTATAACGCTAGTATAATGCTAGAATATAGGCCGGGCATAGAGTAATGACACATAAAAATCGCTTGTTATTACCACTAAAAAGGCTCAAAATATCCCCACACCAAAACGACACCATAAAAAGAGTCCCTACATTCAAACCGAAGCGTTGAGAACTTTGCCAGTGTCCATACAGTTTTTTTTTTTGTTGTTTTTTTGTCCATACAGTTTAATAAGCAGATGTTTTATACACACACAGTAAATTTCGCGAATTCAGGAAGAAGCCATCTTGGAAAATCTACCAGTCGATCTACGAACGCCGATCCAAGTGCGCTGGTGAGATGTGAATAAGGTGATAAGGTGAGCGCGAACAGTAGGCTACGTGTACATATTTGTAGTGATGTAGTTAAATAGTGGTGTAATTCCATGTTTGGGCCACTGGGGGGCAACCCTGTGTTATATATGTGGGTTACCATGAAGCAGTGAATGAGTGTTACTTCCACTGGCTAGTGAGCAGCACACGCTGCTAGTGTATTAATAAATGGACAGTTTGCAAATGTATCCTGACGAGTCGGTAGCTTATTAAATGCACTACACGGCGAAGGCAAAGGAACACTACATGGTGTCAGAAGTCAGTCGTTTTACGAACTCATGGACCTGCGTTAGACAGCATTGAGACAACGTAAAGCAGGCGTATCCTGACTGAAAGAGAGTCTGTTGAGTGCAAATTGAATATGGACCAGTTCAGATTGCCACCCCCATTAGTCCTGTCTGGAAATACAGGTGAAAATTGGAGGAGATGGATACAGCGGTTCAACATTTACATGACAGCTTCAGGATCTGATTCAAAGGTTGAGAAGGTAAAAATTGCCATTCTACTACATGCATTAGGAGAGGAGGCCTTAGAAGTCTACAATTCACTGTCTGTTGAGTCTGAAGAGGAAGAGGAAACAACAATGCAAGATATTGTAACTGCACTTGAGAAGTATTGCTTGCCGAGAAAGAATGTTGTATTTGAGAGGCACCAGTTTTGGGCTTACCCTATGCCTGATTCAATAACCATCGATAAATATGTCACAGAACTGAAACAAAAGAGTAAAGACTGTGAGTTTGGCTCAACAGAATCTGAAATGCTAAGAGACAAGATCGTGTTTAGCATTGGTGATCAGCGTTTAAAAGAGAGGCTCTTAAGGGAAATAAATCTGACCCTTGAAAAAACTGTTGATATTTGTAGAGCAGCAGAGGCAGCAAAAACACAGATTCAAGCAATGGGTGAACAGAATAAAATTGTCCATGCCGTTAGCCATGCCGTTAGAAAGAAGACAACAGAAGCAAAACCAAACAAGGTGTATGAAAGAACAAAATCTCAGCTGCAAAAAGTTCATGATAAGTCTTTCATCTGCAAAAAGTGTGGAAAATCTCACCTTCCACGACAGTGTCCAGCCTTTGGAGCTACCTGTCATGCCTGTGGAAAATGTAATCACTTTGCCTCAGTGTGCATGTCTATAAAAAAAGACATTCAGCCTAAATATAATAGAAGTGTCACTGTTGATTCATTATTCATTGGGACAGTGGAATTAAAAGGGACTCACAGCTTTGCACAGAAAGCATGGTACACAGATGTGGACATTGGAAATGTGACAGTGAAGTTTAAATTGGACTCAGGGGCTGAGGCCAATATTTTACCTCTTGACATTTATAAATCTCTGCAAGAAACAGTGTCAATGCAACCGACCTCGACTATGTTGGTGGCATATGGTGGAACAAAATTAAGACCAGAAGGTCTGGCCAAGCTGCAGTGTGTCACTCCCAAGGTGCAAGTTTGCTTACCCTTTTACATCACTAGACACTCATCTATTCCTATATTGGGTAAGGAGGCATGTGAACGGATGCAGCTACTGAAAAGAGTAGACACTGTGCTCACAACCCATCCTACCTCCAAAGAGGAGCTGATAGCACAACATTCAGCAGTTTTTGAAGGTCTGGGTCAGTTTCCTGGTGAACATCATATACATGTCGATCCGAAAGCAGTCCCGGTCATACATGGCTGTAGAAAAATTCCCTTAGCAGTGCTGGGCAAACTGAAGGATACACTGGATCAGCTGTTACAAGCAGATGTCATAGCGCCAGTCACACAGCCCACTCCATGGGTTAACAGTCTTGTCATCACTGAAAAAAAAAATGGGTTATTGCGAGTATGCCTGGATCCTCGCGACCTTAATAAAGCAGTTCTACGCCAACACTTCTCTATCCCAACAACTGAGGATGTACTATGCAAGCTTGCTGGAAAGAAGATTTTCTCCATCTTTGATGAAAAGGATGGCTACTGGCAAGTTAAACTCGACAGAGACTCCTCCCTGCTATGTACTTTCAACACACCATGGGGTAGATACAGATTCAAACGTCTGCCATTTGGTGTCAAATCCGCTAGTGAAGTCTTCCAGCAGTACAACAATGAAGTGTTTGGTGACATAAAAGGTGTACATATTGTAGCTGATGATATGATCGTCGCCGCTGCTACTGAACTAGAACATGATGTCATAGTTGCTAAAATTATGGAGAGAGCAAGAACACACAATGTGAAATTCAACCCTGACAAGATTCAGTACAAGGTGAATAAGGTAAATTTCATGGGACACGTGATAACTCCACAGGGTGTGAGAGCGGATGATGGCAAGATACAGGCAATTGTAAACATGCCAACACCCACAGACAGACAATCGTTACAACGTCTTTTGGGCATGATCAGGTATCTCGCTCCTTTCATCCCAGGTGAGGCATCACTTACAACACCTCTCAGGCAGTTACTGAGAAAAGACATCGCATTCCAATGGCAACCTGAACACGACTCTGCATTGTCTGCACTCAAAACATCACTGACCAACACACCAGTTCTCAGGTACTATGATCCTAACAAACTGCTCACTATACAAACAGATGCATCCAAAGATGGCTTAGGATCATGTTTGCTGCAGGAAGGGCAACCAATAGCGTATGCATCTAGGGCTTTAACTGAGACAGAAAAGAACTATGCCCAGATTGAGAAGGAGCTACTGGCGATTGTTTTCTCGACCAAAAAGTTCCATCAGTATGTATACGGACACAGTGTGTATGTCCAATCGGACCATAAACCATTGGAGCCTATCTTCAAGAAGCCACTGAGCAAAGCACCAGCGAGACTCCAACGTATGCTCTTGCAGCTACAGAGATATGACCTCATTGTCCAGTACACGCCTGGGAAGGACATGGTAATTGCTGATGCATTGTCACGTGCCGTTGCTGAAGGTCAGCACACAAGTACAGACGACCTCAGTGATGAAAGAGTTGTATATGCACTTGAAGCAACACAAGCTCTCAGTGACGACACGTTAAAGCAGCTCACTGATGCTACTGCAAAAGACAGTACTCTCCAGCTTCTTATGAAGATGCAAAAGACAGGATGGCCAAAGCATAGAAAACAACTTGATTTCACAATTCAACAGTACTGGCCTGTTAGACACACTGTGGCTGTGCAGGATGGTATATTGATGGTATCTGACAGGATTCTGATTCCTGAGACAATGAGATCAGAGATGCTCAAGAAACTACATATCGCACATCAAGGTATACAACGTACAAAAGCTCATGCCAGGAAGTTCATGTATTGGCCAGGTATGACCAGACATATTGAACAGATGGTCGAAACATGTACAACCTGTCAACAGTTTCAACCCAGGAACCAGAAAGAGCCACTCATCTCTCATGAAGTACCAGAGCTCCCCTGGTTAAAAGTTGCTGCAGACATCTTCGAAATCAGAGGTCAATCGTTCCTTCTGATTGTTGATTATATGTCAAAGTTTCCTGAGGTGTTGAATATTAAGGACAAGACCGCATCCACAGTCATTGCAAAGATGAAAGCAGTGTATGCCAGGCACGGCATCCCCAAAGAGCTAGTGTGTGACCATGTACCATTTGCAAGCTATGAAATGAAGAAATTTGCAGCTGAGTGGGGCATCAAACTGACACACTCCAGTCCGGCCTACCCTCAGTCAAATGGGTTGGCAGAGAGAACTATTAAAACTATTAAAACTGTCCTGAGAAAGGCAGAACAGTCAGGGATGGATCATCACCTTGCTTTGCTGTCAATAAGAAATACTCCTGTCACTGGCATGCCTTATTCACCAGCGCAAGTTTTGATGGGAAGAGTATTGAGGAGCACCTTACCAGCATCCAGTGAAGTCTTGCGACCAACCACTCCCAAAGGTGTTCATCAGGCTCTACAAACCCTGCAAAAGAAGCAAGCATGTCACTACAATGTGCGGGCAAAATCCCTGCCAGAACTGCATGCAGGTAATACCGTACACATTGAAACAGACAAAGGGTGGCAGCCGGGTCTCATTGTGTCTAAACGAGATGAGCCAAGGTCCTACAATGTTGTTAACGCAGCAGGACGTCAGTTTCGTCGCAACAGGCGCCACCTAAGGAAAACAATTCACAAGCACACAGAAACATTGGAACCTGCAGATGAGCCTAATGATGGTGCACATTATGAGTCTAATGATGATGCACACTCTACCATTTCAGTGGAACACGAAGTGGGAGATAGGTCTACACAGGGTGTACAGGATCAGTCCTTACGTAATGCCAGTACCACGGTCACCAGGAGTGGTCGGATTGTGAAAGTTCCTGTAAAGTTCCAGGACTACTGTATGAACTGACTATAAGTTTGCCTTGTGCTTATGTATGATACAAACGAAAAGGCAATGTTCCTGTTATGTGGACTTTAAGAGCTATACTTAGTGCTTTGTGTCTTATGTGTAGCCAGTATTGTTTTCCGAGAAAAAAGGGGATGTAGTGATGTAGTTAAATAGTGGTGTAATTCCATGTTTGGGCCACTGGGGGGCAACCCTGTGTTATATATGTGGGTTACCATGAAGCAGTGAATGAGTGTTACTTCCACTGGCTAGTGAGCAGCACACGCTGCTAGTGTATTAATAAATGGACAGTTTGCAAATGTATCCTGACGAGTCGGTAGCTTATTAAATGCACTACACGGCGAAGGCAAAGGAACACTACAATATTGAAGAGAAGTAAACGGTTTGTGTTTGTGTTTCTTCTGGAAACAACGGATCATATGAGATTCTGCACAGTTCAGCGCACTTGGATCGGCGTTCGTAGATCGACTGGTAGAGACTATTTTTCAAAGATGGCTTCTTCCTGTATTCGCGAAATTTACTGTGTGTATAAAATATCTTAAACTGTGTGGACACTGACGGAGTTCTCAACGCTTCGGTTTGAATGTAGGGACCCTTGTTATGCTGTCGTTTTGGTGTGGGGCTATTTTGAGCCTTGTTGGTGGTAATAACAAGCGATTTTTATTTGTCATTACTCTATGCCCTATATACTAGCATTAGCCCATACTAGCGTTATAGGCTAAACTGTTTTTAGAGATAAAACTATTTACATTCGGCAATCATGAAAACAAATCTCAGATAACGGTTGACTAGGTAGCAATGTGTAATTAGACCAAAGGTTCATTTTGCGCCGGAGTTGTCCTTTAAAAGTGCAGAACAATCACTTGTTTTTTAACAAACAAAAAAATATCTAAGAAAAAATATTTTTCTAAAATATCTGAGAAAAAAATCTTAAGTTTGCAGAAGTATACAAACACCATCATGTGCTGACACTTTTTTTTAAAAAGAATAAAGACGTTTTATACTTTTTAAATTAGTTTACTGTTTTTCTTAGATATTGCTATTTTAAATCGTTATAAACATTTGTTTTGTCGTTCTAATTTCATCAGCCATGTGTGCAGATACAAGTTAAATGTAAAAACTTTATTTCCGTGTATTTACTATTCATGTTTGAGTAAAATTACCCTTTTATAAACTACTACCAACTTTTCTTCCAATTTTCAAGTAAAACATTATTGTCTTTTTTATGGAAGTATAATAATGTCAAATATTGTTAAAACAAAAAGCATGTTGAATTGCACCAACAACTGAAAAAAATGCATTGCGTTAACCATGCTTGCATTTTAATCCATTGTATTTTTAAGGCTTGCATTTTTATGGGCTGAAATTCAACATGGTTGAATATTAAAGCTGTGAATATTTCAATTAAAAACATTTCAAACACATTTTCATTATTAAAAATTCAATAATCCATATTCACCTTTCATATTTCACTTCCAAAATTTTCTGTTTAAAAATACAATATAAATATAATATTCAACAGGCAATTGTCGGTTCATTTTATTTCGCCTTGAAAATTTGCTTTCTCAAATTCAGTGGTTCAAATTCGACTATAAATACTGCAGGAAAAGCAGTAGATTGCCGAGCATATTCTCCATCTACTGTTAGTCGGCTTTACCAGCAGGGGGTGCAAGCGCGTGTTGACAAGCACCAAAGCAACAGCTAGAGAGCGAAAGGCCTTCACAAATCGTCATTTGCTGAAATGGACAGAGCGATGAGTACGAGTTATAATTTATATGTGTGTTGAAAAGGTTAATTAAGACACAAAACACACGGGCGTTTACTCAAGGGTCTTATGAGACTTATTTTTACCCCTGTATGTATGTCCACTTCATTCAGAACTGTTCTGGTTCTGAGTGATGGGAAGTATCCAGTTATTTCATCACCATCATCGGGGATCCTCGTCATCTTGTCTGCATGTGATCCTCTGGGTGTTGAGATTGAAGCAGGTTAACTTCTGCTTTCAGGTTTGACACAACATCAGCCTTCTTTTCACTGGGGATGTAGGGGAGAACGGGGCACAACATAACACTTTTTGACTTTGTTAATTTGTGTAAATCTGCTTGGGGTTTAGAGAATTTTCCCCCCACACATTAATTTCCCACATGTCTAGTACAATTATGTGGTTTTGTTTTTTTAATAGAGTGTATACTTTTTTCTTGATTTACCCTGAAAAAATGGAAGTGAAATGTGACAACATGCCCCATACGCAGGATACATTGTAACATCACCATATAACAGCTTAAAATCTGATCTAATAAAAAAATATTCAAGTCAAACCAAAATATTTTCTTAATAAAATACAATTATTCACTTTTTCATATAAAATAAATTGTCTAAATTAATGTGAAGGTAACCCATTTTGATCCCCCAATTTTACCAGCTATGTTATCACATGTATTTGATTCCTTCTATTTAAAAATAAACTTTTCAATTAGAGTAACTATAGTAACAATTTGTAGTTGACCACTGACATTATTGATTATTATTAAAACATTTCCTACTATGTGATGTCTGCAAGACGGTCAGGAGGTTTGGAGACCCGGTTCTGATGATCGTCGTGATCAGGATCCGCTGCCAGACCCGAACCAGACACTGATCCAGGAGCTTCCAGGATATTTCACCCCTCAGTCTTCTGAGTTTTCTGTTTCTGTATCCACAGGTCCGGCTGTCAAGAAGAGGGAGTTGCAGAGCCCAGATGATGGACGTCCATCCACTTCATCGAAACGCTCTTGCGGAGGTAAGAATAGGCTTTTAATGAAGAAGTTATGGCTCAGTTAATACATAATTTTTATCATTGAAAATAGAAAGGTGAAAAAATAAATTACAATTTGATGTGACCCCTAACATAGATTATTAATATTATTAAAAATGTTTCCCCAGAGTCTTCACCGGGCATCATGTCCACATCATCTCTGTCCCCCTCTGTGGGAAATGTGAAGAGGTGGTTATGTGGGTTGAAGAGCTTCAGCAGCAAAGGCTCGCACATCGTCCAGAAGCGACGTGGCGATAGATCGAAAAGCCAATATGAACAGGGCGGTTGTGGCAACAGGAGTTTGTCCAGGATCAACAGCTTTGAGGAGTTTATGTGCCCTCTGCTGCCAGCCAGGTCAAGTTCCCATCAAGCCAACGAAGACGTCAAATGTCCTTATGGAGGCTTCACCTGTGAACAAGAGCTCAACAGGTGATGTCCGGTCACATTTACTGTTGCTCAGCAAAATTTAGCTGAAATTCTCTTGGATTTGTAACATTACAGATTAGAATTTAACAGTCAAATGTAAGTTATGTCATTGTATCTTTGCTTAATTTGATGTCAGGGATGTTTCTAATAATTCAATTGTTTTTCTTTATTTCAGAAAAACCTAAGAAGAGGAAAGGAACTGATTCTTTCCTCAACAGGCTATGGAAGGCTATGTGTTCGTTCCTCTGCTGTTGTGCTGTGGATGATGTAGAGCCTTTTGTTCCTACAGCAGATCTGGATATTGCTCGAGCACCTGCCCTTTTGCCCCTTGGTGCCCAAAGTGCCCTTTTTTTTTTGTATTTAAAGGCACTTTTGTAGATGCCTGCCCATTGCCCAATCTAACTAGTAGTAAAATTAATGAATAATAATTTAGCCGTAAATAAAATGACACATGATGACCTTTCACCTGACGAATTCATCCGGGACGATTCCTCACGCTGCACGCGCATTTTTTAATTTCGCGCGGCTACGCGCAATCGCGCATTCCCAGAGGATAGCTTCAACTCTTGTGGCTGCTGGTAAGTTGTGTTCTATTCTCAGAGAAGTGATTTTGATGTTTTTGTTTGCTTATTATTATTATTTTACTAGAACGACGACGTGAAGAGAGCATGCAGAGAGATTTGTATTGCTGTGTGTATGCTGTAGAAGTAACGTTAGCTTGCTGTTAGAGGGAGAAAAGTTTCACGGGCGTGAAGGGGTGTTATTTGACTAAAAACTATTATTTTTACTTTAAACTATTATTATTATTACAGTATTTATTTAAAAATCGTGGAGTGCCATAAAAATTATTATCACAACTCTGGTAAGTTATCACATAGGCAGGGCCGTGCAGAGACCTCTGGAGGGGCAGGTGCTCAAAGTATAAAATGGGGCACATGGAAACAAGGCTTTACATAGGGCTGTGCTCAAATTATCAATACAGTAATATATCAATACAGATGATTCTGCATCGATACAGCAGCAAATGCATTGATGCAGTTTTGTATAAGAAACAGAACAGAAAGGACAAATTTAAAGTTTAAAAAAAATAATTTATGTGCTCTATATATAACTCTGGGATTAGAAACTGAAGAAACTGAACTGGTAAGCCTAGGCTGAAATATTTGGTGTAAAAACATGGTCTGTCAACATAAAACGATATTACAAGCACAAACATTGCAAGAAACACAAATGACAGAAAATAGTTTTAGACTAAACGCTCCTTCCAATTCTTCCATTAATGTTACCTCTATATGAATTACTGAAATATTATTAACTTTTACTTTCAAAAGACATTAAGATCACTTTTAAGTAGCAAAAATACAGTATTCGTATGCATAAAACACAATACCGGTATTATAGGCTAACGTTACCTGGTTGTAAATGGAGACTTTATTGTGTCATCGGTAACTTAATCATCTTGAATGTAATAAGCTAATAAAAATCTTAGTAAAAATCAAAGCTAGCTAGTAATAATTGCATTAAAGAGCTCTCTTAATGTAATTCTTACTAGTAAAAACTGACTTAGAGAGCTCTCTAATGTAATTCTTACTAGTAATGCAATTGCAGAGCTCTGCAATTCAATGAAAGAGCTTTGCAATTATATTCTTACTAGTAAAAATCACTACTAACTACGATTAGTTGTTATTAGTACGAATTTTATTAGAGAGCTCTATAATTGTAATTGCTACTAGTAGGAATTAAATTGTAAAGCTTGTAAAGAATTGTAAAGAATTCTTACTTAATGACGATTAAGGCTGGGTACAATTTAAGCTAAAACGGCTTGCCATACAACACTCCAGTAGCCTACCAAGTGCGCAGCCCATGCGCACGACCCATCTACGGCAAGCCCCGAGGGGAAAAACACATTGCATACACACATACAACGAGCGCCAGAACATCATTACCGGTATTATAGTAACAGACATTCTTGGATTATGTCATGTAATATCTAACAAAGTCTCTTACGATAATAATAATAATAATAAAGCTTTTGAGGACAGTTACACTGTATTGAGACAATTGAGAAATAGTAGGCCAAATATTTTTAGTTTTCAACAATAGGCTTATGTTTCTCAGTTTTGTCATAATTTTAGCAAATGATTTCTTTTATATGTTTTGAGACAGTTTTAAGACTGTTAAAACTTTTTTTTATTTAAGTAGTGTAATAGAAAATTTATTTTCTTTGTATATCTTGAAACATATATCTGCTTGAGTGGTTTGTGAAGTTGCAAGATGCATCATCATCTCCTTTGCAAATAGTTCAATAGTGTCCGCTTTGCAAAGAGGTCAATAGGACAGTACAAAAAGACAGAATGATCTGTCTTTCTTAGCAATAGATAATTTTGAGTGCATCAAGAACAAGACATGTTTGGTTAGGTGTTGCTTCTTAAGTGACATATGTGCTGACTGTGGAGATGCGTAGAACTCAGGGGCCTTAGTCCAAAGATAAGACGAGGAGGAGGTACACCTAGGAGGTTGATCTTTTGGGTATATAAACTCTGTAAAATGAGAAGACATTTGCCCTTCTCATATCAGACTCTGTCTGTGTGTGAACTGCCTTTCTTGCAAGAAATAAATACTAACACTTATAACTTTCGAGATCTTCATTTGTTCTTCAACTGTTGTTTAAGATGTTGATAAAAGAATTTCCACAACAGTAGGCATCTATTTTCTTTTTATTAAGTATTAATTTTGTTGTAGCCTAATACATAACCTATTCATTTATAATGTATCATTATTGCGTGACATTTGTGTCAATAATCGTCAAACACAGGTGACTCCGCGTCATGGGAGGGACCCCCAAATCAAATTCTGCTTAGGGCCCCCAAAAGGCTCGGGCCGGCTCTGCTCATACATGAATAGTAAATACATGGAAATTAAGATTTTTTTTGTATTTAACGTGTATCTGCACACATGGCTGATGAAATTAGAAAAACAAAGGTAAAGGTAAAACAGTTGAGTGAGTTTCAAATGTAAGGAACAGCTCGCGGTTTGGTGTCTGATGAGATTTACACGAGATATAAAATACCGACAGTAGATTAGGCCATTTATACAGAGCAAGGAAGAAAAAGATAAACGTGTTTTTAAAATATACCAGACTGAAAGGGATGGACTAGGATTATAAAATGAGCTCAGCTTAAAGCTTCTCAGAAACCCAAGTTAGTGTTTATATCAACGCATTAAAGTTCTGATAAAATTAAAATCATTAGATAACAAACAAAAGCTCTTTATCTGAGAAAATGTGTGGCTCTTAAAAGAGCCTTTGGGGTAGTTGAAGTCGGGCAGGCCTCACTTCGAGCTGGTGTATTTGGTGACGGCCTTTGTGCCCTCGGACACGGCGTGTTTGGCCAGCTCTCCGGGCAGCAACAGACGCACGGCGGTCTGGATCTCTCTGGAAGTGATGGTGGAGCGCTTGTTATAATGGGCGAGGCGAGACGACTCACCGGCGATGCGCTCGAAGATGTCGTTGACGAAAGAGTTCATGATGCCCATCGCCTTGGAGGAGATGCCGGTGTCAGGGTGGACCTGCTTCAGGACTTTGTAGACATAGATGGCGTAGCTCTCCTTCCTGGACTTTCTGCGCTTCTTTCCTCCCTTACCGGCGGTCTTGGTGACGGCCTTCTTGGATCCCTTCTTAGGAGCGGACTTTGCTGGTTCAGGCATGATGATGCGATATCACAAGACTGACGAGATAACGTAAGCAACAGTGCGATACAGAGGGATTTATTCACTGCTCTATGCTAATTTTCAAGGTGTTACGGAGTTATCCGATTGTCTCTTTTCAGAGACCAAACCCACAAACTCACATTTCATTAGGCAGCTTGAGAGGAGTGAGGACCAATCACAGGTGTGGATAAGATATAGTTCCGCCCACCGTGTCATGTTGAACTACACACTTCTAGCCAGTTTCATTTGTTTCGTTTCCCGCTCTTTTTATTTAGTAATATTTTCTGAGGAAAGTAAGCGGTTCTGATATTGTGCATGATCGTGTAATTTTAAAACCTCTATTAAACGCATTGAGCGAGTTTTGGAGATAACAGACCAATAATGGTCAGATACACTTTAAAAACGCCATTGGTTAGATGTTTAAACGCAGAAATATATCTATCTGCATTCATATTTCTGCTAACTGATACCATTTTATCTTATTACTTGTTTTTCTTGTTAATTATGTGGAAAAGATTAACGTTTAAAAAGACGGTTTAAATGATGTTAAAAGTAGAAAGGTATCGATATTCTCGATCCATTACTATGAAACCTTTACGAGTTCTTAAATGTGATGTAATCCTGATTGAGAAAACAGAACTTCTGAAACTTAAGTTCTTTGATTTGACATAAAACATCGACTCTTTATGTGTTAGAGTGTGTGGCTCTTAAAAGAGCCTTTGGGTTTGTGTGGTTTGTCCTGGTTTCAGGCGTTTATCCCCCGAAGCCGTACAGGGTGCGTCCCTGTCTCTTCAGCGCGTACACAACATCCATGGCAGTGACGGTCTTTCTCTTGGCGTGCTCGGTGTAGGTGACGGCATCGCGGATCACGTTCTCCAGAAACACCTTCAACACTCCGCGGGTCTCCTCGTAGATCAGACCGGAGATGCGCTTGACGCCTCCGCGGCGAGCCAGACGACGAATAGCGGGTTTGGTTATTCCCTGGATGTTATCGCGTAAAACTTTACGGTGACGCTTAGCGCCTCCTTTCCCGAGTCCCTTACCGCCTTTGCCTCTTCCAGACATGTTTAACACTGAGCGCTTCAATCGACGACTGAAAGACTACAAATGTGTGCCGATGGTATTTCAAGGAAGTCATTTACATGTGCTTACAGGACCTGACAGAAACCAGCGCCGCGTCACATGACACACACCCCTCCCTCAAAAATATAGTTAGACCACGTGTGATTTAATCCCAACCCTAACCTTTGTTTCATACTGCAATTTGTGCAATTTATTTCACAAAAGTGAAATTCTATGAATGCAATTATGTCTATCATAGATTAGGAAAGGCTTGACAAATAAAGAAATTATAGTAGCTGTCTTTCTTTTTTGATATCTAAAAGACATGATGATATGCTGTGGAAAGAAGTAATCCTTACAAAACAAAATGAATTGGTTATAGGGGGTAGACTACAATTGGGTATTAGACTTCTTGGTTGGTAGAACAATAGAAATAAAGGTGGGTAAGGAGTATTCTAGAATGCACTTTGTAGAAAACAGAACACTGCAGGTAGTGTATGTAGTCCACTGATATTTAATATAAGGATAAATGATATTTTTGAACAAGTTGAACATGGTATAGGAAAATCATGCTGTGAATGATGGGGCCCTTTGGATTAGGGGTCGACATGTAGAATACATGTGATTTATAAAGAACTTGTGCAAGTTAGGGTGATTCGATTTCTTATTCGAGTTTTATTTGATGGAAAGCTTACAGACAACACATTGATAAAATAAAAACAAAATGCAAGAAAATTATCAGTATCAATTATCAGTTTAGCTTCCCTGCTGAGTTTCTGATGGAGGTTATAGTTGTTCTTTATTTATTTCTTTTAATTTGACTGGCTAAATATTTTCCAGATTTATTGCTGTGGTGAAAAGTTTCTTGACGGAGTCTTTGAATCAGAAACTGGTTTCTTTTGTTTATTATTTCATTAAGCAAAAATGTATTTTTTCTTAATTGGTTTTGATTGGTTATTTGCATGTAATTCTAATTATTTTATTCTTTCTTCCAGTTGGACTTCTTTTTCTCTGTGCTTTTTTTTTTTGTACTGATTATAATATAATTTTTCCCTGTAAAACTACTTTCCATGTTTCCCAGAGCAGTGATGCTGGTGACTTTGGAGAGTCATTTAATTCAAGGAAGGATGTCCACTCTCTCTTGGAGTAGCTCTCAAATTCCAATTTTATGTATTAAAACGCCTTCTGATGGGGTGCTTCTGTATTGCAGATGGGTTCCATGTGAGAGCTTTCTTTAAATAAAAAAATAATAATAATAATTAGCAGATGGAAATGTATACGCACACATACCTACCCACTCACAGATACATGTACATACATATATACCCAGATGCATCATATGTACACCCATATATTCATATATACACCTGCATTCCCATGCGTACATACATACATCTCCATATACATGTTTACATACAGACATAACAATTTCCATATAACTGCATTATATATCACAGAGATTACATCCATGCGTCATAATTACCCAGGTCCAACTCCATGCTTGGTTTTTGTTTTTTCAATGCGCGTGGTTAGCATATGCGAACCATCTCATCTTAAATAACTTCATTTTGACTCTCATCTTATGCATTATCATCTCATTTTCATACGGGTTTTCTACAGCCTCAATCCATTTATCCAACCTGGGTGGATATTTTTTTTTAGTTATTTGTTAAATAGCAATATTTCAAAACACCCAGAAGATAAAATAATTTTCTTTGTTGAACCCTTCCGGCTGTATGCCCATCATGACAAAATATTATATGTATGTATATATATCTCATATCATATCATATCACAACTAATATTAGCAGCTTATTGTTGTTTTTTTCCTACTGAAGAAAAATAAAATTGATATACTACTTTCCGCAGTCTGGATGTCCAGCATCATTAAAGGGTTAGTTCACCCAAAAATGAAAATTCTGTCAGTATTTACTCACCCTCATGTTGTTCCAAACCTCTGTGTTTTTTTTTTGTTCTTCTGAACACAAAGGAAGATATTTGGAAGAATGTTTTAATCAAACAGATCTCATTCCCCATTGACTACCATAGTATGTATTTTTTCCTACTATGGTAGTCAATGGGGAATGAGATCTGTTTGATTAAAACATTCTTCAAAATATCTTTCTTTGTGTTCAGAAGAACAAATAAACACAGGTTTGGAACAACATGAGGGTGAGTAAATGCTGAGAGAATTTTCATTTTTGGGTGAACTAACCCTTTAAGTACAGAACATCTGAAGTCATATGAACATACTCAAAAGAGACTTAATTCACAAAATTATTATGTGATTGTTAATTACAAATGAATGAACAATAATTAATAATATATATATATATATTAACTTTGAGGTTAAATTATTTATTATCAGGCATTATCACTCAATGAAAGTCCTCACACAAGTTGTCATGGGATCTAAAGACAAGAGTCAGAATTATAACAAATAAATTATTATTATTAATTATTAATATATTTATATATTTTTTGTACTGACATTAATTTGTAATTTCATCAGGCAGAAAGCAGCTTCAAGACTCACGAGTTTGTAGGCCGCCTCTCATTCAGTTAAGTTACAAAGATCACAGCAGTTTTAGCCTTCACCATGGTCTGAGCTACGGCCTTCCTTCAAACAAGTCCATATTTAATAAACTCCATATTTAATAAACGAGCGTTTTTTGACATTCTCCGCAAACAGTACACTCATCAGCATACACTAGTTTATGATAAAGAAAATTCAAACACTTTATAACCTTTTTATTGACCCATGACACTTCAGTTTGATCCTGTAATTACTGGTTTTGATTGCCAAAGAGCAGAACAGACTGATTTCAATTTATTGTCAGTATTTCTCTGTATATTTTCCTTCTTTTCCCATGAGATTAATGTATTCAATCGCAGTGCCGCAACTTTTCTTGAAAAGCAAAAACTGATTTAAATGATCAGCGCCACTCTGCTGTTGGTTATTCAGACCTGGAAGTTACTGTAATCGAATTACAAGTTTAATATGATTTATCGTCAGCATTACATAGGAAATTCTCTCATTCAGTGTAAACTTTGGTGGCTCTTAAAAGAGCCGTTGTGGGTTGAATCAGACGCCGGTTTAAGCGCGCTCTCCGCGGATGCGGCGGGCCAGCTGAATATCTTTGGGCATGATGGTGACCCTCTTGGCGTGGATGGCGCACAGGTTGGTGTCCTCGAACAGACCGACCAAGTAAGCCTCGCTGGACTCCTGCAGGGCCATGACAGCGGAGCTCTGGAAGCGCAGGTCCGTCTTGAAGTCCTGAGCGATTTCTCTCACCAGCCGCTGGAAGGGCAGTTTGCGGATCAGCAGCTCGGTGGACTTCTGATAGCGGCGGATCTCCCGCAGAGCCACGGTCCCGGGCCGGTAGCGGTGAGGCTTCTTGACGCCGCCGGTGGCCGGAGCGCTCTTACGGGCGGCTTTAGTAGCGAGCTGCTTCCTCGGGGCTTTACCACCGGTGGATTTACGAGCGGTCTGCTTGGTTCTTGCCATTGCTGCGGTCTTCTTCTCTCTGTCCTGCTTGCACTGGATATGTTTCTCTCTGTGTTACACGCCCGATTTTAAAGCATTGTGGCGCCACGAGCTCATTGTGTCGCGATGATGCAGGCCTTGTGATTGGTTAGTACGTGACGTCTGCGCATGAGTGCCAGCCAATGACTGCGCGTTTCCTCTTTTCAAACAAGCGGAGGATTTGCCGCTCGAGCTGTTTTGTTCGGTTGACTACTTTGGGCGCCTTTACACTTACAACATTGTATTTATTTGTATGTACAGTGTTGACAGGGTAGCGGTTTTCCCGCACAATTGGGCTATTTTAAAAAAAGCTGTCGCAGGAAAAATTACAGAGTCGCAGGTTGCGTTTTTTGGGCTATATTTGTTATGTATTGCGGCCGCAAAAAACATAAAAAATTAAAAAAAATTAAAACATTTCTCGTACTAGAATAAAAATAAAAAGGGAACCGATAATTAGTGTGTATTGATCCCCGGGAATGAATACTGCGGTTGCGCCGGCGGCGGGATAGTTTTTGATGTAACATCACAAATCAAGCATCACGTGTCACATGATGAGAGAGAGCGTAGTAGAGGTTGTTGAAGCGTCGATTCGTTTGTTCGTGTATGAAGAAGCAGCATTCTAAAATGTCAGGTAAATGGGGAAAATATGGAAAGAAATATCGCAAAGAATGGGAGACAGAGAAAGGACCAAAGGAGTGGATACGAAGTGTTCCAAATGACGATAAAAAAGCGTGTTGTAAATATTGCAAATGTGAAATCAGAGCTCACCACGGTGATCTGGTAGCTCATGCTGCAAATGAAAAACATAAAAAAAATGCGGCTCCTTTCTCAAATGCCAGAACATTATTTGACACAGGCAGTTCCTTTCTTAGAACTAATGTTGCTGTGAAAGAGGCAGAGTTGAAGCTGGCTGCCCACGTTGCTTGTCACTCAAGCACTTCAACTATTGATCATTTAGGAAGTGTTGTGGAAGACATTTCCAAGAAAGGCATTAGTTTGCATCGAACAAAATGCACAGCACTTATTAATTCAGTGATAGGACCAGTAGTACATGAGGACCTTCTGGAGGATATTGGAGGTGGACCATACTCTCTTATTGTTGATGAGAGCACTGATATCACAACCAGAAAACAACTTTGCATAGTCATCAGATATTACAGCAAGAAGCTCTCACGAATCATTAGCACTTTTGCAGGAATGATAAATATAGTAGCTGGTGATTCACTGACTATAGCTAATGCTTTGTTTAAATTCCTGGATGACAACAAATTGTCCATACTGAATTGCATCGGTCTTGCAACTGATGGTTGTAACACAATGTGTGGGCAACATAACTCAGTGCTACAGAAATTCCGTGAGCGCAATCCTCATATTGTCTATATAAAGTGTGTGTGCCATTCTCTTCAGCTCTGTGCATCAAAAGCTGTCAATGTCCTCCCCAGAAATGTTGAGTACATGATTTCTCAGACCTACAGTTGGTTTTCAAATGCCACCCAGCGTCTCCAAAAATATTCTGAACTGTACAAAACCATAAATGTAGGTGAAAGCCCTCTGAAGATTCTGCAACTCTCTGACACTAGGTGGCTCGCTATTAGTGAGTGCATCAACCGGATCCTTTCACAGTATGTGGAACTTAAGTTGCATTTTCAGTTGACAAAAGACAGTGAGACGAGCTATGCTGCGGAACTGCTGTACCAAATGTATAGTGACAATATTAACTTGATATACCTGAAATTCCTCCAACCAATTGTTTCAGGGTTAAACAGACTGAATAAAATCTTTCAACTTGACAAACCCGATCCTTCAAAACTTCTAACGGAACTTTTAACATTTTACCGGTCCCTGCTTGAGCGCATAGGTTTGCCGAAGACATTCCAGAGCTGGCATGACATTATGGAGTTTAACCTTTCTGATGAGAATCTTTTGCCACTTGATGCTGTAGACTTTGGGGTGCAGTTCCGTCTTGCTTTGTTTGAAGCCAATGGAATAAGTGACCTAGCTGAACAGGACATGAAACGCAGGTGCAGGGACTACATGCTAGAGTTATGTAAGGAAATTAGGAAGAGACTTCCAGTAACATTCAACAGTTAGAGGCTCTCAAATTCCTGTCACCAAGTCATGCTCTGTCGTCAAGTAAGCCAAGGATTGATGATCTTCCCTTTTTCCGCCTCTTCAAGGGAGATTTAGGAAAAGCAGAGCAACAGTGGAGAGTAATTCACTCTCTGGAATGGAAAAATGCACAGATACTGCAGGTGATAGAAACTTTGAAGATCTTGGCAATTTTGCATTGAGTCTTCTTGCATTACCATTCAGCAATGCAGCAGTTGAGCGTTCATTTTCTCAAATGTCACTGATAAAGAACAAGCTACGAAACAGGTTGGAGCAGAATTCTTTGCTAAATATAATGAGGATTCAAGCTTACATGCAAAGAAGAAACATATGCTGACATGAATTTAAACCAGCATCACGGATGCTTTCTCTCTTTACTGCTGAAATTTATTCAGCACCACCTGAGAAGGGTGGGGAAGAGAGCACACATGTCTAAAATAAAACAGCCCTGAGATTGTATATAGTTCTGTTCAAAGCTGTAATCAAAATGAGGCCATCTAAGAAGAAAATGTTGTGAAAAGTTCTGGAAAAAGAGAAAACAAACACCAACAAAAACAAAGGGACAAGTGTTCAAGTAAGCATATTGGTAATGACATTGATAAAAGCCAGTGTATGTTCATTTAGTGTAACAGTGCGTTAATTTTAATATTGATGCTTGTGTGTAAACAGAACAACAACAGATCAGGTGGAGAGAAGAGCATCAGAGAGAAGTGCTGAGAAAACAAAAAGTAAGTTAGTACTTCTAAGCATAAACATGTTGGTAATGACATTGATGAAAGCCAGTTTATGTTCATTTAGTGTAACATTGTGTTAATTTTAATATTGATGCTTGTGTGTAAACAGAACAACAACAGATCTGGTGGAGAGAAGAGCATCAGAGAGAAGTGCTGAGAAAACAAAAAGTAAGTTAGTACTTCTAAGCATAAACATGTTGGTAATGACATTGATGAAAGCCAGTGTATGTTCATTTAGTGTAACATTGTGTTAATTTTAATATTGATGCTTGTGTGTAAACAGAACAACAACAGATCAGGTGGAGAGAAGAGCATCAGAGAGAAGTGCTGAGAAAACAAAAAGTAAGTTAGTACTCCTACTAAGCATAAACATGTTGGCAATGACATTGATGAAAGCCAGTGTATGTTCATTTAGTGTAACAGTGCGTTAATTTTAATATTGATGCTTGTGTGTAAACAGAACAACAACAGATCTGGTGGAGAGAAGAGCATCAGAGAGAAGTGCTGAGAAAAGAAAAAGTAAGTTAGTACTTCTAAACTTACCATATGTGTGTGTATATATATAGATATAGATATAAGATTATTTGAAATCCCTTTGTGGGATTCCAGCCGTTTAATCTGTGTAATCTGATTGGACACTGGAAAATTGGGCTAGTTTTCAGTCCATTTGGGCGGGTTTTGAGTTGTCATTGGGCTTGAAAAATTTCTGGGACCTGGCAACCCTGTAAGTCCCAGTGGTTGTTCAGATCTCGGATTAGAACAAAATCACATTAGTCTGTATAAAAGCACTGCAGCAAGACACTACTAAGGTTTCCATCCTCCCCGTGAAATAGGGGATCAGTAGATCAGCCGCGCTAATAAAGGGACAGATGAACATTGATCAAATCCTGTTTCTCTGATGCCGATATGAATATTACCCTGTATTTTAGATAATAATATATTAAAATATTCAATATATCGTCATCAAAAGCATGGCAAAGAACTAACGTTATATTTTGTTATTAGAGGAAATGGATTGGGGGTGGTGAACACATTAGGTGATCAGCATACTCTTAAAACGTGCACAACTTCAACTGTAACTTTAATAGAGTAGTTAAGACACTCTGGTCATTAGGTGGGTGTTTATGGTATTTCTAAATAATAGTAGAAAAGCGCTCGTTGACAGATTACATAGGTGGCTCTTAAAAGAGCCTTTGTTTCAGTAATAAACTCTGAACCGTTTACTTAGATTTGGCGTGTTTCTCGGTCTTCTTGGGCAACAGCACGGCCTGGATGTTGGGCAGCACGCCGCCCTGAGCGATGGTCACTCCGCCCAGAAGTTTGTTGAGCTCCTCGTCATTACGCACCGCCAGCTGCAGGTGACGGGGGATGATGCGGGTCTTCTTGTTGTCCCGAGCGGCATTTCCGGCCAGCTCCAGGATCTCAGCGGTGAGGTACTCGAGCACCGCCGCCAGATAAACAGGAGCTCCGGCACCGACGCGCTCACCGTAGTTTCCCTTGCGGAGGAGCCTGTGGACACGGCCGACGGGGAACTGCAGTCCCGCCCTGGAGGAGCGAGTCTTAGCCTTTGCTCGGGCTTTACCGCCGGTTTTGCCTCTGCCGCTCATTTTCAATTCAGTTATAGTGATGTGTCGTTCATGAACGATTCGTTCATTTTGAACGAATCTTTAATATGACTCGGGACTATCGAGTTGTCTCAGGGAGTGATTCGTTCATCTTGTGTTACCCGCGCATGCGCATTGCGCAACATATGGATTCTGAATCTGTACTGGAAACAGAAATGATTAGTTCATCTCTCGAGTCCGAGTCTTTCGTTCTTCCTGTCAGTCCCATTGAGCCTATGCTGTCAGACCACCGGAAAGATGAATGATTAGTTCATTTGAGTCTTCGGGTTTGAGTCCTTCGTTCTTTAGTCACGTGATGTCACCGTATTGAATACCCAAATTCACAAACTTTTTACAAACTAATTCACAAACCTTTTACAAACAAGCACGTAGATGATGTATAATATAATAGTAGTTAATTAATGTACAATATATAATAAAACACACCACAGATGCATAATATAGAAAAGAGACGGACAGGGACAATAAGGAATAAGGAATAATGGACGTTAATGTTTATTGAACATTTGTATTTTAATGCCTATATAACACAATATTCAGACGCAGTCAATAATACGAATCTAATGTTGTATTTGATGCGAGACCCGTGGCCACGTGAGAAAAGAACGACGGACTCAAACCCGAAGACTCAAATGAACTAATCATTCCCCTTTCCGGTACTGAAAGCATAGACTTAATGGGACTGACGGGAAGAACGAAAGACTCGGACCCGCCGAACCCGAACTCGAGAGATGAACTAATCATTTCTCTTTCCGGTGCTGACAGCATAGACTCTATGGGACTGACAGGAAGAACGAAAGACTCGGACCCGGCCGAACCCGAACTCGAGAGATGAACTAATCTTTAATCTTTCCGGTCCTGCTATATCGCATGGCACGGCCAGCAGACAGTACAGATCAGAGTCAGACACTGACGAGTCAACAGATAACGTCTCGAGACATGAGAGGAGGAGAACAAACCTGATAAATATGAAGTTGCAAAGCAAAGAACGTCTCGGATCAGGAGGTGAGGTGAACTAGCCTATAACAGGGTCAGACTGCATAGCCTGAACTTTAGACCCAGCAACTAATTAATAGCTAACGTTACAGTTATTTCAGTTGCTTTTGGCTTTGGCTGCATTACCCTATTATGTTATTTTTACAAATGTAATTAAGATTTTCGTAAGTACTAGATGTATGGGATATTTAACATGACATTTTAATTATATAATTATGAAATGACCGAAATGAACGAAATGACTCGATAAAAGAGTCGTTCATTTTACTGAACGAGACTCAAAGATCCGAATCAGTAAAATGATCCGAACTTCCCATCACTATTCAGTTAAAGCAGAACTAAGTAACTTTTTTTACCTTAACTGAACAGCTTTGGAGTCATTGTAATGTTAATATTACTGATTTCGTGTTGAATGGTGATCATCTCGCACCCCCCTGGTGCCTGTGAGCCGCAAAACCACCCTTGCAACTTTGGGCCGGCGGCTCGCCGGCCTCAGTGTTAGGAAGTATCGTGAGATTTCAGGTCTCGCGAGGTAACGAATTGCTTTACGGCACTATACGCGCACACGCATGCGTACACGCCCCCGGCCATCCAGGAGCCGGCTAGCTATAAGAAAAAGGTAACGCTAGATATTGAATTCTTCAAGTTTTCGTGATGGCTGATGTAAAAGAAGAAGAAGACAGCTCGGAAGTGTTTATCAGAGAAACAAAGAAGAGAAACGGACCGGCTTTTTCAGAATAGAGAGAACTGAAAGAAAGCGAAGCCTGCAAAACCGATGCTGACCTGGCCTTCTTGCTGTTGCACTTGTAAGTATCTTTATAATAAACTGTGTTTAATGTTTGTATTTCTTGTAATTGTGACCTCGGGAGTCGGGATGTTTGCTATTGTCTGTTTTTTTTATTATTATATTATGCTCGCTGTCTGTTACCGGCTTACTAGTACGTTAGATACTGTAACTTAGATGTTAGCATTTTCATTAGCAAACAAACTTGCTTGTTTTCTGTAAGTAAGTGTTTTGTCCGTTCCTCTATCAGGGTTTATTTGTGTTTCTCAGATCGCCTATAAATCGATATGAAATTCTACAAATTATGCATTAGTTTAGCTTGTCGTCAGCCTCAGAATTAGTAACGTTATACTGTGCTGCTGACTTGATAATGCATAAACCGACACGAGAGCTGCTAGCTAATAATGCAACTTTTTTATATTTATTTACCCACATTTACACAAACAGAACTATAAGTAAACGAGAAATTGCATTGCAACTTCACACATGCAACTCCATCTGTGCTATTTTGACCTTGTCTATAAATGATATGTTGATAAAAGATTGATACATTTTCTTTTTCCTTTTTAGCTACAAGCGTTGGCAAGTGTTATCAACTCCGAGGCACCCCAGACCACCAGTACCACCGGTCTCAAGCTTCAATAATAAAATAAACAAACTTGTAATAAACAAATTAAACGTGTTTGACTTTCTTTGGTCAATCGTTACGATAGACAACTCGGATCACCAGAAAAATGATGAATGTAACGTAACATGTATTTTGATAATGCATAATCAAAGTAGCTATAGCTGTAGGCTAAACTAAAAATAAATAAATAGCGGAAATATTTATTATAGTATTGATTTTTAACCATAATGTTACTGATAACGTTTGGTAACACAATAAAAATATACACTATCTCAACATAATAATATTGTTCTGAGAATCATACAGTGGACATGGCTCGGGCGTCAGTTTGGTTTGAAATGTGCTGGGGACAGAGACGCATTCGGAAGGGCATTTTCAAAAGTGCTGGGTAACGCATTCATTCTTTTTTCTCTTTCGAGTAGGTAATATTTTGAACGACGATGTCCATAGCTTCCTGATGCACATAAAAATGAGCACAATACAGTGATGGTCCGGCCAGAGGTTCCGCACTCGAATAGTTTTTATTTCCCCCTCATCAAAACCAATAATGTTTATCAGTGGTTGAATTGATATAATGTTTATCAGTGGTTTTATATGTTTTGATGAGTGGGGGAAAATATACGAGAGAGGAATTAGAAACCATGAGAAAAAGGGACACGTTTGTGTGCATTTTGATTTGTGATTTCACCGGAAAGAATCTCCGCAACGGATTGAAGCGCGTTTCTGAGAGAAGCCAACACATTTCAGTGCTAGATCGCCTGTTATTTAACAAACAAATGAAACGAATGCTGTTAACTGGAGATGTTTTATTTGCATTGGTACATCTGTGCCGCGAGATGTTTCAAAAGTGGTGGGGACAAAATCCGTTTGTTCGCCGGCTTCTCTGAAAACAAATTCACATGGCCTGCCTGAACGAGATGGGAGGGGGAGTTGACAACGAGTTTACGACAGTTTTCTCATGTATATATACTCCGAAACTGTAGGGGGAGCTCGAGAGAGAAACCTGCGAGAAAACAGCAAAGAAGTTTCCAGTCTTACTGAGCGCTGCTTTAAGACAGAGGAGAGAAAACAAAATGTTTCACCGCACCCACCGTGGATGATAATGCTTCCAGACGTTGACATAACTTTGCCTGAAAATATAAGAAATTATAAGGGTGATAGTGGTCAAATGGCTATGAGATATGTGGATAATTATTTTAAGTATGTGCAAATCTTTACTGATGGATCAAAGCAACCAGAAACAGGAAAAGTGGCAATTGCATATGTGATACCAGAGTTTGATATTATTTTTTATGCAAGAGTTTCGGATCATTTGTCAGTGTACTCAGCAAAACTGATAGCAATTGTGATGGCGTTGCAGTGGGTAGAACAAATTAAACCACTGAGAGTAGTTGTGTGGTCAGATTCGTTGTCAGCCTTAGAAAATTTTAAATTAGGTAATACGAGTGAGAGGCATGATATTGTGTGTGAGATATTGACTTTGCTTCATAGTATTCAAAATGGGGGGACGCATGTAAAGTTTGTTTGGGTCCATGTAGGGCCCGGCCCATGTAGGTGTGGTTGGTAATGAGTTGGCAGACAAGTTTGCTAAACAGGCTTTGAAAGCGACAAATATGTCTATTATGTGTAAAATATCAAAGTAAATCAGAAGTCAGAAATCTGAAGCTAAGTCAATAATCAAAAAACGTGTTAAAAAGCTGTGGCAAGATAAATGGGATAGGGGAGATAAAGGGAGGGGTTTTTACCATGGACTGTAAAAAATGTTTTACATGATAAATCCTGAGGTTGGTCAAGGTCCTCTGGTTATAAGATGTCATAGAGAAGAACACATTTTTACAAGAATGAGAATAGGACACACTGGACTAAACAAAACATTACAGCTAATAGGAAAACATGAGTCAGGAAATTGTGAGATATGTAATGTGCCAGAACAGTGGCACAATGTATAAGAAATTTAAGAGAGAAAGGGTTTTAATTAAAAGGAAAATAGAGGGTAGTGGGGAAAGGTTTATCGTTAGAGATATTTTGTCTAAGGCTTTCGATCATAGAATAATAAAATACATGTTTGAATTTTTGAGCTATAGTGATCATCAAGCACAATCTATTTGAAGGGTGGCGGTAGTGCGTTAATAGTCTGCATCCACCGTTAAGCAGTCAAAGATGAAGAAGAAGTAGAAATGTTTGTTATCAATTTGAATAAGTACGAAAAAGGGTATTGTACACTTTTACTACCAAGAGTCCTGCACCTTTTCTCACACTGTAGCCTATATTCTGGGCACAATGACCATTTGATATTGCAGTGTTATGCTCATATTGCCTGGATATGTGGGTTGATTGTATTGTCACAATTTTTCAGCATAGTAACGTATTCTTCCTGTACTAGTAGTAATAGTACAACATATTTAGACTGATCACTGAATCATCTTCAGCTTTTTGGCAATTCACAATACATCTCGTACATATAATAATTTACTGGAGTTAGTCAATACTTACAAACATAGATGAGTTTTGCTCTAATTCAGAGTTAGTGGGTGGCTCTTAAAAGAGCCGTTGAGGAACAAACACTGGACTTTATTTCTTTTTGGGCGCTGCCTTTTTAGGCTTGGCGGCTTTAGGTTTTGCAGCTTTAGGTTTAGCAGCCTTTGCCTTTTTAGGGCTCTTGGCTGCTTTCTTAGCGACTGCTGGCTTCTTTGCCTTCTTGGGGCTCTTCGTCGCCTTCTTAGCGGCCTTGGCTGCGGGCTTCTTGGCCTTCTTTGGCGATTTCTTGGCGGCGGGCTTCTTTGCCGCTGCGCTCTTGGGCTTCTTGGCAGCGACGGGTTTCTTGGCCGCGGGCTTCTTCGCTTTAGGAGCCGCTTTCTTGACCGGTTTCTTCTTGGTCTCGGCTTGCTGCTTGTTGAGCTTGAATGAGCCCGAAGCGCCGGTCCCTTTGACCTGCTTCAGGGTGCCTTTAGTCACCAGGCTCTTGATGGCGATCTTGACGCGGGAGTTGTTCTTCTCCACGTCGTATCCGCCGGCAGCGAGCGCTTTCTTCAGCGCGGCGAGGGACACGCCGCTCCTCTCCTTGGATGCGGACACCGCTTTGACGATGAGCTCGCCGACGCCTGGACCTGCTTTCTTGGCTTTAGCAGCGGACTTCTTCTTGGGCGCTTTGGCCGGGGCGGCTGCAGCGGGTGCGGGAGCGGTTTCTGCCATTTCTCTCTTTCTCGATGAACAGTCTTTCAAACTACTTTCGTTTCAGCAATGTATGGCGCTCTCGCGCTGCGTTCTTAAATAACGCATGAGAACCTTATAGACTCAATCTACCCGCTCGGCATATGAGCGCGTCAACAAGCCCTTCTCTCGTGTGTTTTCTTCTCTTACATTTGGTTAAAAATTGGAGTGGTAAAATAGTTTGGTTCAGCCAAAACAAAATGAACACCAAGCAGAGGTTCTGGGCTTTCATCGGAGACTAAAATACCCAATGATGAAATGTTTATTTTGCCTTTGTCAGATCAAATCCAATGCGAGCATCTGCCACGAGGAAAAGCAGCGTGTAAATTTGATGGATATTTTCAGTGGAAATGTTGACAAAAGCCTGAAAACTTTATCTGTGTGTTCAGAAAACAGTCTGAAATAGATTGTAATGAAATCAGCATTAGCGAGGGGCGTGAGGAGGCTTTCATACAGATGTTTTTGGGGCAGCTTGAAGCACACAAACATCATCAGTCTCTCTGTGAATCTCATGTCTGACCAGCAGATGATCTGTCCTTAAAATAATTATAATTTGTATAAATATTAATAATAAATATCCTTTCCATAAGATGATGTACATCATATCAGCTAAATAGAAAATGTAAATCGTCATATTTGCTTAACCTTATTCGTTATTTAATGTGAATGAGGATCTTGTTAAAGCTCATCTGAATGAGCCGCTCATTTAAAGCAAGGCAGAGCAAGTGACTCAACAAAAAAAAAACTGCCCCCAGTTTCATATAACTCTTGTTCTGTTGCTTTTACTTTTCTGTACAATGTTTGAAACTTTGTATTGCAAGCATTCCTTATGACATTGTCTCATTAAGATGATTCGCTTGTATTTCTCCTGGTCGCTTTGGATAAAATCATCTGCTAAGTTAATGTGACAAAGAATAGGTAAAATAAGTTTGTTATATTGTGATTTACCACCACTGAAAGATAATTCGTAAAATAGTCATATAATTTGCACGATATGTTTGATACATTTGCACAGATTTCAGGGTTTTGGTCATACTAGTACTCAGGTGCGGACAGAGTACACAGCTTTATTACTTGAGTAAAAGTACAGATACCCCTTGCTAAATTTCACTCAAGTACAAGTAAAAGTACTACAGTCAGATGTCTACTTGAGTAAAAGTACTGAAGTACTTGTTTTTAAAAGTACTTGAGTATCAAGAGTACATTTTCTAAATATTGGTTCTGAGTAAATAATATACTCTGCATTTGAGCCAAGTACCAAGATCAGAGCTCTCTCTCCGGACAGCACGCCAAATATGTTTACCAATTGAATCTATCCGACCGATTTGTAAGTGTGAACTCGTGAATTCAGTTGCTTAAACATTTTCAATTTAATTCCTAAAATGTGTTTCCTGGAATTGAAAACAACAGGGGATATAAGAGTATTCTGATCCAAGACAATATTTGTCTGTTAGATCCATTTTCAGGTACTCTCTGCAGCCTCGAAGCGTCTGTCAGTCATCAGATGGAAACAGGCCTGGACCCCTGTGATGTGTGGCATCAGTGCGAGATCAATGATCAAAACACAGAGACAATGTAGTATCACATTCTCAACTTTAAGGAAGAAGGGTCATATTTATACAAGATAAAGCAGAATCATCTACAATGCAGGCCATCCATAGAACTGAAAGATCATCCCCATACGGAGTATTAATATAATATAATAACAAGCGAGGTCAGAAGTTCAAATGAATGTGTGCGTCTTGAGTTTGAGTGTACGAGTGTGTCCAAGTAATGGTTTTTGTTTTGTGTGTCCATGATGTGCACATAACTTAGCATAGCATAGCATAGCATAACATAACAGCTTAATAATGCAATAGCCAAATACTGAAACCCAATGTTATACTAGATGCAGTATTTGTTTAAAGAAACTATATTAACTTTGATAATATTACGAGCCAGTCGGATGTCTCACTGACTAGTTTATTAAAAGCAAAAATGACTTTAAAAAATTATATATATATATATATATATATATATATAGATAGATAGATAGAGAGAGAGAGAGAGAGAGAGAGAGAGAGAGAGAGAGAGAGAGAGAGAGAGAGAGAGAGAGAGAGAGAGAGAGAGAGAGAGAGAGAGAGAGAGAGAGAGAGAGAGAGAGAGAGAGAGAGAGAGAGAGAGCATTTAAAGGAATGTATTGAAAAATCCAAGAAGATTTATCAAACTGGGACCAAAGGCAGAGGTTCCATGGTTTTGTCACTGTCTGCAAGAACCATTAATTCTGTCATTAACTCCATTCAGCAGCTTATGTGTGTATCAAATGTTCTCACTTCAGATTGACACCACACAGGACATCACCTCACAAGACCAGTGTTCTGTTGTTGTATGATATGTTACAGACAAAATTCACCAAAGGATTATCGGCATTGTCAAGTGCAAGGAATCGACTGGACAATATTTTGTCAGTCTTGTTTCAGAGCTTACTGAAAAGCTTAATTTGGATCTGAGCAAGTGCATCGGAGATGCTACAGATGGTGCGTCTAATAGGTAAGGCCTATACAAAGGCTTTTCCACTCAGATGTCCAAAGTGGCACCAAATCAAGTGCACGTTTGGTGTTATGCACATGTACTAAACCTCTTTCTGGCTGACACAACCCAAACAGTAATAGAAAGTGGTTCACTGTTTGTAGTTTACTGTTTGTCTTTCACGAGTCATACAAAAGGATGAATGTGTGGGAAAGTGAGAGCCAGGGCAAGCATCAGAGGCGACTCTCACCAATTGGCGAGACAAGGTGGGGGGCCAAAGATAATGCTCTCAGGAAAATGTTTGGATCATTTGCAAATCCAGATAATTGTCTCTATGTGGATGTCATCCTTGCATTGACTGCAATACAAGAGGATAGGACCATGAAAACAACTGCCCGCGTTCAAGCACGAGGATTTGTTGAGGCTCTGCTTAAGTATGAGATGATACTGACAGCACAAACCTTCATCAGGATATTTGAGCAGACATCACCGCTGTCCAAATACCTCCAAACACAAGGGATGGATATTTTGTCTGCCCACAGAATGGTAATGGCAACACATGAATGCCTGAAAAGCATGTCAAGAGACTTTTCCTCAGTCAAAGCAGTTGCAGGGAAATTTGTTCTGTGGGCAAATGAAAAATTGCAGGAGCAAGACAAAGAGATAGAGCTGGAAGTTAAATCTGCAATGCCATCAAAAAGGAGGAGGAAGACAACCAGGATTCCTGTCGATTCCTTATGCTGAAACTGTCACAAATCCAGAATAGGTATAAGTCACAGTCCATAATCAGATCATGGACACAGCTACTGAGACATTACACAGGAGGTTTCTGGGTCATGGAACACTCTCTGCTGACCTTGCATTTCTAGATCCCAGGAACTTCACCTAGTTAAAGACATCCTCTTTACGACCATCAATGTTCCAAGAGCTCAGCAAATGTCTGTTGAGATTTGACAGTGAAGCAACTACTGAGAATTTACAATGTGAATTTAGAAGTTTTGTTCTGCAATGGGAAAAATTGAAAATGTATCCGCTCGTTGAGTACAGGGTCAAAACATTGGAAGACAAGACCGAAGATGAGGGGGTTGAAATCCGATGCAAGGAGTGTTCCTCGTGTAATGAATGTCCACAAGTGTTGCTACAAGATTCTCGGGAGGTTCAATCTGATGTCAAAAGCCTACCACCTCCTAGGTCTGGCATACAAGTTCCTGCTCATCCTGTCAATCACTCAGGTTGCCTGTGAGCGCACATTTTCAACACTTAAGTTCATTAAAACCAGACTCAGAAGCAAGCAGTCACAGGAGCACTTGGAAGCTTTTATGTTGATGGCATCCTTTTCTCTCTTGACTCTGATGTGATTGATCATTGACAAAGTTGCAGAGAAAAGTGAACTGTTTTCTAGGCTTCTTCTGTAGGTCCTGGCAGTGATGTTGTACCTCATGAAATATAGTTTAAATAGTTAATATAGTATACCCTAAGCATTAATATTTCTATTAAAATAATAAGTGGCACATAAATTAAGACCTTTAGTTATTTACAATAAAGCCTGCAAAATCATTTGCATTTTCTTTGCTTATTATTTTAAAAGTTTTGTCTGGGTTTTGATAGTAAATAAATTGTAAATATTAATTTACATGCAGATTAATGCACGTATAGACGTACATGTGTGTGTGTGTGTGTGTGTGTGTGTGTGTGTGTGTGTGTGTGTGTGTGTGTGTGTGTGTGTGTGTGTTATGTGACACGGCGCTGGTTTCTTTCAGGTCCTGTAAGCACAAGTAAAAGACGATCTTGTAACACGCATAGTACATATTACTGGCCTTTAACTCATCAATTGAAACGCTCAGTGTTGAACATGTCTGGAAGAGGCAAAGGCGGTAAGGGACTCGGGAAAGGAGGCGCTAAGCGACACCGTAAAGTTTTGCGCGATAACATCCAGGGAATCACCAAACCCGCCATTCGTCGTCTGGCTCGCCGCGGCGGCGTCAAGCGCATCTCCGGTCTGATCTACGAGGAGACCCGCGGAGTGTTGAAGGTGTTTCTGGAGAACGTGATCCGCGATGCCGTCACCTACACCGAGCACGCCAAGAGAAAGACCGTCACCGCCATGGATGTTGTGTACGCGCTGAAGAGACAGGGACGCACCCTGTACGGCTTCGGGGGATAAACGCCTGAAACCAGGACAAACCTCACAAACCCAAAGGCTCTTTTAAGAGCCACACACTCTGACACATAAAGAGTCAATGTTTCATGTCAAATCAAAGAATTAAGTTTCAGGAGTTTTGGTTTTATCAATTACGGTAAATCTCATTTAAGAACTCGTAAATGTTTTACAGTAATGGATCGAGAATATCGATACATTTCTACTTTCAATGTAATAAACCCAATGAAACCGTTTGGTTTTATTTTAAATGTTAATATTTTCCACAAAATCAACAAAAAAAAAAGTAATTAGATGAAATTTTACCAGTTAGCAGAAATGAGAATGCAGATATATTTCTGTTTTTAAACATCTAATGACGTTTTTAAAGTGTATCTGACCATTATTGGTCTGTTATCTCCAAAACTCGCTCAATGGGTTTATACGAAGATTTAAAATTACACGATCATGCACAATATTAGAACCGCTTACTTTCCTGAGAAATTAGTACTAAATAAAAAGAGCGGGAAACGAAACAAATGAAACTTGCTGGAAGTGTGTAGTTCAAACATGAGACGGTGGGCGGAACTATATCTTATCCACACCTGTGATTGGCCCGCGTTCCTCTCAAGTTGTCCAATGAAATGTGAGTTTGTGGGTTTGGTCTATGGAAACAGACAATCAGATATCTCCCTAACACTTTGAAAATTAGCATAGAGCAGTGAATAAATCCCTCTGTATCGCACTGTTGCTTACATTAACTCGTCAGTCTTGTGATCTCGCATCATCATGCCTGAACCAGCAAAGTCCGCGCCTAAGAAGGGATCCAAGAAGGCCGTCACCAAGACCGCCGGTAAGGGAGGAAAGAAGCGCAGAAAGTCCAGGAAGGAGAGCTACGCCATCTATGTCTACAAAGTCCTGAAGCAGGTCCACCCTGACACCGGCATCTCCTCCAAGGCGATGGGCATCATGAACTCTTTCGTCAACGACATCTTCGAGCGCATCGCCGGTGAGTCGTCTCGCCTCGCGCACTACAACAAGCGCTCCACCATCACTTCCAGAGAGATCCAGACCGCCGTGCGTCTGTTGCTGCCCGGAGAGCTGGCCAAACACGCCGTGTCCGAGGGCACAAAGGCCGTCACCAAATACACCAGCTCGAAGTGAGGCCTGCCCGACTTCAACTACCCCAAAGGCTCTTTTAAGAGCCACACATTTTCTCAGATAAAGACCTTTTGTGTTATCTAATACTTTTAATTCTATAAGTTCTTTGAGTTTGCAAATATAAACATTGACTTGGGTTTCTGAGGAGTTTAAAGATGAACTGAACTGAAAAATATCGACGTTGAAAACGTGTTGTTTATGACAATTAAAAGTAAATTACACTAAACATTTTTTAAAAATATATATTAAAGGGTTAGTTCACCCAAAAATGAAAATTCTGTCAGTATTTACTCACCCTCATGTTGTTCCAACCCCGTAAGACCTTCGTTCATCTTCGGAACACAAATTAAGATATTTAGGATATTAAAATCGCTCCTGCATACAGTCCATAGGCTTCTTGAGGGACTGGCTCTTGCTGTCCTCGAAAAGTAATTGAAGACATCGTTAAAATAGTCCAAGTGACTACAGGGGCTCAATCTTAAGTTTATCAAACGACGAGAACACTTTTGTGCGCAAAAAAACAACAAAAATAATTACTTCATTTCAACTATTCACTTCCTTCTCCATGGGCCTGTAGTCAGTTAACGTAGTGTGATTGCGTAGAGCTACGTCACACGTAGGCTCACTATTGGTCGACGCTGGTCATGTGTGTGTGATGCGTGTGACGTACAATAACAGAAGCTTACGCTATTAAACTAGTTAGCTGACTCGCGCAGAGGGAGAAATAAACGAATAGTTGAAATAAAGTCGTTATTTTTGTTGTTTTTTTGCGCACAAAAGTGTTCTCGTCGGTTGATAAACTTAAGATTGAGCCCCTGTAGTCACTTGGACTATTTTAACGATGTCTTTTATGACTTTTCGGGGACGGCAAGAGCCAGTCCCTCAAGAAGCCTATGGACTGTATGCAGGAGCGATTTTAATATCTTAAATATCTTAATTCGTTTTCCGAAGATGAACGAAGGTCTTACGGGGTTGGAACAACATGAGGGTGAGTAAATACTGACAGAATTTTCATTTTTGGGTGAACTAACCCTTTAATATAGCTTTTTTAAGCAACGCAAAATTGCGCTTGTTAGCGCTGGCAGTTCCGATGACGTCACTGGCATGGTAGGACCCACGGAGCGCCATAGACAACAGCTGTAGGTCCTGTATACACAGACGAAAATGAGCGCTTTTAACGGCATGGATTACGCATTTGAGCCCGTGAGGGACAGGCCGGTAGTGTCTAACTACCACCACATGGAGGACGATCAGTTTCAGGCTTCACTTGCAGTACAGGATCGTTTGGGGGAAAGTGACTGCGGGCGCGAGCGCTGTGGAGCATAGACACTGCGACGATCTGTTGCAGAGAGGTCAACATGGACATTTATTGATCGGCGAAAAATGCATCACCATGCACCGTTCATTTCGGATGCTGTTCGGTGAGAGAAACGTGTTGAAGGAGGCTATGCTGTCTCTAATGGATGTCCGAGCTGAGACGCTGGACCGCCCCATAAGTAGCAGGGTATGTTACGAATAGGCGACGGCTGGGCTAACTTGTTACACTTTTCTCAGATTGTTTAGATTAACAGTGTACTGGCAGTTCACTCTATGGGCGAGGGTGCATTTAGGAAGGAGAAAATCCCATCCTTTACAGTGAACTATACATCAGGGATCTTTTCCCCCTCACCATCAAGGATTCGAGTAACGTTAACGTGATGTGTTGAACTTGTAACTTGTGTAAATAAAACATTTCGTGCATTGTCAGACGTTTCATGTACTCATTGACGAAAGTACACATCTCTAAATAGTGTGTCGCTAAAAAATCTGTTTCCTCAGCCATGTCAGCTAGCCTTAGACTGTTTACAAGCTACGGCTGTTCTGCTGGTGCGGGTAGGCAACGGAGTGGCTTACCATGCCAGTGACGTAGTCGAACGTTGAAATCCAACATGGCGGCGCCCGTGTAACAAAAACAACACTTTCAATGTACTATTTTATCCCTTTTAACAAATTCTGCCATTTTAAAAATTGTACCAATGAGAATAAATAAAATAGATCTGTTATATCACCTTTTCTCAAATTTCAGTTCAGTTCATCTTTAAGGCTGAACTCGTTTTACAACCCTAATCTATTTCATTCTGTCGTTAGTTTAATATTTTTTTAAAATAAGGTTGTCTTTTCCTTCCTTGCTCTAAATGGCCTACTACTCTCAGTATTTTGTATCTTGTGTAAATCTCATCAAACCGCAAACTGTTCCTTACATTTGAAACTCACTCAACTGTTTTACATTTACCTTTGCTCTAATTTCATCAACCATGTGTGCAGATACACGTTAAATACAAAAAACTTAATTCATGTATGAGTAAAATTACCCTTTTATGAACTACTACCAACTCTTCTTCCAATTGTCAAATAAAAACATTATTTTACTTCCATATAAAAGACAATGATTTTACTTGGAAAATTGGAAGAAAAGTTGGTAGTAATTTATAAAAGGGTTACTTTACTCAAACATGAATAGAAAATAAATGGAAATAAAGTTTTTGCATTTAACTTGTATCTGCACGCATGGCTGATGAAATTAGAACAAAACAAATGTTTATAACGTTGTAGCCCCCAAACCGTAATCACTTTATAGCCCTTAATCCTGTAATTTTGGACAAATGTGGGCACAGAGGACTAAGGTGTGATCCTAATTTTTAGTTTTTATAAATGTTATATCACTGTCTTTGATAAAGTTTTGTTTATCCATTTATCGTTTTTTTTTTTTTGCCGGTATTTTTGAATTTATTTCATTCAAAAAGTACCAAATTTTCTATGTAAATTATGCTTATTTTCTGTCACCTGGTGTCTTATTTTGGCTTATTTTAGAATGCTCTAGTCTAATTTAGTTTTTCCCATTCATTTCTTGGGTGCCAATTTTCAACCCAAATACAAGATTAAGGAGTTTTGTGTTCAGGAGGCAAACTTAGGAAAACTAGCAAAGTCTTGTACCGCTCAGATCAAGAGAAGTATTCATTTATCTATTTATTAAATAAATTACATTATCTCTTTGATTTACACAAGCTGGATTAGGGTTGTAAAACGAGCTCAGCCTTACACTCCTCAGAAACCCAAGTCAATGTTTATATTTACAAACTCAAAGAACTCATAGAATTAAAAGCATTAGATAACACAAAAGCTCTTTTTCTGAGAAGATGTGTGGCTCTTAAAAGAGCCTTTGGGGTAGTTGAAGTCGGGCAGGCCTCACTTCGAGCTGGTGTATTTGGTGACGGCCTTTGTGCCCTCGGACACGGCGTGTTTGGCCAGCTCTCCAGGCAGCAACAGACGCACGGCGGTCTGGATCTCTCTGGAAGTGATGGTGGAGCGCTTGTTGTAGTGCGCGAGGCGAGACGACTCACCGGCGATGCGCTCGAAGATGTCGTTGACGAAAGAGTTCATGATGCCCATCGCCTTGGAGGAGATGCCGGTGTCAGGGTGGACCTGCTTCAGGACTTTGTAGACATAGATGGCGTAGCTCTCCTTCCTGGACTTTCTGCGCTTCTTTCCTCCCTTACCGGCGGTCTTGGTGACGGCCTTCTTGGATCCCTTCTTAGGAGCGGACTTTGCTGGTTCAGGCATGATGATGCGATATCACAAGACTGACGAGTTAATGTAAGCAACAGTGCGATACAGAGGGATTTATTCACTGCTCTATGCTAATGTCCAAAGTGTTAGGGAAATATCTGATTGTCTGTTTTCAGAGACCAAACCCACACATTTACATTTCATTGGGCTGCTTGAGAGGCGTGAGGACCAATCACAGGTGTGGATAAGATATAGTTCCGCCCACCGTCTCATGTTTGAACTACACACTTCCGCCAAGTTTCATTTGTTTCGTTTCCCGCTCTTTTTATTTAGTAATATTTTCTGAGGAAAATAAGCGGTTCTAATATTGTGCATGATCGTGTAATTTTAAAACTTCTTATAAGCCCATTGAGCGAGTTTGGGAGATAACAGACCAATAATGGTCAGATACACTTTAAAAATGTTATTGTTTAGATGTTTAAAAACAGAAATATATCTTCGTTCCTACATTCTCATTCCTGCTAACTGGTAAGTTACCGTTTTTATATAATTACTTGTTTTTCTTGTTGATTTTGTGGAAAAGCGTTTGTGGAAAGGATTATTGTGTAAAACAAAAAGGTTTAATTGAGTATTTATTACATTTAAAGTAGAAAAAGGTATCGATATTCTAGACCCATTAACTTACTGTGAAACATTTACGAGTTCTGAAAATTTGACTTGACATGAAGCATTAACTCTTTATGTGTTAGAGTGTGTGGCTCTTAAAAGAGCCTTTGGGTTTGTGTGGTTTGTCCTGGTTTCAGGCGTTTATCCCCCGAAGCCGTACAGGGTGCGTCCCTGTCTCTTCAGCGCGTACACAACATCCATGGCGGTGACGGTCTTTCTCTTGGCGTGCTCGGTGTAGGTGACGGCATCGCGGATCACGTTCTCCAGAAACACCTTCAACACTCCGCGGGTCTCCTCATAGATCAGACCGGAGATGCGCTTGACACCTCCGCGGCGAGCCAGACGACGAATGGCGGGTTTCGTGATTCCCTGGATGTTATCGCGCAAAACTTTACGGTGACGCTTAGCGCCTCCTTTCCCGAGTCCCTTACCGCCTTTGCCTCTACCAGACATGTTCAACACTGAGAGTTTCAATCGACGAACGAAAGACTACAAATGTGTGCCGATGGTATTCAGAGGAAGTCTTTTACATGTGTTTACAGGACCTGACAGAAGCCAACGCCGCGTCACATGACACACACCCCTCCCCCAAAAAATAGTCAGAGGCGAGCACATGTGATTTATTTCCAACCGTAACCTTTGTTTCATACTGCAATTTGTGCAATTTATTTCACAAAGGTGAAATTCTATGGATTCAATTATGTCTATCAGAGATTAGGAAAGGCTTGACAAATAAAGAAATGGTAATAGCTGTCTTTCTTTTTTGATATCTATATGCTGTGGAAAGAAGAAATCCTTACAAAACAAAATGAATTGGTTATAGGGGGTAGACTACAATTGGGTATTAGACTTCTTGGTTGGTGGAACAATAGAAATAAAGGCAGGTAAGGAGTATTCTAGAACGCACTTTGTAGAAAACAGAACACTGCAGGTAGTGTATGTAGTCCACTGATATTTAATATAAGGACAAATGAAATTTTTGAACAAGTTGAACATGGTATAGGAAAATCATTATGTGGCGAATGATGGGGCCCTTTGGATTAGGGGTCGACATCTAGAATAAAGAACTTGAGCAAGTTAGGGTGATTCGATTTCTTGGAGTTTTATTTGATAGAAAGCTTACAGACAACACACTGATAAAATGAAAACAAAATGCAAGAAAATTCTAAATATATTGAATGTAGCTAGCTGTGTAATTGTACATGAAGTGTTTTGTAGTTTCTTAGCAAAAAAGAAAACAAAAAATGCCTATTGCCACACATGCTTTTTGCTGTATAGTTTCATTTTATCTCAATTTTACCTTTTTATATGTTGTATTTGCACTATTTGGAAACCCTCATACTAGGGGAATGTAAGGCCTTAAATATAGCTCTCTGTATAGACCATTTCACAAGATGTAAACAACACTGGTCCAGAAGCACTTCCTGTTTCAGTTTGTAACTGTTTTCTTTATTTCACGTGTAAAGAAAACATCTTAAAGATGTTTGTTTAACTTTTTGATTCAGTTTTAAATGTTCTGTTGGTTGTATTTTATCCCAGCCTTTATGTAGTGTTAAAAAACTGAAACAGATTCGGATTTTGTGTTTTTGTGTGATTTTGGGTCCAGTATGTTGATACAGTACATCAAAGTGATAAACTAATTGTCTGGTCATATAGGTGATGTTGTGCTGAAAAAAAAATGGTACCAAAAATTGGTATAGTAAACATTTGTTTATGTCGCAAAATTTAAAAAAAAATAAAAAAGTACTCAAAAAGGGCCAAAATAGCCCAAGACTCCGAAGGGTTGAACAATATAAAACAAGCTCAAGATCTAAGAATATGTAGTGGGGTTCTTAAAACATCTCCAGTTGCGGCAGATGCCGTTGGGTCTCAGAAGACTTACACTAATACTAGCATATTGGGTAAACCTGCAAAGAACATAATGAATTCCTTCCTGCAAAGAACACACAGAAGTGTTGGGAACATAGTAAATCTAATTTTAGGAGTTTTGGATGGGTTGTGAATAAAAAAGCAAGAGAAGTAGGTTTGAATAGTATACAATATTGTCCTACTGTCAGATATTCAAATATCACTCTAAAAAATGCTGGGTTGTTTTAACCAAAATGTGTGTCAAATATGGACAAACCCAAACATTTAAACATTTAACCCAATGGCTGAGTTTGACCCAAAGATGGGATAAAACAACCCAGCATTTTTTAGAGTAATGCTAATGCCTGATTTACAAAAACATGAGGAAATAAAAGATAATTCAAAGCAAATACCTGTCTGGTTTGTTGTACAAAGATACTTAGAAAGTAATTTTCTTAATAAAATAATGATTTTCACAGATGGTTTAAGGAAATGGACATACAAAAGAACAACAGATAATCTTTCAGTTTACACAGTAGAACTAGTAGCATTATATTGGGATTACAGTGGGTAGATGAATATAACACACAACATGTTTCAGTTGCATCTGATAGTTTGGCACTAGTTGATGTACAGCTGCACTACTTCCTGACTTAAGCCAGCTCCTTGTTTCCTGTCTGCCATTATTGGCCGAACTTGATTAATTCAGGTGTGTCTGATTATTGTTGCTGTGACTACTGAGGTCAGGCACACCTGGATTAATCAATTTGGCCAATAATGGCAGACAGGAAACAAGGAGCTGGCTTAAGTTCAGGAAGTGGTGCATCTGTGCATAAAGTCCATTGAAATATATAAAATAATACAGATTACACAATAAAGGTGTGAGTGTATGATTTGTGTTCCTGCAGATGTTTTGTGACAGGAAATGAAGAAGTGGATTATGTTGGCTAAACAATCCCTTAACCCACCAACCCCTTGAATCCCTTAAATCACCAACAGTTGATTTGCAGGTTGCATTAAGTGAAACTGAGACATTTAAAAGATCACACTTTGGGATATCAATGATACAGGAAGAAATTTGTATAGTATTCAAAGCTCTTTTGGCATGAAAAGGGAGATGAGTAAAAATCAAAGTGAAGAAAGGATGACATACAGGGCTCAAAAAGACACCTCATCTATTAGGTAGACATATAAATGGAGTGTGTTTATATTGCAATCAGTCAGAATCAGTCCAACATGTGATGATGATTGTAATGGCAGTGATCTTTGTAACTCTCTTACAATTACAAAAATCACAGCAGTTATAGCCTATAGTATCCACCTGCAGACCCGCAGCACACCAGTTTCAGAACCCCAACGCCAGAACCGGAAGTAAGGGGCGGAGCTTACGTTCTAACCAACGCCAGGGCCGTAAGTGAGGGGCGGAGCTTAGGTTCGAAACCTAATAACGCCACCTAATGTAATTTGGAGGGTATTTTACACATAAAACAGCTTTTATTGAACATGAAATGTCCTACTCTCTAGGCATGTATGTTATGATGCTACATTAGCCTACAGTACAATAAGCATTTTAAAACATTGATTTTGTTTAATATGATTGTATATAGTTTCAGTTATCCGTTTCATTGTATTATGAGTTACTGATCATGATAAAAAATAATACTTTAAACTTATGGGCATTTTAATGTATAACAGTTTAATAATTTTAGCTAAGCAGTTTATGCATACGTGTAGATTTATGAAGGTAAGACCTTTGTTTTTTTGGTTTTTATAAAGGAGATAACTTTCTATAATAAAGCTTTGAAAGATATAAAACAAGACACGCATTGGAGGTTTTCAAAATTATTCACAATTCGATAACTGATTAGACCTCTGTGATATTTTATGTTCTATTTATTTATTTATTGTGTTTACAAAATCTTAAGTTGTTTTGATATTGAAGATATGTATTTGTAAGATGATTTTGATTGTTTAATTAAAAAATAAAAAGCATGGGTATTTTTTATTAAATATACTTTATTTCACAAGAACATGTGCAGCATGCATTTTTTTCGTGTAAAATAATAATGCCAGAATCTAAAAAAGAGAGAGAAAATCCGGCATTGTTTTAAACGAAACAATACAAATGTATACAAACTGACCAATTCAACCCCGTAGGCCTGCTTTATCACAACAATCTTGCATAAATTTAACTTACAATGTATCAAATGAGGAACTCACTCTCAGGCCCATTTTGTCCTTACATTCTTGCTAAAATAATTATAATGCAATAATAATAATTCCGCCCCTCCCTCACTTCCGGTTCTGGCACTGGGGTTCTGAAACTGGTGGTGCTGCGGGTCTACAGCTGGATATATCTCGTTATAGCCTTCACGAAAGTCTGAGCTACGTCCTTACTTCAACTTGAAAGATAAAGACTAAGAAATATACACTTCTCAAACACAAAACGAGCCCACAAGTATTCACCAATATAGCGTTTTTTGACATTATTCTCCGCAAACAGTACACTCATCTCCACTCCCACATGCTCACAGTATACACTAGTTTATGATAGAAGAAATTTAAAACACTTTATAACCTACATAGATTGACCTCTGACACTTCCGTTTGATCCTGTAATGACGATTTAGAGGTCACAACATAACCAGAACAGATTGATTTCAATATTGTCAGTACTTCTCTGTATTTTGTCCTTCTTTTCACATGAGAATAAGTTACTGTATTCAATGCAGTGCCGCAACTTTTCTAGAAAAGCAAAAAAGCGCCACTCTGCTGTTGTTAAGTCAGACCTGGAAGTTACTGTAACCATATACCAACTTTAATATGAATTATCGTCAGCACTACATAGGAAATTCTCTCATTCAGTGTAAACTTTGGTGGCTCTTAAAAGAGCCGTTGTGGGTTGAATCAGACGCCGGTTTAAGCGCGCTCTCCGCGGATGCGGCGGGCCAGCTGAATATCTTTGGGCATGATGGTGACCCTCTTGGCGTGGATGGCGCACAGGTTGGTGTCCTCGAACAGACCGACCAAGTAAGCCTCGCTGGACTCCTGCAGGGCCATGACAGCGGAGCTCTGGAAGCGCAGGTCCGTCTTGAAGTCCTGAGCGATTTCTCTCACCAGCCGCTGGAAGGGCAGTTTGCGGATCAGCAGCTCGGTGGACTTCTGATAGCGGCGGATCTCCCGCAGAGCCACGGTCCCGGGCCGGTAGCGGTGAGGCTTCTTGACGCCGCCGGTGGCCGGAGCGCTCTTACGGGCGGCTTTAGTAGCGAGCTGCTTCCTCGGGGCTTTACCACCGGTGGATTTACGAGCGGTCTGCTTGGTTCTTGCCATTGCTGTTGTCTTCTTCTCTCTGTCCTGCTTGCGCTGAATATGTTACTCTCTGTGTTACACGCCCGATTTTAAAGCATTGAGGCGCCACGAGCTCATTGTGTCGCGATGATGCAGGCCTTGTGATTGGTTAGTACGTGACGTCTGCGCATGAGTGCCAGCCAATGACCGCGCGTTTCCTCTTTTCAAACAATCGGAGAGTTCCCGCTCGAGCTGTTTTGTTCCGTTGACTACTTTGGGCGCCTTTATACTTAAAACATTGTATTTATTTGTATGTAAGTTCCAGTGGTTGTGCAGATTTCAGATTAGAAAAAAAAAACATTACAGTCTGCATAAAAGCACTGCAGCAAGACACACTACTAGGGTTTCCATCCTCCCCGTGAAATAGAGGATCAGTAGATCAGCCCAGATAACAAAGACCCAGAGGAACATTGATCAACCACCTTGGATATTGCCAGAAGTAAAAGTAGATCTAGTTTTATTAGGAATGAAGAACAAAGACATGGGGTTCATTTTTGACTCGTATAATGTACATGAGTAAATTGATAATTATAATAGTTAAATTCATATTTACACAGATGCATCAAGGAGTTTAGATAATAGAGTAGAAGTAGCGTTTTTTTGTTCCAGAGTTTAATATTTTAGCAGCAAAAAGAATAAGTGATAATGTGTCAGTATACACAAGAGAAATGCTAGCAATTTTGTTAACAGTACATAGTGGAAGTAAGACCGTTAAGAACTATTATTTGTTCAGATTCTGTATAATCCTTAGTTAGTTTACAGAGCAATCATTAGAACCGATGTATTAATAGAGATGCATCAAGCATTATATAGAATTCAAATGATGGGTATTACAGTTATATTTGTGTGGGTTCCAGCACATATTGGATTCAAAGGAAACGAAAAGGCAGATAATGCTGCAAAGGTGGCCACGAGAAGAGAATTGATGTAGAAGTTAACATGAGTAAGATTGAAATTACATGTATGGCAAGGAAAAGGAGAGATGAGACAATTATATCTAGACTCAGATTTGGGCATACAGGATTAAACAGTACTTTATTTAAAATAGGTAAACATAAACACTGGCAGATGTGAATACTGCGAACAACAAGTGACAATAGAACACGTCATGATATACTGTAAAAAATATGAGGGAAAAGGGAGGGAAATGATCCAAGTTGCCTAAAAGGCATTCAGTTATACACTCCATACCAGTTGGTGGCAGTAATACATGTGCCAACTGCCAAAAATATCTAATAGAAGAAGGCACATTGATCAAATCCTTTTTCCCTGAAGCCGATATGTACATTACCCTTTAAATTAGACGATCATTTATTAAACTATTCAATATAGTCAAAGCATGGAAACTATATTTTAATATCAGAATAAATGAATTGGGTGGTAAACATACATTAGGTGAGTATGTTCTTATAACATGTACATAACGTCAACTGTAACGTTTATGGTGGAGATAGACACTGTTGTGTAGGTGGGTTATTTTCCTCCTTGACCAAAATTGTTTATGGTGTTTATAAATATTAACAGAGAAAAGCGCTCATTAACAGATAAAATAGGTGGCTCTTAAAAGAGCCTTTGTTTCAGTAATAGACTCTATGATCTGTTTACTTCGATTTGGCGGGTTTCTCGGTCTTCTTGGGCAACAGCACGGCCTGGATGTTGGGCAGCACGCCGCCCTGAGCGATGGTCACTCCGCCCAGAAGTTTGTTGAGCTCCTCGTCATTACGCACCGCCAGCTGCAGGTGACGGGGGATGATGCGGGTCTTCTTGTTGTCCCGAGCGGCGTTTCCGGCCAGCTCCAGGATCTCAGCGGTGAGGTACTCGAGTACCGCCGCCAGATAAACAGGAGCTCCGGCACCGACGCGCTCGCCGTAGTTTCCCTTGCGGAGGAGCCTGTGGACACGGCCGACGGGGAACTGCAGTCCCGCCCTGGAGGAGCGAGTCTTGGCCTTTGCTCGGGCTTTACCGCCGGTTTTGCCTCTGCCGCTCATTTTCAAATCTGTTATTACTGTCTCAAGCAATAATGTTATGGTAGTGTGTCTGCTCATACTCTCTTTAAAAGAGAGTTCCAGTCGCCCATTGGTTTAGAGTCTGTAAAGATTCAAACCAATCACTGAACAAATGGTGTTTTGGGCTTTTCCCCCGAAAGCCCAACCCCCTTTTCTGGCGTGGATCGTTAAGTGCACTTAATGACGTAGGACAGAAGAGAGGAAACCCAAACCGTATTCACTTTATAGCCCTTAATCCAGTAATTGTGGACAAATGTGGGCACAGAGGACTCAGGTGTGATCTTAATTTTGATTTATTATAAATGTTATATCACTGTCTAAGATAAAGTTTTGTCTATTCATTTATGATGTTTTTATTTTTATTTTGGGGGTATTTTTGAATTTATTTACTTCAAAAAGTAAAAATTTGTCTATATAAATTATGCTTATTTTTATGTTTTATATTTTTTAACTACATAAAAATATCATTCCAATAAGTTCTTAGAGCTAAAACCTAAAATGAAGTGACTTTGCTGTCACCTGATGTCTTATTTTGGGTCATTTTAGAATGCTCTAAATTACAGTTTTTCCCCATTCATTTCTATAGGTGCCCAATTTTGACCCAAATACAAGATTATTACGGTTTTTTTTTTTTCACCCACTTAACATTGTAGAATTGAGTTTAAAAAAAATGTTTGTTCAGGAGGCAAGTCTTGAACCACTCAGATCAACGGAAGAATTTTTTTAAAAAATAAATAAAAACTATTTTGGCCACATTTGTCCAAATACGGTTTCAGGGTTGAAATAGCAAAACCTAAGAAAAACAGCTAACCGTTTTTAAAACGTATTAACACCTTTATTCTTAAAAAAATATATAGTGTCAGCACATGATGGTAATTGTGACTGTATAACCTCTGCAAACTGGTTTTGGGATTGTTTCTCAGATATTTTAAAATTTAAATTCTTGTTAAATATAAAATAAACATTGATTGTTGCTTTCATTAGTATAATTAATTTGTTATTGGTATAATTATGCACAGTGCCTGTTGGAATGTAAAACAGAGGTCTCATAGAATTAAGAGCTAGATAATACACAAAAACTCTTTTTCTGAGAAGATGTGTGGCTCTTAAAAGAGCCTTTGGGGTAGTTGAAGTCGGGCACGCCTCACTTCGAGCTGGTGTATTTGGTGACGGCCTTTGTGCCCTCGGACACGGCGTGTTTGGCCAGCTCTCCGGGCAGCAACAGACGCACGGCGGTCTGGATCTCTCTGGAAGTGATGGTGGAGCGCTTGTTGTAGTGCGCGAGGCGAGACGACTCACCGGCGATGCGCTCGAAGATGTCGTTGACGAAAGAGTTCATGATGCCCATCGCCTTGGAGGAGATGCCGGTGTCAGGGTGGACCTGCTTCAGGACTTTGTAGACATAGATGGCGTAGCTCTCCTTCCTGGACTTTCTGCGCTTCTTTCCTCCCTTACCGGCGGTCTTGGTGACGGCCTTCTTGGATCCCTTCTTAGGAGCGGACTTTGCTGGTTCAGGCATGATGATGCGATATCACAAGACTGACGAATTAATGTAATCAACAGTGCGATACAGAGGGATTTATTCACTGCTCTATGCTAATTTTCAAAGTGTTACGGAAATATCTGATTGTCTGTTTTCAGAGACCAAACCCACAAACTCACATTTCATTGGACAACTTGAGAGGAACGAGGGCCAATCACAGATGTGGATAAGCTATAGTTCCGCCCTCCATCTCATGTTTATACACTTCCGCCAAGTTTCATTTGTTTTGTTTTTTTCCCGCTCTTTTTATTTAGTAATATCAGAGCCCGTCTAACGGAGAGCCTTGGCACTTCCATTAGAATTCCACTGGGGGTGATCGCGGGCGAGTGCAGAATGAATGGGAGTCTATGGGGCTAAACGGCTAAATGTGTCTCTTTCACCTGCTTGTCGTTAAATCAAAATAGATTTTATTGTTGATTCCGCAAGTTCAATATAGATTATAGGCCAAAAGTCGAATGAACGACTACTTATGTCCTTTTGATTTCTTACAGGTTAGGCCGTTGTTGGCCGGAACACGCTAGCATTCTGCTATTGTGTGACGTCATCACATTTTTGAACGGATTTTTAGAACAGATAAGTGAACTTAAAAATGCAATTTTCAGCTGAGTGTATTATCTTAGCCCTCCCTTTTGAATGCAACTTTCAAATTACTTGACAAAAAAATACATCCTGAGAAAAGTGGATTTCTGGGGGTGAAACCCCATTGACTCCCATGCATTCTGCACTCGACCGCGAGCGCCCCCTCATGGACAGAGAACAGTCCAGAACCCGGAAGTAACCAGACATTCTCTGGTAATATTTTCTGGGGAAAATAAGCGGTTCTAATATTGTGCATGATCGTGTAATTTTAAAACTTCTTATAAACCCATTGAGCGAGTTTGGGAGAAAAGAGACCAATAATGGTCAGATACACTTTAAAAGCGTTATTGGTTATATTTAAAAACAGAAATATATCTTCGTTTCTGCATTCTCATTTCTGCTGACTGGTACCGTTTTATCTAATTACTTGTTTTTCTTGTTGATTTTGTGGAAAAGCGTTCGTGGAAAGGATTAATGTTTAAAACAAAACCAAACGGTTTAATTGGGTTTATTACATTAAAAGTAGAAAGGTATCGATATTCTCGATCCATTACTGTGAAACATTTACGAGTTCTTAAATGAGATGTAACCTTAATTGAGAAAACCAAAACTTCTGAAACTTAATTCTTTGATTTGACATGAAACATTGACTCTTTATGTGGCAGAGTGTGTGGTTTTAGGGTTAAATAAATACAAAAAAAGGGTATTGTATGCTTTTACTACCAAAAGTCCTGCACCTTTTCTCACACTGTATATTCTGGGCACAATGGCCATATTGCACAGTGTTATGTTCCTATAGTTATATAGGAGGTTAATAACTGCCCATATTGTCTGGATATGTGGGTTGATTGTATTTGTATTTTCAATTCTTCAGCATAGTAGTGTGTAACGTATATATTCTTCCTGTACTAGTAGTAAGTAATAGTACAACATAATAGACTGATCACTGAATCATCTTCAGCTTTTTGGCAATTCACAATAAATCTCGTACATATAATGATTTACTGGAGTAATTTTCTTTAAAACGTACACACACATAGATGAGTTTTGCTCTTATTCAGAATTAGTGGGTGGCTCTTAAAAGAGCCGTTGAGGAACAAACACTGGACTTTATTTCTTTTTGGGCGCTGCCTTTTTAGGCTTGGCGGCTTTAGGTTTTGCAGCTTTAGGTTTAGCAGCCTTTGCCTTTTTAGGGCTCTTGGCTGCTTTCTTAGCGACTGCTGGCTTCTTTGCCTTCTTGGGGCTCTTCGTCGCCTTCTTAGCGGCCTTGACTGCGGGCTTCTTGGCCTTCTTGGGCGATTTCTTGGCGGCGGGCTTCTTTGCCGCTGCGCTCTTGGGCTTCTTGGCAGCGACGGGTTTCTTGGCCGCGGGCTTCTTCGCTTTAGGAGCCGCTTTCTTGACCGGTTTCTTCTTGGTCTCGGCTTGCTGCTTGTTGAGCTTGAATGAGCCCGAGGCGCCGGTTCCTTTGACCTGCTTCAGGGTGCCTTTAGTCACCAGGCTCTTGATGGCGATCTTGACGCGGGAGTTGTTCTTCTCCACGTCGTATCCACCGGCAGCGAGCGCTTTCTTCAGCGCGGCGAGGGACACGCCGCTCCTCTCCTTGGATGCGGACACCGCTTTGACGATGAGCTCGCCGACGCCTGGACCTGCTTTCTTGGCTTTCGCAGCGGACTTCTTCTTGGGCGCTTTGGCCGGGGCGGCTGCAGCGGGTGCGGGAGCAGTTTCTGCCATTTCTCTATTTCCGGAACAGTCTTTCAAACTACTTTCGTTTCAGCAATGGTTAGCGCTCTCGCGGCGCTGCGCTCTTAAATAACGCATGAGAACCTTATAGACTCAACCTACCCACTCGGCGTCTGTGCGCGTCAACAAGCCCTTCTCTCGTGTGTTTTCTTCTCGTACATTTGGTTAAAAACTGGACTGGTAAAATAGTTTTGCGCTGTAAAAACAAACTGAACACCAAGCAGAGGTTCTGGGCTTTCACCGGAGACTAAAATACCCAATGATGAAATGTTTATTTTGCCTTTGTCGGATCAAATCCAAGGCGAGCATCAGCCACGAGGAAAAGCAGCGTGTAAATTTGATATATATTTTCAGTGGAAATGTTGATAAAATCCTTAAAACTTTATCTGTGTGTTCAGAAAACAGTCTGAAATAAATTTTTATGAAATCAGCATCAGCGAGAGGGTGTGAGGATGCTTTCATACAGATGTTTTTGGGGCAGCTTGAAGCACACGAGCATCATCAGTCTCTCTGTGAATCTCATGTCTGACCAGCAGATGATCTGTCCTTAAAATAATTATAATTTGTATTAATATTAATAATAAATATCCTTTCCATAAGATGATGTACATCATATCACCTAAATAAAAAATGTAAATCGCCAAACCTGTTTATCCTTATTCACATTATTGAAACAGAAATAAATGACGAATGAGGATTGTGTAAAAGCTCAAATGAATGAGCCGCTCATTTAAATTATGACATTGTCTCCTTAAGATGAATCTTGTATTTCTCCTGGTCGCTTATGATAAAATCATCTGCTAAGTTAATGTGACAAAGAACAGGTCAAATATAAGTTTGTTATATTTTGATTTAACCACCATTGAATGCTAATTCATAAAATAGTCATATAATGTGCACTATATGTTTGATATATTTGCAGATATTTGGGTTTGTAGGACCGTAAACCAGCTCAATCTCTTCCATCTCAGATAGGGGTATTACTTTATTTTATTTTATTTTTACTCTTAACTGTTTTTATTTATATTGATTGCATTTACTGAATGAGCACTGTGCCACTGTTTGTCCGACTGTTACTGTACATTTTATTTTCTACACTGTATTTTATTTTTATTATTATGATTTTTTTATTATAAACTGTTTTAATTATTCTGACTTCTTTAATTTCTTCCATGTAAAGCACTTTAAATTGCCACTGTGTATGAAATGTGCTATATAAATAAACTTCCCTTGCCTTGCCTTGCCTTTGGGGAAGGTGCAGGATTACACAGGCAGATTTAATTGGGATCAGTAATAAAGCATGAGGACACTGGAGTTGAAGGGCTGATAATAACTATGTCAAAACTTTTTGAATTAAACTCTCAAAAACAATTCAGTTCCTTAGACGTTTTCAATTTAATTCCTAAAATGTGTTTCTTGGAATTGCAAACAAAAGGGCATACGAGAGCATTCTGATCCAAGACAATATTTGTCTGTTAGATTCATTTTCAGGTACTCTCTGCTGCCTCGAAGCATCTGTCAGTCGTCAGATGGAAACAGGCCTGGACCCCTGTGATGTGTGGCATCAGTCCGAGATCAATGATCAAAACACAGAGACAGTGTAGTATCACATTCTCAACAAGTGTACGAGTGTGTCCAAGTGATGGTTTTTGTTTTGTGTGTCCATGATGTGCACTTAACATAACATAAAGAAGGTACACCAGGGCAGTCTTACACAAGAATAATCAAAAGTGGAGCCTAAATATTATAATTTTCTTACAATTGTTCTTGTGAAAAGAAATGGGGCTCTCATGACACACATCGAAACACCATTTTCCTCATGTGCCCTAGAGATTTTGAGGACACCAATGACAAGAGAATCCAACAATTCATGTTTAATTACATTTAATTAATGCAATACCCCAAATACTGAAACCTAATATTAGAAACTATATTAACTTTGTTAATATTACCAGCCAATCAGATTTTTCATTGACTACATTATTAAAAGCAAAAATGACTTAAACAAAAATCATGGTCTACAATGTGTGTAAAAATGTACTGTAGGCCTACATGTTATAGCCTATAGTATATACAAATTCATTTCGAGAAAACCAGTGGGGGAGGAAAAATACTGTAAAGACGACTGTAATATGCCAAACATAATGCTGAAAAATAATTTGAGTGTGGAAAAGTTTGGGATTTTTAAATGAAAAAATGTATACAAACCCTGCTCCTTGCAACAAGCTTAATTTTCACTAAAGTTGAACTAGTTCTTACACAGCACAAAAATGGGCATTCCTACCAAAATCTGGGACTCAAACTGAATCCAGAGGGACTTTATTTGTGTGTTTATACTGATATATGATCTTCAAATGTTTATACAAGTTCTCCCAAAGAGAGATTTAATGTACACTATGAACATTGCAGAACTGCAATTGTAAGATTAAAGTATATTATTGGCATGCTTGTGATTGGCAAAGTCAGACAAACAGGCGTGTGGGAAAGTCAACTGGCGTTTCGACGGATGGGAAATGATTCTTATTTAGGAGCTTTCAATTGGCGGATATGGTTCTCTGGACGATTTCTGACCAATGAAAAACGCAACCAGAGCAGAGCAATCAAGCCCCATGAAATTAGCATGATCTTTTTTTCACCCATGAAAAAAAGTTCTGGCTACGCCCCTGCATATGAAGTCCAGAAAAAGAGTTACACCAAAATACAAGTTCAGGGTTTTTCGTGTTGTCTTTTTAGCACCGATCTGGCCACACCCACCGGCAGAGCGAATCCGTCACATGGAAATAACCTGACATAAAGGTGACATACCAGCAAAATCGTCTCAGGTTACGTATGTAACCCTGGTTCCCTGATAGGGAACGAGACGCTGCGTTTGAGACGCGGTGGGAATGCTCTGAACCCCTCAGAGGGGTGTGGTAGGGCGATATAGCAGCCACGTAAACCTCAGGGTGGAAGGAGATAATCCAGCAGAGGTCATGCAAGAAATCAAGAACTGAATCTCTGGAATGGAGGATGGTCTCAACGACCAAAACCAAAACTGAATGGTCTGCTCAAATATCAAACAAGCTGTCTGCAAGGGTTGGGGAAAATAAGTGATTATTTGAAATTGGCATATGAATTGATGCTCTATGAAGACCAATTTTTGCCAAATTTTAATAGTATTAACCCTCTGGGGTTCTTCGGCCCAAATGGACCTGCAGCATTTAAAAAAAAAATATTAAAAATCACAGCTTCATCAGAATGATCCGAAATATTGTGACGGTGTTGGTACTTAGTATATGGACACCCAAACAAAATGGGGACAGGATATGAATAGTCTAAGTGGTTGTAAAAAAATAGTCACACTCAGGACCTTCGTGTCCAAATGGCCCCCCAAAGAAAATGAATGGGAAATTGGCAAAAATGTGAAAATACAGAGTTTTTTTGTGCATACAATCTACAAATCAGCCAGGATGCAGAAAAACGGACTCGGCAGTGAAGGGGTGAATCTCTAAAACATCAAGAGTGCAAAACAGACACACACACACACACACACACACACACACACACACTGCAATGTTCAGGTTTGACTGTATTATAAAGTAAAACTGGTGCTTCAAATTACCATTTAAACCAAACAAACAAACAAACAAAAAAAAAGACAAAAAATAGTCTTTGAGAATCTGTTATTATATTTTAAAATCAACAACCTGAAAAAAAAATTGGCATACATTTGCAAAAATCACTAAAATGCCCAAGCCTTTCTACAGAGAGCTGTAAATCCACTAGTGGTAAAAATGTGCTATTGCGTGATAAAAATGCTCAGTGTGTCCACCAGATGGCATCTATCTATTTTCAAAAAATGCTTTCTTGAGGCCTAGGCCACTGTAAAATGTAATACAGCTTTGATATATATATTTTTTTTATATGTATATATATAAAAATAAAAAATTCTATTATGTTCAATGGGAATAAATGGGTCATAATTATTGCATAAATATTAATTATAAATCATAAAATTATCTCAAAACACCAAAAAATAAAATAAAAAATATTATTTAAAAAAAACAAGTAAAAAAAATTATGCTCTCCATGTCCCTGATCTTCATCATTCTCAAAAGGCTGTTTTAGCGTACCTTTTGCTTAAACGAGGAGCTGGACACCGGAAAAATAGACATTTTACTCATTAGGCTGCTTCATTAAAAACGTGACATTTAGACGTTTTTTTTCGGCGTGGATCGAGGCAAATGAATCCTTTTCACCTTGAAAATAATAAATGTTTTTTGCATTTTAAATAAAAGACCATTTATCAGTGATCATCAATAAAACAAAATTCCATTTTTCTCGGTTTAATGAAAACCAATAGGTCGTTAATATGGTAAGTTTAAGTGTAAGTTTAACGTTTGAGGAGTTAAACCGTGACATCTACACGTCCACTAGACCACTAGACCACGTTTTTGATTTTTTAGTTTTTTCTGTTTGTTTTTTCTGTTTTTGACACTACACTCTTATTATAGATGTAGATATTGTAGATCTGTTATAGATGTAGATTTTATTATAGATGTAGATATTGTAGATTTTATTATAGATGTAGATATTGTAGATTTAATTAAAGTGGACCAACGTGATTATTTCACGTCTTGCCGTGATATAGGGATGCGCGGTATACCGGTTTTGCAAAAATACCGGTATATAATAAATTTCAAACGGTACAATATCATCATTTTGTTAAATTCGGTATTTGATGAGCTGCTCTTCCGAAGTTCTCCACTAGGCGGCAGTGCGCTACCGAAACTGACGCGAGTCACGCGAAACCGGCAAACGAAGGAACACGGTGGAAATGAAGCACATTCGGATTTCTACACGCCCGAAATTAATAAATAGAGAGAGAGCAGTATGAGTGAAATAAGGCATTACTTTGCCTACTAAATTAATGAGAATAGTGTAGAAACAGACCTCAATGCACCACTCTGCAAACTTTGCTTTCAATAATGTGTTGCCATGGAATGCAAGCGCTCATCAGTTGCGCATCCTGACTTGTTCAAGACTCAAGAGATCAACTGGTGAGTTCATCATTCAACTGATTTAATTTAGACTTTTATTGAACACTGAACAGCGCACATACATAAGAGCTTATCAATTAAATATGATACGGTAAACACGAAAGCTCAAATCTTCTTGCATGACACGCTAGAACCAATTCAGTTAAGTTACCGTCTTATGAACTCATCATTTTTGCAGTTTCAAACAAATATATTCATTTAATTTGAATTAATAAAGCATAAAAGTGATAGTAAAATGAATGGCATTACTGTCGCTGTGGCGACCCATAGAGAGAGAGAGATGGTAGTAATATAAATATTAATAATATAAGCCCACAATTAATTTTGTCAACATTCACTAAGGAACCTGGCTTAACAATATAGCATTGATTAATCTAGATCAATCATTAATAAAATGACCTAAAAATGTAATATCCTAATAAATGTTTAGCATCATAACATTACTTTTTGCAATGCATTATATGCATAATATGAACCCAAACACAAACAGTAACCAAACCAAGATGAATAAATGCAATAAATGTTGATAATTCTCTGTTGATGCATGACAGCTGATGGTTTACGTCATTTCATTATTCTATTATGTTATTCTATTATTATAGATATTAACCTATTTCAATTGTATAATATCAGTGTTTTTTTTTCCCCAAATCAAAATTTTACCTACACATAATTTGTTTATTTTTTAAATTTTGATATGTTTTTTTTTTTTGGATACTTTTCTTTGCACATATGGTAGTTGAGAGTTTCAAGCAGTGTTTAATAAAATTGTTTCAATTCACTTAAATTTAGACTTTTTTCCGACTGTGGTATCGATTTAGTATCGATACCGAGGTATTAGGTTCTGGTATCGTATCGAAGCCAAAATTGTGGTATCAAGCCATCCCTACCGTGATACCGGGTTGGGCTCTGAAGTTACAGGAGTTTCTTCCCATTGCTAAGCAACGGTCGAGTACTTAAAAGGTTAACACGTTAAACGTCGATGTAATACGTTGTTTTAGCGTATCTTTTGCAAATACGAGGAGCTGGACGCCGGAAAAATAGACATTTTACTCATTAGGCTGCTTCATTAAAAACGTGACATTTAGACGTTTTCTTCGGCGTGGATCGAGGCAAATGAATCCTTTTCACCTTGAAAATAATAAATGTTTTTTGCATTTTAAATAGACCATTTATCAGTGATCATCAATAAAACAAAATTCCATTTTTCTCGGTTTAATGAAAACCAATTGGTCGTTATGGTAAGTTTCAGACTGCATGCATTTTGATGGCACATGGAAAAAAATATTCCACATCATTTCTTGGCTCATTTAGGAACATTTTATTGATTTATTGAAACCCCCCCACCCCAAAATATTTTTTTGTTGCCCGAGGGCAACGTTGTGCAACAATGGTAAAGAATCACAGAGAAAATTGTCATTATACAACTCTCAGAGAGCAATACAAAAATCATTTTTTTTCTCCAAAAATGTCAAGAAATAATTCAGTATAAAGTACAAAGGGAAAAGCACTTGAAACTCATCAATCTATTTGATTTGATAGAGACATAGGTTTGTATCATGTAGTGCGTCGTCATGCATCATGTACTTTATGTATCCTAATCATCCCCATATAAACTGTATTGCCAAAAGTTTTGGGACACCCCTTCAAATCATTGAATTCAGATGTTCCAATCACTTCCATGGCCACAGTTCTGTAAAATAAAGCAGCTACTGTAGGCATGCAGACGATTCAACAAACATCTGTGAAAGAATGGGTCACTCTGGAATTCAGCATGGTACTGTGGTAGGTTGCTACCTATGAAATTTCCTCACTACTAAATGTTCCACGGTCACTGTTAGTGGTATTATAACAAAGTGGAAGCACTTTGGGAACAATAGCAACCCAGAGCGCATGGGTTAGCGCATGCTGAGATGCACAAAAGTCGCCAACTTTCTCCAGTGTCAATAGCTACAGACCTCCAAACTTCATGTGGCCTTCAGATTAGCTGAACACCAGTGCGTAGCAAGCATCATGGAATGGGTTTCCATGGCCGAGCACCTGCATCCAAGCCTTACATCAACAAGTGCAATGCAAACCGTTGGGTGCAGTGGTATAAAGCACGCCGCCACTGGACTCTAGAGCAGTGGAGACGGGTTCTCTGAGTGATAAATCACGCGTCTCTATCTGGCGATCTCATGGACGAGTCTGGGTTTGGCGGTTGCCAGGAGAACGGTTCTTGCCTGACTGCATTGTGACAAGTGTAAAGTTTTGTGGAGGGGGGATTATGGTGCGGGGTTGTTTTTTCAGGGGTTGAGTTTGGCCCCTTAGCTCCAGTGAAAGCAACTCCTAATGCTTCAGCATACCAAGACATTTTGGACAATGTCATGCTCCCAACTTTGTTGGAACAGTGTCACTTTGGTGACTTTGGGTGTTCCTTTGTACCCAGGAACCCTGCATCTTTCCTTTGTGTAACGCATTATTTGCCATTGTAAAGTATTGTTCAAAACCTCCGTGAAAAGTACCCCTTATCGCACAACGTTGCCTTGAGGCAACAAAAAGAAAAACTGAATTTGTGAACATGCAAAATAAAAAAAAACATAATAAAACCTGCCAGAAGGCTTTTCTACACCTTCATACAGACACACATATTTTTTATATACAGTTAATGTCATTTTAAAGAAGATCACTAAAGCACATAATCTTGCTTTCAACTCACATGTGCTCCTGTGACCATGTGCCAGAAAAGGACTTCCCACCTTCAAATGGTGCTTGATGGTGACTCCCAAACCTTATTGGACTGTTCTTTGATACTTTTTCAAACTTTCTAATTGGTTGCAATCGTTTAAAAAAAAAATTACTGAACACAGGGCTTAAGAAAACTTTCTGTTGCCTGAGGGCAATGTTATGCTGTAGAGGGTTAAGTGTAAGTTTAACTTTTGAGGGGTTAAACCGTGACATCTACACGTTTTCCAAAGTGGACGTGTTCTAAATTCCCTCTAAGAGTATTCGAGAAGGACTTTTATTATGACATGTTTTCCTGTGCGCGCTGCCGTTATTCCTTTGTGTTTACTTTTACTTTCAGCAGCCGTTTGCTCCGTCATTTTCCTCAGGTGTTAATGTGCGTGATTGAATGTAAGTTTATTTATTCATACGCAGTTACAACTGATGAATGTTTGTTAAATTGTTGTATTCAAGTATTTAGCTAGTGCAACCGAACTTTAGTTTAGTTATATGCAGTGATTCACGTGTATGGTTGCAGCTGTAATCCGATGTGACGTTGTTATATATATATATATATATATATATATATATAACGTTTCAGTAGTGAGTGACTGTTTATGTTTGTGTAACTTAAAGTTATTAGACACACACTGCTCAGCGGACGTTTGGCCATGCAGGTCAGGTTACTAATGAGATGCGCGCGCTGGCTGCTGCTGCTCCGTGAAACAGGTGGATGGTCACAGTTACAACAGCAACAAATACAACGGTAAAAAACGCGGGAATCTGTAGATTGAGAGGTATGGTAATGTTTAGTTATTTCGTAGTTCCCTGTGAATGTGTAGGAAAACTGAAAAAGTCGAACTACACTGTACTAGCTAGATTAGCATCCTGAGAGAGTGCAGACGGTAAAGAGGACGCGCGCAGCTCTTAAAGGGGCCACACCTTATTTCCACTCATACACCGCCATGAAATATAAAACGCTATTTTCTAGACTGAAGACTGATGGTGGTTTTTGCAGATGTGTGTGTTCAATATAGTTAATGTTATATTTTTCGCCAACCAGTGTGTGAAATATAGTGTGACACAAGCTGTGACTTATATTTGCTCTGTGGTATAAGGGGTGTTTAAAAAGGACTTTTTGTTTGTATCAATTAGCTCATCTTCACAGTCCACATATATTTTTAGAAGTTTAAATAGGCAGAGTAAATTGCATTAAAATGGCACAAATGTCATAAGTTAAATTATGAAGAAGCATCTTGACTATGATTTTGAGCATTTTGGTTTGTCCTGTTGGATTTCTTTGTTTTCATGTAATCACAATATGGTGCCTCAATTAGTAAAGCAAACTCAGGTAACAAAATACAGGTGACACAGATGATGAGCTGACGACTGATACATGTTATTCTATAGGATGAGTTAAGAGCAGTTTAATTTTGCTAATCTAATCTAACTTGTGAAGTGACAAGGACTTAAATCTACTACAAAGGAAATAGCTCTTAGTTTACCCTATCCTGACCATAATTACTGATTAAAAATAGACATGTTAAAATAACCAGAGATACTTGAGGACTGTCTGTGATTGGTGGTTAGGACTGTTTTTAACAGGATAGACACCTTTATTTGACAGTTATGAGACAGGAAATCATGGGAGAGAGAGAGAGGATGTGACATGCAGCAAAGGACCGGGATTTGAACCATGGTCGGCTGCGTACATATGCGCATTTAACTTCGCATGGCCACCCCGCTCTAGCTTTGTGTCCCATCTTGGCCACCCCCCAAAAAATGTCCTGGATACGCCACTGCCTCAGCAGGATCATTATCTGAGAGGTCCTCCACCTCAGAGTTGCCATGAGCAGTCGTTCTGCACTTGACAAGGAAAGTTTCGCTGTAATGATAACATGAAAAAATTAGAGATCCAGCTTTTTTGCTACCGATACCAATACTGGGGTCTATCTGCCGATATTGACTCTTTTCCCCATTTTAAGATCAATAAAGTCATATTTTATTGTCATTCTAGTCTAGAGCCTCCATTTTTGCACTCAGGTCTAAGTCTCATGGCCCTCTATCAGAATCCAGAGTTTTGAGAAGATTGGAAAAACTTCATTTTTCGGCCAAAAAAAAAAAAAAAACGAAAGGGGTACCACTGTCGTTTTTATTTTCGGGTCGAAATTTTGAGTTTCGATATCTCAGCTCTGGAAAGGGTCTAGAGCCTCCATTTTTGCACTCAGGACTAAGTCTCATGGCCCTCTATCAGAATCTAGAGTTTTGAGAAGATTGGGGAAACTTAATTCCCCCCCCCCCCCCCCCCCAAAAAAAAAAACGTAAGGGGTACCACTGTCGTTTTTTTTTTCGGGTCGAAATTTTGAGTTTCGATATCAGTTCTGGAAGGGTCTAGAGCCTTCATTTTGCACTCAGGACTAAGTCTCATGGCCCTCTATCAGAATCTAGAGTTTTGAGAAGATTGGGGAAACTTAATTTTTCGCCCCCCCAAAAAAATCGTAAGGGGTACCACTGTCGTTTTTTTTTTCGGGTCGAAATTTTGAGTTTCGATATCTCAGCTCTGGAAGGGTCTAGAGCCTCCATTTTTGCACTCAGGACTAAGTCTCATGGCCCTCTATCAGAATCCAGAGTTTTGAGAAGATTGGGGAAACTTAATTTTTCGCCCCACCAAAAAAAACGTAAGGGGTACCACTGTCGTTTTTTTTTTTCGGGTCGAAATTTTGAGTTTCGGTATCTCAGCTCTGGAAGGGTCTAGAGCCTCCATTTTTGCACTCAGGACTAAGTCTCATGGCCCTCTGTCAGAATCTAGAGTTTTGAGAAGATTGGGGAAACTTAATTTCCCCCCCCCCCCAAAAAAAAAAAACGTAAGGGGTACCACTGTCGTTTTTTTTTCGGGTCGAAATTTTGAGTTTCGATATCTCAGCTCTGGAATGGTCTAGAGGCTCCATTTTTGCACTCAGGACTAAGTCTCATGGCCCTCTATCAGAATCCAGAGTTTTGAGAAGATTGGGGAAACGTAATTTTTCGCCCCCCCCCAAAAAAAAATCGTAAGGGGTACCACTGTCGTTTTTTTTTTTTTTTTCGGGTCGAAATTTTGAGTTTTGATATCTCAGCTCTGAAGGGTCTAGAGCCTCCATTTTTGCACTCAGGACTAAGTCTCATGGCCCTCTATCAGAATCCAGAGTTTTGAGAAGATTGGAGAAACTTAATTTTTCGCCCCCCCCCCCCCAAAAAAAACGTAAGGGGTACCACTGTCGTTTTTTTGTTTTTTTTTCGGGTCGAAATTTTGAGTTTCGATATCTCAGCTCTGGAATGGTCTAGAGGCTCCATTTTTGCACTCAGGACTAAGTCTCATGGCCCTCTATCAGAATCCAGAGTTTTGAGAAGATTGGGGAAACTTAATTTTTCGCCCCCCCCCCCCCCCCCAAAAAAAAAATCGTAAGGGGTACCACTGTCGTTTTTTTTTTTTCTCGGGTCGAAATTTTGAGTTTCGATATCTCAGCTCTGAAGGGTCTAGAGCCTCCATTTTTGCACTCAGGACTAAGTCTCATGGCCCTCTATCAGAATCCAGAGTTTTGAGAAGATTGGAGAAACGTAATTTTTCGCCCAAAAAAAAAACGTAAGGGCTACCACTGTCGTTTTTTTTTCGGGCCGAATTTTTGAGTTTCGATATCTCAGCTCTGGAAGGGGCTAGAGCCTCCATTTTTGCACTCAGGTCTAAGTCTCATGGCCCTCTATCAGAATTTGGGAAGATTGGAGAAACTTAATTTTTCGCCCAAAAAAAAAGCGTAAGGGGTACCACTGTCGTTTTTTTTTTCGGGCCTAATTTTTGAGTTTCGATATCTCAGCTCTGGAAGGGGCTAGAGCCTCCATTTTTGCACTCAGGTCTAAGTCTCATGGCCCTCTATCAGAATCCAGAGTTTTGGGAAGATTGGAGAAACTTAAATTTTCGCCCAAAAAAAAAAAACGTAAGGGGTACCACTGTCGTTTTTTTTTCGGGCCGAATTTTTGAGTTTCGATATCTCAGCTCTGGAAGGGGCTAGAGCCTCCATTTTTGCACTCAGGTCTAAGTCTCATGGCCCTCTATCAGAATTTGGGAAGATTGGAGAAACGTAATTTTTCGCCCAAAAAAAAAACGTAAGGGGTACCACTGTCGTTTTTTTTTCAGGCCTAATTTTTGAGTTTCGATATCTCAGCTCTGGAAGGGGCTAGAGCCTCCATTTTTGCACTCAGGTCTAAGTCTCATGGCCCTCTATCAGAATCCAGAGTTTTGGGAAGATTGGAGAAACTTAATTTTTCGCCCAAAAAAAAAAAAAACGTAAGGGGTACCACTGTCGTTTTTTTTTTTCGGGCCGAATTTGTGAGTTTCGATATTTCAGCTCTGGAAGGGGCTAGAGCCTCCATTTTTGCACTCAGGTCTAAGTCTCATGGCCCTCTATCAGAATTTGGGAAGATTGGAGAAACTTAATTTTTCGCCCAAAAAAAAAAACCGTAAGGGGTACCACTGTCGTTTTTTTTTCGGGCTGAATTTTTGAGTTTCGATATCTCAGCTCTGGAAGGGGCTAGAGCCTCAATTTTTGCACTCAGGTCTAAGTCTCATGGCCCTCTATCAGAATTTGGGAAGATTGGAGAAACTTAATTTTTCGCCCAAAAAAAAAAACCGTAAGGGGTACCACTGTCATTTTTTTTTCGGGCCTAATTTTTGAGTTTCGATATCTCAGCTCTGGAAGGGGCTAGAGCCTCCATTTTTGCACTCAGGTCTAAGTCTCATGGCCCTCTATCAGAATTTGGGAAGATTGGAGAAACTTAATTTTTCGCCCAAAAAAAAAAAAACGTAAGGGGTACCACTGTCATTTTTTTTTCGGGCCTAATTTTTGAGTTTCGATATCTCAGCTATGGAAGGGGCTAGAGCCTCCATTTTTGCACTCAGGTCTAAGTCTCATGGCCCTCTATCAGAATTTGGGAAGATTGGAGAAACTTAATTTTTCGCCCAAAAAAAAAAACGTAAGGGGTACCACTGTCGTTTTTTTTTTCGGGCCGAATTTTTGAGTTTCGATATCTCAGCTCTGGAAGAGGCTAGAGCCTCCATTTTTGCACTCAGGTCTAAGTCTCATGGCCCTCTATCAGAATCCAGAGTTTTGGGAAGATTGAAGAAACTTAATTTTTCGCCCAAAAAAAAAAAAACGTAAGGGGTACCACTGTCGTTTTTTTTTCGGGCCGAATTTTTGAGTTTCGATATCTCAGCTCTGGAAGGGGCTAGAGCCTCCATTTTTGCACTCAGGTCTAAGTCTCATGGCCCTCTATCAGAATTTGGGAAGATTGGAGAAACTTAATTTTTCGCCCAAAAAAAAAACGTAAGGGGTACCACTGTCGTTTTTTTTTTCGGGCCGAATTTTTGAGTTTCGATATCTCAGCTCTGGAAGGGGCTAGAGCCTCCATTTTTGCACTCAGGTCTAAGTCTCATGGCCCTCTATCAGAATTTGGGAAGATTGGAGAAACTTAATTTTTCGCCCAAAAAAAAAACGTAAGGGGTACCACTGTCGTTTTTTTTCGGGCCTAATTTTTGAGTTTCGATATCAGCTCTGGAAGGGGCTAGAGCCTCCATTTTTGCACTCAGGTCTAAGTCTCATGGCCCTCTATCAGAATTTGGGAAGATTGGAGAAACTTAATTTTTCGCCCAAAAAAAAAAACGTAAGGGGTACCACTGTCGGGTTTTTTTCGGGCCGAATTTTTGAGTTTCGATATCTCAGCTCTGGAAGGGGCTAGAGCCTCCATTTTTGCACTCAGGTCTAAGTCTCATGGCCCTCTATCAGAATTTGGGAAGATTGGAGAAACTTAATTTTTCGCCCAAAAAAAAAAAAACGTAAGGGGTACCACTGTCATTTTTTTTTCAGGCCTAATTTTTGAGTTTCGATATCTCAGCTATGGAAGGGGCTAGAGCCTCCATTTTTGCACTCAGGTCTAAGTCTCATGGCCCTCTATCAGAATTTGGGAAGATTGGAGAAACTTAATTTTTCGCCCAAAAAAAAAAACGTAAGGGGTACCACTGTCGTTTTTTTTTTCGGGCCGAATTTTTGAGTTTCGATATCTCAGCTCTGGAAGGGGCTAGAGCCTCCATTTTTGCACTCAGGTCTAAGTCTCATGGCCCTCTATCAGAATTTGGGACGATTGGAGAAACTTAATTTTTCGCCCAAAAAAAAAAACGTAAGGGGTACCACTGTCGTTTTTTTTTTCGGGCCGAATTTTTGAGTTTCGATATCTCAGCTCTGGAAGGGGCTAGAGACTCCATTTTTGCACTCAGGTCTAAGTCTCATGGCCCTCTATCAGAATTTGGGAAGATTGGAGAAACTTAATTTTTCGCCCAAAAAAAAAAAACGTAAGGGGTACCACTGTCGTTTTTTTTTTCGGGCCGAATTTTTGAGTTTCGATATCTCAGCTCTGGAAGGGGCTAGAGCCTCCATTTTTGCACTCAGGTCTAAGTCTCATGGCCCTCTATCAGAATCCAGAGTTTTGGGAAGATTGGAGAAACTTAATTTTTCACCCAAAAAAAAAAAAAACGTAAGGGGTACCACTGTCGTTTTTTTTTCGGGCCGAATTTTTGAGTTTCGATATCTCAGCTCTGGAAGAGGCTAGAGCCTCCATTTTTGCACTCAGGTCTAAGTCTCATGGCCCTCTATCAGAATTTGGGAAGATTGGAGAAACTTAATTTTTCGCCCCAAAAAAAAAACGTAAGGGGTACCACTGTCGTTTTTTTTTCGGGCCTAATTTTTGAGTTTCGATATCTCAGCTCTGGAAGGGGCTAGAGACTCCATTTTTGCACTCAGGTCTAAGTCTCATGGCCCTCTATCAGAATTTGGGAAGATTGGAGAAACTTAATTTTTCGCCCAAAAAAAAAAAATTTAAGGGGTACCACTGTCGTTTTTTTTTCGGGCCGAATTTTTGAGTTTCGATATCTCAGCTCTGGAAGGGGCTAGAGACTCCATTTTTGCACTCAGGTCTAAGTCTCATGGCCCTCTATCAGAATTTGGGAAGATTGGAGAAACTTAATTTTTCGCCCAAAAAAAAAAAAACGTAAGGGGTACCACTGTCATTTTTTTTTCGGGCCTAATTTTTGAGTTTCGATATCTCAGCTATGGAAGGGGCTAGAGCCTCCATTTTTGCACTCAGGTCTAAGTCTCATGGCCCTCTATCAGAATTTGGGAAGATTGGAGAAACTTAATTTTTCGCCCCAAAAAAAAAAACGTAAGGGGTACCACTGTCGTTTTTTTTTTCGGGCCGAATTTTTGAGTTTCGATATCTCAGCTCTGGAAGGGGCTAGAGCCTCCATTTTTGCACTCAGGTCTAAGTCTCATGGCCCTCTATCAGAATTTGGGAAGATTGGAGAAACTTAATTTTTCGCCCAAAAAAAAAAACGTAAGGGGTACCACTGTCATTTTTTTTTTCGGGCCTAATTTTTGAGTTTCGATATCTCAGCTCTGGAAGGGGCTAGAGCCTCCATTTTTGCACTCAGGTCTAAGTCTCATGGCCCTCTATCAGAATTTGGGAAGATTGGAGAAACTTAATTTTTCGCCCAAAAAAAAAAAAACGTAAGGGGTACCACTGTCGTTTTTTTTTTTCGGGCCGAATTTTTGAGTTTCGATATCTCAGCTCTGGAAGGGGCTAGAGCCTCCATTTTTGCACTCAGTTTTAAGTCTCATGGCCCTCTATCAGAATTTGGGAAGATTGGAGAAACTTAATTTTTCGCCCAAAAAAAAAAACGTAAGGGGTACCACTGTCGTTTTTTTTTCGGGCCTAATTTTTGAGTTTCGATATCTCAGCTCTGGAAGGGGCTAGAGCCTCCATTTTTGCACTCAGGTCTAAGTCTCATGGCCCTCTATCAGAATCCAGAGTTTTGGGAAGATTGGAGAAACTTAATTTTTCACCCAAAAAAAAAAAAAAACGTAAGGGGTACCACTGTCGTTTTTTTTTCGGGCCGAATTTTTGAGTTTCGATATCTCAGCTCTGGAAGGGGCTAGAGCCTCCATTTTTGCACTCAGGTCTAAGTCTCATGGCCCTCTATCAGAATTTGGGAAGATTGGAGAAACTTAATTTTTCGCCCCAAAAAAAAACGTAAGGGGTACCACTGTCGTTTTTTTTTCGGGCCTAATTTTTGAGTTTCGATATCTCAGCTCTGGAAGGGGCTAGAGCCTCCATTTTTGCACTCAGGTCTAAGTCTCATGGCCCTCTATCAGAATCCAGAGTTTTGGGAAGATTGGAGAAACTTAATTTTTCGCCCAAAAAAAAAAAACGTAAGGGGTACCACTGTCGTTTTTTATTTCGGGCCGAATTTTTGAGTTTCGATATCTCAGCTCTGGAAGGGGCTAGAGCCTCCATTTTTGCACTCAGGTCTAAGTCTCATGGCCCTCTATCAGAATCCAGAGTTTTGGGAAGATTGAAGAAACTTAATTTTTCGCCCAAAAAAAAAAAACGTAAGGGGTACCACTGTCGTTTTTTTTTCGGGCCGAATTTTTGAGTTTCGATATCTCAGCTCTGGAAGGGGCTAGAGCCTCCATTTTTGCACTCAGGTCTAAGTCTCATGGCCCTCTATCAGAATTTGGGAAGATTGGAGAAACTTAATTTTTCGCCCAAAAAAAAAAAACGTAAGGGGTACCACTGTCGTTTTTTTTTTTCGGGCCGAATTTTTGAGTTTCGATATCTCAGCTCTGGAAGGGGCTAGAGCCTCCATTTTTGCACTCAGGTCTAAGTCTCATGGCCCTCTATCAGAATTTGGGAAGATTGGAGAAACTTAATTTTTCGCCCAAAAAAAAAAAACGTAAGGGGTACCACTGTCGTTTTTTTTTCGGGCCGAATTTTTGAGTTTCGATATCTCAGCTCTGGAAGGGGCTAGAGCCTCCATTTTTGCACTCAGGTCTAAGTCTCATGGCCCTCTATCAGAATTTGGGAAGATTGGAGAAACTTAATTTTTCGCCCGAAAAAAAAAAACGTAAGGGGTACCACTGTCATTTTTTTTTCAGGCCTAATTTTTGAGTTTCGATATCTCAGCTATGGAAGGGGCTAGAGCCTCCATTTTTGCACTCAGGTCTAAGTCTCATGGCCCTCTATCAGAATTTGGGAAGATTGGAGAAACTTAATTTTTCGCCCAAAAAAAAAAACGTAAGGGGTACCACTGTCGTTTTTTTTTTCGGGCCGAATTTTTGAGTTTCGATATCTCAGCTCTGGAAGGGGCTAGAGCCTCCATTTTTGCACTCAGGTCTAAGTCTCATGGCCCTCTATCAGAATTTGGGACGATTGGAGAAACTTAATTTTTCGCCCAAAAAAAAAAAACGTAAGGGGTACCACTGTCGTTTTTTTTTTCGGGCCGAATTTTTGAGTTTCGATATCTCAGCTCTGGAAGGGGCTAGAGACTCCATTTTTGCACTCAGGTCTAAGTCTCATGGCCCTCTATCAGAATTTGGGAAGATTGGAGAAACTTAATTTTTCGCCCAAAAAAAAAAAACGTAAGGGGTACCACTGTCGTTTTTTTTTTCGGGCCGAATTTTTGAGTTTCGATATCTCAGCTCTGGAAGGGGCTAGAGCCTCCATTTTTGCACTCAGGTCTAAGTCTCATGGCCCTCTATCAGAATTTGGGAAGATTGGAGAAACTTAATTTTTCGCCCAAAAAAAAAAAACGTAAGGGGTACCACTGTCGTTTTTTTTTTCGGGCCTAATTTTTGAGTTTCGATATCTCAGCTCTGGAAGGGGCTAGAGCCTCCATTTTTGCACTCAGGTCTAAGTCTCATGGCCCTCTATCAGAATTTGGGAAGATTGGAGAAACTTAATTTTTCGCCCAAAAAAAAAAAAACGTAAGGGGTACCACTGTCGTTTTTTTTTTCGGGCCGAATTTTTGAGTTTCGATATCTCAGCTCTGGAAGGGGCTAGAGACTCCATTTTTGCACTCAGGTCTAAGTCTCATGGCCCTCTATCAGAATTTGGGAAGATTGGAGAAACTTAATTTTTCGCCCAAAAAAAAAAAACGTAAGGGGTACCACTGTCGTTTTTTTTTTCGGGCCGAATTTTTGAGTTTCGATATCTCAGCTCTGGAAGGGGCTAGAGCCTCCATTTTTGCACTCAGGTCTAAGTCTCATGGCCCTCTATCAGAATTTGGGAAGATTGGAGAAACTTAATTTTTCGCCCAAAAAAAAAAAACGTAAGGGGTACCACTGTCGTTTTTTTTTTCGGGCCTAATTTTTGAGTTTCGATATCTCAGCTCTGGAAGGGGCTAGAGCCTCCATTTTTGCACTCAGGTCTAAGTCTCATGGCCCTCTATCAGAATCCAGAGTTTTGGGAAGATTGGAGAAACTTAATTTTTCACCCAAAAAAAAAAAAACGTAAGGGGTACCACTGTCGTTTTTTTTTCGGGCCGAATTTTTGAGTTTCGATATCTCAGCTCTGGAAGAGGCTAGAGCCTCCATTTTTGCACTCAGGTCTAAGTCTCATGGCCCTCTATCAGAATTTGGGAAGATTGGAGAAACTTAATTTTTCGCCCCAAAAAAAAAACGTAAGGGGTACCACTGTCGTTTTTTTTTCGGGCCTAATTTTTGAGTTTCGATATCTCAGCTCTGGAAGGGGCTAGAGACTCCATTTTTGCACTCAGGTCTAAGTCTCATGGCCCTCTATCAGAATTTGGGAAGATTGGAGAAACTTAATTTTTCGCCCAAAAAAAAAAAACGTAAGGGGTACCACTGTCGTTTTTTTTTCGGGCCGAATTTTTGAGTTTCGATATCTCAGCTCTGGAAGGGGCTAGAGACTCCATTTTTGCACTCAGGTCTAAGTCTCATGGCCCTCTATCAGAATTTGGGAAGATTGGAGAAACTTAATTTTTCGCCCAAAAAAAAAAAAACGTAAGGGGTACCACTGTCATTTTTTTTTCGGGCCTAATTTTTGAGTTTCGATATCTCAGCTATGGAAGGGGCTAGAGCCTCCATTTTTGCACTCAGGTCTAAGTCTCATGGCCCTCTATCAGAATTTGGGAAGATTGGAGAAACTTAATTTTTCGCCCCAAAAAAAAAAACGTAAGGGGTACCACTGTCGTTTTTTTTTTTCGGGCCGAATTTTTGAGTTTCGATATCTCAGCTCTGGAAGGGGCTAGAGCCTCCATTTTTGCACTCAGGTCTAAGTCTCATGGCCCTCTATCAGAATTTGGGAAGATTGGAGAAACTTAATTTTTCGCCCAAAAAAAAAAACGTAAGGGGTACCACTGTCATTTTTTTTTTCGGGCCTAATTTTTGAGTTTCGATATCTCAGCTCTGGAAGGGGCTAGAGCCTCCATTTTTGCACTCAGGTCTAAGTCTCATGGCCCTCTATCAGAATTTGGGAAGATTGGAGAAACTTAATTTTTCGCCCAAAAAAAAAAAACGTAAGGGGTACCACTGTCGTTTTTTTTTTTCGGGCCGAATTTTTGAGTTTCGATATCTCAGCTCTGGAAGGGGCTAGAGCCTCCATTTTTGCACTCAGTTTTAAGTCTCATGGCCCTCTATCAGAATTTGGGAAGATTGGAGAAACTTAATTTTTCGCCCAAAAAAAAAAACGTAAGGGGTACCACTGTTGTTTTTTTTTCGGGCCTAATTTTTGAGTTTCGATATCTCAGCTCTGGAAGGGGCTAGAGCCTCCATTTTTGCACTCAGGTCTAAGTCTCATGGCCCTCTATCAGAATCCAGAGTTTTGGGAAGATTGGAGAAACTTAATTTTTCACCCAAAAAAAAAAAAAAACGTAAGGGGTACCACTGTCGTTTTTTTTTCGGGCCGAATTTTTGAGTTTCGATATCTCAGCTCTGGAAGGGGCTAGAGCCTCCATTTTTGCACTCAGGTCTAAGTCTCATGGCCCTCTATCAGAATTTGGGAAGATTGGAGAAACTTAATTTTTCGCCCCAAAAAAAAACGTAAGGGGTACCACTGTCGTTTTTTTTTCGGGCCTAATTTTTGAGTTTCGATATCTCAGCTCTGGAAGGGGCTAGAGCCTCCATTTTTGCACTCAGGTCTAAGTCTCATGGCCCTCTATCAGAATCCAGAGTTTTGGGAAGATTGGAGAAACTTAATTTTTCGCCCAAAAAAAAAAAACGTAAGGGGTACCACTGTCGTTTTTTTTTTCGGGCCGAATTTTTGAGTTTCGATATCTCAGCTCTGGAAGGGGCTAGAGCCTCCATTTTTGCACTCAGGTCTAAGTCTCATGGCCCTCTATCAGAATTTGGGAAGATTGGAGAAACTTAATTTTTCGCCCAAAAAAAAAACGTAAGGGGTACCACTGTCGTTTTTTTTCGGGCCTAATTTTTGAGTTTCGATATCTCAGCTCTGGAAGGGGCTAGAGCCTCCATTTTTGCACTCAGGTCTAAGTCTCATGGCCCTCTATCAGAATTTGGGAAGATTGGAGAAACTTAATTTTTCGCCCAAAAAAAAAACCGTAAGGGGTACCACTGTCGTTTTTTTTTCGGGCCGAATTTTTGAGTTTCGATATCTCAGCTCTGGAAGGGGCTAGAGCCTCCATTTTTGCACTCAGGTCTAAGTCTCATGGCCCTCTATCAGAATTTGGGAAGATTGGAGAAACTTAATTTTTCGCCAAAAAAAAAAAGCGTAAGGGGTACCACTGTCGTTTTTTTTTTCGGGCCTAATTTTTGAGTTTCGATATCTCAGCTCTGGAAGGTTCTAGAGCCTCCATTTTTGCACTCAGGTCTAAGTCTCATGACCCTCTATCAGAATCCAGAGTTTTGGGAAGATTGGAGAAACTTAATTTTTCGCCCCAAAAAAAAAAACCGTAAGGGGTACCACTGTGGTTTTTTTTTAGGGCCGAATTTTTGAGTTTCGATATCTCAGCTCTGGAAGGGGCTAGAGCCTCCATTTTTGCACTCAGGTCTAAGTCTCATGGCCCTCTATCAGAATTTGGGAAGATTGGAGAAACTTAATTTTTCGCCCAAAAAAAAAAACGTAAGGGGTACCACTGTCGTTTTTTTTTCGGGCCGAATTTTTGAGTTTCGATATCTCAGCTCTGGAAGGGGCTAGAGCCTCCATTTTTGCACTCAGGTCTAAGTCTCATGGCCCTCTATCAGAATTTGGGAAGATTGGAGAAACTTAATTTTTCGCCCAAAAAAAAAAACGTAAGGGGTACCACTGTCATTTTTTTTTCGGGCCTAATTTTTGAGTTTCGATATCTCAGCTCTGGAAGGGGCTAGAGCCTCCATTTTTGCACTCAGGTCTAAGTCTCATGGCCCTCTATCAGAATTTGGGAAGATTGGAGAAACTTAATTTTTCGCCCAAAAAAAAAAAACGTAAGGGGTACCACTGTCGTTTTTTTTTCTGGCCGAATTTTTGAGTTTCGATATCTCAGCTCTGGAAGGGGCTAGAGCCTCCATTTTTGCACTCAGGTCTAAGTCTCATGGCCCTCTATCAGAATTTGGGAAGATTGGAGAAACTTAATTTTTCGCCAAAAAAAAAAAGCGTAAGGGGTACCACTGTCGTTTTTTTTTTTGGGCCTAATTTTTGAGTTTCGATATCTCAGCTCTGGAAGGTTCTAGAGCCTCCATTTTTGCACTCAGGTCTAAGTCTCATGGCCCTCTATCAGAATCCAGAGTTTTGGGAAGATTGAAGAAACTTAATTTTTCGCCCAAAAAAAAAAAAACATAAGGGGTACCACTGTCGTTTTTTTTTCGGGCCGAATTTTTGAGTTTCGATATCTCAGCTCTGGAAGGGGCTAGAGCCTCCATTTTTGCACTCAGGTCTAAGTCTCATGGCCCTCTATCAGAATTTGGGAAGATTGGAGAAACTTAATTTTTCGCCCAAAAAAAAAAACGTAAGGGGTACCACTGTCGTTTTTTTTTCGGGCCGAATTTTTGAGTTTCGATATCTCAGCTCTGGAAGGGGCTAGAGCCTCCATTTTTGCACTCAGGTCTAAGTCTCATGGCCCTCTATCAGAATTTGGGAAGATTGGAGAAACTTAATTTTTCGCCCAAAAAAAAAAACGTAAGGGATACCACTGTCATTTTTTTTTCGGGCCTAATTTTTGAGTTTCGATATCTCAGCTCTGGAAGGGGCTAGAGCCTCCATTTTTGCACTCAGGTCTAAGTCTCATGGCCCTCTATCAGAATTTGGGGAGATTGGAGAAACTTAATTTTTCGCCCAAAAAAAAAAACGTAAGGGGTACCACTGTCGTTTTTTTTTCGGGCCGAATTTTTGAGTTTCGATATCTCAGCTCTGGAAGGGGCTAGAGCCTCCATTTTTGCACTCAGGTCTAAGTCTCATGGCCCTCTATCAGAATTTGGGAAGATTGGAGAAACTTAATTTTTCGCCCAAAAAAAAAAACGTAAGGGGTACCACTGTCGTTTTTTTTTCGGGCCTAATTTTTGAGTTTCGATATCTCAGCTCTGGAAGGGGCTAGAGACTCCATTTTTGCACTCAGGTCTAAGTCTCATGGCCCTCTATCAGAATTTGGGAAGATTGGAGAAACTTAATTTTTCGCCCCAAAAAAAAAAAACGTAAGGGGTACCACTGTCATTTTTTTTTCGGGCCTAATTTTTGAGTTTCGATATCTCAGCTATGGAAGGGGCTAGAGCCTCCATTTTTGCACTCAGGTCTAAGTCTCATGGCCCTCTATCAGAATTTGGGAAGATTGGAGAAACTTAATTTTTCGCCCAAAAAAAAAAACGTAAGGGGTACCACTGTCGTTTTTTTTTCGGGCCGAATTTTTGAGTTTCGATATCTCAGCTCTGGAAGGGGCTAGAGCCTCCATTTTTGCACTCAGGTCTAAGTCTCATGGCCCTCTATCAGAATTTGGGAAGATTGGAGAAACTTAATTTTTCGCCCCCAAAAAAAAACGTAAGGGGTACCACTGTCATTTTTTTTTCAGGCCTAATTTTTGAGTTTCGATATCTCAGCTATGGAAGGGGCTAGAGCCTCCATTTTTGCACTCAGGTCTAAGTCTCATGGCCCTCTATCAGAATTTGGGAAGATTGGAGAAACTTAATTTTTCGCCCAAAAAAAAAAAATGTAAGGGGTACCACTGTCGTTTTTTTTTCGGGCCGAATTTTTGAGTTTCGATATCTCAGCTCTGGAAGGGGCTAGAGACTCCATTTTTGCACTCAGGTCTAAGTCTCATGGCCCTCTATCAGAATTTGGGAAGATTGGAGAAACTTAATTTTTCGCCCAAAAAAAAAAAACGTAAGGGGTACCACTGTCATTTTTTTTTCGGGCCTAATTTTTGAGTTTCGATATCTCAGCTATGGAAGGGGCTAGAGCCTCCATTTTTGCACTCAGGTCTAAGTCTCATGGCCCTCTATCAGAATTTGGGAAGATTGGAGAAACTTAATTTTTCGCCCAAAAAAAAAAACGTAAGGGGTACCACTGTCGTTTTTTTTTCGGGCCGAATTTTTGAGTTTCGATATCTCAGCTCTGGAAGGGGCTAGAGCCTCCATTTTTGCACTCAGGTCTAAGTCTCATGGCCCTCTATCAGAATCCAGAGTTTTGGGAAGATTGAAGGAACTTAATTTTTCGCCCAAAAAAAAAAAACGTAAGGGGTACCACTGTCGTTTTTTTTTTCGGGCCGAATTTTTGAGTTTCGATATCTCAGCTCTGGAAGGGGCTAGAGCCTCCATTTTTGCACTCAGGTCTAAGTCCCATGGCCCTCTATCAGAATTTGGGAAGATTGGAGAAACTTAATTTTTCGCCCAAAAAAAAAAAAAAACGTAAGGGGTACCACTGTCGTTTTTTTTTTCTGGCCGAATTTTTGAGTTTCGATATCTCAGCTCTGGAAGGGGCTAGAGCCTCCATTTTTGCACTCAGGTCTAAGTCCCATGGCCCTCTATCAGAATCCAGAGTTTTGGGAAGATTGGAGAAACTTAATTTTTCGCCCAAAAAAAAACAAAAACGTAAGGGGTACCACTGTCGTTTTTTTTTCGGGCCGAATTTTTGAGTTTCGATATCTCAGCTCTGGAAGGGGCTAGAGCCTCCATTTTTGCACTCAGGTCTAAGTCTCATGGCCCTCTATCAGAATTTGGGAAGATTGGAGAAACTTAATTTTTCGCCCAAAAAAAAAACGTAAGGGGTACCACTGTCGTTTTTTTTCGGGCCTAATTTTTGAGTTTCGATATCTCAGCTCTGGAAGGGGCTAGAGCCTCCATTTTTGCACTCAGGTCTAAGTCTCATGGCCCTCTATCAGAATTTGGGAAGATTGGAGAAACTTAATTTTTCGCCCAAAAAAAAAAAACGTAAGGGGTACCACTGTCGTTTTTTTTTCGGGCCGAATTTTTGAGTTTCGATATCTCAGCTCTGGAAGGGGCTAGAGCCTCCATTTTTGCACTCAGGTCTAAGTCTCATGGCCCTCTATCAGAATTTGGGAAGATTGGAGAAACTTAATTTTTCGCCCAAAAAAAAAAAACGTAAGGGGTACCACTGTCGTTTTTTTTTTCGGGCCTAATTTTTGAGTTTCGATATCTCAGCTCTGGAAGGGGCTAGAGCCTCCATTTTTGCACTCAGGTCTAAGTCTCATGGCCCTCTATCAGAATCCAGAGTTTTGGGAAGATTGAAGAAACTTAATTTTTCGCCCAAAAAAAAAAAACGTAAGGGGTACCACTGTCGTTTTTTTTTTCGGGCCGAATTTTTGAGTTTCGATATCTCAGCTCTGGAAGGGGCTAGAGCCTCCATTTTTGCACTCAGGTCTAAGTCTCATGGCCCTCTATCAGAATTTGGGAAGATTGGAGAAACTTAATTTTTCGCCCAAAAAAAAAACGTAAGGGGTACCACTGTCGTTTTTTTTCGGGCCTAATTTTTGAGTTTCGATATCTCAGCTCTGGAAGGGGCTAGAGCCTCCATTTTTGCACTCAGGTCTAAGTCTCATGGCCCTCTATCAGAATTTGGGAAGATTGGAGAAACTTAATTTTTCGCCCAAAAAAAAAAACGTAAGGGGTACCACTGTCGTTTTTTTTTCGGGCCGAATTTTTGAGTTTCGATATCTCAGCTCTGGAAGGGGCTAGAGCCTCCATTTTTGCACTCAGGTCTAAGTCTCATGGCCCTCTATCAGAATTTGGGAAGATTGGAGAAACTTAATTTTTCGCCCAAAAAAAAACCGTAAGGGGTACCACTGTCGTTTTTTTTTCGGGCCTAATTTTTGAGTTTCGATATCTCAGCTCTGGAAGGGGCTAGAGCCTCCATTTTTGCACTCAGGTCTAAGTCTCATGGCCCTCTATCAGAATTTGGGAAGATTGGAGAAACTTAATTTTTCGCCCAAAAAAAAAAAAACGTAAGGGGTACCACTGTCGTTTTTTTTTCTGGCCGAATTTTTGAGTTTCGATATCTCAGCTCTGGAAGGGGCTAGAGCCTCCATTTTTGCACTCAGGTCTAAGTCTCATGGCCCTCTATCAGAATTTGGGAAGATTGGAGAAACTTAATTTTTCGCCGAAAAAAAAAAGCGTAAGGGGTACCACTGTCGTTTTTTTTTTCGGGCCTAATTTTTGAGTTTCGATATCTCAGCTCTGGAAGGTTCTAGAGCCTCCATTTTTGCACTCAGGTCTAAGTCTCATGACCCTCTATCAGAATCCAGAGTTTTGGGAACATTGGAGAAACTTAATTTTTCGCCCCAAAAAAAAAAAACCGTAAGGGGTACCACTGTGGTTTTTTTTTAGGGCCGAATTTTTGAGTTTCGATATCTCAGCTCTGGAAGGGGCTAGAGCCTCCATTTTTGCACTCAGGTCTAAGTCTCATGGCCCTCTATCAGAATTTGGGAAGATTGGAGAAACTTAATTTTTCGCCCAAAAAAAAAAACGTAAGGGGTACCACTGTCGTTTTTTTTTTCGGGCCGAATTTTTGAGTTTCGATATCTCAGCTCTGGAAGGGGCTAGAGCCTCCATTTTTGCACTCAGGTCTAAGTCTCATGGCCCTCTATCAGAATTTGGGAAGATTGGAGAAACTTAATTTTTCGCCCAAAAAAAAAAACGTAAGGGGTACCACTGTCGTTTTTTTTTCGGGCCGAATTTTTGAGTTTCGATATCTCAGCTCTGGAAGGGGCTAGAGCCTCCATTTTTGCACTCAGGTCTAAGTCTCATGGCCCTCTATCAGAATTTGGGAAGATTGGAGAAACTTAATTTTTCGCCCCCAAAAAAAAACGTAAGGGGTACCACTGTCATTTTTTTTTCAGGCCTAATTTTTGAGTTTCGATATCTCAGCTATGGAAGGGGCTAGAGCCTCCATTTTTGCACTCAGGTCTAAGTCTCATGGCCCTCTATCAGAATTTGGGAAGATTGGAGAAACTTAATTTTTCGCCCAAAAAAAAAAAAAACGTAAGGGGTACCACTGTCGTTTTTTTTTTCGGGCCGAATTTTTGAGTTTCGATATCTCAGCTCTGGAAGGGGCTAGAGCCTCCATTTTTGCACTCAGGTCTAAGTCTCATGGCCCTCTATCAGAATTTGGGAAGATTGGAGAAACTTAATTTTTCGCCCAAAAAAAAAAAATGTAAGGGGTACCACTGTCGTTTTTTTTTCGGGCCGAATTTTTGAGTTTCGATATCTCAGCTCTGGAAGGGGCTAGAGACTCCATTTTTGCACTCAGGTCTAAGTCTCATGGCCCTCTATCAGAATTTGGGAAGATTGGAGAAACTTAATTTTTCGCCCAAAAAAAAAAAACGTAAGGGGTACCACTGTCATTTTTTTTTCGGGCCTAATTTTTGAGTTTCGATATCTCAGCTATGGAAGGGGCTAGAGCCTCCATTTTTGCACTCAGGTCTAAGTCTCATGGCCCTCTATCAGAATTTGGGAAGATTGGAGAAACTTAATTTTTCGCCCAAAAAAAAAAACGTAAGGGGTACCACTGTCGTTTTTTTTTCGGGCCGAATTTTTGAGTTTCGATATCTCAGCTCTGAAAGGGGCTAGAGCCTCCATTTTTGCACTCAGGTCTAAGTCTCATGGCCCTCTATCAGAATCCAGAGTTTTGGGAAGATTGAAGAAACTTAATTTTTCACCCAAAAAAAAAAAAACGTAAGGGGTACCACTGTCGTTTTTTTTTTCGGGCCGAATTTTTGAGTTTCGATATCTCAGCTCTGGAAGGGGCTAGAGCCTCCATTTTTGCACTCAGGTCTAAGTCTCATGGCCCTCTATCAGAATTTGGGAAGATTGGAGAAACTTAATTTTTCGCCCAAAAAAAAAAAAACGTAAGGGGTACCACTGTCGTTTTTTTTTTCTGGCCGAATTTTTGAGTTTCGATATCTCAGCTCTGGAAGGGGCTAGAGCCTCCATTTTTGCACTCAGGTCTAAGTCTCATGGCCCTCTATCAGAATCCAGAGTTTTGGGAAGATTGGAGAAACTTAATTTTTCGCCCAAAAAAAAACAAAAACGTAAGGGGTACCACTGTCGTTTTTTTTTCGGGCCGAATTTTTGAGTTTCGATATCTCAGCTCTGGAAGGGGCTAGAGCCTCCATTTTTGCACTCAGGTCTAAGTCTCATGGCCCTCTATCAGAATTTGGGAAGATTGGAGAAACTTAATTTTTCGCCCAAAAAAAAAACGTAAGGGGTACCACTGTCGTTTTTTTTCGGGCCTAATTTTTGAGTTTCGATATCTCAGCTCTGGAAGGGGCTAGAGCCTCCATTTTTGCACTCAGGTCTAAGTCTCATGGCCCTCTATCAGAATTTGGGAAGATTGGAGAAACTTAATTTTTCGCCCAAAAAAAAAAAACGTAAGGGGTACCACTGTCGTTTTTTTTTTCGGGCCGAATTTTTGAGTTTCGATATCTCAGCTCTGGAAGGGGCTAGAGCCTCCATTTTTGCACTCAGGTCTAAGTCTCATGGCCCTCTATCAGAATTTGGGAAGATTGGAGAAACTTAATTTTTCGCCCAAAAAAAAAAAACGTAAGGGGTACCACTGTCGTTTTTTTTTCGGGCCTAATTTTTGAGTTTCGATATCTCAGCTCTGGAAGGGGCTAGAGCCTCCATTTTTGCACTCAGGTCTAAGTCTCATGGCCCTCTATCAGAATTTGGGAAGATTGGAGAAACTTAATTTTTCGCCCAAAAAAAAAACGTAAGGGGTACCACTGTCGTTTTTTTTCGGGCCTAATTTTTGAGTTTCGATATCTCAGCTCTGGAAGGGGCTAGAGCCTCCATTTTTGCACTCAGGTCTAAGTCTCATGGCCCTCTATCAGAATTTGGGAAGATTGGAGAAACTTAATTTTTCGCCCAAAAAAAAAAACGTAAGGGGTACCACTGTCGTTTTTTTTTCGGGCCGAATTTTTGAGTTTCGATATCTCAGCTCTGGAAGGGGCTAGAGCCTCCATTTTTGCACTCAGGTCTAAGTCTCATGGCCCTCTATCAGAATTTGGGAAGATTGGAGAAACTTAATTTTTCGCCCAAAAAAAAAACGTAAGGGGTACCACTGTCGTTTTTTTTCGGGCCTAATTTTTGAGTTTCGATATCTCAGCTCTGGAAGGGGCTAGAGCCTCCATTTTTGCACTCAGGTCTAAGTCTCATGGCCCTCTATCAGAATTTGGGAAGATTGGAGAAACTTAATTTTTCGCCCAAAAAAAAAAAAAAACGTAAGGGGTACCACTGTCGTTTTTTTTTCTGGCCGAATTTTTGAGTTTCGATATCTCAGCTCTGGAAGGGGCTAGAGCCTCCATTTTTGCACTCAGGTCTAAGTCTCATGGCCCTCTATCAGAATTTGGGAAGATTGGAGAAACTTAATTTTTCGCCAAAAAAAAAAAGCGTAAGGGGTACCACTGTCGTTTTTTTTTCGGGCCTAATTTTTGAGTTTCGATATCTCAGCTCTGGAAGGTTCTAGAGCCTCCATTTTTGCACTCAGGTCTAAGTCTCATGACCCTCTATCAGAATCCAGAGTTTTGGGAACATTGGAGAAACTTAATTTTTCGCCCCAAAAAAAAAAAACCGTAAGGGGTACCACTGTGGTTTTTTTTTAGGGCCGAATTTTTGAGTTTCGATATCTCAGCTCTGGAAGGGGCTAGAGCCTCCATTTTTGCACTCAGGTCTAAGTCTCATGGCCCTCTATCAGAATTTGGGAAGATTGGAGAAACTTAATTTTTCGCCCAAAAAAAAAAACGTAAGGGGTACCACTGTCGTTTTTTTTTCGGGCCTAATTTTTGAGTTTCGATATCTCAGCTCTGGAAGGGGCTAGAGCCTCCATTTTTGCACTCAGGTCTAAGTCTCATGGCCCTCTATCAGAATTTGGGAAGATTGGAGAAACTTAATTTTTCGCCCAAAAAAAAAAAAACGTAAGGGGTACCACTGTCGTTTTTTTTTTGGGCCGAATTTTTGAGTTTCGATATCTCAGCTCTGGAAGGGACTAGAGCCTCCATTTTTGCACTCAGGTCTAAGTCTCATGGCCCTCTATCAGAATTTGGGAAGATTGGAGAAACTTAATTTTTCGCCCCAAAAAAAAAAAACGTAAGGGGTACCACTGTCGTTTTTTTTTCTGGCCGAATTTTTGAGTTTCGATATCTCAGCTCTGGAAGGGGCTAGAGCCTCCATTTTTGCACTCAGGTCTAAGTCTCATGGCCCTCTATCAGAATTTGGGAAGATTGGAGAAACTTAATTTTTCGCCAAAAAAAAAAAGCGTAAGGGGTACCACTGTCGTTTTTTTTTTGGGCCTAATTTTTGAGTTTCGATATCTCAGCTCTGGAAGGTTCTAGAGCCTCCATTTTTGCACTCAGGTCTAAGTCTCATGACCCTCTATCAGAATCCAGAGTTTTGGGAAGATTGGAGAAACTTAATTTTTCGCCCCAAAAAAAAAAACGTAAGGGGTACCACTGTGGTTTTTTTTTAGGGCCGAATTTTTGAGTTTCGATATCTCAGCTCTGGAAGGGGCTAGAGCCTCCATTTTTGCACTCAGGTCTAAGTCTCATGGCCCTCTATCAGAATCCAGAGTTTTGGGAAGATTGAAGAAACTTAATTTTTCGCCCAAAAAAAAAAAAACGTAAGGGGTACCACTGTCGTTTTTTTTTCGGGCCGAATTTTTGAGTTTCGATATCTCAGCTCTGGAAGGGGCTAGAGCCTCCATTTTTGCACTCAGGTCTAAGTCTCATGGCCCTCTATCAGAATTTGGGAAGATTGGAGAAACTTAATTTTTCGCCCAAAAAAAAAAAACGTAAGGGGTACCACTGTCGTTTTTTTTTCGGGCCGAATTTTTGAGTTTCGATATCTCAGCTCTGGAAGGGGCTAGAGCCTCCATTTTTGCACTCAGGTCTAAGTCTCATGGCCCTCTATCAGAATTTGGGAAGATTGGAGAAACTTAATTTTTCGCCCAAAAAAAAAACGTAAGGGGTACCACTGTCGTTTTTTTTCGTGCCTAATTTTTGAGTTTCGATATCTCAGCTCTGGAAGGGGCTAGAGCCTCCATTTTTGCACTCAGGTCTAAGTCTCATGGCCCTCTATCAGAATTTGGGAAGATTGGAGAAACTTAATTTTTCGCCAAAAAAAAAAAGCGTAAGGGGTACCACTGTCGTTTTTTTTTCGGGCCTAATTTTTGAGTTTCGATATCTCAGCTCTGGAAGGTTCTAGAGCCTCCATTTTTGCACTCAGGTCTAAGTCTCATGACCCTCTATCAGAATCCAGAGTTTTGGGAACATTGGAGAAACTTAATTTTTCGCCCCAAAAAAAAAAAAACCGTAAGGGGTACCACTGTGGTTTTTTTTTAGGGCCGAATTTTTGAGTTTCGATATCTCAGCTCTGGAAGGGGCTAGAGCCTCCATTTTTGCACTCAGGTCTAAGTCTCATGGCCCTCTATCAGAATTTGGGAAGATTGGAGAAACTTAATTTTTCGCCCAAAAAAAAAAACGTAAGGGGTACCACTGTCGTTTTTTTTTCGGGCCGAATTTTTGAGTTTCGATATCTCAGCTCTGGAAGGGGCTAGAGCCTCCATTTTTGCACTCAGGTCTAAGTCTCATGGCCCTCTATCAGAATTTGGGAAGATTGGAGAAACTTAATTTTTCGCCCAAAAAAAAAAACGTAAGGGGTACCACTGTCATTTTTTTTTCGGGCCTAATTTTTGAGTTTCGATATCTCAGCTCTGGAAGGGGCTAGAGCCTCCATTTTTGCACTCAGGTCTAAGTCTCATGGCCCTCTATCAGAATTTGGGAAGATTGGAGAAACTTAATTTTTCGCCCAAAAAAAAAAAAACGTAAGGGGTACCACTGTCGTTTTTTTTTTTGGGCCGAATTTTTGAGTTTCGATATCTCAGCTCTGGAAGGGACTAGAGCCTCCATTTTTGCACTCAGGTCTAAGTCTCATGGCCCTCTATCAGAATTTGGGAAGATTGGAGAAACTTAATTTTTCGCCCCAAAAAAAAAAACGTAAGGGGTACCACTGTCGTTTTTTTTTCTGGCCGAATTTTTGAGTTTCGATATCTCAGCTCTGGAAGGGGCTAGAGCCTCCATTTTTGCACTCAGGTCTAAGTCTCATGGCCCTCTATCAGAATTTGGGAAGATTGGAGAAACTTAATTTTTCGCCAAAAAAAAAAAAGCGTAAGGGGTACCACTGTCGTTTTTTTTTTGGGCCTAATTTTTGAGTTTCGATATCTCAGCTCTGGAAGGTTCTAGAGCCTCCATTTTTGCACTCAGGTCTAAGTCTCATGACCCTCTATCAGAATCCAGAGTTTTGGGAAGATTGGAGAAACTTAATTTTTCGCCCCAAAAAAAAAAAACGTAAGGGGTACCACTGTGTTTTTTTTTTAGGGCCGAATTTTTGAGTTTCGATATCTCAGCTCTGGAAGGGGCTAGAGCCTCCATTTTTGCACTCAGGTCTAAGTCTCATGGCCCTCTATCAGAATCCAGAGTTTTGGGAAGATTGAAGAAACTTAATTTTTCGCCCAAAAAAAAAAAAACGTAAGGGGTACCACTGTCGTTTTTTTTTCGGGCCGAATTTTTGAGTTTCGATATCTCAGCTCTGGAAGGGGCTAGAGCCTCCATTTTTGCACTCAGGTCTAAGTCTCATGGCCCTCTATCAGAATTTGGGAAGATTGGAGAAACTTAATTTTTCGCCCAAAAAAAAAAACGTAAGGGGTACCACTGTCGTTTTTTTTTCGGGCCGAATTTTTGAGTTTCGATATCTCAGCTCTGGAAGGGGCTAGAGCCTCCATTTTTGCACTCAGGTCTAAGTCTCATGGCCCTCTATCAGAATTTGGGAAGATTGGAGAAACTTAATTTTTCGCCCAAAAAAAAAAACGTAAGGGGTACCACTGTCATTTTTTTTTCGGGCCTAATTTTTGAGTTTCGATATCTCAGCTCTGGAAGGGGCTAGAGCCTCCATTTTTGCACTCAGGTCTAAGTCTCATGGCCCTCTATCAGAATTTGGGGAGATTGGAGAAACTTAATTTTTCGCCCAAAAAAAAAAACGTAAGGGGTACCACTGTCGTTTTTTTTTCGGGCCTAATTTTTGAGTTTCGATATCTCAGCTCTGGAAGGGGCTAGAGCCTCCATTTTTGCACTCAGGTCTAAGTCTCATGGCCCTCTATCAGAATTTGGGAAGATTGGAGAAACTTAATTTTTCGCCCCAAAAAAAAAAAAACGTAAGGGGTACCACTGTCGTTTTTTTTTCTGGCCGAATTTTTGAGTTTCGATATCTCAGCTCTGGAAGGGGCTAGAGCCTCCATTTTTGCACTCAGGTCTAAGTCTCATGGCCCTCTATCAGAATTTGGGAAGATTGGAGAAACTTAATTTTTCGCCAAAAAAAAAAAAGCGTAAGGGGTACCACTGTCGTTTTTTTTTTGGGCCTAATTTTTGAGTTTCGATATCTCAGCTCTGGAAGGTTCTAGAGCCTCCATTTTTGCACTCAGGTCTAAGTCTCATGACCCTCTATCAGAATCCAGAGTTTTGGGAACATTGGAGAAACTTAATTTTTCGCCCCAAAAAAAAAAACCCGTAAGGGGTACCACTGTGGTTTTTTTTTAGGGCCGAATTTTTGAGTTTCGATATCTCAGCTCTGGAAGGGGCTAGAGCCTCCATTTTTGCACTCAGGTCTAAGTCTCATGGCCCTCTATCAGAATTTGGGAAGATTGGAGAAACTTAATTTTTCGCCCAAAAAAAAAAACGTAAGGGGTACCACTGTCGTTTTTTTTTCGGGCCGAATTTTTGAGTTTCGATATCTCAGCTCTGGAAGGGGCTAGAGCCTCCATTTTTGCACTCAGGTCTAAGTCTCATGGCCCTCTATCAGAATTTGGGAAGATTGGAGAAACTTAATTTTTCGCCCAAAAAAAAAAACGTAAGGGGTACCACTGTCATTTTTTTTTCGGGCCTAATTTTTGAGTTTCGATATCTCAGCTCTGGAAGGGGCTAGAGCCTCCATTTTTGCACTCAGGTCTAAGTCTCATGGCCCTCTATCAGAATTTGGGAAGATTGGAGAAACTTAATTTTTCGCCCAAAAAAAAAAAAACGTAAGGGGTACCACTGTCGTTTTTTTTTTGGGCCGAATTTTTGAGTTTCGATATCTCAGCTCTGGAAGGGACTAGAGCCTCCATTTTTGCACTCAGGTCTAAGTCTCATGGCCCTCTATCAGAATTTGGGAAGATTGGAGAAACTTAATTTTTCGCCCCAAAAAAAAAAACGTAAGGGGTACCACTGTCGTTTTTTTTTCTGGCCGAATTTTTGAGTTTCGATATCTCAGCTCTGGAAGGGGCTAGAGCCTCCATTTTTGCACTCAGGTCTAAGTCTCATGGCCCTCTATCAGAATTTGGGAAGATTGGAGAAACTTAATTTTTCGCCAAAAAAAAAAAAGCGTAAGGGGTACCACTGTCGTTTTTTTTTTTGGGCCTAATTTTTGAGTTTCGATATCTCAGCTCTGGAAGGTTCTAGAGCCTCCATTTTTGCACTCAGGTCTAAGTCTCATGACCCTCTATCAGAATCCAGAGTTTTGGGAAGATTGGAGAAACTTAATTTTTCGCCCCAAAAAAAAAAACGTAAGGGGTACCACTGTGGTTTTTTTTTAGGGCCGAATTTTTGAGTTTCGATATCTCAGCTCTGGAAGGGGCTAGAGCCTCCATTTTTGCACTCAGGTCTAAGTCTCATGGCCCTCTATCAGAATTTGGGAAGATTGGAGAAACTTAATTTTTCGCCCAAAAAAAAAAACGTAAGGGGTACCACTGTCATTTTTTTTTCGGGCCTAATTTTTGAGTTTCGATATCTCAGCTCTGGAAGGGGCTAGAGCCTCCATTTTTGCACTCAGGTCTAAGTCTCATGGCCCTCTATCAGAATTTGGGGAGATTGGAGAAACTTAATTTTTCGCCCAAAAAAAAAAACGTAAGGGGTACCACTGTCGTTTTTTTTTCGGGCCTAATTTTTGAGTTTCGATATCTCAGCTCTGGAAGGGGCTAGAGCCTCCATTTTTGCACTCAGGTCTAAGTCTCATGGCCCTCTATCAGAATTTGGGAAGATTGGAGAAACTTAATTTTTCGCCCCAAAAAAAAAAAAACGTAAGGGGTACCACTGTCGTTTTTTTTTCTGGCCGAATTTTTGAGTTTCGATATCTCAGCTCTGGAAGGGGCTAGAGCCTCCATTTTTGCACTCAGGTCTAAGTCTCATGGCCCTCTATCAGAATTTGGGAAGATTGGAGAAACTTAATTTTTCGCCAAAAAAAAAAAGCGTAAGGGGTACCACTGTCGTTTTTTTTTTGGGCCTAATTTTTGAGTTTCGATATCTCAGCTCTGGAAGGTTCTAGAGCCTCCATTTTTGCACTCAGGTCTAAGTCTCATGACCCTCTATCAGAATCCAGAGTTTTGGGAACATTGGAGAAACTTAATTTTTCGCCCCAAAAAAAAAAACCCGTAAGGGGTACCACTGTGGTTTTTTTTTAGGGCCGAATTTTTGAGTTTCGATATCTCAGCTCTGGAAGGGGCTAGAGCCTCCATTTTTGCACTCAGGTCTAAGTCTCATGGCCCTCTATCAGAATTTGGGAAGATTGGAGAAACTTAATTTTTCGCCCAAAAAAAAAAACGTAAGGGGTACCACTGTCGTTTTTTTTTCGGGCCGAATTTTTGAGTTTCGATATCTCAGCTCTGGAAGGGGCTAGAGCCTCCATTTTTGCACTCAGGTCTAAGTCTCATGGCCCTCTATCAGAATTTGGGAAGATTGGAGAAACTTAATTTTTCGCCCAAAAAAAAAAACGTAAGGGGTACCACTGTCATTTTTTTTTCGGGCCTAATTTTTGAGTTTCGATATCTCAGCTCTGGAAGGGGCTAGAGCCTCCATTTTTGCACTCAGGTCTAAGTCTCATGGCCCTCTATCAGAATTTGGGAAGATTGGAGAAACTTAATTTTTCGCCCAAAAAAAAAAAAACGTAAGGGGTACCACTGTCGTTTTTTTTTTGGGCCGAATTTTTGAGTTTCGATATCTCAGCTCTGGAAGGGACTAGAGCCTCCATTTTTGCACTCAGGTCTAAGTCTCATGGCCCTCTATCAGAATTTGGGAAGATTGGAGAAACTTAATTTTTCGCCCCAAAAAAAAAAACGTAAGGGGTACCACTGTCGTTTTTTTTTCTGGCCGAATTTTTGAGTTTCGATATCTCAGCTCTGGAAGGGGCTAGAGCCTCCATTTTTGCACTCAGGTCTAAGTCTCATGGCCCTCTATCAGAATTTGGGAAGATTGGAGAAACTTAATTTTTCGCCAAAAAAAAAAAAGCGTAAGGGGTACCACTGTCGTTTTTTTTTTGGGCCTAATTTTTGAGTTTCGATATCTCAGCTCTGGAAGGTTCTAGAGCCTCCATTTTTGCACTCAGGTCTAAGTCTCATGACCCTCTATCAGAATCCAGAGTTTTGGGAAGATTGGAGAAACTTAATTTTTCGCCCCAAAAAAAAAAACGTAAGGGGTACCACTGTGGTTTTTTTTTAGGGCCGAATTTTTGAGTTTCGATATCTCAGCTCTGGAAGGGGCTAGAGCCTCCATTTTTGCACTCAGGTCTAAGTCTCATGGCCCTCTATCAGAATCCAGAGTTTTGGGAAGATTGAAGAAACTTAATTTTTCGCCCAAAAAAAAAAAACGTAAGGGGTACCACTGTCGTTTTTTTTTCGGGCCGAATTTTTGAGTTTCGATATCTCAGCTCTGGAAGGGGCTAGAGCCTCCATTTTTGCACTCAGGTCTAAGTCTCATGGCCCTCTATCAGAATTTGGGAAGATTGGAGAAACTTAATTTTTCGCCCAAAAAAAAAAACGTAAGGGGTACCACTGTCATTTTTTTTTCGGGCCTAATTTTTGAGTTTCGATATCTCAGCTCTGGAAGGGGCTAGAGCCTCCATTTTTGCACTCAGGTCTAAGTCTCATGGCCCTCTATCAGAATTTGGGGAGATTGGAGAAACTTAATTTTTCGCCCAAAAAAAAAAACGTAAGGGGTACCACTGTCGTTTTTTTTTCGGGCCGAATTTTTGAGTTTCGATATCTCAGCTCTGGAAGGGGCTAGAGCCTCCATTTTTGCACTCAGGTCTAAGTCTCATGGCCCTCTATCAGAATTTGGGAAGATTGGAGAAACTTAATTTTTCGCCCAAAAAAAAAAACGTAAGGGGTACCACTGTCGTTTTTTTTTCGGGCCTAATTTTTGAGTTTCGATATCTCAGCTCTGGAAGGGGCTAGAGACTCCATTTTTGCACTCAGGTCTAAGTCTCATGGCCCTCTATCAGAATTTGGGAAGATTGGAGAAACTTAATTTTTCGCCCAAAAAAAAAAAAACGTAAGGGGTACCACTGTCATTTTTTTTTCGGGCCTAATTTTTGAGTTTCGATATCTCAGCTATGGAAGGGGCTAGAGCCTCCATTTTTGCACTCAGGTCTAAGTCTCATGGCCCTCTATCAGAATTTGGGAAGATTGGAGAAACTTAATTTTTCGCCCAAAAAAAAAAAACGTAAGGGGTACCACTGTCGTTTTTTTTTCGGGCCGAATTTTTGAGTTTCGATATCTCAGCTCTGGAAGGGGCTAGAGCCTCCATTTTTGCACTCAGGTCTAAGTCTCATGGCCCTCTATCAGAATTTGGGAAGATTGGAGAAACTTAATTTTTCGCCCCAAAAAAAAACGTAAGGGGTACCACTGTCATTTTTTTTTCAGGCCTAATTTTTGAGTTTCGATATCTCAGCTATGGAAGGGGCTAGAGCCTCCATTTTTGCACTCAGGTCTAAGTCTCATGGCCCTCTATCAGAATTTGGGAAGATTGGAGAAACTTAATTTTTCGCCCAAAAAAAAAAAAAACGTAAGGGGTACCACTGTCGTTTTTTTTTTTCGGGCCGAATTTTTGAGTTTCGATATCTCAGCTCTGGAAGGGGCTAGAGCCTCCATTTTTGCACTCAGGTCTAAGTCTCATGGCCCTCTATCAGAATTTGGGAAGATTGGAGAAACTTAATTTTTCGCCCAAAAAAAAAAAATGTAAGGGGTACCACTGTCGTTTTTTTTTTCGGGCCGAATTTTTGAGTTTCGATATCTCAGCTCTGGAAGGGGCTAGAGACTCCATTTTTGCACTCAGGTCTAAGTCTCATGGCCCTCTATCAGAATTTGGGAAGATTGGAGAAACTTAATTTTTCGCCCCAAAAAAAAAAAAACGTAAGGGGTACCACTGTCATTTTTTTTTCGGGCCTAATTTTTGAGTTTCGATATCTCAGCTATGGAAGGGGCTAGAGCCTCCATTTTTGCACTCAGGTCTAAGTCTCATGGCCCTCTATCAGAATTTGGGAAGATTGGAGAAACTTAATTTTTCGCCCAAAAAAAAAAAACGTAAGGGGTACCACTGTCGTTTTTTTTTCGGGCCGAATTTTTGAGTTTCGATATCTCAGCTCTGGAAGGGGCTAGAGCCTCCATTTTTGCACTCAGGTCTAAGTCTCATGGCCCTCTATCAGAATCCAGAGTTTTGGGAAGATTGAAGAAACTTAATTTTTCGCCCAAAAAAAAAAAAACGTAAGGGGTACCACTGTCGTTTTTTTTTTCGGGCCGAATTTTTGAGTTTCGATATCTCAGCTCTGGAAGGGGCTAGAGCCTCCATTTTTGCACTCAGGTCTAAGTCTCATGGCCCTCTATCAGAATTTGGGAAGATTGGAGAAACTTAATTTTTCGCCCAAAAAAAAAAAAACGTAAGGGGTACCACTGTCGTTTTTTTTTCGGGCCGAATTTTTGAGTTTCGATATCTCAGCTCTGGAAGGGGCTAGAGCCTCCATTTTTGCACTCAGGTCTAAGTCTCATGGCCCTCTATCAGAATTTGGGAAGATTGGAGAAACTTAATTTTTCGCCCAAAAAAAAAAACGTAAGGGGTACCACTGTCGTTTTTTTTTCGGGCCGAATTTTTGAGTTTCGATATCTCAGCTCTGGAAGGGGCTAGAGCCTCCATTTTTGCACTCAGGTCTAAGTCTCATGGCCCTCTATCAGAATTTGGGAAGATTGGAGAAACTTAATTTTTCGCCCAAAAAAAAAACGTAAGGGGTACCACTGTCATTTTTTTTTCGGGCCTAATTTTTGAGTTTCGATATCTCAGCTCTGGAAGGGGCTAGAGCCTCCATTTTTGCACTCAGGTCTAAGTCTCATGGCCCTCTATCAGAATTTGGGAAGATTGGAGAAACTTAATTTTTCGCCCAAAAAAAAAAAAACGTAAGGAGTACCACTGTCGTTTTTTTTTTTGGGCCGAATTTTTGAGTTTCGATATCTCAGCTCTGGAAGGGACTAGAGCCTCCATTTTTGCACTCAGGTCTAAGTCTCATGGCCCTCTATCAGAATTTGGGAAGATTGGAGAAACTTAATTTTTCGCCCAAAAAAAAAAACGTAAGGGGTACCACTGTCATTTTTTTTTCGGGCCTAATTTTTGAGTTTCGATATCTCAGCTCTGGAAGGGGCTAGAGCCTCCATTTTTGCACTCAGGTCTAAGTCTCATGGCCCTCTATCAGAATTTGGGGAGATTGGAGAAACTTAATTTTTCGCCCAAAAAAAAAAACGTAAGGGGTACCACTGTCGTTTTTTTTTCGGGCCTAATTTTTGAGTTTCGATATCTCAGCTCTGGAAGGGGCTAGAGCCTCCATTTTTGCACTCAGGTCTAAGTCTCATGGCCCTCTATCAGAATTTGGGAAGATTGGAGAAACTTAATTTTCGCCCCAAAAAAAAAAAAACGTAAGGGGTACCACTGTCGTTTTTTTTTCTGGCCGAATTTTTGAGTTTCGATATCTCAGCTCTGGAAGGGGCTAGAGCCTCCATTTTTGCACTCAGGTCTAAGTCTCATGGCCCTCTATCAGAATTTGGGAAGATTGGAGAAACTTAATTTTTCGCCAAAAAAAAAAAGCGTAAGGGGTACCACTGTCGTTTTTTTTTTGGGCCTAATTTTTGAGTTTCGATATCTCAGCTCTGGAAGGTTCTAGAGCCTCCATTTTTGCACTCAGGTCTAAGTCTCATGACCCTCTATCAGAATCCAGAGTTTTGGGAACATTGGAGAAACTTAATTTTTCGCCCCAAAAAAAAAAAACCGTAAGGGGTACCACTGTGGGTTTTTTTTAGGGCCGAATTTTTGAGTTTCGATATCTCAGCTCTGGAAGGGGCTAGAGCCTCCATTTTTGCACTCAGGTCTAAGTCTCATGGCCCTCTATCAGAATTTGGGAAGATTGGAGAAACTTAATTTTTCGCCCAAAAAAAAAAACGTAAGGGGTACCACTGTCGTTTTTTTTTCGGGCCGAATTTTTGAGTTTCGATATCTCAGCTCTGGAAGGGGCTAGAGCCTCCATTTTTGCACTCAGGTCTAAGTCTCATGGCCCTCTATCAGAATTTGGGAAGATTGGAGAAACTTAATTTTTCGCCCAAAAAAAAAAACGTAAGGGGTAACACTGTCATTTTTTTTTCGGGCCTAATTTTTGAGTTTCGATATCTCAGCTCTGGAAGGGGCTAGAGCCTCCATTTTTGCACTCAGGTCTAAGTCTCATGGCCCTCTATCAGAATTTGGGAAGATTGGAGAAACTTAATTTTTCGCCCAAAAAAAAAAAACGTAAGGGGTACCACTGTCGTTTTTTTTTTGGGCCGAATTTTTGAGTTTCGATATCTCAGCTCTGGAAGGGACTAGAGCCTCCATTTTTGCACTCAGGTCTAAGTCTCATGGCCCTCTATCAGAATTTGGGAAGATTGGAGAAACTTAATTTTTCGCCCCAAAAAAAAAAACGTAAGGGGTACCACTGTCGTTTTTTTTTCTGGCCGAATTTTTGAGTTTCGATATCTCAGCTCTGGAAGGGGCTAGAGCCTCCATTTTTGCACTCAGGTCTAAGTCTCATGGCCCTCTATCAGAATTTGGGAAGATTGGAGAAACTTAATTTTTCGCCAAAAAAAAAAAAGCGTAAGGGGTACCACTGTCGTTTTTTTTTTGGGCCTAATTTTTGAGTTTCGATATCTCAGCTCTGGAAGGTTCTAGAGCCTCCATTTTTGCACTCAGGTCTAAGTCTCATGACCCTCTATCAGAATCCAGAGTTTTGGGAAGATTGGAGAAACTTAATTTTTCGCCCCAAAAAAAAAAACGTAAGGGGTACCACTGTGGTTTTTTTTTAGGGCCGAATTTTTGAGTTTCGATATCTCAGCTCTGGAAGGGGCTAGAGCCTCCATTTTTGCACTCAGGTCTAAGTCTCATGGCCCTCTATCAGAATCCAGAGTTTTGGGAAGATTGAAGAAACTTAATTTTTCGCCCAAAAAAAAAAAAACGTAAGGGGTACCACTGTCGTTTTTTTTTCGGGCCGAATTTTTGAGTTTCGATATCTCAGCTCTGGAAGGGGCTAGAGCCTCCATTTTTGCACTCAGGTCTAAGTCTCGTGGCCCTCTATCAGAATTTGGGAAGATTGGAGAAACGTAATTTTTCGCCCAAAAAAAAAACGTAAGGGGTACCACTGTCGTTTTTTTTTCGGGCCGAATTTTTGAGTTTCGATATCTCAGCTCTGGAAGGGGCTAGAGCCTCCATTTTTGCACTCAGGTCTAAGTCTCATGGCCCTCTATCAGAATTTGGGAAGATTGGAGAAACTTAATTTTTCGCCCAAAAAAAAAAACGTAAGGGGTACCACTGTCGTTTTTTTTTCGGGCCGAATTTTTGAGTTTCGATATCTCAGCTCTGGAAGGGGCTAGAGCCTCCATTTTTGCACTCAGGTCTAAGTCTCATGGCCCTCTATCAGAATTTGGGAAGATTGGAGAAACTTAATTTTTCGCCCAAAAAAAAAAAACGTAAGGGGTACCACTGTCATTTTTTTTTCGGGCCTAATTTTTGAGTTTCGATATCTCAGCTCTGGAAGGGGCTAGAGCCTCCATTTTTGCACTCAGGTCTAAGTCTCATGGCCCTCTATCAGAATTTGGGGAGATTGGAGAAACTTAATTTTTCGCCCAAAAAAAAAAACGTAAGGGGTACCACTGTCGTTTTTTTTTCGGGCCTAATTTTTGAGTTTCGATATCTCAGCTCTGGAAGGGGCTAGAGCCTCCATTTTTGCACTCAGGTCTAAGTCTCATGGCCCTCTATCAGAATTTGGGAAGATTGGAGAAACTTAATTTTTCGCCCCAAAAAAAAAAAAACGTAAGGGGTACCACTGTCGTTTTTTTTTCTGGCCGAATTTTTGAGTTTCGATATCTCAGCTCTGGAAGGGGCTAGAGCCTCCATTTTTGCACTCAGGTCTAAGTCTCATGGCCCTCTATCAGAATTTGGGAAGATTGGAGAAACTTAATTTTTCGCCAAAAAAAAAAAGCGTAAGGGGTACCACTGTCGTTTTTTTTTTGGGCCTAATTTTTGAGTTTCGATATCTCAGCTCTGGAAGGTTCTAGAGCCTCCATTTTTGCACTCAGGTCTAAGTCTCATGACCCTCTATCAGAATCCAGAGTTTTGGGAACATTGGAGAAACTTAATTTTTCGCCCCAAAAAAAAAAAACCGTAAGGGGTACCACTGTGGTTTTTTTTTAGGGCCGAATTTTTGAGTTTCGATATCTCAGCTCTGGAAGGGGCTAGAGCCTCCATTTTTGCACTCAGGTCTAAGTCTCATGGCCCTCTATCAGAATTTGGGAAGATTGGAGAAACTTAATTTTTCGCCCCAAAAAAAAAAAACGTAAGGGGTACCACTGTCGTTTTTTTTTCGGGCCGAATTTTTGAGTTTCGATATCTCAGCTCTGGAAGGGGCTAGAGCCTCCATTTTTGCACTCAGGTCTAAGTCTCATGGCCCTCTATCAGAATTTGGGAAGATTGGAGAAACTTAATTTTTCGCCCAAAAAAAAAAACGTAAGGGGTACCACTGTCATTTTTTTTTCGGGCCTAATTTTTGAGTTTCGATATCTCAGCTCTGGAAGGGGCTAGAGCCTCCATTTTTGCACTCAGGTCTAAGTCTCATGGCCCTCTATCAGAATTTGGGAAGATTGGAGAAACTTAATTTTTCGCCCAAAAAAAAAAAAACGTAAGGGGTACCACTGTCGTTTTTTTTTTGGGCCGAATTTTTGAGTTTCGATATCTCAGCTCTGGAAGGGACTAGAGCCTCCATTTTTGCACTCAGGTCTAAGTCTCATGGCCCTCTATCAGAATTTGGGAAGATTGGAGAAACTTAATTTTTCGCCCCAAAAAAAAAAACGTAAGGGGTACCACTGTCGTTTTTTTTTCTGGCCGAATTTTTGAGTTTCGATATCTCAGCTCTGGAAGGGGCTAGAGCCTCCATTTTTGCACTCAGGTCTAAGTCTCATGGCCCTCTATCAGAATTTGGGAAGATTGGAGAAACTTAATTTTTCGCCAAAAAAAAAAAAGCGTAAGGGGTACCACTGTCGTTTTTTTTTTTGGGCCTAATTTTTGAGTTTCGATATCTCAGCTCTGGAAGGTTCTAGAGCCTCCATTTTTGCACTCAGGTCTAAGTCTCATGACCCTCTATCAGAATCCAGAGTTTTGGGAAGATTGGAGAAACTTAATTTTTCGCCCCAAAAAAAAAAACGTAAGGGGTACCACTGTGGTTTTTTTTTAGGGCCGAATTTTTGAGTTTCGATATCTCAGCTCTGGAAGGGGCTAGAGCCTCCATTTTTGCACTCAGGTCTAAGTCTCATGGCCCTCTATCAGAATCCAGAGTTTTGGGAAGATTGAAGAAACTTAATTTTTCGCCCAAAAAAAAAAAAACGTAAGGGGTACCACTGTCGTTTTTTTTTCGGGCCGAATTTTTGAGTTTCGATATCTCAGCTCTGGAAGGGGCTAGAGCCTCCATTTTTGCACTCAGGTCTAAGTCTCGTGGCCCTCTATCAGAATTTGGGAAGATTGGAGAAACTTAATTTTTCGCCCAAAAAAAAAACGTAAGGGGTACCACTGTCGTTTTTTTTTCGGGCCGAATTTTTGAGTTTCGATATCTCAGCTCTGGAAGGGGCTAGAGCCTCCATTTTTGCACTCAGGTCTAAGTCTCATGGCCCTCTATCAGAATTTGGGAAGATTGGAGAAACTTAATTTTTCGCCCAAAAAAAAAAACGTAAGGGGTACCACTGTCATTTTTTTTTCGGGCCTAATTTTTGAGTTTCGATATCTCAGCTCTGGAAGGGGCTAGAGCCTCCATTTTTGCACTCAGGTCTAAGTCTCATGGCCCTCTATCAGAATTTGGGGAGATTGGAGAAACTTAATTTTTCGCCCAAAAAAAAAAACGTAAGGGGTACCACTGTCGTTTTTTTTTCGGGCCGAATTTTTGAGTTTCGATATCTCAGCTCTGGAAGGGGCTAGAGCCTCCATTTTTGCACTCAGGTCTAAGTCTCATGGCCCTCTATCAGAATTTGGGAAGATTGGAGAAACTTAATTTTTCGCCCAAAAAAAAAAACGTAAGGGGTACCACTGTCGTTTTTTTTTCGGGCCTAATTTTTGAGTTTCGATATCTCAGCTCTGGAAGGGGCTAGAGACTCCATTTTTGCACTCAGGTCTAAGTCTCATGGCCCTCTATCAGAATTTGGGAAGATTGGAGAAACTTAATTTTTCGCCCAAAAAAAAAAAACGTAAGGGGTACCACTGTCGTTTTTTTTTCGGGCCGAATTTTTGAGTTTCGATATCTCAGCTCTGGAAGGGGCTAGAGCCTCCATTTTTGCACTCAGGTCTAAGTCTCATGGCCCTCTATCAGAATTTGGGAAGATTGGAGAAACTTAATTTTTCGCCCCAAAAAAAAAACGTAAGGGGTACCACTGTCATTTTTTTTTCAGGCCTAATTTTTGAGTTTCGATATCTCAGCTATGGAAGGGGCTAGAGCCTCCATTTTTGCACTCAGGTCTAAGTCTCATGGCCCTCTATCAGAATTTGGGAAGATTGGAGAAACTTAATTTTTCGCCCAAAAAAAAAAAAAACGTAAGGGGTACCACTGTCGTTTTTTTTTTTTCGGGCCGAATTTTTGAGTTTCGATATCTCAGCTCTGGAAGGGGCTAGAGCCTCCATTTTTGCACTCAGGTCTAAGTCTCATGGCCCTCTATCAGAATTTGGGAAGATTGGAGAAACTTAATTTTTCGCCCAAAAAAAAAAAATGTAAGGGGTACCACTGTCGTTTTTTTTTTTCGGGCCGAATTTTTGAGTTTCGATATCTCAGCTCTGGAAGGGGCTAGAGACTCCATTTTTGCACTCAGGTCTAAGTCTCATGGCCCTCTATCAGAATTTGGGAAGATTGGAGAAACTTAATTTTTCGCCCCAAAAAAAAAAAAACGTAAGGGGTACCACTGTCATTTTTTTTTCGGGCCTAATTTTTGAGTTTCGATATCTCAGCTATGGAAGGGGCTAGAGCCTCCATTTTTGCACTCAGGTCTAAGTCTCATGGCCCTCTATCAGAATTTGGGAAGATTGGAGAAACTTAATTTTTCGCCCAAAAAAAAAAAAACGTAAGGGGTACCACTGTCGTTTTTTTTTTCGGGCCGAATTTTTGAGTTTCGATATCTCAGCTCTGGAAGGGGCTAGAGCCTCCATTTTTGCACTCAGGTCTAAGTCTCATGGCCCTCTATCAGAATCCAGAGTTTTGGGAAGATTGAAGAAACTTAATTTTTCGCCCAAAAAAAAAAAAACGTAAGGGGTACCACTGTCGTTTTTTTTTTTGGGCCGAATTTTTGAGTTTCGATATCTCAGCTCTGGAAGGGACTAGAGCCTCCATTTTTGCACTCAGGTCTAAGTCTCATGGCCCTCTATCAGAATTTGGGAAGATTGGAGAAACTTAATTTTTCGCCCAAAAAAAAAAACGTAAGGGGTACCACTGTCATTTTTTTTTCGGGCCTAATTTTTGAGTTTCGATATCTCAGCTCTGGAAGGGGCTAGAGCCTCCATTTTTGCACTCAGGTCTAAGTCTCATGGCCCTCTATCAGAATTTGGGGAGATTGGAGAAACTTAATTTTTCGCCCAAAAAAAAAAACGTAAGGGGTACCACTGTCGTTTTTTTTTCGGGCCTAATTTTTGAGTTTCGATATCTCAGCTCTGGAAGGGGCTAGAGCCTCCATTTTTGCACTCAGGTCTAAGTCTCATGGCCCTCTATCAGAATTTGGGAAGATTGGAGAAACTTAATTTTTCGCCCCAAAAAAAAAAAAACGTAAGGGGTACCACTGTCGTTTTTTTTTTTGGCCGAATTTTTGAGTTTCGATATCTCAGCTCTGGAAGGGGCTAGAGCCTCCATTTTTGCACTCAGGTCTAAGTCTCATGGCCCTCTATCAGAATTTGGGAAGATTGGAGAAACTTAATTTTTCGCCAAAAAAAAAAAGCGTAAGGGGTACCACTGTCGTTTTTTTTTTGGGCCTAATTTTTGAGTTTCGATATCTCAGCTCTGGAAGGTTCTAGAGCCTCCATTTTTGCACTCAGGTCTAAGTCTCATGACCCTCTATCAGAATCCAGAGTTTTGGGAACATTGGAGAAACTTAATTTTTCGCCCCCAAAAAAAAAAACCGTAAGGGGTACCACTGTGGTTTTTTTTTAGGGCCGAATTTTTGAGTTTCGATATCTCAGCTCTGGAAGGGGCTAGAGCCTCCATTTTTGCACTCAGGTCTAAGTCTCATGGCCCTCTATCAGAATTTGGGAAGATTGGAGAAACTTAATTTTTCGCCCAAAAAAAAAAACGTAAGGGGTACCACTGTCGTTTTTTTTTCGGGCCGAATTTTTGAGTTTCGATATCTCAGCTCTGGAAGGGGCTAGAGCCTCCATTTTTGCACTCAGGTCTAAGTCTCATGGCCCTCTATCAGAATTTGGGAAGATTGGAGAAACTTAATTTTTCGCCCAAAAAAAAAAACGTAAGGGGTACCACTGTCATTTTTTTTTCGGGCCTAATTTTTGAGTTTCGATATCTCAGCTCTGGAAGGGGCTAGAGCCTCCATTTTTGCACTCAGGTCTAAGTCTCATGGCCCTCTATCAGAATTTGGGAAGATTGGAGAAACTTAATTTTTCGCCCAAAAAAAAAAAACGTAAGGGGTACCACTGTCGTTTTTTTTTCGGGCCGAATTTTTGAGTTTCGATATCTCAGCTCTGGAAGGGGCTAGAGCCTCCATTTTTGCACTCAGGTCTAAGTCTCATGGCCCTCTATCAGAATTTGGGAAGATTGGAGAAACTTAATTTTTCGCCCAAAAAAAAAAACGTAAGGGGTACCACTGTCATTTTTTTTTCGGGCCTAATTTTTGAGTTTCGATATCTCAGCTCTGGAAGGGGCTAGAGCCTCCATTTTTGCACTCAGGTCTAAGTCTCATGGCCCTCTATCAGAATTTGGGGAGATTGGAGAAACTTAATTTTTCGCCCAAAAAAAAAAACGTAAGGGGTACCACTGTCGTTTTTTTTTCGGGCCGAATTTTTGAGTTTCGATATCTCAGCTCTGGAAGGGGCTAGAGCCTCCATTTTTGCACTCAGGTCTAAGTCTCATGGCCCTCTATCAGAATTTGGGAAGATTGGAGAAACTTAATTTTTCGCCCAAAAAAAAAAACGTAAGGGGTACCACTGTCGTTTTTTTTTCGGGCCTAATTTTCGAGTTTCGATATCTCAGCTCTGGAAGGGGCTAGAGACTCCATTTTTGCACTCAGGTCTAAGTCTCATGGCCCTCTATCAGAATTTGGGAAGATTGGAGAAACTTAATTTTTCGCCCAAAAAAAAAAAACCGTAAGGGGTACCACTGTCATTTTTTTTTCGGGCCTAATTTTTGAGTTTCGATATCTCAGCTATGGAAGGGGCTAGAGCCTCCATTTTTGCACTCAGGTCTAAGTCTCATGGCCCTCTATCAGAATTTGGGAAGATTGGAGAAACTTAATTTTTCGCCCAAAAAAAAAAAACGTAAGGGGTACCACTGTCGTTTTTTTTTCGGGCCGAATTTTTGAGTTTCGATATCTCAGCTCTGGAAGGGGCTAGAGCCTCCATTTTTGCACTCAGGTCTAAGTCTCATGGCCCTCTATCAGAATTTGGGAAGATTGGAGAAACTTAATTTTTCGCCCCAAAAAAAAAACGTAAGGGGTACCACTGTCATTTTTTTTTCGGGCCTAATTTTTGAGTTTCGATATCTCAGCTATGGAAGGGGCTAGAGCCTCCATTTTTGCACTCAGGTCTAAGTCTCATGGCCCTCTATCAGAATTTGGGAAGATTGGAGAAACTTAATTTTTCGCCCAAAAAAAAAAAACGTAAGGGGTACCACTGTCGTTTTTTTTTCGGGCCGAATTTTTGAGTTTCGATATCTCAGCTCTGGAAGGGGCTAGAGCCTCCATTTTTGCACTCAGGTCTAAGTCTCATGGCCCTCTATCAGAATTTGGGAAGATTGGAGAAACTTAATTTTTCGCCCCAAAAAAAAACCGTAAGGGGTACCACTGTCATTTTTTTTTCAGGCCTAATTTTTGAGTTTCGATATCTCAGCTATGGAAGGGGCTAGAGCCTCCATTTTTGCACTCAGGTCTAAGTCTCATGGCCCTCTATCAGAATTTGGGAAGATTGGAGAAACTTAATTTTTCGCCCAAAAAAAAAAAAAACGTAAGGGGTACCACTGTCGTTTTTTTTTTTCGGGCCGAATTTTTGAGTTTCGATATCTCAGCTCTGGAAGGGGCTAGAGCCTCCATTTTTGCACTCAGGTCTAAGTCTCATGGCCCTCTATCAGAATTTGGGAAGATTGGAGAAACTTAATTTTTCGCCCAAAAAAAAAAAATGTAAGGGGTACCACTGTCGTTTTTTTTTTCGGGCCGAATTTTTGAGTTTCGATATCTCAGCTCTGGAAGGGGCTAGAGACTCCATTTTTGCACTCAGGTCTAAGTCTCATGGCCCTCTATCAGAATTTGGGAAGATTGGAGAAACTTAATTTTTCGCCCCAAAAAAAAAAAACGTAAGGGGTACCACTGTCATTTTTTTTTCGGGCCTAATTTTTGAGTTTCGATATCTCAGCTATGGAAGGGGCTAGAGCCTCCATTTTTGCACTCAGGTCTAAGTCTCATGGCCCTCTATCAGAATTTGGGAAGATTGGAGAAACTTAATTTTTCGCCCCAAAAAAAAAAAACGTAAGGGGTACCACTGTCGTTTTTTTTTCGGGCCGAATTTTTGAGTTTCGATATCTCAGCTCTGGAAGGGGCTAGAGCCTCCATTTTTGCACTCAGGTCTAAGTCTCATGGCCCTCTATCAGAATCCAGAGTTTTGGGAAGATTGAAGAAACTTAATTTTTCGCCCAAAAAAAAAAAAACGTAAGGGGTACCACTGTCGTTTTTTTTTTCGGGCCGAATTTTTGAGTTTCGATATCTCAGCTCTGGAAGGGGCTAGAGCCTCCATTTTTGCACTCAGGTCTAAGTCTCATGGCCCTCTATCAGAATTTGGGAAGATTGGAGAAACTTAATTTTTCGCCCAAAAAAAAAAAAAACGTAAGGGGTACCACTGTCGTTTTTTTTTCTGGCCGAATTTTTGAGTTTCGATATCTCAGCTCTGGAAGGGGCTAGAGCCTCCATTTTTGCACTCAGGTCTAAGTCTCATGGCCCTCTATCAGAATCCAGAGTTTTGGGAAGATTGGAGAAACTTAATTTTTCGCCCAAAAAAAAAAAAAACGTAAGGGGTACCACTGTCGTTTTTTTTTCGGGCCGAATTTTTGAATTTCGATATCTCAGCTCTGGAAGGGGCTAGAGCCTCCATTTTTGCACTCAGGTCTAAGTCTCATGGCCCTCTATCAGAATTTGGGAAGATTGGAGAAACTTAATTTTTCGCCCAAAAAAAAAAACGTAAGGGGTACCACTGTCGTTTTTTTTTCGGGCCTAATTTTTGAGTTTCGATATCTCAGCTCTGGAAGGGGCTAGAGACTCCATTTTTGCACTCAGGTCTAAGTCTCATGGCCCTCTATCAGAATTTGGGAAGATTGGAGAAACTTAATTTTTCGCCCAAAAAAAAAAAACGTAAGGGGTACCACTGTCATTTTTTTTTCGGGCCTAATTTTTGAGTTTCGATATCTCAGCTATGGAAGGGGCTAGAGCCTCCATTTTTGCACTCAGGTCTAAGTCTCATGGCCCTCTATCAGAATTTGGGAAGATTGGAGAAACTTAATTTTTCGCCCAAAAAAAAAAAACGTAAGGGGTACCACTGTCGTTTTTTTTTCGGGCCGAATTTTTGAGTTTCGATATCTCAGCTCTGGAAGGGGCTAGAGCCTCCATTTTTGCACTCAGGTCTAAGTCTCATGGCCCTCTATCAGAATTTGGGAAGATTGGAGAAACTTAATTTTTCGCCCCAAAAAAAAAACGTAAGGGGTACCACTGTCATTTTTTTTTCGGGCCTAATTTTTGAGTTTCGATATCTCAGCTATGGAAGGGGCTAGAGCCTCCATTTTTGCACTCAGGTCTAAGTCTCATGGCCCTCTATCAGAATTTGGGAAGATTGGAGAAACTTAATTTTTCGCCCAAAAAAAAAAAAAGGAAGGGGTACCACTGTCGTTTTTTTTTCGGGCCGAATTTTTGAGTTTCGATATCTCAGCTCTGGAAGGGGCTAGAGCCTCCATTTTTGCACTCAGGTCTAAGTCTCATGGCCCTCTATCAGAATTTGGGAAGATTGGAGAAACTTAATTTTTCGCCCCAAAAAAAAAACGTAAGGGGTACCACTGTCATTTTTTTTTCAGGCCTAATTTTTGAGTTTCGATATCTCAGCTATGGAAGGGGCTAGAGCCTCCATTTTTGCACTCAGGTCTAAGTCTCATGGCCCTCTATCAGAATTTGGGAAGATTGGAGAAACTTAATTTTTCGCCCAAAAAAAAAAAAACGTAAGGGGTACCACTGTCGTTTTTTTTTTTTCGGGCCGAATTTTTGAGTTTCGATATCTCAGCTCTGGAAGGGGCTAGAGCCTCCATTTTTGCACTCAGGTCTAAGTCTCATGGCCCTCTATCAGAATTTGGGAAGATTGGAGAAACTTAATTTTTCGCCCCAAAAAAAAAAATGTAAGGGGTACCACTGTCGTTTTTTTTTTCGGGCCGAATTTTTGAGTTTCGATATCTCAGCTCTGGAAGGGGCTAGAGACTCCATTTTTGCACTCAGGTCTAAGTCTCATGGCCCTCTATCAGAATTTGGGAAGATTGGAGAAACTTAATTTTTCGCCCCAAAAAAAAAAAACGTAAGGGGTACCACTGTCATTTTTTTTTCGGGCCTAATTTTTGAGTTTCGATATCTCAGCTATGGAAGGGGCTAGAGCCTCCATTTTTGCACTCAGGTCTAAGTCTCATGGCCCTCTATCAGAATTTGGGAAGATTGGAGAAACTTAATTTTTCGCCCAAAAAAAAAAAAACGTAAGGGGTACCACTGTCGTTTTTTTTTCGGGCCGAATTTTTGAGTTTCGATATCTCAGCTCTGGAAGGGGCTAGAGCCTCCATTTTTGCACTCAGGTCTAAGTCTCATGGCCCTCTATCAGAATCCAGAGTTTTGGGAAGATTGAAGAAACTTAATTTTTCGCCCAAAAAAAAAAAACGTAAGGGGTACCACTGTCGTTTTTTTTTTCGGGCCGAATTTTTGAGTTTCGATATCTCAGCTCTGGAAGGGGCTAGAGCCTCCATTTTTGCACTCAGGTCTAAGTCTCATGGCCCTCTATCAGAATTTGGGAAGATTGGAGAAACTTAATTTTTCGCCCAAAAAAAAAAAAACGTAAGGGGTACCACTGTCGTTTTTTTTTCTGGCCGAATTTTTGAGTTTCGATATCTCAGCTCTGGAAGGGGCTAGAGCCTCCATTTTTGCACTCAGGTCTAAGTCTCATGGCCCTCTATCAGAATCCAGAGTTTTGGGAAGATTGGAGAAACTTAATTTTTCGCCCAAAAAAAAAAAAAAACGTAAGGGGTACCACTGTCGTTTTTTTTTCGGGCCGAATTTTTGAATTTCGATATCTCAGCTCTGGAAGGGGCTAGAGCCTCCATTTTTGCACTCAGGTCTAAGTCTCATGGCCCTCTATCAGAATTTGGGAAGATTGGAGAAACTTAATTTTTCGCCCCAAAAAAAAAACGTAAGGGGTACCACTGTCGTTTTTTTTTTTCAGGCATAATTTTTGAGTTTCGATATCTCAGCTCTGGAAGGGGCTAGAGCCTCCATTTTTGCACTCAGGTCTAAGTCCCATGGCCCTCTATCAGAATCCAGAGTTTTGGGAAGATTGGAGAAACTTAATTTTTCGCCCAAAAAAAAAAAACGTAAGGGGTACCACTGTCGTTTTTTATTTCGGGCCGAATTTTTGAGTTTCGATATCTCAGCTCTGGAAGGGGCTAGAGCCTCCATTTTTGCACTCAGGTCTAAGTCTCATGGCCCTCTATCAGAATTTGGGAAGATTGGAGAAACTTAATTTTTCGCCCAAAAAAAAAAACGTAAGGGGTACCACTGTCGTTTTTTTTTCGGGCCGAATTTTTGAGTTTCGATATCTCAGCTCTGGAAGGGGCTAGAGCCTCCATTTTTGCACTCAGGTCTAAGTCTCATGGCCCTCTATCAGAATTTGGGAAGATTGGAGAAACTTAATTTTTCGCCCCAAAAAAAAAACGTAAGGGGTACCACTGTCATTTTTTTTTCAGGCCTAATTTTTGAGTTTCGATATCTCAGCTATGGAAGGGGCTAGAGCCTCCATTTTTGCACTCAGGTCTAAGTCTCATGGCCCTCTATCAGAATTTGGGAAGATTGGAGAAACTTAATTTTTCGCCCCAAAAAAAAACGTAAGGGGTACCACTGTCGTTTTTTTTTCGGGCCGAATTTTTGAGTTTCGATATCTCAGCTCTGGAAGGGGCTAGAGCCTCCATTTTTGCACTCAGGTCTAAGTCTCATGGCCCTCTATCAGAATTTGGGAAGATTGGAGAAACTTAATTTTTCGCCCCAAAAAAAAACGTAAGGGGTACCACTGTCGTTTTTTTTTCGGGCCGAATTTTTGAGTTTCGATATCTCAGCTCTGGAAGGGGCTAGAGCCTCCATTTTTGCACTCAGGTCTAAGTCTCATGGCCCTCTATCAGAATTTGGGAAGATTGGAGAAACTTAATTTTTCGCCCAAAAAAAAAAACGTAAGGGGTACCACTGTCATTTTTTTTTCGGGCCTAATTTTTGAGTTTCGATATCTCAGCTCTGGAAGGGGCTAGAGCCTCCATTTTTGCACTCAGGTCTAAGTCTCATGGCCCTCTATCAGAATTTGGGAAGATTGGAGAAACTTAATTTTTCGCCCAAAAAAAAAAAAACGTAAGGGGTACCACTGTCGTTTTTTTTTCGGGCCGAATTTTTGAGTTTCGATATCTCAGCTCTGGAAGGGGCTAGAGCCTCCATTTTTGCACTCAGGTCTAAGTCTCATGGCCCTCTATCAGAATTTGGGAAGATTGGAGAAACGTAATTTTTCGCCCCCAAAAAAAAAACGTAAGGGGTACCACTGTCGTTTTTTTTTCTGGCAAAATTTTTGAGTTTCGATATCTCAGCTCTGGAAGGGGCTAGAGCCTCCATTTTTGCACTCAGGTCTAAGTCTCATGGCCCTCTATCAGAATTTGGGAAGATTGGAGAAACTTAATTTTTCGCCAAAAAAAAAAAAGCGTAAGGGGTACCACTGTCGTTTTTTTTTTGGGCCTAATTTTTGAGTTTCGATATCTCAGCTCTGGAAGGGGCTAGAGCCTCCATTTTTGCACTCAGGTCTAAGTCTCATGGCCCTCTATCAGAATCCAGAGTTTTGGGAAGATTGGAGAAACTTAATTTTTCGCCCAAAAAAAAAAAAAACGTAAGGGGTACCACTGTCGTTTTTTTTTCGGGCCGAATTTTTGAATTTCGATATCTCAGCTCTGGAAGGGGCTAGAGCCTCCATTTTTGCACTCAGGTCTAAGTCTCATGGCCCTCTATCAGAATTTGGGAAGATTGGAGAAACTTAATTTTTCGCCCCAAAAAAAAAACGTAAGGGGTACCACTGTCGTTTTTTTTTTCAGGCATAATTTTTGAGTTTCGATATCTCAGCTCTGGAAGGGGCTAGAGCCTCCATTTTTGCACTCAGGTCTAAGTCTCATGGCCCTCTATCAGAATCCAGAGTTTTGGGAAGATTGGAGAAACTTAATTTTTCGCCCAAAAAAAAAAAACGTAAGGGGTACCACTGTCGTTTTTTATTTCGGGCCGAATTTTTGAGTTTCGATATCTCAGCTCTGGAAGGGGCTAGAGCCTCCATTTTTGCACTCAGGTCTAAGTCTCATGGCCCTCTATCAGAATTTGGGAAGATTGGAGAAACTTAATTTTTCGCCCAAAAAAAAAAACGTAAGGGGTACCACTGTCGTTTTTTTTTCGGGCCGAATTTTTGAGTTTCGATATCTCAGCTCTGGAAGGGGCTAGAGCCTCCATTTTTGCACTCAGGTCTAAGTCTCATGGCCCTCTATCAGAATTTGGGAAGATTGGAGAAACTTAATTTTTCGCCCCAAAAAAAAAACGTAAGGGGTACCACTGTCATTTTTTTTTCAGGCCTAATTTTTGAGTTTCGATATCTCAGCTATGGAAGGGGCTAGAGCCTCCATTTTTGCACTCAGGTCTAAGTCTCATGGCCCTCTATCAGAATTTGGGAAGATTGGAGAAACTTAATTTTTCGCCCAAAAAAAAAAAACGTAAGGGGTACCACTGTCGTTTTTTTTTTCGGGCCGAATTTTTGAGTTTCGATATCTCAGCTCTGGAAGGGGCTAGAGCCTCCATTTTTGCACTCAGGTCTAAGTCTCATGGCCCTCTATCAGAATTTGGGAAGATTGGAGAAACTTAATTTTTCGCCCCAAAAAAAAACGTAAGGGGTACCACTGTCGTTTTTTTTTCGGGCCGAATTTTTGAGTTTCGATATCTCAGCTCTGGAAGGGGCTAGAGACTCCATTTTTGCACTCAGGTCTAAGTCTCATGGCCCTCTATCAGAATTTGGGAAGATTGGAGAAACTTAATTTTTCGCCCAAAAAAAAAAACGTAAGGGGTACCACTGTCATTTTTTTTTCGGGCCTAATTTTTGAGTTTCGATATCTCAGCTCTGGAAGGGGCTAGAGCCTCCATTTTTGCACTCAGGTCTAAGTCTCATGGCCCTCTATCAGAATTTGGGAAGATTGGAGAAACTTAATTTTTCGCCCAAAAAAAAAAAAACGTAAGGGGTACCACTGTCGTTTTTTTTTCGGGCCGAATTTTTGAGTTTCGATATCTCAGCTCTGGAAGGGGCTAGAGCCTCCATTTTTGCACTCAGGTCTAAGTCTCATGGCCCTCTATCAGAATTTGGGAAGATTGGAGAAACGTAATTTTTCGCCCCAAAAAAAAAAACGTAAGGGGTACCACTGTCGTTTTTTTTTCTGGCAAAATTTTTGAGTTTCAATATCTCAGCTCTGGAAGGGGCTAGAGCCTCCATTTTTGCACTCAGGTCTAAGTCTCATGGCCCTCTATCAGAATTTGGGAAGATTGGAGAAACTTAATTTTTCGCCAAAAAAAAAAAAGCGTAAGGGGTACCACTGTCGTTTTTTTTTTGGGCCTAATTTTTGAGTTTCGATATCTCAGCTCTGGAAGGTTCTAGAGCCTCCATTTTTGCACTCAGGTCTAAGTCTCATGACCCTCTATCAGAATCCAGAGTTTTGGGAAGATTGGAGAAACTTAATTTTTCGCCCCAAAAAAAAAAACGTAAGGGGTACCACTGTGGTTTTTTTTTAGGGCCGAATTTTTGAGTTTCGATATCTCAGCTCTGGAAGGGGCTAGAGCCTCCATTTTTGCACTCAGGTCTAAGTCTCATGGCCCTCTATCAGAATCCAGAGTTTTGGGAAGATTGAAGAAACTTAATTTTTCGCCCCAAAAAAAAAAAACGTAAGGGGTACCACTGTCGTTTTTTTTTCGGGCCGAATTTTTGAGTTTCGATATCTCAGCTCTGGAAGGGGCTAGAGCCTCCATTTTTGCACTCAGGTCTAAGTCTCATGGCCCTCTATCAGAATTTGGGAAGATTGGAGAAACTTAATTTTTCGCCCAAAAAAAAAAACGTAAGGGGTACCACTGTCGTTTTTTTTTCGGGCCGAATTTTTGAGTTTCGATATCTCAGCTCTGGAAGGTTCTAGAGCCTCCATTTTTGCACTCAGGTCTAAGTCTCATGACCCTCTATCAGAATCCAGAGTTTTGGGAAGATTGGAGAAACTTAATTTTTCGCCCCAAAAAAAAAAACCGTAAGGGGTACCACTGTGGGTTTTTTTTAGGGCCGAATTTTTGAGTTTCGATATCTCAGCTCTGGAAGGGGCTAGAGCCTCCATTTTTGCACTCAGGTCTAAGTCTCATGGCCCTCTATCAGAATTTGGGAAGATTGGAGAAACTTAATTTTTCGCCCAAAAAAAAAAACGTAAGGGGTACCACTGTCGTTTTTTTTTCGGGCCGAATTTTTGAGTTTCGATATCTCAGCTCTGGAAGGGGCTAGAGCCTCCATTTTTGCACTCAGGTCTAAGTCTCATGGCCCTCTATCAGAATTTGGGAAGATTGGAGAAACTTAATTTTTCACCCAAAAAAAAAAACGTAAGGGGTACCACTGTCATTTTTTTTTCGGGCCTAATTTTTGAGTTTCGATATCTCAGCTCTGGAAGGGGCTAGAGCCTCCATTTTTGCACTCAGGTCTAAGTCTCATGGCCCTCTATCAGAATTTGGGAAGATTGGAGAAACTTAATTTTTCGCCCAAAAAAAAAAAACGTAAGGGGTACCACTGTCGTTTTTTTTTTCTGGCCGAATTTTTGAGTTTCGATATCTCAGCTCTGGAAGGGGCTAGAGCCTCCATTTTTGCACTCAGGTCTAAGTCTCATGGCCCTCTATCAGAATTTGGGAAGATTGGAGAAACTTAATTTTTCGCCAAAAAAAAAAAAGCGTAAGGGGTACCACTGTCGTTTTTTTTTTGGGCCTAATTTTTGAGTTTCGATATCTCAGCTCTGGAAGGTTCTAGAGCCTCCATTTTTGCACTCAGGTCTAAGTCTCATGGCCCTCTATCAGAATCCAGAGTTTTGGGAAGATTGAAGAAACTTAATTTTTCGCCCAAAAAAAAAAAAAACGTAAGGGGTACCACTGTCGTTTTTTTTTCGGGCCGAATTTTTGAGTTTCGATATCTCAGCTCTGGAAGGGGCTAGAGCCTCCATTTTTGCACTCAGGTCTAAGTCTCATGGCCCTCTATCAGAATTTGGGAAGATTGGAGAAACTTAATTTTTCGCCCAAAAAAAAAAACGTAAGGGGTACCACTGTCGTTTTTTTTTCGGGCCGAATTTTTGAGTTTCGATATCTCAGCTCTGGAAGGGGCTAGAGCCTCCATTTTTGCACTCAGGTCTAAGTCTCATGGCCCTCTATCAGAATTTGGGAAGATTGGAGAAACTTAATTTTTCGCCCAAAAAAAAAAACGTAAGGGGTACCACTGTCATTTTTTTTTCGGGCCTAATTTTTGAGTTTCGATATCTCAGCTCTGGAAGGGGCTAGAGCCTCCATTTTTGCACTCAGGTCTAAGTCTCATGGCCCTCTATCAGAATTTGGGGAGATTGGAGAAACTTAATTTTTCGCCCAAAAAAAAAAACGTAAGGGGTACCACTGTCGTTTTTTTTTCGGGCCGAATTTTTGAGTTTCGATATCTCAGCTCTGGAAGGGGCTAGAGCCTCCATTTTTGCACTCAGGTCTAAGTCTCATGGCCCTCTATCAGAATTTGGGAAGATTGGAGAAACTTAATTTTTCGCCCAAAAAAAAAAACGTAAGGGGTACCACTGTCGTTTTTTTTTTCGGGCCTAATTTTTAAGTTTCGATATCTCAGCTCTGGAAGGGGCTAGAGACTCCATTTTTGCACTCAGGTCTAAGTCTCATGGCCCTCTATCAGAATTTGGGAAGATTGGAGAAACTTAATTTTTCGCCCCAAAAAAAAAAAACGTAAGGGGTACCACTGTCATTTTTTTTTCGGGCCTAATTTTTGAGTTTCGATATCTCAGCTATGGAAGGGGCTAGAGCCTCCATTTTTGCACTCAGGTCTAAGTCTCATGGCCCTCTATCAGAATTTGGGAAGATTGGAGAAACTTAATTTTTCGCCCCCAAAAAAAAACGTAAGGGGTACCACTGTCATTTTTTTTTCAGGCCTAATTTTTGAGTTTCGATATCTCAGCTATGGAAGGGGCTAGAGCCTCCATTTTTGCACTCAGGTCTAAGTCTCATGGCCCTCTATCAGAATTTGGGAAGATTGGAGAAACTTAATTTTTCGCCCAAAAAAAAAAACGTAAGGGGTACCACTGTCGTTTTTTTTTTCGGGCCGAATTTTTGAGTTTCGATATCTCAGCTCTGGAAGGGGCTAGAGCCTCCATTTTTGCACTCAGGTCTAAGTCTCATGGCCCTCTATCAGAATTTGGGAAGATTGGAGAAACTTAATTTTTCGCCCAAAAAAAAAACGTAAGGGTACCACTGTCGTTTTTTTTCGGGCCTAATTTTTGAGTTTCGATATCTCAGCTCTGGAAGGGGCTAGAGCCTCCATTTTTGCACTCAGGTCTAAGTCTCATGGCCCTCTATCAGAATTTGGGAAGATTGGAGAAACTTAATTTTTCGCCCAAAAAAAAAAAAAAACGTAAGGGGTACCACTGTCGTTTTTTTTTCTGGCCGAATTTTTGAGTTTCGATATCTCAGCTCTGGAAGGGGCTAGAGCCTCCATTTTTGCACTCAGGTCTAAGTCTCATGGCCCTCTATCAGAATTTGGGAAGATTGGAGAAACTTAATTTTTCGCCAAAAAAAAAAAAGCGTAAGGGGTACCACTGTCGTTTTTTTTTCGGGCCTAATTTTTGAGTTTCGATATCTCAGCTCTGGAAGGTTCTAGAGCCTCCATTTTTGCACTCAGGTCTAAGTCTCATGACCCTCTATCAGAATCCAGAGTTTTGGGAACATTGGAGAAACTTAATTTTTCGCCCCAAAAAAAAAAAACCGTAAGGGGTACCACTGTGGTTTTTTTTTAGGGCCGAATTTTTGAGTTTCGATATCTCAGCTCTGGAAGGGGCTAGAGCCTCCATTTTTGCACTCAGGTCTAAGTCTCATGGCCCTCTATCAGAATTTGGGAAGATTGGAGAAACTTAATTTTTCGCCCAAAAAAAAAAACGTAAGGGGTACCACTGTCGTTTTTTTTTCGGGCCGAATTTTTGAGTTTCGATATCTCAGCTCTGGAAGGGGCTAGAGCCTCCATTTTTGCACTCAGGTCTAAGTCTCATGGCCCTCTATCAGAATTTGGGAAGATTGGAGAAACTTAATTTTTCGCCCAAAAAAAAAAACGTAAGGGGTACCACTGTCATTTTTTTTTCGGGCCTAATTTTTGAGTTTCAATATCTCAGCTCTGGAAGGGGCTAGAGCCTCCATTTTTGCACTCAGGTCTAAGTCTCATGGCCCTCTATCAGAATTTGGGAAGATTGGAGAAACTTAATTTTTCGCCCAAAAAAAAAAAAACGTAAGGGGTACCACTGTCGTTTTTTTTTTGGGCCGAATTTTTGAGTTTCGATATCTCAGCTCTGGAAGGGACTAGAGCCTCCATTTTTGCACTCAGGTCTAAGTCTCATGGCCCTCTATCAGAATTTGGGAAGATTGGAGAAACTTAATTTTTCGCCCCAAAAAAAAAAACGTAAGGGGTACCACTGTCGTTTTTTTTTCTGGCCGAATTTTTGAGTTTCGATATCTCAGCTCTGGAAGGGGCTAGAGCCTCCATTTTTGCACTCAGGTCTAAGTCTCATGGCCCTCTATCAGAATTTGGGAAGATTGGAGAAACTTAATTTTTCGCCAAAAAAAAAAAGCGTAAGGGGTACCACTGTCGTTTTTTTTTTGGGCCTAATTTTTGAGTTTCGATATCTCAGCTCTGGAAGGTTCTAGAGCCTCCATTTTTGCACTCAGGTCTAAGTCTCATGACCCTCTATCAGAATCCAGAGTTTTGGGAAGATTGGAGAAACTTAATTTTTCGCCCCAAAAAAAAAAAACGTAAGGGGTACCACTGTCGTTTTTTTTTCGGGCCGAATTTTTGAGTTTCGATATCTCAGCTCTGGAAGGGGCTAGAGCCTCCATTTTTGCACTCAGGTCTAAGTCTCATGGCCCTCTATCAGAATCCAGAGTTTTGGGAAGATTGAAGAAACTTAATTTTTCGCCCAAAAAAAAAAAACGTAAGGGGTACCACTGTCGTTTTTTTTTCGGGCCGAATTTTTGAGTTTCGATATCTCAGCTCTGGAAGGGGCTAGAGCCTCCATTTTTGCACTCAGGTCTAAGTCTCATGGCCCTCTATCAGAATTTGGGAAGATTGGAGAAACTTAATTTTTCGCCCAAAAAAAAAAACGTAAGGGGTACCACTGTCGTTTTTTTTTCGGGCCGAATTTTTGAGTTTCGATATCTCAGCTCTGGAAGGGGCTAGAGCCTCCATTTTTGCACTCAGGTCTAAGTCTCATGGCCCTCTATCAGAATTTGGGAAGATTGGAGAAACTTAATTTTTCGCCCAAAAAAAAAAAACGTAAGGGGTACCACTGTCATTTTTTTTTCGGGCCTAATTTTTGAGTTTCGATATCTCAGCTCTGGAAGGGGCTAGAGCCTCCATTTTTGCACTCAGGTCTAAGTCTCATGGCCCTCTATCAGAATTTGGGGAGATTGGAGAAACTTAATTTTTCGCCCAAAAAAAAAAACGTAAGGGGTACCACTGTCGTTTTTTTTTCGGGCCGAATTTTTGAGTTTCGATATCTCAGCTCTGGAAGGGGCTAGAGCCTCCATTTTTGCACTCAGGTCTAAGTCTCATGGCCCTCTATCAGAATTTGGGAAGATTGGAGAAACTTAATTTTTCGCCCAAAAAAAAAACGTAAGGGGTACCACTGTCGTTTTTTTTCGGGCCTAATTTTTGAGTTTCGATATCTCAGCTCTGGAAGGGGCTAGAGCCTCCATTTTTGCACTCAGGTCTAAGTCTCATGGCCCTCTATCAGAATTTGGGAAGATTGGAGAAACTTAATTTTTCGCCCAAAAAAAAAAAAAACGTAAGGGGTACCACTGTCGTTTTTTTTTCTGGCCGAATTTTTGAGTTTCGATATCTCAGCTCTGGAAGGGGCTAGAGCCTCCATTTTTGCACTCAGGTCTAAGTCTCATGGCCCTCTATCAGAATTTGGGAAGATTGGAGAAACTTAATTTTTCGCCAAAAAAAAAAAGCGTAAGGGGTACCACTGTCGTTTTTTTTTCAGGCCTAATTTTTGAGTTTCGATATCTCAGCTATGGAAGGGGCTAGAGCCTCCATTTTTGCACTCAGGTCTAAGTCTCATGGCCCTCTATCAGAATTTGGGAAGATTGGAGAAACTTAATTTTTCGCCCAAAAAAAAAAACGTAAGGGGTACCACTGTCGTTTTTTTTTTCGGGCCGAATTTTTGAGTTTCGATATCTCAGCTCTGGAAGGGGCTAGAGCCTCCATTTTTGCACTCAGGTCTAAGTCTCATGGCCCTCTATCAGAATTTGGGAAGATTGGAGAAACTTAATTTTTCGCCCAAAAAAAAAACGTAAGGGTACCACTGTCGTTTTTTTTCGGGCCTAATTTTTGAGTTTCGATATCTCAGCTCTGGAAGGGGCTAGAGCCTCCATTTTTGCACTCAGGTCTAAGTCTCATGGCCCTCTATCAGAATTTGGGAAGATTGGAGAAACTTAATTTTTCGCCCAAAAAAAACAAAAACGTAAGGGGTACCACTGTCGTTTTTTTTTCTGGCCGAATTTTTGAGTTTCGATATCTCAGCTCTGGAAGGGGCTAGAGCCTCCATTTTTGCACTCAGGTCTAAGTCTCATGGCCCTCTATCAGAATTTGGGAAGATTGGAGAAACTTAATTTTTCGCCAAAAAAAAAAAGCGTAAGGGGTACCACTGTCGTTTTTTTTTCGGGCCTAATTTTTGAGTTTCGATATCTCAGCTCTGGAAGGTTCTAGAGCCTCCATTTTTGCACTCAGGTCTAAGTCTCATGACCCTCTATCAGAATCCAGAGTTTTGGGAACATTGGAGAAACTTAATTTTTCGCCCCAAAAAAAAAAAACCGTAAGGGGTACCACTGTGGTTTTTTTTTAGGGCCGAATTTTTGAGTTTCGATATCTCAGCTCTGGAAGGGGCTAGAGCCTCCATTTTTGCACTCAGGTCTAAGTCTCATGGCCCTCTATCAGAATTTGGGAAGATTGGAGAAACTTAATTTTTCGCCCAAAAAAAAAAACGTAAGGGGTACCACTGTCGTTTTTTTTTCGGGCCTAATTTTTGAGTTTCGATATCTCAGCTCTGGAAGGGGCTAGAGCCTCCATTTTTGCACTCAGGTCTAAGTCTCATGGCCCTCTATCAGAATTTGTGGAGATTGGAGAAACTTAATTTTTCGCCCCAAAAAAAAAACGTAAGGGGTACCACTGTCGTTTTTTTTTCGGGCCGAATTTTTGAGTTTCGATATCTCAGCTCTGGAAGGGGCTAGAGCCTCCATTTTTGCACTCAGGTCTAAGTCTCATGGCCCTCTATCAGAATTTGGGAAGATTGGAGAAACTTAATTTTTCGCCCAAAAAAAAAACGTAAGGGGTACCACTGTCGTTTTTTTTCGGGCCTAATTTTTGAGTTTCGATATCTCAGCTCTGGAAGGGGCTAGAGCCTCCATTTTTGCACTCAGGTCTAAGTCTCATGGCCCTCTATCAGAATTTGGGAAGATTGGAGAAACTTAATTTTTCGCCCAAAAAAAAAAAAAACGTAAGGGGTACCACTGTCGTTTTTTTTTCTGGCCGAATTTTTGAGTTTCGATATCTCAGCTCTGGAAGGGGCTAGAGCCTCCATTTTTGCACTCAGGTCTAAGTCTCATGGCCCTCTATCAGAATTTGGGAAGATTGGAGAAACTTAATTTTTCGCCAAAAAAAAAAAGCGTAAGGGGTACCACTGTCGTTTTTTTTTCGGGCCTAATTTTTGAGTTTCGATATCTCAGCTCTGGAAGGTTCTAGAGCCTCCATTTTTGCACTCAGGTCTAAGTCTCATGACCCTCTATCAGAATCCAGAGTTTTGGGAACATTGGAGAAACTTAATTTTTCGCCCCAAAAAAAAAAAACCGTAAGGGGTACCACTGTGGTTTTTTTTTAGGGCCGAATTTTTGAGTTTCGATATCTCAGCTCTGGAAGGGGCTAGAGCCTCCATTTTTGCACTCAGGTCTAAGTCTCATGGCCCTCTATCAGAATTTGGGAAGATTGGAGAAACTTAATTTTTCGCCCAAAAAAAAAAACGTAAGGGGTAGCACTGTCGTTTTTTTTTCGGGCCGAATTTTTGAGTTTCGATATCTCAGCTCTGGAAGGGGCTAGAGCCTCCATTTTTGCACTCAGGTCTAAGTCTCATGGCCCTCTATCAGAATTTGGGAAGATTGGAGAAACTTAATTTTTCGCCCAAAAAAAAAAACGTAAGGGGTACCACTGTCATTTTTTTTTCGGGCCTAATTTTTGAGTTTCGATATCTCAGCTCTGGAAGGGGCTAGAGCCTCCATTTTTGCACTCAGGTCTAAGTCTCATGGCCCTCTATCAGAATTTGGGAAGATTGGAGAAACTTAATTTTTCGCCCAAAAAAAAAAAAACGTAAGGGGTACCACTGTCGTTTTTTTTTTGGGCCGAATTTTTGAGTTTCGATATCTCAGCTCTGGAAGGGACTAGAGCCTCCATTTTTGCACTCAGGTCTAAGTCTCATGGCCCTCTATCAGAATTTGGGAAGATTGGAGAAACTTAATTTTTCGCCCCAAAAAAAAAAACGTAAGGGGTACCACCTTCGTTTTTTTTTCTGGCCGAATTTTTGAGTTTCGATATCTCAGCTCTGGAAGGGGCTAGAGCCTCCATTTTTGCACTCAGGTCTAAGTCTCATGGCCCTCTATCAGAATTTGGGAAGATTGGAGAAACTTAATTTTTCGCCAAAAAAAAAAGCGTAAGGGGTACCACTGTCGTTTTTTTTTTGGGCCTAATTTTTGAGTTTCGATATCTCAGCTCTGGAAGGTTCTAGAGCCTCCATTTTTGCACTCAGGTCTAAGTCTCATGACCCTCTATCAGAATCCAGAGTTTTGGGAAGATTGGAGAAACTTAATTTTTCGCCCCAAAAAAAAAAACGTAAGGGGTACCACTGTGGTTTTTTTTTAGGGCCGAATTTTTGAGTTTCGATATCTCAGCTCTGGAAGGGGCTAGAGCCTCCATTTTTGCACTCAGGTCTAAGTCTCATGGCCCTCTATCAGAATCTATCAGAATCCAGAGTTTTGGGAAGATTGGAGAAACTTAATTTTTCGCCCAAAAAAAAAAAACGTAAGGGGTACCACTGTCGTTTTTTATTTCGGGCCGAATTTTTGAGTTTCGATATCTCACTGTCGTTTTTTTTTCGGGCCGAATTTTTGAGTTTCGATATCTCAGCTCTGGAAGGGGCTAGAGACTCCATTTTTGCACTCAGGTCTAAGTCTCATGGCCCTCTATCAGAATCCAGAGTTTTGGGAAGATTGAAGAAACTTAATTTTTCGCCCCAAAAAAAAAAACGTAAGGGGTACCACTGTCGTTTTTTTTTCGGGCCGAATTTTTGAGTTTCGATATCTCAGCTCTGGAAGGGGCTAGAGCCTCCATTTTTGCACTCAGGTCTAAGTCTCATGGCCCTCTATCAGAATTTGGGAAGATTGGAGAAACTTAATTTTTCGCCCAAAAAAAAAAACGTAAGGGGTACCACTGTCGTTTTTTTTTCGGGCCGAATTTTTGAGTTTCGATATCTCAGCTCTGGAAGGGGCTAGAGCCTCCATTTTTGCACTCAGGTCTAAGTCTCATGGCCCTCTATCAGAATTTGGGAAGATTGGAGAAACTTAATTTTTCGCCCAAAAAAAAAAAACGTAAGGGGTACCACTGTCGTTTTTTTTTTCGGGCCGAATTTTTGAGTTTCGATATCTCAGCTCTGGAAGGGGCTAGAGCCTCCATTTTTGCACTCAGGTCTAAGTCTCATGGCCCTCTATCAGAATTTGGGAAGATTGGAGAAACTTAATTTTTCGCCCAAAAAAAAAAATGTAAGGGGTACCACTGTCGTTTTTTTTTCGGGCCGAATTTTTGAGTTTCGATATCTCAGCTCTGGAAGGGGCTAGAGCCTCCATTTTTGCACTCAGGTCTAAGTCTCATGGCCCTCTATCAGAATCCAGAGTTTTGGGAAGATTGGAGAAACTTAATTTTTCGCCCAAAAAAAAAAAAAAAACGTAAGGGGTACCACTGTCGTTTTTTTTTCGGGCCGAATTTTTGAGTTTCGATATCTCAGCTCTGGAAGGGGCTAGAGCCTCCATTTTTGCACTCAGGTCTAAGTCTCATGGCCCTCTATCAGAATTTGGGAAGATTGGAGAAACTTAATTTTTCGCCCCAAAAAAAAAAAACGTAAGGGGTACCACTGTCGTTTTTTTTTCAGGCCTAATTTTTGAGTTTCGATATCTCAGCTCTGGAAGGGGCTAGAGCCTCCATTTTTGCACTCAGGTCTAAGTCTCATGGCCCTCTATCAGAATCCAGAGTTTTGGGAAGATTGGAGAAACTTAATTTTTCGCCCAAAAAAAAAAAACGTAAGGGGTACCACTGTCGTTTTTTATTTCGGGCCGAATTTTTGAGTTTCGATATCTCAGCTCTGGAAGGGGCTAGAGCCTCCATTTTTGCACTCAGGTCTAAGTCTCATGGCCCTCTATCAGAATTTGGGAAGATTGGAGAAACTTAATTTTTCGCCCCAAAAAAAAAACGTAAGGGGTACCACTGTCATTTTTTTTTCAGGCCTAATTTTTGAGTTTCGATATCTCAGCTATGGAAGGGGCTAGAGCCTCCATTTTTGCACTCAGGTCTAAGTCTCATGGCCCTCTATCAGAATTTGGGAAGATTGGAGAAACTTAATTTTTCGCCCAAAAAAAAAAAAACGTAAGGGGTACCACTGTCGTTTTTTTTTTCGGGCCGAATTTTTGAGTTTCGATATCTCAGCTCTGGAAGGGGCTAGAGCCTCCATTTTTGCACTCAGGTCTAAGTCTCATGGCCCTCTATCAGAATTTGGGAAGATTGGAGAAACTTAATTTTTCGCCCAAAAAAAAATAATGTAAGGGGTACCACTGTCGTTTTTTTTTCGGGCCGAATTTTTGAGTTTCGATATCTCAGCTCTGGAAGGGGCTAGAGACTCCATTTTTGCACTCAGGTCTAAGTCTCATGGCCCTCTATCAGAATTTGGGAAGATTGGAGAAACTTAATTTTTCGCCCAAAAAAAAAAAATGTAAGGGGTACCACTGTCGTTTTTTTTTCGGGCCGAATTTTTGAGTTTCGATATCTCAGCTCTGGAAGGGGCTAGAGACTCCATTTTTGCACTCAGGTCTAAGTCTCATGGCCCTCTATCAGAATCCAGAGGTTTGGGAAGATTGAAGAAACTTAATTTTTCGCCCCAAAAAAAAAAACGTAAGGGGTACCACTGTCGTTTTTTTTTCGGGCCGAATTTTTGAGTTTCGATATCTCAGCTCTGGAAGGGGCTAGAGCCTCCATTTTTGCACTCAGGTCTAAGTCTCATGGCCCTCTATCAGAATCCAGAGTTTTGGGAAGATTGGAGAAACGTAATTTTTCACCCAAAAAAAAAAAAAAACGTAAGGGGTACCACTGTCGTTTTTTTTTCGGGCCGAATTTTTGAGTTTCGATATCTCAGCTCTGGAAGGGGCTAGAGCCTCCATTTTTGCACTCAGGTCTAAGTCTCATGGCCCTCTATCAGAATTTGGGAAGATTGGAGAAACTTAATTTTTCGCCCCAAAAAAAAACGTAAGGGGTACCACTGTCGTTTTTTTTTCGGGCCTAATTTTTGAGTTTCGATATCTCAGCTCTGGAAGGGGCTAGAGCCTCCATTTTTGCACTCAGGTCTAAGTCTCATGGCCCTCTATCAGAATCCAGAGTTTTGGGAAGATTGGAGAAACTTAATTTTTCGCCCAAAAAAAAAAAACGTAAGGGGTACCACTGTCGTTTTTTTTTCGGGCCGAATTTTTGAGTTTCGATATCTCAGCTCTGGAAGGGGCTAGAGCCTCCATTTTTGCACTCAGGTCTAAGTCTCATGGCCCTCTATCAGAATTTGGGAAGATTGGAGAAACTTAATTTTTCGCCCAAAAAAAAAAACGTAAGGGGTAGCACTGTCGTTTTTTTTTCGGGCCGAATTTTTGAGTTTCGATATCTCAGCTCTGGAAGGGGCTAGAGCCTCCATTTTTGCACTCAGGTCTAAGTCTCATGGCCCTCTATCAGAATTTGGGAAGATTGGAGAAACTTAATTTTTCGCCCAAAAAAAAAAACGTAAGGGGTACCACTGTCATTTTTTTTTCGGGCCTAATTTTTGAGTTTCGATATCTCAGCTCTGGAAGGGGCTAGAGCCTCCATTTTTGCACTCAGGTCTAAGTCTCATGGCCCTCTATCAGAATTTGGGAAGATTGGAGAAACTTAATTTTTCGCCCAAAAAAAAAAAAACGTAAGGGGTACCACTGTCGTTTTTTTTTTGGGCCGAATTTTTGAGTTTCGATATCTCAGCTCTGGAAGGGACTAGAGCCTCCATTTTTGCACTCAGGTCTAAGTCTCATGGCCCTCTATCAGAATTTGGGAAGATTGGAGAAACTTAATTTTTCGCCCCAAAAAAAAAACGTAAGGGGTACCACCTTCGTTTTTTTTTTCTGGCCGAATTTTTGAGTTTCGATATCTCAGCTCTGGAAGGGGCTAGAGCCTCCATTTTTGCACTCAGGTCTAAGTCTCATGGCCCTCTATCAGAATTTGGGAAGATTGGAGAAACTTAATTTTTCGCCAAAAAAAAAAAAGCGTAAGGGGTACCACTGTCGTTTTTTTTTTGGGCCTAATTTTTGAGTTTCGATATCTCAGCTCTGGAAGGTTCTAGAGCCTCCATTTTTGCACTCAGGTCTAAGTCTCATGACCCTCTATCAGAATCCAGAGTTTTGGGAAGATTGGAGAAACTTAATTTTTCGCCCCAAAAAAAAAAACGTAAGGGGTACCACTGTGGTTTTTTTTTAGGGCCGAATTTTTGAGTTTCGATATCTCAGCTCTGGAAGGGGCTAGAGCCTCCATTTTTGCACTCAGGTCTAAGTCTCATGGCCCTCTATCAGAATCCAGAGTTTTGGGAAGATTGAAGAAACTTAATTTTTCGCCCAAAAAAAAAAAACGTAAGGGGTACCACTGTCGTTTTTTTTTTCGGGCCGAATTTTTGAGTTTCGATATCTCAGCTCTGGAAGGGGCTAGAGCCTCCATTTTTGCACTCAGGTCTAAGTCTCATGGCCCTCTATCAGAATTTGGGAAGATTGGAGAAACTTAATTTTTCGCCCAAAAAAAAAAAACGTAAGGGGTACCACTGTCGTTTTTTTTTCGGGCCGAATTTTTGAGTTTCGATATCTCAGCTCTGGAAGGGGCTAGAGCCTCCATTTTTGCACTCAGGTCTAAGTCTCATGGCCCTCTATCAGAATTTGGGAAGATTGGAGAAACTTAATTTTTCGCCCAAAAAAAAAAAACGTAAGGGGTACCACTGTCATTTTTTTTTCGGGCCTAATTTTTGAGTTTCGATATCTCAGCTCTGGAAGGGGCTAGAGCCTCCATTTTTGCACTCAGGTCTAAGTCTCATGGCCCTCTATCAGAATTTGGGAAGATTGGAGAAACTTAATTTTTCGCCCAAAAAAAAAAACGTAAGGGGTACCACTGTCATTTTTTTTTCGGGCCTAATTTTTGAGTTTCGATATCTCAGCTCTGGAAGGGGCTAGAGCCTCCATTTTTGCACTCAGGTCTAAGTCTCATGGCCCTCTATCAGAATTTGGGAAGATTGGAGAAACTTAATTTTTCGCCCAAAAAAAAAAAAACGTAAGGGGTACCACTGTCGTTTTTTTTTTGGGCCGAATTTTTGAGTTTCGATATCTCAGCTCTGGAAGGGACTAGAGCCTCCATTTTTGCACTCAGGTCTAAGTCTCATGGCCCTCTATCAGAATTTGGGAAGATTGGAGAAACTTAATTTTTCGCCCCAAAAAAAAAAACGTAAGGGGTACCACCTTCGTTTTTTTTTCTGGCCGAATTTTTGAGTTTCGATATCTCAGCTCTGGAAGGGGCTAGAGCCTCCATTTTTGCACTCAGGTCTAAGTCTCATGGCCCTCTATCAGAATTTGGGAAGATTGGAGAAACTTAATTTTTCGCCAAAAAAAAAAGCGTAAGGGGTACCACTGTCGTTTTTTTTTTGGGCCTAATTTTTGAGTTTCGATATCTCAGCTCTGGAAGGTTCTAGAGCCTCCATTTTTGCACTCAGGTCTAAGTCTCATGACCCTCTATCAGAATCCAGAGTTTTGGGAAGATTGGAGAAACTTAATTTTTCGCCCCAAAAAAAAAAACGTAAGGGGTACCACTGTGGTTTTTTTTTAGGGCCGAATTTTTGAGTTTCGATATCTCAGCTCTGGAAGGGGCTAGAGCCTCCATTTTTGCACTCAGGTCTAAGTCTCATGGCCCTCTATCAGAATCTATCAGAATCCAGAGTTTTGGGAAGATTGGAGAAACTTAATTTTTCGCCCAAAAAAAAAAAACGTAAGGGGTACCACTGTCGTTTTTTATTTCGGGCCGAATTTTTGAGTTTCGATATCTCACTGTCGTTTTTTTTTCGGGCCGAATTTTTGAGTTTCGATATCTCAGCTCTGGAAGGGGCTAGAGACTCCATTTTTGCACTCAGGTCTAAGTCTCATGGCCCTCTATCAGAATCCAGAGTTTTGGGAAGATTGAAGAAACTTAATTTTTCGCCCCAAAAAAAAAAACGTAAGGGGTACCACTGTCGTTTTTTTTTCGGGCCGAATTTTTGAGTTTCGATATCTCAGCTCTGGAAGGGGCTAGAGCCTCCATTTTTGCACTCAGGTCTAAGTCTCATGGCCCTCTATCAGAATTTGGGAAGATTGGAGAAACTTAATTTTTCGCCCAAAAAAAAAAACGTAAGGGGTACCACTGTCGTTTTTTTTTCGGGCCGAATTTTTGAGTTTCGATATCTCAGCTCTGGAAGGGGCTAGAGCCTCCATTTTTGCACTCAGGTCTAAGTCTCATGGCCCTCTATCAGAATTTGGGAAGATTGGAGAAACTTAATTTTTCGCCCAAAAAAAAAAAACGTAAGGGGTACCACTGTCGTTTTTTTTTTCGGGCCGAATTTTTGAGTTTCGATATCTCAGCTCTGGAAGGGGCTAGAGCCTCCATTTTTGCACTCAGGTCTAAGTCTCATGGCCCTCTATCAGAATTTGGGAAGATTGGAGAAACTTAATTTTTCGCCCAAAAAAAAAAATGTAAGGGGTACCACTGTCGTTTTTTTTTCGGGCCGAATTTTTGAGTTTCGATATCTCAGCTCTGGAAGGGGCTAGAGCCTCCATTTTTGCACTCAGGTCTAAGTCTCATGGCCCTCTATCAGAATCCAGAGTTTTGGGAAGATTGGAGAAACTTAATTTTTCGCCCAAAAAAAAAAAAAAAACGTAAGGGGTACCACTGTCGTTTTTTTTTCGGGCCGAATTTTTGAGTTTCGATATCTCAGCTCTGGAAGGGGCTAGAGCCTCCATTTTTGCACTCAGGTCTAAGTCTCATGGCCCTCTATCAGAATTTGGGAAGATTGGAGAAACTTAATTTTTCGCCCCAAAAAAAAAAAACGTAAGGGGTACCACTGTCGTTTTTTTTTCAGGCCTAATTTTTGAGTTTCGATATCTCAGCTCTGGAAGGGGCTAGAGCCTCCATTTTTGCACTCAGGTCTAAGTCTCATGGCCCTCTATCAGAATCCAGAGTTTTGGGAAGATTGGAGAAACTTAATTTTTCGCCCAAAAAAAAAAAACGTAAGGGGTACCACTGTCGTTTTTTATTTCGGGCCGAATTTTTGAGTTTCGATATCTCAGCTCTGGAAGGGGCTAGAGCCTCCATTTTTGCACTCAGGTCTAAGTCTCATGGCCCTCTATCAGAATTTGGGAAGATTGGAGAAACTTAATTTTTCGCCCCAAAAAAAAAACGTAAGGGGTACCACTGTCATTTTTTTTTCAGGCCTAATTTTTGAGTTTCGATATCTCAGCTATGGAAGGGGCTAGAGCCTCCATTTTTGCACTCAGGTCTAAGTCTCATGGCCCTCTATCAGAATTTGGGAAGATTGGAGAAACTTAATTTTTCGCCCAAAAAAAAAAAAACGTAAGGGGTACCACTGTCGTTTTTTTTTTCGGGCCGAATTTTTGAGTTTCGATATCTCAGCTCTGGAAGGGGCTAGAGCCTCCATTTTTGCACTCAGGTCTAAGTCTCATGGCCCTCTATCAGAATTTGGGAAGATTGGAGAAACTTAATTTTTCGCCCAAAAAAAAATAATGTAAGGGGTACCACTGTCGTTTTTTTTTCGGGCCGAATTTTTGAGTTTCGATATCTCAGCTCTGGAAGGGGCTAGAGACTCCATTTTTGCACTCAGGTCTAAGTCTCATGGCCCTCTATCAGAATTTGGGAAGATTGGAGAAACTTAATTTTTCGCCCAAAAAAAAAAAATGTAAGGGGTACCACTGTCGTTTTTTTTTCGGGCCGAATTTTTGAGTTTCGATATCTCAGCTCTGGAAGGGGCTAGAGACTCCATTTTTGCACTCAGGTCTAAGTCTCATGGCCCTCTATCAGAATCCAGAGGTTTGGGAAGATTGAAGAAACTTAATTTTTCGCCCCAAAAAAAAAAACGTAAGGGGTACCACTGTCGTTTTTTTTTCGGGCCGAATTTTTGAGTTTCGATATCTCAGCTCTGGAAGGGGCTAGAGCCTCCATTTTTGCACTCAGGTCTAAGTCTCATGGCCCTCTATCAGAATCCAGAGTTTTGGGAAGATTGGAGAAACGTAATTTTTCACCCAAAAAAAAAAAAAAAACGTAAGGGGTACCACTGTCGTTTTTTTTTCGGGCCGAATTTTTGAGTTTCGATATCTCAGCTCTGGAAGGGGCTAGAGCCTCCATTTTTGCACTCAGGTCTAAGTCTCATGGCCCTCTATCAGAATTTGGGAAGATTGGAGAAACTTAATTTTTCGCCCCAAAAAAAAACGTAAGGGGTACCACTGTCGTTTTTTTTTCGGGCCTAATTTTTGAGTTTCGATATCTCAGCTCTGGAAGGGGCTAGAGCCTCCATTTTTGCACTCAGGTCTAAGTCTCATGGCCCTCTATCAGAATCCAGAGTTTTGGGAAGATTGGAGAAACTTAATTTTTCGCCCAAAAAAAAAAAACGTAAGGGGTACCACTGTCGTTTTTTTTTCGGGCCGAATTTTTGAGTTTCGATATCTCAGCTCTGGAAGGGGCTAGAGCCTCCATTTTTGCACTCAGGTCTAAGTCTCATGGCCCTCTATCAGAATTTGGGAAGATTGGAGAAACTTAATTTTTCGCCCAAAAAAAAAAACGTAAGGGGTAGCACTGTCGTTTTTTTTTCGGGCCGAATTTTTGAGTTTCGATATCTCAGCTCTGGAAGGGGCTAGAGCCTCCATTTTTGCACTCAGGTCTAAGTCTCATGGCCCTCTATCAGAATTTGGGAAGATTGGAGAAACTTAATTTTTCGCCCAAAAAAAAAAACGTAAGGGGTACCACTGTCATTTTTTTTTCGGGCCTAATTTTTGAGTTTCGATATCTCAGCTCTGGAAGGGGCTAGAGCCTCCATTTTTGCACTCAGGTCTAAGTCTCATGGCCCTCTATCAGAATTTGGGAAGATTGGAGAAACTTAATTTTTCGCCCAAAAAAAAAAAAACGTAAGGGGTACCACTGTCGTTTTTTTTTTGGGCCGAATTTTTGAGTTTCGATATCTCAGCTCTGGAAGGGACTAGAGCCTCCATTTTTGCACTCAGGTCTAAGTCTCATGGCCCTCTATCAGAATTTGGGAAGATTGGAGAAACTTAATTTTTCGCCCCAAAAAAAAAACGTAAGGGGTACCACCTTCGTTTTTTTTTTCTGGCCGAATTTTTGAGTTTCGATATCTCAGCTCTGGAAGGGGCTAGAGCCTCCATTTTTGCACTCAGGTCTAAGTCTCATGGCCCTCTATCAGAATTTGGGAAGATTGGAGAAACTTAATTTTTCGCCAAAAAAAAAAAGCGTAAGGGGTACCACTGTCGTTTTTTTTTTGGGCCTAATTTTTGAGTTTCGATATCTCAGCTCTGGAAGGTTCTAGAGCCTCCATTTTTGCACTCAGGTCTAAGTCTCATGACCCTCTATCAGAATCCAGAGTTTTGGGAAGATTGGAGAAACTTAATTTTTCGCCCCAAAAAAAAAAACGTAAGGGGTACCACTGTGGTTTTTTTTTAGGGCCGAATTTTTGAGTTTCGATATCTCAGCTCTGGAAGGGGCTAGAGCCTCCATTTTTGCACTCAGGTCTAAGTCTCATGGCCCTCTATCAGAATCCAGAGTTTTGGGAAGATTGAAGAAACTTAATTTTTCGCCCAAAAAAAAAAAAACGTAAGGGGTACCACTGTCGTTTTTTTTTTCGGGCCGAATTTTTGAGTTTCGATATCTCAGCTCTGGAAGGGGCTAGAGCCTCCATTTTTGCACTCAGGTCTAAGTCTCATGGCCCTCTATCAGAATTTGGGAAGATTGGAGAAACTTAATTTTTCGCCCAAAAAAAAAAAACGTAAGGGGTACCACTGTCGTTTTTTTTTCGGGCCGAATTTTTGAGTTTCGATATCTCAGCTCTGGAAGGGGCTAGAGCCTCCATTTTTGCACTCAGGTCTAAGTCTCATGGCCCTCTATCAGAATTTGGGAAGATTGGAGAAACTTAATTTTTCGCCCAAAAAAAAAAAACGTAAGGGGTACCACTGTCATTTTTTTTTCGGGCCTAATTTTTGAGTTTCGATATCTCAGCTCTGGAAGGGGCTAGAGCCTCCATTTTTGCACTCAGGTCTAAGTCTCATGGCCCTCTATCAGAATTTGGGGAGATTGGAGAAACTTAATTTTTCGCCCAAAAAAAAAAACGTAAGGGGTACCACTGTCGTTTTTTTTTCGGGCCGAATTTTTGAGTTTCGATATCTCAGCTCTGGAAGGGGCTAGAGCCTCCATTTTTGCACTCAGGTCTAAGTCTCATGGCCCTCTATCAGAATTTGGGAAGATTGGAGAAACTTAATTTTTCGCCCAAAAAAAAAAACGTAAGGGGTACCACTGTCGTTTTTTTTTCGGGCCTAATTTTTGAGTTTCGATATCTCAGCTCTGGAAGGGGCTAGAGACTCCATTTTTGCACTCAGGTCTAAGTCTCATGGCCCTCTATCAGAATTTGGGAAGATTGGAGAAACTTAATTTTTCGCCCAAAAAAAAAAAACCGTAAGGGGTACCACTGTCATTTTTTTTTTCGGGCCTAATTTTTGAGTTTCGATATCTCAGCTAGGGAAGGGGCTAGAGCCTCCATTTTTGCACTCAGGTCTAAGTCTCATGGCCCTCTATCAGAATTTGGGAAGATTGGAGAAACTTAATTTTTCGCCCAAAAAAAAAAAACGTAAGGGGTACCACTGTCGTTTTTTTTTCGGGCCGAATTTTTGAGTTTCGATATCTCAGCTCTGGAAGGGGCTAGAGCCTCCATTTTTGCACTCAGGTCTAAGTCTCATGGCCCTCTATCAGAATTTGGGAAGATTGGAGAAACTTAATTTTTCGCCCCAAAAAAAAAACGTAAGGGGTACCACTGTCATTTTTTTTTCAGGCCTAATTTTTGAGTTTCGATATCTCAGCTATGGAAGGGGCTAGAGCCTCCATTTTTGCACTCAGGTCTAAGTCTCATGGCCCTCTATCAGAATTTGGGAAGATTGGAGAAACTTAATTTTTCGCCCAAAAAAAAAAAAACGTAAGGGGTACCACTGTCGTTTTTTTTTTTTCGGGCCGAATTTTTGAGTTTCGATATCTCAGCTCTGGAAGGGGCTAGAGCCTCCATTTTTGCACTCAGGTCTAAGTCTCATGGCCCTCTATCAGAATTTGGGAAGATTGGAGAAACTTAATTTTTCGCCCAAAAAAAAAAAAATGTAAGGGGTACCACTGTCGTTTTTTTTTCGGGCCGAATTTTTGAGTTTCGATATCTCAGCTCTGGAAGGGGCTAGAGACTCCATTTTTGCACTCAGGTCTAAGTCTCATGGCCCTCTATCAGAATTTGGGAAGATTGGAGAAACTTAATTTTTCGCCCAAAAAAAAAAAAAAAACGTAAGGGGTACCACTGTCATTTTTTTTTCGGGCCTAATTTTTGAGTTTCGATATCTCAGCTATGGAAGGGGCTAGAGCCTCCATTTTTGCACTCAGGTCTAAGTCTCATGGCCCTCTATCAGAATTTGGGAAGATTGGAGAAACTTAATTTTTCGCCCAAAAAAAAAAAACGTAAGGGGTACCACTGTCGTTTTTTTTTCGGGCCGAATTTTTGAGTTTCGATATCTCAGCTCTGGAAGGGGCTAGAGCCTCCATTTTTGCACTCAGGTCTAAGTCTCATGGCCCTCTATCAGAATCCAGAGTTTTGGGAAGATTGAAGAAACTTAATTTTTCGCCCAAAAAAAAAAAAACGTAAGGGGTACCACTGTCGTTTTTTTTTTTCGGGCCGAATTTTTGAGTTTCGATATCTCAGCTCTGGAAGGGGCTAGAGCCTCCATTTTTGCACTCAGGTCTAAGTCTCATGGCCCTCTATCAGAATCCAGAGTTTTGGGAAGATTGGAGAAACTTAATTTTTCGCCCAAAAAAAAAAAAAAACGTAAGGGGTACCACTGTCGTTTTTTTTTCGGGCCGAATTTTTGAGTTTCGATATCTCAGCTCTGGAAGGGGCTAGAGCCTCCATTTTTGCACTCAGGTCTAAGTCTCATGGCCCTCTATCAGAATTTGGAAAGATTGGAGAAACTTAATTTTTCGCCCCAAAAAAAAAACGTAAGGGGTACCACTGTCGTTTTTTTTTTCAGGCCTAATTTTTGAGTTTCGATATCTCAGCTCTGGAAGGGGCTAGAGCCTCCATTTTTGCACTCAGGTCTAAGTCTCATGGCCCTCTATCAGAATCCAGAGTTTTGGGAAGATTGGAGAAACTTAATTTTTCGCCCAAAAAAAAAAAACGTAAGGGGTACCACTGTCGTTTTTTATTTCGGGCCGAATTTTTGAGTTTCGATATCTCAGCTCTGGAAGGGGCTAGAGCCTCCATTTTTGCACTCAGGTCTAAGTCTCATGGCCCTCTATCAGAATTTGGAAAGATTGGAGAAACTTAATTTTTCGCCCCAAAAAAAAAACGTAAGGGGTACCACTGTCGTTTTTTTTTTCAGGCCTAATTTTTGAGTTTCGATATCTCAGCTCTGGAAGGGGCTAGAGCCTCCATTTTTGCACTCAGGTCTAAGTCTCATGGCCCTCTATCAGAATCCAGAGTTTTGGGAAGATTGGAGAAACTTAATTTTTCGCCCAAAAAAAAAAAACGTAAGGGGTACCACTGTCGTTTTTTATTTCGGGCCGAATTTTTGAGTTTCGATATCTCAGCTCTGGAAGGGGCTAGAGCCTCCATTTTTGCACTCAGGTCTAAGTCTCATGGCCCTCTATCAGAATTTGGGAAGATTGGAGAAACTTAATTTTTCGCCCAAAAAAAAAAACGTAAGGGGTACCACTGTCGTTTTTTTTTCGGGCCGAATTTTTGAGTTTCGATATCTCAGCTCTGGAAGGGGCTAGAGCCTCCATTTTTGCACTCAGGTCTAAGTCTCATGGCCCTCTATCAGAATTTGGGAAGATTGGAGAAACTTAATTTTTCGCCCCCAAAAAAAAACGTAAGGGGTACCACTGTCATTTTTTTTTCAGGCCTAATTTTTGAGTTTCGATATCTCAGCTATGGAAGGGGCTAGAGCCTCCATTTTTGCACTCAGGTCTAAGTCTCATGGCCCTCTATCAGAATTTGGGAAGATTGGAGAAACTTAATTTTTCGCCCAAAAAAAACAAAAACGTAAGGGGTACCACTGTCGTTTTTTTTTTCGGGCCGAATTTTTGAGTTTCGATATCTCAGCTCTGGAAGGGGCTAGAGCCTCCATTTTTGCACTCAGGTCTAAGTCTCATGGCCCTCTATCAGAATTTGGGAAGATTGGAGAAACTTAATTTTTCGCCCAAAAAAAAAAACGTAAGGGGTACCACTGTCGTTTTTTTTTCGGGCCGAATTTTTGAGTTTCGATATCTCAGCTCTGGAAGGGGCTAGAGCCTCCATTTTTGCACTCAGGTCTAAGTCTCATGGCCCTCTATCAGAATTTGGGAAGATTGGAGAAACTTAATTTTTCGCCCAAAAAAAAAAACGTAAGGGGTACCACTGTCATTTTTTTTTCGGGCCTAATTTTTGAGTTTCGATATCTCAGCTCTGGAAGGGGCTAGAGCCTCCATTTTTGCACTCAGGTCTAAGTCTCATGGCCCTCTATCAGAATTTTGGAAGATTGGAGAAACTTAATTTTTCGCCCAAAAAAAAAAAACGTAAGGGGTACCACTGTCGTTTTTTTTTCGGGCCGAATTTTTGAGTTTCGATATCTCAGCTCTGGAAGGGGCTAGAGCCTCCATTTTTGCACTCAGGTCTAAGTCTCATGGCCCTCTATCAGAATTTGGGAAGATTGGAGAAACTTAATTTTTCGCCCCAAAAAAAAAAACGTAAGGGGTACCACTGTCGTTTTTTTTTCTGGCCGAATTTTTGAGTTTCGATATCTCAGCTCTGGAAGGGGCTAGAGCCTCCATTTTTGCACTCAGGTCTAAGTCTCATGGCCCTCTATCAGAATTTGGGAAGATTGGAGAAACTTAATTTTTCGTCAAAAAAAAAAAAGCGTAAGGGGTACCACTGTCGTTTTTTTTTTGGGCCTAATTTTTGAGTTTCGATATCTCAGCTCTGGAAGGTTCTAGAGCCTCCATTTTTGCACTCAGGTCTAAGTCTCATGACCCTCTATCAGAATCCAGAGTTTTGGGAAGATTGGAGAAACTTAATTTTTCGCCCCAAAAAAAAAAACGTAAGGGGTACCACTGTGGTTTTTTTTTAGGGCCGAATTTTTGAGTTTCGATATCTCAGCTCTGGAAGGGGCTAGAGCCTCCATTTTTGCACTCAGGTCTAAGTCTCATGGCCCTCTATCTGAATCCAGAGTTTTGGGAAGATTGAAGAAACTTAATTTTTCGCCCCAAAAAAAAAAAAACGTAAGGGGTACCACTGTCGTTTTTTTTTCGGGCCTAATTTTTGAGTTTCGATATCTCAGCTCTGGAAGGGGCTAGAGCCTCCATTTTTGCACTCAGGTCTAAGTCTCATGGCCCTCTATCAGAATTTGGGAAGATTGGAGAAACTTAATTTTTCGCCCAAAAAAAAAAACGTAAGGGGTACCACTGTCGTTTTTTTTTTCGGGCCGAATTTTTGAGTTTCGATATCTCAGCTCTGGAAGGGGCTAGAGCCTCCATTTTTGCACTCAGGTCTAAGTCTCATGGCCCTCTATCAGAATTTGGGAAGATTGGAGAAACTTAATTTTTCGCCCAAAAAAAAAAAACGTAAGGGGTACCACTGTCGTTTTTTTTTTCGGGCCGAATTTTTGAGTTTCGATATCTCAGCTCTGGAAGGGGCTAGAGCCTCCATTTTTGCACTCAGGTCTAAGTCTCATGGCCCTCTATCAGAATCCAGAGTTTTGGGAAGATTGGAGAAACTTAATTTTTCACCCAAAAAAAAAAAAAACGTAAGGGGTACCACTGTCGTTTTTTTTTCGGGCCGAATTTTTGAGTTTCGATATCTCAGCTCTGGAAGAGGCTAGAGCCTCCATTTTTGCACTCAGGTCTAAGTCTCATGGCCCTCTATCAGAATTTGGGAAGATTGGAGAAACTTAATTTTTCGCCCCAAAAAAAAACGTAAGGGGTACCACTGTCGTTTTTTTTTCGGGCCTAATTTTTGAGTTTCGATATCTCAGCTCTGGAAGGGGCTAGAGACTCCATTTTTGCACTCAGGTCTAAGTCTCATGGCCCTCTATCAGAATTTGGGAAGATTGGAGAAACTTAATTTTTCGCCCAAAAAAAAAAAACGTAAGGGGTACCACTGTCGTTTTTTTTTCGGGCCGAAATTTTTGAGTTTCGATATCTCAGCTCTGGAAGGGGCTAGAGACTCCATTTTTGCACTCAGGTCTAAGTCTCATGGCCCTCTATCAGAATTTGGGAAGATTGGAGAAACTTAATTTTTCGCTTAAAAAAAAAAAAAACGTAAGGGGTACCACTGTCATTTTTTTTTCGGGCCTAATTTTTGAGTTTCGATATCTCAGCTCTGGAAGGGGCTAGAGACTCCATTTTTGCACTCAGGTCTAAGTCTCATGGCCCTCTATCAGAATTTGGGAAGATTGGAGAAACTTAATTTTTCGCCCAAAAAAAAAAAACGTAAGGGGTACCACTGTCGTTTTTTTTTTCGGGCCGAATTTTTGAGTTTCGATATCTCAGCTCTGGAAGGGGCTAGAGCCTCCATTTTTGCACTCAGGTCTAAGTCTCATGGCCCTCTATCAGAATTTGGGAAGATTGGAGAAACTTAATTTTTCGCCCAAAAAAAAAAACGTAAGGGGTACCACTGTCGTTTTTTTTTTCGGGCCTAATTTTTGAGTTTCGATATCTCAGCTCTGGAAGGGGCTAGAGCCTCCATTTTTGCACTCAGGTCTAAGTCTCATGGCCCTCTATCAGAATCCAGAGGTTTGGGAAGATTGGAGAAACTTAATTTTTCACCAAAAAAAAAAAAAAACGTAAGGGGTACCACTGTCGTTTTTTTTTCGGGCCGAATTTTTGAGTTTCGATATCTCAGCTCTGGAAGAGGCTAGAGCCTCCATTTTTGCACTCAGGTCTAAGTCTCATGGCCCTCTATCAGAATTTGGGAAGATTGGAGAAACTTAATTTTTCGCCCCAAAAAAAAAACGTAAGGGGTACCACTGTCGTTTTTTTTTCGGGCCTAATTTTTGAGTTTCGATATCTCAGCTCTGGAAGGGGCTAGAGACTCCATTTTTGCACTCAGGTCTAAGTCTCATGGCCCTCTATCAGAATTTGGGAAGATTGGAGAAACTTAATTTTTCGCCCAAAAAAAAAAACGTAAGGGGTACCACTGTCGTTTTTTTTTCGGGCCGAATTTTTGAGTTTCGATATCTCAGCTCTGGAAGGGGCTAGAGCCTCCATTTTTGCACTCAGGTCTAAGTCTCATGGCCCTCTATCAGAATCCAGAGTTTTGGGAAGATTGGAGAAACTTAATTTTTCACCCAAAAAAAAAAAAACGTAAGGGGTACCACTGTCGTTTTTTTTTCGGGCCGAATTTTTGAGTTTCGATATCTCAGCTCTGGAAGAGGCTAGAGCCTCCATTTTTGCACTCAGGTCTAAGTCTCATGGCCCTCTATCAGAATTTGGGAAGATTGGAGAAACTTAATTTTTCGCCCCAAAAAAAAACGTAAGGGGTACCACTGTCGTTTTTTTTTCGGGCCTAATTTTTGAGTTTCGATATCTCAGCTCTGGAAGGGGCTAGAGACTCCATTTTTGCACTCAGGTCTAAGTCTCATGGCCCTCTATCAGAATTTGGGAAGATTGGAGAAACTTAATTTTTCGCCCAAAAAAAAAAAACGTAAGGGGTACCACTGTCGTTTTTTTTTCGGGCCGAAATTTTTGAGTTTCGATATCTCAGCTCTGGAAGGGGCTAGAGACTCCATTTTTGCACTCAGGTCTAAGTCTCATGGCCCTCTATCAGAATTTGGGAAGATTGGAGAAACTTAATTTTTCGCTTAAAAAAAAAAAAACGTAAGGGGTACCACTGTCATTTTTTTTTCGGGCCTAATTTTTGAGTTTCGATATCTCAGCTCTGGAAGGGGCTAGAGACTCCATTTTTGCACTCAGGTCTAAGTCTCATGGCCCTCTATCAGAATTTGGGAAGATTGGAGAAACTTAATTTTTCGCCCAAAAAAAAAAAACGTAAGGGGTACCACTGTCGTTTTTTTTTTCGGGCCGAATTTTTGAGTTTCGATATCTCAGCTCTGGAAGGGGCTAGAGCCTCCATTTTTGCACTCAGGTCTAAGTCTCATGGCCCTCTATCAGAATTTGGGAAGATTGGAGAAACTTAATTTTTCGCCCAAAAAAAAAAACGTAAGGGGTACCACTGTCGTTTTTTTTTTCGGGCCTAATTTTTGAGTTTCGATATCTCAGCTCTGGAAGGGGCTAGAGCCTCCATTTTTGCACTCAGGTCTAAGTCTCATGGCCCTCTATCAGAATCCAGAGGTTTGGGAAGATTGGAGAAACTTAATTTTTCACCAAAAAAAAAAAAAAACGTAAGGGGTACCACTGTCGTTTTTTTTTCGGGCCGAATTTTTGAGTTTCGATATCTCAGCTCTGGAAGAGGCTAGAGCCTCCATTTTTGCACTCAGGTCTAAGTCTCATGGCCCTCTATCAGAATTTGGGAAGATTGGAGAAACTTAATTTTTCGCCCCAAAAAAAAAACGTAAGGGGTACCACTGTCGTTTTTTTTTCGGGCCTAATTTTTGAGTTTCGATATCTCAGCTCTGGAAGGGGCTAGAGACTCCATTTTTGCACTCAGGTCTAAGTCTCATGGCCCTCTATCAGAATTTGGGAAGATTGGAGAAACTTAATTTTTCGCCCAAAAAAAAAAACGTAAGGGGTACCACTGTCGTTTTTTTTTCGGGCCGAATTTTTGAGTTTCGATATCTCAGCTCTGGAAGGGGCTAGAGACTCCATTTTTGCACTCAGGTCTAAGTCTCATGGCCCTCTATCAGAATTTGGGAAGATTGGAGAAACTTAATTTTTCGCCCAAAAAAAAAAACGTAAGGGGTACCACTGTCATTTTTTTTTTCGGGCCTAATTTTTGAGTTTCGATATCTCAGCTCTGGAAGGGGCTAGAGCCTCCATTTTTGCACTCAGGTCTAAGTCTCATGGCCCTCTATCAGAATTTGGGAAGATTGGAGAAACTTAATTTTTCGCCCCAAAAAAAAAAACGTAAGGGGTACCACTGTCATTTTTTTTTTCGGGCCTAATTTTTGAGTTTCGATATCTCAGCTCTGGAAGGGGCTAGAGCCTCCATTTTTGCACTCAGGTCTAAGTCTCATGGCCCTCTATCAGAATTTGGGAAGATTGGAGAAACTTAATTTTTCGCCCAAAAAAAAAAAACGTAAGGGGTACCACTGTCGTTTTTTTTTCGGGCCGAATTTTTGAGTTTCGATATCTCAGCTCTGGAAGGGGCTAGAGACTCCATTTTTGCACTCAGGTCTAAGTCTCATGGCCCTCTATCAGAATTTGGGAAGATTGGAGAAACTTAATTTTTCGCCCAAAAAAAAAAAAACGTAAGGGGTACCACTGTCATTTTTTTTTCGGGCCTAATTTTTGAGTTTCGATATCTCAGCTATGGAAGGGGCTAGAGCCTCCATTTTTGCACTCAGGTCTAAGTCTCATGGCCCTCTATCAGAATTTGGGAAGATTGGAGAAACTTAATTTTTCGCCCCAAAAAAAAAACGTAAGGGGTACCACTGTCGTTTTTTTTTCGGGCCGAATTTTTGAGTTTCGATATCTCAGCTCTGGAAGGGGCTAGAGCCTCCATTTTTGCACTCAGGTCTAAGTCTCATGGCCCTCTATCAGAATTTGGGAAGATTGGAGAAACTTAATTTTTCGCCCAAAAAAAAAAAACGTAAGGGGTACCACTGTCGTTTTTTTTTTCGGGCCGAATTTTTGAGTTTCGATATCTCAGCTCTGGAAGGGGCTAGAGCCTCCATTTTTGCACTCAGGTCTAAGTCTCATGGCCCTCTATCAGAATTTGGGAAGATTGGAGAAACTTAATTTTTCGCCCAAAAAAAAAAACGTAAGGGGTACCACTGTCGTTTTTTTTTTCGGGCCTAATTTTTGAGTTTCGATATCTCAGCTCTGGAAGGGGCTAGAGCCTCCATTTTTGCACTCAGGTCTAAGTCTCATGGCCCTCTATCAGAATCCAGAGTTTTGGGAAGATTGGAGAAACTTAATTTTTCACCCAAAAAAAAAAAAAAACGTAAGGGGTACCACTGTCGTTTTTTTTTCGGGCCGAATTTTTGAGTTTCGATATCTCAGCTCTGGAAGGGGCTAGAGCCTCCATTTTTGCACTCAGGTCTAAGTCTCATGGCCCTCTATCAGAATTTGGGAAGATTGGAGAAACTTAATTTTTCGCCCCAAAAAAAAACGTAAGGGGTACCACTGTCGTTTTTTTTTCGGGCCTAATTTTTGAGTTTCGATATCTCAGCTCTGGAAGGGGCTAGAGCCTCCATTTTTGCACTCAGGTCTAAGTCTCATGGCCCTCTATCAGAATCCAGAGTTTTGGGAAGATTGGAGAAACTTAATTTTTCGCCCCAAAAAAAAACGTAAGGGGTACCACTGTCGTTTTTTTTTCGGGCCGAATTTTTGAGTTTCGATATCTCAGCTCTGGAAGGGGCTAGAGCCTCCATTTTTGCACTCAGGTCTAAGTCTCATGGCCCTCTATCAGAATTTGGGAAGATTGGAGAAACTTAATTTTTCTCCCAAAAAAAAAAACCGTAAGGGGTACCACTGTCGTTTTTTTTTCGGGCCTAATTTTTGAGTTTCGATATCTCAGCTCTGGAAGGGGCTAGAGCCTCCATTTTTGCACTCAGGTCTAAGTCTCATGGCCCTCTATCAGAATTTGGAAAGATTGGAGAAACTTAATTTTTCGCCCAAAAAAAAAAAAAACGTAAGGGGTACCACTGTCGTTTTTTTTTTCGGGCCGAATTTTTGAGTTTCGATATCTCAGCTCTGGAAGGGGCTAGAGCCTCCATTTTTGCACTCAGGTCTAAGTCTCATGGCCCTCTATAAGAATTTGGGAAGATTGGAGAAACTTAATTTTTCGCCCAAAAAAAAAATGTAAGGGGTACCACTGTCGTTTTTTTTTCGGGCCGAATTTTTGAGTTTCGATATCTCAGCTCTGGAAGGGGCTAGAGACTCCATTTTTGCACTCAGGTCTAAGTCTCATGGCCCTCTATCAGAATTTGGGAAGATTGGAGAAACTTAATTTTTCGCCCAAAAAAAAAAAAACGTAAGGGGTACCACTGTCATTTTTTTTTTCGGGCCTAATTTTTGAGTTTCGATATCTCAGCTATGGAAGGGGCTAGAGCCTCCATTTTTGCACTCAGGTCTAAGTCTCATGGCCCTCTATCAGAATTTGGGAAGATTGGAGAAACTTAATTTTTCGCCCAAAAAAAAAAACGTAAGGGGTACCACTGTCGTTTTTTTTTCGGGCCGAATTTTTGAGTTTCGATATCTCAGCTCTGGAAGGGGCTAGAGCCTCCATTTTTGCACTCAGGTCTAAGTCTCATGGCCCTCTATCAGAATCCAGAGTTTTGGGAAGATTGAAGAAACTTAATTTTTCGCCCAAAAAAAAAAAAAACGTAAGGGGTACCACTGTCGTTTTTTTTTTCGGGCCGAATTTTTGAGTTTCGATATCTCAGCTCTGGAAGGGGCTAGAGCCTCCATTTTTGCACTCAGGTCTAAGTCTCATGGCCCTCTATCAGAATTTGGGAAGATTGGAGAAACTTAATTTTTCGCCGAAAAAAAAACAAAAAACGTAAGGGGTACCACTGTCGTTTTTTTTTCTGGCCGAATTTTTGAGTTTCGATATCTCAGCTCTGGAAGGGGCTAGAGCCTCCATTTTTGCACTCAGGTCTAAGTCTCATGGCCCTCTATCAGAATCCAGAGTTTTGGGAAGATTGGAGAAACTTAATTTTTCGCCCAAAAAAAAAAAAAAAACGTAAGGGGTACCACTGTCGTTTTTTTTTTCGGGCCGAATTTTTGAGTTTCGATATCTCAGCTCTGGAAGGGGCTAGAGCCTCCATTTTTGCACTCAGGTCTAAGTCTCATGGCCCTCTATCAGAATTTGGGAAGATTGGAGAAACTTAATTTTTCGCCCCAAAAAAAAAACGTAAGGGGTACCACTGTCATTTTTTTTTTCGGGCCTAATTTTTGAGTTTCGATATCTCAGCTCTGGAAGGGGCTAGAGCCTCCATTTTTGCACTCAGGTCTAAGTCTCATGGCCCTCTATCAGAATTTGGGAAGATTGGAGAAACTTAATTTTTCGCCCAAAAAAAAAAACGTAAGGGGTACCACTGTCGTTTTTTTTTCGGGCCGAATTTTTGAGTTTCGATATCTCAGCTCTGGAAGGTGCTAGAGCCTCCATTTTTGCACTCAGGTCTAAGTCTCATGGCCCTCTATCAGAATTTGGGAAGATTGGAGAAACTTAATTTTTCGCCCCAAAAAAAAACGTAAGGGGTACCACTGTCGTTTTTTTTTTCGGGCCGAATTTTTGAGTTTCGATATCTCAGCTCTGGAAGGGGCTAGAGCCTCCATTTTTGCACTCAGGTCTAAGTCTCATGGCCCTCTATCAGAATTTGGGAAGATTGGAGAAACTTAATTTTTCTCCCAAAAAAAAAAACCGTAAGGGGTACCACTGTCGTTTTTTTTTCGGGCCTAATTTTTGAGTTTCGATATCTCAGCTCTGGAAGGGGCTAGAGACTCCATTTTTGCACTCAGGTCTAAGTCTCATGGCCCTCTATCAGAATTTGGAAAGATTGGAGAAACTTAATTTTTCGCCCAAAAAAAAAAAAAACGTAAGGGGTACCACTGTCGTTTTTTTTTTCGGGCCGAATTTTTGAGTTTCGATATCTCAGCTCTGGAAGGGGCTAGAGCCTCCATTTTTGCACTCAGGTCTAAGTCTCATGGCCCTCTATAAGAATTTGGGAAGATTGGAGAAACTTAATTTTTCGCCCAAAAAAAAAATGTAAGGGGTACCACTGTCGTTTTTTTTTCGGGCCGAATTTTTGAGTTTCGATATCTCAGCTCTGGAAGGGGCTAGAGACTCCATTTTTGCACTCAGGTCTAAGTCTCATGGCCCTCTATCAGAATTTGGGAAGATTGGAGAAACTTAATTTTTCGCCCAAAAAAAAAAAAACGTAAGGGGTACCACTGTCATTTTTTTTTTCGGGCCTAATTTTTGAGTTTCGATATCTCAGCTATGGAAGGGGCTAGAGCCTCCATTTTTGCACTCAGGTCTAAGTCTCATGGCCCTCTATCAGAATTTGGGAAGATTGGAGAAACTTAATTTTTCGCCCAAAAAAAAAAACGTAAGGGGTACCACTGTCGTTTTTTTTTCGGGCCGAATTTTTGAGTTTCGATATCTCAGCTCTGGAAGGGGCTAGAGCCTCCATTTTTGCACTCAGGTCTAAGTCTCATGGCCCTCTATCAGAATCCAGAGTTTTGGGAAGATTGAAGAAACTTAATTTTTCGCCCAAAAAAAAAAAAACGTAAGGGGTACCACTGTCGTTTTTTTTTTCGGGCCGAATTTTTGAGTTTCGATATCTCAGCTCTGGAAGGGGCTAGAGCCTCCATTTTTGCACTCAGGTCTAAGTCTCATGGCCCTCTATCAGAATTTGGGAAGATTGGAGAAACTTAATTTTTCGCCCAAAAAAAAAAAAACGTAAGGGGTACCACTGTCGTTTTTTTTTCTGGCCGAATTTTTGAGTTTCGATATCTCAGCTCTGGAAGGGGCTAGAGCCTCCATTTTTGCACTCAGGTCTAAGTCTCATGGCCCTCTATCAGAATCCAGAGTTTTGGGAAGATTGGAGAAACTTAATTTTTCGCCCAAAAAAAAAAAAAACGTAAGGGGTACCACTGTCGTTTTTTTTTCGGGCCGAATTTTTGAGTTTCGATATCTCAGCTCTGGAAGGGGCTAGAGCCTCCATTTTTGCACTCAGGTCTAAGTCTCATGGCCCTCTATCAGAATTTGGGAAGATTGGAGAAACTTAATTTTTCGCCCCAAAAAAAAAACGTAAGGGGTACCACTGTCATTTTTTTTTTCGGGCCTAATTTTTGAGTTTCGATATCTCAGCTCTGGAAGGGGCTAGAGCCTCCATTTTTGCACTCAGGTCTAAGTCTCATGGCCCTCTATCAGAATTTGGGAAGATTGGAGAAACTTAATTTTTCGCCCAAAAAAAAAAAACGTAAGGGGTACCACTGTCGTTTTTTTTTCGGGCCGAATTTTTGAGTTTCGATATCTCAGCTCTGGAAGGTGCTAGAGCCTCCATTTTGCACTCAGGTCTAAGTCTCATGGCCCTCTATCAGAATTTGGGAAGATTGGAGAAACTTAATTTTTCGCCCAAAAAAAAAAACGTAAGGGGTACCACTGTCGTTTTTTTTTCGGGCCTAATTTTTGAGTTTCGATATCTCAGCTCTGGAAGGGGCTAGAGCCTCCATTTTTGCACTCAGGTCTAAGTCTCATGGCCCTCTATCAGAATTTGGGAAGATTGGAGAAACTTAATTTTTCGCCCCAAAAAAAAAAACGTAAGGGGTACCACTGTCGTTTTTTTTTCGGGCCGAATTTTTGAGTTTCGATATCTCAGCTCTGGAAGGGGCTAGAGCCTCCATTTTTGCACTCAGGTCTAAGTCTCATGGCCCTCTATCAGAATTTGGGAAGATTGGAGAAACTTAATTTTTCGCCCAAAAAAAAAAAAACGTAAGGGGTACCACTGTCATTTTTTTTTCGGGCCTAATTTTTGAGTTTCGATATCTCAGCTATGGAAGGGGCTAGAGCCTCCATTTTTGCACTCAGGTCTAAGTCTCATGGCCCTCTATCAGAATTTGGGAAGATTGGAGAAACTTAATTTTTCACCCCAAAAAAAAAACGTAAGGGGTACCACTGTCGTTTTTTTTTTCGGGCCGAATTTTTGAGTTTCGATATCTCAGCTCTGGAAGGGACTAGAGCCTCCATTTTTGCACTCAGGTCTAAGTCTCATGGCCCTCTATCAGAATTTGGGAAGATTGGAGAAACTTAATTTTTCGCCCAAAAAAAAACAAACGTAAGGGGTACCACTGTCATTTTTTTTTCGGGCCTAATTTTTGAGTTTCGATATCTCAGCTCTGGAAGGGGCTAGAGCCTCCATTTTTGCACTCAGGTCTAAGTCTCATGGCCCTCTATCAGAATTTGGGAAGATTGGAGAAACTTAATTTTTCGCCCAAAAAAAAAAAACGTAAGGGGTACCACTGTCGTTTTTTTTTTCGGGCCGAATTTTTGAGTTTCGATATCTCAGCTCTGGAAGGGGCTAGAGCCTCCATTTTTGCACTCAGGTCTAAGTCTCATGGCCCTCTATCAGAATTTGGGAAGATTGGAGAAACTTAATTTTTCGCCCAAAAAAAAAAACGTAAGGGGTGCCACTGTCGTTTTTTTTTCGGGCCTAATTTTTGAGTTTCGATATCTCAGCTCTGGAAGGGGCTAGAGCCTCCATTTTTGCACTCAGGTCTAAGTCTCATGGCCCTCTATCAGAATCCAGAGTTTTGGGAAGATTGGAGAAACTTAATTTTTCACCCAAAAAAAAAAAAAACGTAAGGGGTACCACTGTCGTTTTTTTTTCGGGCCGAATTTTTGAGTTTCGATATCTCAGCTCTGGAAGGGGCTAGAGCCTCCATTTTTGCACTCAGGTCTAAGTCTCATGGCCCTCTATCAGAATTTGGGAAGATTGGAGAAACTTAATTTTTCGCCCCAAAAAAAAACGTAAGGGGTGCCACTGTCGTTTTTTTTTCGGGCCTAATTTTTGAGTTTCGATATCTCAGCTCTGGAAGGGGCTAGAGCCTCCATTTTTGCACTCAGGTCTAAGTCTCATGGCCCTCTATCAGAATCCAGAGTTTTGGGAAGATTGGAGAAACTTAATTTTTCGCCCAAAAAAAAAAAACGTAAGGGGTACCACTGTCGTTTTTTTTTCGGGCCGAATTTTTGAGTTTCGATATCTCAGCTCTGGAAGGGGCTAGAGCCTCCATTTTTGCACTCAGGTCTAAGTCTCATGGCCCTCTATCAGAATTTGGGAAGATTGGAGAAACTTAATTTTTCGCCCAAAAAAAAAAAACGTAAGGGGTACCACTGTCGTTTTTTTTTCGGGCCGAATTTTTGAGTTTCGATATCTCAGCTCTGGAAGGGGCTAGAGCCTCCATTTTTGCACTCAGGTCTAAGTCTCATGGCCCTCTATCAGAATTTGGGAAGATTGGAGAAACTTAATTTTTCGCCCAAAAAAAAAAACGTAAGGGGTACCACTGTCGTTTTTTTTTCGGGCCGAATTTTTGAGTTTCGATATCTCAGCTCTGGAAGGGGCTAGAGCCTCCATTTTTGCACTCAGGTCTAAGTCTCATGGCCCTCTATCAGAATTTGGGAAGATTGGAGAAACTTAATTTTTCGCCCAAAAAAAAAAACGTAAGGGGTACCACTGTCATTTTTTTTTCGGGCCTAATTTTTGAGTTTCGATATCTCAGCTCTGGAAGGGGCTAGAGCCTCCATTTTTGCACTCAGGTCTAAGTCTCATGGCCCTCTATCAGAATTTGGGAAGATTGGAGAAACTTAATTTTTCGCCCAAAAAAAAAAAACGTAAGGGGTACCACTGTCGTTTTTTTTTTCGGGCCGAATTTTTGAGTTTCGATATCTCAGCTCTGGAAGGGGCTAGAGCCTCCATTTTTGCACTCAGGTCTAAGTCTCATGGCCCTCTATCAGAATTTGGGAAGATTGGAGAAACTTAATTTTTCGCCCAAAAAAAAAAAACGTAAGGGGTACCACTGTCGTTTTTTTTTCGGGCCTAATTTTTGAGTTTCGATATCTCAGCTCTGGAAGGGGCTAGAGCCTCCATTTTTGCACTCAGGTCTAAGTCTCATGGCCCTCTATCAGAATCCAGAGTTTTGGGAAGATTGAAGAAACTTAATTTTTCGCCCAAAAAAAAAAACGTAAGGGGTACCACTGTCGTTTTTTTTTTCGGGCCGAATTTTTGAGTTTCGATATCTCAGCTCTGGAAGGGGCTAGAGCCTCCATTTTTGCACTCAGGTCTAAGTCTCATGGCCCTCTATCAGAATTTGGGAAGATTGGAGAAACTTAATTTTTCGCCCAAAAAAAAAACGTAAGGGGTACCACTGTCGTTTTTTTTCGGGCCTAATTTTTGAGTTTCGATATCTCAGTTCTGGAAGGGGCTAGAGCCTCCATTTTTGCACTCAGGTCTAAGTCTCATGGCCCTCTATCAGAATTTGGGAAGATTGGAGAAACTTAATTTTTCGCCCAAAAAAAAAACGTAAGGGGTACCACTGTCGTTTTTTTTTCGGGCCGAATTTTTGAGTTTCGATATTTCAGCTCTGGAAGGGGCTAGAGCCTCAATTTTTGCACTCAGGTCTAAGTCTCATGGCCCTCTATCAGAATTTGGGAAGATTGGAGAAACTTAATTTTTCGCCCAAAAAAAAAACGTAAAGGGGTACCACTGTCGTTTTTTTTCGGGCCTAATTTTTGAGTTTCGATATCTCAGCTCTGGAAGGGACTAGAGCCTCCATTTTTGCACTCAGGTCTAAGTCTCATGGCCCTCTATCAGAATTTGGGAAGATTGGAGAAACTTAATTTTTCGCCCAAAAAAAAAAAAAACGTAAGGGGTACCACTGTCGTTTTTTTTTTCTGGCCGAATTTTTGAGTTTCGATATCTCAGCTCTGGAAGGGGCTAGAGCCTCCATTTTTGCACTCAGGTCTAAGTCTCATGGCCCTCTATCAGAATTTGGGAAGATTGGAGAAACTTAATTTTTCGCCAAAAAAAAAAGCGTAAGGGGTACCACTGTCGTTTTTTTTTTCGGGCCTAATTTTTGAGTTTCGATATCTCAGCTCTGGAAGGTTCTAGAGCCTCCATTTTTGCACTCAGGTCTAAGTCTCATGACCCTCTATCAGAATCCAGAGTTTTGGGAAGATTGGAGAAACTTAATTTTTCGCCCCAAAAAAAAAAAAACCGTAAGGGGTACCACTGTGGTTTTTTTTTTAGGGCCGAATTTTTGAGTTTCGATATCTCAGCTCTGGAAGGGGCTAGAGCCTCCATTTTTGCACTCAGGTCTAAGTCTCATGGCCCTCTATCAGAATCCAGAGTTTTGGGAAGATTGAAGAAACTTAATTTTTCGCCCAAAAAAAAAAAAACGTAAGGGGTACCACTGTCATTTTTTTTTCAGGCCGAATTTTTGAGTTTCGATATCTCAGCTCTGGAAGGGGCTAGAGCCTCCATTTTTGCACTCAGGTCTAAGTCTCATGGCCCTCTATCAGAATTTGGGAAGATTGGAGAAACTTAATTTTTCGCCCAAAAAAAAAAACGTAAGGGGTACCACTGTCGTTTTTTTTTTCGGGCCGAATTTTTGAGTTTCGATATCTCAGCTCTGGAAGGGGCTAGAGCCTCCATTTTTGCACTCAGGTCTAAGTCTCATGGCCCTCTATCAGAATTTGGGAAGATTGGAGAAACTTAATTTTTCGCCCCAAAAAAAAAACGTAAGGGGTACCACTGTCATTTTTTTTTTTAGGCCTAATTTTTGAGTTTCGATATCTCAGCTATGGAAGGGGCTAGAGCCTCCATTTTTGCACTCAGGTCTAAGTCTCATGGCCCTCTATCAGAATTTGGGAAGATTGGAGAAACTTAATTTTTCGCCCAAAAAAAAAAAAACGTAATGGGTACCACTGTCGTTTTTTTTTTCGGGCCGAATTTTTGAGTTTCGATATCTCAGCTCTGGAAGGGGCTAGAGCCTCCATTTTTGCACTCAGGTCTAAGTCTCATGGCCCTCTATCAGAATTTGGGAAGATTGGAGAAACTTAATTTTTCGCCCAAAAAAAAAACGTAAGGGGTACCACTGTCGTTTTTTTTTCGGGCCGAATTTTTGAGTTTCGATATCTCAGCTCTGGAAGGGGCTAGAGCCTCCATTTTTGCACTCAGGTCTAAGTCTCATGGCCCTCTATCAGAATTTGGGAAGATTGGAGAAACTTAATTTTTCGCCCAAAAAAAAAAAAACGTAAGGGGTACCACTGTCGTTTTTTTTTCGGGCCGAATTTTTGAGTTTCGATATCTCAGCTCTGGAAGGGGCTAGAGCCTCCATTTTTGCACTCAGGTCTAAGTCTCATGGCCCTCTATCAGAATTTGGAAAGATTGGAGAAACTTAATTTTTCGCCCAAAAAAAAAAAAACGTAAGGGGTACCACTGTCATTTTTTTTTCGGGCCTAATTTTTGAGTTTCGATATCTCAGCTATGGAAGGGGCTAGAGCCTCCATTTTTGCACTCAGGTCTAAGTCTCGTGGCCCTCTATCAGAATTTGGGAAGATTGGAGAAACTTAATTTTTCGCCCCAAAAAAAAAACGTAAGGGGTACCACTGTCATTTTTTTTTCAGGCCTAATTTTTGAGTTTCGATATCTCAGCTATGGAAGGGGCTAGAGCCTCCATTTTTGCACTCAGGTCTAAGTCTCATGGCCCTCTATCAGAATTTGGGAAGATTGGAGAAACTTAATTTTTCGCCCAAAAAAAACAAAAACGTAAGGGGTACCACTGTCGTTTTTTTTTTCGGGCCGAATTTTTGAGTTTCGATATCTCAGCTCTGGAAGGGGCTAGAGCCTCCATTTTTGCACTCAGGTCTAAGTCTCATGGCCCTCTATCAGAATTTGGGAAGATTGGAGAAACTTAATTTTTCGCCCAAAAAAAAAAAATGTAAGGGGTACCACTGTCGTTTTTTTTTCGGGCCGAATTTTTGAGTTTCGATATCTCAGCTCTGGAAGGGGCTAGAGACTCCATTTTTGCACTCAGGTCTAAGTCTCATGGCCCTCTATCAGAATTTGGGAAGATTGGAGAAACTTAATTTTTCGCCCAAAAAAAAAAAATGTAAGGGGTACCACTGTCGTTTTTTTTTCGGGCCGAATTTTTGAGTTTCGATATCTCAGCTCTGGAAGGGGCTAGAGACTCCATTTTTGCACTCAGGTCTAAGTCTCATGGCCCTCTATCAGAATCCAGAGTTTTGGGAAGATTGAAGAAACTTAATTTTTCGCCCAAAAAAAAAAACGTAAGGGGTACCACTGTCGTTTTTTTTTCGGGCCGAATTTTTGAGTTTCGATATCTCAGCTCTGGAAGGGGCTAGAGCCTCCATTTTTGCACTCAGGTCTAAGTCTCATGGCCCTCTATCAGAATTTGGGAAGATTGGAGAAACTTAATTTTTCGCCCAAAAAAAAAAACGTAAGGGGTACCACTGTCGTTTTTTTTTCGGGCCGAATTTTTGAGTTTCGATATCTCAGCTCTGGAAGGGGCTAGAGCCTCCATTTTTGCACTCAGGTCTAAGTCTCATGGCCCTCTATCAGAATTTGGAAAGATTGGAGAAACTTAATTTTTCGCCCAAAAAAAAAACGTAAGGGGTACCACTGTCGTTTTTTTTTCGGGCCGAATTTTTGAGTTTCGATATTTCAGCTCTGGAAGGGGCTAGAGCCTCAATTTTTGCACTCAGGTCTAAGTCTCATGGCCCTCTATCAGAATTTGGGAAGATTGGAGAAACTTAATTTTTCGCCCAAAAAAAAAACGTAAAGGGGTACCACTGTCGTTTTTTTTCGGGCCTAATTTTTGAGTTTCGATATCTCAGCTCTGGAAGGGACTAGAGCCTCCATTTTTGCACTCAGGTCTAAGTCTCATGGCCCTCTATCAGAATTTGGGAAGATTGGAGAAACTTAATTTTTCGCCCAAAAAAAAAAAAAACGTAAGGGGTACCACTGTCGTTTTTTTTTTCTGGCCGAATTTTTGAGTTTCGATATCTCAGCTCTGGAAGGGGCTAGAGCCTCCATTTTTGCACTCAGGTCTAAGTCTCATGGCCCTCTATCAGAATTTGGGAAGATTGGAGAAACTTAATTTTTCGCCAAAAAAAAAAAGCGTAAGGGGTACCACTGTCGTTTTTTTTTCGGGCCTAATTTTTGAGTTTCGATATCTCAGCTCTGGAAGGTTCTAGAGCCTCCATTTTTGCACTCAGGTCTAAGTCTCATGACCCTCTATCAGAATCCAGAGTTTTGGGAAGATTGGAGAAACTTAATTTTTCGCCCCAAAAAAAAAAAACCGTAAGGGGTACCACTGTGGTTTTTTTTTTAGGGCCGAATTTTTGAGTTTCGATATCTCAGCTCTGGAAGGGGCTAGAGCCTCCATTTTTGCACTCAGGTCTAAGTCTCATGGCCCTCTATCAGAATCCAGAGTTTTGGGAAGATTGAAGAAACTTAATTTTTCGCCCAAAAAAAAAAAAACGTAAGGGGTACCACTGTCATTTTTTTTTTCGGGCCGAATTTTCGAGTTTCGATATCTCAGCTCTGGAAGGGGCTAGAGCCTCCATTTTTGCACTCAGGTCTAAGTCTCATGGCCCTCTATCAGAATTTGGGAAGATTGGAGAAACTTAATTTTTCGCCCAAAAAAAAAAACCGTAAGGGGTACCACTGTCGTTTTTTTTTCGGGCCTAATTTTTGAGTTTCGATATCTCAGCTCTGGAAGGGGCTAGAGACTCCATTTTTGCACTCAGGTCTAAGTCTCATGGCCCTCTATCAGAATTTGGGAAGATTGGAGAAACTTAATTTTTCGCCCAAAAAAAAAAAACGTAAGGGGTACCACTGTCATTTTTTTTTCGGGCCTAATTTTTGAGTTTCGATATCTCAGCTCTGGAAGGGGCTAGAGCCTCCATTTTTGCACTCAGGTCTAAGTCTCATGGCCCTCTATCAGAATTTGGGAAGATTGGAGAAACTTAATTTTTCGCCCCAAAAAAAAAACGTAAGGGGTACCACTGTCGTTTTTTTTTCAGGCCTAATTTTTGAGTTTCGATATCTCAGCTCTGGAAGGGGCTAGAGCCTCCATTTTTGCACTCAGGTCTAAGTCTCATGGCCCTCTATCAGAATCCAGAGTTTTGGGAAGATTGGAGAAACTTAATTTTTCGCCCAAAAAAAAAAAACGTAAGGGGTACCACTGTCGTTTTTTATTTCGGGCCGAATTTTTGAGTTTCGATATCTCAGCTCTGGAAGGGGCTAGAGCCTCCATTTTTGCACTCAGGTCTAAGTCTCATGGCCCTCTATCAGAATTTGGGAAGATTGGAGAAACTTAATTTTTCGCCCAAAAAAAAAAAACGTAATGGGTACCACTGTCGTTTTTTTTTTCGGGCCGAATTTTTGAGTTTCGATATCTCAGCTCTGGAAGGGGCTAGAGCCTCCATTTTTGCACTCAGGTCTAAGTCTCATGGCCCTCTATCAGAATTTGGGAAGATTGGAGAAACTTAATTTTTCGCCCCAAAAAAAAAACGTAAGGGGTACCACTGTCATTTTTTTTTTTAGGCCTAATTTTTGAGTTTCGATATCTCAGCTATGGAAGGGGCTAGAGCCTCCATTTTTGCACTCAGGTCTAAGTCTCATGGCCCTCTATCAGAATTTGGGAAGATTGGAGAAACTTAATTTTTCGCCCAAAAAAAAAAAAACGTAATGGGTACCACTGTCGTTTTTTTTTTCGGGCCGAATTTTTGAGTTTCGATATCTCAGCTCTGGAAGGGGCTAGAGCCTCCATTTTTGCACTCAGGTCTAAGTCTCATGGCCCTCTATCAGAATTTGGGAAGATTGGAGAAACTTAATTTTTCGCCCAAAAAAAAAAACGTAAGGGGTACCACTGTCGTTTTTTTTTCGGGCCGAATTTTTGAGTTTCGATATCTCAGCTCTGGAAGGGGCTAGAGCCTCCATTTTTGCACTCAGGTCTAAGTCTCATGGCCCTCTATCAGAATTTGGGAAGATTGGAGAAACTTAATTTTTCGCCCAAAAAAAAAAAACGTAAGGGGTACCACTGTCGTTTTTTTTTCAGGCCGAATTTTTGAGTTTCGATATCTCAGCTCTGGAAGGGGCTAGAGCCTCCATTTTTGCACTCAGGTCTAAGTCTCATGGCCCTCTATCAGAATTTGGAAAGATTGGAGAAACTTAATTTTTCGCCCAAAAAAAAAAAAACGTAAGGGGTACCACTGTCATTTTTTTTTCGGGCCTAATTTTTGAGTTTCGATATCTCAGCTATGGAAGGGGCTAGAGCCTCCATTTTTGCACTCAGGTCTAAGTCTCATGGCCCTCTATCAGAATTTGGGAAGATTGGAGAAACTTAATTTTTCGCCCCAAAAAAAAAACGTAAGGGGTACCACTGTCATTTTTTTTTCAGGCCTAATTTTTGAGTTTCGATATCTCAGCTATGGAAGGGGCTAGAGCCTCCATTTTTGCACTCAGGTCTAAGTCTCATGGCCCTCTATCAGAATTTGGGAAGATTGGAGAAACTCAAAAATTCGGCCCGAAAAAAAACGACAGTGGTACCCCTTACGTTTTTTTTTTGGGCGAAAAATTAAGTTTCTCCAATCTTCCCAAATTCTGATAGAGGGCCATGAGACTTAGACCTGAGTGCAAAAATGGAGGCTCTAGCCCCTTCCATAGCTGAGATATCGAAACTCAAAAATTAGGCCCGAAAAAAAAATGACAGTGGTACCCCTTACGTTTTTTTTTTTTTGGGCGAAAAATTAAGTTTCTCCTCTAAGTCTCATGGCCCTCTATCAGAATTTGGGAAGATTGGAGAAACTTAATTTTTCGCCCAAAAAAAAAAAAACGTAAGGGGTACCACTGTCATTTTTTTTTCGGGCCTAATTTTTGAGTTTCGATATCTCAGCTATGGAAGGGGCTAGAGCCTCCATTTTTGCACTCAGGTCTAAGTCTCATGGCCCTCTATCAGAATTTGGGAAGATTGGAGAAACTTAATTTTTCGCCCCAAAAAAAAACGTAAGGGGTACCACTGTCGTTTTTTTTTTCGGGCCGAATTTTTGAGTTTCGATATCTCAGCTCTGGAAGGGACTAGAGCCTCCATTTTTGCACTCAGGTCTAAGTCTCATGGCCCTCTATCAGAATTTGGGAAGATTGGAGAAACTTAATTTTTCGCCCAAAAAAAAAAACGTAAGGGGTACCACTGTCATTTTTTTTTCGGGCCTAATTTTTGAGTTTCGATATCTCAGCTCTGGAAGGGGCTAGAGCCTCCATTTTTGCACTCAGGTCTAAGTCTCATGGCCCTCTATCAGAATTTGGGAAGATTGGAGAAACTTAATTTTTCGCCCAAAAAAAAAAAACGTAAGGGGTACCACTGTCGTTTTTTTTTTCGGGCCGAATTTTTGAGTTTCGATATCTCAGCTCTGGAAGGGGCTAGAGCCTCCATTTTTGCACTCAGGTCTAAGTCTCATGGCCCTCTATCAGAATTTGGGAAGATTGGAGAAACTTAATTTTTCGCCCAAAAAAAAAAACGTAAGGGGTGCCACTGTCGTTTTTTTTTCGGGCCTAATTTTTGAGTTTCGATATCTCAGCTCTGGAAGGGGCTAGAGCCTCCATTTTTGCACTCAGGTCTAAGTCTCATGGCCCTCTATCAGAATCCAGAGTTTTGGGAAGATTGGAGAAACTTAATTTTTCACCCAAAAAAAAAAAAAACGTAAGGGGTACCACTGTCGTTTTTTTTTCGGGCCGAATTTTTGAGTTTCGATATCTCAGCTCTGGAAGGGGCTAGAGCCTCCATTTTTGCACTCAGGTCTAAGTCTCATGGCCCTCTATCAGAATTTGGGAAGATTGGAGAAACTTAATTTTTCGCCCCCAAAAAAAACGTAAGGGGTACCACTGTCGTTTTTTTTTCGGGCCTAATTTTTGAGTTTCGATATCTCAGCTCTGGAAGGGGCTAGAGCCTCCATTTTGCACTCAGGTCTAAGTCTCATGGCCCTCTATCAGAATCCAGAGTTTTGGGAAGATTGGAGAAACTTAATTTTTCGCCCAAAAAAAAAAACGTAAGGGGTATCACTGTCGTTTTTTTTTCGGGCCGAATTTTTGAGTTTCGATATCTCAGCTCTGGAAGGGGCTAGAGCCTCCATTTTTGCACTCAGGTCTAAGTCTCATGGCCCTCTATCAGAATTTGGGAAGATTGGAGAAACTTAATTTTTCGCCCAAAAAAAAAAACGTAAGGGGTACCACTGTCGTTTTTTTTTCGGGCCGAATTTTTGAGTTTCGATATCTCAGCTCTGGAAGGGGCTAGAGCCTCCATTTTTGCACTCAGGTCTAAGTCTCATGGCCCTCTATCAGAATTTGGGAAGATTGGAGAAACTTAATTTTTCGCCCAAAAAAAAAAACGTAAGGGGTACCACTGTCATTTTTTTTTCGGGCCTAATTTTTGAGTTTCGATATCTCAGCTCTGGAAGGGGCTAGAGCCTCCATTTTTGCACTCAGGTCTAAGTCTCATGGCCCTCTATCAGAATTTGGGAAGATTGGAGAAACTTAATTTTTCGCCCAAAAAAAAAAAACGTAAGGGGTACCACTGTCGTTTTTTTTTCGGTCCGAATTTTTGAGTTTCGATATCTCAGCTCTGGAAGGGGCTAGAGCCTCCATTTTTGCACTCAGGTCTAAGTCTCATGGCCCTCTATCAGAATTTGGGAAGATTGGAGAAACTTAATTTTTCGCCCAAAAAAAAAAACGTAAGGGGTACCACTGTCGTTTTTTTTTCGGGCCTAATTTTTGAGTTTCGATATCTCAGCTCTGGAAGGGGCTAGAGCCTCCATTTTTGCACTCAGGTCTAAGTCTCATGGCCCTCTATCAGAATCCAGAGTTTTGGGAAGATTGAAGAAACTTAATTTTTCGCCCAAAAAAAAAAAACGTAAGGGGTACCACTGTCGTTTTTTTTTCGGGCCGAATTTTTGAGTTTCGATATCTCAGCTCTGGAAGGGGCTAGAGCCTCCATTTTTGCACTCAGGTCTAAGTCTCATGGCCCTCTATCAGAATTTGGGAAGATTGGAGAAACTTAATTTTTCGCCCAAAAAAAAAACGTAAGGGGTACCACTGTCGTTTTTTTTCGGGCCTAATTTTTGAGTTTCGATATCTCAGCTCTGGAAGGGGCTAGAGCCTCCATTTTTGCACTCAGGTCTAAGTCTCATGGCCCTCTATCAGAATTTGGGAAGATTGGAGAAACTTAATTTTTCGCCCAAAAAAAAAAACGTAAGGGGTACCACTGTCGTTTTTTTTTTCGGGCCGAATTTTTGAGTTTCGATATTTCAGCTCTGGAAGGGGCTAGAGCCTCCATTTTTGCACTCAGGTCTAAGTCTCATGGCCCTCTATCAGAATTTGGGAAGATTGGAGAAACTTAATTTTTCGCCCAAAAAAAAAACATAAGGGGTACCACTGTCGTTTTTTTTCGGGCCTAATTTTTGAGTTTCGATATCTCAGCTCTGGAAGGGACTAGAGCCTCCATTTTTGCACTCAGGTCTAAGTCTCATGGCCCTCTATCAGAATTTGGGAAGATTGGAGAAACTTAATTTTTCGCCCAAAAAAAAAAAAACGTAAGGGGTACCACTGTCGTTTTTTTTTTCTGGCCGAATTTTTGAGTTTCGATATCTCAGCTCTGGAAGGGGCTAGAGCCTCCATTTTTGCACTCAGGTCTAAGTCTCATGGCCCTCTATCAGAATTTGGGAAGATTGGAGAAACTTAATTTTTCGCCAAAAAAAAAAGCGTAAGGGGTACCACTGTCGTTTTTTTTTCGGGCCTAATTTTTGAGTTTCGATATCTCAGCTCTGGAAGGTTCTAGAGCCTCCATTTTTGCACTCAGGTCTAAGTCTCATGACCCTCTATCAGAATCCAGAGTTTTGGGAAGATTGGAGAAACTTAATTTTTCGCCCCAAAAAAAAAAAACCGTAAGGGGTACCACTGTGGGTTTTTTTTAGGGCCGAATTTTTGAGTTTCGATATCTCAGCTCTGGAAGGGGCTAGAGCCTCCATTTTTGCACTCAGGTCTAAGTCTCATGGCCCTCTATCAGAATCCAGAGTTTTGGGAAGATTGAAGAAACTTAATTTTTCGCCCAAAAAAAAAAAACGTAAGGGGTACCACTGTCATTTTTTTTTTCGGGCCGAATTTTCGAGTTTCGATATCTCAGCTCTGGAAGGGGCTAGAGCCTCCATTTTTGCACTCAGGTCTAAGTCTCATGGCCCTCTATCAGAATTTGGGAAGATTGGAGAAACTTAATTTTTCGCCCAAAAAAAAAACCGTAAGGGGTACCACTGTCGTTTTTTTTTCGGGCCTAATTTTTGAGTTTCGATATCTCAGCTCTGGAAGGGGCTAGAGACTCCATTTTTGCACTCAGGTCTAAGTCTCATGGCCCTCTATCAGAATTTGGGAAGATTGGAGAAACTTAATTTTTCGCCCAAAAAAAAAAAACCGTAAGGGGTACCACTGTCATTTTTTTTTCGGGCCTAATTTTTGAGTTTCGATATCTCAGCTCTGGAAGGGGCTAGAGCCTCCATTTTTGCACTCAGGTCTAAGTCTCATGGCCCTCTATCAGAATTTGGGAAGATTGGAGAAACTTAATTTTTCGCCCAAAAAAAAAAACGTAAGGGGTACCACTGTCATTTTTTTTTTCGGGCCTAATTTTTGAGTTTCGATATCTCAGCTCTGGAAGGGGCTAGAGCCTCCATTTTTGCACTCAGGTCTAAGTCTCATGGCCCTCTATCAGAATTTGGGAAGATTGGAGAAACTTAATTTTTCGCCCCAAAAAAAAAACGTAAGGGGTACCACTGTCATTTTTTTTTTCGGGCCTAATTTTTGAGTTTCGATATCTCAGCTCTGGAAGGGGCTAGAGCCTCCATTTTTGCACTCAGGTCTAAGTCTCATGGCCCTCTATCAGAATTTGGGAAGATTGGAGAAACTTAATTTTTCGCCCAAAAAAAAAAAACGTAAGGGGTACCACTGTCGTTTTTTTTTCGGGCCGAATTTTTGAGTTTCGATATCTCAGCTCTGGAAGGGGCTAGAGACTCCATTTTTGCACTCAGGTCTAAGTCTCATGGCCCTCTATCAGAATTTGGGAAGATTGGAGAAACTTAATTTTTCGCCCAAAAAAAAAAAAACGTAAGGGGTACCACTGTCATTTTTTTTTCGGGCCTAATTTTTGAGTTTCGATATCTCAGCTATGGAAGGGGCTAGAGCCTCCATTTTTGCACTCAGGTCTAAGTCTCATGGCCCTCTATCAGAATTTGGGAAGATTGGAGAAACTTAATTTTTCGCCCCAAAAAAAAAACGTAAGGGGTACCACTGTCGTTTTTTTTTCGGGCCGAATTTTTGAGTTTCGATATCTCAGCTCTGGAAGGGGCTAGAGCCTCCATTTTTGCACTCAGGTCTAAGTCTCATGGCCCTCTATCAGAATTTGGGAAGATTGGAGAAACTTAATTTTTCGCCCAAAAAAACAAACAAAAGGGGTACCACTGTCATTTTTTTTTCGGGCCTAATTTTTGAGTTTCGATATCTCAGCTCTGGAAGGGGCTAGAGCCTCCATTTTTGCACTCAGGTCTAAGTCTCATGGCCCTCTATCAGAATTTGGGAAGATTGGAGAAACTTAATTTTTCGCCCAAAAAAAAAAAACGTAAGGGGTACCACTGTCGTTTTTTTTTTCGGGCCGAATTTTTGAGTTTCGATATCTCAGCTCTGGAAGGGGCTAGAGCCTCCATTTTTGCACTCAGGTCTAAGTCTCATGGCCCTCTATCAGAATTTGGGAAGATTGGAGAAACTTAATTTTTCGCCCAAAAAAAAAAACGTAAGGGGTACCACTGTCGTTTTTTTTTTCGGGCCTAATTTTTGAGTTTCGATATCTCAGCTCTGGAAGGGGCTAGAGCCTCCATTTTTGCACTCAGGTCTAAGTCTCATGGCCCTCTATCAGAATCCAGAGTTTTGGGAAGATTGGAGAAACTTAATTTTTCACCCAAAAAAAAAAAAAAACGTAAGGGGTACCACTGTCGTTTTTTTTTCGGGCCGAATTTTTGAGTTTCGATATCTCAGCTCTGGAAGGGGCTAGAGCCTCCATTTTTGCACTCAGGTCTAAGTCTCATGGCCCTCTATCAGAATTTGGGAAGATTGGAGAAACTTAATTTTTCGCCCCAAAAAAAAACGTAAGGGGTACCACTGTCGTTTTTTTTTCGGGCCTAATTTTTGAGTTTCGATATCTCAGCTCTGGAAGGGGCTAGAGCCTCCATTTTTGCACTCAGGTCTAAGTCTCATGGCCCTCTATCAGAATCCAGAGTTTTGGGAAGATTGGAGAAACTTAATTTTTCGCCCCAAAAAAAAACGTAAGGGGTACCACTGTCGTTTTTTTTTCGGGCCGAATTTTTGAGTTTCGATATCTCAGCTCTGGAAGGGGCTAGAGCCTCCATTTTTGCACTCAGGTCTAAGTCTCATGGCCCTCTATCAGAATTTGGGAAGATTGGAGAAACTTAATTTTTCTCCCAAAAAAAAAAACCGTAAGGGGTACCACTGTCGTTTTTTTTTTCGGGCCTAATTTTTGAGTTTCGATATCTCAGCTCTGGAAGGGGCTAGAGACTCCATTTTTGCACTCAGGTCTAAGTCTCATGGCCCTCTATCAGAATTTGGAAAGATTGGAGAAACTTAATTTTTCGCCCAAAAAAAAAAAAAACGTAAGGGGTACCACTGTCGTTTTTTTTTTTCGGGCCGAATTTTTGAGTTTCGATATCTCAGCTCTGGAAGGGGCTAGAGCCTCCATTTTTGCACTCAGGTCTAAGTCTCATGGCCCTCTATAAGAATTTGGGAAGATTGGAGAAACTTAATTTTTCGCCCAAAAAAAAAATGTAAGGGGTACCACTGTCGTTTTTTTTTCGGGCCGAATTTTAGAGTTTCGATATCTCAGCTCTGGAAGGGGCTAGAGACTCCATTTTTGCACTCAGGTCTAAGTCTCATGGCCCTCTATCAGAATTTGGGAAGATTGGAGAAACTTAATTTTTCGCCCAAAAAAAAAAAAACGTAAGGGGTACCACTGTCATTTTTTTTTTCGGGCCTAATTTTTGAGTTTCGATATCTCAGCTATGGAAGGGGCTAGAGCCTCCATTTTTGCACTCAGGTCTAAGTCTCATGGCCCTCTATCAGAATTTGGGAAGATTGGAGAAACTTAATTTTTCGCCCAAAAAAAAAAACGTAAGGGGTACCACTGTCGTTTTTTTTTCGGGCCGAATTTTTGAGTTTCGATATCTCAGCTCTGGAAGGGGCTAGAGCCTCCATTTTTGCACTCAGGTCTAAGTCTCATGGCCCTCTATCAGAATCCAGAGTTTTGGGAAGATTGAAGAAACTTAATTTTTCGCCCAAAAAAAAAAAAACGTAAGGGGTACCACTGTCGTTTTTTTTTTCGGGCCGAATTTTTGAGTTTCGATATCTCAGCTCTGGAAGGGGCTAGAGCCTCCATTTTTGCACTCAGGTCTAAGTCTCATGGCCCTCTATCAGAATTTGGGAAGATTGGAGAAACTTAATTTTTCGCCCAAAAAAAAAAAAACGTAAGGGGTACCACTGTCGTTTTTTTTTCTGGCCGAATTTTTGAGTTTCGATATCTCAGCTCTGGAAGGGGCTAGAGCCTCCATTTTTGCACTCAGGTCTAAGTCTCATGGCCCTCTATCAGAATCCAGAGTTTTGGGAAGATTGGAGAAACTTAATTTTTCGCCCAAAAAAAAAAAAAAACGTAAGGGGTACCACTGTCGTTTTTTTTTCGGGCCGAATTTTTGAGTTTCGATATCTCAGCTCTGGAAGGGGCTAGAGCCTCCATTTTTGCACTCAGGTCTAAGTCTCATGGCCCTCTATCAGAATTTGGGAAGATTGGAGAAACTTAATTTTTCGCCCCAAAAAAAAAACGTAAGGGGTACCACTGTCATTTTTTTTTTCGGGCCTAATTTTTGAGTTTCGATATCTCAGCTCTGGAAGGGGCTAGAGCCTCCATTTTTGCACTCAGGTCTAAGTCTCATGGCCCTCTATCAGAATTTGGGAAGATTGGAGAAACTTAATTTTTCGCCCAAAAAAAAAAAACGTAAGGGGTACCACTGTCGTTTTTTTTTCGGGCCGAATTTTTGAGTTTCGATATCTCAGCTCTGGAAGGTGCTAGAGCCTCCATTTTTGCACTCAGGTCTAAGTCTCATGGCCCTCTATCAGAATTTGGGAAGATTGGAGAAACTTAATTTTTCGCCCAAAAAAAAAAACGTAAGGGGTACCACTGTCGTTTTTTTTTCGGGCCTAATTTTTGAGTTTCGATATCTCAGCTCTGGAAGGGGCTAGAGCCTCCATTTTTGCACTCAGGTCTAAGTCTCATGGCCCTCTATCAGAATTTGGGAAGATTGGAGAAACTTAATTTTTCGCCCCAAAAAAAAAAACGTAAGGGGTACCACTGTCGTTTTTTTTTCGGGCCGAATTTTTGAGTTTCGATATCTCAGCTCTGGAAGGGGCTAGAGCCTCCATTTTTGCACTCAGGTCTAAGTCTCATGGCCCTCTATCAGAATTTGGGAAGATTGGAGAAACTTAATTTTTCGCCCAAAAAAAAAAAAACGTAAGGGGTACCACTGTCATTTTTTTTTCGGGCCTAATTTTTGAGTTTCGATATCTCAGCTATGGAAGGGGCTAGAGCCTCCATTTTTGCACTCAGGTCTAAGTCTCATGGCCCTCTATCAGAATTTGGGAAGATTGGAGAAACTTAATTTTTCACCCCAAAAAAAAAACGTAAGGGGTACCACTGTCGTTTTTTTTTTCGGGCCGAATTTTTGAGTTTCGATATCTCAGCTCTGGAAGGGACTAGAGCCTCCATTTTTGCACTCAGGTCTAAGTCTCATGGCCCTCTATCAGAATTTGGGAAGATTGGAGAAACTTAATTTTTCGCCCAAAAAAAAAAACGTAAGGGGTACCACTGTCATTTTTTTTTCGGGCCTAATTTTTGAGTTTCGATATCTCAGCTCTGGAAGGGGCTAGAGCCTCCATTTTTGCACTCAGGTCTAAGTCTCATGGCCCTCTATCAGAATTTGGGAAGATTGGAGAAACTTAATTTTTCGCCCAAAAAAAAAAAACGTAAGGGGTACCACTGTCGTTTTTTTTTTCGGGCCGAATTTTTGAGTTTCGATATCTCAGCTCTGGAAGGGGCTAGAGCCTCCATTTTTGCACTCAGGTCTAAGTCTCATGGCCCTCTATCAGAATTTGGGAAGATTGGAGAAACTTAATTTTTCGCCCAAAAAAAAAAACGTAAGGGGTGCCACTGTCGTTTTTTTTTCGGGCCTAATTTTTGAGTTTCGATATCTCAGCTCTGGAAGGGGCTAGAGCCTCCATTTTTGCACTCAGGTCTAAGTCTCATGGCCCTCTATCAGAATCCAGAGTTTTGGGAAGATTGGAGAAACTTAATTTTTCACCCAAAAAAAAAAAAAAAACGTAAGGGGTACCACTGTCGTTTTTTTTTCGGGCCGAATTTTTGAGTTTCGATATCTCAGCTCTGGAAGGGGCTAGAGCCTCCATTTTTGCACTCAGGTCTAAGTCTCATGGCCCTCTATCAGAATCCAGAGTTTTGGGAAGATTGGAGAAACTTAATTTTTCGCCCAAAAAAAAAAAACGTAAGGGGTACCACTGTCGTTTTTTTTTCGGGCCGAATTTTTGAGTTTCGATATCTCAGCTCTGGAAGGGGCTAGAGCCTCCATTTTTGCACTCAGGTCTAAGTCTCATGGCCCTCTATCAGAATTTGGGAAGATTGGAGAAACTTAATTTTTCGCCCAAAAAAAAAAACGTAAGGGGTACCACTGTCGTTTTTTTTTCGGGCCGAATTTTTGAGTTTCGATATCTCAGCTCTGGAAGGGGCTAGAGCCTCCATTTTTGCACTCAGGTCTAAGTCTCATGGCCCTCTATCAGAATTTGGGAAGATTGGAGAAACTTAATTTTTCGCCCAAAAAAAAAAACGTAAGGGGTACCACTGTCGTTTTTTTTTCGGGCCGAATTTTTGAGTTTCGATATCTCAGCTCTGGAAGGGGCTAGAGCCTCCATTTTTGCACTCAGGTCTAAGTCTCATGGCCCTCTATCAGAATTTGGGAAGATTGGAGAAACTTAATTTTTCGCCCAAAAAAAAAAACGTAAGGGGTACCACTGTCATTTTTTTTTCGGGCCTAATTTTTGAGTTTCGATATCTCAGCTCTGGAAGGGGCTAGAGCCTCCATTTTTGCACTCAGGTCTAAGTCTCATGGCCCTCTATCAGAATTTGGGAAGATTGGAGAAACTTAATTTTTCGCCCAAAAAAAAAAAACGTAAGGGGTACCACTGTCGTTTTTTTTTTCGGGCCGAATTTTTGAGTTTCGATATCTCAGCTCTGGAAGGGGCTAGAGCCTCCATTTTTGCACTCAGGTCTAAGTCTCATGGCCCTCTATCAGAATTTGGGAAGATTGGAGAAACTTAATTTTTCGCCCAAAAAAAAAAACGTAAGGGGTACCACTGTCGTTTTTTTTTCGGGCCTAATTTTTGAGTTTCGATATCTCAGCTCTGGAAGGGGCTAGAGCCTCCATTTTTGCACTCAGGTCTAAGTCTCATGGCCCTCTATCAGAATCCAGAGTTTTGGGAAGATTGAAGAAACTTAATTTTTCGCCCAAAAAAAAAAACGTAAGGGGTACCACTGTCGTTTTTTTTTTCGGGCCGAATTTTTGAGTTTCGATATCTCAGCTCTGGAAGGGGCTAGAGCCTCCATTTTTGCACTCAGGTCTAAGTCTCATGGCCCTCTATCAGAATTTGGGAAGATTGGAGAAACTTAATTTTTCGCCCAAAAAAAAAACGTAAGGGGTACCACTGTCGTTTTTTTTCGGGCCTAATTTTTGAGTTTCGATATCTCAGTTCTGGAAGGGGCTAGAGCCTCCATTTTTGCACTCAGGTCTAAGTCTCATGGCCCTCTATCAGAATTTGGGAAGATTGGAGAAACTTAATTTTTCGCCCCAAAAAAAAAACGTAAGGGGTACCACTGTCGTTTTTTTTTCGGGCCGAATTTTTGAGTTTCGATATTTCAGCTCTGGAAGGGGCTAGAGCCTCAATTTTTGCACTCAGGTCTAAGTCTCATGGCCCTCTATCAGAATTTGGGAAGATTGGAGAAACTTAATTTTTCGCCCAAAAAAAAAACGTAAAGGGGTACCACTGTCGTTTTTTTTCGGGCCTAATTTTTGAGTTTCGATATCTCAGCTCTGGAAGGGACTAGAGCCTCCATTTTTGCACTCAGGTCTAAGTCTCATGGCCCTCTATCAGAATTTGGGAAGATTGGAGAAACTTAATTTTTCGCCCAAAAAAAAAAAAACGTAAGGGGTACCACTGTCGTTTTTTTTTTCTGGCCGAATTTTTGAGTTTCGATATCTCAGCTCTGGAAGGGGCTAGAGCCTCCATTTTTGCACTCAGGTCTAAGTCTCATGGCCCTCTATCAGAATTTGGGAAGATTGGAGAAACTTAATTTTTCGCCAAAAAAAAAAGCGTAAGGGGTACCACTGTCGTTTTTTTTTCGGGCCTAATTTTTGAGTTTCGATATCTCAGCTCTGGAAGGTTCTAGAGCCTCCATTTTTGCACTCAGGTCTAAGTCTCATGACCCTCTATCAGAATCCAGAGTTTTGGGAAGATTGGAGAAACTTAATTTTTCGCCCCAAAAAAAAAAAACCGTAAGGGGTACCACTGTGGTTTTTTTTTTAGGGCCGAATTTTTGAGTTTCGATATCTCAGCTCTGGAAGGGGCTAGAGCCTCCATTTTTGCACTCAGGTCTAAGTCTCATGGCCCTCTATCAGAATCCAGAGTTTTGGGAAGATTGAAGAAACTTAATTTTTCGCCCAAAAAAAAAAAACGTAAGGGGTACCACTGTCATTTTTTTTTTCGGGCCGAATTTTCGAGTTTCGATATCTCAGCTCTGGAAGGGGCTAGAGCCTCCATTTTTGCACTCAGGTCTAAGTCTCATGGCCCTCTATCAGAATTTGGGAAGATTGGAGAAACTTAATTTTTCGCCCAAAAAAAAAAACCGTAAGGGGTACCACTGTCGTTTTTTTTTCGGGCCTAATTTTTGAGTTTCGATATCTCAGCTCTGGAAGGGGCTAGAGACTCCATTTTTGCACTCAGGTCTAAGTCTCATGGCCCTCTATCAGAATTTGGGAAGATTGGAGAAACTTAATTTTTCGCCCAAAAAAAAAAAACGTAAGGGGTACCACTGTCATTTTTTTTTCGGGCCTAATTTTTGAGTTTCGATATCTCAGCTCTGGAAGGGGCTAGAGCCTCCATTTTTGCACTCAGGTCTAAGTCTCATGGCCCTCTATCAGAATTTGGGAAGATTGGAGAAACTTAATTTTTCGCCCCAAAAAAAAAACGTAAGGGGTACCACTGTCGTTTTTTTTTCAGGCCTAATTTTTGAGTTTCGATATCTCAGCTCTGGAAGGGGCTAGAGCCTCCATTTTTGCACTCAGGTCTAAGTCTCATGGCCCTCTATCAGAATCCAGAGTTTTGGGAAGATTGGAGAAACTTAATTTTTCGCCCAAAAAAAAAAAACGTAAGGGGTACCACTGTCGTTTTTTATTTCGGGCCGAATTTTTGAGTTTCGATATCTCAGCTCTGGAAGGGGCTAGAGCCTCCATTTTTGCACTCAGGTCTAAGTCTCATGGCCCTCTATCAGAATTTGGGAAGATTGGAGAAACTTAATTTTTCGCCCAAAAAAAAAAACGTAAGGGGTACCACTGTCGTTTTTTTTTTCGGGCCGAATTTTTGAGTTTCGATATCTCAGCTCTGGAAGGGGCTAGAGCCTCCATTTTTGCACTCAGGTCTAAGTCTCATGGCCCTCTATCAGAATTTGGGAAGATTGGAGAAACTTAATTTTTCGCCCCAAAAAAAAAACGTAAGGGGTACCACTGTCATTTTTTTTTTTAGGCCTAATTTTTGAGTTTCGATATCTCAGCTATGGAAGGGGCTAGAGCCTCCATTTTTGCACTCAGGTCTAAGTCTCATGGCCCTCTATCAGAATTTGGGAAGATTGGAGAAACTTAATTTTTCGCCCAAAAAAAAAAAAACGTAATGGGTACCACTGTCGTTTTTTTTTTCGGGCCGAATTTTTGAGTTTCGATATCTCAGCTCTGGAAGGGGCTAGAGCCTCCATTTTTGCACTCAGGTCTAAGTCTCATGGCCCTCTATCAGAATTTGGGAAGATTGGAGAAACTTAATTTTTCGCCCAAAAAAAAAAACGTAAGGGGTACCACTGTCGTTTTTTTTTCGGGCCGAATTTTTGAGTTTCGATATCTCAGCTCTGGAAGGGGCTAGAGCCTCCATTTTTGCACTCAGGTCTAAGTCTCATGGCCCTCTATCAGAATTTGGGAAGATTGGAGAAACTTAATTTTTCGCCCAAAAAAAAAAAAACGTAAGGGGTACCACTGTCGTTTTTTTTTCGGGCCGAATTTTTGAGTTTCGATATCTCAGCTCTGGAAGGGGCTAGAGCCTCCATTTTTGCACTCAGGTCTAAGTCTCATGGCCCTCTATCAGAATTTGGAAAGATTGGAGAAACTTAATTTTTCGCCCAAAAAAAAAAAAACGTAAGGGGTACCACTGTCATTTTTTTTTCGGGCCTAATTTTTGAGTTTCGATATCTCAGCTATGGAAGGGGCTAGAGCCTCCATTTTTGCACTCAGGTCTAAGTCTCGTGGCCCTCTATCAGAATTTGGGAAGATTGGAGAAACTTAATTTTTCGCCCCAAAAAAAAAACGTAAGGGGTACCACTGTCATTTTTTTTTCAGGCCTAATTTTTGAGTTTCGATATCTCAGCTATGGAAGGGGCTAGAGCCTCCATTTTTGCACTCAGGTCTAAGTCTCATGGCCCTCTATCAGAATTTGGGAAGATTGGAGAAACTTAATTTTTCGCCCAAAAAAAACAAAAACGTAAGGGGTACCACTGTCGTTTTTTTTTTCGGGCCGAATTTTTGAGTTTCGATATCTCAGCTCTGGAAGGGGCTAGAGCCTCCATTTTTGCACTCAGGTCTAAGTCTCATGGCCCTCTATCAGAATTTGGGAAGATTGGAGAAACTTAATTTTTCGCCCAAAAAAAAAAAATGTAAGGGGTACCACTGTCGTTTTTTTTTCGGGCCGAATTTTTGAGTTTCGATATCTCAGCTCTGGAAGGGGCTAGAGACTCCATTTTTGCACTCAGGTCTAAGTCTCATGGCCCTCTATCAGAATTTGGGAAGATTGGAGAAACTTAATTTTTCGCCCAAAAAAAAAAAATGTAAGGGGTACCACTGTCGTTTTTTTTTCGGGCCGAATTTTTGAGTTTCGATATCTCAGCTCTGGAAGGGGCTAGAGACTCCATTTTTGCACTCAGGTCTAAGTCTCATGGCCCTCTATCAGAATCCAGAGTTTTGGGAAGATTGAAGAAACTTAATTTTTCGCCCAAAAAAAAAAAACGTAAGGGGTACCACTGTCGTTTTTTTTTCGGGCCGAATTTTTGAGTTTCGATATCTCAGCTCTGGAAGGGGCTAGAGCCTCCATTTTTGCACTCAGGTCTAAGTCTCATGGCCCTCTATCAGAATTTGGGAAGATTGGAGAAACTTAATTTTTCGCCCAAAAAAAAAAACGTAAGGGGTACCACTGTCGTTTTTTTTTTCGGGCCGAATTTTTGAGTTTCGATATCTCAGCTCTGGAAGGGGCTAGAGCCTCCATTTTTGCACTCAGGTCTAAGTCTCATGGCCCTCTATCAGAATTTGGAAAGATTGGAGAAACTTAATTTTTCGCCCAAAAAAAAAACGTAAGGGGTACCACTGTCGTTTTTTTTTCGGGCCGAATTTTTGAGTTTCGATATTTCAGCTCTGGAAGGGGCTAGAGCCTCAATTTTTGCACTCAGGTCTAAGTCTCATGGCCCTCTATCAGAATTTGGGAAGATTGGAGAAACTTAATTTTTCGCCCAAAAAAAAAACGTAAAGGGGTACCACTGTCGTTTTTTTTCGGGCCTAATTTTTGAGTTTCGATATCTCAGCTCTGGAAGGGACTAGAGCCTCCATTTTTGCACTCAGGTCTAAGTCTCATGGCCCTCTATCAGAATTTGGGAAGATTGGAGAAACTTAATTTTTCGCCCAAAAAAAAAAAACCGTAAGGGGTACCACTGTCGTTTTTTTTTTCTGGCCGAATTTTTGAGTTTCGATATCTCAGCTCTGGAAGGGGCTAGAGCCTCCATTTTTGCACTCAGGTCTAAGTCTCATGGCCCTCTATCAGAATTTGGGAAGATTGGAGAAACTTAATTTTTCGCCAAAAAAAAAAGCGTAAGGGGTACCACTGTCGTTTTTTTTTCGGGCCTAATTTTTGAGTTTCGATATCTCAGCTCTGGAAGGTTCTAGAGCCTCCATTTTTGCACTCAGGTCTAAGTCTCATGACCCTCTATCAGAATCCAGAGTTTTGGGAAGATTGGAGAAACTTAATTTTTCGCCCCAAAAAAAAAAAACCGTAAGGGGTACCACTGTGGTTTTTTTTTTAGGGCCGAATTTTTGAGTTTCGATATCTCAGCTCTGGAAGGGGCTAGAGCCTCCATTTTTGCACTCAGGTCTAAGTCTCATGGCCCTCTATCAGAATCCAGAGTTTTGGGAAGATTGAAGAAACTTAATTTTTCGCCCAAAAAAAAAAAAACGTAAGGGGTACCACTGTCATTTTTTTTTTCGGGCCGAATTTTCGAGTTTCGATATCTCAGCTCTGGAAGGGGCTAGAGCCTCCATTTTTGCACTCAGGTCTAAGTCTCATGGCCCTCTATCAGAATTTGGGAAGATTGGAGAAACTTAATTTTTCGCCCAAAAAAAAAAACCGTAAGGGGTACCACTGTCGTTTTTTTTTCGGGCCTAATTTTTGAGTTTCGATATCTCAGCTCTGGAAGGGGCTAGAGACTCCATTTTTGCACTCAGGTCTAAGTCTCATGGCCCTCTATCAGAATTTGGGAAGATTGGAGAAACTTAATTTTTCGCCCAAAAAAAAAAAACGTAAGGGGTACCACTGTCATTTTTTTTTCGGGCCTAATTTTTGAGTTTCGATATCTCAGCTCTGGAAGGGGCTAGAGCCTCCATTTTTGCACTCAGGTCTAAGTCTCATGGCCCTCTATCAGAATTTGGGAAGATTGGAGAAACTTAATTTTTCGCCCCAAAAAAAAAACGTAAGGGGTACCACTGTCGTTTTTTTTTTCAGGCCTAATTTTTGAGTTTCGATATCTCAGCTCTGGAAGGGGCTAGAGCCTCCATTTTTGCACTCAGGTCTAAGTCTCATGGCCCTCTATCAGAATCCAGAGTTTTGGGAAGATTGGAGAAACTTAATTTTTCGCCCAAAAAAAAAAACGTAAGGGGTACCACTGTCGTTTTTTATTTCGGGCCGAATTTTTGAGTTTCGATATCTCAGCTCTGGAAGGGGCTAGAGCCTCCATTTTTGCACTCAGGTCTAAGTCTCATGGCCCTCTATCAGAATTTGGGAAGATTGGAGAAACTTAATTTTTCGCCCAAAAAAAAAAACGTAAGGGGTACCACTGTCGTTTTTTTTTTCGGGCCGAATTTTTGAGTTTCGATATCTCAGCTCTGGAAGGGGCTAGAGCCTCCATTTTTGCACTCAGGTCTAAGTCTCATGGCCCTCTATCAGAATTTGGGAAGATTGGAGAAACTTAATTTTTCGCCCCAAAAAAAAAACGTAAGGGGTACCACTGTCATTTTTTTTTTTAGGCCTAATTTTTGAGTTTCGATATCTCAGCTATGGAAGGGGCTAGAGCCTCCATTTTTGCACTCAGGTCTAAGTCTCATGGCCCTCTATCAGAATTTGGGAAGATTGGAGAAACTTAATTTTTCGCCCAAAAAAAAAAAAACGTAATGGGTACCACTGTCGTTTTTTTTTTCGGGCCGAATTTTTGAGTTTCGATATCTCAGCTCTGGAAGGGGCTAGAGCCTCCATTTTTGCACTCAGGTCTAAGTCTCATGGCCCTCTATCAGAATTTGGGAAGATTGGAGAAACTTAATTTTTCGCCCAAAAAAAAAAACGTAAGGGGTACCACTGTCGTTTTTTTTTCGGGCCGAATTTTTGAGTTTCGATATCTCAGCTCTGGAAGGGGCTAGAGCCTCCATTTTTGCACTCAGGTCTAAGTCTCATGGCCCTCTATCAGAATTTGGGAAGATTGGAGAAACTTAATTTTTCGCCCAAAAAAAAAAAAACGTAAGGGGTACCACTGTCGTTTTTTTTTCGGGCCGAATTTTTGAGTTTCGATATCTCAGCTCTGGAAGGGGCTAGAGCCTCCATTTTTGCACTCAGGTCTAAGTCTCATGGCCCTCTATCAGAATTTGGAAAGATTGGAGAAACTTAATTTTTCGCCCAAAAAAAAAAAAAACGTAAGGGGTACCACTGTCATTTTTTTTTCGGGCCTAATTTTTGAGTTTCGATATCTCAGCTATGGAAGGGGCTAGAGCCTCCATTTTTGCACTCAGGTCTAAGTCTCATGGCCCTCTATCAGAATTTGGGAAGATTGGAGAAACTTAATTTTTCGCCCCAAAAAAAAAACGTAAGGGGTACCACTGTCATTTTTTTTTCAGGCCTAATTTTTGAGTTTCGATATCTCAGCTATGGAAGGGGCTAGAGCCTCCATTTTTGCACTCAGGTCTAAGTCTCATGGCCCTCTATCAGAATTTGGGAAGATTGGAGAAACTCAAAAATTCGGCCCGAAAAAAAACGACAGTGGTACCCCTTACGTTTTTTTTTTTGGGCGAAAAATTAAGTTTCTCCAATCTTCCCAAATTCTGATAGAGGGCCATGAGACTTAGACCTGAGTGCAAAAATGGAGGCTCTAGCCCCTTCCATAGCTGAGATATCGAAACTCAAAAATTAGGCCCGAAAAAAAAATGACAGTGGTACCCCTTACGTTTTTTTTTTTTTGGGCGAAAAATTAAGTTTCTCCTCTAAGTCTCATGGCCCTCTATCAGAATTTGGGAAGATTGGAGAAACTTAATTTTTCGCCCAAAAAAAAAAAAACGTAAGGGGTACCACTGTCATTTTTTTTTCGGGCCTAATTTTTGAGTTTCGATATCTCAGCTATGGAAGGGGCTAGAGCCTCCATTTTTGCACTCAGGTCTAAGTCTCATGGCCCTCTATCAGAATTTGGGAAGATTGGAGAAACTTAATTTTTCGCCCCAAAAAAAAACGTAAGGGGTACCACTGTCGTTTTTTTTTTCGGGCCGAATTTTTGAGTTTCGATATCTCAGCTCTGGAAGGGACTAGAGCCTCCATTTTTGCACTCAGGTCTAAGTCTCATGGCCCTCTATCAGAATTTGGGAAGATTGGAGAAACTTAATTTTTCGCCCAAAAAAAAAAACGTACGGGGTACCACTGTCATTTTTTTTTCGGGCCTAATTTTTGAGTTTCGATATCTCAGCTCTGGAAGGGGCTAGAGCCTCCATTTTTGCACTCAGGTCTAAGTCTCATGGCCCTCTATCAGAATTTGGGAAGATTGGAGAAACTTAATTTTTCGCCCAAAAAAAAAAACGTAAGGGGTGCCACTGTCGTTTTTTTTTCGGGCCTAATTTTTGAGTTTCGATATCTCAGCTCTGGAAGGGGCTAGAGCCTCCATTTTTGCACTCAGGTCTAAGTCTCATGGCCCTCTATCAGAATCCAGAGTTTTGGGAAGATTGGAGAAACTTAATTTTTCACCCAAAAAAAAAAAAAACGTAAGGGGTACCACTGTCGTTTTTTTTTCGGGCCGAATTTTTGAGTTTCGATATCTCAGCTCTGGAAGGGGCTAGAGCCTCCATTTTTGCACTCAGGTCTAAGTCTCATGGCCCTCTATCAGAATTTGGGAAGATTGGAGAAACTTAATTTTTCGCCCCCAAAAAAAACGTAAGGGGTACCACTGTCGTTTTTTTTTCGGGCCTAATTTTTGAGTTTCGATATCTCAGCTCTGGAAGGGGCTAGAGCCTCCATTTTGCACTCAGGTCTAAGTCTCATGGCCCTCTATCAGAATCCAGAGTTTTGGGAAGATTGGAGAAACTTAATTTTTCGCCCAAAAAAAAAAAACGTAAGGGGTATCACTGTCGTTTTTTTTTCGGGCCGAATTTTTGAGTTTCGATATCTCAGCTCTGGAAGGGGCTAGAGCCTCCATTTTTGCACTCAGGTCTAAGTCTCATGGCCCTCTATCAGAATTTGGGAAGATTGGAGAAACTTAATTTTTCGCCCAAAAAAAAAAACGTAAGGGGTACCACTGTCGTTTTTTTTTCGGGCCGAATTTTTGAGTTTCGATATCTCAGCTCTGGAAGGGGCTAGAGCCTCCATTTTTGCACTCAGGTCTAAGTCTCATGGCCCTCTATCAGAATTTGGGAAGATTGGAGAAACTTAATTTTTCGCCCAAAAAAAAAAACGTAAGGGGTACCACTGTCGTTTTTTTTTCGGGCCGAATTTTTGAGTTTCGATATCTCAGCTCTGGAAGGGGCTAGAGCCTCCATTTTTGCACTCAGGTCTAAGTCTCATGGCCCTCTATCAGAATTTGGGAAGATTGGAGAAACTTAATTTTTCGCCCAAAAAAAAAAACGTAAGGGGTACCACTGTCATTTTTTTTTCGGGCCTAATTTTTGAGTTTCGATATCTCAGCTCTGGAAGGGGCTAGAGCCTCCATTTTTGCACTCAGGTCTAAGTCTCATGGCCCTCTATCAGAATTTGGGAAGATTGGAGAAACTTAATTTTTCGCCCAAAAAAAAAAAACGTAAGGGGTACCACTGTCGTTTTTTTTTCGGTCCGAATTTTTGAGTTTCGATATCTCAGCTCTGGAAGGGGCTAGAGCCTCCATTTTTGCACTCAGGTCTAAGTCTCATGGCCCTCTATCAGAATTTGGGAAGATTGGAGAAACTTAATTTTTCGCCCAAAAAAAAAAACGTAAGGGGTACCACTGTCGTTTTTTTTTCGGGCCTAATTTTTGAGTTTCGATATCTCAGCTCTGGAAGGGGCTAGAGCCTCCATTTTTGCACTCAGGTCTAAGTCTCATGGCCCTCTATCAGAATCCAGAGTTTTGGGAAGATTGAAGAAACTTAATTTTTCGCCCAAAAAAAAAAAACGTAAGGGGTACCACTGTCGTTTTTTTTTCGGGCCGAATTTTTGAGTTTCGATATCTCAGCTCTGGAAGGGGCTAGAGCCTCCATTTTTGCACTCAGGTCTAAGTCTCATGGCCCTCTATCAGAATTTGGGAAGATTGGAGAAACTTAATTTTTCGCCCAAAAAAAAAACGTAAGGGGTACCACTGTCGTTTTTTTTCGGGCCTAATTTTTGAGTTTCGATATCTCAGCTCTGGAAGGGGCTAGAGCCTCCATTTTTGCACTCAGGTCTAAGTCTCATGGCCCTCTATCAGAATTTGGGAAGATTGGAGAAACTTAATTTTTCGCCCAAAAAAAAAAACGTAAGGGGTACCACTGTCGTTTTTTTTTCGGGCCGAATTTTTGAGTTTCGATATTTCAGCTCTGGAAGGGGCTAGAGCCTCCATTTTTGCACTCAGGTCTAAGTCTCATGGCCCTCTATCAGAATTTGGGAAGATTGGAGAAACTTAATTTTTCGCCCAAAAAAAAAACATAAGGGGTACCACTGTCGTTTTTTTTCGGGCCTAATTTTTGAGTTTCGATATCTCAGCTCTGGAAGGGACTAGAGCCTCCATTTTTGCACTCAGGTCTAAGTCTCATGGCCCTCTATCAGAATTTGGGAAGATTGGAGAAACTTAATTTTTCGCCCAAAAAAAAAAAAAACGTAAGGGGTACCACTGTCGTTTTTTTTTTCTGGCCGAATTTTTGAGTTTCGATATCTCAGCTCTGGAAGGGGCTAGAGCCTCCATTTTTGCACTCAGGTCTAAGTCTCATGGCCCTCTATCAGAATTTGGGAAGATTGGAGAAACTTAATTTTTCGCCAAAAAAAAAAGCGTAAGGGGTACCACTGTCGTTTTTTTTTCGGGCCTAATTTTTGAGTTTCGATATCTCAGCTCTGGAAGGTTCTAGAGCCTCCATTTTTGCACTCAGGTCTAAGTCTCATGACCCTCTATCAGAATCCAGAGTTTTGGGAAGATTGGAGAAACTTAATTTTTCGCCCCAAAAAAAAAAAACCGTAAGGGGTACCACTGTGGGTTTTTTTTAGGGCCGAATTTTTGAGTTTCGATATCTCAGCTCTGGAAGGGGCTAGAGCCTCCATTTTTGCACTCAGGTCTAAGTCTCATGGCCCTCTATCAGAATCCAGAGTTTTGGGAAGATTGAAGAAACTTAATTTTTCGCCCAAAAAAAAAAAACGTAAGGGGTACCACTGTCATTTTTTTTTTCGGGCCGAATTTTCGAGTTTCGATATCTCAGCTCTGGAAGGGGCTAGAGCCTCCATTTTTGCACTCAGGTCTAAGTCTCATGGCCCTCTATCAGAATTTGGGAAGATTGGAGAAACTTAATTTTTCGCCCAAAAAAAAAACCGTAAGGGGTACCACTGTCGTTTTTTTTTCGGGCCTAATTTTTGAGTTTCGATATCTCAGCTCTGGAAGGGGCTAGAGACTCCATTTTTGCACTCAGGTCTAAGTCTCATGGCCCTCTATCAGAATTTGGGAAGATTGGAGAAACTTAATTTTTCGCCCAAAAAAAAAAAACCGTAAGGGGTACCACTGTCATTTTTTTTTCGGGCCTAATTTTTGAGTTTCGATATCTCAGCTCTGGAAGGGGCTAGAGCCTCCATTTTTGCACTCAGGTCTAAGTCTCATGGCCCTCTATCAGAATTTGGGAAGATTGGAGAAACTTAATTTTTCGCCCAAAAAAAAAAACGTAAGGGGTACCACTGTCATTTTTTTTTTCGGGCCTAATTTTTGAGTTTCGATATCTCAGCTCTGGAAGGGGCTAGAGCCTCCATTTTTGCACTCAGGTCTAAGTCTCATGGCCCTCTATCAGAATTTGGGAAGATTGGAGAAACTTAATTTTTCGCCCCAAAAAAAAAACGTAAGGGGTACCACTGTCATTTTTTTTTTCGGGCCTAATTTTTGAGTTTCGATATCTCAGCTCTGGAAGGGGCTAGAGCCTCCATTTTTGCACTCAGGTCTAAGTCTCATGGCCCTCTATCAGAATTTGGGAAGATTGGAGAAACTTAATTTTTCGCCCAAAAAAAAAAAACGTAAGGGGTACCACTGTCGTTTTTTTTTCGGGCCTAATTTTTGAGTTTCGATATCTCAGCTATGGAAGGGGCTAGAGCCTCCATTTTTGCACTCAGGTCTAAGTCTCATGGCCCTCTATCAGAATTTGGGAAGATTGGAGAAACTTAATTTTTCGCCCAAAAAAACAAACAAAAGGGGTACCACTGTCATTTTTTTTTCGGGCCTAATTTTTGAGTTTCGATATCTCAGCTCTGGAAGGGGCTAGAGCCTCCATTTTTGCACTCAGGTCTAAGTCTCATGGCCCTCTATCAGAATCCAGAGTTTTGGGAAGATTGGAGAAACTTAATTTTTCACCCAAAAAAAAAAAAAAACGTAAGGGGTACCACTGTCGTTTTTTTTTCGGGCCGAATTTTTGAGTTTCGATATCTCAGCTCTGGAAGGGGCTAGAGCCTCCATTTTTGCACTCAGGTCTAAGTCTCATGGCCCTCTATCAGAATTTGGGAAGATTGGAGAAACTTAATTTTTCGCCCCCAAAAAAAACGTAAGGGGTACCACTGTCGTTTTTTTTTCGGGCCTAATTTTTGAGTTTCGATATCTCAGCTCTGGAAGGGGCTAGAGCCTCCATTTTGCACTCAGGTCTAAGTCTCATGGCCCTCTATCAGAATCCAGAGTTTTGGGAAGATTGGAGAAACTTAATTTTTCGCCCAAAAAAAAAAAACGTAAGGGGTATCACTGTCGTTTTTTTTTCGGGCCGAATTTTTGAGTTTCGATATCTCAGCTCTGGAAGGGGCTAGAGCCTCCATTTTTGCACTCAGGTCTAAGTCTCATGGCCCTCTATCAGAATTTGGGAAGATTGGAGAAACTTAATTTTTCGCCCAAAAAAAAAAACGTAAGGGGTACCACTGTCGTTTTTTTTTCGGGCCGAATTTTTGAGTTTCGATATCTCAGCTCTGGAAGGGGCTAGAGCCTCCATTTTTGCACTCAGGTCTAAGTCTCATGGCCCTCTATCAGAATTTGGGAAGATTGGAGAAACTTAATTTTTCGCCCAAAAAAAAAAACGTAAGGGGTACCACTGTCGTTTTTTTTTCGGGCCGAATTTTTGAGTTTCGATATCTCAGCTCTGGAAGGGGCTAGAGCCTCCATTTTTGCACTCAGGTCTAAGTCTCATGGCCCTCTATCAGAATTTGGGAAGATTGGAGAAACTTAATTTTTCGCCCAAAAAAAAAAACGTAAGGGGTACCACTGTCATTTTTTTTTCGGGCCTAATTTTTGAGTTTCGATATCTCAGCTCTGGAAGGGGCTAGAGCCTCCATTTTTGCACTCAGGTCTAAGTCTCATGGCCCTCTATCAGAATTTGGGAAGATTGGAGAAACTTAATTTTTCGCCCAAAAAAAAAAAACGTAAGGGGTACCACTGTCGTTTTTTTTTCGGTCCGAATTTTTGAGTTTCGATATCTCAGCTCTGGAAGGGGCTAGAGCCTCCATTTTTGCACTCAGGTCTAAGTCTCATGGCCCTCTATCAGAATTTGGGAAGATTGGAGAAACTTAATTTTTCGCCCAAAAAAAAAAACGTAAGGGGTACCACTGTCGTTTTTTTTTCGGGCCTAATTTTTGAGTTTCGATATCTCAGCTCTGGAAGGGGCTAGAGCCTCCATTTTTGCACTCAGGTCTAAGTCTCATGGCCCTCTATCAGAATCCAGAGTTTTGGGAAGATTGAAGAAACTTAATTTTTCGCCCAAAAAAAAAAAACGTAAGGGGTACCACTGTCGTTTTTTTTTCGGGCCGAATTTTTGAGTTTCGATATCTCAGCTCTGGAAGGGGCTAGAGCCTCCATTTTTGCACTCAGGTCTAAGTCTCATGGCCCTCTATCAGAATTTGGGAAGATTGGAGAAACTTAATTTTTCGCCCAAAAAAAAAACGTAAGGGGTACCACTGTCGTTTTTTTTCGGGCCTAATTTTTGAGTTTCGATATCTCAGCTCTGGAAGGGGCTAGAGCCTCCATTTTTGCACTCAGGTCTAAGTCTCATGGCCCTCTATCAGAATTTGGGAAGATTGGAGAAACTTAATTTTTCGCCCAAAAAAAAAAACGTAAGGGGTACCACTGTCGTTTTTTTTTCGGGCCGAATTTTTGAGTTTCGATATTTCAGCTCTGGAAGGGGCTAGAGCCTCCATTTTTGCACTCAGGTCTAAGTCTCATGGCCCTCTATCAGAATTTGGGAAGATTGGAGAAACTTAATTTTTCGCCCAAAAAAAAAACATAAGGGGTACCACTGTCGTTTTTTTTCGGGCCTAATTTTTGAGTTTCGATATCTCAGCTCTGGAAGGGACTAGAGCCTCCATTTTTGCACTCAGGTCTAAGTCTCATGGCCCTCTATCAGAATTTGGGAAGATTGGAGAAACTTAATTTTTCGCCCAAAAAAAAAAAAAACGTAAGGGGTACCACTGTCGTTTTTTTTTTCTGGCCGAATTTTTGAGTTTCGATATCTCAGCTCTGGAAGGGGCTAGAGCCTCCATTTTTGCACTCAGGTCTAAGTCTCATGGCCCTCTATCAGAATTTGGGAAGATTGGAGAAACTTAATTTTTCGCCAAAAAAAAAAGCGTAAGGGGTACCACTGTCGTTTTTTTTTCGGGCCTAATTTTTGAGTTTCGATATCTCAGCTCTGGAAGGTTCTAGAGCCTCCATTTTTGCACTCAGGTCTAAGTCTCATGACCCTCTATCAGAATCCAGAGTTTTGGGAAGATTGGAGAAACTTAATTTTTCGCCCCAAAAAAAAAAAACCGTAAGGGGTACCACTGTGGGTTTTTTTTAGGGCCGAATTTTTGAGTTTCGATATCTCAGCTCTGGAAGGGGCTAGAGCCTCCATTTTTGCACTCAGGTCTAAGTCTCATGGCCCTCTATCAGAATCCAGAGTTTTGGGAAGATTGAAGAAACTTAATTTTTCGCCCAAAAAAAAAAAACGTAAGGGGTACCACTGTCATTTTTTTTTTCGGGCCGAATTTTCGAGTTTCGATATCTCAGCTCTGGAAGGGGCTAGAGCCTCCATTTTTGCACTCAGGTCTAAGTCTCATGGCCCTCTATCAGAATTTGGGAAGATTGGAGAAACTTAATTTTTCGCCCAAAAAAAAAACCGTAAGGGGTACCACTGTCGTTTTTTTTTCGGGCCTAATTTTTGAGTTTCGATATCTCAGCTCTGGAAGGGGCTAGAGACTCCATTTTTGCACTCAGGTCTAAGTCTCATGGCCCTCTATCAGAATTTGGGAAGATTGGAGAAACTTAATTTTTCGCCCAAAAAAAAAAAACCGTAAGGGGTACCACTGTCATTTTTTTTTCGGGCCTAATTTTTGAGTTTCGATATCTCAGCTCTGGAAGGGGCTAGAGCCTCCATTTTTGCACTCAGGTCTAAGTCTCATGGCCCTCTATCAGAATTTGGGAAGATTGGAGAAACTTAATTTTTCGCCCAAAAAAAAAAACGTAAGGGGTACCACTGTCATTTTTTTTTTCGGGCCTAATTTTTGAGTTTCGATATCTCAGCTCTGGAAGGGGCTAGAGCCTCCATTTTTGCACTCAGGTCTAAGTCTCATGGCCCTCTATCAGAATTTGGGAAGATTGGAGAAACTTAATTTTTCGCCCCAAAAAAAAAACGTAAGGGGTACCACTGTCATTTTTTTTTTCGGGCCTAATTTTTGAGTTTCGATATCTCAGCTCTGGAAGGGGCTAGAGCCTCCATTTTTGCACTCAGGTCTAAGTCTCATGGCCCTCTATCAGAATTTGGGAAGATTGGAGAAACTTAATTTTTCGCCCAAAAAAAAAAAACGTAAGGGGTACCACTGTCGTTTTTTTTTCGGGCCGAATTTTTGAGTTTCGATATCTCAGCTCTGGAAGGGGCTAGAGACTCCATTTTTGCACTCAGGTCTAAGTCTCATGGCCCTCTATCAGAATTTGGGAAGATTGGAGAAACTTAATTTTTCGCCCAAAAAAAAAAAAACGTAAGGGGTACCACTGTCATTTTTTTTTCGGGCCTAATTTTTGAGTTTCGATATCTCAGCTATGGAAGGGGCTAGAGCCTCCATTTTTGCACTCAGGTCTAAGTCTCATGGCCCTCTATCAGAATTTGGGAAGATTGGAGAAACTTAATTTTTCGCCCCAAAAAAAAAACGTAAGGGGTACCACTGTCGTTTTTTTTTCGGGCCGAATTTTTGAGTTTCGATATCTCAGCTCTGGAAGGGGCTAGAGCCTCCATTTTTGCACTCAGGTCTAAGTCTCATGGCCCTCTATCAGAATTTGGGAAGATTGGAGAAACTTAATTTTTCGCCCAAAAAAACAAACAAAAGGGGTACCACTGTCATTTTTTTTTCGGGCCTAATTTTTGAGTTTCGATATCTCAGCTCTGGAAGGGGCTAGAGCCTCCATTTTTGCACTCAGGTCTAAGTCTCATGGCCCTCTATCAGAATTTGGGAAGATTGGAGAAACTTAATTTTTCGCCCAAAAAAAAAAAACGTAAGGGGTACCACTGTCGTTTTTTTTTTCGGGCCGAATTTTTGAGTTTCGATATCTCAGCTCTGGAAGGGGCTAGAGCCTCCATTTTTGCACTCAGGTCTAAGTCTCATGGCCCTCTATCAGAATTTGGGAAGATTGGAGAAACTTAATTTTTCGCCCAAAAAAAAAAACGTAAGGGGTACCACTGTCGTTTTTTTTTTCGGGCCTAATTTTTGAGTTTCGATATCTCAGCTCTGGAAGGGGCTAGAGCCTCCATTTTTGCACTCAGGTCTAAGTCTCATGGCCCTCTATCAGAATCCAGAGTTTTGGGAAGATTGGAGAAACTTAATTTTTCACCCAAAAAAAAAAAAAAACGTAAGGGGTACCACTGTCGTTTTTTTTTCGGGCCTAATTTTTGAGTTTCGATATCTCAGCTCTGGAAGGGGCTAGAGCCTCCATTTTTGCACTCAGGTCTAAGTCTCATGGCCCTCTATCAGAATCCAGAGTTTTGGGAAGATTGGAGAAACTTAATTTTTCGCCCCAAAAAAAAACGTAAGGGGTACCACTGTCGTTTTTTTTTCGGGCCGAATTTTTGAGTTTCGATATCTCAGCTCTGGAAGGGGCTAGAGCCTCCATTTTTGCACTCAGGTCTAAGTCTCATGGCCCTCTATCAGAATTTGGGAAGATTGGAGAAACTTAATTTTTCTCCCAAAAAAAAAAACCGTAAGGGGTACCACTGTCGTTTTTTTTTCGGGCCTAATTTTTGAGTTTCGATATCTCAGCTCTGGAAGGGGCTAGAGACTCCATTTTTGCACTCAGGTCTAAGTCTCATGGCCCTCTATCAGAATTTGGAAAGATTGGAGAAACTTAATTTTTCGCCCAAAAAAAAAAAAACGTAAGGGGTACCACTGTCGTTTTTTTTTTCGGGCCGAATTTTTGAGTTTCGATATCTCAGCTCTGGAAGGGGCTAGAGCCTCCATTTTTGCACTCAGGTCTAAGTCTCATGGCCCTCTATAAGAATTTGGGAAGATTGGAGAAACTTAATTTTTCGCCCAAAAAAAAAATGTAAGGGGTACCACTGTCGTTTTTTTTTCGGGCCGAATTTTTGAGTTTCGATATCTCAGCTCTGGAAGGGGCTAGAGACTCCATTTTTGCACTCAGGTCTAAGTCTCATGGCCCTCTATCAGAATTTGGGAAGATTGGAGAAACTTAATTTTTCGCCCAAAAAAAAAAAACGTAAGGGGTACCACTGTCATTTTTTTTTTCGGGCCTAATTTTTGAGTTTCGATATCTCAGCTATGGAAGGGGCTAGAGCCTCCATTTTTGCACTCAGGTCTAAGTCTCATGGCCCTCTATCAGAATTTGGGAAGATTGGAGAAACTTAATTTTTCGCCCAAAAAAAAAAACGTAAGGGGTACCACTGTCGTTTTTTTTTCGGGCCGAATTTTTGAGTTTCGATATCTCAGCTCTGGAAGGGGCTAGAGCCTCCATTTTTGCACTCAGGTCTAAGTCTCATGGCCCTCTATCAGAATCCAGAGTTTTGGGAAGATTGGAGAAACTTAATTTTTCACCCAAAAAAAAAAAAAAACGTAAGGGGTACCACTGTCGTTTTTTTTTCGGGCCGAATTTTTGAGTTTCGATATCTCAGCTCTGGAAGGGGCTAGAGCCTCCATTTTTGCACTCAGGTCTAAGTCTCATGGCCCTCTATCAGAATTTGGGAAGATTGGAGAAACTTAATTTTTCGCCCCAAAAAAAAACGTAAGGGGTGCCACTGTCGTTTTTTTTTCGGGCCTAATTTTTGAGTTTCGATATCTCAGCTCTGGAAGGGGCTAGAGCCTCCATTTTTGCACTCAGGTCTAAGTCTCATGGCCCTCTATCAGAATCCAGAGTTTTGGGAAGATTGGAGAAACTTAATTTTTCGCCCAAAAAAAAAAAAAACGTAAGGGGTACCACTGTCGTTTTTTTTTTCGGGCCGAATTTTTGAGTTTCGATATCTCAGCTCTGGAAGGGGCTAGAGCCTCCATTTTTGCACTCAGGTCTAAGTCTCATGGCCCTCTATAAGAATTTGGGAAGATTGGAGAAACTTAATTTTTCGCCCAAAAAAAAAACGTAAGGGGTACCACTGTCGTTTTTTTTTCGGGCCGAATTTTTGAGTTTCGATATCTCAGCTCTGGAAGGGGCTAGAGCCTCCATTTTTGCACTCAGGTCTAAGTCTCATGGCCCTCTATCAGAATTTGGGAAGATTGGAGAAACTTAATTTTTCGCCCAAAAAAAAAAAACGTAAGGGGTACCACTGTCGTTTTTTTTTCGGGCCGAATTTTTGAGTTTCGATATCTCAGCTCTGGAAGGGGCTAGAGCCTCCATTTTTGCACTCAGGTCTAAGTCTCATGGCCCTCTATCAGAATTTGGGAAGATTGGAGAAACTTAATTTTTCGCCCAAAAAAAAAAACGTAAGGGGTACCACTGTCGTTTTTTTTTCGGGCCGAATTTTTGAGTTTCGATATCTCAGCTCTGGAAGGGGCTAGAGCCTCCATTTTTGCACTCAGGTCTAAGTCTCATGGCCCTCTATCAGAATTTGGGAAGATTGGAGAAACTTAATTTTTCGCCCAAAAAAAAAAACGTAAGGGGTACCACTGTCATTTTTTTTTCGGGCCTAATTTTTGAGTTTCGATATCTCAGCTCTGGAAGGGGCTAGAGCCTCCATTTTTGCACTCAGGTCTAAGTCTCATGGCCCTCTATCAGAATTTGGGAAGATTGGAGAAACTTAATTTTTCGCCCAAAAAAAAAAAACGTAAGGGGTACCACTGTCGTTTTTTTTTTCGGGCCGAATTTTTGAGTTTCGATATCTCAGCTCTGGAAGGGGCTAGAGCCTCCATTTTTGCACTCAGGTCTAAGTCTCATGGCCCTCTATCAGAATTTGGGAAGATTGGAGAAACTTAATTTTCCGCCCAAAAAAAAAAACGTAAGGGGTACCACTGTCGTTTTTTTTTCGGGCCTAATTTTTGAGTTTCGATATCTCAGCTCTGGAAGGGGCTAGAGCCTCCATTTTTGCACTCAGGTCTAAGTCTCATGGCCCTCTATCAGAATCCAGAGTTTTGGGAAGATTGAAGAAACTTAATTTTTCGCCCAAAAAAAAAAACGTAAGGGGTACCACTGTCGTTTTTTTTTTCGGGCCGAATTTTTGAGTTTCGATATCTCAGCTCTGGAAGGGGCTAGAGCCTCCATTTTTGCACTCAGGTCTAAGTCTCATGGCCCTCTATCAGAATTTGGGAAGATTGGAGAAACTTAATTTTTCGCCCAAAAAAAAAACGTAAGGGGTACCACTGTCGTTTTTTTTCGGGCCTAATTTTTGAGTTTCGATATCTCAGTTCTGGAAGGGGCTAGAGCCTCCATTTTTGCACTCAGGTCTAAGTCTCATGGCCCTCTATCAGAATTTGGGAAGATTGGAGAAACTTAATTTTTCGCCCAAAAAAAAAACGTAAGGGGTACCACTGTCGTTTTTTTTTCGGGCCGAATTTTTGAGTTTCGATATTTCAGCTCTGGAAGGGGCTAGAGCCTCAATTTTTGCACTCAGGTCTAAGTCTCATGGCCCTCTATCAGAATTTGGGAAGATTGGAGAAACTTAATTTTTCGCCCAAAAAAAAAACGTAAAGGGGTACCACTGTCGTTTTTTTTCGGGCCTAATTTTTGAGTTTCGATATCTCAGCTCTGGAAGGGACTAGAGCCTCCATTTTTGCACTCAGGTCTAAGTCTCATGGCCCTCTATCAGAATTTGGGAAGATTGGAGAAACTTAATTTTTCGCCCAAAAAAAAAAAAAAACGTAAGGGGTACCACTGTCGTTTTTTTTTTCTGGCCGAATTTTTGAGTTTCGATATCTCAGCTCTGGAAGGGGCTAGAGCCTCCATTTTTGCACTCAGGTCTAAGTCTCATGGCCCTCTATCAGAATTTGGGAAGATTGGAGAAACTTAATTTTTCGCCAAAAAAAAAAAGCGTAAGGGGTACCACTGTCGTTTTTTTTTCGGGCCTAATTTTTGAGTTTCGATATCTCAGCTCTGGAAGGTTCTAGAGCCTCCATTTTTGCACTCAGGTCTAAGTCTCATGACCCTCTATCAGAATCCAGAGTTTTGGGAAGATTGGAGAAACTTAATTTTTCGCCCCCAAAAAAAAAAACCGTAAGGGGTACCACTGTCATTTTTTTTTTCGGGCCGAATTTTCGAGTTTCGATATCTCAGCTCTGGAAGGGGCTAGAGCCTCCATTTTTGCACTCAGGTCTAAGTCTCATGGCCCTCTATCAGAATTTGGGAAGATTGGAGAAACTTAATTTTTCGCCCAAAAAAAAAAACCGTAAGGGGTACCACTGTCGTTTTTTTTTCGGGCCTAATTTTTGAGTTTCGATATCTCAGCTCTGGAAGGGGCTAGAGACTCCATTTTTGCACTCAGGTCTAAGTCTCATGGCCCTCTATCAGAATTTGGGAAGATTGGAGAAACTTAATTTTTCGCCCAAAAAAAAAAAACGTAAGGGGTACCACTGTCATTTTTTTTTCGGGCCTAATTTTTGAGTTTCGATATCTCAGCTCTGGAAGGGGCTAGAGCCTCCATTTTTGCACTCAGGTCTAAGTCTCATGGCCCTCTATCAGAATTTGGGAAGATTGGAGAAACTTAATTTTTCGCCCAAAAAAAAAAAACGTAAGGGGTACCACTGTCATTTTTTTTTTCGGGCCTAATTTTTGAGTTTCGATATCTCAGCTCTGGAAGGGGCTAGAGCCTCCATTTTTGCACTCAGGTCTAAGTCTCATGGCCCTCTATCAGAATTTGGGAAGATTGGAGAAACTTAATTTTTCGCCCAAAAAAAAAAACGTAAGGGGTACCACTGTCGTTTTTTTTTCGGGCCGAATTTTTGAGTTTCGATATCTCAGCTCTGGAAGGGGCTAGAGACTCCATTTTTGCACTCAGGTCTAAGTCTCATGGCCCTCTATCAGAATTTGGGAAGATTGGAGAAACTTAATTTTTCGCCCAAAAAAAAAAAACGTAAGGGGTACCACTGTCATTTTTTTTTCGGGCCTAATTTTTGAGTTTCGATATCTCAGCTATGGAAGGGGCTAGAGCCTCCATTTTTGCACTCAGGTCTAAGTCTCATGGCCCTCTATCAGAATTTGGGAAGATTGGAGAAACTTAATTTTTCGCCCCAAAAAAAAAACGTAAGGGGTACCACTGTCGTTTTTTTTTCGGGCCGAATTTTTGAGTTTCGATATCTCAGCTCTGGAAGGGGCTAGAGCCTCCATTTTTGCACTCAGGTCTAAGTCTCATGGCCCTCTATCAGAATTTGGGAAGATTGGAGAAACTTAATTTTTCGCCCAAAAAAACAAACAAAAGGGGTACCACTGTCATTTTTTTTTCGGGCCTAATTTTTGAGTTTCGATATCTCAGCTCTGGAAGGGGCTAGAGCCTCCATTTTTGCACTCAGGTCTAAGTCTCATGGCCCTCTATCAGAATTTGGGAAGATTGGAGAAACTTAATTTTTCGCCCAAAAAAAAAAAACGTAAGGGGTACCACTGTCGTTTTTTTTTTCGGGCCGAATTTTTGAGTTTCGATATCTCAGCTCTGGAAGGGGCTAGAGCCTCCATTTTTGCACTCAGGTCTAAGTCTCATGGCCCTCTATCAGAATTTGGGAAGATTGGAGAAACTTAATTTTTCGCCCAAAAAAAAAACCGTAAGGGGTACCACTGTCGTTTTTTTTTTCGGGCCTAATTTTTGAGTTTCGATATCTCAGCTCTGGAAGGGGCTAGAGCCTCCATTTTTGCACTCAGGTCTAAGTCTCATGGCCCTCTATCAGAATCCAGAGTTTTGGGAAGATTGGAGAAACTTAATTTTTCACCCAAAAAAAAAAAAAAAACGTAAGGGGTACCACTGTCGTTTTTTTTTCGGGCCGAATTTTTGAGTTTCGATATCTCAGCTCTGGAAGGGGCTAGAGCCTCCATTTTTGCACTCAGGTCTAAGTCTCATGGCCCTCTATCAGAATTTGGGAAGATTGGAGAAACTTAATTTTTCGCCCCAAAAAAAAACGTAAGGGGTACCACTGTCGTTTTTTTTTTCGGGCCTAATTTTTGAGTTTCGATATCTCAGCTCTGGAAGGGGCTAGAGCAGGGGTCCCCAACTAAATTGGCAAGAGGTCCACTAACCCGATGAGCCCAGTAAACGAGGGTCCGGACATGCAAACACACCCGGCAAAATAAGTTTTCTTTCATTTTATTAAATTGTAACCATGTCAACAAATTGACAAAATCTTTGACAATAAAATCTTTATCTTTAAATGTATTCAACTGATTTTGTTGAAATTCATTCATGTATTACTTCATTTTAGTCGAAATATTCAAATGTCAAACCTTTCAACATCAATAACAGCAAAAGGAAGCATAATTTTTATTGGCGGATAATTTTCATTGAAAGTTGTGTGTCTTGTCTCGATATGCCACTTGATGTTTCCACTTTTAACAACAGCAACAGACTCCAAACAAATAAGACACACGGGCCTCGTAGAGCTCGATGACGGCAAAAATGAACGTGTACACGTCAGTCCACTCATCTCGAAAGATACGGTTTTCAGAGTCCACTTTTCAAATTTTTGACAAAGCCATAATAATCAATTCTCGAATATCATAGTAATGTGTGTACAAGCCAAAGTTTGTGATCTCTCCAGACCCCGGCTCTTGCAAAGGACCTGACACAGACATAGCTGCCCGCGCGCACACCTGTTCAAAAATTACTTTCGGTAAAAATTCATTTGATTTTTTTTTCTAAAAATTTTTAACGGAAATGTTTAAAGGTCCGGATAAAAAGGTATTGGGGTCCGGACCTGGACCCCGGTCCGCCAGTTGGGGACCCCTGGGCTAGAGCCTCCATTTTTGCACTCAGGTCTAAGTCTCATGGCCCTCTATCAGAATCCAGAGTTTTGGGAAGATTGGAGAAACTTAATTTTTCACCCAAAAAAAAAAAAAAACGTAAGGGGTACCACTGTCGTTTTTTTTTCGGGCCGAATTTTTGAGTTTCGATATCTCAGCTCTGGAAGGGGCTAGAGCCTCCATTTTTGCACTCAGGTCTAAGTCTCATGGCCCTCTATCAGAATTTGGGAAGATTGGAGAAACTTAATTTTTCGCCCAAAAAAAAAAACGTAAGGGGTACCACTGTCATTTTTTTTTCGGGCCTAATTTTTGAGTTTCGATATCTCAGCTCTGGAAGGGGCTAGAGCCTCCATTTTTGCACTCAGGTCTAAGTCTCATGGCCCTCTATCAGAATTTGGGAAGATTGGAGAAACTTAATTTTTCGCCCAAAAAAAAAAAACGTAAGGGGTACCACTGTCGTTTTTTTTTCGGGCCGAATTTTTGAGTTTCGATATCTCAGCTCTGGAAGGGGCTAGAGCCTCCATTTTTGCACTCAGGTCTAAGTCTCATGGCCCTCTATCAGAATTTGGGAAGATTGGAGAAACTTAATTTTTCGCCCAAAAAAAAAAACGTAAGGGGTACCACTGTCATTTTTTTTTCGGGCCTAATTTTTGAGTTTCGATATCTCAGCTCTGGAAGGGGCTAAAGTCCCATTTTTGCACTCAGGTCTAAGTCTCATGGCCCTCTATCAGAATTTGGGAAGATTGGAGAAACTTAATTTTTCGCCCAAAAAAAAAAAACGTAAGGGGTACCACTGTCGTTTTTTTTTCGGGCCGAATTTTTGAGTTTCGATATCTCAGCTCTGGAAGGGGCTAGAGCCTCCATTTTTGCACTCAGGTCTAAGTCTCATGGCCCTCTATCAGAATTTGGGAAGATTGGAGAAACTTAATTTTTCGCCCAAAAAAAAAAACGTAAGGGGTACCACTGTCGTTTTTTTTCGGGCCTAATTTTTGAGTTTCGATATCTCAGCTCTGGAAGGGGCTAGAGCCTCCATTTTTGCACTCAGGTCTAAGTCTCATGGCCCTCTATCAGAATCCAGAGTTTTGGGAAGATTGAAGAAACTTAATTTTTCGCCCAAAAAAAAAAAAACGTAAGGGGTACCACTGTCGTTTTTTTTCGGGCCTAATTTTTGAGTTTTGATATCTCAGCTCTGGAAGGGGCTAGAGCCTCCATTTTTGCACTCAGGTCTAAGTCTCATGGCCCTCTATCAGAATTTGGGAAGATTGGAGAAACTTAATTTTTCGCCCAAAAAAAAAAACGTAAGGGGTACCACTGTCGTTTTTTTTTCGGGCCGAATTTTTGAGTTTCGATATTTCAGCTCTGGAAGGGGCTAGAGCCTCCATTTTTGCACTCAGGTCTAAGTCTCATGGCCCTCTATCAGAATTTGGGAAGATTGGAGAAACTTAATTTTTCGCCCAAAAAAAAAACGTAAGGGGTACCACTGTCGTTTTTTTTCGGACCTAATTTTTGAGTTTCGATATCTCAGCTCTGGAAGGGGCTAGAGCCTCCATTTTTGCACTCAGGTCTAAGTCTCATGGCCCTCTATCAGAATTTGGGAAGATTGGAGAAACTTAATTTTTCGCCCAAAAAAAAAAAAAACGTAAGGGGTACCACTGTCGTTTTTTTTTCTGGCCGAATTTTTGAGTTTCGATATCTCAGCTCTGGAAGGGGCTAGAGCCTCCATTTTTGCACTCAGGTCTAAGTCTCATGGCCCTCTATCAAAATTTGGGAAGATTGGAGAAACTTAATTTTTCTCCCAAAAAAAAAAAACGTAAGGGGTACCACTGTCGTTTTTTTTTCGGGCCGAATTTTTGAGTTTCGATATCTCAGCTCTGGAAGGGGCTAGAGCCTCCATTTTTGCACTCAGGTCTAAGTCTCATGGCCCTCTATCAGAATTTGGGAAGATTGGAGAAACTTAATTTTTCGCCCAAAAAAAAAACCGTAAGGGGTACCACTGTCGTTTTTTTTTTCGGGCCGAATTTTTGAGTTTCGATATCTCAGCTCTGGAAGGGGCTAGAGCCTCCATTTTTGCACTCAGGTCTAAGTCTCATGGCCCTCTATCAGAATTTGGGAAGATTGGAGAAACTTAATTTTTCGCCCAAAAAAAAAAACGTAAGGGGTACCACTGTCGTTTTTTTTTCGGGCCGAATTTTTGAGTTTCGATATCTCAGCTCTGGAAGGGGCTAGAGCCTCCATTTTTGCACTCAGGTCTAAGTCTCATGGCCCTCTATCAGAATTTGGGAAGATTGGAGAAACTTAATTTTTCGCCCAAAAAAAAAAACGTAAGGGGTACCACTGTCATTTTTTTTTCGGGCCTAATTTTTGAGTTTCGATATCTCAGCTCTGGAAGGGGCTAGAGCCTCCATTTTTGCACTCAGGTCTAAGTCTCATGGCCCTCTATCAGAATTTGGGAAGATTGGAGAAACTTAATTTTTCGCCCAAAAAAAAAAAACGTAAGGGGTACCACTGTCGTTTTTTTTTCGGGCCGAATTTTTGAGTTTCGATATCTCAGCTCTGGAAGGGGCTAGAGCCTCCATTTTTGCACTCAGGTCTAAGTCTCATGGCCCTCTATCAGAATTTGGGAAGATTGGAGAAACTTAATTTTTCGCCCAAAAAAAAAAACGTAAGGGGTACCACTGTCGTTTTTTTTTCGGGCCTAATTTTTGAGTTTCGATATCTCAGCTCTGGAAGGGGCTAGAGCCTCCATTTTTGCACTCAGGTCTAAGTCTCATGGCCCTCTATCAGAATCCAGAGTTTTGGGAAGATTGAAGAAACTTAATTTTTCGCCCAAAAAAAAAAAACCGTAAGGGGTACCACTGTCGTTTTTTTTTCGGGCCGAATTTTTGAGTTTCGATATCTCAGCTCTGGAAGGGGCTAGAGCCTCCATTTTTGCACTCAGGTCTAAGTCTCATGGCCCTCTATCAGAATTTGGGAAGATTGGAGAAACTTAATTTTTTGCCCAAAAAAAAAACGTAAGGGGTACCACTGTCGTTTTTTTTTCGGGCCGAATTTTTGAGTTTCGATATCTCAGCTCTGGAAGGGGCTAGAGCCTCCATTTTTGCACTCAGGTCTAAGTCTCATGGCCCTCTATCAGAATTTGGGAAGATTGGAGAAACTTAATTTTTCGCCCAAAAAAAAAAACGTAAGGGGTACCACTGTCATTTTTTTTTCGGGCCTAATTTTTGAGTTTCGATATCTCAGCTCTGGAAGGGGCTAGAGCCTCCATTTTTGCACTCAGGTCTAAGTCTCATGGCCCTCTATCAGAATTTGGGAAGATTGGAGAAACTTAATTTTTCGCCCAAAAAAAAAAAACGTAAGGGGTACCACTGTCGTTTTTTTTTCGGGCCGAATTTTTGAGTTTCGATATCTCAGCTCTGGAAGGGGCTAGAGCCTCCATTTTTGCACTCAGGTCTAAGTCTCATGGCCCTCTATCAGAATTTGGGAAGATTGGAGAAACTTAATTTTTCGCCCAAAAAAAAAAACGTAAGGGGTACCACTGTCGTTTTTTTTCGGGCCTAATTTTTGAGTTTCGATATCTCAGCTCTGGAAGGGGCTAGAGCCTCCATTTTTGCACTCAGGTCTAAGTCTCATGGCCCTCTATCAGAATCCAGAGTTTTGGGAAGATTGAAGAAACTTAATTTTTCGCCCAAAAAAAAAAAAACGTAAGGGGTACCACTGTCGTTTTTTTTTTCGGGCCGAATTTTTGAGTTTCGATATCTCAGCTCTGGAAGGGGCTAGAGCCTCCATTTTTGCACTCAGGTCTAAGTCTCATGGCCCTCTATCAGAATTTGGGAAGATTGGAGAAACTTAATTTTTCGCCCAAAAAAAAAACGTAAGGGGTACCACTGTCGTTTTTTTTCGGGCCTAATTTTTGAGTTTTGATATCTCAGCTCTGGAAGGGGCTAGAGCCTCCATTTTTGCACTCAGGTCTAAGTCTCATGGCCCTCTATCAGAATTTGGGAAGATTGGAGAAACTTAATTTTTCGCCCAAAAAAAAAAACGTAAGGGGTACCACTGTCGTTTTTTTTTCGGGCCGAATTTTTGAGTTTCGATATTTCAGCTCTGGAAGGGGCTAGAGCCTCCATTTTTGCACTCAGGTCTAAGTCTCATGGCCCTCTATCAGAATTTGGGAAGATTGGAGAAACTTAATTTTTCGCCCAAAAAAAAAAAACGTAAGGGGTACCACTGTCGTTTTTTTTTAGGGCCGAATTTTTGAGTTTCGATATCTCAGCTCTGGAAGGGGCTAGAGCCTCCATTTTTGCACTCAGGTCTAAGTCTCATGGCCCTCTATCAGAATTTGGGAAGATTGGAGAAACTTAATTTTTCGCCCAAAAAAAAAAACGTAAGGGGTACCACTGTCGTTTTTTTTTCGGGCCTAATTTTTGAGTTTCGATATCTCAGCTCTGGAAGGGGCTAGAGCCTCCATTTTTGCACTCAGGTCTAAGTCTCATGGCCCTCTATCAGAATTTGGGAAGATTGGAGAAACTTAATTTTTCGCCCAAAAAAAAAACGTAAGGGGTACCACTGTCGTTTTTTTTCGGGCCTAATTTTTGAGTTTCGATATCTCAGCTCTGGAAGGGGCTAGAGCCTCCATTTTTGCACTCAGGTCTAAGTCTCATGGCCCTCTATCAGAATTTGGGAAGATTGGAGAAACTTAATTTTTCGCCCAAAAAAAAAACGTAAAGGGGTACCACTGTCGTTTTTTTTCGGGCCTAATTTTTGAGTTTCGATATCTCAGCTCTGGAAGGGACTAGAGCCTCCATTTTTGCACTCAGGTCTAAGTCTCATGGCCCTCTATCAGAATTTGGGAAGATTGGAGAAACTTAATTTTTCGCCCAAAAAAAAAAAAAACGTAAGGGGTACCACTGTCGTTTTTTTTTTCTGGCCGAATTTTTGAGTTTCGATATCTCAGCTCTGGAAGGGGCTAGAGCCTCCATTTTTGCACTCAGGTCTAAGTCTCATGGCCCTCTATCAGAATTTGGGAAGATTGGAGAAACTTAATTTTTCGCCAAAAAAAAAAAGCGTAAGGGGTACCACTGTCGTTTTTTTTTCGGGCCTAATTTTTGAGTTTCGATATCTCAGCTCTGGAAGGTTCTAGAGCCTCCATTTTTGCACTCAGGTCTAAGTCTCATGACCCTCTATCAGAATCCAGAGTTTTGGGAAGATTGGAGAAACTTAATTTTTCGCCCCAAAAAAAAAAAACCGTAAGGGGTACCACTGTGGTTTTTTTTTTAGGGCCGAATTTTTGAGTTTCGATATCTCAGCTCTGGAAGGGGCTAGAGCCTCCATTTTTGCACTCAGGTCTAAGTCTCATGGCCCTCTATCAGAATCCAGAGTTTTGGGAAGATTGAAGAAACTTAATTTTTCGCCCAAAAAAAAAAAACGTAAGGGGTACCACTGTCATTTTTTTTTTCGGGCCGAATTTTCGAGTTTCGATATCTCAGCTCTGGAAGGGGCTAGAGCCTCCATTTTTGCACTCAGGTCTAAGTCTCATGGCCCTCTATCAGAATTTGGGAAGATTGGAGAAACTTAATTTTTCGCCCAAAAAAAAAACCGTAAGGGGTACCACTGTCGTTTTTTTTTCGGGCCTAATTTTTTAGTTTCGATATCTCAGCTCTGGAAGGGGCTAGAGACTCCATTTTTGCACTCAGGTCTAAGTCTCATGGCCCTCTATCAGAATTTGGGAAGATTGGAGAAACTTAATTTTTCGCCCAAAAAAAAAAAACGTAAGGGGTACCACTGTCATTTTTTTTTCGGGCCTAATTTTTGAGTTTCGATATCTCAGCTCTGGAAGGGGCTAGAGCCTCCATTTTTGCACTCAGGTCTAAGTCTCATGGCCCTCTATCAGAATTTGGGAAGATTGGAGAAACTTAATTTTTCGCCCAAAAAAAAAAAACGTAAGGGGTACCACTGTCATTTTTTTTTTCGGGCCTAATTTTTGAGTTTCGATATCTCAGCTCTGGAAGGGGCTAGAGCCTCCATTTTTGCACTCAGGTCTAAGTCTCATGGCCCTCTATCAGAATTTGGGAAGATTGGAGAAACTTAATTTTTCGCCCAAAAAAAAAAAACGTAAGGGGTACCACTGTCGTTTTTTTTTCGGGCCGAATTTTTGAGTTTCGATATCTCAGCTCTGGAAGGGGCTAGAGCCTCCATTTTTGCACTCAGGTCTAAGTCTCATGGCCCTCTATCAGAATTTGGGAAGATTGGAGAAACTTAATTTTTCGCCCAAAAAAAAAAAAACGTAAGGGGTACCACTGTCATTTTTTTTTCGGGCCTAATTTTTGAGTTTCGATATCTCAGCTATGGAAGGGGCTAGAGCCTCCATTTTTGCACTCAGGTCTAAGTCTCATGGCCCTCTATCAGAATTTGGGAAGATTGGAGAAACTTAATTTTTCGCCCCAAAAAAAAAACGTAAGGGGTACCACTGTCGTTTTTTTTTCGGGCCGAATTTTTGAGTTTCGATATCTCAGCTCTGGAAGGGGCTAGAGCCTCCATTTTTGCACTCAGGTCTAAGTCTCATGGCCCTCTATCAGAATTTGGGAAGATTGGAGAAACTTAATTTTTCGCCCAAAAAAAAAAACAAAAGGGGTACCACTGTCATTTTTTTTTCGGGCCTAATTTTTGAGTTTCGATATCTCAGCTCTGGAAGGGGCTAGAGCCTCCATTTTTGCACTCAGGTCTAAGTCTCATGGCCCTCTATCAGAATTTGGGAAGATTGGAGAAACTTAATTTTTCGCCCAAAAAAAAAAAACGTAAGGGGTACCACTGTCGTTTTTTTTTTCGGGCCGAATTTTTGAGTTTCGATATCTCAGCTCTGGAAGGGGCTAGAGCCTCCATTTTTGCACTCAGGTCTAAGTCTCATGGCCCTCTATCAGAATTTGGGAAGATTGGAGAAACTTAATTTTTCGCCCAAAAAAAAAAACGTAAGGGGTACCACTGTCGTTTTTTTTTTCGGGCCTAATTTTTGAGTTTCGATATCTCAGCTCTGGAAGGGGCTAGAGCCTCCATTTTTGCACTCAGGTCTAAGTCTCATGGCCCTCTATCAGAATCCAGAGTTTTGGGAAGATTGGAGAAACTTAATTTTTCACCCAAAAAAAAAAAAAAAACGTAAGGGGTACCACTGTCGTTTTTTTTTCGGGCCGAATTTTTGAGTTTCGATATCTCAGCTCTGGAAGGGGCTAGAGCCTCCATTTTTGCACTCAGGTCTAAGTCTCATGGCCCTCTATCAGAATTTGGGAAGATTGGAGAAACTTAATTTTTCGCCCCAAAAAAAAACGTAAGGGGTACCACTGTCGTTTTTTTTTTCGGGCCTAATTTTTGAGTTTCGATATCTCAGCTCTGGAAGGGGCTAGAGCCTCCATTTTTGCACTCAGGTCTAAGTCTCATGGCCCTCTATCAGAATCCAGAGTTTTGGGAAGATTGGAGAAACTTAATTTTTCACCCAAAAAAAAAAAAAAACGTAAGGGGTACCACTGTCGTTTTTTTTTCGGGCCGAATTTTTGAGTTTCGATATCTCAGCTCTGGAAGGGGCTAGAGCCTCCATTTTTGCACTCAGGTCTAAGTCTCATGGCCCTCTATCAGAATTTGGGAAGATTGGAGAAACTTAATTTTTCTCCCAAAAAAAAAAAACGTAAGGGGTACCACTGTCGTTTTTTTTTCGGGCCGAATTTTTGAGTTTCGATATCTCAGCTCTGGAAGGGGCTAGAGCCTCCATTTTTGCACTCAGGTCTAAGTCTCATGGCCCTCTATCAGAATTTGGGAAGATTGGAGAAACTTAATTTTTCGCCCAAAAAAAAAAAACGTAAGGGGTACCACTGTCGTTTTTTTTTCGGGCCGAATTTTTGAGTTTCGATATCTCAGCTCTGGAAGGGGCTAGAGCCTCCATTTTTGCACTCAGGTCTAAGTCTCATGGCCCTCTATCAGAATTTGGGAAGATTGGAGAAACTTAATTTTTCGCCCAAAAAAAAAAACGTAAGGGGTACCACTGTCGTTTTTTTTTCGGGCCTAATTTTTGAGTTTCGATATCTCAGCTCTGGAAGGGGCTAGAGCCTCCATTTTTGCACTCAGGTCTAAGTCTCATGGCCCTCTATCAGAATTTGGGAAGATTGGAGAAACTTAATTTTTCGCCCAAAAAAAAAACGTAAGGGGTACCACTGTCGTTTTTTTTCGGGCCTAATTTTTGAGTTTCGATATCTCAGCTCTGGAAGGGGCTAGAGCCTCCATTTTTGCACTCAGGTCTAAGTCTCATGGCCCTCTATCAGAATTTGGGAAGATTGGAGAAACTTAATTTTTCGCCCAAAAAAAAAACGTAAAGGGGTACCACTGTCGTTTTTTTTCGGGCCTAATTTTTGAGTTTCGATATCTCAGCTCTGGAAGGGACTAGAGCCTCCATTTTTGCACTCAGGTCTAAGTCTCATGGCCCTCTATCAGAATTTGGGAAGATTGGAGAAACTTAATTTTTCGCCCAAAAAAAAAAAAACGTAAGGGGTACCACTGTCGTTTTTTTTTTCTGGCCGAATTTTTGAGTTTCGATATCTCAGCTCTGGAAGGGGCTAGAGCCTCCATTTTTGCACTCAGGTCTAAGTCTCATGGCCCTCTATCAGAATTTGGGAAGATTGGAGAAACTTAATTTTTCGCCAAAAAAAAAAAGCGTAAGGGGTACCACTGTCGTTTTTTTTTCGGGCCTAATTTTTGAGTTTCGATATCTCAGCTCTGGAAGGTTCTAGAGCCTCCATTTTTGCACTCAGGTCTAAGTCTCATGACCCTCTATCAGAATCCAGAGTTTTGGGAAGATTGGAGAAACTTAATTTTTCGCCCCAAAAAAAAAAAACCGTAAGGGGTACCACTGTGGTTTTTTTTTTAGGGCCGAATTTTTGAGTTTCGATATCTCAGCTCTGGAAGGGGCTAGAGCCTCCATTTTTGCACTCAGGTCTAAGTCTCATGGCCCTCTATCAGAATCCAGAGTTTTGGGAAGATTGAAGAAACTTAATTTTTCGCCCAAAAAAAAAAAACGTAAGGGGTACCACTGTCATTTTTTTTTTCGGGCCGAATTTTCGAGTTTCGATATCTCAGCTCTGGAAGGGGCTAGAGCCTCCATTTTTGCACTCAGGTCTAAGTCTCATGGCCCTCTATCAGAATTTGGGAAGATTGGAGAAACTTAATTTTTCGCCCAAAAAAAAAACCGTAAGGGGTACCACTGTCGTTTTTTTTTCGGGCCTAATTTTTTAGTTTCGATATCTCAGCTCTGGAAGGGGCTAGAGACTCCATTTTTGCACTCAGGTCTAAGTCTCATGGCCCTCTATCAGAATTTGGGAAGATTGGAGAAACTTAATTTTTCGCCCAAAAAAAAAAAACGTAAGGGGTACCACTGTCATTTTTTTTTCGGGCCTAATTTTTGAGTTTCGATATCTCAGCTCTGGAAGGGGCTAGAGCCTCCATTTTTGCACTCAGGTCTAAGTCTCATGGCCCTCTATCAGAATTTGGGAAGATTGGAGAAACTTAATTTTTCGCCCAAAAAAAAAAAACGTAAGGGGTACCACTGTCATTTTTTTTTTCGGGCCTAATTTTTGAGTTTCGATATCTCAGCTCTGGAAGGGGCTAGAGCCTCCGATTTTGCACTCAGGTCTAAGTCTCATGGCCCTCTATCAGAATTTGGGAAGATTGGAGAAACTTAATTTTTCGCCCAAAAAAAAAAAACGTAAGGGGTACCACTGTCGTTTTTTTTTCGGGCCGAATTTTTGAGTTTCGATATCTCAGCTCTGGAAGGGGCTAGAGCCTCCATTTTTGCACTCAGGTCTAAGTCTCATGGCCCTCTATCAGAATTTGGGAAGATTGGAGAAACTTAATTTTTCGCCCAAAAAAAAAAAACGTAAGGGGTACCACTGTCATTTTTTTTTCGGGCCTAATTTTTGAGTTTCGATATCTCAGCTATGGAAGGGGCTAGAGCCTCCATTTTTGCACTCAGGTCTAAGTCTCATGGCCCTCTATCAGAATTTGGGAAGATTGGAGAAACTTAATTTTTCGCCCCAAAAAAAAAAACGTAAGGGGTACCACTGTCGTTTTTTTTTCGGGCCGAATTTTTGAGTTTCGATATCTCAGCTCTGGAAGGGGCTAGAGCCTCCATTTTTGCACTCAGGTCTAAGTCTCATGGCCCTCTATCAGAATTTGGGAAGATTGGAGAAACTTAATTTTTCGCCCAAAAAAAAAAACAAAAGGGGTACCACTGTCATTTTTTTTTCGGGCCTAATTTTTGAGTTTCGATATCTCAGCTCTGGAAGGGGCTAGAGCCTCCATTTTTGCACTCAGGTCTAAGTCTCATGGCCCTCTATCAGAATTTGGGAAGATTGGAGAAACTTAATTTTTCGCCCAAAAAAAAAAAACGTAAGGGGTACCACTGTCGTTTTTTTTTTCGGGCCGAATTTTTGAGTTTCGATATCTCAGCTCTGGAAGGGGCTAGAGCCTCCATTTTTGCACTCAGGTCTAAGTCTCATGGCCCTCTATCAGAATTTGGGAAGATTGGAGAAACTTAATTTTTCGCCCAAAAAAAAAAACGTAAGGGGTACCACTGTCGTTTTTTTTTTCGGGCCTAATTTTTGAGTTTCGATATCTCAGCTCTGGAAGGGGCTAGAGCCTCCATTTTTGCACTCAGGTCTAAGTCTCATGGCCCTCTATCAGAATCCAGAGTTTTGGGAAGATTGGAGAAACTTAATTTTTCACCCAAAAAAAAAAAAAAACGTAAGGGGTACCACTGTCGTTTTTTTTTCGGGCCGAATTTTTGAGTTTCGATATCTCAGCTCTGGAAGGGGCTAGAGCCTCCATTTTTGCACTCAGGTCTAAGTCTCATGGCCCTCTATCAGAATTTGGGAAGATTGGAGAAACTTAATTTTTCGCCCCAAAAAAAAACGTAAGGGGTACCACTGTCGTTTTTTTTTCGGGCCTAATTTTTGAGTTTCGATATCTCAGCTCTGGAAGGGGCTAGAGCCTCCATTTTTGCACTCAGGTCTAAGTCTCATGGCCCTCTATCAGAATCCAGAGTTTTGGGAAGATTGGAGAAACTTAATTTTTCACCCAAAAAAAAAAAAAAAACGTAAGGGGTACCACTGTCGTTTTTTTTTCGGGCCGAATTTTTGAGTTTCGATATCTCAGCTCTGGAAGGGGCTAGAGCCTCCATTTTTGCACTCAGGTCTAAGTCTCATGGCCCTCTATCAGAATTTGGGAAGATTGGAGAAACTTAATTTTTCTCCCAAAAAAAAAAAAACGTAAGGGGTACCACTGTCGTTTTTTTTTCGGGCCGAATTTTTGAGTTTCGATATCTCAGCTCTGGAAGGGGCTAGAGCCTCCATTTTTGCACTCAGGTCTAAGTCTCATGGCCCTCTATCAGAATTTGGGAAGATTGGAGAAACTTAATTTTTCGCCCAAAAAAAAAAACGTAAGGGGTACCACTGTCGTTTTTTTTTCGGGCCGAATTTTTGAGTTTCGATATCTCAGCTCTGGAAGGGGCTAGAGCCTCCATTTTTGCACTCAGGTCTAAGTCTCATGGCCCTCTATCAGAATTTGGGAAGATTGGAGAAACTTAATTTTTCGCCCAAAAAAAAAAACGTAAGGGGTACCACTGTCATTTTTTTTTCGGGCCTAATTTTTGAGTTTCGATATCTCAGCTCTGGAAGGGGCTAGAGCCTCCATTTTTGCACTCAGGTCTAAGTCTCATGGCCCTCTATCAGAATTTGGGAAGATTGGAGAAACTTAATTTTTCGCCCAAAAAAAAAAAACGTAAGGGGTACCACTGTCGTTTTTTTTTCGGGCCGAATTTTTGAGTTTCGATATCTCAGCTCTGGAAGGGGCTAGAGCCTCCATTTTTGCACTCAGGTCTAAGTCTCATGGCCCTCTATCAGAATTTGGGAAGATTGGAGAAACTTAATTTTTCGCCCAAAAAAAAAAACGTAAGGGGTACCACTGTCATTTTTTTTTCGGGCCTAATTTTTGAGTTTCGATATCTCAGCTCTGGAAGGGGCTAAAGTCCCATTTTTGCACTCAGGTCTAAGTCTCATGGCCCTCTATCAGAATTTGGGAAGATTGGAGAAACTTAATTTTTCGCCCAAAAAAAAAAAAACGTAAGGGGTACCACTGTCGTTTTTTTTTCGGGCCGAATTTTTGAGTTTCGATATCTCAGCTCTGGAAGGGGCTAGAGCCTCCATTTTTGCACTCAGGTCTAAGTCTCATGGCCCTCTATCAGAATTTGGGAAGATTGGAGAAACTTAATTTTTCGCCCAAAAAAAAAAACGTAAGGGGTACCACTGTCGTTTTTTTTCGGGCCTAATTTTTGAGTTTCGATATCTCAGCTCTGGAAGGGGCTAGAGCCTCCATTTTTGCACTCAGGTCTAAGTCTCATGGCCCTCTATCAGAATCCAGAGTTTTGGGAAGATTGAAGAAACTTAATTTTTCGCCCAAAAAAAAAAAAACGTAAGGGGTACCACTGTCGTTTTTTTTCGGGCCTAATTTTTGAGTTTTGATATCTCAGCTCTGGAAGGGGCTAGAGCCTCCATTTTTGCACTCAGGTCTAAGTCTCATGGCCCTCTATCAGAATTTGGGAAGATTGGAGAAACTTAATTTTTCGCCCAAAAAAAAAAACGTAAGGGGTACCACTGTCGTTTTTTTTTCGGGCCGAATTTTTGAGTTTCGATATTTCAGCTCTGGAAGGGGCTAGAGCCTCCATTTTTGCACTCAGGTCTAAGTCTCATGGCCCTCTATCAGAATTTGGGAAGATTGGAGAAACTTAATTTTTCGCCCAAAAAAAAAACGTAAGGGGTACCACTGTCGTTTTTTTTCGGACCTAATTTTTGAGTTTCGATATCTCAGCTCTGGAAGGGGCTAGAGCCTCCATTTTTGCACTCAGGTCTAAGTCTCATGGCCCTCTATCAGAATTTGGGAAGATTGGAGAAACTTAATTTTTCGCCCAAAAAAAAAAAAAACGTAAGGGGTACCACTGTCGTTTTTTTTTCTGGCCGAATTTTTGAGTTTCGATATCTCAGCTCTGGAAGGGGCTAGAGCCTCCATTTTTGCACTCAGGTCTAAGTCTCATGGCCCTCTATCAAAATTTGGGAAGATTGGAGAAACTTAATTTTTCTCCCAAAAAAAAAAAACGTAAGGGGTACCACTGTCGTTTTTTTTTCGGGCCGAATTTTTGAGTTTCGATATCTCAGCTCTGGAAGGGGCTAGAGCCTCCATTTTTGCACTCAGGTCTAAGTCTCATGGCCCTCTATCAGAATTTGGGAAGATTGGAGAAACTTAATTTTTCGCCCAAAAAAAAAAACGTAAGGGGTACCACTGTCGTTTTTTTTTCGGGCCGAATTTTTGAGTTTCGATATCTCAGCTCTGGAAGGGGCTAGAGCCTCCATTTTTGCACTCAGGTCTAAGTCTCATGGCCCTCTATCAGAATTTGGGAAGATTGGAGAAACTTAATTTTTCGCCCAAAAAAAAAAAACGTAAGGGGTACCACTGTCGGTTTTTTTTCGGGCCGAATTTTTGAGTTTCGATATCTCAGCTCTGGAAGGGGCTAGAGCCTCCATTTTTGCACTCAGGTCTAAGTCTCATGGCCCTCTATCAGAATTTGGGAAGATTGGAGAAACTTAATTTTTCGCCCAAAAAAAAAAACGTAAGGGGTACCACTGTCGTTTTTTTTTCGGGCCTAATTTTTGAGTTTCGATATCTCAGCTCTGGAAGGGGCTAGAGCCTCCATTTTTGCACTCAGGTCTAAGTCTCATGGCCCTCTATCAGAATCCAGAGTTTTGGGAAGATTGAAGAAACTTAATTTTTCGCCCAAAAAAAAAAAAACGTAAGGGGTACCACTGTCGTTTTTTTTTCGGGCCGAATTTTTGAGTTTCGATATCTCAGCTCTGGAAGGGGCTAGAGCCTCCATTTTTGCACTCAGGTCTAAGTCTCATGGCCCTCTATCAGAATTTGGGAAGATTGGAGAAACTTAATTTTTTGCCCAAAAAAAAAACGTAAGGGGTACCACTGTCGTTTTTTTTTCGGGCCGAATTTTTGAGTTTCGATATCTCAGCTCTGGAAGGGGCTAGAGCCTCCATTTTTGCACTCAGGTCTAAGTCTCATGGCCCTCTATCAGAATTTGGGAAGATTGGAGAAACTTAATTTTTCGCCCAAAAAAAAAAACGTAAGGGGTACCACTGTCATTTTTTTTTCGGGCCTAATTTTTGAGTTTCGATATCTCAGCTCTGGAAGGGGCTAGAGCCTCCATTTTTGCACTCAGGTCTAAGTCTCATGGCCCTCTATCAGAATTTGGGAAGATTGGAGAAACTTAATTTTTCGCCCAAAAAAAAAAAACGTAAGGGGTACCACTGTCGTTTTTTTTTCGGGCCGAATTTTTGAGTTTCGATATCTCAGCTCTGGAAGGGGCTAGAGCCTCCATTTTTGCACTCAGGTCTAAGTCTCATGGCCCTCTATCAGAATTTGGGAAGATTGGAGAAACTTAATTTTTCGCCCAAAAAAAAAAAACGTAAGGGGTACCACTGTCGTTTTTTTTCGGGCCTAATTTTTGAGTTTCGATATCTCAGCTCTGGAAGGGGCTAGAGCCTCCATTTTTGCACTCAGGTCTAAGTCTCATGGCCCTCTATCAGAATCCAGAGTTTTGGGAAGATTGAAGAAACTTAATTTTTCGCCCAAAAAAAAAAAAACGTAAGGGGTACCACTGTCGTTTTTTTTTTCGGGCCGAATTTTTGAGTTTCGATATCTCAGCTCTGGAAGGGGCTAGAGCCTCCATTTTTGCACTCAGGTCTAAGTCTCATGGCCCTCTATCAGAATTTGGGAAGATTGGAGAAACTTAATTTTTCGCCCAAAAAAAAAAACGTAAGGGGTACCACTGTCGTTTTTTTTTCGGGCCGAATTTTTGAGTTTCGATATTTCAGCTCTGGAAGGGGCTAGAGCCTCCATTTTTGCACTCAGGTCTAAGTCTCATGGCCCTCTATCAGAATTTGGGAAGATTGGAGAAACTTAATTTTTCGCCCAAAAAAAAAACGTAAGGGGTACCACTGTCGTTTTTTTTCGGACCTAATTTTTGAGTTTCGATATCTCAGCTCTGGAAGGGGCTAGAGCCTCCATTTTTGCACTCAGGTCTAAGTCTCATGGCCCTCTATCAGAATTTGGGAAGATTGGAGAAACTTAATTTTTCGCCCAAAAAAAAAAAAACGTAAGGGGTACCACTGTCGTTTTTTTTTCTGGCCGAATTTTTGAGTTTCGATATCTCAGCTCTGGAAGGGGCTAGAGCCTCCATTTTTGCACTCAGGTCTAAGTCTCATGGCCCTCTATCAAAATTTGGGAAGATTGGAGAAACTTAATTTTTCTCCCAAAAAAAAAAAACGTAAGGGGTACCACTGTCGTTTTTTTTTCGGGCCGAATTTTTGAGTTTCGATATCTCAGCTCTGGAAGGGGCTAGAGCCTCCATTTTTGCACTCAGGTCTAAGTCTCATGGCCCTCTATCAGAATTTGGGAAGATTGGAGAAACTTAATTTTTCGCCCAAAAAAAAAAACGTAAGGGGTACCACTGTCGTTTTTTTTTCGGGCCGAATTTTTGAGTTTCGATATCTCAGCTCTGGAAGGGGCTAGAGCCTCCATTTTTGCACTCAGGTCTAAGTCTCATGGCCCTCTATCAGAATTTGGGAAGATTGGAGAAACTTAATTTTTCGCCCAAAAAAAAAAAACGTAAGGGGTACCACTGTCGGTTTTTTTTCGGGCCGAATTTTTGAGTTTCGATATCTCAGCTCTGGAAGGGGCTAGAGCCTCCATTTTTGCACTCAGGTCTAAGTCTCATGGCCCTCTATCAGAATTTGGGAAGATTGGAGAAACTTAATTTTTCGCCCAAAAAAAAAAACGTAAGGGGTACCACTGTCGTTTTTTTTTCGGGCCTAATTTTTGAGTTTCGATATCTCAGCTCTGGAAGGGGCTAGAGCCTCCATTTTTGCACTCAGGTCTAAGTCTCATGGCCCTCTATCAGAATCCAGAGTTTTGGGAAGATTGAAGAAACTTAATTTTTCGCCCAAAAAAAAAAAAACGTAAGGGGTACCACTGTCGTTTTTTTTTCGGGCCGAATTTTTGAGTTTCGATATCTCAGCTCTGGAAGGGGCTAGAGCCTCCATTTTTGCACTCAGGTCTAAGTCTCATGGCCCTCTATCAGAATTTGGGAAGATTGGAGAAACTTAATTTTTTGCCCAAAAAAAAAACGTAAGGGGTACCACTGTCGTTTTTTTTTCGGGCCGAATTTTTGAGTTTCGATATCTCAGCTCTGGAAGGGGCTAGAGACTCCATTTTTGCACTCAGGTCTAAGTCTCATGGCCCTCTATCAGAATTTGGGAAGATTGGAGAAACTTAATTTTTCGCCCAAAAAAAAAAACGTAAGGGGTACCACTGTCATTTTTTTTTCGGGCCTAATTTTTGAGTTTCGATATCTCAGCTCTGGAAGGGGCTAGAGCCTCCATTTTTGCACTCAGGGCTAAGTCTCATGGCCCTCTATCAGAATTTGGGAAGATTGGAGAAACTTAATTTTTCGCCCAAAAAAAAAAAACGTAAGGGGTACCACTGTCGTTTTTTTTTCGGGCCGAATTTTTGAGTTTCGATATCTCAGCTCTGGAAGGGGCTAGAGCCTCCATTTTTGCACTCAGGTCTAAGTCTCATGGCCCTCTATCAGAATTTGGGAAGATTGGAGAAACTTAATTTTTCGCCCAAAAAAAAAAAACGTAAGGGGTACCACTGTCGTTTTTTTTCGGGCCTAATTTTTGAGTTTCGATATCTCAGCTCTGGAAGGGGCTAGAGCCTCCATTTTTGCACTCAGGTCTAAGTCTCATGGCCCTCTATCAGAATCCAGAGTTTTGGGAAGATTGAAGAAACTTAATTTTTCGCCCAAAAAAAAAAAAACGTAAGGGGTACCACTGTCGTTTTTTTTTTCGGGCCGAATTTTTGAGTTTCGATATCTCAGCTCTGGAAGGGGCTAGAGCCTCCATTTTTGCACTCAGGTCTAAGTCTCATGGCCCTCTATCAGAATTTGGGAAGATTGGAGAAACTTAATTTTTCGCCCAAAAAAAAAACGTAAGGGGTACCACTGTCGTTTTTTTTCGGGCCTAATTTTTGAGTTTTGATATCTCAGCTCTGGAAGGGGCTAGAGCCTCCATTTTTGCACTCAGGTCTAAGTCTCATGGCCCTCTATCAGAATTTGGGAAGATTGGAGAAACTTAATTTTTCGCCCAAAAAAAAAAACGTAAGGGGTACCACTGTCGTTTTTTTTTCGGGCCGAATTTTTGAGTTTCGATATTTCAGCTCTGGAAGGGGCTAGAGCCTCCATTTTTGCACTCAGGTCTAAGTCTCATGGCCCTCTATCAGAATTTGGGAAGATTGGAGAAACTTAATTTTTCGCCCAAAAAAAAAACGTAAGGGGTACCACTGTCGTTTTTTTTCGGACCTAATTTTTGAGTTTCGATATCTCAGCTCTGGAAGGGGCTAGAGCCTCCATTTTTGCACTCAGGTCTAAGTCTCATGGCCCTCTATCAGAATTTGGGAAGATTGGAGAAACTTAATTTTTCGCCCAAAAAAAAAAAAACCGTAAGGGGTACCACTGTCGTTTTTTTTTCTGGCCGAATTTTTGAGTTTCGATATCTCAGCTCTGGAAGGGGCTAGAGCCTCCATTTTTGCACTCAGGTCTAAGTCTCATGGCCCTCTATCAGAATTTGGGAAGATTGGAGAAACTTAATTTTTCGCCAAAAAAAAAAAGCGTAAGGGGTACCACTGTCGTTTTTTTTTCGGGCCTAATTTTTGAGTTTCGATATCTCAGCTCTGGAAGGTTCTAGAGCCTCCATTTTTGCACTCAGGTCTAAGTCTCATGACCCTCTATCAGAATCCAGAGTTTTGGGAAGATTGGAGAAACTTAATTTTTCGCCCCAAAAAAAAAAACCGTAAGGGGTACCACTGTGGTTTTTTTTTAGGGCCGAATTTTTGAGTTTCGATATCTCAGCTCTGGAAGGGGCTAGAGCCTCCATTTTTGCACTCAGGTCTAAGTCTCATGGCCCTCTATCAGAATCCAGAGTTTTGGGAAGATTGAAGAAACTTAATTTTTCGCCCAAAAAAAAAAAACGTAAGGGGTACCACTGTCATTTTTTTTTCGGGCCGAATTTTCGAGTTTCGATATCTCAGCTCTGGAAGGGGCTAGAGCCTCCATTTTTGCACTCAGGTCTAAGTCTCATGGCCCTCTATCAGAATTTGGGAAGATTGGAGAAACTTAATTTTTCGCCCAAAAAAAAAAACCGTAAGGGGTACCACTGTCGTTTTTTTTTCGGGCCGAATTTTTGAGTTTCGATATCTCAGCTCTGGAAGGGGCTAGAGACTCCATTTTTGCACTCAGGTCTAAGTCTCATGGCCCTCTATCAGAATTTGGGAAGATTGGAGAAACTTAATTTTTCGCCCAAAAAAAAAAAAACGTAAGGGGTACCACTGTCATTTTTTTTTCGGGCCTAATTTTTGAGTTTCGATATCTCAGCTCTGGAAGGGGCTAGAGCCTCCATTTTTGCACTCAGGTCTAAGTCTCATGGCCCTCTATCAGAATTTGGGAAGATTGGAGAAACTTAATTTTTCGCCCAAAAAAAAAAACGTAAGGGGTACCACTGTCATTTTTTTTTCGGGCCTAATTTTTGAGTTTCGATATCTCAGCTCTGGAAGGGGCTAGAGCCTCCATTTTTGCACTCAGGTCTAAGTCTCATGGCCCTCTATCAGAATTTGGGAAGATTGGAGAAACTTAATTTTTCGCCCAAAAAAAAAAAACGTAAGGGGTACCACTGTCGTTTTTTTTTCGGGCCGAATTTTTGAGTTTCGATATCTCAGCTCTGGAAGGGGCTAGAGCCTCCATTTTTGCACTCAGGTCTAAGTCTCATGGCCCTCTATCAGAATTTGGGAAGATTGGAGAAACTTAATTTTTCGCCCAAAAAAAAAAAACGTAAGGGGTACCACTGTCGTTTTTTTTCGGGCCTAATTTTTGAGTTTCGATATCTCAGCTCTGGAAGGGGCTAGAGCCTCCATTTTTGCACTCAGGTCTAAGTCTCATGGCCCTCTATCAGAATCCAGAGTTTTGGGAAGATTGAAGAAACTTAATTTTTCGCCCAAAAAAAAAAAAACGTAAGGGGTACCACTGTCGTTTTTTTTTTCGGGCCGAATTTTTGAGTTTCGATATCTCAGCTCTGGAAGGGGCTAGAGCCTCCATTTTTGCACTCAGGTCTAAGTCTCATGGCCCTCTATCAGAATTTGGGAAGATTGGAGAAACTTAATTTTTCGCCCAAAAAAAAAACGTAAGGGGTACCACTGTCGTTTTTTTTCGGGCCTAATTTTTGAGTTTTGATATCTCAGCTCTGGAAGGGGCTAGAGCCTCCATTTTTGCACTCAGGTCTAAGTCTCATGGCCCTCTATCAGAATTTGGGAAGATTGGAGAAACTTAATTTTTCGCCCAAAAAAAAAAACGTAAGGGGTACCACTGTCGTTTTTTTTTCGGGCCGAATTTTTGAGTTTCGATATTTCAGCTCTGGAAGGGGCTAGAGCCTCCATTTTTGCACTCAGGTCTAAGTCTCATGGCCCTCTATCAGAATTTGGGAAGATTGGAGAAACTTAATTTTTCGCCCAAAAAAAAAACGTAAGGGGTACCACTGTCGTTTTTTTTCGGACCTAATTTTTGAGTTTCGATATCTCAGCTCTGGAAGGGGCTAGAGCCTCCATTTTTGCACTCAGGTCTAAGTCTCATGGCCCTCTATCAGAATTTGGGAAGATTGGAGAAACTTAATTTTTCGCCCAAAAAAAAAAAAACCGTAAGGGGTACCACTGTCGTTTTTTTTTCTGGCCGAATTTTTGAGTTTCGATATCTCAGCTCTGGAAGGGGCTAGAGCCTCCATTTTTGCACTCAGGTCTAAGTCTCATGGCCCTCTATCAGAATTTGGGAAGATTGGAGAAACTTAATTTTTCGCCAAAAAAAAAAAGCGTAAGGGGTACCACTGTCGTTTTTTTTTCGGGCCTAATTTTTGAGTTTCGATATCTCAGCTCTGGAAGGTTCTAGAGCCTCCATTTTTGCACTCAGGTCTAAGTCTCATGACCCTCTATCAGAATCCAGAGTTTTGGGAAGATTGGAGAAACTTAATTTTTCGCCCCAAAAAAAAAAACCGTAAGGGGTACCACTGTGGTTTTTTTTTAGGGCCGAATTTTTGAGTTTCGATATCTCAGCTCTGGAAGGGGCTAGAGCCTCCATTTTTGCACTCAGGTCTAAGTCTCATGGCCCTCTATCAGAATCCAGAGTTTTGGGAAGATTGAAGAAACTTAATTTTTCGCCCAAAAAAAAAAAACGTAAGGGGTACCACTGTCATTTTTTTTTCGGGCCGAATTTTCGAGTTTCGATATCTCAGCTCTGGAAGGGGCTAGAGCCTCCATTTTTGCACTCAGGTCTAAGTCTCATGGCCCTCTATCAGAATTTGGGAAGATTGGAGAAACTTAATTTTTCGCCCAAAAAAAAAAACCGTAAGGGGTACCACTGTCGTTTTTTTTTCGGGCCGAATTTTTGAGTTTCGATATCTCAGCTCTGGAAGGGGCTAGAGACTCCATTTTTGCACTCAGGTCTAAGTCTCATGGCCCTCTATCAGAATTTGGGAAGATTGGAGAAACTTAATTTTTCGCCCAAAAAAAAAAAAACGTAAGGGGTACCACTGTCATTTTTTTTTCGGGCCTAATTTTTGAGTTTCGATATCTCAGCTCTGGAAGGGGCTAGAGCCTCCATTTTTGCACTCAGGTCTAAGTCTCATGGCCCTCTATCAGAATTTGGGAAGATTGGAGAAACTTAATTTTTCGCCCAAAAAAAAAAAACGTAAGGGGTACCACTGTCATTTTTTTTTCGGGCCTAATTTTTGAGTTTCGATATCTCAGCTCTGGAAGGGGCTAGAGCCTCCATTTTTGCACTCAGGTCTAAGTCTCATGGCCCTCTATCAGAATCCAGAGTTTTGGGAAGATTGAAGAAACTTAATTTTTCGCCCAAAAAAAAAAAAACGTAAGGGGTACCACTGTCGTTTTTTTTTCGGGCCGAATTTTTGAGTTTTGATATCTCAGCTCTGGAAGGGGCTAGAGCCTCCATTTTTGCACTCAGGTCTAAGTCTCATGGCCCTCTATCAGAATCCAGAGTTTTGGGAAGATTGAAGAAACTTAATTTTTCGCCCAAAAAAAAAAAAACGTAAGGGGTACCACTGTCGTTTTTTTTCGGGCCTAATTTTTGAGTTTTGATATCTCAGCTCTGGAAGGGGCTAGAGCCTCCATTTTTGCACTCAGGTCTAAGTCTCATGGCCCTCTATCAGAATTTGGGAAGATTGGAGAAACTTAATTTTTCGCCCAAAAAAAAAAACGTAAGGGGTACCACTGTCGTTTTTTTTTCGGGCCGAATTTTTGAGTTTCGATATTTCAGCTCTGGAAGGGGCTAGAGCCTCCATTTTTGCACTCAGGTCTAAGTCTCATGGCCCTCTATCAGAATTTGGGAAGATTGGAGAAACTTAATTTTTCGCCCAAAAAAAAAACGTAAGGGGTACCACTGTCGTTTTTTTTCGGACCTAATTTTTGAGTTTCGATATCTCAGCTCTGGAAGGGGCTAGAGCCTCCATTTTTGCACTCAGGTCTAAGTCTCATGGCCCTCTATCAGAATTTGGGAAGATTGGAGAAACTTAATTTTTCGCCCAAAAAAAAAAAAACGTAAGGGGTACCACTGTCGTTTTTTTTTCTGGCCGAATTTTTGAGTTTCGATATCTCAGCTCTGGAAGGGGCTAGAGCCTCCATTTTTGCACTCAGGTCTAAGTCTCATGGCCCTCTATCAAAATTTGGGAAGATTGGAGAAACTTAATTTTTCTCCCAAAAAAAAAAAACGTAAGGGGTACCACTGTCGTTTTTTTTTCGGGCCGACTTTTTGAGTTTCGATATCTCAGCTCTGGAAGGGGCTAGAGCCTCCATTTTTGCACTCAGGTCTAAGTCTCATGGCCCTCTATCAGAATTTGGGAAGATTGGAGAAACTTAATTTTTCGCCCAAAAAAAAAAACGTAAGGGGTACCACTGTCGTTTTTTTTTCGGGCCGAATTTTTGAGTTTCGATATCTCAGCTCTGGAAGGGGCTAGAGCCTCCATTTTTGCACTCAGGTCTAAGTCTCATGGCCCTCTATCAGAATTTGGGAAGATTGGAGAAACTTAATTTTTCGCCCAAAAAAAAAAAACGTAAGGGGTACCACTGTCGGTTTTTTTTCGGGCCGAATTTTTGAGTTTCGATATCTCAGCTCTGGAAGGGGCTAGAGCCTCCATTTTTGCACTCAGGTCTAAGTCTCATGGCCCTCTATCAGAATTTGGGAAGATTGGAGAAACTTAATTTTTCGCCCAAAAAAAAAAACGTAAGGGGTACCACTGTCGTTTTTTTTTCGGGCCTAATTTTTGAGTTTCGATATCTCAGCTCTGGAAGGGGCTAGAGCCTCCATTTTTGCACTCAGGTCTAAGTCTCATGGCCCTCTATCAGAATCCAGAGTTTTGGGAAGATTGAAGAAACTTAATTTTTCGCCCAAAAAAAAAAAACGTAAGGGGTACCACTGTCGTTTTTTTTTCGGGCCGAATTTTTGAGTTTCGATATCTCAGCTCTGGAAGGGGCTAGAGCCTCCATTTTTGCACTCAGGTCTAAGTCTCATGGCCCTCTATCAGAATTTGGGAAGATTGGAGAAACTTAATTTTTTGCCCAAAAAAAAAACGTAAGGGGTACCACTGTCGTTTTTTTTTCGGGCCGAATTTTTGAGTTTCGATATCTCAGCTCTGGAAGGGGCTAGAGCCTCCATTTTTGCACTCAGGTCTAAGTCTCATGGCCCTCTATCAGAATTTGGGAAGATTGGAGAAACTTAATTTTTCGCCCAAAAAAAAAAACGTAAGGGGTACCACTGTCATTTTTTTTTCGGGCCTAATTTTTGAGTTTCGATATCTCAGCTCTGGAAGGGGCTAGAGCCTCCATTTTTGCACTCAGGTCTAAGTCTCATGGCCCTCTATCAGAATTTGGGAAGATTGGAGAAACTTAATTTTTCGCCCAAAAAAAAAAAACGTAAGGGGTACCACTGTCGTTTTTTTGTCGGGCCGAATTTTTGAGTTTCGATATCTCAGCTCTGGAAGGGGCTAGTTCCTCCATTTTTGCACTCAGGTCTAAGTCTCATGGCCCTCTATCAGAATTTGGGAAGATTGGAGAAACTTAATTTTTCGCCCAAAAAAAAAAACGTAAGGGGTACCACTGTCGTTTTTTTTCGGGCCTAATTTTTGAGTTTCGATATCTCAGCTCTGGAAGGGGCTAGAGCCTCCATTTTTGCACTCAGGTCTAAGTCTCATGGCCCTCTATCAGAATCCAGAGTTTTGGGAAGATTGAAGAAACTTAATTTTTCGCCCAAAAAAAAAAAAACGTAAGGGGTACCACTGTCGTTTTTTTTTTCGGGCCGAATTTTTGAGTTTCGATATCTCAGCTCTGGAAGGGGCTAGAGCCTCCATTTTTGCACTCAGGTCTAAGTCTCATGGCCCTCTATCAGAATTTGGGAAGATTGGAGAAACTTAATTTTTCGCCCAAAAAAAAACGTAAGGGGTACCACTGTCGTTTTTTTTCGGGCCTAATTTTTGAGTTTTGATATCTCAGCTCTGGAAGGGGCTAGAGCCTCCATTTTTGCACTCAGGTCTAAGTCTCATGGCCCTCTATCAGAATTTGGGAAGATTGGAGAAACTTAATTTTTCGCCCAAAAAAAAAAACGTAAGGGGTACCACTGTCGTTTTTTTTTCGGGCCGAATTTTTGAGTTTCGATATTTCAGCTCTGGAAGGGGCTAGAGCCTCCATTTTTGCACTCAGGTCTAAGTCTCATGGCCCTCTATCAGAATTTGGGAAGATTGGAGAAACTTAATTTTTCACCCAAAAAAAAAACGTAAGGGGTACCACTGTCGTTTTTTTTCGGACCTAATTTTTGAGTTTCGATATCTCAGCTCTGGAAGGGGCTAGAGCCTCCATTTTTGCACTCAGGTCTAAGTCTCATGGCCCTCTATCAGAATTTGGGAAGATTGGAGAAACTTAATTTTTCGCCCAAAAAAAAAAAAAACCGTAAGGGGTACCACTGTCGTTTTTTTTTCTGGCCGAATTTTTGAGTTTCGATATCTCAGCTCTGGAAGGGGCTAGAGCCTCCATTTTTGCACTCAGGTCTAAGTCTCATGGCCCTCTATCAGAATTTGGGAAGATTGGAGAAACTTAATTTTTCGCCAAAAAAAAAAACGTAAGGGGTACCACTGTCGTTTTTTTTTTCGGGCCGAATTTTTGAGTTTCGATATCTCAGCTCTGGAAGGGGCTAGAGCCTCCATTTTTGCACTCAGGTCTAAGTCTCATGGCCCTCTATCAGAATTTGGGAAGATTGGAGAAACTTAATTTTTCGCCCAAAAAAAAAAACGTAAGGGGTACCACTGTCGTTTTTTTTTTCGGGCCTAATTTTTGAGTTTCGATATCTCAGCTCTGGAAGGGGCTAGAGCCTCCATTTTTGCACTCAGGTCTAAGTCTCATGGCCCTCTATCAGAATCCAGAGTTTTGGGAAGATTGGAGAAACTTAATTTTTCACCCAAAAAAAAAAAAAAAACGTAAGGGGTACCACTGTCGTTTTTTTTTCGGGCCGAATTTTTGAGTTTCGATATCTCAGCTCTGGAAGGGGCTAGAGCCTCCATTTTTGCACTCAGGTCTAAGTCTCATGGCCCTCTATCAGAATTTGGGAAGATTGGAGAAACTTAATTTTTCGCCCCAAAAAAAAACGTAAGGGGTACCACTGTCGTTTTTTTTTCGGGCCTAATTTTTGAGTTTCGATATCTCAGCTCTGGAAGGGGCTAGAGCCTCCATTTTTGCACTCAGGTCTAAGTCTCATGGCCCTCTATCAGAATCCAGAGTTTTGGGAAGATTGGAGAAACTTAATTTTTCACCCAAAAAAAAAAAAAAACGTAAGGGGTACCACTGTCGTTTTTTTTTCGGGCCGAATTTTTGAGTTTCGATATCTCAGCTCTGGAAGGGGCTAGAGCCTCCATTTTTGCACTCAGGTCTAAGTCTCATGGCCCTCTATCAGAATTTGGGAAGATTGGAGAAACTTAATTTTTCTCCCAAAAAAAAAAACGTAAGGGGTACCACTGTCGTTTTTTTTTCGGGCCGAATTTTTGAGTTTCGATATCTCAGCTCTGGAAGGGGCTAGAGCCTCCATTTTTGCACTCAGGTCTAAGTCTCATGGCCCTCTATCAGAATTTGGGAAGATTGGAGAAACTTAATTTTTCGCCCAAAAAAAAAAACGTAAGGGGTACCACTGTCGTTTTTTTTTCGGGCCGAATTTTTGAGTTTCGATATCTCAGCTCTGGAAGGGGCTAGAGCCTCCATTTTTGCACTCAGGTCTAAGTCTCATGGCCCTCTATCAGAATTTGGGAAGATTGGAGAAACTTAATTTTTCGCCCAAAAAAAAAAACGTAAGGGGTACCACTGTCATTTTTTTTTCGGGCCTAATTTTTGAGTTTCGATATCTCAGCTCTGGAAGGGGCTAGAGCCTCCATTTTTGCACTCAGGTCTAAGTCTCATGGCCCTCTATCAGAATTTGGGAAGATTGGAGAAACTTAATTTTTCGCCCAAAAAAAAAAAACGTAAGGGGTACCACTGTCGTTTTTTTTTCGGGCCGAATTTTTGAGTTTCGATATCTCAGCTCTGGAAGGGGCTAGAGCCTCCATTTTTGCACTCAGGTCTAAGTCTCATGGCCCTCTATCAGAATTTGGGAAGATTGGAGAAACTTAATTTTTCGCCCAAAAAAAAAAACGTAAGGGGTACCACTGTCATTTTTTTTTCGGGCCTAATTTTTGAGTTTCGATATCTCAGCTCTGGAAGGGGCTAAAGTCCCATTTTTGCACTCAGGTCTAAGTCTCATGGCCCTCTATCAGAATTTGGGAAGATTGGAGAAACTTAATTTTTCGCCCAAAAAAAAAAAACGTAAGGGGTACCACTGTCGTTTTTTTTTCGGGCCGAATTTTTGAGTTTCGATATCTCAGCTCTGGAAGGGGCTAGAGCCTCCATTTTTGCACTCAGGTCTAAGTCTCATGGCCCTCTATCAGAATTTGGGAAGATTGGAGAAACTTAATTTTTCGCCCAAAAAAAAAAACGTAAGGGGTACCACTGTCGTTTTTTTTCGGGCCTAATTTTTGAGTTTCGATATCTCAGCTCTGGAAGGGGCTAGAGCCTCCATTTTTGCACTCAGGTCTAAGTCTCATGGCCCTCTATCAGAATCCAGAGTTTTGGGAAGATTGAAGAAACTTAATTTTTCGCCCAAAAAAAAAAAAACGTAAGGGGTACCACTGTCGTTTTTTTTCGGGCCTAATTTTTGAGTTTTGATATCTCAGCTCTGGAAGGGGCTAGAGCCTCCATTTTTGCACTCAGGTCTAAGTCTCATGGCCCTCTATCAGAATTTGGGAAGATTGGAGAAACTTAATTTTTCGCCCAAAAAAAAAAACGTAAGGGGTACCACTGTCGTTTTTTTTTCGGGCCGAATTTTTGAGTTTCGATATTTCAGCTCTGGAAGGGGCTAGAGCCTCCATTTTTGCACTCAGGTCTAAGTCTCATGGCCCTCTATCAGAATTTGGGAAGATTGGAGAAACTTAATTTTTCGCCCAAAAAAAAAACGTAAGGGGTACCACTGTCGTTTTTTTTCGGACCTAATTTTTGAGTTTCGATATCTCAGCTCTGGAAGGGGCTAGAGCCTCCATTTTTGCACTCAGGTCTAAGTCTCATGGCCCTCTATCAGAATTTGGGAAGATTGGAGAAACTTAATTTTTCGCCCAAAAAAAAAAAAAACGTAAGGGGTACCACTGTCGTTTTTTTTTCTGGCCGAATTTTTGAGTTTCGATATCTCAGCTCTGGAAGGGGCTAGAGCCTCCATTTTTGCACTCAGGTCTAAGTCTCATGGCCCTCTATCAAAATTTGGGAAGATTGGAGAAACTTAATTTTTCTCCCAAAAAAAAAAAACGTAAGGGGTACCACTGTCGTTTTTTTTTCGGGCCGAATTTTTGAGTTTCGATATCTCAGCTCTGGAAGGGGCTAGAGCCTCCATTTTTGCACTCAGGTCTAAGTCTCATGGCCCTCTATCAGAATTTGGGAAGATTGGAGAAACTTAATTTTTCGCCCAAAAAAAAAAACGTAAGGGGTACCACTGTCGTTTTTTTTTCGGGCCGAATTTTTGAGTTTCGATATCTCAGCTCTGGAAGGGGCTAGAGCCTCCATTTTTGCACTCAGGTCTAAGTCTCATGGCCCTCTATCAGAATTTGGGAAGATTGGAGAAACTTAATTTTTCGCCCAAAAAAAAAAAACGTAAGGGGTACCACTGTCGGTTTTTTTTCGGGCCGAATTTTTGAGTTTCGATATCTCAGCTCTGGAAGGGGCTAGAGCCTCCATTTTTGCACTCAGGTCTAAGTCTCATGGCCCTCTATCAGAATTTGGGAAGATTGGAGAAACTTAATTTTTCGCCCAAAAAAAAAAACGTAAGGGGTACCACTGTCGTTTTTTTTTCGGGCCTAATTTTTGAGTTTCGATATCTCAGCTCTGGAAGGGGCTAGAGCCTCCATTTTTGCACTCAGGTCTAAGTCTCATGGCCCTCTATCAGAATCCAGAGTTTTGGGAAGATTGAAGAAACTTAATTTTTCGCCCAAAAAAAAAAAAACGTAAGGGGTACCACTGTCGTTTTTTTTTCGGGCCGAATTTTTGAGTTTCGATATCTCAGCTCTGGAAGGGGCTAGAGCCTCCATTTTTGCACTCAGGTCTAAGTCTCATGGCCCTCTATCAGAATTTGGGAAGATTGGAGAAACTTAATTTTTTGCCCAAAAAAAAAACGTAAGGGGTACCACTGTCGTTTTTTTTTCGGGCCGAATTTTTGAGTTTCGATATCTCAGCTCTGGAAGGGGCTAGAGCCTCCATTTTTGCACTCAGGTCTAAGTCTCATGGCCCTCTATCAGAATTTGGGAAGATTGGAGAAACTTAATTTTTCGCCCAAAAAAAAAAACGTAAGGGGTACCACTGTCATTTTTTTTTCGGGCCTAATTTTTGAGTTTCGATATCTCAGCTCTGGAAGGGGCTAGAGCCTCCATTTTTGCACTCAGGTCTAAGTCTCATGGCCCTCTATCAGAATTTGGGAAGATTGGAGAAACTTAATTTTTCGCCCAAAAAAAAAAAACGTAAGGGGTACCACTGTCGTTTTTTTTTCGGGCCGAATTTTTGAGTTTCGATATCTCAGCTCTGGAAGGGGCTAGAGCCTCCATTTTTGCACTCAGGTCTAAGTCTCATGGCCCTCTATCAGAATTTGGGAAGATTGGAGAAACTTAATTTTTCGCCCAAAAAAAAAAAACGTAAGGGGTACCACTGTCGTTTTTTTTCGGGCCTACTTTTTGAGTTTCGATATCTCAGCTCTGGAAGGGGCTAGAGCCTCCATTTTTGCACTCAGGTCTAAGTCTCATGGCCCTCTATCAGAATCCAGAGTTTTGGGAAGATTGAAGAAACTTAATTTTTCGCCCAAAAAAAAAAAACGTAAGGGGTACCACTGTCGTTTTTTTTTTCGGGCCGAATTTTTGAGTTTCGATATCTCAGCTCTGGAAGGGGCTAGAGCCTCCATTTTTGCACTCAGGTCTAAGTCTCATGGCCCTCTATCAGAATTTGGGAAGATTGGAGAAACTTAATTTTTCGCCCAAAAAAAAAAACGTAAGGGGTACCACTGTCGTTTTTTTTTCGGGCCGAATTTTTGAGTTTCGATATTTCAGCTCTGGAAGGGGCTAGAGCCTCCATTTTTGCACTCAGGTCTAAGTCTCATGGCCCTCTATCAGAATTTGGGAAGATTGGAGAAACTTAATTTTTCGCCCAAAAAAAAAACGTAAGGGGTACCACTGTCGTTTTTTTTCGGACCTAATTTTTGAGTTTCGATATCTCAGCTCTGGAAGGGGCTAGAGCCTCCATTTTTGCACTCAGGTCTAAGTCTCATGGCCCTCTATCAGAATTTGGGAAGATTGGAGAAACTTAATTTTTCGCCCAAAAAAAAAAAAAACGTAAGGGGTACCACTGTCGTTTTTTTTTCTGGCCGAATTTTTGAGTTTCGATATCTCAGCTCTGGAAGGGGCTAGAGCCTCCATTTTTGCACTCAGGTCTAAGTCTCATGGCCCTCTATCAAAATTTGGGAAGATTGGAGAAACTTAATTTTTCTCCCAAAAAAAAAAAACGTAAGGGGTACCACTGTCGTTTTTTTTTCGGGCCGAATTTTTGAGTTTCGATATCTCAGCTCTGGAAGGGGCTAGAGCCTCCATTTTTGCACTCAGGTCTAAGTCTCATGGCCCTCTATCAGAATTTGGGAAGATTGGAGAAACTTAATTTTTCGCCCAAAAAAAAAAACGTAAGGGGTACCACTGTCGTTTTTTTTTCGGGCCGAATTTTTGAGTTTCGATATCTCAGCTCTGGAAGGGGCTAGAGCCTCCATTTTTGCACTCAGGTCTAAGTCTCATGGCCCTCTATCAGAATTTGGGAAGATTGGAGAAACTTAATTTTTCGCCCAAAAAAAAAAAACGTAAGGGGTACCACTGTCGGTTTTTTTTCGGGCCGAATTTTTGAGTTTCGATATCTCAGCTCTGGAAGGGGCTAGAGCCTCCATTTTTGCACTCAGGTCTAAGTCTCATGGCCCTCTATCAGAATTTGGGAAGATTGGAGAAACTTAATTTTTCGCCCAAAAAAAAAAACGTAAGGGGTACCACTGTCGTTTTTTTTTCGGGCCTAATTTTTGAGTTTCGATATCTCAGCTCTGGAAGGGGCTAGAGCCTCCATTTTTGCACTCAGGTCTAAGTCTCATGGCCCTCTATCAGAATCCAGAGTTTTGGGAAGATTGAAGAAACTTAATTTTTCGCCCAAAAAAAAAAAACGTAAGGGGTACCACTGTCGTTTTTTTTTCGGGCCGAATTTTTGAGTTTCGATATCTCAGCTCTGGAAGGGGCTAGAGCCTCCATTTTTGCACTCAGGTCTAAGTCTCATGGCCCTCTATCAGAATTTGGGAAGATTGGAGAAACTTAATTTTTTGCCCAAAAAAAAAACGTAAGGGGTACCACTGTCGTTTTTTTTTCGGGCCGAATTTTTGAGTTTCGATATCTCAGCTCTGGAAGGGGCTAGAGCCTCCATTTTTGCACTCAGGTCTAAGTCTCATGGCCCTCTATCAGAATTTGGGAAGATTGGAGAAACTTAATTTTTCGCCCAAAAAAAAAAACGTAAGGGGTACCACTGTCATTTTTTTTTCGGGCCTAATTTTTGAGTTTCGATATCTCAGCTCTGGAAGGGGCTAGAGCCTCCATTTTTGCACTCAGGTCTAAGTCTCATGGCCCTCTATCAGAATTTGGGAAGATTGGAGAAACTTAATTTTTCGCCCAAAAAAAAAAAACGTAAGGGGTACCACTGTCGTTTTTTTTTCGGGCCGAATTTTTGAGTTTCGATATCTCAGCTCTGGAAGGGGCTAGAGCCTCCATTTTTGCACTCAGGTCTAAGTCTCATGGCCCTCTATCAGAATTTGGGAAGATTGGAGAAACTTAATTTTTCGCCCAAAAAAAAAAAACGTAAGGGGTACCACTGTCGTTTTTTTTCGGGCCTAATTTTTGAGTTTCGATATCTCAGCTCTGGAAGGGGCTAGAGCCTCCATTTTTGCACTCAGGTCTAAGTCTCATGGCCCTCTATCAGAATCCAGAGTTTTGGGAAGATTGAAGAAACTTAATTTTTCGCCCAAAAAAAAAAAAACGTAAGGGGTACCACTGTCGTTTTTTTTTTCGGGCCGAATTTTTGAGTTTCGATATCTCAGCTCTGGAAGGGGCTAGAGCCTCCATTTTTGCACTCAGGTCTAAGTCTCATGGCCCTCTATCAGAATTTGGGAAGATTGGAGAAACTTAATTTTTCGCCCAAAAAAAAAACGTAAGGGGTACCACTGTCGTTTTTTTTCGGGCCTAATTTTTGAGTTTTGATATCTCAGCTCTGGAAGGGGCTAGAGCCTCCATTTTTGCACTCAGGTCTAAGTCTCATGGCCCTCTATCAGAATTTGGGAAGATTGGAGAAACTTAATTTTTCGCCCAAAAAAAAAAACGTAAGGGGTACCACTGTCGTTTTTTTTTCGGGCCGAATTTTTGAGTTTCGATATTTCAGCTCTGGAAGGGGCTAGAGCCTCCATTTTTGCACTCAGGTCTAAGTCTCATGGCCCTCTATCAGAATTTGGGAAGATTGGAGAAACTTAATTTTTCGCCCAAAAAAAAAACGTAAGGGGTACCACTGTCGTTTTTTTTCGGACCTAATTTTTGAGTTTCGATATCTCAGCTCTGGAAGGGGCTAGAGCCTCCATTTTTGCACTCAGGTCTAAGTCTCATGGCCCTCTATCAGAATTTGGGAAGATTGGAGAAACTTAATTTTTCGCCCAAAAAAAAAAAAACCGTAAGGGGTACCACTGTCGTTTTTTTTTCTGGCCGAATTTTTGAGTTTCGATATCTCAGCTCTGGAAGGGGCTAGAGCCTCCATTTTTGCACTCAGGTCTAAGTCTCATGGCCCTCTATCAGAATTTGGGAAGATTGGAGAAACTTAATTTTTCGCCAAAAAAAAAAAGCGTAAGGGGTACCACTGTCGTTTTTTTTTCGGGCCTAATTTTTGAGTTTCGATATCTCAGCTCTGGAAGGTTCTAGAGCCTCCATTTTTGCACTCAGGTCTAAGTCTCATGACCCTCTATCAGAATCCAGAGTTTTGGGAAGATTGGAGAAACTTAATTTTTCGCCCCAAAAAAAAAAACCGTAAGGGGTACCACTGTGGTTTTTTTTTAGGGCCGAATTTTTGAGTTTCGATATCTCAGCTCTGGAAGGGGCTAGAGCCTCCATTTTTGCACTCAGGTCTAAGTCTCATGGCCCTCTATCAGAATCCAGAGTTTTGGGAAGATTGAAGAAACTTAATTTTTCGCCCAAAAAAAAAAAACGTAAGGGGTACCACTGTCATTTTTTTTTCGGGCCGAATTTTCGAGTTTCGATATCTCAGCTCTGGAAGGGGCTAGAGCCTCCATTTTTGCACTCAGGTCTAAGTCTCATGGCCCTCTATCAGAATTTGGGAAGATTGGAGAAACTTAATTTTTCGCCCAAAAAAAAAAACCGTAAGGGGTACCACTGTCGTTTTTTTTTCGGGCCGAATTTTTGAGTTTCGATATCTCAGCTCTGGAAGGGGCTAGAGACTCCATTTTTGCACTCAGGTCTAAGTCTCATGGCCCTCTATCAGAATTTGGGAAGATTGGAGAAACTTAATTTTTCGCCCAAAAAAAAAAAAACGTAAGGGGTACCACTGTCATTTTTTTTTCGGGCCTAATTTTTGAGTTTCGATATCTCAGCTCTGGAAGGGGCTAGAGCCTCCATTTTTGCACTCAGGTCTAAGTCTCATGGCCCTCTATCAGAATTTGGGAAGATTGGAGAAACTTAATTTTTCGCCCAAAAAAAAAAAACGTAAGGGGTACCACTGTCATTTTTTTTTCGGGCCTAATTTTTGAGTTTCGATATCTCAGCTCTGGAAGGGGCTAGAGCCTCCATTTTTGCACTCAGGTCTAAGTCTCATGGCCCTCTATCAGAATCCAGAGTTTTGGGAAGATTGAAGAAACTTAATTTTTCGCCCAAAAAAAAAAAAACGTAAGGGGTACCACTGTCGTTTTTTTTTCGGGCCGAATTTTTGAGTTTTGATATCTCAGCTCTGGAAGGGGCTAGAGCCTCCATTTTTGCACTCAGGTCTAAGTCTCATGGCCCTCTATCAGAATCCAGAGTTTTGGGAAGATTGAAGAAACTTAATTTTTCGCCCAAAAAAAAAAAAACGTAAGGGGTACCACTGTCGTTTTTTTTCGGGCCTAATTTTTGAGTTTTGATATCTCAGCTCTGGAAGGGGCTAGAGCCTCCATTTTTGCACTCAGGTCTAAGTCTCATGGCCCTCTATCAGAATTTGGGAAGATTGGAGAAACTTAATTTTTCGCCCAAAAAAAAAAACGTAAGGGGTACCACTGTCGTTTTTTTTTCGGGCCGAATTTTTGAGTTTCGATATTTCAGCTCTGGAAGGGGCTAGAGCCTCCATTTTTGCACTCAGGTCTAAGTCTCATGGCCCTCTATCAGAATTTGGGAAGATTGGAGAAACTTAATTTTTCGCCCAAAAAAAAAACGTAAGGGGTACCACTGTCGTTTTTTTTCGGACCTAATTTTTGAGTTTCGATATCTCAGCTCTGGAAGGGGCTAGAGCCTCCATTTTTGCACTCAGGTCTAAGTCTCATGGCCCTCTATCAGAATTTGGGAAGATTGGAGAAACTTAATTTTTCGCCCAAAAAAAAAAAAAACGTAAGGGGTACCACTGTCGTTTTTTTTTCTGGCCGAATTTTTGAGTTTCGATATCTCAGCTCTGGAAGGGGCTAGAGCCTCCATTTTTGCACTCAGGTCTAAGTCTCATGGCCCTCTATCAAAATTTGGGAAGATTGGAGAAACTTAATTTTTCTCCCAAAAAAAAAAAACGTAAGGGGTACCACTGTCGTTTTTTTTTCGGGCCGACTTTTTGAGTTTCGATATCTCAGCTCTGGAAGGGGCTAGAGCCTCCATTTTTGCACTCAGGTCTAAGTCTCATGGCCCTCTATCAGAATTTGGGAAGATTGGAGAAACTTAATTTTTCGCCCAAAAAAAAAAACGTAAGGGGTACCACTGTCGTTTTTTTTTCGGGCCGAATTTTTGAGTTTCGATATCTCAGCTCTGGAAGGGGCTAGAGCCTCCATTTTTGCACTCAGGTCTAAGTCTCATGGCCCTCTATCAGAATTTGGGAAGATTGGAGAAACTTAATTTTTCGCCCAAAAAAAAAAAACGTAAGGGGTACCACTGTCGGTTTTTTTTCGGGCCGAATTTTTGAGTTTCGATATCTCAGCTCTGGAAGGGGCTAGAGCCTCCATTTTTGCACTCAGGTCTAAGTCTCATGGCCCTCTATCAGAATTTGGGAAGATTGGAGAAACTTAATTTTTCGCCCAAAAAAAAAAACGTAAGGGGTACCACTGTCGTTTTTTTTTTCGGGCCTAATTTTTGAGTTTCGATATCTCAGCTCTGGAAGGGGCTAGAGCCTCCATTTTTGCACTCAGGTCTAAGTCTCATGGCCCTCTATCAGAATCCAGAGTTTTGGGAAGATTGAAGAAACTTAATTTTTCGCCCAAAAAAAAAAAAACGTAAGGGGTACCACTGTCGTTTTTTTTTCGGGCCGAATTTTTGAGTTTCGATATCTCAGCTCTGGAAGGGGCTAGAGCCTCCATTTTTGCACTCAGGTCTAAGTCTCATGGCCCTCTATCAGAATTTGGGAAGATTGGAGAAACTTAATTTTTTGCCCAAAAAAAAAACGTAAGGGGTACCACTGTCGTTTTTTTTTCGGGCCGAATTTTTGAGTTTCGATATCTCAGCTCTGGAAGGGGCTAGAGCCTCCATTTTTGCACTCAGGTCTAAGTCTCATGGCCCTCTATCAGAATTTGGGAAGATTGGAGAAACTTAATTTTTCGCCCAAAAAAAAAAACGTAAGGGGTACCACTGTCATTTTTTTTTCGGGCCTAATTTTTGAGTTTCGATATCTCAGCTCTGGAAGGGGCTAGAGCCTCCATTTTTGCACTCAGGTCTAAGTCTCATGGCCCTCTATCAGAATTTGGGAAGATTGGAGAAACTTAATTTTTCGCCCAAAAAAAAAAAACGTAAGGGGTACCACTGTCGTTTTTTTGTCGGGCCGAATTTTTGAGTTTCGATATCTCAGCTCTGGAAGGGGCTAGAGCCTCCATTTTTGCACTCAGGTCTAAGTCTCATGGCCCTCTATCAGAATCCAGAGTTTTGGGAAGATTGAAGAAACTTAATTTTTCGCCCAAAAAAAAAAAAACGTAAGGGGTACCACTGTCGTTTTTTTTTTCGGGCCGAATTTTTGAGTTTCGATATCTCAGCTCTGGAAGGGGCTAGAGCCTCCATTTTTGCACTCAGGTCTAAGTCTCATGGCCCTCTATCAGAATTTGGGAAGATTGGAGAAACTTAATTTTTCGCCCAAAAAAAAACGTAAGGGGTACCACTGTCGTTTTTTTTCGGGCCTAATTTTTGAGTTTTGATATCTCAGCTCTGGAAGGGGCTAGAGCCTCCATTTTTGCACTCAGGTCTAAGTCTCATGGCCCTCTATCAGAATTTGGGAAGATTGGAGAAACTTAATTTTTCGCCCAAAAAAAAAAACGTAAGGGGTACCACTGTCGTTTTTTTTTCGGGCCGAATTTTTGAGTTTCGATATTTCAGCTCTGGAAGGGGCTAGAGCCTCCATTTTTGCACTCAGGTCTAAGTCTCATGGCCCTCTATCAGAATTTGGGAAGATTGGAGAAACTTAATTTTTCACCCAAAAAAAAAACGTAAGGGGTACCACTGTCGTTTTTTTTCGGACCTAATTTTTGAGTTTCGATATCTCAGCTCTGGAAGGGGCTAGAGCCTCCATTTTTGCACTCAGGTCTAAGTCTCATGGCCCTCTATCAGAATTTGGGAAGATTGGAGAAACTTAATTTTTCGCCCAAAAAAAAAAAAAACCGTAAGGGGTACCACTGTCGTTTTTTTTTCTGGCCGAATTTTTGAGTTTCGATATCTCAGCTCTGGAAGGGGCTAGAGCCTCCATTTTTGCACTCAGGTCTAAGTCTCATGGCCCTCTATCAGAATTTGGGAAGATTGGAGAAACTTAATTTTTCGCCAAAAAAAAAAAGCGTAAGGGGTACCACTGTCGTTTTTTTTTCGGGCCTAATTTTTGAGTTTCGATATCTCAGCTCTGGAAGGTTCTAGAGCCTCCATTTTTGCACTCAGGTCTAAGTCTCATGACCCTCTATCAGAATCCAGAGTTTTGGGAAGATTGGAGAAACTTAATTTTTCGCCCCAAAAAAAAAAACCGTAAGGGGTACCACTGTGGTTTTTTTTTAGGGCCGAATTTTTGAGTTTCGATATCTCAGCTCTGGAAGGGGCTAGAGCCTCCATTTTTGCACTCAGGTCTAAGTCTCATGGCCCTCTATCAGAATCCAGAGTTTTGGGAAGATTGAAGAAACTTAATTTTTCGCCCAAAAAAAAAAAACGTAAGGGGTACCACTGTCATTTTTTTTTCGGGCCGAATTTTCGAGTTTCGATATCTCAGCTCTGGAAGGGGCTAGAGCCTCCATTTTTGCACTCAGGTCTAAGTCTCATGGCCCTCTATCAGAATTTGGGAAGATTGGAGAAACTTAATTTTTCGCCCAAAAAAAAAAACCGTAAGGGGTACCACTGTCGTTTTTTTTTCGGGCCGAATTTTTGAGTTTCGATATCTCAGCTCTGGAAGGGGCTAGAGACTCCATTTTTGCACTCAGGTCTAAGTCTCATGGCCCTCTATCAGAATTTGGGAAGATTGGAGAAACTTAATTTTTCGCCCAAAAAAAAAAAAACGTAAGGGGTACCACTGTCATTTTTTTTTCGGGCCTAATTTTTGAGTTTCGATATCTCAGCTCTGGAAGGGGCTAGAGCCTCCATTTTTGCACTCAGGTCTAAGTCTCATGGCCCTCTATCAGAATTTGGGAAGATTGGAGAAACTTAATTTTTCGCCCAAAAAAAAAAAACGTAAGGGGTACCACTGTCATTTTTTTTTCGGGCCTAATTTTTGAGTTTCGATATCTCAGCTCTGGAAGGGGCTAGAGCCTCCATTTTTGCACTCAGGTCTAAGTCTCATGGCCCTCTATCAGAATCCAGAGTTTTGGGAAGATTGAAGAAACTTAATTTTTCGCCCAAAAAAAAAAAACGTAAGGGGTACCACTGTCGTTTTTTTTTCGGGCCGAATTTTTGAGTTTCGATATCTCAGCTCTGGAAGGGGCTAGAGCCTCCATTTTTGCACTCAGGTCTAAGTCTCATGGCCCTCTATCAGAATTTGGGAAGATTGGAGAAACTTAATTTTTCGCCCAAAAAAAAAACGTAAGGGGTACCACTGTCGTTTTTTTTCGGGCCTAATTTTTGAGTTTCGATATCTCAGCTCTGGAAGGGGCTAGAGCCTCCATTTTTGCACTCAGGTCTAAGTCTCATGGCCCTCTATCAGAATTTGGGAAGATTGGAGAAACTTAATTTTTCGCCCAAAAAAAAAAAACGTAAGGGGTACCACTGTCATTTTTTTTTCGGGCCTAATTTTTGAGTTTCGATATCTCAGCTCTGGAAGGGGCTAGAGCCTCCATTTTTGCACTCAGGTCTAAGTCTCATGGCCCTCTATCAGAATTTGGGAAGATTGGAGAAACTTAATTTTTCGCCCAAAAAAAAAAAACGTAAGGGGTACCACTGTCATTTTTTTTTCGGGCCGAATTTTTGAGTTTCGATATCTCAGCTCTGGAAGGGGCTAGAGCCTCCATTTTTGCACTCAGGTCTAAGTCTCATGGCCCTCTATCAGAATCCAGAGTTTTGGGAAGATTGAAGAAACTTAATTTTTCGCCCAAAAAAAAAAAAACGTAAGGGGTACCACTGTCGTTTTTTTTTCGGGCCGAATTTTTGAGTTTCGATATCTCAGCTCTGGAAGGGACTAGAGCCTCCATTTTTGCACTCAGGTCTAAGTCTCATGGCCCTCTATCAGAATTTGGGAAGATTGGAGAAACTTAATTTTTCGCCAAAAAAAAAAAGCGTAAGGGGTACCACTGTCGTTTTTTTTTCGGGCCTAATTTTTGAGTTTCGATATCTCAGCTCTGGAAGGTTCTAGAGCCTCCATTTTTGCACTCAGGTCTAAGTCTCATGACCCTCTATCAGAATCCAGAGTTTTGGGAAGATTGGAGAAACTTAATTTTTCGCCCCAAAAAAAAAAACCGTAAGGGGTACCACTGTGGTTTTTTTTTAGGGCCGAATTTTTGAGTTTCGATATCTCAGCTCTGGAAGGGGCTAGAGCCTCCATTTTTGCACTCAGGTCTAAGTCTCATGGCCCTCTATCAGAATCCAGAGTTTTGGGAAGATTGAAGAAACTTAATTTTTCGCCCAAAAAAAAAAAAACGTAAGGGGTACCACTGTCATTTTTTTTTTCGGGCCGAATTTTCGAGTTTCGATATCTCAGCTCTGGAAGGGGCTAGAGCCTCCATTTTTGCACTCAGGTCTAAGTCTCATGGCCCTCTATCAGAATTTGGGAAGATTGGAGAAACTTAATTTTTCGCCCAAAAAAAAAAACCGTAAGGGGTACCACTGTCGTTTTTTTTTCGGGCCGAATTTTTGAGTTTCGATATCTCAGCTCTGGAAGGGGCTAGAGACTCCATTTTTGCACTCAGGTCTAAGTCTCATGGCCCTCTATCAGAATTTGGGAAGATTGGAGAAACTTAATTTTTCGCCCAAAAAAAAAAAAACGTAAGGGGTACCACTGTCATTTTTTTTTCGGGCCTAATTTTTGAGTTTCGATATCTCAGCTCTGGAAGGGGCTAGAGCCTCCATTTTTGCACTCAGGTCTAAGTCTCATGGCCCTCTATCAGAATTTGGGAAGATTGGAGAAACTTAATTTTTCGCCCAAAAAAAAAAAACGTAAGGGGTACCACTGTCATTTTTTTTTCGGGCCTAATTTTTGAGTTTCGATATCTCAGCTCTGGAAGGGGCTAGAGCCTCCATTTTTGCACTCAGGTCTAAGTCTCATGGCCCTCTATCAGAATCCAGAGTTTTGGGAAGATTGAAGAAACTTAATTTTTCGCCCAAAAAAAAAAAACGTAAGGGGTACCACTGTCGTTTTTTTTTCGGGCCGAATTTTTGAGTTTCGATATCTCAGCTCTGGAAGGGGCTAGAGCCTCCATTTTTGCACTCAGGTCTAAGTCTCATGGCCCTCTATCAGAATTTGGGAAGATTGGAGAAACTTAATTTTTCGCCCAAAAAAAAAACGTAAGGGGTACCACTGTCGTTTTTTTTCGGGCCTAATTTTTGAGTTTCGATATCTCAGCTCTGGAAGGGGCTAGAGCCTCCATTTTTGCACTCAGGTCTAAGTCTCATGGCCCTCTATCAGAATTTGGGAAGATTGGAGAAACTTAATTTTTCGCCCAAAAAAAAAAAACGTAAGGGGTACCACTGTCATTTTTTTTTCGGGCCTAATTTTTGAGTTTCGATATCTCAGCTCTGGAAGGGGCTAGAGCCTCCATTTTTGCACTCAGGTCTAAGTCTCATGGCCCTCTATCAGAATTTGGGAAGATTGGAGAAACTTAATTTTTCGCCCAAAAAAAAAAAACGTAAGGGGTACCACTGTCATTTTTTTTTCGGGCCTAATTTTTGAGTTTCGATATCTCAGCTCTGGAAGGGGCTAGAGCCTCCATTTTTGCACTCAGGTCTAAGTCTCATGGCCCTCTATCAGAATTTGGGAAGATTGGAGAAACTTAATTTTTCGCCAAAAAAAAAAAAGCGTAAGGGGTACCACTGTCGTTTTTTTTCGGGCCTAATTTTTGAGTTTCGATATCTCAGCTCTGGAAGGGGCTAGAGCCTCCATTTTTGCACTCAGGTCTAAGTCTCATGGCCCTCTATCAGAATTTGGGAAGATTGGAGAAACTTAATTTTTCGCCCAAAAAAAAAACGTAAGGGGTACCACTGTCGTTTTTTTTCGGGCCTAATTTTTGAGTTTCGATATCTCAGCTCTGGAAGGGGCTAGAGCCTCCATTTTTGCACTCAGGTCTAAGTCTCATGGCCCTCTATCAGAATTTGGGAAGATTGGAGAAACTTAATTTTTCGCCCAAAAAAAAAAAACGTAAGGGGTACCACTGTCATTTTTTTTTCGGGCCTAATTTTTGAGTTTCGATATCTCAGCTCTGGAAGGGGCTAGAGCCTCCATTTTTGCACTCAGGTCTAAGTCTCATGGCCCTCTATCAGAATTTGGGAAGATTGGAGAAACTTAATTTTTCGCCCAAAAAAAAAAAACGTAAGGGGTACCACTGTCATTTTTTTTTCGGGCCTAATTTTTGAGTTTCGATATCTCAGCTCTGGAAGGGGCTAGAGCCTCCATTTTTGCACTCAGGTCTAAGTCTCATGGCCCTCTATCAGAATCCAGAGTTTTGGGAAGATTGAAGAAACTTAATTTTTCGCCCAAAAAAAAAAAACGTAAGGGGTACCACTGTCGTTTTTTTTTCGGGCCGAATTTTTGAGTTTCGATATCTCAGCTCTGGAAGGGGCTAGAGCCTCCATTTTTGCACTCAGGTCTAAGTCTCATGGCCCTCTATCAGAATTTGGGAAGATTGGAGAAACTTAATTTTTCGCCCAAAAAAAAAACGTAAGGGGTACCACTGTCGTTTTTTTTCGGGCCTAATTTTTGAGTTTCGATATCTCAGCTCTGGAAGGGGCTAGAGCCTCCATTTTTGCACTCAGGTCTAAGTCTCATGGCCCTCTATCAGAATTTGGGAAGATTGGAGAAACTTAATTTTTCGCCCAAAAAAAAAAAACGTAAGGGGTACCACTGTCATTTTTTTTTCGGGCCTAATTTTTGAGTTTCGATATCTCAGCTCTGGAAGGGGCTAGAGCCTCCATTTTTGCACTCAGGTCTAAGTCTCGTGGCCCTCTATCAGAATTTGGGAAGATTGGAGAAACTTAATTTTTCGCCCAAAAAAAAAAAAACGTAAGGGGTACCACTGTCGTTTTTTTTTCTGGCCGAATTTTTGAGTTTCGATATCTCAGCTCTGGAAGGGGCTAGAGCCTCCATTTTTGCACTCAGGTCTAAGTCTCATGGCCCTCTATCAGAATTTGGGAAGATTGGAGAAACTTAATTTTTCGCCCAAAAAAAAAAACGTAAGGGGTACCACTGTCGTTTTTTTTTTCGGGCCGAATTTTTGAGTTTCGATATCTCCGCTCTGGAAGGGGCTAGAGCCTCAATTTTTGCACTCAGGTCTAAGTCTCATGGCCCTCTATCAGAATCCAGAGTTTTGGGAAGATTGAAGAAACTTAATTTTTCGCCCAAAAAAAAAAAAACGTAAGGGGTACCACTGTCGTTTTTTTTTTCGGGCCGAATTTTTGAGTTTCGATATCTCAGCTCTGGAAGGGGCTAGAGCCTCCATTTTTGCACTCAGCTCTAAGTCTCATGGCCCTCTATCAGAATTTGGGAAGATTGGAGAAACTTAATTTTTCGCCCAAAAAAAAAACGTAAGGGGTACCACTGTCGTTTTTTTTCGGGCCTAATTTTTGAGTTTCGATATCTCAGCTCTGGAAGGGGCTAGAGCCTCCATTTTTGCACTCAGGTCTAAGTCTCATGGCCCTCTATCAGAATTTGGGAAGATTGGAGAAACTTAATTTTTCGCCCAAAAAAAAAAACGTAAGGGGTACCACTGTCATTTTTTTTTCGGGCCTAATTTTTGAGTTTCGATATCTCAGCTCTGGAAGGGGCTAGAGCCTCCATTTTTGCACTCAGGTCTAAGTCTCATGGCCCTCTATCAGAATTTGGGAAGATTGGAGAAACTTAATTTTTCGCCCAAAAAAAAAAAACGTAAGGGGTACCACTGTCGTTTTTTTTTTCTGGCCGAATTTTTGAGTTTCGATATCTCAGCTCTGGAAGGGGCTAGAGCCTCCATTTTTGCACTCAGGTCTAAGTCTCATGGCCCTCTATCAGAATTTGGGAAGATTGGAGAAACTTAATTTTTCGCCCAAAAAAAAAAAACGTAAGGGGTACCACTGTCATTTTTTTTTCGGGCCGAATTTTTGAGTTTCGATATCTCAGCTCTGGAAGGGGCTAGAGCCTCCATTTTTGCACTCAGGTCTAAGTCTCATGGCCCTCTATCAGAATCCAGAGTTTTGGGAAGATTGAAGAAACTTAATTTTTCGCCCAAAAAAAAAAAAACGTAAGGGGTACCACTGTCGTTTTTTTTTCGGGCCGAATTTTTGAGTTTCGATATCTCAGCTCTGGAAGGGACTAGAGCCTCCATTTTTGCACTCAGGTCTAAGTCTCATGGCCCTCTATCAGAATTTGGGAAGATTGGAGAAACTTAATTTTTCGCCAAAAAAAAAAAAGCGTAAGGGGTACCACTGTCGTTTTTTTTTCGGGCCTAATTTTTGAGTTTCGATATCTCAGCTCTGGAAGGTTCTAGAGCCTCCATTTTTGCACTCAGGTCTAAGTCTCATGACCCTCTATCAGAATCCAGAGTTTTGGGAAGATTGGAGAAACTTAATTTTTCGCCCCAAAAAAAAAAACCGTAAGGGGTACCACTGTGGTTTTTTTTTAGGGCCGAATTTTTGAGTTTCGATATCTCAGCTCTGGAAGGGGCTAGAGCCTCCATTTTTGCACTCAGGTCTAAGTCTCATGGCCCTCTATCAGAATCCAGAGTTTTGGGAAGATTGAAGAAACTTAATTTTTCGCCCAAAAAAAAAAAAACGTAAGGGGTACCACTGTCATTTTTTTTTTCGGGCCGAATTTTCGAGTTTCGATATCTCAGCTCTGGAAGGGGCTAGAGCCTCCATTTTTGCACTCAGGTCTAAGTCTCATGGCCCTCTATCAGAATTTGGGAAGATTGGAGAAACTTAATTTTTCGCCCAAAAAAAAAAACCGTAAGGGGTACCACTGTCGTTTTTTTTTCGGGCCGAATTTTTGAGTTTCGATATCTCAGCTCTGGAAGGGGCTAGAGACTCCATTTTTGCACTCAGGTCTAAGTCTCATGGCCCTCTATCAGAATTTGGGAAGATTGGAGAAACTTAATTTTTCGCCCAAAAAAAAAAAAACGTAAGGGGTACCACTGTCATTTTTTTTTCGGGCCTAATTTTTGAGTTTCGATATCTCAGCTCTGGAAGGGGCTAGAGCCTCCATTTTTGCACTCAGGTCTAAGTCTCATGGCCCTCTATCAGAATTTGGGAAGATTGGAGAAACTTAATTTTTCGCCCAAAAAAAAAAAACGTAAGGGGTACCACTGTCATTTTTTTTTCGGGCCTAATTTTTGAGTTTCGATATCTCAGCTCTGGAAGGGGCTAGAGCCTCCATTTTTGCACTCAGGTCTAAGTCTCATGGCCCTCTATCAGAATCCAGAGTTTTGGGAAGATTGAAGAAACTTAATTTTTCGCCCAAAAAAAAAAAAACGTAAGGGGTACCACTGTCGTTTTTTTTTCGGGCCGAATTTTTGAGTTTCGATATCTCAGCTCTGGAAGGGGCTAGAGCCTCCATTTTTGCACTCAGGTCTAAGTCTCATGGCCCTCTATCAGAATTTGGGAAGATTGGAGAAACTTAATTTTTCGCCCAAAAAAAAAACGTAAGGGGTACCACTGTCGTTTTTTTTCGGGCCTAATTTTTGAGTTTCGATATCTCAGCTCTGGAAGGGGCTAGAGCCTCCATTTTTGCACTCAGGTCTAAGTCTCATGGCCCTCTATCAGAATTTGGGAAGATTGGAGAAACTTAATTTTTCGCCCAAAAAAAAAAAACGTAAGGGGTACCACTGTCATTTTTTTTTCGGGCCTAATTTTTGAGTTTCGATATCTCAGCTCTGGAAGGGGCTAGAGCCTCCATTTTTGCACTCAGGTCTAAGTCTCATGGCCCTCTATCAGAATTTGGGAAGATTGGAGAAACTTAATTTTTCGCCCAAAAAAAAAAAACGTAAGGGGTACCACTGTCATTTTTTTTTCGGGCCTAATTTTTGAGTTTCGATATCTCAGCTCTGGAAGGGGCTAGAGCCTCCATTTTTGCACTCAGGTCTAAGTCTCATGGCCCTCTATCAGAATTTGGGAAGATTGGAGAAACTTAATTTTTCGCCAAAAAAAAAAAAGCGTAAGGGGTACCACTGTCGTTTTTTTTCGGGCCTAATTTTTGAGTTTCGATATCTCAGCTCTGGAAGGGGCTAGAGCCTCCATTTTTGCACTCAGGTCTAAGTCTCATGGCCCTCTATCAGAATTTGGGAAGATTGGAGAAACTTAATTTTTCGCCCAAAAAAAAAACGTAAGGGGTACCACTGTCGTTTTTTTTCGGGCCTAATTTTTGAGTTTCGATATCTCAGCTCTGGAAGGGGCTAGAGCCTCCATTTTTGCACTCAGGTCTAAGTCTCATGGCCCTCTATCAGAATTTGGGAAGATTGGAGAAACTTAATTTTTCGCCCAAAAAAAAAAAACGTAAGGGGTACCACTGTCATTTTTTTTTCGGGCCTAATTTTTGAGTTTCGATATCTCAGCTCTGGAAGGGGCTAGAGCCTCCATTTTTGCACTCAGGTCTAAGTCTCATGGCCCTCTATCAGAATTTGGGAAGATTGGAGAAACTTAATTTTTCGCCCAAAAAAAAAAAACGTAAGGGGTACCACTGTCATTTTTTTTTCGGGCCTAATTTTTGAGTTTCGATATCTCAGCTCTGGAAGGGGCTAGAGCCTCCATTTTTGCACTCAGGTCTAAGTCTCATGGCCCTCTATCAGAATCCAGAGTTTTGGGAAGATTGAAGAAACTTAATTTTTCGCCCAAAAAAAAAAAAACGTAAGGGGTACCACTGTCGTTTTTTTTTCGGGCCGAATTTTTGAGTTTCGATATCTCAGCTCTGGAAGGGGCTAGAGCCTCCATTTTTGCACTCAGGTCTAAGTCTCATGGCCCTCTATCAGAATTTGGGAAGATTGGAGAAACTTAATTTTTCGCCCAAAAAAAAAACGTAAGGGGTTCCACTGTCGTTTTTTTTCGGGCCTAATTTTTGAGTTTCGATATCTCAGCTCTGGAAGGGGCTAGAGCCTCCATTTTTGCACTCAGGTCTAAGTCTCATGGCCCTCTATCAGAATTTGGGAAGATTGGAGAAACTTAATTTTTCGCCCAAAAAAAAAAACGTAAGGGGTACCACTGTCATTTTTTTTTCGGGCCTAATTTTTGAGTTTCGATATCTCAGCTCTGGAAGGGGCTAGAGCCTCCATTTTTGCACTCAGGTCTAAGTCTCGTGGCCCTCTATCAGAATTTGGGAAGATTGGAGAAACTTATTTTTTCGCCCAAAAAAAAAAAAAAAACGTAAGGGGTACCACTGTCGTTTTTTTTTCTGGCCGAATTTTTGAGTTTCGATATCTCAGCTCTGGAAGGGGCTAGAGCCTCCATTTTTGCACTCAGGTCTAAGTCTCATGGCCCTCTATCAGAATTTGGGAAGATTGGAGAAACTTAATTTTTCGCCCAAAAAAAAAAACGTAAGGGGTACCACTGTCGTTTTTTTTTTCGGGCCGAATTTTTGAGTTTCGATATCTCCGCTCTGGAAGGGGCTAGAGCCTCAATTTTTGCACTCAGGTCTAAGTCTCATGGCCCTCTATCAGAATCCAGAGTTTTGGGAAGATTGAAGAAACTTAATTTTTCGCCCAAAAAAAAAAAAAACGTAAGGGGTACCACTGTCGTTTTTTTTTTTCGGGCCGAATTTTTGAGTTTCGATATCTCAGCTCTGGAAGGGGCTAGAGCCTCCATTTTTGCACTCAGCTCTAAGTCTCATGGCCCTCTATCAGAATTTGGGAAGATTGGAGAAACTTAATTTTTCGCCCAAAAAAAAAACGTAAGGGGTACCACTGTCGTTTTTTTTCGGGCCTAATTTTTGAGTTTCGATATCTCAGCTCTGGAAGGGGCTAGAGCCTCCATTTTTGCACTCAGGTCTAAGTCTCATGGCCCTCTATCAGAATTTGGGAAGATTGGAGAAACTTAATTTTTCGCCCAAAAAAAAAAACGTAAGGGGTACCACTGTCATTTTTTTTTCGGGCCTAATTTTTGAGTTTCGATATCTCAGCTCTGGAAGGGGCTAGAGCCTCCATTTTTGCACTCAGGTCTAAGTCTCATGGCCCTCTATCAGAATTTGGGAAGATTGGAGAAACTTAATTTTTCGCCCAAAAAAAAAAAACGTAAGGGGTACCACTGTCGTTTTTTTTTTCTGGCCGAATTTTTGAGTTTCGATATCTCAGCTCTGGAAGGGGCTAGAGCCTCCATTTTTGCACTCAGGTCTAAGTCTCATGGCCCTCTATCAGAATTTGGGAAGATTGGAGAAACTTAATTTTTCGCCAAAAAAAAAAAAAGCGTAAGGGGTACCACTGTCGTTTTTTTTTCGGGCCTAATTTTTGAGTTTCGATATCTCAGCTCTGGAAGGTTCTAGAGCCTCCATTTTTGCACTCAGGTCTAAGTCTCATGACCCTCTATCAGAATCCAGAGTTTTGGGAAGATTGGAGAAACTTAATTTTTCGCCCCAAAAAAAAAAAACCGTAAGGGGTACCACTGTGGTTTTTTTTTAGGGCCGAATTTTTGAGTTTCGATATCTCAGCTCTGGAAGGGGCTAGAGCCTCCATTTTTGCACTCAGGTCTAAGTCTCATGGCCCTCTATCAGAATCCAGAGTTTTGGGAAGATTGAAGAAACTTAATTTTTCGCCCAAAAAAAAAAAAAACGTAAGGGGTACCACTGTCATTTTTTTTTCGGGCCGAATTTTCGAGTTTCGATATCTCAGCTCTGGAAGGGGCTAGAGCCTCCATTTTTGCACTCAGGTCTAAGTCTCATGGCCCTCTATCAGAATTTGGGAAGATTGGAGAAACTTAATTTTTCGCCCCAAAAAAAAAACGTAAGGGTTACCACTGTCGTTTTTTTTTCGGGCCGAATTTTTGAGTTTCGATATCTCAGCTCTGGAAGGGGCTAGAGCCTCCATTTTTGCACTCAGGTCTAAGTCTCATGGCCCTCTATCAGAATTTGGGAAGATTGGAGAAACTTAATTTTTCGCCCAAAAAAAAAAAACGTAAGGGGTACCACTGTCGTTTTTTTTTCGGGCCGAATTTTTGAGTTTCGATATCTCAGCTCTGGAAGGGGCTAGAGCCTCCATTTTTGCACTCAGGTCTAAGTCTCATGGCCCTCTATCAGAATTTGGGAAGATTGGAGAAACTTAATTTTTCGCCCAAAAAAAAAAACGTAAGGGGTACCACTGTCGTTTTTTTTTCGGGCCTAATTTTTGAGTTTCGATATCTCAGCTCTGGAAGGGGCTAGAGCCTCCATTTTTGCACTCAGGTCTAAGTCTCATGGCCCTCTATCAGAATCCAGAGTTTTGGGAAGATTGGAGAAACTTAATTTTTCGCCCCAAAAAAAAAAAAAACGTAAGGGGTACCACTGTCGTTTTTTTTTCGGGCCGAATTTTTGAGTTTCGATATCTCAGCTCTGGAAGGGGCTAGAGCCTCCATTTTTGCACTCAGGTCTAAGTCTCATGGCCCTCTATCAGAATTTGGGAAGATTGGAGAAACTTAATTTTTCGCCCCAAAAAAAAAACGTAAGGGGTACCACTGTCGTTTTTTTTTTTCAGGCCTAATTTTTGAGTTTCGATATCTCAGCTCTGGAAGGGGCTAGAGCCTCCATTTTTGCACTCAGGTCTAAGTCTCATGGCCCTCTATCAGAATCCAGAGTTTTGGGAAGATTGGAGAAACTTAATTTTTCGCCCAAAAAAAAAAAACGTAAGGGGTACCACTGTCGTTTTTTATTTCGGGCCGAATTTTTGAGTTTCGATATCTCAGCTCTGGAAGGGGCTAGAGCCTCCATTTTTGCACTCAGGTCTAAGTCTCATGGCCCTCTATCAGAATTTGGGAAGATTGGAGAAACTTAATTTTTCGCCCAAAAAAAAAAACGTAAGGGGTACCACTGTCGTTTTTTTTTCGGGCCGAATTTTTGAGTTTCGATATCTCAGCTCTGGAAGGGGCTAGAGCCTCCATTTTTGCACTCAGGTCTAAGTCTCATGGCCCTCTATCAGAATTTGGGAAGATTGGAGAAACTTAATTTTTCGCCCCAAAAAAAAAACGTAAGGGGTACCACTGTCATTTTTTTTTCAGGCCTAATTTTTGAGTTTCGATATCTCAGCTATGGAAGGGGCTAGAGCCTCCATTTTTGCACTCAGGTCTAAGTCTCATGGCCCTCTATCAGAATTTGGGAAGATTGGAGAAACTTAATTTTTCGCCCAAAAAAAAAATGTAAGGGGTACCACTGTCGTTTTTTTTTCGGGCCGAATTTTTGAGTTTCGATATCTCAGCTCTGGAAGGGGCTAGAGACTCCATTTTTGCACTCAGGTCTAAGTCTCATGGCCCTCTATCAGAATTTGGGAAGATTGGAGAAACTTAATTTTTCGCCCAAAAAAAAAAAATGTAAGGGGTACCACTGTCGTTTTTTTTTCGGGCCGAATTTTTGAGTTTCGATATCTCAGCTCTGGAAGGGGCTAGAGACTCCATTTTTGCACTCAGGTCTAAGTCTCATGGCCCTCTATCAGAATCCAGAGTTTTGGGAAGATTGAAGAAACTTAATTTTTCGCCCCAAAAAAAAAAACGTAAGGGGTACCACTGTCGTTTTTTTTTCGGGCCGAATTTTTGAGTTTCGATATCTCAGCTCTGGAAGGGGCTAGAGCCTCCATTTTAGCACTCAGGTCTAAGTCTCATGGCCCTCTATCAGAATTTGGGAAGATTGGAGAAACTTAATTTTTCGCCCAAAAAAAAAAACGTAAGGGGTACCACTGTCGTTTTTTTTTTCGGGCCGAATTTTTGAGTTTCGATATCTCAGCTCTGGAAGGGGCTAGAGCCTCCATTTTTGCACTCAGGTCTAAGTCTCATGGCCCTCTATCAGAATTTGGGAAGATTGGAGAAACTTAATTTTTCGCCCAAAAAAAAAAACGTAAGGGGTACCACTGTCATTTTTTTTTCGGGCCTAATTTTTGAGTTTCGATATCTCAGCTCTGGAAGGGGCTAGAGCCTCCATTTTTGCACTCAGGTCTAAGTCTCATGGCCCTCTATCAGAATTTGGGAAGATTGGAGAAACTTAATTTTTCGCCCAAAAAAAAAAACGTAAGGGGTACCACTGTCGTTTTTTTTTTCGGGCCGAATTTTTGAGTTTCGATATCTCAGCTCTGGAAGGGACTAGAGCCTCCATTTTTGCACTCAGGTCTAAGTCTCATGGCCCTCTATCAGAATTTGGGAAGATTGGAGAAACTTAATTTTTCGCCCAAAAAAAAAAACGTAAGGGGTACCACTGTCGTTTTTTTTTCGGGCCTAATTTTTGAGTTTCGATATCTCAGCTCTGGAAGGGGCTAGAGCCTCCATTTTTGCACTCAGGTCTAAGTCTCATGGCCCTCTATCAGAATCCAGAGTTTTGGGAAGATTGGAGAAACTTAATTTTTCACCCCCAAAAAAAAAACGTAAGGGGTACCACTGTCGTTTTTTTTTCGGGCCGAATTTTTGAGTTTCGATATCTCAGCTCTGGAAGGGGCTAGAGACTCCATTTTTGCACTCAGGTCTAAGTCTCATGGCCCTCTATCAGAATTTGGGAAGATTGGAGAAACTTAATTTTTCGCCCCAAAAAAAAAAACGTAAGGGGTACCACTGTCATTTTTTTTTTCGGGCCTAATTTTTGAGTTTCGATATCTCAGCTATGGAAGGGGCTAGAGCCTCCATTTTTGCACTCAGGTCTAAGTCTCATGGCCCTCTATCAGAATTTGGGAAGATTGGAGAAACTTAATTTTTCGCCCAAAAAAAAAAACGTAAGGGGTACCACTGTCGTTTTTTTTTTCGGGCCGAATTTTTGAGTTTCGATATCTCAGCTCTGGAAGGGGCTAGAGCCTCCATTTTTGCACTCAGGTCTAAGTCTCATGGCCCTCTATCAGAATCCAGAGTTTTGGGAAGATTGAAGAAACTTAATTTTTCGCCCAAAAAAAAAAAAACGTAAGGGGTACCACTGTCGTTTTTTTTTCGGGCCGAATTTTTGAGTTTCGATATCTCAGCTCTGGAAGGGACTAGAGCCTCCATTTTTGCACTCAGGTCTAAGTCTCATGGCCCTCTATCAGAATTTGGGAAGATTGGAGAAACTTAATTTTTCGCCCAAAAAAAAAAACGTAAGGGGTACCACTGTCATTTTTTTTTTCGGGCCTAATTTTTGAGTTTCGATATCTCAGCTCTGGAAGGGGCTAGAGCCTCAATTTTTGCACTCAGGTCTAAGTCTCATGGCCCTCTATCAGAATTTGGGAAGATTGGAGAAACTTAATTTTTCGCCCAAAAAAAAAAAAAACGTAAGGGGTACCACTGTCGTTTTTTTTTCTGGCCGAATTTTTGAGTTTCGATATCTCAGCTCTGGAAGGGACTAGAGCCTCCATTTTTGCACTCAGGTCTAAGTCTCATGACCCTCTATCAGAATCCAGAGTTTTGGGAAGATTGGAGAAACTTAATTTTTCGCCCCAAAAAAAAAAAACCGTAAGGGGTACCACTGTGGTTTTTTTTAGGGCCGAGTTTTTGAGTTTCGATATCTCAGCTCTGGAAGGGGCTAGAGCCTCCATTTTTGCACTCAGGTCTAAGTCTCATGGCCCTCTATCAGAATCCAGAGTTTTGGGAAGATTGAAGAAACTTAATTTTTCGCCCAAAAAAAAAAAAACGTAAGGGGTACCACTGTCGTTTTTTTTTCGGGCCGAATTTTTGAGTTTCGATATCTCAGCTCTGGAAGGGGCTAGAGCCTCCATTTTTGCACTCAGGTCTAAGTCTCATGGCCCTCTATCAGAATTTGGGAAGATTGGAGAAACTTAATTTTTCGCCCAAAAAAAAAAACGTAAGGGGTACCACTGTCGTTTTTTTTTCGGGCCGAATTTTTGAGTTTCGATATCTCAGCTCTGGAAGGGGCTAGAGCCTCCATTTTTGCACTCAGGTCTAAGTCTCATGGCCCTCTATCAGAATTTGGGAAGATTGGAGAAACTTAATTTTTCGCCCAAAAAAAAAAACGTAAGGGGTACCACTGTCATTTTTTTTTTCGGGCCTAATTTTTGAGTTTCGATATCTCAGCTCTGGAAGGGGCTAGAGCCTCCATTTTTGCACTCAGGTCTAAGTCTCATGGCCCTCTATCAGAATTTGGGAAGATTGGAGAAACTTAATTTTTCGCCCAAAAAAAAAAAACGTAAGGGGTACCACTGTCATTTTTTTTTTCGGGCCTAATTTTTGAGTTTCGATATCTCAGCTATGGAAGGGGCTAGAGCCTCCATTTTTGCACTCAGGTCTAAGTCTCATGGCCCTCTATCAGAATTTGGGAAGATTGGAGAAACTTAATTTTTCGCCCAAAAAAAAAAACGTAAGGGGTACCACTGTCGTTTTTTTTTTTCGGGCCGAATTTTTGAGTTTCGATATCTCAGCTCTGGAAGGGGCTAGAGCCTCCATTTTTGCACTCAGGTCTAAGTCTCATGGCCCTCTATCAGAATCCAGAGTTTTGGGAAGATTGAAGAAACTTAATTTTTCGCCCAAAAAAAAAAAAAACGTAAGGGGTACCACTGTCGTTTTTTTTTCGGGCCGAATTTTTGAGTTTCGATATCTCAGCTCTGGAAGGGGCTAGAGCCTCCATTTTTGCACTCAGGTCTAAGTCTCATGGCCCTCTATCAGAATTTGGGAAGATTGGAGAAACTTAATTTTTCGCCCAAAAAAAAAACGTAAGGGGTACCACTGTCGTTTTTTTTCGGGCCTAATTTTTGAGTTTCGATATCTCAGCTCTGGAAGGGGCTAGAGCCTCCATTTTTGCACTCAGGTCTAAGTCTCATGGCCCTCTATCAGAATTTGGGAAGATTGGAGAAACTTAATTTTTCGCCCAAAAAAAAAAACGTAAGGGGTACCACTGTCATTTTTTTTTCGGGCCTAATTTTTGAGTTTCGATATCTCAGCTCTGGAAGGGGCTAGAGCCTCAATTTTTGCACTCAGGTCTAAGTCTCATGGCCCTCTATCAGAATTTGGGAAGATTGGAGAAACGTAATTTTTCGCCCAAAAAAAAAAAAAACGTAAGGGGTACCACTGTCGTTTTTTTTTCTGGCCGAATTTTTGAGTTTCGATATCTCAGCTCTGGAAGGGGCTAGAGCCTCCATTTTTGCACTCAGGTCTAAGTCTCATGGCCCTCTATCAGAATTTGGGAAGATTGGAGAAACTTAATTTTTCGCCAAAAAAAAAAGCGTAAGGGGTACCACTGTCGTTTTTTTTTCGGGCCTAATTTTTGAGTTTCGATATCTCAGCTCTGGAAGGTTCTAGAGCCTCCATTTTTGCACTCAGGTCTAAGTCTCATGACCCTCTATCAGAATCCAGAGTTTTGGGAAGATTGGAGAAACTTAATTTTTCGCCCCAAAAAAAAAAACCGTAAGGGGTACCACTGTGGTTTTTTTTAGGGCCGAATTTTTGAGTTTCGATATCTCAGCTCTGGAAGGGGCTAGAGCCTCCATTTTTGCACTCAGGTCTAAGTCTCATGGCCCTCTATCAGAATCCAGAGTTTTGGGAAGATTGAAGAAACTTAATTTTTCGCCCAAAAAAAAAAAAACGTAAGGGGTACCACTGTCGTTTTTTTTTCGGGCCGAATTTTTGAGTTTCGATATCTCAGCTCTGGAAGGGGCTAGAGCCTCCATTTTTGCACTCAGGTCTAAGTCTCATGGCCCTCTATCAGAATTTGGGAAGATTGGAGAAACTTAATTTTTCGCCCAAAAAAAAAAACGTAAGGGGTACCACTGTCGTTTTTTTTTCGGGCCGAATTTTTGAGTTTCGATATCTCAGCTCTGGAAGGGGCTAGAGCCTCCATTTTTGCACTCAGGTCTAAGTCTCATGGCCCTCTATCAGAATTTGGGAAGATTGGAGAAACTTAATTTTTCGCCCAAAAAAAAAAACGTAAGGGGTACCACTGTCATTTTTTTTTTCGGGCCTAATTTTTGAGTTTCGATATCTCAGCTCTGGAAGGGGCTAGAGCCTCCATTTTTGCACTCAGGTCTAAGTCTCATGGCCCTCTATCAGAATTTGGGAAGATTGGAGAAACTTAATTTTTCGCCCAAAAAAAAAAAACGTAAGGGGTACCACTGTCGTTTTTTTTTCGGGCCGAATTTTTGAGTTTCGATATCTCAGCTCTGGAAGGTGCTAGAGCCTCCATTTTTGCACTCAGGTCTAAGTCTCATGGCCATCTATCAGAATTTGGGAAGATTGGAGAAACTTAATTTTTCGCCCAAAAAAAAAAACGTAAGGGGTACCACTGTCGTTTTTTTTTTCGGGCCTAATTTTTGAGTCTCGATATCTCAGCTCTGGAAGGGGCTAGAGCCTCCATTTTTGCACTCAGGTCTAAGTCTCATGGCCCTCTATCAGAATCCAGAGTTTTGGGAAGATTGGAGAAACTTAATTTTTCACCCAAAAAAAAAAAACGTAAGGGGTACCACTGTCGTTTTTTATTTCGGGCCGAATTTTTGAGTTTCAATATCTCAGCTCTGGAAGGGGCTAGAGACTCCATTTTTGCACTCAGGTCTAAGTCTCATGGCCCTCTATCAGAATTTGGGAAGATTGGAGAAACTTAATTTTTCGCCCAAAAAAAAAAAAACGTAAGGGGTACCACTGTCATTTTTTTTTCAGGCCTAATTTTTGAGTTTCGATATCTCAGCTATGGAAGGGGCTAGAGCCTCCATTTTTGCACTCAGGTCTAAGTCTCATGGCCCTCTATCAGAATTTGGGAAGATTGGAGAAACTTAATTTTTCGCCCAAAAAAAAAAACGTAAGGGGTACCACTGTCGTTTTTTTTTTCGGGCCGAATTTTTGAGTTTCGATATCTCAGCTCTGGAAGGGGCTAGAGCCTCCATTTTTGCACTCAGGTCTAAGTCTCATGGCCCTCTATCAGAATTTGGGAAGATTGGAGAAACTTAATTTTTCGCCCAAAAAAAAAAAACCGTAAGGGGTACCACTGTCGTTTTTTTTTTCGGGCCGAATTTTGGAGTTTCGCTATCTCAGCTCTGGAAGGGGCTAGAGACTCCATTTTTGCACTCAGGTCTAAGTCTCATGGCCCTCTATCAGAATTTGGGAAGATTGGAGAAACTTAATTTTTCGCCCAAAAAAAAAAACGTAAGGGGTACCACTGTCGTTTTTTTTTCGGGCCGAATTTTTGAGTTTCGATATCTCAGCTCTGGAAGGGGCTAGAGCCTCCATTTTTGCACTCAGGTCTAAGTCTCATGGCCCTCTATCAGAATTTGGGAAGATTGGAGAAACTTAATTTTTCGCCCCAAAAAAAAAACGTAAGGGGTACCACTGTCATTTTTTTTTTCAGGCCTAATTTTTGAGTTTCGATATCTCAGCTATGGAAGGGGCTAGAGCCTCCATTTTTGCACTCAGGTCTAAGTCTCATGGCCCTCTATCAGAATTTGGGAAGATTGGAGAAACTTAATTTTTCGCCCAAAAAAAAAATGTAAGGGGTACCACTGTCGTTTTTTTTTCGGGCCGAATTTTTGAGTTTCGATATCTCAGCTCTGGAAGGGGCTAGAGACTCCATTTTTGCACTCAGGTCTAAGTCTCATGGCCCTCTATCAGAATTTGGGAAGATTGGAGAAACTTAATTTTTCGCCCAAAAAAAAAAAATGTAAGGGGTACCACTGTCGTTTTTTTTTCGGGCCGAATTTTTGAGTTTCGATATCTCAGCTCTGGAAGGGGCTAGAGACTCCATTTTTGCACTCAGGTCTAAGTCTCATGGCCCTCTATCAGAATCCAGAGTTTTGGGAAGATTGAAGAAACTTAATTTTTCGCCCCAAAAAAAAAAACGTAAGGGGTACCACTGTCGTTTTTTTTTCGGGCCGAATTTTTGAGTTTCGATATCTCAGCTCTGGAAGGGGCTAGAGCCTCCATTTTAGCACTCAGGTCTAAGTCTCATGGCCCTCTATCAGAATTTGGGAAGATTGGAGAAACTTAATTTTTCGCCCAAAAAAAAAAAACGTAAGGGGTACCACTGTCGTTTTTTTTTTCGGGCCGAATTTTTGAGTTTCGATATCTCAGCTCTGGAAGGGGCTAGAGCCTCCATTTTTGCACTCAGGTCTAAGTCTCATGGCCCTCTATCAGAATTTGGGAAGATTGGAGAAACTTAATTTTTCGCCCAAAAAAAAAAACGTAAGGGGTACCACTGTCATTTTTTTTTCGGGCCTAATTTTTGAGTTTCGATATCTCAGCTCTGGAAGGGGCTAGAGCCTCCATTTTTGCACTCAGGTCTAAGTCTCATGGCCCTCTATCAGAATTTGGGAAGATTGGAGAAACTTAATTTTTCGCCCAAAAAAAAAAACGTAAGGGGTACCACTGTCGTTTTTTTTTTCGGGCCGAATTTTTGAGTTTCGATATCTCAGCTCTGGAAGGGACTAGAGCCTCCATTTTTGCACTCAGGTCTAAGTCTCATGGCCCTCTATCAGAATTTGGGAAGATTGGAGAAACTTAATTTTTCGCCCAAAAAAAAAAACGTAAGGGGTACCACTGTCGTTTTTTTTTCGGGCCTAATTTTTGAGTTTCGATATCTCAGCTCTGGAAGGGGCTAGAGCCTCCATTTTTGCACTCAGGTCTAAGTCTCATGGCCCTCTATCAGAATCCAGAGTTTTGGGAAGATTGGAGAAACTTAATTTTTCACCCCCAAAAAAAAAACGTAAGGGGTACCACTGTCGTTTTTTTTTCGGGCCGAATTTTTGAGTTTCGATATCTCAGCTCTGGAAGGGGCTAGAGACTCCATTTTTGCACTCAGGTCTAAGTCTCATGGCCCTCTATCAGAATTTGGGAAGATTGGAGAAACTTAATTTTTCGCCCCAAAAAAAAAAACGTAAGGGGTACCACTGTCATTTTTTTTTTCGGGCCTAATTTTTGAGTTTCGATATCTCAGCTATGGAAGGGGCTAGAGCCTCCATTTTTGCACTCAGGTCTAAGTCTCATGGCCCTCTATCAGAATTTGGGAAGATTGGAGAAACTTAATTTTTCGCCCAAAAAAAAAAACGTAAGGGGTACCACTGTCGTTTTTTTTTTCGGGCCGAATTTTTGAGTTTCGATATCTCAGCTCTGGAAGGGGCTAGAGCCTCCATTTTTGCACTCAGGTCTAAGTCTCATGGCCCTCTATCAGAATCCAGAGTTTTGGGAAGATTGAAGAAACTTAATTTTTCGCCCAAAAAAAAAAAACGTAAGGGGTACCACTGTCGTTTTTTTTTCGGGCCGAATTTTTGAGTTTCGATATCTCAGCTCTGGAAGGGACTAGAGCCTCCATTTTTGCACTCAGGTCTAAGTCTCATGACCCTCTATCAGAATCCAGAGTTTTGGGAAGATTGGAGAAACTTAATTTTTCGCCCCAAAAAAAAAAAACCGTAAGGGGTACCACTGTGGTTTTTTTTAGGGCCGAGTTTTTGAGTTTCGATATCTCAGCTCTGGAAGGGGCTAGAGCCTCCATTTTTGCACTCAGGTCTAAGTCTCATGGCCCTCTATCAGAATCCAGAGTTTTGGGAAGATTGAAGAAACTTAATTTTTCGCCCAAAAAAAAAAAAACGTAAGGGGTACCACTGTCGTTTTTTTTTCGGGCCGAATTTTTGAGTTTCGATATCTCAGCTCTGGAAGGGGCTAGAGCCTCCATTTTTGCACTCAGGTCTAAGTCTCATGGCCCTCTATCAGAATTTGGGAAGATTGGAGAAACTTAATTTTTCGCCCAAAAAAAAAAACGTAAGGGGTACCACTGTCGTTTTTTTTTCGGGCCGAATTTTTGAGTTTCGATATCTCAGCTCTGGAAGGGGCTAGAGCCTCCATTTTTGCACTCAGGTCTAAGTCTCATGGCCCTCTATCAGAATTTGGGAAGATTGGAGAAACTTAATTTTTCGCCCAAAAAAAAAAACGTAAGGGGTACCACTGTCATTTTTTTTTTCGGGCCTAATTTTTGAGTTTCGATATCTCAGCTCTGGAAGGGGCTAGAGCCTCCATTTTTGCACTCAGGTCTAAGTCTCATGGCCCTCTATCAGAATTTGGGAAGATTGGAGAAACTTAATTTTTCGCCCAAAAAAAAAAAACGTAAGGGGTACCACTGTCATTTTTTTTTTCGGGCCTAATTTTTGAGTTTCGATATCTCAGCTATGGAAGGGGCTAGAGCCTCCATTTTTGCACTCAGGTCTAAGTCTCATGGCCCTCTATCAGAATTTGGGAAGATTGGAGAAACTTAATTTTTCGCCCAAAAAAAAAAACGTAAGGGGTACCACTGTCGTTTTTTTTTTTCGGGCCGAATTTTTGAGTTTCGATATCTCAGCTCTGGAAGGGGCTAGAGCCTCCATTTTTGCACTCAGGTCTAAGTCTCATGGCCCTCTATCAGAATCCAGAGTTTTGGGAAGATTGAAGAAACTTAATTTTTCGCCCAAAAAAAAAAAAAACGTAAGGGGTACCACTGTCGTTTTTTTTTCGGGCCGAATTTTTGAGTTTCGATATCTCAGCTCTGGAAGGGGCTAGAGCCTCCATTTTTGCACTCAGGTCTAAGTCTCATGGCCCTCTATCAGAATTTGGGAAGATTGGAGAAACTTAATTTTTCGCCCAAAAAAAAAACGTAAGGGGTACCACTGTCGTTTTTTTTCGGGCCTAATTTTTGAGTTTCGATATCTCAGCTCTGGAAGGGGCTAGAGCCTCCATTTTTGCACTCAGGTCTAAGTCTCATGGCCCTCTATCAGAATTTGGGAAGATTGGAGAAACTTAATTTTTCGCCCAAAAAAAAAAACGTAAGGGGTACCACTGTCATTTTTTTTTCGGGCCTAATTTTTGAGTTTCGATATCTCAGCTCTGGAAGGGGCTAGAGCCTCAATTTTTGCACTCAGGTCTAAGTCTCATGGCCCTCTATCAGAATTTGGGAAGATTGGAGAAACTTAATTTTTCGCCCAAAAAAAAAAAAAACGTAAGGGGTACCACTGTCGTTTTTTTTTCTGGCCGAATTTTTGAGTTTCGATATCTCAGCTCTGGAAGGGGCTAGAGCCTCCATTTTTGCACTCAGGTCTAAGTCTCATGGCCCTCTATCAGAATTTGGGAAGATTGGAGAAACTTAATTTTTCGCCAAAAAAAAAAAGCGTAAGGGGTACCACTGTCGTTTTTTTTTCGGGCCTAATTTTTGAGTTTCGATATCTCAGCTCTGGAAGGTTCTAGAGCCTCCATTTTTGCACTCAGGTCTAAGTCTCATGACCCTCTATCAGAATCCAGAGTTTTGGGAAGATTGGAGAAACTTAATTTTTCGCCCCAAAAAAAAAAAACCGTAAGGGGTACCACTGTGGTTTTTTTTAGGGCCGAATTTTTGAGTTTCGATATCTCAGCTCTGGAAGGGGCTAGAGCCTCCATTTTTGCACTCAGGTCTAAGTCTCATGGCCCTCTATCAGAATCCAGAGTTTTGGGAAGATTGAAGAAACTTAATTTTTCGCCCAAAAAAAAAAAACGTAAGGGGTACCACTGTCGTTTTTTTTTCGGGCCGAATTTTTGAGTTTCGATATCTCAGCTCTGGAAGGGGCTAGAGCCTCCATTTTTGCACTCAGGTCTAAGTCTCATGGCCCTCTATCAGAATTTGGGAAGATTGGAGAAACTTAATTTTTCGCCCAAAAAAAAAAACGTAAGGGGTACCACTGTCGTTTTTTTTTCGGGCCGAATTTTTGAGTTTCGATATCTCAGCTCTGGAAGGGGCTAGAGCCTCCATTTTTGCACTCAGGTCTAAGTCTCATGGACCTCTATCAGAATTTGGGAAGATTGGAGAAACTTAATTTTTCGCCCAAAAAAAAAAACGTAAGGGGTACCACTGTCATTTTTTTTTTCGGGCCTAATTTTTGAGTTTCGATATCTCAGCTCTGGAAGGGGCTAGAGCCTCCATTTTTGCACTCAGGTCTAAGTCTCATGGCCCTCTATCAGAATTTGGGAAGATTGGAGAAACTTAATTTTTCGCCCAAAAAAAAAAAACGTAAGGGGTACCACTGTCGTTTTTTTTTCGGGCCGAATTTTTGAGTTTCGATATCTCAGCTCTGGAAGGTGCTAGAGCCTCCATTTTTGCACTCAGGTCTAAGTCTCATGGCCATCTATCAGAATTTGGGAAGATTGGAGAAACTTAATTTTTCGCCCAAAAAAAAAACGTAAGGGGTACCACTGTCGTTTTTTTTTTCGGGCCTAATTTTTGAGTCTCGATATCTCAGCTCTGGAAGGGGCTAGAGCCTCCATTTTTGCACTCAGGTCTAAGTCTCATGGCCCTCTATCAGAATCCAGAGTTTTGGGAAGATTGGAGAAACTTAATTTTTCACCCAAAAAAAAAAAACGTAAGGGGTACCACTGTCGTTTTTTATTTCGGGCCGAATTTTTGAGTTTCAATATCTCAGCTCTGGAAGGGGCTAGAGACTCCATTTTTGCACTCAGGTCTAAGTCTCATGGCCCTCTATCAGAATTTGGGAAGATTGGAGAAACTTAATTTTTCGCCCAAAAAAAAAAAAACGTAAGGGGTACCACTGTCATTTTTTTTTCAGGCCTAATTTTTGAGTTTCGATATCTCAGCTATGGAAGGGGCTAGAGCCTCCATTTTTGCACTCAGGTCTAAGTCTCATGGCCCTCTATCAGAATTTGGGAAGATTGGAGAAACTTAATTTTTCGCCCAAAAAAAAAAACGTAAGGGGTACCACTGTCGTTTTTTTTTTCGGGCCGAATTTTTGAGTTTCGATATCTCAGCTCTGGAAGGGGCTAGAGCCTCCATTTTTGCACTCAGGTCTAAGTCTCATGGCCCTCTATCAGAATTTGGGAAGATTGGAGAAACTTAATTTTTCGCCCAAAAAAAAAAAACCGTAAGGGGTACCACTGTCGTTTTTTTTTTCGGGCCGAATTTTGGAGTTTCGCTATCTCAGCTCTGGAAGGGGCTAGAGACTCCATTTTTGCACTCAGGTCTAAGTCTCATGGCCCTCTATCAGAATTTGGGAAGATTGGAGAAACTTAATTTTTCGCCCAAAAAAAAAAACGTAAGGGGTACCACTGTCGTTTTTTTTTTTCGGGCCTAATTTTTGAGTTTCGATATCTCAGCTCTGGAAGGGGCTAGAGCCTCCATTTTTGCACTCAGGTCTAAGTCTCATGGCCCTCTATCAGAATCCAGAGTTTTGGGAAGATTGGAGAAACTTAATTTTTCACCCAAAAAAAAAAAAAAACGTAAGGGGTACCACTGTCGTTTTTTTTTCGGGCCGAATTTTTGAGTTTCGATATCTCAGCTCTGGAAGATGCTAGATCCTCCATTTTTGCACTCAGGTCTAAGTCTCATGGCCCTCTATCAGAATTTGGGAAGATTGGAGAAACTTAATTTTTCGCCCCAAAAAAAAACGTAAGGGGTACCACTGTCGTTTTTTTTTTCGGGCCTAATTTTTGAGTTTCGATATCTCAGCTCTGGAAGGGGCTAGAGACTCCATTTTTGCACTCAGGTCTAAGTCTCATGGCCCTCTATCAGAATTTGGGAAGATTGGAGAAACTTAATTTTTCGCCCAAAAAAAAAAAACGTAAGGGGTACCACTGTCGTTTTTTTTTTCGGGCCGAATTTTTGAGTTTCGATATCTCAGCTCTGGAAGGGGCTAGAGCCTCCATTTTTGCACTCAGGTCTAAGTCTCATGGCCCTCTATCAGAATTTGGGAAGATTGGAGAAACTTAATTTTTCGCCCCAAAAAAAAAACGTAAGAGGTACCACTGTCGTTTTTTTTTTCGGGCCTAATTTTTGAGTTTCGATATCTCAGCTCTGGAAGGGGCTAGAGCCTCCATTTTTGCACTCAGGTCTAAGTCTCATGGCCCTCTATCAGAATCCAGAGTTTTGGGAAGATTGGAGAAACTTAATTTTTCGCCCAAAAAAAAAAACGTAAGGGGTACCACTATCGTTTTTTATTTCGGGCCGAATTTTTGAGTTTCGATATCTCAGCTCTGGAAGGGGCTAGAGCCTCCATTTTTGCACTCAGGTCTAAGTCTCATGGCCCTCTATCAGAATTTGGGAAGATTGGAGAAACTTAATTTTTCGCCCAAAAAAAAAAAACGTAAGGGGTACCACTGTCGTTTTTTTTTCGGGCCGAATTTTTGAGTTTCGATATCTCAGCTCTGGAAGGGGCTAGAGACTCCATTTTTGCACTCAGGTCTAAGTCTCATGGCCCTCTATCAGAATTTGGGAAGATTGGAGAAACTTAATTTTTCGCCCAAAAAAAAAAAACGTAAGGGGTACCACTGTCATTTTTTTTTCAGGCCTAATTTTTGAGTTTCGATATCTCAGCTATGGAAGGGGCTAGAGCCTCCATTTTTGCACTCAGGTCTAAGTCTCATGGCCCTCTATCAGAATTTGGGAAGATTGGAGAAACTTAATTTTTCGCCCAAAAAAAAAACGTAAGGGGTACCACTGTCGTTTTTTTTTTTTTGGGCCGAATTTTTGAGTTTCGATATCTCAGCTCTGGAAGGGGCTAGAGCCTCCATTTTTGCACTCAGGTCTAAGTCTCATGGCCCTCGATCAGAATTTGGGAAGATTGGAGAAACTTAATTTTTCGCCCAAAAAAAAAAACGTAAGGGGTACCACTGTCGTTTTTTTTTTCGGGCCTAATTTTTGAGTTTCGATATCTCAGCTCTGGAAGGGGCTAGAGCCTCCATTTTTGCACTCAGGTCTAAGTCTCATGGCCCTCTATCAGAATTTGGGAAGATTGGAGAAACTTAATTTTTCGCCCAAAAAAAAAAACGTAAGGGGTACAACTGTCATTTTTTTTTCGGGCCTAATTTTTGAGTTTCGATATCTCAGCTCTGGAAGGGGCTAGAGCCTCCATTTTTGCACTCAGGTCTAAGTATCATGGCCCTCTATCAGAATTTGGGAAGATTGGAGAAACTTAATTTTTCGCCCAAAAAAAAAAAACGTAAGGGGTACCACTGTCGTTTTTTTTTTCGGGCCGAATTTTTGAGTTTCGATATCTCAGCTCTGGAAGGGGCTAGAGCCTCCATTTTTGCACTCAGGTCTAAGTCTCATGGCCCTCTATCAGAATTTGGGAAGATTGGAGAAACTTAATTTTTCGCCCCAAAAAAAAAACGTAAGAGGTACCACTGTCGTTTTTTTTTTCGGGCCTAATTTTTGAGTTTCGATATCTCAGCTCTGGAAGGGGCTAGAGCCTCCATTTTTGCACTCAGGTCTAAGTCTCATGGCCCTCTATCAGAATCCAGAGTTTTGGGAAGATTGGAGAAACTTAATTTTTCGCCCAAAAAAAAAAAACGTAAGGGGTACCACTATCGTTTTTTATTTCGGGCCGAATTTTTGAGTTTCGATATCTCAGCTCTGGAAGGGGCTAGAGCCTCCATTTTTGCACTCAGGTCTAAGTCTCATGGCCCTCTATCAGAATTTGGGAAGATTGGAGAAACTTAATTTTTCGCCCAAAAAAAAAAAACGTAAGGGGTACCACTGTCGTTTTTTTTTCGGGCCGAATTTTTGAGTTTCGATATCTCAGCTCTGGAAGGGGCTAGAGACTCCATTTTTGCACTCAGGTCTAAGTCTCATGGCCCTCTATCAGAATTTGGGAAGATTGGAGAAACTTAATTTTTCGCCCAAAAAAAAAAAAACGTAAGGGGTACCACTGTCATTTTTTTTTCAGGCCTAATTTTTGAGTTTCGATATCTCAGCTATGGAAGGGGCTAGAGCCTCCATTTTTGCACTCAGGTCTAAGTCTCATGGCCCTCTATCAGAATTTGGGAAGATTGGAGAAACTTAATTTTTCGCCCAAAAAAAAAAAACGTAAGGGGTACCACTGTCGTTTTTTTTTTCGGGCCGAATTTTTTGAGTTTCGATATCTCAGCTCTGGAAGGGGCTAGAGCCTCCATTTTTGCACTCAGGTCTAAGTCTCATGGCCCTCTATCAGAATTTGGGAAGATTGGAGAAACTTAATTTTTCGCCCAAAAAAAAAACGTAAGAGGTACCACTGTCGTTTTTTTTTCGGGCCTAATTTTTGAGTTTCGATATCTCAGCTCTGGAAGGGGCTAGAGCCTCCATTTTTGCACTCAGGTCTAAGTCTCATGGCCCTCTATCAGAATCCAGAGTTTTGGGAAGATTGGAGAAACTTAATTTTTCGCCCAAAAAAAAAAAACGTAAGGGGTACCACTATCGTTTTTTATTTCGGGCCGAATTTTTGAGTTTCGATATCTCAGCTCTGGAAGGGGCTAGAGCCTCCATTTTTGCACTCAGGTCTAAGTCTCATGGCCCTCTATCAGAATTTGGGAAGATTGGAGAAACTTAATTTTTCGCCCAAAAAAAAAAAACGTAAGGGGTACCACTGTCGTTTTTTTTTCGGGCCTAATTTTTGAGTTTCGATATCTCAGCTCTGGAAGGGGCTAGAGACTCCATTTTTGCACTCAGGTCTAAGTCTCATGGCCCTCTATCAGAATTTGGGAAGATTGGAGAAACTTAATTTTTCGCCCAAAAAAAAAAAAACGTAAGGGGTACCACTGTCATTTTTTTTTCAGGCCTAATTTTTGAGTTTCGATATCTCAGCTATGGAAGGGGCTAGAGCCTCCATTTTTGCACTCAGGTCTAAGTCTCATGGCCCTCTATCAGAATTTGGGAAGATTGGAGAAACTTAATTTTTCGCCCAAAAAAAAAACGTAAGGGGTACCACTGTCGTTTTTTTTTTTCGGGCCGAATTTTTGAGTTTCGATATCTCAGCTCTGGAAGGGGCTAGAGACTCCATTTTTGCACTCAGGTCTAAGTCTCATGGCCCTCTATCAGAATTTGGGAAGATTGGAGAAACTTAATTTTTCGCCCAAAAAAAAAAAACGTAAGGGGTACCACTGTCGTTTTTTTTTCGGGCCGAATTTTTGAGTTTCGATATCTCAGCTCTGGAAGGGGCTAGAGCCTCCATTTTTGCACTCAGGTCTAAGTCTCATGGCCCTCTATCAGAATTTGGGAAGATTGGAGAAACTTAATTTTTCGCCCAAAAAAAAAAAACGTAAGGGGTACCACTGTCGTTTTTTTTTTCGGGCCGAATTTTTGAGTTTCGATATCTCAGCTCTGGAAGGGGCTAGAGCCTCCATTTTTGCACTCAGGTCTAAGTCTCATGGCCCTCTATCAGAATTTGGGAAGATTGGAGAAACTTAATTTTTCGCCCCAAAAAAAAAACGTAAGAGGTACCACTGTCGTTTTTTTTTCGGGCCTAATTTTTGAGTTTCGATATCTCAGCTCTGGAAGGGGCTAGAGCCTCCATTTTTGCACTCAGGTCTAAGTCTCATGGCCCTCTATCAGAATCCAGAGTTTTGGGAAGATTGGAGAAACTTAATTTTTCGCCCAAAAAAAAAAAACGTAAGGGGTACCACTATCGTTTTTTATTTCGGGCCGAATTTTTGAGTTTCGATATCTCAGCTCTGGAAGGGGCTAGAGCCTCCATTTTTGCACTCAGGTCTAAGTCTCATGGCCCTCTATCAGAATTTGGGAAGATTGGAGAAACTTAATTTTTCGCCCAAAAAAAAAAAACGTAAGGGGTACCACTGTCGTTTTTTTTTCGGGCCGAATTTTTGAGTTTCGATATCTCAGCTCTGGAAGGGGCTAGAGACTCCATTTTTGCACTCAGGTCTAAGTCTCATGGCCCTCTATCAGAATTTGGGAAGATTGGAGAAACTTAATTTTTCGCCCAAAAAAAAAAAAACGTAAGGGGTACCACTGTCATTTTTTTTTCAGGCCTAATTTTTGAGTTTCGATATCTCAGCTATGGAAGGGGCTAGAGCCTCCATTTTTGCACTCAGGTCTAAGTCTCATGGCCCTCTATCAGAATTTGGGAAGATTGGAGAAACTTAATTTTTCGCCCAAAAAAAAAACGTAAGGGGTACCACTGTCGTTTTTTTTTTTCGGGCCGAATTTTTGAGTTTCGATATCTCAGCTCTGGAAGGGGCTAGAGCCTCCATTTTTGCACTCAGGTCTAAGTCTCATGGCCCTCTATCAGAATTTGGGAAGATTGGAGAAACTTAATTTTTCGCCCAAAAAAAAAAAACGTAAGGGGTACCACTGTCGTTTTTTTTTTCGGGCCGAATTTTTGAGTTTCGATATCTCAGCTCTGGAAGGGGCTAGAGACTCCATTTTTGCACTCAGGTCTAAGTCTCATGGCCCTCTATCAGAATTTGGGAAGATTGGAGAAACTTAATTTTTCACCCAAAAAAAAAAAACGTAAGGGGTACCACTGTCGTTTTTTTTTTCGGGCCGAATTTTTGAGTTTCGATATCTCAGCTCTGGAAGGGGCTAGAGCCTCCATTTTTGCACTCAGGTCTAAGTCTCATGGCCCTCTATCAGAATTTGGGAAGATTGGAGAAACTTAATTTTTCGCCCAAAAAAAAAACGTAAGGGGTACCACTGTCGTTTTTTTTTTCGGGCCTAATTTTTGAGTTTCGACATCTCAGCTCTGGAAGGGGCTAGAGCCTCCATTTTTGCACTCAGGTCTAAGTCTCATGGCCCTCTATCAGAATCCAGAGTTTTGGGAAGATTGGAGAAACTTAATTTTTCACCCAAAAAAAAAAAAAAAACGTAAGGGGTACCACTGTCGTTTTTTTTTCGGGCCGAATTTTTGAGTTTCGATATCTCAGCTCTGGAAGAGGCTAGAGCCTCCATTTTTGCACTCAGGTCTAAGTCTCATGGCCCTCTATCAGAATTTGGGAAGATTGGAGAAACTTAATTTTTCGCCCCAAAAAAAAACGTAAGGGGTACCACTGTCGTTTTTTTTTCGGGCCTAATTTTTGAGTTTCGATATCTCAGCTCTGGAAGGGGCTAGAGACTCCATTTTTGCACTCAGGTCTAAGTCTCATGGCCCTCTATCAGAATTTGGGAAGATTGGAGAAACTTAATTTTTCGCCCAAAAAAAAAAAACGTAAGGGGTACCACTGTCGTTTTTTTTTCGGGCCGAATTTTTGAGTTTCGATATCTCAGCTCTGGAAGAGGCTAGAGCCTCCATTTTTGCACTCAGGTCTAAGTCTCATGGCCCTCTATCAGAATTTGGGAAGATTGGAGAAACTTAATTTTTCGCCCCAAAAAAAAACGTAAGGGGTACCACTGTCGTTTTTTTTTCGGGCCTAATTTTTGAGTTTCGATATCTCAGCTCTGGAAGGGGCTAGAGCCTCCATTTTTGCACTCAGGTCTAAGTCTCATGGCCCTCTATCAGAATCCAGAGTTTTGGGAAGATTGGAGAAACTTAATTTTTCACCCAAAAAAAAAAAAAAAACGTAAGGGGTACCACTGTCGTTTTTTTTTCGGGCCGAATTTTTGAGTTTCGATATCTCAGCTCTGGAAGAGGCTAGAGCCTCCATTTTTGCACTCAGGTCTAAGTCTCATGGCCCTCTATCAGAATTTGGGAAGATTGGAGAAACTTAATTTTTCGCCCCAAAAAAAAACGTAAGGGGTACCACTGTCGTTTTTTTTTCGGGCCTAATTTTTGAGTTTCGATATCTCAGCTCTGGAAGGGGCTAGAGACTCCATTTTTGCACTCAGGTCTAAGTCTCATGGCCCTCTATCAGAATTTGGGAAGATTGGAGAAACTTAATTTTTCGCCCAAAAAAAAAAAACGTAAGGGGTACCACTGTCGTTTTTTTTTCGGGCCGAATTTTTGAGTTTCGATATCTCAGCTCTGGAAGAGGCTAGAGCCTCCATTTTTGCACTCAGGTCTAAGTCTCATGGCCCTCTATCAGAATTTGGGAAGATTGGAGAAACTTAATTTTTCGCCCCAAAAAAAAACGTAAGGGGTACCACTGTCGTTTTTTTTTCGGGCCTAATTTTTGAGTTTCGATATCTCAGCTCTGGAAGGGGCTAGAGCCTCCATTTTTGCACTCAGGTCTAAGTCTCATGGCCCTCTATCAGAATCCAGAGTTTTGGGAAGATTGGAGAAACTTAATTTTTCGCCCAAAAAAAAAAACGTAAGGGGTACCACTGTCGTTTTTTATTTCGGGCCGAATTTTTGAGTTTCGATATCTCAGCTCTGGAAGGGGCTAGAGCCTCCATTTTTGCACTCAGGTCTAAGTCTCATGGCCCTCTATCAGAATTTGGGAAGATTGGAGAAACTTAATTTTTCGCCCAAAAAAAAAAACCGTAAGGGGTACCACTGTCGTTTTTTTTTCGGGCCCAATTTTTGAGTTTCGATATCTCAGCTCTGGAAGGGGCTAGAGACTCCATTTTTGCACTCAGGTCTAAGTCTCATGGCCCTCTATCAGAATTTGGGAAGATTGGAGAAACTTAATTTTTCGCCCAAAAAAAAAAAAAAACGTAAGGGGTACCACTGTCATTTTTTTTTCCGGCCTAATTTTTGAGTTTCGATATCTCAGCTATGGAAGGGGCTAGAGCCTCCATTTTTGCACTCAGGTCTAAGTCTCATGGCCCTCTATCAGAATTTGGGAAGATTGGAGAAACTTAATTTTTCGCCCAAAAAAAAAAACGTAAGGGGTACCACTGTCGTTTTTTTTTTCGGGCCGAATTTTTGAGTTTCGATATCTCAGCTCTGGAAGGGGCTAGAGCCTCCATTTTTGCACTCAGGTCTAAGTCTCATGGCCCTCTATCAGAATTTGGGAAGATTGGAGAAACTTAATTTTTCGCCCAAAAAAAAAAACGTAAGGGGTACCACTGTCGTTTTTTTTTTCGGGCCGAATTTTTGAGTTTCGATATCTCAGCTCTGGAAGGGGCTAGAGCCTCCATTTTTGCACTCAGGTCTAAGTCTCATGGCCCTCTATCAGAATTTGGGAAGATTGGAGAAACTTAATTTTTCGCCCAAAAAAAAAAAACGTAAGGGGTACCACTGTCGTTTTTTTTTTCGGGCCGAATTTTTGAGTTTCGATATCTCAGCTCTGGAAGGGGCTAGAGCCTCCATTTTTGCACTCAGGTCTAAGTCTCATGGCCCTCTATCAGAATCCAGAGTTTTGGGAAGATTGGAGAAACTTAATTTTTCACCCAAAAAAAAAAAAAACGTAAGGGGTACCACTGTCGTTTTTTTTTCGGGCCGAATTTTTGAGTTTCGATATCTCAGCTCTGGAAGAGGCTAGAGCCTCCATTTTTGCACTCAGGTCTAAGTCTCATGGCCCTCTATCAGAATTTGGGAAGATTGGAGAAACTTAATTTTTCGCCCCAAAAAAAAACGTAAGGGGTACCACTGTCGTTTTTTTTTCGGGCCTAATTTTTGAGTTTCGATATCTCAGCTCTGGAAGGGGCTAGAGACTCCATTTTTGCACTCAGGTCTAAGTCTCATGGCCCTCTATCAGAATTTGGGAAGATTGGAGAAACTTAATTTTTCGCCCAAAAAAAAAAAACGTAAGGGGTACCACTGTCGTTTTTTTTTCGGGCCGAAATTTTTGAGTTTCGATATCTCAGCTCTGGAAGGGGCTAGAGACTCCATTTTTGCACTCAGGTCTAAGTCTCATGGCCCTCTATCAGAATTTGGGAAGATTGGAGAAACTTAATTTTTCGCTTAAAAAAAAAAAAAACGTAAGGGGTACCACTGTCATTTTTTTTTCGGGCCTAATTTTTGAGTTTCGATATCTCAGCTCTGGAAGGGGCTAGAGACTCCATTTTTGCACTCAGGTCTAAGTCTCATGGCCCTCTATCAGAATTTGGGAAGATTGGAGAAACTTAATTTTTCGCCCAAAAAAAAAAAACGTAAGGGGTACCACTGTCGTTTTTTTTTTCGGGCCGAATTTTTGAGTTTCGATATCTCAGCTCTGGAAGGGGCTAGAGCCTCCATTTTTGCACTCAGGTCTAAGTCTCATGGCCCTCTATCAGAATTTGGGAAGATTGGAGAAACTTAATTTTTCGCCCAAAAAAAAAAACGTAAGGGGTACCACTGTCGTTTTTTTTTTCGGGCCTAATTTTTGAGTTTCGATATCTCAGCTCTGGAAGGGGCTAGAGCCTCCATTTTTGCACTCAGGTCTAAGTCTCATGGCCCTCTATCAGAATCCAGAGTTTTGGGAAGATTGGAGAAACTTAATTTTTCACCAAAAAAAAAAAAAAACGTAAGGGGTACCACTGTCGTTTTTTTTTCGGGCCGAATTTTTGAGTTTCGATATCTCAGCTCTGGAAGAGGCTAGAGCCTCCATTTTTGCACTCAGGTCTAAGTCTCATGGCCCTCTATCAGAATTTGGGAAGATTGGAGAAACTTAATTTTTCACCCAAAAAAAAAAAAAACGTAAGGGGTACCACTGTCGTTTTTTTTTCGGGCCGAATTTTTGAGTTTCGATATCTCAGCTCTGGAAGAGGCTAGAGCCTCCATTTTTGCACTCAGGTCTAAGTCTCATGGCCCTCTATCAGAATTTGGGAAGATTGGAGAAACTTAATTTTTCGCCCCAAAAAAAAACGTAAGGGGTACCACTGTCGTTTTTTTTTCGGGCCTAATTTTTGAGTTTCGATATCTCAGCTCTGGAAGGGGCTAGAGACTCCATTTTTGCACTCAGGTCTAAGTCTCATGGCCCTCTATCAGAATTTGGGAAGATTGGAGAAACTTAATTTTTCGCCCAAAAAAAAAAAACGTAAGGGGTACCACTGTCGTTTTTTTTTCGGGCCGAAATTTTTGAGTTTCGATATCTCAGCTCTGGAAGGGGCTAGAGACTCCATTTTTGCACTCAGGTCTAAGTCTCATGGCCCTCTATCAGAATTTGGGAAGATTGGAGAAACTTAATTTTTCGCTTAAAAAAAAAAAAACGTAAGGGGTACCACTGTCATTTTTTTTTCGGGCCTAATTTTTGAGTTTCGATATCTCAGCTCTGGAAGGGGCTAGAGACTCCATTTTTGCACTCAGGTCTAAGTCTCATGGCCCTCTATCAGAATTTGGGAAGATTGGAGAAACTTAATTTTTCGCCCAAAAAAAAAAAACGTAAGGGGTACCACTGTCGTTTTTTTTTTCGGGCCGAATTTTTGAGTTTCGATATCTCAGCTCTGGAAGGGGCTAGAGCCTCCATTTTTGCACTCAGGTCTAAGTCTCATGGCCCTCTATCAGAATTTGGGAAGATTGGAGAAACTTAATTTTTCGCCCAAAAAAAAAAACGTAAGGGGTACCACTGTCGTTTTTTTTTTCGGGCCTAATTTTTGAGTTTCGATATCTCAGCTCTGGAAGGGGCTAGAGCCTCCATTTTTGCACTCAGGTCTAAGTCTCATGGCCCTCTATCAGAATCCAGAGTTTTGGGAAGATTGGAGAAACTTAATTTTTCACCAAAAAAAAAAAAAAAACGTAAGGGGTACCACTGTCGTTTTTTTTTCGGGCCGAATTTTTGAGTTTCGATATCTCAGCTCTGGAAGAGGCTAGAGCCTCCATTTTTGCACTCAGGTCTAAGTCTCATGGCCCTCTATCAGAATTTGGGAAGATTGGAGAAACTTAATTTTTCGCCCCAAAAAAAAAACGTAAGGGGTACCACTGTCGTTTTTTTTTCGGGCCTAATTTTTGAGTTTCGATATCTCAGCTCTGGAAGGGGCTAGAGACTCCATTTTTGCACTCAGGTCTAAGTCTCATGGCCCTCTATCAGAATTTGGGAAGATTGGAGAAACTTAATTTTTCGCCCAAAAAAAAAAACGTAAGGGGTACCACTGTCGTTTTTTTTTCGGGCCGAATTTTTGAGTTTCGATATCTCAGCTCTGGAAGGGGCTAGAGACTCCATTTTTGCACTCAGGTCTAAGTCTCATGGCCCTCTATCAGAATTTGGGAAGATTGGAGAAACTTAATTTTTCGCCCAAAAAAAAAAAAACGTAAGGGGTACCACTGTCGTTTTTTATTTCGGGCCGAATTTTTGAGTTTCGATATCTCAGCTCTGGAAGGGGCTAGAGCCTCCATTTTTGCACTCAGGTCTAAGTCTCATGGCCCTCTATCAGAATTTGGGAAGATTGGAGAAACTTAATTTTTCGCCCAAAAAAAAAAACCGTAAGGGGTACCACTGTCGTTTTTTTTTCGGGCCCAATTTTTGAGTTTCGATATCTCAGCTCTGGAAGGGGCTAGAGACTCCATTTTTGCACTCAGGTCTAAGTCTCATGGCCCTCTATCAGAATTTGGGAAGATTGGAGAAACTTAATTTTTCGCCCAAAAAAAAAAAAAACGTAAGGGGTACCACTGTCATTTTTTTTTCCGGCCTAATTTTTGAGTTTCGATATCTCAGCTATGGAAGGGGCTAGAGCCTCCATTTTTGCACTCAGGTCTAAGTCTCATGGCCCTCTATCAGAATTTGGGAAGATTGGAGAAACTTAATTTTTCGCCCAAAAAAAAAAAACGTAAGGGGTACCACTGTCATTTTTTTTTCAGGCCTAATTTTTGAGTTTCGATATCTCAGCTATGGAAGGGGCTAGAGCCTCCATTTTTGCACTCAGGTCTAAGTCTCATGGCCCTCTATCAGAATTTGGGAAGATTGGAGAAACTTAATTTTTCGCCCAAAAAAAAAAAAACGTAAGGGGTACCACTGTCATTTTTTTTTCAGGCCTAATTTTTGAGTTTCGATATCTCAGCTATGGAAGGGGCTAGAGCCTCCATTTTTGCACTCAGGTCTAAGTCTCATGGCCCTCTATCAGAATTTGGGAAGATTGGAGAAACTTAATTTTTCGCCCAAAAAAAAAAAACGTAAGGGGTACCACTGTCGTTTTTTTTTTCGGGCCGAATTTTTGAGTTTCGATATCTCAGCTCTGGAAGGGGCTAGAGCCTCCATTTTTGCACTCAGGTCTAAGTCTCATGGCCCTCTATCAGAATTTGGGAAGATTGGAGAAACTTAATTTTTCGCCCAAAAAAAAAACGTAAGAGGTACCACTGTCGTTTTTTTTTCGGGCCTAATTTTTGAGTTTCGATATCTCAGCTCTGGAAGGGGCTAGAGCCTCCATTTTTGCACTCAGGTCTAAGTCTCATGGCCCTCTATCAGAATCCAGAGTTTTGGGAAGATTGGAGAAACTTAATTTTTCGCCCAAAAAAAAAAAACGTAAGGGGTACCACTATCGTTTTTTATTTCGGGCCGAATTTTTGAGTTTCGATATCTCAGCTCTGGAAGGGGCTAGAGCCTCCATTTTTGCACTCAGGTCTAAGTCTCATGGCCCTCTATCAGAATTTGGGAAGATTGGAGAAACTTAATTTTTCGCCCAAAAAAAAAAAACGTAAGGGGTACCACTGTCGTTTTTTTTTCGGGCCTAATTTTTGAGTTTCGATATCTCAGCTCTGGAAGGGGCTAGAGACTCCATTTTTGCACTCAGGTCTAAGTCTCATGGCCCTCTATCAGAATTTGGGAAGATTGGAGAAACTTAATTTTTCGCCCAAAAAAAAAAAAACGTAAGGGGTACCACTGTCATTTTTTTTTCAGGCCTAATTTTTGAGTTTCGATATCTCAGCTATGGAAGGGGCTAGAGCCTCCATTTTTGCACTCAGGTCTAAGTCTCATGGCCCTCTATCAGAATTTGGGAAGATTGGAGAAACTTAATTTTTCGCCCCAAAAAAAAACGTAAGGGGTACCACTGTCGTTTTTTTTTTTCGGGCCGAATTTTTGAGTTTCGATATCTCAGCTCTGGAAGGGGCTAGAGACTCCATTTTTGCACTCAGGTCTAAGTCTCATGGCCCTCTATCAGAATTTGGGAAGATTGGAGAAACTTAATTTTTCGCCCAAAAAAAAAAAACGTAAGGGGTACCACTGTCGTTTTTTTTTCGGGCCGAATTTTTGAGTTTCGATATCTCAGCTCTGGAAGGGGCTAGAGCCTCCATTTTTGCACTCAGGTCTAAGTCTCATGGCCCTCTATCAGAATTTGGGAAGATTGGAGAAACTTAATTTTTCGCCCAAAAAAAAAAAACGTAAGGGGTACCACTGTCGTTTTTTTTTTCGGGCCGAATTTTTGAGTTTCGATATCTCAGCTCTGGAAGGGGCTAGAGCCTCCATTTTTGCACTCAGGTCTAAGTCTCATGGCCCTCTATCAGAATTTGGGAAGATTGGAGAAACTTAATTTTTCGCCCCAAAAAAAAAACGTAAGAGGTACCACTGTCGTTTTTTTTTCGGGCCTAATTTTTGAGTTTCGATATCTCAGCTCTGGAAGGGGCTAGAGCCTCCATTTTTGCACTCAGGTCTAAGTCTCATGGCCCTCTATCAGAATCCAGAGTTTTGGGAAGATTGGAGAAACTTAATTTTTCGCCCAAAAAAAAAAAACGTAAGGGGTACCACTATCGTTTTTTATTTCGGGCCGAATTTTTGAGTTTCGATATCTCAGCTCTGGAAGGGGCTAGAGCCTCCATTTTTGCACTCAGGTCTAAGTCTCATGGCCCTCTATCAGAATTTGGGAAGATTGGAGAAACTTAATTTTTCGCCCAAAAAAAAAAAACGTAAGGGGTACCACTGTCGTTTTTTTTTCGGGCCGAATTTTTGAGTTTCGATATCTCAGCTCTGGAAGGGGCTAGAGACTCCATTTTTGCACTCAGGTCTAAGTCTCATGGCCCTCTATCAGAATTTGGGAAGATTGGAGAAACTTAATTTTTCGCCCAAAAAAAAAAAAACGTAAGGGGTACCACTGTCATTTTTTTTTCAGGCCTAATTTTTGAGTTTCGATATCTCAGCTATGGAAGGGGCTAGAGCCTCCATTTTTGCACTCAGGTCTAAGTCTCATGGCCCTCTATCAGAATTTGGGAAGATTGGAGAAACTTAATTTTTCGCCCAAAAAAAAAACGTAAGGGGTACCACTGTCGTTTTTTTTTTTCGGGCCGAATTTTTGAGTTTCGATATCTCAGCTCTGGAAGGGGCTAGAGCCTCCATTTTTGCACTCAGGTCTAAGTCTCATGGCCCTCTATCAGAATTTGGGAAGATTGGAGAAACTTAATTTTTCGCCCAAAAAAAAAAAACGTAAGGGGTACCACTGTCGTTTTTTTTTTCGGGCCGAATTTTTGAGTTTCGATATCTCAGCTCTGGAAGGGGCTAGAGACTCCATTTTTGCACTCAGGTCTAAGTCTCATGGCCCTCTATCAGAATTTGGGAAGATTGGAGAAACTTAATTTTTCACCCAAAAAAAAAAAACGTAAGGGGTACCACTGTCGTTTTTTTTTTCGGGCCGAATTTTTGAGTTTCGATATCTCAGCTCTGGAAGGGGCTAGAGCCTCCATTTTTGCACTCAGGTCTAAGTCTCATGGCCCTCTATCAGAATTTGGGAAGATTGGAGAAACTTAATTTTTCGCCCAAAAAAAAAACGTAAGGGGTACCACTGTCGTTTTTTTTTTCGGGCCTAATTTTTGAGTTTCGACATCTCAGCTCTGGAAGGGGCTAGAGCCTCCATTTTTGCACTCAGGTCTAAGTCTCATGGCCCTCTATCAGAATCCAGAGTTTTGGGAAGATTGGAGAAACTTAATTTTTCACCCAAAAAAAAAAAAAAAACGTAAGGGGTACCACTGTCGTTTTTTTTTCGGGCCGAATTTTTGAGTTTCGATATCTCAGCTCTGGAAGAGGCTAGAGCCTCCATTTTTGCACTCAGGTCTAAGTCTCATGGCCCTCTATCAGAATTTGGGAAGATTGGAGAAACTTAATTTTTCGCCCCAAAAAAAAACGTAAGGGGTACCACTGTCGTTTTTTTTTCGGGCCTAATTTTTGAGTTTCGATATCTCAGCTCTGGAAGGGGCTAGAGACTCCATTTTTGCACTCAGGTCTAAGTCTCATGGCCCTCTATCAGAATTTGGGAAGATTGGAGAAACTTAATTTTTCGCCCAAAAAAAAAAAACGTAAGGGGTACCACTGTCGTTTTTTTTTCGGGCCGAATTTTTGAGTTTCGATATCTCAGCTCTGGAAGAGGCTAGAGCCTCCATTTTTGCACTCAGGTCTAAGTCTCATGGCCCTCTATCAGAATTTGGGAAGATTGGAGAAACTTAATTTTTCGCCCCAAAAAAAAACGTAAGGGGTACCACTGTCGTTTTTTTTTCGGGCCTAATTTTTGAGTTTCGATATCTCAGCTCTGGAAGGGGCTAGAGCCTCCATTTTTGCACTCAGGTCTAAGTCTCATGGCCCTCTATCAGAATCCAGAGTTTTGGGAAGATTGGAGAAACTTAATTTTTCACCCAAAAAAAAAAAAAAAAACGTAAGGGGTACCACTGTCGTTTTTTTTTCGGGCCGAATTTTTGAGTTTCGATATCTCAGCTCTGGAAGAGGCTAGAGCCTCCATTTTTGCACTCAGGTCTAAGTCTCATGGCCCTCTATCAGAATTTGGGAAGATTGGAGAAACTTAATTTTTCGCCCCAAAAAAAAACGTAAGGGGTACCACTGTCGTTTTTTTTTCGGGCCTAATTTTTGAGTTTCGATATCTCAGCTCTGGAAGGGGCTAGAGACTCCATTTTTGCACTCAGGTCTAAGTCTCATGGCCCTCTATCAGAATTTGGGAAGATTGGAGAAACTTAATTTTTCGCCCAAAAAAAAAAAACGTAAGGGGTACCACTGTCGTTTTTTTTTCGGGCCGAATTTTTGAGTTTCGATATCTCAGCTCTGGAAGAGGCTAGAGCCTCCATTTTTGCACTCAGGTCTAAGTCTCATGGCCCTCTATCAGAATTTGGGAAGATTGGAGAAACTTAATTTTTCGCCCCAAAAAAAAACGTAAGGGGTACCACTGTCGTTTTTTTTTCGGGCCTAATTTTTGAGTTTCGATATCTCAGCTCTGGAAGGGGCTAGAGCCTCCATTTTTGCACTCAGGTCTAAGTCTCATGGCCCTCTATCAGAATCCAGAGTTTTGGGAAGATTGGAGAAACTTAATTTTTCGCCCAAAAAAAAAAACGTAAGGGGTACCACTGTCGTTTTTTATTTCGGGCCGAATTTTTGAGTTTCGATATCTCAGCTCTGGAAGGGGCTAGAGCCTCCATTTTTGCACTCAGGTCTAAGTCTCATGGCCCTCTATCAGAATTTGGGAAGATTGGAGAAACTTAATTTTTCGCCCAAAAAAAAAAACCGTAAGGGGTACCACTGTCGTTTTTTTTTCGGGCCCAATTTTTGAGTTTCGATATCTCAGCTCTGGAAGGGGCTAGAGACTCCATTTTTGCACTCAGGTCTAAGTCTCATGGCCCTCTATCAGAATTTGGGAAGATTGGAGAAACTTAATTTTTCGCCCAAAAAAAAAAAAACGTAAGGGGTACCACTGTCATTTTTTTTTCCGGCCTAATTTTTGAGTTTCGATATCTCAGCTATGGAAGGGGCTAGAGCCTCCATTTTTGCACTCAGGTCTAAGTCTCATGGCCCTCTATCAGAATTTGGGAAGATTGGAGAAACTTAATTTTTCGCCCAAAAAAAAAAACGTAAGGGGTACCACTGTCGTTTTTTTTTTCGGGCCGAATTTTTGAGTTTCGATATCTCAGCTCTGGAAGGGGCTAGAGCCTCCATTTTTGCACTCAGGTCTAAGTCTCATGGCCCTCTATCAGAATTTGGGAAGATTGGAGAAACTTAATTTTTCGCCCAAAAAAAAAAACGTAAGGGGTACCACTGTCGTTTTTTTTTTCGGGCCGAATTTTTGAGTTTCGATATCTCAGCTCTGGAAGGGGCTAGAGCCTCCATTTTTGCACTCAGGTCTAAGTCTCATGGCCCTCTATCAGAATTTGGGAAGATTGGAGAAACTTAATTTTTCGCCCAAAAAAAAAAAACGTAAGGGGTACCACTGTCGTTTTTTTTTTCGGGCCGAATTTTTGAGTTTCGATATCTCAGCTCTGGAAGGGGCTAGAGCCTCCATTTTTGCACTCAGGTCTAAGTCTCATGGCCCTCTATCAGAATCCAGAGTTTTGGGAAGATTGGAGAAACTTAATTTTTCACCCAAAAAAAAAAAAAACGTAAGGGGTACCACTGTCGTTTTTTTTTCGGGCCGAATTTTTGAGTTTCGATATCTCAGCTCTGGAAGAGGCTAGAGCCTCCATTTTTGCACTCAGGTCTAAGTCTCATGGCCCTCTATCAGAATTTGGGAAGATTGGAGAAACTTAATTTTTCGCCCCAAAAAAAAACGTAAGGGGTACCACTGTCGTTTTTTTTTCGGGCCTAATTTTTGAGTTTCGATATCTCAGCTCTGGAAGGGGCTAGAGACTCCATTTTTGCACTCAGGTCTAAGTCTCATGGCCCTCTATCAGAATTTGGGAAGATTGGAGAAACTTAATTTTTCGCCCAAAAAAAAAAAACGTAAGGGGTACCACTGTCGTTTTTTTTTCGGGCCGAAATTTTTGAGTTTCGATATCTCAGCTCTGGAAGGGGCTAGAGACTCCATTTTTGCACTCAGGTCTAAGTCTCATGGCCCTCTATCAGAATTTGGGAAGATTGGAGAAACTTAATTTTTCGCTTAAAAAAAAAAAAACGTAAGGGGTACCACTGTCATTTTTTTTTCGGGCCTAATTTTTGAGTTTCGATATCTCAGCTCTGGAAGGGGCTAGAGACTCCATTTTTGCACTCAGGTCTAAGTCTCATGGCCCTCTATCAGAATTTGGGAAGATTGGAGAAACTTAATTTTTCGCCCAAAAAAAAAAAACGTAAGGGGTACCACTGTCGTTTTTTTTTTCGGGCCGAATTTTTGAGTTTCGATATCTCAGCTCTGGAAGGGGCTAGAGCCTCCATTTTTGCACTCAGGTCTAAGTCTCATGGCCCTCTATCAGAATTTGGGAAGATTGGAGAAACTTAATTTTTCGCCCAAAAAAAAAAACGTAAGGGGTACCACTGTCGTTTTTTTTTTCGGGCCTAATTTTTGAGTTTCGATATCTCAGCTCTGGAAGGGGCTAGAGCCTCCATTTTTGCACTCAGGTCTAAGTCTCATGGCCCTCTATCAGAATCCAGAGTTTTGGGAAGATTGGAGAAACTTAATTTTTCACCAAAAAAAAAAAAAAAACGTAAGGGGTACCACTGTCGTTTTTTTTTCGGGCCGAATTTTTGAGTTTCGATATCTCAGCTCTGGAAGAGGCTAGAGCCTCCATTTTTGCACTCAGGTCTAAGTCTCATGGCCCTCTATCAGAATTTGGGAAGATTGGAGAAACTTAATTTTTCGCCCCAAAAAAAAAACGTAAGGGGTACCACTGTCGTTTTTTTTTCGGGCCTAATTTTTGAGTTTCGATATCTCAGCTCTGGAAGGGGCTAGAGACTCCATTTTTGCACTCAGGTCTAAGTCTCATGGCCCTCTATCAGAATTTGGGAAGATTGGAGAAACTTAATTTTTCGCCCAAAAAAAAAAACGTAAGGGGTACCACTGTCGTTTTTTTTTCGGGCCGAATTTTTGAGTTTCGATATCTCAGCTCTGGAAGGGGCTAGAGACTCCATTTTTGCACTCAGGTCTAAGTCTCATGGCCCTCTATCAGAATTTGGGAAGATTGGAGAAACTTAATTTTTCGCCCAAAAAAAAAAAACGTAAGGGGTACCACTGTCGTTTTTTATTTCGGGCCGAATTTTTGAGTTTCGATATCTCAGCTCTGGAAGGGGCTAGAGCCTCCATTTTTGCACTCAGGTCTAAGTCTCATGGCCCTCTATCAGAATTTGGGAAGATTGGAGAAACTTAATTTTTCGCCCAAAAAAAAAAACCGTAAGGGGTACCACTGTCGTTTTTTTTTCGGGCCCAATTTTTGAGTTTCGATATCTCAGCTCTGGAAGGGGCTAGAGACTCCATTTTTGCACTCAGGTCTAAGTCTCATGGCCCTCTATCAGAATTTGGGAAGATTGGAGAAACTTAATTTTTCGCCCAAAAAAAAAAAAAACGTAAGGGGTACCACTGTCATTTTTTTTTCCGGCCTAATTTTTGAGTTTCGATATCTCAGCTATGGAAGGGGCTAGAGCCTCCATTTTTGCACTCAGGTCTAAGTCTCATGGCCCTCTATCAGAATTTGGGAAGATTGGAGAAACTTAATTTTTCGCCCAAAAAAAAAAACGTAAGGGGTACCACTGTCGTTTTTTTTTTCGGGCCGAATTTTTGAGTTTCGATATCTCAGCTCTGGAAGGGGCTAGAGCCTCCATTTTTGCACTCAGGTCTAAGTCTCATGGCCCTCTATCAGAATTTGGGAAGATTGGAGAAACTTAATTTTTCGCCCAAAAAAAAAAAACGTAAGGGGTACCACTGTCGTTTTTTTTTCGGGCCGAATTTTTGAGTTTCGATATCTCAGCTCTGGAAGGGGCTAGAGCCTCCATTTTTGCACTCAGGTCTAAGTCTCATGGCCCTCTATCAGAATCCAGAGTTTTGGGAAGATTGGAGAAACTTAATTTTTCACCCAAAAAAAAAAAAAACGTAAGGGGTACCACTGTCGTTTTTTTTTCGGGCCGAATTTTTGAGTTTCGATATCTCAGCTCTGGAAGAGGCTAGAGCCTCCATTTTTGCACTCAGGTCTAAGTCTCATGGCCCTCTATCAGAATTTGGGAAGATTGGAGAAACTTAATTTTTCGCCCCAAAAAAAAACGTAAGGGGTACCACTGTCGTTTTTTTTTCGGGCCTAATTTTTGAGTTTCGATATCTCAGCTCTGGAAGGGGCTAGAGACTCCATTTTTGCACTCAGGTCTAAGTCTCATGGCCCTCTATCAGAATTTGGGAAGATTGGAGAAACTTAATTTTTCGCCCAAAAAAAAAAAACGTAAGGGGTACCACTGTCGTTTTTTTTTCGGGCCGAAATTTTTGAGTTTCGATATCTCAGCTCTGGAAGGGGCTAGAGACTCCATTTTTGCACTCAGGTCTAAGTCTCATGGCCCTCTATCAGAATTTGGGAAGATTGGAGAAACTTAATTTTTCGCTTAAAAAAAAAAAAACGTAAGGGGTACCACTGTCATTTTTTTTTCGGGCCTAATTTTTGAGTTTCGATATCTCAGCTCTGGAAGGGGCTAGAGACTCCATTTTTGCACTCAGGTCTAAGTCTCATGGCCCTCTATCAGAATTTGGGAAGATTGGAGAAACTTAATTTTTCTCCCAAAAAAAAAAAACGTAAGGGGTACCACTGTCGTTTTTTTTTTCGGGCCGAATTTTTGAGTTTCGATATCTCAGCTCTGGAAGGGGCTAGAGCCTCCATTTTTGCACTCAGGTCTAACTCTCATGGCCCTCTATCAGAATTTGGGAAGATTGGAGAAACTTAATTTTTCGCCCAAAAAAAAAAACGTAAGGGGTACCACTGTCGTTTTTTTTTTCGGGCCTAATTTTTGAGTTTCGATATCTCAGCTCTGGAAGGGGCTAGAGCCTCCATTTTTGCACTCAGGTCTAAGTCTCATGGCCCTCTATCAGAATCCAGAGTTTTGGGAAGATTGGAGAAACTTAATTTTTCACCAAAAAAAAAAAAAAAACGTAAGGGGTACCACTGTCGTTTTTTTTTCGGGCCGAATTTTTGAGTTTCGATATCTCAGCTCTGGAAGAGGCTAGAGCCTCCATTTTTGCACTCAGGTCTAAGTCTCATGGCCCTCTATCAGAATTTGGGAAGATTGGAGAAACTTAATTTTTCGCCCCAAAAAAAAAACGTAAGGGGTACCACTGTCGTTTTTTTTTCGGGCCTAATTTTTGAGTTTCGATATCTCAGCTCTGGAAGGGGCTAGAGACTCCATTTTTGCACTCAGGTCTAAGTCTCATGGCCCTCTATCAGAATTTGGGAAGATTGGAGAAACTTAATTTTTCGCCCAAAAAAAAAAACGTAAGGGGTACCACTGTCGTTTTTTTTTCGGGCCGAATTTTTGAGTTTCGATATCTCAGCTCTGGAAGGGGCTAGAGACTCCATTTTTGCACTCAGGTCTAAGTCTCATGGCCCTCTATCAGAATTTGGGAAGATTGGAGAAACTTAATTTTTCGCCCAAAAAAAAAAAACGTAAGGGGTACCACTGTCATTTTTTTTTCGGGCCTAATTTTTGAGTTTCGATATCTCAGCTATGGAAGGGGCTAGAGCCTCCATTTTTGCACTCAGGTCTAAGTCTCATGGCCCTCTATCAGAATTTGGGAAGATTGGAGAAACTTAATTTTTCGCCCAAAAAAAAAACGTAAGGGGTACCACTGTCGTTTTTTTTTTTCGGGCCGAATTTTTGAGTTTCGATATCTCAGCTCTGGAAGAGGCTAGAGCCTCCATTTTTGCACTCAGGTCTAAGTCTCATGGCCCTCTATCAGAATCCAGAGTTTTGGGAAGATTGAAGAAACTTAATTTTTCGCCCAAAAAAAAAAAAACGTAAGGGGTACCACTGTCGTTTTTTTTTTCGGGCCGAATTTTTGAGTTTCGATATCTCAGCTCTGGAAGGGGCTAGAGCCTCCATTTTTGCACTCAGGTCTAAGTCTCATGGCCCTCTATCAGAATTTGGGAAGATTGGAGAAACTTAATTTTTCGCCCAAAAAAAAAACGTAAGGGGTACCACTGTCGTTTTTTTTCGGGCCGAATTTTTGAGTTTCGATATCTCAGCTCTGGAAGGGGCTAGAGCCTCCATTTTTGCACTCAGGTCTAAGTCTCATGGCCCTCTATCAGAATTTGGGAAGATTGGAGAAACTTAATTTTTCGCCCAAAAAAAACAAAAACGTAAGGGGTACCACTGTCGTTTTTTTTTCTGGCCGAATTTTTGAGTTTCGATATCTCAGCTCTGGAAGGGGCTAGAGCCTCCATTTTTGCACTCAGGTCTAAGTCTCATGGCCCTCTATCAGAATTTGGGAAGATTGGAGAAACTTAATTTTTCGCCAAAAAAAAAAAGCGTAAGGGGTACCACTGTCGTTTTTTTTTCGGGCCTAATTTTTGAGTTTCGATATCTCAGCTCTGGAAGGTTCTAGAACCTCTATTTTTGCACTCAGGTCTAAGTCTCATGACCCTCTATCAGAATCCAGAGTTTTGGGAAGATTGGAGAAACTTAATTTTTCGCCCCAAAAAAAAAAACGTAAGGGGTACCACTGTGGTTTTTTTTTAGGGCCGAATTTTTGAGTTTCGATATCTCAGCTCTGGAAGGGGCTAGAGCCTCCATTTTTGCACTCAGGTCTAAGTCTCATGGCCCTCTATCAGAATTTGGGAAGATTGGAGAAACTTAATTTTTCGCCCAAAAAAAAAAAACGTAAGGGGTACCACTGTCGTTTTTTTTTCGGGCCGAATTTTTGAGTTTCGATTTTCTCAGCTCTGGAAGGGGCTAGAGACTCCATTTTTGCACTCAGGTCTAAGTCTCATGACCCTCTATCAGAATCCAGAGTTTTGGGAAGATTGGAGAAACTTAATTTTTCGCCCCAAAAAAAAAAACGTAAGGGGTACCACTGTGGGTTTTTTTTAGGGCCGAATTTTTGAGTTTCGATATCTCAGCTCTGGAAGGGGCTAGAGCCTCCATTTTTGCACTCAGGTCTAAGTCTCATGGCCCTCTATCAGAATCCAGAGTTTTGGGAAGATTGAAGAAACTTAATTTTTTGCCCAAAAAAAAAAAACGTAAGGGGTACCACTGTCGTTTTTTTTTCGGGCCGAATTTTTGAGTTTCGATATCTCAGCTCTGGAAGGGGCTAGAGCCTCCATTTTTGCACTCAGGTCTAAGTCTCATGGCCCTCTATCAGAATTTGGGAAGATTGGAGAAACTTAATTTTTCGCCCAAAAAAAAAAACGTAAGGGGTACCACTGTCGTTTTTTTTTCGGGCCGAATTTTTGAGTTTCGATATCTCAGCTATGGAAGGGGCTAGAGCCTCCATTTTTGCACTCAGGTCTAAGTCTCATGGCCCTCTATCAGAATTTGGGAAGATTGGAGAAACTTAATTTTTCGCCCAAAAAAAAAAAACGTAAGGGGTACCACTGTCGTTTTTTTTTTCGGGCCGAATTTTTGAGTTTCGATATCTCAGCTCTGGAAGGGGCTAGAGCCTCCATTTTTGCACTCAGGTCTAAGTCTCATGGCCCTCTATCAGAATTTGGGAAGATTGGAGAAACTTAATTTTTCGCCCAAAAAAAAAAACGTAAGGGGTACCACTGTCGTTTTTTTTTCGGGCCGAATTTTTGAGTTTCGATATCTCAGCTCTGGAAGGGGCTAGAGCCTCCATTTTTGCACTCAGGTCTAAGTCTCATGGCCCTCTATCAGAATCCAGAGTTTTGGGAAGATTGAAGAAACTTAATTTTTCGCCCAAAAAAAAAAACGTAAGGGGTACCACTGTCGTTTTTTTTTTCGGGCCGAATTTTTGAGTTTCGATATCTCAGCTCTGGAAGGGGCTAGAGCCTCCATTTTTGCACTCAGGTCTAAGTCTCATGGCCCTCTATCAGAATTTGGGAAGATTGGAGAAACTTAATTTTTCGCCCAAAAAAAAAAAAACGTAAGGGGTACCACTGTCGTTTTTTTTTCTGGCCGAATTTTTGAGTTTCGATATCTCAGCTCTGGAAGGGGCTAGAGCCTCCATTTTTGCACTCAGGTCTAAGTCTCATGGCCCTCTATCAGAATTTGGGAAGATTGGAGAAACTTAATTTTTCGCCCCAAAAAAAAACGTAAGGGGTACCACTGTCGTTTTTTTTTCGGACCTAATTTTTGAGTTTCGATATCTCAGCTCTGGAAGGGGCTAGAGACTCCATTTTTGCACTCAGGTCTAAGTCTCATGGCCCTCTATCAGAATTTGGGAAGATTGGAGAAACTTAATTTTTCGCCCAAAAAAAAAAACGTAAGGGGTACCACTGTCGTTTTTTTTTCGGGCCGAATTTTTGAGTTTCGATATCTCAGCTCTGGAAGAGGCTAGAGCCTCCATTTTTGCACTCAGGTCTAAGTCTCATGGCCCTCTATCAGAATTTGGGAAGATTGGAGAAACTTAATTTTTCGCCCCAAAAAAAAACGTAAGGGGTACCACTGTCGTTTTTTTTCGGGCCTAATTTTTGAGTTTCGATATCTCAGCTCTGGAAGGGGCTAGAGCCTCCATTTTTGCACTCAGGTCTAAGTCTCATGGCCCTCTATCAGAATCCAGAGTTTTGGGAAGATTGGAGAAACTTAATTTTTCGCCCAAAAAAAAAAAACGTAAGGGGTACCACTGTCGTTTTTTATTTCGGGCCGAATTTTTGAGTTTCGATATCTCAGCTCTGGAAGGGGCTAGAGCCTCCATTTTTGCACTCAGGTCTAAGTCTCATGGCCCTCTATCAGAATTTGGGAAGATTGGAGAAACTTAATTTTTCGCCCAAAAAAAAAAACGTAAGGGGTACCACTGTCGTTTTTTTTTCGGGCCGAATTTTTGAGTTTCGATATCTCAGCTATGGAAGGGGCTAGAGCCTCCATTTTTGCACTCAGGTCTAAGTCTCATGGCCCTCTATCAGAATTTGGGAAGATTGGAGAAACGTAATTTTTCGCCCCAAAAAAAAAAACGTAAGGGGTACCACTGTCGTTTTTTTTTTTCGGGCCGAATTTTTGAGTTTCGATATCTCAGCTCTGGAAGGGGCTAGAGCCTCCATTTTTGCACTCAGGTCTAAGTCTCATGGCCCTCTATCAGAATTTGGGAAGATTGGAGAAACTTAATTTTTCGCCCAAAAAAAAAAACGTAAGGGGTACCACTGTCGTTTTTTTTTCGGGCCGAATTTTTGAGTTTCGATATCTCAGCTCTGGAAGGGGCTAGAGCCTCCATTTTTGCACTCAGGTCTAAGTCTCATGGCCCTCTATCAGAATCCAGAGTTTTGGGAAGATTGAAGAAACTTAATTTTTCGCCCAAAAAAAAAAACGTAAGGGGTACCACTGTCGTTTTTTTTTTCGGGCCGAATTTTTGAGTTTCGATATCTCAGCTCTGGAAGGGGCTAGAGCCTCCATTTTTGCACTCAGGTCTAAGTCTCATGGCCCTCTATCAGAATTTGGGAAGATTGGAGAAACTTAATTTTTCGCCCAAAAAAAAAAAAACGTAAGGGGTACCACTGTCGTTTTTTTTTCTGGCCGAATTTTTGAGTTTCGATATCTCAGCTCTGGAAGGGGCTAGAGCCTCCATTTTTGCACTCAGGTCTAAGTCTCATGGCCCTCTATCAGAATTTGGGAAGATTGGAGAAACTTAATTTTTCGCCCCAAAAAAAAACGTAAGGGGTACCACTGTCGTTTTTTTTTCGGGCCTAATTTTTGAGTTTCGATATCTCAGCTCTGGAAGGGGCTAGAGACTCCATTTTTGCACTCAGGTCTAAGTCTCATGGCCCTCTATCAGAATTTGGGAAGATTGGAGAAACTTAATTTTTCGCCCAAAAAAAAAAAACGTAAGGGGTACCACTGTCGTTTTTTTTTCGGGCCGAATTTTTGAGTTTCGATATCTCAGCTCTGGAAGAGGCTAGAGCCTCCATTTTTGCACTCAGGTCTAAGTCTCATGGCCCTCTATCAGAATTTGGGAAGATTGGAGAAACTTAATTTTTCGCCCCAAAAAAAAAAGCGTAAGGGGTACCACTGTCGTTTTTTTTTCGGGCCTAATTTTTGAGTTTCGATATCTCAGCTCTGGAAGGTTCTAGAACCTCTATTTTTGCACTCAGGTCTAAGTCTCATGACCCTCTATCAGAATCCAGAGTTTTGGGAAGATTGGAGAAACTTAATTTTTCGCCCCAAAAAAAAAAACGTAAGGGGTATCACTGTGGTTTTTTTTTAGGGCCGAATTTTTGAGTTTCGATATCTCAGCTCTGGAAGGGGCTAGAGCCTCCATTTTTGCACTCAGGTCTAAGTCTCATGGCCCTCTATCAGAATCCAGAGTTTTGGGAAGATTGAAGAAACTTAATTTTTTGCCCAAAAAAAAAAAAACGTAAGGGGTACCACTGTCGTTTTTTTTTCGGGCCGAATTTTTGAGTTTCGATATCTCAGCTCTGGAAGGGGCTAGAGCCTCCATTTTTGCACTCAGGTCTAAGTCTCATGGCCCTCTATCAGAATTTGGGAAGATTGGAGAAACTTAATTTTTCGCCCAAAAAAAAAAACGTAAGGGGTACCACTGTCGTTTTTTTTTCGGGCCGAATTTTTGAGTTTCGATATCTCAGCTATGGAAGGGGCTAGAGCCTCCATTTTTGCACTCAGGTCTAAGTCTCATGGCCCTCTATCAGAATTTGGGAAGATTGGAGAAACTTAATTTTTCGCCCAAAAAAAAAAAACGTAAGGGGTACCACTGTCGTTTTTTTTTTCGGGCCGAATTTTTGAGTTTCGATATCTCAGCTCTGGAAGGGGCTAGAGCCTCCATTTTTGCACTCAGGTCTAAGTCTCATGGCCCTCTATCAGAATTTGGGAAGATTGGAGAAACTTAATTTTTCGCCCAAAAAAAAAAAACGTAAGGGGTACCACTGTCGTTTTTTTTTCGGGCCGAATTTTTGAGTTTCGATATCTCAGCTCTGGAAGGGGCTAGAGCCTCCATTTTTGCACTCAGGTCTAAGTCTCATGGCCCTCTATCAGAATTTGGGAAGATTGGAGAAACTTAATTTTTCGCCCAAAAAAAAAAAAACGTAAGGGGTACCACTGTCGTTTTTTTTTCTGGCCGAATTTTTGAGTTTCGATATCTCAGCTCTGGAAGGGGCTAGAGCCTCCATTTTTGCACTCAGGTCTAAGTCTCATGGCCCTCTATCAGAATTTGGGAAGATTGGAGAAACTTAATTTTTCGCCCCAAAAAAAAACGTAAGGGGTACCACTGTCGTTTTTTTTTCGGACCTAATTTTTGAGTTTCGATATCTCAGCTCTGGAAGGGGCTAGAGACTCCATTTTTGCACTCAGGTCTAAGTCTCATGGCCCTCTATCAGAATTTGGGAAGATTGGAGAAACTTAATTTTTCGCCCAAAAAAAAAAACGTAAGGGGTACCACTGTCGTTTTTTTTTCGGGCCGAATTTTTGAGTTTCGATATCTCAGCTCTGGAAGAGGCTAGAGCCTCCATTTTTGCACTCAGGTCTAAGTCTCATGGCCCTCTATCAGAATTTGGGAAGATTGGAGAAACTTAATTTTTCGCCCCAAAAAAAAACGTAAGGGGTACCACTGTCGTTTTTTTTCGGGCCTAATTTTTGAGTTTCGATATCTCAGCTCTGGAAGGGGCTAGAGCCTCCATTTTTGCACTCAGGTCTAAGTCTCATGGCCCTCTATCAGAATCCAGAGTTTTGGGAAGATTGGAGAAACTTAATTTTTCGCCCAAAAAAAAAAAACGTAAGGGGTACCACTGTCGTTTTTTATTTCGGGCCGAATTTTTGAGTTTCGATATCTCAGCTCTGGAAGGGGCTAGAGCCTCCATTTTTGCACTCAGGTCTAAGTCTCATGGCCCTCTATCAGAATTTGGGAAGATTGGAGAAACTTAATTTTTCGCCCAAAAAAAAAAACGTAAGGGGTACCACTGTCGTTTTTTTTTTCGGGCCGAATTTTTGAGTTTCGATATCTCAGCTATGGAAGGGGCTAGAGCCTCCATTTTTGCACTCAGGTCTAAGTCTCATGGCCCTCTATCAGAATTTGGGAAGATTGGAGAAACGTAATTTTTCGCCCCAAAAAAAAAAACGTAAGGGGTACCACTGTCGTTTTTTTTTTCGGGCCGAATTTTTGAGTTTCGATATCTCAGCTCTGGAAGGGGCTAGAGCCTCCATTTTTGCACTCAGGTCTAAGTCTCATGGCCCTCTATCAGAATTTGGGAAGATTGGAGAAACTTAATTTTTCGCCCAAAAAAAAAAACGTAAGGGGTACCACTGTCGTTTTTTTTTCGGGCCGAATTTTTGAGTTTCGATATCTCAGCTCTGGAAGGGGCTAGAGCCTCCATTTTTGCACTCAGGTCTAAGTCTCATGGCCCTCTATCAGAATCCAGAGTTTTGGGAAGATTGAAGAAACTTAATTTTTCGCCCAAAAAAAAAAACGTAAGGGGTACCACTGTCGTTTTTTTTTTCGGGCCGAATTTTTGAGTTTCGATATCTCAGCTCTGGAAGGGGCTAGAGCCTCCATTTTTGCACTCAGGTCTAAGTCTCATGGCCCTCTATCAGAATTTGGGAAGATTGGAGAAACTTAATTTTTCGCCCAAAAAAAAAAAAACGTAAGGGGTACCACTGTCGTTTTTTTTTCTGGCCGAATTTTTGAGTTTCGATATCTCAGCTCTGGAAGGGGCTAGAGCCTCCATTTTTGCACTCAGGTCTAAGTCTCATGGCCCTCTATCAGAATTTGGGAAGATTGGAGAAACTTAATTTTTCGCCCCAAAAAAAAACGTAAGGGGTACCACTGTCGTTTTTTTTTCGGGCCTAATTTTTGAGTTTCGATATCTCAGCTCTGGAAGGGGCTAGAGACTCCATTTTTGCACTCAGGTCTAAGTCTCATGGCCCTCTATCAGAATTTGGGAAGATTGGAGAAACTTAATTTTTCGCCCAAAAAAAAAAAACGTAAGGGGTACCACTGTCGTTTTTTTTTCGGGCCGAATTTTTGAGTTTCGATATCTCAGCTCTGGAAGAGGCTAGAGCCTCCATTTTTGCACTCAGGTCTAAGTCTCATGGCCCTCTATCAGAATTTGGGAAGATTGGAGAAACTTAATTTTTCGCCCCAAAAAAAAAAGCGTAAGGGGTACCACTGTCGTTTTTTTTTCGGGCCTAATTTTTGAGTTTCGATATCTCAGCTCTGGAAGGTTCTAGAACCTCTATTTTTGCACTCAGGTCTAAGTCTCATGACCCTCTATCAGAATCCAGAGTTTTGGGAAGATTGGAGAAACTTAATTTTTCGCCCCAAAAAAAAAAACGTAAGGGGTATCACTGTGGTTTTTTTTTAGGGCCGAATTTTTGAGTTTCGATATCTCAGCTCTGGAAGGGGCTAGAGCCTCCATTTTTGCACTCAGGTCTAAGTCTCATGGCCCTCTATCAGAATCCAGAGTTTTGGGAAGATTGAAGAAACTTAATTTTTTGCCCAAAAAAAAAAAAACGTAAGGGGTACCACTGTCGTTTTTTTTTCGGGCCGAATTTTTGAGTTTCGATATCTCAGCTCTGGAAGGGGCTAGAGCCTCCATTTTTGCACTCAGGTCTAAGTCTCATGGCCCTCTATCAGAATTTGGGAAGATTGGAGAAACTTAATTTTTCGCCCAAAAAAAAAAACGTAAGGGGTACCACTGTCGTTTTTTTTTCGGGCCGAATTTTTGAGTTTCGATATCTCAGCTATGGAAGGGGCTAGAGCCTCCATTTTTGCACTCAGGTCTAAGTCTCATGGCCCTCTATCAGAATTTGGGAAGATTGGAGAAACTTAATTTTTCGCCCAAAAAAAAAAAACGTAAGGGGTACCACTGTCGTTTTTTTTTTCGGGCCGAATTTTTGAGTTTCGATATCTCAGCTCTGGAAGGGGCTAGAGCCTCCATTTTTGCACTCAGGTCTAAGTCTCATGGCCCTCTATCAGAATTTGGGAAGATTGGAGAAACTTAATTTTTCGCCCAAAAAAAAAAAACGTAAGGGGTACCACTGTCGTTTTTTTTTCGGGCCGAATTTTTGAGTTTCGATATCTCAGCTCTGGAAGGGGCTAGAGCCTCCATTTTTGCACTCAGGTCTAAGTCTCATGGCCCTCTATCAGAATCCAGAGTTTTGGGAAGATTGAAGAAACTTAATTTTTCGCCCAAAAAAAAAAACGTAAGGGGTACCACTGTCGTTTTTTTTTTCGGGCCGAATTTTTGAGTTTCGATATCTCAGCTCTGGAAGGGGCTAGAGCCTCCATTTTTGCACTCAGGTCTAAGTCTCATGGCCCTCTATCAGAATTTGGGAAGATTGGAGAAACTTAATTTTTCGCCCAAAAAAAAAAAACGTAAGGGGTACCACTGTCGTTTTTTTTTTCGGGCCGAATTTTTGAGTTTCGATATCTCAGCTCTGGAAGGGGCTAGAGCCTCCATTTTTGCACTCAGGTCTAAGTCTCATGGCCCTCTATCAGAATCCAGAGTTTTGGGAAGATTGGAGAAACTTAATTTTTCACCCAAAAAAAAAAAAACGTAAGGGGTACCACTGTCGTTTTTTTTTCGGGCCGAATTTTTGAGTTTCGATATCTCAGCTCTGGAAGAGGCTAGAGCCTCCATTTTTGCACTCAGGTCTAAGTCTCATGGCCCTCTATCAGAATTTGGGAAGATTGGAGAAACTTAATTTTTCGCCCCAAAAAAAAACGTAAGGGGTACCACTGTCGTTTTTTTTTCGGGCCTAATTTTTGAGTTTCGATATCTCAGCTCTGGAAGGGGCTAGAGACTCCATTTTTGCACTCAGGTCTAAGTCTCATGGCCCTCTATCAGAATTTGGGAAGATTGGAGAAACTTAATTTTTCGCCCAAAAAAAAAAAACGTAAGGGGTACCACTGTCGTTTTTTTTTCGGGCCGAATTTTTGAGTTTCGATATCTCAGCTCTGGAAGGGGCTAGAGACTCCATTTTTGCACTCAGGTCTAAGTCTCATGGCCCTCTATCAGAATTTGGGAAGATTGGAGAAACTTAATTTTTCGCTTAAAAAAAAAAAAACGTAAGGGGTACCACTGTCATTTTTTTTTCGGGCCTAATTTTTGAGTTTCGATATCTCAGCTCTGGAAGGGGCTAGAGACTCCATTTTTGCACTCAGGTCTAAGTCTCATGGCCCTCTATCAGAATTTGGGAAGATTGGAGAAACTTAATTTTTCGCCCAAAAAAAAAAACGTAAGGGGTACCACTGTCGTTTTTTTTTCGGGCCGAATTTTTGAGTTTCGATATCTCAGCTCTGGAAGGGGCTAGAGACTCCATTTTTGCACTCAGGTCTAAGTCTCATGGCCCTCTATCAGAATTTGGGAAGATTGGAGAAACTTAATTTTTCGCCCAAAAAAAAAAAACGTAAGGGGTACCACTGTCATTTTTTTTTCGGGCCTAATTTTTGAGTTTCGATATCTCAGCTATGGAAGGGGCTAGAGCCTCCATTTTTGCACTCAGGTCTAAGTCTCATGGCCCTCTATCAGAATTTGGGAAGATTGGAGAAACTTAATTTTTCGCCCAAAAAAAAAAACGTAAGGGGTACCACTGTCGTTTTTTTTTTTCGGGCCGAATTTTTGAGTTTCGATATCTCAGCTCTGGAAGAGGCTAGAGCCTCCATTTTTGCACTCAGGTCTAAGTCTCATGGCCCTCTATCAGAATCCAGAGTTTTGGGAAGATTGAAGAAACTTAATTTTTCGCCCAAAAAAAAAAAACGTAAGGGGTACCACTGTCGTTTTTTTTTCGGGCCGAATTTTTGAGTTTCGATATCTCAGCTCTGGAAGGGGCTAGAGCCTCCATTTTTGCACTCAGGTCTAAGTCTCATGGCCCTCTATCAGAATTTGGGAAGATTGGAGAAACTTAATTTTTCGCCCAAAAAAAAAACGTAAGGGGTACCACTGTCGTTTTTTTTCGGGCCTAATTTTTGAGTTTCGATATCTCAGCTCTGGAAGGGGCTAGAGCCTCCATTTTTGCACTCAGGTCTAAGTCTCATGGCCCTCTATCAGAATTTGGGAAGATTGGAGAAACTTAATTTTTCGCCCAAAAAAAACAAAAACGTAAGGGGTACCACTGTCGTTTTTTTTTCTGGCCGAATTTTTGAGTTTCGATATCTCAGCTCTGGAAGGGGCTAGAGCCTCCATTTTTGCACTCAGGTCTAAGTCTCATGGCACTCTATCAGAATTTGGGAAGATTGGAGAAACTTAATTTTTCGCCAAAAAAAAAAGCGTAAGGGGTACCACTGTCGTTTTTTTTTTCGGGCCTAATTTTTGAGTTTCGATATCTCAGCTCTGGAAGGTTCTAGAACCTCTATTTTTGCACTCAGGTCTAAGTCTCATGACCCTCTATCAGAATCCAGAGTTTTGGGAAGATTGGAGAAACTTAATTTTTCGCCCCCAAAAAAAAAACGTAAGGGGTACCACTGTGGGTTTTTTTTAGGGCCGAATTTTTGAGTTTCGATATCTCAGCTCTGGAAGGGGCTAGAGCCTCCATTTTTGCACTCAGGTCTAAGTCTCATGGCCCTCTATCAGAATCCAGAGTTTTGGGAAGATTGAAGAAACTTAATTTTTTGCCCAAAAAAAAAAAACGTAAGGGGTACCACTGTCGTTTTTTTTTCGGGCCGAATTTTTGAGTTTCGATATCTCAGCTCTGGAAGGGGCTAGAGCCTCCATTTTTGCACTCAGGTCTAAGTCTCATGGCCCTCTATCAGAATTTGGGAAGATTGGAGAAACTTAATTTTTCGCCCAAAAAAAAAAACGTAAGGGGTACCACTGTCGTTTTTTTTTCGGGCCGAATTTTTGAGTTTCGATATCTCAGCTATGGAAGGGGCTAGAGCCTCCATTTTTGCACTCAGGTCTAAGTCTCATGGCCCTCTATCAGAATTTGGGAAGATTGGAGAAACTTAATTTTTCGCCCAAAAAAAAAAAACGTAAGGGGTACCACTGTCGTTTTTTTTTTCGGGCCGAATTTTTGAGTTTCGATATCTCAGCTCTGGAAGGGGCTAGAGCCTCCATTTTTGCACTCAGGTCTAAGTCTCATGGCCCTCTATCAGAATTTGGGAAGATTGGAGAAACTTAATTTTTCGCCCAAAAAAAAAAACGTAAGGGGTACCACTGTCGTTTTTTTTTTCGGGCCGAATTTTTGAGTTTCGATATCTCAGCTCTGGAAGGGGCTAGAGCCTCCATTTTTGCACTCAGGTCTAAGTCTCATGGCCCTCTATCAGAATCCAGAGTTTTGGGAAGATTGAAGAAACTTAATTTTTCGCCCAAAAAAAAAAAACGTAAGGGGTACCACTGTCGTTTTTTTTTTCGGGCCGAATTTTTGAGTTTCGATATCTCAGCTCTGGAAGGGGCTAGAGCCTCCATTTTTGCACTCAGGTCTAAGTCTCATGGCCCTCTATCAGAATTTGGGAAGATTGGAGAAACTTAATTTTTCGCCCAAAAAAAAAAAAACGTAAGGGGTACCACTGTCGTTTTTTTTTTCTGGCCGAATTTTTGAGTTTCGATATCTCAGCTCTGGAAGGGGCTAGAGCCTCCATTTTTGCACTCAGGTCTAAGTCTCATGGCCCTCTATCAGAATCCAGAGTTTTGGGAAGATTGGAGAAACTTAATTTTTCGCCCAAAAAAAAAAAAAAAACGTAAGGGGTACCACTGTCGTTTTTTTTTTCGGGCCGAATTTTTGAGTTTCGATATCTCAGCTCTGGAAGGGGCTAGAGCCTCCATTTTTGCACTCAGGTCTAAGTCTCATGGCCCTCTATCAGAATTTGGGAAGATTGGAGAAACTTAATTTTTCGCCCCAAAAAAAAAACGTAAGGGGTACCACTGTCGTTTTTTATTTCGGGCCGAATTTTTGAGTTTCGATATCTCAGCTCTGGAAGGGGCTAGAGCCTCCATTTTTGCACTCAGGTCTAAGTCTCATGGCCCTCTATCAGAATTTGGGAAGATTGGAGAAACTTAATTTTTCGCCCAAAAAAAAAAAAACGTAAGGGGTACCACTGTCGTTTTTTTTTTCGGGCCGAATTTTGGAGTTTCGCTATCTCAGCTCTGGAAGGGGCTAGAGCCTCCATTTTTGCACTCAGGTCTAAGTCTCATGGCCCTTCATCAGAATCCAGAGTTTTGGGAAGATTGGAGAAACTTAATTTTTCGCCCAAAAAAAAAAACGTAAGGGGTACCACTGTCGTTTTTTATTTCGGGCCGAATTTTTGAGTTTCGATATCTCAGCTCTGGAAGGGGCTAGAGCCTCCATTTTTGCACTCAGGTCTAAGTCTCATGGCCCTCTATCAGAATTTGGGAAGATTGGAGAAACTTAATTTTTCGCCCAAAAAAAAAAAAACGTAAGGGGTACCACTGTCGTTTTTTTTTTCGGGCCGAATTTTGGAGTTTCGCTATCTCAGCTCTGGAAGGGGCTAGAGCCTCCATTTTTGCACTCAGGTCTAAGTCTCATGGCCCTCTATCAGAATTTGGGAAGATTGGAGAAACTTAATTTTTCGCCCAAAAAAAAAAAAACGTAAGGGGTACCACTGTCATTTTTTTTTCAGGCCTAATTTTTGAGTTTCGATATCTCAGCTATGGAAGGGGCTAGAGCCTCCATTTTTGCACTCAGGTCTAAGTCTCATGGCCCTCTATCAGAATTTGGGAAGATTGGAGAAACTTAATTTTTCGCCCAAAAAAAAAAACGTAAGGGGTACCACTGTCGTTTTTTTTTCGGGCCGAATTTTTGAGTTTCGATATCTCAGCTCTGGAAGGGGCTAGAGCCTCCATTTTTGCACTCAGGTCTAAGTCTCATGGCCCTCTATCAGAATCCAGAGTTTTGGGAAGATTGAAGAAACTTAATTTTTCGCCCAAAAAAAAAAAAACGTAAGGGGTACCACTGTCGTTTTTTTTTCGGGCCGAATTTTTGAGTTTCGATATCTCAGCTCTGGAAGGGGCTAGAGCCTCCATTTTTGCACTCAGGTCTAAGTCTCATGGCCCTCTATCAGAATCCAGAGTTTTGGGAAGATTGGAGAAACTTAAGTTTTCGCCCAAAAAAAAAAAACGTAAGGGGTACCACTGTCGTTTTTTTTTTCGGGCCGAATTTTTGAGTTTCGATATCTCAGCTCTGGAAGGGGCTAGAGCCTCCATTTTTGCACTCAGGTCTAAGTCTCATGGCCCTCTATCAGAATCCAAAGTGTTGGGAAGATTGGAGAAACTTAATTTTTCGCCCAAAAAAAAAAACGTAAGGGGTACCACTGTCGTTTTTTTTTTCGGGCCGAATTTTTGAGTTTCGATATCTCAGCTCTGGAAGGGGCTAGAGCCTCCATTTTTGCACTCAGGTCTAAGTCTCATGGCCCTCTATCAGAATCCAGAGTTTTGGGAAGATTGGAGAAACTTCATTTTTCGCACAAAAAAAAAACGTAAGGGGTACCACTGTCGTTTTTTTTCGGGCCGAATTTTTGAGTTTCGATATCTCAGCTCTGGAAGGGGCTAGAGCCTCCATTTTTGCACTCAGGTCTAAGTCTCATGGCCCTCTATCAGAATCCAGAGTTTTGGGAAGATTGAAGAAACTTAATTTTTCGCCCAAAAAAAAAAAACCGTAAGGGGTACCACTGTTGTTTTTTTTTCGGGCCGAATTTTTGAGCTTCGATATCTCAGCTCTGGAAGGGGCTAGAGCCTCCATTTTTGCACTCAGGTCTAAGTCTCATGGCCCTCTATCAGAATCCAGAGTTTTGGGAAGATTGGAGAAACTTAAGTTTTCGCCCAAAAAAAAAAAAACGTAAGGGGTACCACTGTCGTTTTTTTTTTCGGGCCGAATTTTTGAGTTTCGATATCTCAGCTCTGGAAGGGGCTAGAGCCTCCATTTTTGCACTCAGGTCTAAGTCTCATGGCCCTCTATCAGAATCCAGAGTTTTGGGAAGATTGGAGAAAATTAATTTTTCGCCCAAAAAAAAAAAACGTAAGGGGTACCACTGTCGTTTTTTTTTCGGGCCGAATTTTTGAGTTTCGATATCTCAGCTCTGGAAGGGGCTAGAGCCTCCATTTTTGCACTCAGGTCTAAGTCTCATGGCCCTCTATCAGAATCCAGAGTTTTGGGAAGATTGGAGAAACTTCATTTTTCGCACAAAAAAAAAACGTAAGGGGTACCACTGTCGTTTTTTTTTCGGGCCGAATTTTTGAGTTTCGATATCTCAGCTCTGGAAGGGGCAAGAGCCTCCATTTTTGCACTCAGGTCTAAGTCTCATGGCCCTCTATCAGAATCCAGAGTTTTGGGAAGATTGGAGAAACTTAATTTTTCACCCAAAAAAAAAAAACGTAAGGGGTACCACTGTCGTTTTTTTTTTCGGGCCGAATTTTTGAGTTTCGATATCTCAGCTCTGGAAGGGGCTAGAGCCTCCATTTTTGCACTCAGGTACAAGTCTCATGGCCCTCTATCAGAATCCAGAGTTTTGGGAAGATTGGAGAAACTTAATTTTTCGCCCAAAAAAAAAAACGTAAGGGGTACCACTGTCGTTTTTTTTTTTCGGGTCGAAATTTTGAGTTTCGGTATCTCAGCTCTGGAAGGGTCTAGAGCCTCCATTTTTGCACTCAGGACTAAGTCTCATGGCCCTCTATCAGAATCCAGAGTTTTGAGAAGATTGGGGAAACTTAATTTTTCGCCCCCCCCCCCCCCCAAAAAAAAAACGTAAGGGGTACCAAATTAGACAGCATAGTCTAATGATGAAAGTATAAACAGAAAGTATGACACTTCTGAATGAGTAGCCAACTTTGTGATGTATTTGCGTCAATAATTAACAGATGTGTGCATTTGATAAAAAAAAAAAAGAATAATAATAATTAAATAATACAATAAAGGCAACCAGAAACTGAGATATTAATATTATTGAGACAATAGAATTTATTTTTATTTTTGGTCATTCAAAAAAATACTGAACAAACAACAACAGGATGAGGTTCAGATTGTTGACCGCTGTTGAAGTTGACCCATAGTGATGTGATGAATGAAACTCCAGCACAGTGTGTGTGTGTGTGTGTGTGTGTGTGTGTGTGTGCTCTAGCTCCCCCTGTAGGTGCTGTACGAGTATCTGCTCACCAGCAGCGGCACATGGACGCTCTGATCGGCAGCGCTTACAGTAAAGACAATCTAAATCAAGAAGAATACACACATTAGCATTCAGACTCTGTGAATACAGTCCGTTCGCCATTAGCCTTTCCTACACACCTCAACATACGGGTAAAAGCTGGACTGGCCCAAACTCTCCCAGTACTGGCCCGTCTCGAAGCGCATCTTGTACAGTCCTGGAGTGAAGGCGTCGCTGGTTATCAGTCCCGGACAGCGTCCGTCCTCATTTGTGTTTCTGGAAAAATCAGTGACAACATCATGACATATTTATTTTCCAGGGTTTTGATTTTAAACCTCTCCAAATTTGACCCAAACCACTTTGGACAGTTTCGATGGCAACAGTTTGCAGAAGAACACTATTACAATAATTTAAACTTTGTTTTGGACAAAGCGAAGACTTGACACAAGTGATGTCAACAGAGCTGAGTGTTAGCATTAGCATGCTAGCTAGGGTGGGTGACCAGACGCCCTATCGACCGCTACTGCCCGTGGAGTGGAGCTGCCATCTTAAACCGGTCATCCGCTCCGCTCAGTGTAATCTGAGTGCTGTCAGCACATTAAATTAATCATATCTCACTGAATACTGAACTGATTTTCACACGCTTTTTTTTTTTTTTTTTTTTTTGCTGCAAAGGTCATTCATGTAGCTATGATACAGGACACCAGTGGTGGAATGTAACGAAGTACAAATACTTCGTTACTTTACTTAAGTACATTTTTCACGTATCTTTACTTTACTTAAGTACAATAAATAGTGCATACTTTTTACTTTTACTTCGTTACATTTTGCAGCAATTATTATACTTTCTACTCCACTACATTTCTACAACTTCTGTTACATTTTCGTTACATTTTCCCCTGCCAAAACGTCATCTGACCGTCCGTTCGTTGCATGTTTGTCTCACCAGTGACGTTTGGTTGCCATAGATACAGTATATCAACCCGGTCACACTAAATGCGTCTCGCACGCAGTGTGTTTATCATGCAACTCATACGCGAAAATTTGTTTTTACGTGCATAGGAAACGCACCGTGTGTAATATATGTTTGGTTTGGTTAGGATTATGGCAAGCCAAGAGGTTCAGAATTACACCATAAATGAATCGCGTTTACTGCCAAACATAGTTATTAACATATAGTAAGGATAAGCATGATATTGCCTAATTGCAAGCTTGTTTCAGTAATGGTGACATTTTTTTTCCATCATTATTGAACATCATTATAGGAGTAGGCTATTAGGTTGAATGAGTTAGAATTAAATGTTTTATTAATCATTAGAAAATAGACATTAAGATAATAAATTGTTATGCAAGTACTTTTAATACTTAAAGTACATTTAAAATAAAGTACTTTGTACTTTTTACTTAAGTATGGTTGTCATTGTGTTACTTCTACTTTTACTAAAGTAAATATTTATCTGGGTATTTGTACTTTTACTTAAGTACTGAGATTCAGTACTTCCTCCACCACTGCAGGACACATGGTTCAGTGTATTTTAATATCCATAGTAAGTTTAACAGTAATATAGTATTCTGATATAGTGACCAGACACAATATGTGTGATGAAGGATATAATGTAAGCAGAAACAGATAGTAGCAGTAAAGTAAGATATTTTAATAAGTTGAAGAAACAATTTATGATTTGTAACAAGCACATACACACACGAACAGACACACAAACAAATACAAACAGACACAAACAAACATGGACAGACAAACACACACTCTCTCTCTCACACACACACACACACACACACACACAAACACACTCTCTCTCTCTCTCTCTCTCTCTCTCTCTCTCTAGAGCTAACATACCCTAATTAACGGTTCCGATTTCAGTACCGTAATAGCAAATATCCTTGCTCCTTCTCGATTATCTGGTAAAATTCTATTCACAAAATACAACCAATAGTACGGTAATGTTAAGACTTACTTGTGAAAAGTCCTATTTTTGATGGTCCTGCCATTAAAACAGGAAAATGCTCCACAATGCTCTGGCGAAACTAGGAATACGGCCGGTTCAAGATGGCGGCCGGATTTCTCGGTTTCCAGTGGCCAATAGGGCATCTAGTCTCTATATGATATCTATGGACTAGACACCCTGTTTTCTGAGGACAATCCTGGGTTTTGTTGTCCTTTTCTGAACTCGCTTTCCCTGAAATATCTCAAAATGCCCCGCAAAAAAAAAAATCATGAAATTTTTAATTACTGCATACAGTATATTCATAGTAATTAAAATGTTAAATACATTTATTTCTTAAAAGTGGTTTTATTTATATATTCTAATTAATTTTGGTTTATTTTTGCAGAATGGTCTGTTCGCAGTGGTAATTATTTACTATTGTTCATTGTGTAATTTTTAGTAAAACCTAGTCCGCACACAACCCTGTACACAACTCATATAATATAATAAACATAAAAAATGTACTAAATATTGGGTACAGCAGTCCATTTTAATAAGTCTAAACAATTAATACTGATACTTTTTAATTCTTGAGAGATTTCAAGTACATGTATTGCCGTTTTGGATGATTTTTTTCACTGAGGTTATCGCTACACATTCTGAGATTGCTTTCTCTGTGTAAGATATATGCTTTATTACTACTATTGTTTTATTCTTGTAAACTGTCCAAAAGAATCAGACATTGCAGCAGTTTTGGACAATAAAGTCATAAAGTCAGTAAAAAAGTCAATAAAGTCATAAAGTCAATAAAGTCAGTTATCCACAATAAAGTCGTATTAATGGCTGTTTTAAAGGTGAAGTGTAATTTCAGCGCCATAATATCACCAAACAGACTCACTATTGTCAAACAGGTTTTCCAACCCACCCTCCCCCCTCTGCCATTGGTTGTCCAAACAGATATCCCCGCCCCAAAGTCACATGACTGGTTGTGGCAGTGTTTTTGCGTCAGGAAGATGTTCACACACACATGCGTGGACTCACCCGACGGCCACGAGGCTCCAGACGGTGATGCGGGGGTCCAGGCGGTGTAGACTGAGGGCCATGCGTGCCGCTGGGACCCCGTCCCCGGTGTTCAGCACATGTGTAGTGAGGGGACCTTTCACCGAATCCATCGCTCTCAACCCTACAACACAGTAGATCACCACGTCCCAGGCATTTATTATACGACCGTTTAAACCTGAGACCATGTACAGGCAACTTCCACATCTGTACCTGGAGATGTTAAAGGTCCCGTATTATGCCCTTTTTCACAAGATGTAAAATAAGTCTCTGATGTCTCCAGAATGTGTATGTGAAGTTTTAGCTCAAAATACACAACAGAACATTTTTTACAGCATGTTTAAATTGGAGTTTTTGGTGGCTCAGAAAAACGCGCTGTTTTAGTGTGGGCCCTTTAAATGCAAATGAGCTGCTGTTGCTGCCGGCACAGGGGGCGGAGCTTCATGAGCTCGCGCTCAGTCTCTCAGGACAATTTCATCTCACGGAACGATGATAATATCAGAAACTCTCAGTAAAGGTGTTCATTTCCAGTAGGACAATAATGCCTACAGAGTCAGAGTGCTGTATAGAGATGGAACAGGTATAGTTTAGTAGTTTAATTACGCTTATCACAACGTATTTGTCATCTGCTTGTGTCCATTATTAGCCTACAAGTCTGCTGTTTCGGACCACCAGGTCCGAATGATGATCAAATATATACTGATGAGTTTAATAAAGTTTACTGTACATCACACAAAAGATGAAGTGTCAGTTTTACTTCAGAAAATCACCGTAAGAGCTGAGTAAACACAGTAAGTTATAAGAAGTGCGAGAGTTGCGGGACGTCGGGACCATTCCTTTGGGCGGACGCTAGTCAAAAAACTGTTCTACTGACGTCATTAAAGAAGGAAGTAGATGGATGTAGTCCAAACCGGCTGTTAGATGTATGCTACTTCTGTTAAATAAAATATCTCTATTAATTGGCATTGAACTTTGAGCGTTATAATTTTACAGATATACTTTATACTCTTAACAACAACATTACACACTACCTAAACTTTGAAACATGGATCACGAAGAACAGGACAACTGAAGCATATTTAAAATGGCTCGACACACTTTCATATGCGCCTTTTCTAACAGAATTACTGAAGATATTAAGATCTTACCTGTTATGAAGTCTGTGTCATCTGGCTGTGTGTCGCCGTTTATATGAGGAGGATCTGGACACCGTTTGATTAGTTTCAATGAGTTAATCAACAAAACAAACCAGCGTAAGCACACATGCAGGGTTAATATTTAAGCAAACCCGTCTTAAAAAGTTCCAGTATCACAAACCTTTAGACTATAAAGTACTACAAAACTAAGACAAGATATCTGAATCTACATACAATCCTAGCTTAAAGTCGTTTACATACGAGAGCGGTGGAAATCCTGTTAGGGCAGATGGACTTTGAGCTCTGGGAACTTGTTTGGTTTGGATCTTTAGACGAGTGGAAAAACATGAAGGTTAACTATGAAGACTGCACTTCTATCCTCTGCTAGACTGCCTTCGGGTTCAAAACCATGATGATTGTACAGATACTGGCTTTTGAAATTATATTCAGACTGCATAGCCTACTATACATGAATGTATTTTTATTTCGATTGGTGAATACATTCAAAATTCTGTGATACAAACCAATGTAGCATTCCCATTATATTTGACATAATCACAGATATCTATTACGAAAGATACACAAGCATGCAGCGGGAAACCGCTTTACCATGTTATGCCTTATTTCAAAGAACGGTTTTGATAAGTGCTACATTTTTACATGAAAAAAATGACATAAGCTGATCATAAATCTAGTCATGAAACTAAATTGGCCATATTGATGGATGAGCCGATAGCAAATGACATTTGGGTTCAGATAAGTGTTTTAAATATAAATCTTAAATCTCACATACATTTAATTAACATAATTAAATTAATTTGTAAATATCAGGGTCATGTATGGGGTTATCAGTTGATATAGATTTATTTAGATATCGTTATTGGCATCAGCTGTTTAATAACCCATATCAGTGACCCATAACTATTGCGTACATATCATAAAATTATGCATGTAGGATATTTGCAATAACATGGTGTGTCTGTGTTTCAATATTATCGTGTCGGTACTTTACTGATTGAAATCATGGAAAAACACCAGTAACACAATAAGTCATAAAATCAGCAGCAGCGTTTGACAACCAAATGCAGCAGTTGAGTTTGTTTCGGTCTGTTCATAGCACACAGATCATCCTGAACTGGATTCAAACCAGATTCAAACACTTCAAGCTGAAATCAATGAGTGTTTCAGCATCAGTCCATCACTGAACTCATAAAGATACGAGCTGACATCATTCAGCTCTGCGCTCATGTTTAGTTTACAAGATGAAGCGGTCAGCAGATCAGTGGAAATTGTCCAAACATCTCTCCTCGTTTATAATGGTCCTTTTCTTTACACCATCACAGATTAATCCCGTGGCTTTTCCCAAATAACTTGGCGTGTCTGTGAGAAAGAGCAACAGAGCACTTAAGAATCAGTTTCATACAGTTTATTTAAAACCAATAGTTACAGATTTTACTTTACCTGAAGTCTTTACATGTAGAACAAATCTGGTTCATAGTCATTAACCTAGCAAACACACGCATAGATACATGTTAAGCAAAAACTCTTAAACATTATATCATTATTGTATTTCCTGAAATTTTGTAGGAAGATGTTTTAGTCCAAAAAAATAAGTTTGTTCGATCACAATAACATACATTTACCAAGGTACGCCATTATTACTACAGATATTGTTACTAGGCGAGTCTCAAGAAACCTGGGCACGTTCTTGACAGGTTTGGACTCAACTACTGTAAAATCCTAATAAATTAATACAAAATCTCCTTCAGGAAAGATAAGAAACTTCACAATCTTAAAAATGTAACTATTTTAACCGCAGCCACAATATCTATAAAAATGGGTAACACTTTATTTTGATAGTCCACTTTAGACATTCTACTAACCATAAGTAACTTTTCAACTACATGTCAACTAACTGTCATTAGAGGATTAGTAGACTGTCAGCTTAATATCTGCTAACACTTTATTTTGTTGGTCCCCCAACAGACATTCAACTGACTATAAGTAACTTGGCGACTACAAGTAAACTTATTCTGCTAACCCAAAGCCTAACACCTAACCCTAACCTAACAGTCTACTGACAGTCTATTATAATATACTAATACTTTAATGAGATTTAGTTGACATGTAGTTGAAAAGTTACTTATAATTAGTAGAACGTCTAAAGTGTAACCTAAAAAGTGTAACCTAAAAAGGTAACCTAGGGTTCCTGAAAAAGGGGACGAGACTCCTCAGAGTGACCGGTGCCTGAAGCACGTGGTAAAACGCGACAATTTTATTGGCCGGCAATAGCCTATGTCACCACTACCAGTGCGAGCGTGAGTATACATCATCCTCTTGTTGTCTAGTGACAGTTTAGCCATAATTATTGGCTTATTCTGGTCAATAACCTTAAATATCACTCAATAAGTGCCATAATTAAAGGATAAAACTTTCTCTTTGGAACACTTTAGGTCAAATTGTCTTTATTACACTATTTTAGCAATTTACGTAATTACACGTAGGCTAACTTGCAAGTATGGACGTACAGAAAAAAAATCTATTTATACGGAGCGGGACATGAATGTTTCGGGCAGGAGCGGTAGAAGCTAACATCTGAAGTCTCAACACTGATGTAGCTCTGGGGGACTCTACATGATGACCCTCTAAAACAAGAGGAGAACTTACAGTTTATCAAGGAGGCCTGAAGAAAGTTTCTCTACTTGAAATAAATATGTTGTTAAAAGAGGCCCCAGCAGACCCACCGTTAACTACGGTGGCCCCTGGAGGCGAAGCCCATCACTAGACAATCCTGTTATATTAGCTCTAATGGAGTGGGTATTGATTGAGAGTGTTGAACAGTACAAGTATTCGGGTACTGTCTTAGATAACAATTTGTCTTTTTATCTAAATTCTGAAGCTTTGTGTAAGAGGGGGCAGCAAAGATCGTATTACTTGCGGAAACTAATTATAATAATTAATTAGTGGTAATTAACCTGGATAAAACATTGATGTGTATGTTCTACATATCCTATATTGAGTCTCTGTTATCTCGTTCACTGTTGTGCAGGTTTAATTCTCTAAATTTGAAAAACAAGAATAGTATTGAGAGGATTGTAAACCAGGGAAGTAAAATAACGAAGCTGATGACCATGGCCCAGCTATATCACAGATGGTATTGGGTAAAGCCCAGAGCATAATGTTAGATGATTCCCACACCATGCATCACAAGTTTTTAACTCCTCCCTTCTGGTATTCGGTATAGAACTCCTATTAGTAAAACAAATCGGTTTAGACGTTCACTGCTGTAAAGTTCCTAAATTTGAGGTTAATACTTTTTAGAAAGGAAATTTAGAGACTTTTGCTGAAAGACTCTCTAAACAAGAGGAGGTAACCCAGATAGCAAACTGACATTGAATCAACGTGGAAACATGACATCGAAACAACGTTGATCTGACATTGTTTTGCTCATCGAATTAACGTTGAACCAACGTCAGACGCGTCATTCTTTCAAAACTAACGGAAAATCAACTTGAAATCAACGCGTTGTTTCAACGTTATGAAAGCAAACCAATTTTCGATTTTCATTTAGCTTTGAAGAATGCCGCGTCTGACGTTGGTTCAACGTTAATTCGATGAGGAAAATCAACGTTGTTTCAAAGTCATGAGAGACGTCGTTTCCACGTCGATTCAATGTCAGTTTGCTGTCTGGGAATAGTTCCTCGTACTAGGGCTGCTTAATGAGGAGGCTCAGAAAGACACTCACTTACTTTTACAAAGAACAGGGCTTTTAGGGAGCGAGTACTCAGTGTATTGACCCTCAGTACTAGGGGAGTACTAATAACGCTCAACTATGATCCTGCTAGTGAAGGCACTGTTTTTCTTGGAAAGCCATTCGCCTGATAATAGAGCTCTTAGGGAGCAGGGTACTCAGCATGAAGACCCTCTGACGGGAGTACTACCAATGCTTGACAAAATGAGATTGTCAAAAATTGCTTAGCAGAAGCCATTCAACTTAACTTAATAGGGAAGGGTAGTTTCATCATGGTTTGCAAGGAAGGCCCTTAGTGGGCCGACCTGACAAAAGCCATAACATCAGTACCATAACATTAAAGGATTAGTTCACTTTTGAAAAAACTTTTGCTGATAATTTACTCACCCCCATGTCATCCAAGATGTGCATGTCTTTCTTTCCTCAGTCGAAAACAAATTAAGGTTTTTGATGAAAACATTCCAGGATTTTTCTCCATATAATGGACTTACATGGGAACCAGACGGTCCAAGGTCCAAAAGACCGTTAATAACAGTTTCAGATGCAGCTTCAAATGTCTTTAAACGACACCAGACGATGAATAAGGGTCTTATCATGCGAAACGATCGGTTATTTCAAAGCTTATTGCAAAAATGTAACTTTTCTAAGGACAAATGCTAGCCTCTCTCTATTCTGTGAGGCGCGTTTGTAACGTCACGTAATACGTAATTACGTTAAAAAGGTCACGGGCGACGTAGCCGGAAGTACAGAGTCAGAGAGTTTACAAGTTGAACGCATAGGTTGAACGTGCAAACTAACTCAAACGGCGTTTACAAAAAAGGAATTAAAAGGTAAAACAACGATGTCGGACGATTTTGATTCTGTACTTCCGGCTACGTCGCCCGTGACCTTTTGAACGTAATTACGTATTACGTCACGTTGCAAACGCGCCTCACAGAATACAGCAAGGCTAGCATTTGTCCTTAGAAAAGTTACATTTTTGGAATAAGCTTTGAAATAAGCGATCGTTTCGCATGATAAGACCCTTATTCATCGTCTGGTGTCGTTTAAAGACATTTGAAGCTGCATCTGAAACTGTTATAAACTGTCTTTTGGACCTTGGACCGTCTGGTTCCCATGTAAGTCCATTATATGGAGAAAAATCCTGGAATGTTTTCATCAAAAACCTTAATTTGTTTTTGACTGAGGAAAGAAAGACATGGACATCTTGGATGACATGGGGGTGAGTAAATTATCAGCAAAACTTTTTTCAAAAGTGAACTAATCCTTTAAGGAGGCTCAGCAAGAGCCTTACAACTTAATGCTAATTAACTCAGAGGAGAAATGCCACCTGAAGAACGCAGGAAAATACTCAACTCTGGATAAGAAATCATATGCTCATTTTAAAGACCTGAGCTGAACCATCAGAAGGCAGATCTTATCTTCGCCAAATCTATCGGTAGTTCAGCCCGGTGGAGTACACAACTTATCGACCCTTTGAAATGAGGGAAATACAAACAACACTCAAGCATAACTAAACTTGTCAAAAAGGCTCACAAAAAGCCATTTAACTTGAGCTTTTACGGAGCGGAGTACTAACATGCTAAACATGGGGGGGATCTGCCTCAAGACATAGTACAACCTTCACCTGTGTGTGGACAGCAGATTGGGGTGGATTTATTAATAACATCTGCCTCATCTCACTCTGTATCCGATTCCTCAGAATTAGACATTTCACCTTAATCAGAGCTAGCAGGAAGAGTCCAAAAATGAAAGGACTTCCCATCTAACTCTGCCAGGAATGCATCACTACAAGATTTTTTTCAACTCTCTCCAGAGCTAAATGTGCTCATACTAATGCTGATATGGGTGGAGCTTCTCACCGTGACCATGAATACATCGCTAAGAGTGCCTTTATCTCCCTCAATGAGTACTATACCTCAGGAGAGAAAAAAGAAGCACAAAGCTTCTTACCAGTTTCTTTCAAGTGAGCATATCCAGAGGAGTCAAGTGCGCTTCACCCGTGGCGTTTCTGTCTGATACGTGCATACAGACAGCTCCTGAAGACAAAAAAGATGATGACGTGTTCCTCAGGTGCCCTTTTGTACTTTATGTACTGGTAGTGACGTCTTAGGCTGTTGCGAACCAATACAATTATCGCATTTAGACGCGTGCTTCAGACACTGTTCAAGCTCTGTGAGTTCCCATTCAAAATGGAAATCCAGTTTTAATTTATGGGTAAAATTATTTAATCACATTGTTCCTCTGTGTTTCAGTCTCTCTGTGTGTGTTGTGTGTGGGCAGGAGTGGGCATGTTTAGCTACAGTGGGGGAAATAACAATTTGATCCCCGAGCAAAACATGCCTTGTTATTTGGTGGAGAAACCTTTTTGTTGGCAAGCACAGAGGTAAGATGTTTCTTGTAGTTGGTCACCAGGTTTATACACATCTCACAAGGGATTTTGGTCCTCTTTACAGATACTCTCAAAATCCTTAAGGGTTCTTGGCTGTCGCTCGGCAACTCAAAGTTTAAGCTCCCTCCACAGATTTTCTATAAAGGATTACTGGCTAGGCCTCTCCAAGACCTTAATGTGCTTCTTCTTTAGCCACTTCTTTGTTGGCCTGGCAGTATGTTTTGGCTCATCCACAATCTATCTTCAGTGTTCTGGCTGAGGGAAGGAGGTACTCGTCCAAGACTTTATGGAAAAAATTGCATTCCATCAATTCCCCGTCCATCGGCCCCTCAATACAGTGAAGTTGTTCTGTACCAGTCGTCCAGAACATGATGTTTCCACCTCGTGCTTGACTGTAGGGATGGTTCTTGAGGTCATAGTCAGCATTTCTCTCCCCCTAAACACGACAAGCTCAATATTGGACTCATTTGACCACAGCACTTTCTCCCAAGCCTTCTCTGAATCATTTGATGTTTATTGGCAAACTTCAGACAGGCTTGTACATGAGCAGCCTTCTTGAGCAGGGGGACCTTAGCCCCTTTTCCACCAAAGCATTTTGAGAGCCGGTGCCTGCGCGCGAACCAGTTCTTTGTGTTTCGACAGCCAACGAACCGGTTCTCGGCCCGGAGAACTGGTTCCAAAGCGGTACCAACTCTTTGCTGGACTAGAACCGTTCTTTTACCGCGTCATGCTTACGTCGGGGGCTTGGCCGGGTTTAGATGTGTTTTAAACATCTTTTCTGACCATAAAAAAAGGATCGCAAAGCCAAGAGAAACATTTGCAGAAACACGATGGAGTCCACCTTTGTAATTGCTATGCTTGAAGTCAACGCAAGCGTTTCTATTTTTGTAAAAAAAAAATTTTGAAGACATTATAAGCAAAGAAGAAAACCGTCACAATATAGAACAAATAAATGGAAAGAAAAAAACAAGACAGGGGTACATAATTTATCAGAAAAGATTACATATAACAAAAAGATTAAAAGACTTAAATATATCAATTGTCTTTAAAGCCTTCTTGGTACACGAGTTAGAGATAATTCCAAAGTAATGTTGTACTTGCAAGCGTTTCTAGCTAAGACATATGGCGACGTACACAGTGACGTAACGACGTCGTTCCCTGGGCGCTCTAGTAGTCAGTGGAAAAACAAACAGGTTCTGAAGCGGTTCGCAAGTTGAACCAACTCCGAACCAACTTTGAACCAGCACCAGTTTCGAACCAGTTCTTTTTTTGGTGGAAAAGGGGCAGGACTTCAATCCATTGTGGCGTAGTGCTTGGTGACTGTGGTCCCAACTGCCTTGAGATCATTAACAAGCGTTGTAGTTCTGGGCTGACCCCTCACCTTTCTCATGATCATCCTTACCTCATGAGGCGAGATCTTGCATGGAGATACAGACCGAAGGCAATTGATTTTTTAATTTTTTCCATTTCTGAATAATCACACCAGACAAAAGTCTCCTTCTCACCAAGCTTCTTGCAGTTGGTCTTGTAGCCCATTCCAGCCTTGTGCAGGTCTACAATCTGGTCCCTGACGTTTGACAGCTCTTTGGTCTTGCCCGTGGTGGTGGACAGGTGTCTTTTATACACATAATGAGCTGACATCAGGAATCCTTTCACAGGACTAGTCCAGGACTAATCTGTGTTTCACATGGGCACATATGAGGGGATCCGATACTTATTTCACTCGATCAAATGCTAATCAATTTACAACCTTTATATGATGGATTTTCTGGAATTTTTGGCTGATATTCTGTCTCTTTCCATTAAAATGAACCTACCATAAAAATGAAAGACCCTTCATTTCTTTGTAAGTGGGCGAACATACAAAATCAGCAGAGGATCAAATTGTTATTTCCCCTACTGTATACTTGTGAGGATCAAATGTCCCCACAAGGATAGTAAAACCTGAGATTACCTACATTGTGAGGACCGCTGGCTGGTCCTCACAGGGGAAATGTATTAATAAACATAATATATTGTGCTTTTTTGAAAAAATAAAAATGCAGAATGAATGAGAAGGTTTAGGGGTAGGGTTAGGGTTAGTGTAAAGGCCAATTTATACTTCTGCGTAGGGTGCGCGCAGTAGGGACGGCATAGCATACGCACAGACGCGTCCCATACCGCGTACCCTTCGCCGTCGCCTGACGCGCACCTCTTCAAAAATGTAACTACACGTCGCGACGACGCGGACCGCAAGATCGGTGATTGGTCGGCTTGGTAGCATCGCATTTCCTGCTACGCATTTCCGCACGTACCTTCTCACGCATTTCCATCACTGTCTATGATTTCCACACGTACCATCTCCTCCGACGTCTTCTGTCATTTCTGCCTTTCAGTTTTAGTAATTTCACTAAAGTGAACTGTTTTTCCACCTCAATAAGCTCCAACTCCAACATGATCAGCTCTCTTTCAGTCGCTATTGCTTGTAGCAACCTAGCCGTGAGGAATCTAAACACAGTGGAACATTAAAACCCTCCGCCGCCAACTAGCGTTTCGGAGCAGTACTGCAGAGCAACCAAGACCTGAACGCAGAAGTATAAATGCTCACAACGGCGTCGCCTACGTGCGTAGCAAACGCCGTGCACTACGGCGTACCCTCGACGCAGAAGTATAAATTGGCCTTAAGGGGACAGAATACAAAGTTTTTTACAGTGTAAAAATCATTATGTCTATGGAAACTCCTCATAAAATATGAAAACAACATGTGTGTGAGTATATGTGTGTGTCTGTGTTTACATGTTGTCTGTATTCATCACTGTTGACTGCTGTCTGTGGACTCTGTGTCTCTCTGTCGGTCCTCGAGGGAGGAGAGCTACCAGATGAGTCGTCCGCACTGCTCACAGAGCCGTGGAGCGGAGAGAACGCCACACTGTCTCCTGGGACACACACACACACACACACACAAAAGAGCACTAAATAGCATCAAACAGAAGATCAAGGACAGAGACAAGGCACCGTCTCTTTGGACATCCCACTTGCCCAAACTGTGAGACATAACATCAGAAATATGAGCCTGGTTCATAACGATGACAGAATGAGTGTTTTACCGCACAGCTCTTGGTTTTGAGGGTCCATCTGCTCCAGACTGTCCAGCAGCTCATCTATCTGTGATTTAATCACGGTCAGTTCCTTCTTAATGCACATGAGCTCCTCCATTCTTACTGCGGAGAGAGAAGCACAGGGTCAGCGCATCTGTTGAGTTCAGCATATACAGTGACGATCAGCAGCAGCTCAAAAATATGGAGGTACTTATATTAAAGGGGACATATCATGCAAAATCCACTTTTTTAGCCCTTAAATGCATTTTGTTGTATATTTGGAGTGTTTTTAAGTACAGAAAAGATGAAATTATTCTCTTTAGGTGCTTCATTTATATCTTTATATTCTGTTTTGGTCATATTTTTCAACCTGTTCAGATTTTTCTGTTTTCTATGACGTTTTTTGAACTATAACGTCACCGTATTTGCAGCGGAACTGACAAATAAGGACATCGACTACCGGTCCAACACTTCCAGCAATCCGCCATTATTATTTCTCGCTCCGATTTTGTAGTCCGAGCTCAATGATGCAGAAGTTACGAGAGGGCAAGTCAAAATGTTCGGTTGCTGGATGTACGTTAGTGACCTGAAGCACTTCAAGGATTCCCACTTCAACAACCTCCGCCAGTAACGTTATACAGAAGGGTTCGCCGATCGACTTCGTCTGAATGAGGGGTAAATTCATTCTATCTTTGGAGACGACGAACAGAGCGTTTCGATAAGCTGTAAATATCGTTAATAAAAATAAAGTACTTTACTTTCTTAAAACACATGGTGGTCGTGGTTTAGCAGTATCTTTGTCTTTCTTTGTTTTGGTTTTGAAGTAACGTTACACGTCTGCAGTATTATTGTTCTTGAGTTTCATCAATGCTCATTTAGCTGCTGTGTTTTCATATTAACAGCACAGATTGTTTGTGGTAAGATTAGACCGTAGTCATTTATCTTGTCAGTGTGCTTGTTTTAACAAGAGAAATAGTCGACTTTCACTAATAACACAAAACAGTTAACTCACATACCAATACATCCATATGGTTCTGCAGGTTCGTCGTCTTTATCAACTCGCACGCTCTGGCTCGAATATGTAAGGCTTGATGGACAAGTCTTCTGTTGTTGACATTTTATTAACGTGTGAATAAAAATGTTCTTTGAAGGTATCGTATATAATCGTATATCTCTAATCAAACTACAATAATGGCCGAACGTGGGGAGTTGAACCGACCCTGAACTCAGCGACCTGGAGAGCGGGCGCATCTCCTTTTTATTTAAAGGGGCCGCTTTGAAACGGGTCGCTCACAGACGCACATCAGAAAAGGGGCTTGTGGAGCTATAATAATGAGGAATTCAGACCCAAGCATTGCAGTTTTATATAGACCACAACGGTATGATTTATATGTAAAAATTAATGATTTAAAAGCATGATGTGTACCCTTTAAAGTTGAAGTGTGATATTTGAAAAATGTATTTAAATCATTAGGGATGTTCACACCATGTCGGAATTACTGTAAATGTGTTTTGAGCAGATTAAATAGTTTTGAGGCAATTGTTTGATTTTGCCAGAAGAGTCGGAGAGTCTGTGGATGTGGTTTGAAAATAAGTTTTTGTGTTTATGGTTTTGAGAAATTGAGTGATGGTTAATGGTTTCAAGAAATGTGTTTTTGCAATTCAGAAAAACTGTAATTCAGCTCACAACAGCTTACATTGGGTGTATTTGCCGACCTCTTCTGAAAAAAAAAATTATATAACATGATATTTAATGACTCTTGCCACTAGACAGCCTTATATCTTTATATGGTGAAACTGGGTCCTAAAGTTAATTCATTCAGTGTGCATTCAGATACACATGTAGACATTATAAAATCATGTTTTTTAGTAAAGTTTTAGCATTTTTAGTTTGAATTTTGAGCATTTTTAGGTTTTTCTATGCATACTGAAGCATTCCTTGATTCATTCCTATTGGGGGTCAAAATGACCCACATTGTTACTTTTTTACATTTCAACCACAAAACTCGAATCAATTACATTTTTTCTGTGTGTGTGTATTCGTGGTTCAAATGTGACAATCCTGGGTTCTTGGACTTCTCTGATGAACACTCAATTTAAAAAAAAAAAAAAAAAGGAGGGAAGGATGAGGGTTTAAGGACTGTTAAAATACGACTTTAGCTTTAAACGGAAGTCAAGCTGCTGGACATTCACAAGTCAAATAAGGAGATGTTTCAGGGATTAATTCATTCTCTTCATAAGCCCAGATATCAGCAGCAACTCTTCTAATGTCTCTAATGATGGAAACTTAGATTGGACCTCTTCAGCACAGCGTGATAATACTACACAAACACCCCTCCAATCCCAGCTGGATAAAAAAGCCCATTCCGGCTCGGCGGCAGCCATTAAAAAGCGGTTTGACCTCCCAGCTACAAAGGCAAACTCATTCTACTGTGATCTGCTGGCAGTAAAAACTATTAGGCCTTGTAATAAAGCACTATAAACGCTTCTTATTGGTTATGCACTATTAATTTGCTATAATTGCTTTTGGTGATAGGCTAGGTTTGATTACGGAGGGAGTAGTCCTATAGCGAAGGGAGGATTTTAATGAAGAAACCATCTGGAGTTCAACAGCAGAGGAGCATGCATGCACGTACACACACACACTTATATATGCAACATATACCAACACAATAGTGTGGAAAACATGGAGACGAGAGACGAGCTGATATTTGTCACGAGACAGAGACACAGACAAATTACGGTGACGGACTCCAGTACTGAAGAGGGCGATAGAGTTAACTTAAAATTGCGGAGTTTGCTATAAACATACTGACAGTTTAACTAACTTTAAATTCTTTAGTATCTTTAGATTGTCAAGTTAAGATGTGCGTAACATTAAAAAAAACAATTGGGTTTAGTTTATGTAGCGCAGCAAAACCATGATTTGCTATTTGCTATTATTAGTCAAATTCTTATTCTTGAGAGCATTTTACTGGACAGAAAAATTACATATTCCCCTTAGTGCGAGATGATGTCATCAATAAATTCAGCCCTTTTTCGTTGAAGAGAAAAATCAATTATGTATATATATATATTAGAGCCCAACCGATAAAGGATTTTGAAGGCCGATACTGATACAAATATTTTTGGGTTTTAAAATCCGATATTCCGATATATCGGCCGATATGTTATTTATTTATTTATTTATTTATTTTAAACTGGACATGATAGTCACAAATTTTGTCCTGCTTATTTGAGTTGAGCGAACTGATGGGGATGATCTTTTAATTGTTATTCAAGCAATGTATGTATCGTGACCAACTCAACGAGTGTTGCCAACAGGAACGGTGTAGAGTGCCCTCTGGTGGACAAACTATACAACTCCAACACTCATGACATGGTTGAAGCGTGTTTCGTCTGTTTTTATTTTATTTTTTAAATATTCATTTATCGGCCATCATAACTGCCGATACCGATAGTTTGGAAAATGCCTAATATCGGCCGATAATATCGGTCTGCTGATGTATCGGTCTGGCTCTAATATATATATATATATATATATACACACACATACATACAGTACTTACTATAATATATATAGTATAAGTCATAATACTATGACTTATACTATAACTTATATAGAATAAGTTGAATATAGTAAGTTGTATTTAGTTGTAGTTGTATTTTTCGAAGCTTTTTCCCCCAAAACTGAACACTTTACAATTTAGATTTTTGTTTTAACAGAGTCTTAATTATGTCATAAAGTGGATTGATTCTGCTTTTCTCCAGGTTTATCTCTCTTTAGTGTGTAATGTTGACTGTTTGAGCATGAAAAAGCTCTGGAAAGCTGCAGTTCTCCTCTATATCAGTGTCAGTGTTCTACCGGGAACACGTCACAATATTCCTCATTATAATAATCCATACGCAGAATAAAGGGGCGGGGCCTGGTTGAGTTAGTTAGTCGTGTGTTAAACTGGCGGTTATGGGAAGAGGCGGGACATTTCCAAAACGCATTCGAAGCGCTCGACCAATCACAGCACACTGCTCCAGCCGACCAATCAGAGCACAGTTTGCTTTTCAGAGGAGGGGCTTCATAGAGACAGGAAGTAAACAGAGCGTTACTGACAGACTGGGAAGAGAGGAGCCGCAACAATGGAGAATATGAGGAGAATAATCAACATTCAAGCAGGAAAACCTGTTCTAGACTCTGTGAACGTGTTTAACAGCTCCTGTTTAAGCTTTGAAAGAGGCGAGTGCTTCTTACGCTGGGTCCCTCTCCTCCGGGACTTGTGTTTGCTCTGAGGTTTGTCTCTGCTTTGCCGGAGGTCTGCAGAAGATGGAGAGGGAGAGGAACACGTCCGTCCGAAAGGAGCAAAGTCACACGTCACAGACACCGGGACATGTTGATAATCGAAAACCCTGAAAATGAAAACCACATCAGTCAAGCTGAAAGAAATAGTCAGACTTTCGTTGAAGTTGTGCTTCACAAGGCCTAGTTATCATTGGCAGCTCTGGCCTACTTCTGCACTGAGGAACATCAGCTGATTCGGCACGATACACACATTAGCGGAACGCCACTTCACTGATCACACTCCAGCACATCCTCGGCACGCTGCCAACGTCTCCGGAGAAACCCTGGCCACAAAACTCGCAAGGCTTTTATTTAAAGATTAGCAGTTTCTATGAAAGTGGAGAGTTTTCCCATTATGCCCCAGGGCCGAGCGGTTTGTGACCGGAGAGAGATATCAGCGGATGAGAGAAATCTGCGGCTCGTGTCAAGAGCATGATGGAGCATGCAATTAAAAAAACGGGGTAGGATCGGGTGAAAGAAACGAGACCTGACAGATAGAGACATAAGCAGGGCCGGATGGAGTCTGCAGCTAAACACAACGGATTTCATCATAAACCGTATTAAAACAGCATAATTAGGGATACATTCGACCTGGATCTAGATGCACCGATGTATCAGACGATTTATCGGATCAATTGACAACCGTTGGCATATTGGCGATGCCACGAAACAGGCTAATTTAACAAATTGATGGATTATTAGTTAATTGATGAAAGCACTGAGCTGTATAATGTCTGTAATACTCCTGCTGTCTGCGTTTGAATGTTAATCAAACAACTATAGACAAAAAAATTACTCACTACTCTTGACTAAATAACTTTTCTAACTATCATAGGGGTTAATATATGAATTTGTCAAAGTTTAGGTTAGTAAACGTAAATAAAATAGTGTCTGTGAATATTAAGCTGCAAAAAGATTTAAATATGAATCCTGCATGTTCTGCGTGTAACTGTGTGTGAATGAATGGCTCAGACAAGCAGTTTCATTTACCTCACACACACACACACACACAGAAGCACGCATGACGTTTTTCTCCATATGAGGGCATGAATGCATGAACTTCAGCTCCAGAGTCACTTCATCCGCATTTTACCAGTTCATTTGACAAAACTATCGTCATATCAAAACACACAGAAACTCGAACGTCTTCACGGCAACCCGTCAAAATAAAAGTTCAGCGTAACAAAGTAATACGTCTCAATGTAATAATAATATATGTATTTAATATAAACAGTGAAGAATATGCAGTGTTATTAGAGTTGATACTTTATTTCTGTACCCGAAACATCTAAAAAGCACTGTTTATTTCATATGTATCTTTGTTGTGTTGTGTATTTCTGTTGGCCTGCTGAATGCTAATGGACCCAATCCATGTTCATTGGAAACGGTTTGATGATGCCGCAATAAACAAGTAACTTAAAGAGTAACTAAACACTTAACCAACTTTTTTTAGTCAATGATCTGTAAGAATGGATCTTTATTAATACCAGTTATTGATTCGAGTTACTTTTTTGACATTTGTTTATAAAGTGGTCAATTTCTACAATATATGGTGTAAAAGCGTCTTAGTGCTGCCCTCTTCAGGTTGAACGGTGGCTACTGCAGTTGAATTCTCCTATTGGATGTTAGCGATTCTTTGTGACGTATGCAGGTTTCAGCTCACCACTCAATATAAAAAGGAGTTGGAATTGTGAGTATTGAAAACGATCAGGATAGAGTGTTTTAGCATCTATTTCGTCCCCTCTATCTCCGCTGGGGTCTGCCCACGTTTTCAGCATTTTCAAATATTGCCAGTGGGTGGAGTCAGGCTCTGACCAGAGGTTTAGTTACCCTGTTTAATGCATTTGAACTTTGCTGATTTAAACACCATCAATTTTAATGACAAAAGTTAAAATAAGAGAGCAAATATCAGTATTAGCCAATAATTGTTTGTTAAAATCCTATTGGTGCACCCCTACTTGCTACATGTGTTTTTTAAGCCGATAAGAACTAGTCGTTGGTACTAGGATTCACTAAATAATTGAGAAACGTGAGGGATTCGAGACACAAAGCAGGCTGGAATCAAACCTCAGACTCCCACATGAGCACCACGGCTTGAGCTAACGCTAGGCCACGGCTCCACAACCGCTAATGCTCTTTACTCGCTCTCCCTCGGAGAAGGAAATGGGATCACACGCCACACGGAGAGGTCTCTTCAAACTAATGAGATTTTGTAGTAAAGTGACAGGCTGATCTCTCAGACAAGCTTCATTATCCCGAGTTCAGTCTCCGTCTGACGGCTCACGGGGAGAGAGCGAGCGGCAGACGCGGCTCCAGCTAACGCTTCACTGTGTGCCGTTTTATCAACGCTCATTCATGTACATTTGGACAGATATCAGCTTTCATTTTATTGCAAAGCAGTTCAATAAATCATAGAACAGCAGGAGCCATAAAGACAGCGATGATATCTCTCTTTATGAGCTTAAAAATAAAGAAAATCGAGTTGGCACGAAACATTCTGATCTATGTCTGAAATGGTTTGCTGCATCATTAGCGCATCTGTTTGTTGTTGACTAAATTCGCCGCGTAAATCATTGCAGGACAGAAGGTGTTAAATGGGACGAACTCACTGAAGGGATATTGGGACGTGGTGTAAATGTAAAACTGCTCTCTTGTCCTTCGTGAGTAGGACATGATTGATTCTCTCCCTGAGGTAATTCAGATCGATTAATTCAGATTGAGTGTGCACGCAGGGGGAAAGTGGTTTGGCTGAAATGAATGGGGATCACAGAAGCGGGATGGAGGTTAATGGAGTGGAAGGAAATCTTTTGCTATTTCAGCAGTTAAAAATCAAAACATGGCCATTTCCGATGAACAGGAAAATAACGTCAAGAGCTCACACACACACTGCTGCATCCACACAAGTGAAATCTGTAAACGCTGCTGCTGTGGATGCATGCGCAAGCCTTACGACATGACCTGAGAGATCACCAACAATCATTTGTATTAGTCTCACAGTATGGAGAGTTGACTGAAACATTCCTGCTGAGCTTGGCTAATGTGTCGAATGTACATGGATTAAAAAACACAGTTCGTTTAGAAAAGGCAGCAAATAGTTCTCCAGTTTGGTAACACTTAATAATAATGTTATATATGTTAACATTATTTAATGCATGGGTTGGTTGGTTAGTTGTTTGTTGGCTGGCTGGTTGAATTAAATATACTGACAATTGATTGGTTAAGTGTCTGGCTGGTTGGATCATTGATACAACAGAACAATAATATGTTGATTGGTAGACGGACTAATTGATTAGTTGGATAATTGCCTGGCTAACTGGTTGGTTGGTTGATAGAAAAGTGTGCATGTGCGAACTTGCTCTAGTACGTAATAACGAGCCTAGATTGAATCAGGAGAAATGAGAAAAATGAGGGTGGCCCATGAAGCACGGTCGCCTCAGGTCGGCAGTTCGAGGCCTTTCTGTGTGGAGTTTGCATGTTCTCCCCGTGTCAGCGTGCGTTTCCCAGTTTCCCCCACAGTCTAAAGACATGCAGGAAAGATTGATTGGATATGCCAAATTGTCCTAGTGTGATTGTGAATGTGTCGCAGCACTCTCAGTGATTGTGACAGGAAGGGTATTTGATGTAAAACCTGTGCCGAATCATGTGTGTGTGAAGCGGACCCTGCAAATGAGTGGGAATAACGCTTAAACAAAGAGAAAGTACTGAGAAATATTCCTCAGACGCCATGTCTGTCATTTACAGCAAAACATCTAGCATTAATTTGATCTCAGACAGATTTATTAAAGGGTTAGTTCACCCAAAAATGAAAATTAAGTCATTAATTACTCACCCCCATGCTGTACCAACCCCGTAAGACCTTCGTTCATCTTCGGAACACAAATAAAGATATTGTTGGTTGAATCTGAGAGCTGGATCACTCTTCCATTGGCTTCCTAAGGGACTGGCTCTTGACGGCCCATAAAGTCATTAAAGAAAATGTTTAAATGTTCCATGTGCCTACAGCGGCTCAATTATAAGTTTATCAAGCGACGAGACTACTTTTTGTGCGAAAAAAACATAAATAACGACTTTATTCCACTATTCCATTACTTCCTTATGGGCACATGCGCGAGAACTGAGACGAGGACGTTCTCATTCGTCTACTTCTTGTTACCGGCTGCTCACCGCTTAGGAGTTTTACCGCCCCCTACCGTATAAGATGATAATAAGGCACACTGTCGTTTTTTGAGAAGATTAAAGGTTTTTAAGTGCACCTTGTAGTGCGGAAAATACGCTAATTGAAAAGCGTATGTACAGCGCGCATCTTCCTCTAATTGTAAACAGAAAGTTTTGCGCTTCCAGCTATATCAGCACATCATCTTATACGGTAGGGGGCGGTAAAACTCCTAAGCGGTGAGCAGCCGGTAACAAGAAGTAGACGAATGAGAACATCCTCGTCTCAGTTCTCGCGCATGCGCCCGTAAGGAAGTAATGGAATAGTCAAATAAAGTCGTTATTTATGTTTTTTTCACACAAAAAGTAGTCTCGTCGCTTGATAAACTTAAAATTGAGCCGCTGTAGGCACATGGAATATTTAAACATTTTCTTTAATGACTTTATGGGCCGTCAAGAGCCAGTCCCTTAGGCAGTCTATGGAAGAGTGATCCAGCTCTCAGATTCAATCAACAATATCTTTATTTGTGTTCTGAAGATGAACGAAGGTCTTACAGGGTTGGAACAGCATGGGGGTGAGTAATTAATGACTTAATTTTCATTTTTGGTGAACTAACCCTTTAAAGGGGTGGTAAAATGCCATTTTCACAAGATGTAAAATAAATCTCTGATGTCCCCAGTGTGTGTGTGTGTGTGTGTGTGTGTGTGTGTGTGTGTGTGTGAAGTTTTAGCACAAAATACCCGACAGATATTTTTATATAACATGTTAAAGTAGTCACTTTTTTAGGGTTTGCAAAAAATGCACGGTTTTGTGCCTGGCCCTTTAAATGCAAATGAGCTGCTGCAGAGGGCGGGGTTTCAAGAGCTTGCGTGTGTTAGCAGCTGCGATTACCTCACGCAGACACACTAAAATGACAGAAACTGTTCTCCCTTTAATGTTAAAACGGAGTCAGTCAAAGATGGAGCGATTCAAGAAGAAGTGACAGCATGTAGAATGCAGCAGGACGTCTCTGAATGGTTAGTTGATGAAGTTATGTTGCTAATGTGGAGTTAACTATCTTTAATTAGCATATTCTGTCATGATAATCTATACATCGCTCATATAGGAACTGTTGTAAGTTGCGCACAGAGTGACTCTATTGCATGCGAGTTAAAGTTTGAGCTGACTCACAAATGTACTCTTATACAACAGCTCTTCCTCTTCACTATGGACTGTGTGTTCCTGTGGGCGGGGTTTATGCAGATTTTAGGGTTGGTGATGTCACCAACCCTGCAGGAATGTCGTGTAGTCCCTACCAGCCATTTGTTGTAGTCCTTCCTTTGCTTGAACTTTGAGCGGTGTAATTTTGATCCTGTTGTTTATGCTCAAACAGCAACATTACACACTAACTAAAGTTAGAAAAGTGAAATCATACTTTACCACCCCTTTAAAAGTAGTTACTACTTCTTTACTACTATTACTCCACCTGCATCACATCATTAACTAACATGGTTGAACTACCAATTTGCAACAATATAGTTTTGGCAAAAAGTCATGACTAGCTAGTTGATTTCTTCAACGTACTGTGATAGTTAAGCAGCGAGTTAGAGCATTGTACGGGAAACACACCGTTGTGCGTTGATTCGTAGGCTAACTGGATGGATGGATGGATGATAGAACAGTTGGTAGGTTGTTTGGTAGACTCAATTATTGATTGATTGTTTGGCTGACTGGTTGGTTGATAGAAGAGTTAGTAGGTTGATGAGTTCACTGACAGAGTGTTTTATTAATGAGTTTGTTGGTTAATTGGTGGGTTGTTGGGTTGACTGGCTAATGGATTGGTTGGTGAGTTAGTGTGACTAATTGATTTAAGTCAAGCTCACACTACACACTAGATTTTGCTTTCTGTGACAAAACCCCGGGTCAGCAATATTTTCAAACCTGTTTGATGGCGACAGATAACAAGACACCTTGTTGTGTGGTGTGCGCACTACAGCGATTCACAGTAGTGTGAGGCTGTTAAGCTGACTGACCGAGGGGCCGTTTACACAACATCTTTTTCAGCTAAAAACGTAAAACTTTTTCTGCCTTTTGGCCATTCGTTTACACAACAATAGCGTTTTTGAGTGCCTGTGAAAACACTAACTTTTGAAAACGAGATTCAAAGTGAACGTTTTTTAAAACGGTCTCCGTGTAAACGACAAAAACCTGAATCTCTGAAGATGATGACGTCATACACATGCGTATTACCTGTTCAGTCTATTTTGTGGTTTTTGCGGATCCGTGTGACTGGGGATCGTTTTGACAATGCTGTCGTCTGTACACGGAAAACTCAAACGAAAAACTTCTCCGTTTTTAAGCATATTGTTGTCGTGTAAACGTACCCTTATTGATTGATTGATTGATTGATTGATTGATTGATTGATTGATTGATTGATTGATTGATTGATTGATTGATTGATTGATTGGTTGATTGGTTGGTTGGTTGACCAGCTCACTGAATGATTGGTGGTTGGTTGTCTGGGTGGTAAAGTGTGTTTATCACCACAATTATATTTTTATACTGTAACTGGTTCGGTTTCTTCAGCATAAATTGCTGATAAATTTAATTAGTCTCCATCACTCATATGTGCATATAACATAAACTGAAAATTACCATATAACTTATTTACTCTTGTGCAAGTTGAAATATGTAAACCGAATATGATACATTCATTGTGTTTTTGAGTGATCCCAGGTGGGTTTTGGCTTTGCTTTGAGGTTGCAAGCATTGTTCAAATAGTATATTGGTCCTGTTCCACTGTTTTATGGGCCTTACAGTTTCCCCTGGATCCAACACAGTCCCGATAGATTCTCTGATCCACAGATAGGGAGCTGTAAATGACTTTTCCTCGGAGGACTAGGGTGATTGAGGGAGATATACCTTCGACTGCAGTGGGATCAGAGCGGGTCAGATTGCTGCTCTAAGCTCTGGGATAAAAGAGTCTTACGATACTGACATCCAGCTCTTAAAATAACCTGCTCTCGGCTGCAGATCGGAGCCGCAAACAAAACCTGAACCTGCAAAAGCCAACATCACTATTACTGTCACTCAAACCACATGCCTACACGTTAAATTTCATTGCACAACAACTGTGGTTTTATTCCAATTAGCTCCCATTTATTCTCAGTTCTCGATCTCCCGTGTTTCCTTGTGGATTTAAATAGACTATTTTGTTGTTACACTGTTACGAATATCAGCCTCACAACACTGTGGAAACGGCATAGCAACATAAAAAAAGCGTAAAAATCTACTTTAAAATATCGATCATCGTAAATGTTATTTCAATATACAAAAACAATATTGCATAATTTTGCTTTTTTTTTTTGGAGGTATTTGCTGTATGGTATGGAAGACTGTTTCTGCAATATTATAAAATATAACTTAGCTTTTTATCTCAGAACTTTTTCCTTTTCTTTTTTGCATGTGGTCAGGTCAGGTTTCTAAAAATACAAGATAAAATATAAAACATATTTTAATATAATCAAAGACAGATTTTTATTTTTCCAAATATTTATATTTATTATTATTTACTTTTTAGATTTATTTTTATTATAAACTTTCTGTTCCCTGGTCTTCATGTTACTCTCTTATGTTACGCCAATATTTGTGGAGTCCACTGTATGATATCGATGCATCCATATTCATTCAGCAGCGATACAACATGCAAATATTTTATGACGCTTTTCAAATGTTCACTCACTGACAAATGTGAATCATATTTTTGAAAGGGTGCTTTTTGAGCGCCCTCATGAGCGCCAAGAAAGACCATTTTATTGTTTATTCAAAGTAATCCCTTGTGAAACCCTTTATTCCTCTCCTATATGCTTCCAAAGGAAAGAAAATGGGATTGTGAGCCAGAGGCAAGATTTTGCACAGTTGAGGTTTAAACTTAGACGTTTGTTATGGCAGACACACACACATCTCCAATCTAAAAAGAGCGGCCACCGGAGAGACGGCTCTGTGCCACACTAATGCATGCTGCCAAACGTGTGTGAGAGGTTTTCTCTATACAACGGGATGCATGGCCCTATGGGAGGGCGTTTAAAATGCAGATTGAATCTAGGGCTAGTGTTGAATCTCAGCGCACACTAATGCACTAACAACAACCCACCGCCGAATCTGACCGCAGGCAATAACCAATGAGACGTCAGATCTTCTGATGAGATTGAAATAGAGAAGAAAGTTCCTGATGTGTGAAAACACTTAACAAGACGCAAATAAGCCCAGCAGTGTGAGTCACACGGAGCCCAGAGCCGAGAGAGAAGATGCCAGTCAGAGCCGCCCCGTAACATTATGCAGATGAGCCGAGTAAATTCCTGTCGTGTGTGTGTAAGAGTGTGTGTGTTTAAGTGCTGCTAGGACGCTTAGGAAGGTAAATGAGATTAAATGGACTGTGAAACTGCATTATAGACCTTGTACTTTTTAAAGTGCATTATGGGTAGATAAAGGACATTCAATTTAGTCTGAAGGGCTCATCATAGATGTTCATCAGAAGCCGCGTTTCCACCGAAATTACCCAGAACAATTTGTCCCAGGAGCTTTTTCCCCACAGACCTGTTGCTGTCTTTTTCTCTAAAGTGCCGTGAAGATTAGGCAGATTAGACCGTGACGCAGGACTGCGCACTACTTTAAAGTTCCCGCTGGATTTCATCCTCTGAATTTAAGCTTAATAAAGCCTGAACCTCGTCGTCGGTCGTGTTTTTTAAACTCCATTGTTGATTCGAATAGCAAACATCTCTTACTGCATGCACCGCAACAGATTTAAAATAAATGGTGGTTGAAATAAACTGCTGCGTTGAGTCAACCAATAGAAATGCAGCATGAACTCAACCAATCAGCTTGTTCAGTGCCCGAGTCCCACCCCTGAAAAAGTACCACCTTGCCAGCAGGGACTTTCTGAGGGTGAAATTTTTACCCAGAACTTCATTTAGACCCGGGTTCCTGCAGTGGAAACACACCGAGTACTAACACACAGTCCCTGGTTCCTGGAGAAAGTTGCTGCGGTGGAAATACGGTTAGAGATGTGCAGTAGTGTGCCAGCTTATCCGTGGCAAGGGTCCCTTCGGTCAGGGAATAGTGGCGGTGGGAGTGGGAGGAGAGCTAGGTGCAGTTCATGTGCAATCACCACTCTCAATTGCATTCATAGCAATGCAATCTTTACTCTGCTACTTTATCTATAAAGTTATATTTCTCACAGAAATCTTTGAGAAATATAACAACCCAAAGACAAAAGAACTGATAAAAATAAGCTGTAATGTAGGAGCGTTGTGTCATATGCAATGGCTTATTTGTTCATTATTGACGTCATCTGCAACTAGTCGACGTCGACTACATAAATGTCGAATGTGAAGTCATTCAACACCATGCCTGGACACTTGTTGTAGAAAGGCACGGTCTGACCAGGGGCTGAGTGTCTGGCGACCGCTTGTGTGATGGTCATGCCCATCTCAGAACTGGGACGTGTAGAGAAGGGGTGGATGGGAGTGAGGAAGAGATTGAGGAAACTGCTCTTTTATTGAGAAAGTGTGTACTGGAACAGGACTAAAACTAAACTGAAGATTCTCCAACCGGCCCCTTCTCCGGGGGAAGGAGTGGGTCGTTCACTCTGTCCTGGTTCAGGGCAGCTCTCTCCATCACTGGGCCACCCGTCTCAGGGCAGCTTAGATGGACAGGTTACGGTTAGGTGGCCTGGATGGGGTGATTCACCTTCCGTGGGCTCGACAGGGCGAATGGGATAAGGACTCAAGTCGTGGATAAGATTTATTGCCTCAGTCTTACTAGAACAGCTGGGCGAAGTCCTCGACTGTGTCACCAAAGAGGCTGGCCTGGGAGATTAAGAAAGAGGCACATTAAGAAAGCAAACTTTGTTGACGTTCTTCACCTCAGACAGGTCCAACCAGAGATGGACAGACGTCGTCCTTTCGTCACCCGGAGGGCAAGGTGCGCGGTTCCTGCATCAACCCTGGCTGAGAACTAGCCTCATGCAGCTCTTAGAGAGTTTTTTTCCTGATGGACCTGAAGGATGGCCATGGCTGCTGTCGTCTTGCAGGCCTTGGACGGGAGATGTGGGGGATTCTGCCGGCTGGCAGGACTCTGGGCAGTGGAAGAGGCTATAGAGCGGCTACGGGCACTAAAAGGTGCCTTCCACGACTCCTGAACCTCCTCATGCTCTTCCGAAAAGAGAAGCTATGGGGAACAATGAGGTTATGAACCATGCACCACTGCATGCAGGAACAATTATCCAACCATGAGCACTCAAGGTAAGGTGGAGGGTCCCACTCAAGCCCGTTGCCCAGGCAAGCATGACAGTCAACTCTGAATCCGATTCAAGAGGGGGTCTTCATCACCCTCTCCAGAGGAGCCCGCTCCGCTCTCCGAAGCTGCGATTAACATCTGGTCCACATCTTGAGTGCCGAGGTGCCCCTCGCAAAGGGTTAACCATATCCGCGGCTCTGCTATGAGAAGCGGTGGCAGGCTGGGTAACAGCAGAGGGGACTCGTGCCACCGCAAAGAAGGGGAGTCGCCACCGCAGCCACCAACATGGACATGCGCTCGGCCCAGAAATGTGAGACTTTGTAAGACTTCTATATAAAGACGCTCCTGATTGATCTTTTCGGAAAAAAGATCACGCCGAAGTGCTAAGTGGTGAAACGCTGTACTTCTCCACCCACCGCTAGAAGCACTCTTACACCGGAAGGAGAGGTCCTCACAGGATTAGCTCTTTATTGCATTAATTACTAATATTCAAATCATACTTGAATTTAAAAGAAATGATTACAGTTGGGGGGGGAGGAGCTTTTGGCTTGTCTCCTGAGGCCACAAGAGGGCGCATTGAGCTAAATATTAATGCACCGCATTGAACTTTATTCAAAGCAATGAAATAACATGACTGAGACTGACTATACAAAAAAGTGCATAACGTTTAAACTAATGTTTATAATTCAAAATATAATTTCATAAATTGCATAAACAATTATGAACAAAAAAACATCCTGTATTTATGCCTAGTTTAAAGGGGTCATGAACTGGCTTTTTAGATTTTATCATATTGTTGTCTGAGGCCAACTTATGATGTTAGCTTGGTTTTTACAGTACATTCAAAAACATCAAAATGAATAACTAATAAGCTGTTTTCTACCCTAGTTTTGAGCCTAGCTGAAAAACGCTGGGTTTTTATGGGCGTCTCTCGCACAGAAGACTTGGAAGTAAACGCCCACTGCTGTGAGTGGATAACAGTTTCGCATATTATAATGAGTTTCAAATGACTTGTCAGTGGACGTGAGGGAAGTTGTTTTGAAAACGTCAAATGTTGTAAAATGGCAACCGGAATGATTCGCCCATACATGTTCGACCCAGAGTCCGTGTGTTGCACCATTCCTGTCAGATCCAATATAGACGGCACAGCACCGTTCTTTACTCTTAATCGCTCTGCAAATCCAGTCTTGTTTACAGAACAATCCTCAGTGAAATGAATCGAACAGACGGACGATGTTTTACCTCATCAGCTGGAACGTCATTATAAATAAAGTTTATCCATGCAGTCCTATAGGAATCCACAGGAAGCTTATGCAGCGACTGTCTTGCACAACCAGCACTGCACAATATTCTGTATCGCTCGGTTTGTCATCACGAGGTAGGCATCTATGTTATTTAGCTATGCGTGTAATGCGCGAATCGGTGGGCGGGGCTAAACCGGCCGTGTTGAAGTAGGCATTGATCTTCTTCTGCGGGGGTGGGGTTTTATCCTCTTTGACGTCATAGTTCCCCACTTTGAAAAACGAGTCGTTTGCTGAGGCTGGTGTCAATAAAAGCTTTTATTGGACTAACAAGGACGTTTTCAGTTCTGAAACTTACAGGATATTCTTATAATATGATGACCTCTTAGATGTCAAAAGCTCAAGTAAAATTTGATTTCTCAGTTCATCACCCCAAAGTGCCGATCACACAGAGTGCCTTTTTTTTTGCATTTAAAAACATGAGATGCAGTGGAATAGAAAAGTCACGAGACATGTTTTTTAAAGCCGTCTAAACACGCAGCTTTCTTGTGCGAGACGCGAGTGCAACGCCAAAGATGTCCGTCTAGCGCATGTTTTCCCATTAAACAAAGGAAAAGCAGCGCAAAAAATGTGTTCTATGTGAACAGCTTGGGTTAGGTTGACATAACTAAGATCTCCTCCACATTTATCTTCTCTATTTCTGCAATGATTTGAATGAACCGCAGCAGCGTCGCATGGTTCGACTAAAACAAATACAACTCTTCCATCGCCATCACATCTCGCGCAGTACGCCACTGATAAAGATGCCTGATGCACACCTGAAAAAAATATCAAATTATAAAATGCACCCTTTTTTAAAATCAAATGTGGATTTGTATTTTAAATTTGACAAATATTAATAAATTTGGAAAAGACTTAAATTCTAAATTAAGTATTTTTGTCCTATGTTCATATACGTTTGTGCTTCAGATTATCTTGTTGCTGGCTGGCTAGATTCATTCATGCTTATAACTCTTTTTAAAATGCCTGTGGGAAAAATTATTCAGGAACCAGCGCCGATAAAAAGTGGGCTATAGCAATCTGCCGACTGGACCAGACTTTATGCCCAGAGTCAGAAGTTTGACTATGTGAGACAAGGTACACAAATGCAATCTAACCGTCCAATCTGGCTCATAACTAGCGAAAACACCCGGAAATAGATATTGGCTAGGAATGAAATGAGAGACAAAGATGAGAAAATCACAGTGACAGAATGTCAAAAATAGAGCAGATGTTTAATGTGTTCATGACGCGAGTTGTGAAATATGCCTGTGAGAAATGAGAAATGTGTGTGTGTGTGTGTGTGTGTGCGTGTACCTGTAAGGCTGGTTCCGAGGGCGCTTCATACCGGGTCTGTGTTTGGAGCTTCGCAGAACACCCGTCATGCTTTGGTCTAAAAAGGAAAGACAGCACAATGAGCTGAATAATACAACAGCACTCCTTCTGTCACAGCGACACACACACACACACACACACACAGAGTATATCAAGAAACCGGAGAAGGGAAAATGTTAGAATGGAGAACATAGACACACGACATCTCTTTAGTGACAATGAAAATTGTCCTCATAGATTTAAAGAAACACCGTCTCGTTTTTTCACTGTCAGTATGAACACAAATGGCGTTACCCCACATCTGTTGCAGAGTTAATCATCTGTGTTTCTCAAGATTAATATCTCTGTCACTATCCAGTGCACTTTCACCACTAACGCATCATTGTCCTAGTGATATAGGCCATTTAACAAGTAATGACTACAATAAAACACCTGCAGCGTCCGTCCGGTGCACTTTTTACTTTGTAAAGTTGATCTTTACTTGTCTTGCCATGAGTAGAATAGCAGTGGCTGAATCATCATATGACTGCAGAAAGACACTGTCCAGTATAGTCTAATATCAGTCTCATATATTACAGCAGTCTGATGTTATTTTATGTATATGTTATTAGAGTGTAGAAAGTGTGCTGTTGTTATACTGTGAGACGTCTTCCTCGTCTGAAGTGACATTACTGCTCTGACCTGAAGTAGTCGATTTAAGAGTGTCGTTATTGGTACTAAAAATAAAAATAACATAGTTTTCATTAATTGAAATAAAGCTGAAATAAAATATTAATCTATTTTGACGAAAATGTAAAGCTTAATTCGAGAAAAAAAATCGTATTTAAAATTAGATACATTTAGAAATTAAATAAAATAATAAGTTCAAGTACTACAAGTACTACTTTAATAAATCTCAATAAAATTAAAGCTCAATAAAAATATTACAAAACCAAAAACTAATAAAAATCACACAAAAAAAACCACTGGACAATTAATAATATTAAAGTGATATAATAAAAAGAAATAAAATAAAAGCTAATTCAAAATATTACGATAGCAATTAAATAATACTAAAATAAATATACAGGTCTTCTTTCACCCCAAACACAAAAATAAGAAAACTAATACAGTAAATAGTAATTAATTAATTTATTTATTAATTTATTAATTAATTTATTTATGGATAAAAATCTTCATATTCTTCACGCAAAATATACTTTCTTGTTATATTTTGTAAAATGTGACAGACATTTTAAATGTAGTAATAAAATCTCTCCTCGTCCACACACACACACACACACAGAGATAATAAGACATTCCTTAACACCAGCTCACATCTGACAACACCTCAGCTCGGTGTAAATGATGCTGATGAGAGTGAGTGAGAGAAAGTGAGGAGAATGACACACGATAGCTCAGACTTACACTGAAGACTGCGATGCTGTCTTCTCACAGGCTCGGTTCAGTCTTATATTCTGCTCATCCTGCTCGTCCTCGAAATGCTGTCTTTATATCTGTCTATCCTCAGAGAGAGAGAGAGAGAGAGAGAGAGAGAGAGAGAGAGAGAGCTGTTTCTGGGTCTTATAGCTACCATACACTGGGGGTCGAACCATCGCAGTCAGAGGGGCTGCTGGACGGGTCCATTTCAGGAGAGGATAGGAGAAATACAGATGGGAAACATGAAAGTTGTAAAGCAAAATTCAGCTGAGACCTCATAAATCACTGTCTTCTCAGCACACACACACACACACTGCCTCTGTCCTTTCATTAGCGTTTGCCACATTTCCTCCAGGCGCTCTTATTAAGGAAATCAATGAAACGATAACTTAATATAAAACTGTCGGTTCCCGTTTTAACACGACACAGCTGACTGGTTCTTTTCTTGTTGTTCAGGGAGCTTTAAACTCGCTCCCTCGAGCCCCTCCCCCAGTTCCCGCGCTAATGTGACTGAGAGGATGACAGATGAAAACTAACTTTAGCTTTGAGCTCCAGCGGGTGAAATCACGCTTGTAAAATGCTGATGATGTAAAACTGTCGTGGGTTTGGGATTTAAAAGCTGTGGTCTGTGACAGCTGTGATCTCGGAGAATGTTAGTCTTGGGAACACATTCGGATGATTAATGGACGACTGGATTTCTATGAAAAGACATGACGTTTCGTTGAATGCTTTGATAGCAATAATTTAATCTATAACTAAAACATCATTTCCTGACATCATTTAGGCTGCTCACCCTCATGTGACTGACTCTCCGTCGAATTCTAAGAAAGAGGATCATACCTTGAAAACATGAAATTATTTTAGACAGTTTCATTGCCTCATTTGCCCTTATCTTGAGGACCACATAAGTTAAAAAAAGTCTCATATTCGCTCTTAAAAAGACAACCTCCATGATTTCACTATTCTAACTCTAGTTATGTTGCTGTTCGAGCATAAACATCATCTGCAAAGTTATGAAAACTTGTGAAACTCAAAGTTCAAATCAAAGGAAGATATTTGCTTTTAAAGAAATCGTTGAGGACTACAACAAAGTGACATCACAAACTCTAAAAACTACATAAACCCTGCCCCCCTGGAACACGATTTATAAATGATTGAGACAGAATATGTCTCTTCATTATCGTCTTACTCCAGTTTGAACATAAAAATTGATATTTTCAGTGCATGTCTATGAGGTAAAAGGACACGAGCTGCTGAAGCTCCGCCCCCTGCGCCGGGAGAAGCAGCTCATTTGCATTTAAAGGGGCCGACACAAAAAGTGAGGGGAAAAAATACAGGGCATAACACATATAGGCTACAATATAGTAACAGACTTTGTTGGATTCTGTCATGTATACAATTCAACAAAGTCTGTTACAATAATAATACGATTTTGAGGACAGTTACACTGTATTGAGAGAGTTATAAATAATAATATAATAATAAGAAGAAATAATATTTTTATCTTTTCAACAATAGGCCGTGTGTCCACCAAAGCATTTTTAGCTAGCTGAAAACGCTAGACGCTCTGCTATAGCGTCCTTTGAGCGCTTGAGAGCGTTTTGTCAGCGCAGCGTTTTTTCCGTTGAGACGTTTCGTTGCTATGATACAGAATATCCGCAGCAGTTAGAATGTTGTGACAGTTGGCCGGTGTGCTATTAGTCCCGCCCCTCCTCCACTGTGATTGGACGGCTGGGTAAAAAGTGATAGTGATGAGCGCTGCGTTTTATCCAAAGTTGAACATTTTTCAACTCCCAGCGACCAGTAAAAACGCTGGGCTCTCGGCGCTTCAGCGTGAAAAAGAAAAAACGCTCAGTGCCTCGGTACGCTCATGGCGTTTAAAAAACGTGGCGCTCCCATTGAAAACAATTGAAAACGTACGTCAGGCGCAAGGAAAAACGCGACACACGGCCTAATTGTCATTGTTGAACCCTTGATCTTATCATGTTTCTGATTTCTCAGATTTGTCAGTATTTTAGCAAATAATTTATTTGATATGTTTTGAGGCAATTTGTTTTAAGAAGTTTCAAATAGTAAATAAAAAGTAAAGTAAAACTTTTTTGAGAAGGCTATCTATTTTTTCTGAAGTATTTATTTTGTATTAATACATAACCTCTCTGTATTAAATTATAATGTATTAGTATATTGATCGCGTCATATTTGTATCAATAGTCGTCAAGCACAGGGGACTCGGCGTAGTGGGAGGGGCCCCCAAAAGGCTCGGGCCGGCTCTGTCTTCACATACACACTCCGGGGACATCTATTATCCCACCCCTTTAACATGCGACAAAGAGCAGGTTACTTTCCATATGAAAGTCTCAGCCTTCAAATTGCGTACGTTTTATTATGAAATTCAAACGCTCTTTATGTGGCGTGACAGATCATCTCTTCCTCTTTAATATAAGTTACAGCAGCAAATAAACATCAGTGAACATTAGAATGAATTTTCTGTTGTGGTACAATGTTGTTCTTCATAAAAATCAGATTGCATTGATATCATATCACGTACCACAGAGTCCCCCTGTGGCAAAATCCAGCTTTTAATGTTGTTTATGTGTGTATGTGGTGTTATTAATACGCTTTAACACACACCATGGGTAAGTTGATAAGTGGACAGCATTGCTGATTATTTCCTCCTTAAAACTGCAGTGAACCAAAGACAGTCTCAAACACACGGTGTGAAATCGCTGGTGTTTCTGACGTCACAAACCACCTTGTAACCAATCAGATCAACGTGTGATCGTCAACCAGTGGATCAGTAAGCCGAGTGAGTGAGTGGAGACAGGGCTCATTTGCATATTCATAGAACTGCGTATACTAAATGAGGCAAGGGTGTCGAGTTACATTTTATATATTTTAAGGGCCCACTGATCACGCTGCTTTGTTTGATGCGTTGATGTAATTTCCACTGAAACAGGAAGCTAAGGCGGGACATATTGAATGGCCCCTCCCCTTTTCAAATAGCCAATAGTGTTTAGTTTACAGTCGTAAAATATGCTTTCCACTGGACAAAAACTAGCCTACGATAAAACCTCTTGGAAATCTTTTGCATCAGTGAACACCCACAACCACAGAAACCAACCCGATCTCACGACCAAGTCGTACGAATTCGACGAATGATTAAAAAGTGGCTAATTCGTAACAATTCATACGACCTCAGTCGTACGAATTAATACGATTTTGCTAAATCGTACATATTTTACGAATTGGCCAATTCGTATGAATTCGTACGAATGACCTACCCCTTACCCCGCCCCTAAACCTAACCATCACGTGGGTTTAGACAAATCGTACGAATTAGTACGAGTGAGGTCGTACGAATTAGCCACTTTTTAATCATCCGTCGAATTCGTACGAATTGGTCGTGAGATAGTGTTGCAGAAACCTAAAATCCTGGGGCCAGCACCATGTCCAAATTTCAATGTTAAACGTTCAATTTCATCAGAAACGATCTTAAAACAGGGCTTTAAGTGTAAAAGTAACCCTTTAAAGCACTGAACATTATCTCCTCTTTAAAATTAAAAAAATAGTTTACAAACAAAACAAATTTAAAATGTTACGTGTTTACCCACAATTACATATTGCCAATCTAAACAATTACAATAATATAAAGTTTGTCGAAATTCTTAATTAATATAAATAATACTGAATATTAGCTGGTTATTTAAAATGATTAGAAATCAATTCAATGTTCAGGGATTGACTTGATAGGTGGCGAGAATCAACTGGTTTGTTCATCCCTACCATAGTAAACAATATATTATTTTTTTAATCACCTTTAATCATTGGTATCCCTCCTAAAGCTGAAATCAGATATCGGCCCTGATCTAGAGAAGAGCATTTAGGGAAAAAAGCACTTTACATAGGCTACATTATATTTTTACTCAAATACTATTACATTATTATTATTATTGTTTATTATCATAACATCCTATTATTATAAAAACCACCTTATGCAATTACAAATCAGTAATTAAATAAAAATGTACCAGCTGACAGGGTTTCCGTGTAGTTTGCAACATTAATTAACATACTATATCCATGTTTATCCAAAGGAAAAGATATTAAATCGACATGGAAACAAGACATTAAAGCGGCAATATCTTATACGCCGTCGTCGCCCAACGATAGAGTTTCTATAGACGCGCGTTCGCGTGCAGATGTGAGCGCGCTCTGATCTAAAGGGCGGGTTGAAACATCTTCTCAAAACAAGCAAAGACATCATAGATGTTCAGTCAGGACTCTCACTGGATCTATTCTACACCGGAAGAACAACAGCAATCTCGACTTCTCTGACATCCACTCAGGATTTTGAGGACTTTTGTTTTAAGGATGAAGGTGGTATTTTTTTTCATGATCATTTTTACAAGCCAAATCTTCACATCTCAGGGGCAAGTAAGTGACTTTAAAACAATATATAATAAAAATCAACAAAAAACGATCCTTAAAAAAGCTTTTTACAAATCATTTATACTTTGCTGTCATGGGATTTTCTATTGGACTTATATATCAATGTTCTCTGTCTTTAATGTATTTCTTTTAATTAATTACAATAATAATAATAATTTGTTATATTATCTGTCCTATATAATATTTCATAATTTAATGTTTTTAATAATAATATTTTTACATTTTTTAGTGAAATATACATTTTATTATGAATATCAATGTAAATATAAGAATGAATATAAATATGAAAGTCTTTTAATAAAAATACTTCATGCATTTAATATATTATTCCGGTTCTCCAGGGCCTAATGCTGAATACTCAACATTTTAAATCTCTGTTAAACAATAGCATATTAATGAGTTTAGTAATCATAACAAAGTTCCTGTTAAGCTCTCTTCATAAACATCATGATTCTCACTTGAAAACATCTTCCAGCTCAGTCTGCAAATATTTGTTTCACACTGTGAAACCGCTGTGGTGTTTGCCTTTGGTTTTAACACCAGGCTCTTATATTTTCCCAAAACACAGAGTAGATCTAGTCCAAGACTAACCAGATTTGCAGTGAACAATCCAAATGACAGGGTAATTAAACTCAGAATAGCCTTAAACTTCGTTTGGAACGGATTCTGGATTCTTCTGTAAAATGCACATAAAAACATACTGTATTGTGCCTATATATATATATATATATATAGTAGGGTGACCATATTTTGATTACCAAAAACAGAACACTCGGCCCGGCAAACAGATGGGCCTACTCAAATGATACTCGAAGTTTACTCAAAGATACCTTATTAATTTCAATACAAGTAGGTTATGCCTGCTCTGTATGGATAGAAAATGGTTATATTGTTATATGAAAACTGTCCTGGGAAAACAGGACAGTTGGTCACCCTAATATAGAGTGCATCTGGAAAGTATTCACAGTGCTTAACTTTTTTCCACATTTTGTTATGTTACAGCCTTTTTCCAAAATTGATTAAATTTATTATTAACTATTCTCCTCAAAATTCTACAAACAATACCCAATAATGACAATGTGAAATAAGTTTGTTTGAAATCTTTGCAAATTTATTAAAATTAAAAAAACATAAGTATTAACAGCCTTTGCTCAATACTTTGTTGAAGCATGTTTGGAATCAACAAAATCTCAAGTCTTTGTGAGGATGATGCTAGCTTGGCACAGCTATTTTTGGGCAGTTTCTGCCATTCTTCTTTGCAGAACCTCTCAAGCTCCATCAGGTTGGTGCACAGCCATTTCCAGATCTCTCCAGAGAGGTTCAAGTCTGGGCTCTGGCTAGGCCACTCAATGACATTCACTGAGTTGTCCCGTAGCCACTCCTGTGTTATCTTGGCTGTGTGCTTAGGGTCAGGTCTTGTTGGAAGATGAACCGTCACCCCAATCTGAGGTCCAGAGCTCTGGAGCAGGTTTTCATCAAGGATGTCTCTGTACATTCATCTTTCCCTCGATTCTGACTAGTCTCCCAGTTCCTGCCGCTGAATAACATACTCACAGCTGATGGTGCCACCACCAGGCTTCACTGTAGGGATGGTATTGGCCAGGTGATGAGCGGTGCCTGGTTTCCTCCACACGTTACGCTTGCCATTCAGGCCAAAAAGCTACTTGGAAGAACCAAAAAACAACTAATACAGCTCTCAGTGATATGTGCCGAGTCCCCGCTATGATAACCAGGGGCGGTGTGGCAATCGGGAGATTCAGGGCTTTTCCCGGTGGGCCGGTAGTGTTTCGAGGCCGCGAGGGCCGGTCTGATAATAGTTATACATTGCAAGTTCTTAGCAACACAGCATCCGGTGGCCTGGTGGTCAAACTGCAGCCTCTCAGCTCAAACCGTACATAAATGCATCGATCAGCAGGTTTTCTTTGAGTTCTTCAATGGTCTAGTGGTAGATCTTTTGCCAAGTGTGTCAGAAGTTACTGGTTCTAATCCACACTCGTATAGTTTTTTTTTTCTTTCATCAAAACCGAATATGTTCATCAGTGGTTACAGTCTATTTCAAGCATTCAATCAAAAAGTGGTGGGGGACAATATTATATCGATCCTGAGAAAAAGTGGTGGGACATGACTTGGATCTACTGGATCTAACCATATAAATCTAACCATAGATGTGACCAGTAGCGGTGGCTTTCTTAATCTATTTTAAACAATTTTGCAAGGGAGACAGCGCTCATAAAGAGAAACAATATTTGGTTAAATAGTGATGCAGGTAAAGTGATGCTGCTACTACTCGACCTCAGTGCTGCATTTGACACTGTCGATCATAACATACTTCTTGACAGGCTTTCTGGGATAGTCCTAAAATGGTTCAGGTCTTCATCAGCCCTGTGAAGGCCTCACGCCTCAACAAACTCGTATTTATACCAACATGACGACTCCAACCAGATGGAACTGGATAGTATTGTGAATGTTCTGATCCCATCTGACTTCTGACCTGCAATGTTGCCTAAATGTTAATCATACACTGTCCGTTCGTTGGCCAGAGGAGAACTGAGCGACTGAGTCTAGATTCTCTTCAGGAATGCGTTGTGGTCGTGTCCAGACTTGTCAGATGGTTCACTGTCTGATCTGGATACGGCCTGGATCCGGCTGACTTCAGTAAAGATTGGAATAAATGGAAAGACTGAAATTAGCGTAGATGCCATTCTTCTTACGATGCAACACGTACATCAGATGTTGTAGGAAGTGTCCCCGGTCCCGGCTGACATAATCTATGCAGCCTAATCAACATTTAACTGATTTGAATAATAGAAATATATAATGTTCTGTGTGAATGTGGTAAAAGAGATGTGTTTTCAATCTAGATTTAAACTGACAGAGTGTGTCTGCTTCCCGGACAATGTTAGGATATATACACTCACCTAAAGGATTATTAGGAACACCATACTAGTACTGTGTTTGACTGCCTTTTGCCTTCAGAACTGCCTTAATTCTACGTGGCATTGATTCAACAAGGTGCTGAAAGCATTCTTTAGAAATGTTGGCCCATATACTGATAGGATAGCATCTTGCAGTTGATGGAGATTTGTGAGATGCACATCCACTCCCGTTCCACCACATCCCAAAGATGCTCTATTGGGTTGAGATCTGGTGACTGTGGCGGCCATTTTAGTGCAGTCAACTCATTGACATGTTCTAGAAACCAATTTGAAATGATTCCAGCTTTGTGATATGGTGCATTATCCTGCTGGAAGTAGCCATCAGAGGATGGGGACATGGTGGCCATAAAGGGATGGACATGGTCAGAAACAATGCTCAGGTAGGCCGTGGCATTTAAACGATGCCCAATTGGCACTAAGGGGGTAAAGTGTGCCAAGAAAACATCCCCACACCATTACACCACCACCACCAGCCTGCACAGTGGGAACAAGGCATGATGATCATGTTCTCATTCTGTTTACGCCAAATTCTGACTCTACCAACAGAAATCGAGACTCATCAGACCAGGCAACATTTTTCCAGTCTTCAACTGTCCAGTTTTGGTGAGCTCTTGCAAATTGTCGCCTCTTTTTCCTATTTGTAGTGGAGATGAGTGGTACCCGGTGGGGTCTTCTGCTGTTCAAGGTTGTGCGTGTTGTGTCTTCTTCACGAATGCTTTGCTGCATACCTCGGTTGTAACGAGTGGTTATTTCAGTCAAAGTTGCTCTTCTATCAGCTTGAATCAGTCGGCCCATTCTCCTCTGACCTCTCGCATCAACAAGGTATTTTCTCCCACAGGACTGACCCATACTGGATGTTTTTCCCTTTTCACACCATTCTTTGTAAACCCTAGAAATGGTTGTGTGTGAAAATCCCAGTAACTGAGCAGATTGTGAAATACTCAGACACCAACAACCATGCCACGCTCAAAATTGCTTAAATCTCCTTTCTTTCCCATTCTGACATTCAGTTTGGAGTTCAGGAGGTCGTCTTGACCAGGACCACACCCCTAAATGCATTGAAGAAACTGCCATGTGATTGGTTGATTAGATAATTGCATTAATAAGAAATTGAACAGGTGTTCCTAAGAATCCTTTAGGTGAGTGTATATACAGTATATACATGTATATATTTTAGCATTTATCTTATAATATTGGTCTTGCATTTCTGTGTTTGATTGCTCAGGCCTGTCGGAGTGGACCGGAGGTGCTGAACGCTCTTCGGCAGGTGCAGAAGCTCCTCTCGGCCCACGAGATGTCCTTCCTACAGAGTCTGCGGAGCCTCCGCAAGAAACTGGGCCTGTTGCAGAACAGCACAGTCAAACCCAGCAGCACAGGTCAGCAGCGCCACGGCCCAACACAGATCACTGTCCTTTACACCATGTCAGTGTTGAAGTACAGGCTGTAGGAACTGCTCGTCTCGTTCCCAGTCTCGGCCTGCCCTCCTCCTGAACCGCTGGCGAACGGCCGGGTCCTCGGGAGTGTGTTTGAGTCGGGACATGAGGTCCACTTCGTGTGCAGCCCTGGCTTTGAGCGGACGGGGCCGGAGACCAGAGTCTGCCTGGAGTCCCGGAGCTGGAGCGGAGCAAAGCCGTCCTGCAGGGGTACGACTACTACACGCACCACTCTGACGTCAGTATTTAGTACGTAGCCTATGTTTGACACATGAATGTCTAGACCAGGGGTTTTCAAACTGTGGTCCAGTGCTAGTCCATGGAAAAGCAGTGTAAAAATAATGAAATAAATTTGATTAAATTAAAATTGTATTAAAATAAAAAACTAATTAAAATAAATAAATTGGACAAAAGTAAATAACTAAATGTTAATAAAATAAACAAAAATAAATATAAAAATAAGTCTAAACTAAGTAACTAAATAAATTAATGAACTTAAATTTGACTTATTTGATTAAAAGTAAATAAATTAAAAAATACATTTCTAACTTTACCTTATAATAGTTCAGCACTGCACTGAGTAGAAATGTCATAGAAACCAAATTTTTTAAACATTTGAAATATTAATTTTCCACAGTAATACAGGAGTCTTTATACATGAAATCATATAATAAAATCATATCATATTGGTCATATTTCATATGATCTGTGGCATTTGAGAGATTGAAAAGCGTTGGTCTAGACGAGTCTAAGTTGACCGAATGTTCGTTTGTGAAGCTCTCGCTTAGTGTCAGTTCAGTGTAACAAGCAGAACAAATCTGAAAAACCTCGTTTCAATTGTCGCGTAACGGTTAAATTTATGGCTTATTATAAATTATTTTTGGCTTAAAATTCATGAATAACAAATTATTGCGTTCAAATAACAAAACATACACTTAATTTATGAAGCAGCAGCTTAGCAAATAGTGTAAATTATTTGTAAAACGTTTAACAAAAACATTGAATTGATTGCAAGAATAAACGCCTCGTTTATAAAACATGAGCAACAAAATCTGTAACTCCTTCATAAAGCCTTTGGCATTAATTGTCAAGTGTAACAATGTACTCATGAAACACAAGGTGAATTATTAATTAAATCTTTAGCATAAATGTTTGCAATGAATTCAGTATGACAGTTTATGCCTTATTTGTGAAACACGAGTCAAACTAATTAGTGTAAATCCTTTGTAAAAGCTCTTGCATAAATTATTTAATTCAGTTATTACTACACAGGCATGCCTTCCTCTGTGTCACGAATAAATTATTCATTAAATCTTTTGCATGTGCACATTTAAAACAGTTTAAGAATCATTCATTAAACACAAGCTGAGCATTTTTGTGTAAATGGTTTATAAAACATGCTTCAATTCAAAGCAACACTTTTGACCTTTTCATGAAACACAAGCTGGATAATGTGTGTAAACATTTTAACAACTTTCTTACCTAAAGTCACACGTAGGTTTAATGAACGAATCTCAGTCCAGAGTTGTGTTTCTCTCGAACCGAAGCCATGTTTCACCCAGATATACAGCCGTACGACACACTGAATGGACTGTGCTTCCATCGAGACCTTGCTGTCCTGTTAACTGTGGGGTCTACCCTGACCGAAGTGTAGAAGGTCAAAGGTCAGTGTATAAGCGTGTTGTGTTTGTGTGGTCTCAGCTGTGGACTCTGACGTATCCGCGGCTCTATCAGCGTCCGTGAGGCCGTCGCGCTGCGTCCAGTTCCTGGACTCCAGTCACTGCAGCTGTGAGCCGGGGTTCAGCATCTCCAGCCACAACACCACGCTGTGCACAGGTCTCACACACACACACACACACACACACACACACATTGGCAAAATGTAGAAACTTTCAGCTGTTTGCAATGGACATATATATACACATATACATATATATACACATATATATGTCTAGAGTACACTATATATAGAATATATATATATATAGAGTATGGTGTATGTCTTGAGCATATATATATATATATATATATATATATATATGTATATTTGATATACGTTTTTTATAACGTTACAATCAATGAATTTGTTTGCCCACTAAACCCTCAGTATTGATCGTCTATCACTTCTCAGAAAGGTTATTTGTGTGCCACAGAGACTCTGGCTGTATCCGGAGTTACACAGGGCATGTACAGTATCTGGAGAGAGCCACTGTTGTGGAGGATCAGTGGCAGACCACACTTCTGCTAACAAATAACACATAATTGTGTTCTTCAATTTATATTAATCGACTATAAATGTAGGCATATATATATATGAATTAGATTTTTATATTATAAACACCTGCCCTAACCATGAAAATCAGCTTATTCCAGTAATGCATCAGTGTTGTTACTGCCTCTCAATGCCGGTGATAAAAGAACATGTCAGCCAATGGTCAATTAAATGTATTTTTAAAATGCTAAATTATTCAGTGTGATCATGTATGAAATGAAACCGAACCGAAATTAATGAATACAGCATGCTAGGTTTGATGTATGATTAATGAGTTTCATTTCTGAACAGTTTTCAGATGAAAATGCCACAGCAGCCGTGTTGGGACTGAACTGACAGCAGCGACGTCTCTCTCTCTCTCTGTGTGTGTGTGTGTGTGTGTGTGTTTCAGACATTGACGAATGCGAGCTCTTCCGCCTAACTCCACCTGGCCGTCTGTGTTTGCACACCTGTGTGAATACCGCTGGAAGTTTCCAATGCCAGTGTCCCGCCGGATACCGCCTGGGCCGCGATAGCAGGAGCTGCCATGGTGCGTTCACCACCAAACTACAGTCCCCGCGTCTGTATAATCATCTTACACTGACGACAGAGCGTCATTATCTAGTGTGCTGCTCACAGATGCACTGCCTCCTAAATACAACCTTCCTCTTTAGTTAGGGTTGGGTATCGAGAATCGAGTATCGATTGGAACCGAGACTAACTTTTCGTTTTTCCTGGAATCGTTCAAAAGTAAAAAATTCGATTCCTAGTTTCGATATTCCCAGTCCGCCGAGCGGAAGAAGAAACCGCTGAACAACACCAACGAAGAAGCGTCTACCGGAAGTGTTGGCATAACCACGCGAGTCGAACATGAGTAGCTTACGTCGGCGATCCAAAGTGTGGCTTCACTTTTCTAAAAACAACGAAATCTCGGCAAAATGCAAAATTTGTGACAAAAGGAGTATTTTTACAGAAGGAGTATTTCCTTCAGAAAGGCCGTTGGTTAGCAAGGTTAGCTAAACTTTTTTGACCCTGCCTCTTAAAAGAATCGGAATCGAGAATCGTTAGGAACCAAAACAAGGAATCGGAATCAGAATCGTTCAAATTCAAGCGATACCCAACCCTATCTTTAGTGACGGAGAGATTTGTAGCGCACTAGATCAACTTTACTTCTGGGGATTCACAAGGTGACGTAAACCCCATTCGTTGTCTTCATAGAAAATAGTTTCAGATGAATAATTATATGTTTTCCAGTCTTAAATCGAGCCGCTCGACCGCGTGACGGCACTAAATCGAACGCCCCTCCCACGACTGTTGATTGACAGCAGTGTTTCAACACAGACCCGCCCTGAGCGAGCGGTCATCATAGTCCATCATTGTTGATGCGCTGGAGCAGAATGGCGTCTGAGCGATTGTGGTGTTCTGTTCTTTGTCAGATAACAAACAGTTATTTTGATGTTCCTAAATCCGAACCGCTGAAGACGCAGTGGCTGAGTTTTATTTTGGAAGGGAATATTCCCCACGAGCAACGTCAATGCGTTCATGTTTGCGAGATTAACAAATCTTTTCTCACAGACTGCTTTATAAATGAGGATCAGACTCAATATAAAGCTGGTTTTGCCAAGAAGCTGCTCCTGAAAAATGAATCAGTGGCAACTATTCATGTTCCTGCTGCACCTCCAGAAGAAGTGTGTAAAATTTGATATTTTAGATTAATCTTTGTAAATCGCTTGCATGCTTCACGACGAATGCGGTTTACACTCAGGGTACATAACGGCATGTTTTCTATACGAAGTTCTCATTATAATTCACAATCCCTCATTTATAATGAACAACTCGTTATGGTTATTGTTTTATTACAAACTAAGTATGTATACATCAGTAAACACATAGTGTTCGTATCTCACTTTCTCTACCCTGTCAGTACACAAAGATAGAGCAAAGTGACATTACGTTATCCAACCATTCAGAAACGTCCCGTTCGAGCCTTAATTGTCAAACTTCTTTGGGCCGTCATCTTGTTTTGGGTGCGACTCCGGTTCAACCTGAGGCCATATTTTTCTCTCCGGTTTGGTTTTCTGTCCACACTGAGATGGCGTTTTAAATCAATGAAAACATAGCTTTTGGAAAACGCCCTCAAAGCGGATACATTTGAAAACGCAGTTTTCACGTTGCAGTGTGGACTGTGAAACCAGAGGTATTTGAAAACGATGGCGCAAGTTTAGTCATGTGATCCATGTTGAACCAATAGATATTCATGTTTACCGATATTGTGCCTGTTATGTGCTATTCGCTAGCACAAAAAAACACTAGTGCGGACAGGGAGCGTTTTTAAACGAAAATGCCGTACGGTTGCACAGATGTGTCCTCAGAGACTCCCGCTGCCTTTCTTTCTCCAAAATATACCTTCAACTGTTGTCAAGGCAACACTCCACAGTCAAAACGCAAAACAGAGGGGCGGAGTCAGCGAAGCTCATTATCATTTAAAGCCATATGCACTGAAACGGCGTGCTGGAAACAGAGCTGTGTTTGACCAGGTAAAATTTGTGTTCTTAAAATAATATGAGTATCATCAACAAAAAATTTCATTTAGACCCTAAAAAATCATATTAACTTGCGTGAAAATGACATTGTATGACCCCTTTAAAATACGGTGGCCGAGAGGTGCAAAACAAATCACAATTATGAAAACAAAAAAACAAGTCAGAAAACACAACGACAATTCAGAAAACAAAATAACAATTCAGAAAACACAACAACAAATCTGAAAACAAATTAACAAATCAGAAAACACAAAAACAAATCTGAAAACAAATTAACAAGTCAGAAAACACAACGACAAATCTGAAAACAAATTAACAAGTCAGAAAACACAACGACAAGTCAGACAAAACGGAAAAGGTAGGTATATGTGGCGAATGGAATACTGATCGCTGATTGGACGAGACATCTGTCAATCAAGACATACAGAAAGTACAGCAGACTGCGCCTGCGGCAGAAGAAAGATTGATTCGCATGTGTATGTGTAAATATTAGCTGTCTATTTAGCCGGCTAATTTAGTGATATTATGGAGAACAAAACTTTTCAAATTAAAATCTTCTTACCACTATTAGTAAACGCAACTCCTTTAAGCTTGCGTTCGGTTATCCACTGGACCGCGCTGCCTAGTTCAAAGTAAACTAGTGAAACAACTGAAACCAGCGCTATTTTGTTCTCTATTTGTTCAAGATTACTGACCGAGAAACAGCTTCAGATGATTCAGTGACAGAACGGTCCGAACGAATCCGAATCGTTTCCTACTGTTATGCATGCGTTTGGCCAATTCGTGAAAAGGAGATAGGAATCGAACCAACGAATGATTAATATCGCTGGTTCAGTCGACAGAAATACGGGACACACATATTAACTGCTGAAATATTCGGACTGAAAACGTTTTTCTCAGGTCAATCGGAACGCTCGTGGTACACACACAGTGCTTATACAGCTGCACGCGCCACTGCGACCACGCGCATATCAAACCAAATTTAGCCACACCACCAGAAAATAGGAGGAGGAGGATTGCTCTTGGATTGCTCTCGGGCCGCATGGAGATGATTGGGGGGCCGCCAATTGAATAGCCCTAGCCTAGACGATACAGCTAATATTTACACATGCACACGCGAATCGATCTTTCTTCTGCCTGTATGTCTTGATTGACAGATGTCTCGTCCAATCAGCGATCAGTATTCCATTCGCCACATATACCTACCTTTTCCGTTTTGTCTGACTTGTCGTTGTGTTTTCTGACTTGTTAATTTGTTTTCAGATTTGTCGTTGTGTTTTCTGACTTGTTAATTTGTTTTCAGATTTGTTTTTGTGTTTTCTGATTTGTTAATTTGTTTTCAGATTTGTTGTTGTGTTTTCTGAATTGCTATTTTGTTTTCTGAATTGTCGTTGTGTTTTTTGATTTGTTTTTTTGTTTTCATAATTGTGATTTGTTTTGCACCTCTCGGCCACCGTATTAAAATGCTTCCTTGGTAAACCACGCTCTAGGATATACAAAGCTAAGAGTCAACTAACTTAAAAATGGGAAAACTGAGGTCTAATATTCTCATAGTAGAAAAAGGGAATCTTTAAAATAAAGTTGTTTTTATCACGTGCTATGTGTAGACATTGACGAGTGTGTGAGGGCGAGCCATAACTGCAGCAGCGAGCAGGTGTGTGTGAACACATACGGAGGTCATCGCTGTGAGTCGGTGGACTGTCCTCGCTTCCACAACGCCACATACATCAAAACCTCACCGCTGTAAGTACAGCACCGCCGCCGTCATCTCAGCACGAGTGGGTCTCGAGAGACCAAAATATTACAATTGTGTAAACTCAAACTCTTTTAGCTATGCTAGCGCAATTTCACTTCATACTGACAGACCTGAAAATCGACTTGGCGCAGCTAAAAGGGTTTGGTTGGTATATTGGTTTATACAGCAACAGATGGGAACGTGTTCTCAGCATTGTTGCGAGGGCCACTATTATTTTTCCTAAGGTGATCCATAATTTGCTCCAAGTTTTAAATCTTAATTTCTGGATTTACTGCTCTGTGCCAATCACCTTGCTATATTTCCAAGACATAATTTGAGGTTATAGTTAGGTCTGGTTTCTCTTCCTCCACCCAGGCGTTGTGACCGTAACCCGTGTGTCCAAGGAGACGACTCCTGTCTGCAGGCCCCGGTCTCCATTAACTTCCACTTCATGGCAGTGGTGTCCAACATGTCGGCGCCCACCGTGCTCTTCCGCCTGTCTGCTGCCCGTGTCCTGGGCGACGCGCTGCGCTTCGGCCTGCTGGGGAAGCCGGGAGTTCAGCACTTCAGCGTCCAGCGCGCCGGCAGACACACGGGGCAGCTGGTGCTGGTGAAGCCCGTCCAGGGTCCCGCCACGCTAGAGGTCGACATCCAGATGAGCGAAATGGAAAGAAACGAGCTGTTGGGGCGATACGTCACGAAAGTCACTCTCTTTGTGTCACCATACAGCTTCTGAGACGCAGAGGACAGTGCTGTGGAATCATTCACAGGCGAGATACTGGGCACTGACCCTGCCGAAGAGAGATAGAGGCACTATTGTACTATTCCTGAGGAGCCAATTTACCAGGACAAAAGAAAACTTACGAATGGCCGGAGTCATTTAAGCCCTCAGAATAGGAGACAAAAACCTTCCATTTGGACCGAAATATTCATGCAGTGTTGAAGTTAATTACGACAATGACATGTCATTTTGAAATGCGGAGAAATTACCTAATTTGAATAGATTTGTCCTTTTTTATTGTTGTCTTCGACTACCTTATTTGTCAGGGTTTTTTTTTTCCCCAAGAAAACACAATTTTCAAGACAAGCATTTACTGACTTTTTTTCTTGATGTTACAACACATTTAAAGTAATAATTTTTTTATACTATGAATGTGTATTATGTTTAAAAATATTTTTTGAAAACATTTTAAATTATGTCACTTATGCAAGTTTTTGGAGAGTTGCACCACATGACATTGAAACAATTGCTTCACTACATATTTTTACAAAATAAAGAAATATTGTCTTGCTACTAAAGATCATTCTCAGATATTTCAGTCTTTTCATGAGACTCATGATCTCTACCTGGATATTTCTACATTAAAGGGTTAGTTCACCCAAAAATGTAAATTCTGTCATCATTTACCCTCATGCTTTTCCAACCCCGTAAATCTTTTTTGATGAAATCCAAGAGTAAATTTAAGTATATTTATATAAAGCTTTTCACAATATAGACTGTATCAAAGCAGCTTCACAGTTTCAATCAAAACATAATGTTTTTCTTAGTGGACATTTGGTAGAGCTGATCAAGGGTGACAAGGAACAGAAAAACTCCATCAAGTGACCCAACGGTGTCCTAAAACTCCATCAGGCGACCCAATGGTGTCCTTAAACTCCATCAGGCAACCCAATGGTGTCCTTAAACTCCATCAGGCGACCCAATGGTGTCCTAAAACTCCATCAGACGACCCAATGGTGTCCTTAAACTCCATCAGACGACCCAATGGTGTCCTTTAACTCCATCAGGCGACCCAATGGTGTCCTTAAACTCCATCAAGTGACCCAATGGTGTCCTAAAACTCCATCAGACGACCCAATGGTGTCCTTTAACTCCATCAGGCGACCCAATGGTGTCCTTAAACTCCATCAAGTGACCCAATGGTGTCCTTAAACTCCATCAGGCGACCCAATGGTGTCCTTAAACTCCATCAGGCGACCCAATGGTGTCCTTAAACTCCATCAGGCGACCCAATGGTGTCCTTAAACTCCATCAGGCGACCCAATGGTGTCCTTAAACTCCATCAGGCGACCCAATGGTGTCCTTAAACTCCATCAGGCGACCCAATGGTGTCCTTAAACTCCATCAAGTGACCCAATGGTGTCCTTAAACTCAATCAGACGACCCAATGGTGTCCTTAAACTCCATCAGGCAACCCAATGGTGTCCTTAAACTCCATCAGGCGACCCAATGGTGTCCTAAAACTCCATCAGACGACCCAATGGTGTCCTTAAACTCCATCAGACGACCCAATGGTGTCCTAAAACTCCATCAGGCGACCCAATGGTTTCCTAAAACTCCATCAGGCGACCCAATGGTGTCCTTAAACTCCATCAGGCGACCCAATGGTGTCCTAAAACTCCATCAGGCAACCCAATGGTGTCCTTAAACTCCATCAAGTGACCCAATGGTGTCCTAAAACTCCACCAGGCGACCCAATGATGTCCTAAAACTCCACGAGGTGAACCAATGGCGTCCTAAAACTCCATCAGGTGACCCAACGGTGTCCTTAAACTCCATCAAGTGACCCAATGGTGTCCTAAAACTCCATCAGACGACCCAATGGTGTCCTTAAACTCCATCAGACGACCCAATGGTGTCCTAAAACTCCATCAGGCGACCCAATGGTTTCCTAAAACTCCATCAGGCGACCCAATGGTGTCCTTAAACTCCATCAGGCGACCCAATGGTGTCCTTAAACTCCATCAGGCAACCCAATGGTGTCCTTAAACTCCATCAAGTGACCCAATGGTGTCCTAAAACTCCACCAGGCGACCCAATGATGTCCTAAAACTCCACGAGGTGAACCAATGGCGTCCTAAAACTCCATCAGGTGACCCAACGGTGTCCTTAAACTCCATCAAGTGACCCAATGGTGTCCTAAAACTCCATCAGGCGACCCAATGGTGTCCTTAAACTCCATCAGGCAACCTAATGGTGTCCTTAAACTCCATCAGGCGACCTAATGGTGTCCTTAAACTCCATCAAGTGACCCAATGGTGTCCTTAAACTCCATCAAGTGACCCAATAGTGTCCTAAAACTCCATCAGGCGACCCAATGGTGTCCTAAAACTCCACCAGGTGACGCAATGGTGTCCTAAACCTCCATCAGGTGACCCAATGGTGTCCTAAAACTCCATCAGGTGACCCAATGGTGTCCTAAACCTCCATCAGGCGACCCAATGGTGTCCTAAAACTCCATCAAGTGACCCAATAGTGTCCTAAAACTCCATCAGGCGACCCAATGGTGTCCTAAAACTCCACCAGGTGACCCAATGGTGTCCTAAACCTCCATCAGGTGACCCAATGGTGTCCTAAAACTCCATCAGGTGACCCAATGGTGTCCTAAACCTCCATCAGGTGACCCAATGGTGTCCTAAAACTCCATCAGGCGACCCAATGGAGAAAAAAAAACCCTTAGGAGAACCCAGGCTCAGTCGGGGGCCAGTTCTCCTCTGGTGTTTATGAACTAGAGGCCGGATTCACAGTAACTGTAAGGTAAAAATGCATATGAATGTCTCGAAACAGACTTAAAACGCCAACCTGTGATAAACGCTGATGGTGTTCACATGCGCATTAAGAATTAACTCTATAGTTATGTGTGTTTGAATATATGCGCGCAGGTTTGTAATTCGTTACAAAACCATGCCTGAGCAAACTACTTGTCTTGTTTATAAATTTGATACAGAATTTTATTTTATCACTTCGGGGTAGGTACGTGAAATGAAATTCACAACGCTTTATCTGTAGAGTAGGAAAGGGATCCTCCATAGGGAGAGGCTAGTTGGCACTTCAGCACTGCATCGTCACCGGGTCCAGGCTAAGGTCCTCATCAGATCTGGATCCAGCAGTCTGTGGGAAAACCTCGGGATAAACAAAGACACTCAAATTAGAGTAGATGCCATTCTTTTTATGATGTAACGAGTACATCAGGATTTAAGGGAAGTGTTTCCAGTTCCAGCTGACCTAATCTATGCAGTTTACCATTGAATTATAGAAATCTATAATGTATTATGTGTATGCTTAGGGCTGTGATGTGTTTTTAGTCTAGATTTGAACTGACAGATTGTGTCTGCTTCCTGGACAATGGTAGGAAGACTATTCCAGAGTTTTGGTGCTAAATAGGAAAAGGATCTCCCGCCAGCAGTCGATTTCGATATTCTAATTATTATCAACTGGCCGGAGTTTCGAAATCGCAATAGACGTGAAGGAGTATAATGCGTTAAGAGCTCGCTCAAATACTGCGGAGTAACATTTATACGATGTTTAATACGCAGCCAATGCAGGGTTGACAGAACCGGGCTAATATGGTCATTCTTCCTGGTTCTGGTAAGAACTCGAGCTGCTGCGTTTTGGACTCGCTGAAGTTTGTTTATTAAGCGTGCAGGGCAACCACCCAGTAGAGCATTACGATAATCTAGCCTTGATGTCATGAACCCATGAACTAACTGTTCCGCATTAGTCAATGAGAGCATATGACGTAATTTAGAGATATTTTTAAGGTGGAAAAATGCGGTTTTACAGATACTAGACATGTGACTTTTAAATGAGAGATTAGCATCAAAGAGCACACCCAGGTTCCTAACCGACATCATGACTTTTGCGTAAACATAAAACTTGACTCGAAAGTGGCGTGTTATCTCTCCGCATTTTGAGCTATCCGCGTGTATGTCTAGGCCATTAACGTCCGAGTGATTCCGCTTGTCTGTACACGCCGTCAAATGTCCGCGCGAAACGAAGCAAAATGTACATCTACATCTGGGGAGCGATATTTTTTTTCCTAGGATGGTAAGGGAACAGTCATAAATGCCATTAACCGCAGTGACGGGTAGGTTTAGGGACGGGGTTGAGCTAAGTCATATATTTATATATACAGTAATAACGTTAAGTCAACGGCGTTCATAAACACGCTGAAAAGCGATTATGCGTCTTGATAGCACGCCAAAAATGGAAATATACACGCTACTTCATGAGATCAGTCTGTAACCGACGACAAAGACGTAACAGATCAGCCATCGAGTGTTAGACAGTATTCTAGGCTGTAACGTGTGGACGTTTTTTGTCCAGTAATCAGAATATCTGTTTTTCATAATTTAGTAGTAGGAAATTACTAGTCATCCAATTGTTTGTATCAGCAATGCATTCTGTTAATTGGTAAGAATTGACAGCTATGCAACTACCACAAAAATGTAATGAACCGATTGTAACTAACCCAAATTATTTGAGTGATAGTCCACATTTTGTTCTTGTTGAAGCTCAAGCGTGATGCGTAACACAAGAATGAACCTCATTGGCTCTTGTTGAAGCTCAAACGTGCTGCGTAACACGAGGATGAACCTCATTGGCTCTTGCTTGTCAAGCAAACGTGCGTGAGCTTTCATTTAACACAACTGATGCGCGCGTTGATGAATAAAAGCCTAAAATCTGTTCATATAAAGCGACTAAATCTCTACAGAATATTTGGACTATATTGCCAAATGTATATGGATTACTTTTACGATCTCTTTATGAACTTTTTGAAGCATCAAATTGGTAGTTGCATAGCCGTCAATGGAGGGACAGAAATCGCTCAAAAATATCTTCATATGTGTCCCAAAAATGAAAGTAATTGGGTGAACCCTTTAAGCCATTCCTTTTTAATTCAGAAATTATTCAGTTTTAAAGTTCGATAAATTAATAGATCCATAAAAAGAGTCGCACGTCATTGACTCTTCTAAAGAATGAACCAGAATCTTTGCTGGGGAAAAAAATGGTTTCAGGAGCACACCGATTCCTTTGAAGGATTAAATTAAAAGCATTCCCTCCTCCACAAGTGCTCATTTCCATCTCACGACTATCTCCACTGAAGCACCAACAGAGAAGTGAAATGTTTGTCGTACAAAGTCTAGGTTGAGAAACTGGTTGAAGGGAATGTGGCACCTCAGTGTCGTCCGGCCACACCAGAAGATCCCGACGCCGTCTCGACACTCCTGACCTTTACTGGGTGAGGAGGATATATGACGACACTCACACACACCAACACCCAATCACGATTCCCACTGGTTATTTTCAAGTTCAAACAGGACAAAATACAGCATATACAAACCATCAGATCAATTTTATTAACAACGGTCCAATTCGACTTGTACAGAACAGAACATGAAAATGGCAAAAGGAAAGCGCAGTTATTGTGTTATCTGTATAGTTCACGGCTCGATTCGATTGAGAAATACTTTCTGAATAAATTTGTGCACGGAAAGGAAATACAAAAACAGTCCGGCATTTATCATCTCTATGTCATATATAAGCTTGACAGACAGAAAGCATTGGTTGTTGAGCAGATGAAACACTCGCACGTTTTCCAGTAAACTCGTTCAAAAATAATGTAGAAACACGTCAAGAAAAAAAACTGCACCCAGCGCCGACAGCCATAAGACAGAAAACCACCGTATATCATTGATACAAACTACTTGCAGGTCACGTTCTCAACGGATTACGACTGAGATCGGCTTAATCAGATTCTTATCAGATCTGATCAAGGCGATGAAAATTACAATAAGCTTTATTGGTTAAATGCTCAAAAAACAGCTTAGTTTTTATTCATTTAAGGGTGAACTATGAACCAGACTCACAAATATAAGCAAAAGTACCTGTTTATTCCTAATGTCGAGGCCAAACGGACAACGGTTTAAATGAACTGCTGCTTGTGCGTTAGTACCACCATGTTCAAGTAATTTGTATCAATATAAACCAATTAAAAACAGGCGGAGGAGATGAAGGACGTGGTTTCCATGCTGCGAGTGGAGAACTCAACCGTTACATGGGGAAGGAATGAAAGCGTAAAGGATTGGGCTTCCGCATGTTTGATCAACACATGAACTGAAGCAGGAGTGTGTAAAGCTAGAGACACATGGAGCGCAACGCCTAACTTGTGGAGACATTCAATGTATGGCCTAGAAATTATCTTTAGAAAATCATGCAGAAACATATTAAAGCACAGGCTAAAAGTGGCTATTTTTGTTAGTGAATAAGAACGTATCCTTTCCTGTCCTTGATTTTAGGAGCAACCCATGGCTGAGCAAGTCTTCTGCAAAGAAAAGAAGAAATGCCAAAGTTAAGGCAGAGTTTGTGAGACCCACAATCCTCCAGTAAAACCATAAAGCTATTTACAGTACGGACAGCGCATGACTTCGGATTATTAAAGCACAGCTTGAATGCACAAACACTAGAACCAAAAAGTCCACTTTAATGTCGTTTTGTACAAAAGCATACAAATATAACAACAATACAAAAGCCAAATCAAAGGCAGAGATGCTCAGGGGCCGTACTGCGGTTTTAATAGTGTGACGTCACTCCAAAGGGTGAACTTTAGTGTCACTGGGGAACAAATATGGGGGTTTATGCATTAAAGCCTTCAGTGATTCGGGGAAAAGAGTGAATCCAGTCGATAACGTTTCAGTACAAAAGAAACAGGACAAAAACAGCACGCTAAAGCTGAAACTGGGGCGTTCATGGACGGCGCTGAGCTTCACATGTTTCAACCGACTGTCAGGAAAGCTCATTTCAACAATTTGTAAAATCAACCAAAACCGGCCTAGAGGTGTCTGCGCGAGTGATCCACAGATGTGTGTGTGTGTGAACCGTCACTTTGACAGAAACTCTCCGTATGGATGTTTTATGTTAATGGCACAATGGAAACATGAATGGAGCCGTCGTGATATAAACACAGTCTACATCCGGCGGCTCCTGTGGTGCGTGTGAACCCTTCAGAAACCCTCCCCTAATGAAATAAACCAAACACAGGACAGAACAAGCTCATATTTAAAGCCCCGGCTGCGGAGACGAGACGGGGGAAATCGTGTCTCCGCAACGTGAAGAAAAAGAAACCCATGATAAAAGCAACAGAAACATCAGTGCCCGTCACACACACACACACACACGAAACAAGCTCTCTCACTCGGACGGGCAAAGGCACAAACACGCACTCATTCGATCGCTCCGTCTTTGTCAATATGCACATCTGGCTGTTTCCTAAAACACCGCACACATCCTGCGCGTCCACTCGTCAATAAATAAACAGTTCGGCTGGAGAGAGTCTCTGATGTCCGTCGATGAAGCGGTGGAGACGAGGGGGAGAGTGTGTGGAGCGATTCAAACTGGGTCCCCATGTGGCCGTCTGTGGCACACACACACACACAAACACACACACACACAGCACGAGTCTGCCCCCCGTCACCCAGTGTCCTCCCCCGGCCCGGGACGGGGTCGAGTGTGTGTCTGGGCCATGGGCGGATCCCTCTACCTGTCCTTCAGCTCCTGCGTCACACGCTTGGTGATGCGGCCGCACAGCAGACCCATGAGGAACAGCAGCAACACACACACCGCCAGCATGCACAGGATGTAGCCCTTAGCTGGAGACGTGAACACCTGACTCGCTAGGTCCGAGAACCCCTCTGCTGGAGCCACCTGTGGGGGACGAGAGCAACGAGTGTGTGTGGGTTAACTGCTCAAACTGCACACGGGTGCTGTGTGTGTGTGTGTGTGTGTGGGTGTGTGTGTGGGTTAACTACTCAAACTGCACTCAGGTGCTAAATTCGTAAAATGTCACTGTTAAAAATTTGGACAAATTTACATATTGATTTAAACGCAGAAACACGAGTAAGAATCGCGTAATTTGTCTGTAAAATGCAGGATTTGCGAGGGAAATTATGCGCAGGCTAATTGTGAACACGTGAGGTATTTACGAGTGACTGAAATCCACTACGAACCCAAGCATTTGTGAATCTGGAGGAGTTTACAATAGATACATCGGCAGACCGATATTATCGGCCGATATTAGGCATTTTCCAAACTATCGGTCCAAACTATCCAAACTACTCTACACCGTTCCTGTTGGCCAGTAGCGGAGTGGCAATCGGGAGAGTCGTGAGTTTTCCCGGTGGGCCGGTAGTGTTGAGGCCGCGAGGGCCGGTCTGATAAAATATATTTATTGGAAGTTCGCCATGACCCAAGCTAAGGGAAGAAAACATTTTTGTTTTGTTTTTTACATTTTCTATAATGGAGCATATATTTGCACTAAGTGCCTGTCTTTACAGCAAAAAGACGCACGCTTTAAACAGCCTCAGTGGCGTAGGTCGTAGGGTGTGAAGTGCATGAAAGCAGCTTTTTGATGCGCTGAACGCGAGTTCGAATCCGCCTTTTGCCGAACTCTCTCTTCTCCCTTTTCCCAACACATATATGCATAGCTGTCAACATTGAACATTGAAAATAAGGGAGTTTTCCCGGAATCAATCCCCAAAATAAGGGATTTTTTTTTACACGATTCTTACCCACAAACTTTAAAAATAAAGCACTAATCCTTAAAAGTCTAAAGGGTTTATAACTAGCCTAGAAATAGTGTGTAATTTTAAGAAAAAAAAAAATCTACATTTGGATTAGCGGTGTGTTGCTCTTGCCTTTACGACAACAATTTCATCTGTTAGCCATCACATCTTCCACAATCCGGGTGGGCTGTCTGTTTATTTCAATTACATTTTGTGTAGCTTTAAAGAGCCTATATTTAGCCTGGTCGTGGACCATCTCTCAGAAGACACTGTTGTTATTGTAGCCTATCCTATCTTTACCTGTATATCCTCCTTTTTTTTTTTTCAAAAGTTTTTTTTTTCTTCTTGATGTAATCACATTGTTAAGAGCATAAGAAACAAATGAAAAAAAGAAATGATATTTTATTCATATACTATATGACATTAAATTATATATAGGCAAAAACTAATGGCAATATTTGAATATCGATTATTATAATTATTATTTGTTTAAATTACATTGATATCTGAATTTAGGTAAAAACCTTGAATTTCAAACATCAAAATGTAAAATGTAGGCTATTCGAGTACAAAATGACAAACATCGTTTCTTATTTATTATTTATTTATTTGCCTGGAAACGCTTTCAACACGCTTGCGTGTCGCGTGAAAAATAGGCGTCAGTTCAATTTCTAGCATGCACGCGTTTTCTGGAGACGCGCGTGTCACGCAGGCAGTGTGCAAGCTCTAATCTGTTAACATGGGAGCCGAAATAAAAACGGACACGCCACGCAGCCAGTGTGTCTCCGGCCAGCGCGCGCGGCGGCACATCCGAGGATAAACGACTTCAAGCCAAATCAGTCCGAGCTCGTACGTCTCACACAATCAGAGTAAAAATACGGGATATTTTACGGGGAAATACTAAAACGGGAAGACAGCGGGAAAAGAGCAAAATTACGTGAGAAACCCGGAAAAAACGGGAGGGTTGACAGCTATGATATATGTAAAGATATAAAATGTAAAACCTAACATTAAGGTCTCTAGCGTTATATTTTGCTAACAAACTAAAATTGAAACCATGAATATATATGGCGTTGCGCCATTATAATAACTGGCATTAGAATAGCATCCAGTTTGTGCTGCGTGATTACTTTGCTCACGCGATCATCATGGTCAGGCTGCTGGTGTTTTCTCCTAAATAAAAGCTCAAGGGTTTATTTCTTGCAAGTGAAGGAATTAGGACAAAAGTATTTTAATTTTCCTATATTTAAGTGTAATGTAGGTTAAAATATACTTTTGAAATACTCATTTTCATTTACATAGTACATTTATGGGCTATAAATGGATTTTACGTCATATAAATAATTATATAAATCATTATTACATTATTATAATAATTGTTTGGCATCCTAAAACTCCATTGATAATGTAATGCAGACTGAGACTCTCATAACTAAAAAGATGTTTGAGACCTCTTTATTGTCCTGGTACAAATTAATGTTTATTCTTTGTTCAACGAGCAGTTCATGGGTTGAAGCTTTTAATTGTGATCTCTCAGAGAGCACGAGATTGATGCATTATAACCTTAACCCTTGTGCATCCTTATGGACATTTTTGTCCTTTTCAGTTTTGGTTTTTTGATCACTTTGCCTGTGTTAAAGCTAACTGCAAAAAACTTGGCACAGGTGTGTATTTTTATTGTAATTTTACTATTTCACCGTCATTTAAAAAAAAAAAATTTTTTTGCATTCGGTACAAAAAATACTCCCTCTCGGCACCTTTTGGACAAAAATGTCCCCATTAAAACTGCCATTTTTAATCCCTGGTTCAGTTAACTATAAAATTATGCAATCTTTGTTAAGAGGCTTTCATTCTGAGGGCAAGGCTTCAAAATTTTATTTTTTACTATTTTTTATCAGATGGTGTCATTTTTTTAAAGTTTGGCCTATAAAACAAATATCGCTTTATTTCTGTTTTCTGGTTCGGCATATTATAGAGCCAACTGGATAAATTATGCAACAATATTTGTGTGGGTGTGTTGGTATGGATGTCAGAATGTGGTTAGTATGTGTGTTATAAAAAAATATGTGTGTGTGCGCGCATGTGTCTGTTTGTAATACTGAGAGAGAAAAACTGCAAATTCAAATCCAATCACTGTGAGCTCCAGTGGGGTTTTGCTGGCACCCAATGAGGAAAATATGTTACTACACCCAAACAAACTGTTACCCAAAGCTCATTTTTTGAGATATCATCCTCAAATTTGGAACACAACCTATTTAGATTTATGGCTTTGATTTTATTGCAGTTTTGAGTTCAACCTGATTTAAAAAAATATATATTTTATTTAAAATATTTTTTGTAAATAATTTTCATAAACTTATACCTATAGAACTTTTTTTTGGATTCACTTATTATTATTTTTTCACTTCAGCAATAATCTGCAAAGGGTCTTCTTTAAAATGATACCAAACTTAAGTCTGTGCTCCAAAGCGTCACATTTTTATGACAGTCTTTTGACATGGACATTTTTGTCCTCTTTTTACCTATGTGTAACTTTTTTTAATTGATGCACAAGGGTTAAAATGTCCAAAATTTTCTTGCGGGGGAACATGCCCCCGAACCCCCCTAGAGGCACAGAGTCCTCCCAACATAGTTTTACAAATTACTATGGGAAAGAACGACCATTTATGAACTTTACTCCAGCATAGTACAACAAAGTTCCTTTTAAATCAGTAAAACCGTAAATGCTATCGGCTATTAAAATTGTGCCGGCGACGAGGGCCGGTGGTCTATGAAATTTCCCGGTAGATTTTTTGGTCCCACTCCGCCCCTGCTGTTGGCAACACTCGTTGAGTTGGGCATGAGACACACATTGCTTGAATAACAATTAAAAGATCATCCCCATCAGTTCTCTAAACTCAAATAAGCAGGACAAAATTTGTGACTATCATGTCCAGTTTTGCTGCTGTTAAATAAGCCGAGAGTGAAGAATTAGCTAGTAATAGTTACGTTGTGTTGTTTCAGTGTAGTCGACTGACTGTCCTTTTAACTTTTGACAATGTGACTGAAGTATTTCTTTAATAGCGCGTGACCGTTATAGCAATGAGACGTATCATCTCTCCTCGGCCTGTTATATTGAAAATTTATGTTTTACAATTTGCAGAATGACGATATCCATTGCTAAATTATGGCTCATCGTAGACTAGCTAACCATAAAGCTAGCTAATGCCACTATAATCAGTCTGTTCTGTTAAACAAGTTCATTTTTAAAATGCATTATCATATTATTTTAGTTAAAACTCATAAATAACTCATGTTAGGGAAATCTGTTAATGTTTTGTTGTGCGTTTCTGAAAAAAAAAATTAACTAAAAAATATCGGCCAATATATCAGAATATCGGATTTTAAAACCAAAAAATATTTGTATCGGTATCGGCCTCAAAATCCATTATCGGTTGGGCTCTAGTTTACAGCAAGCTCCAGTTCATGTGCAATAACTGAACATTTATAGCCTGGGTTTCCCATGATGCCTTGCAGCAGTGCGATTTTATTCACATGGACACCATGAACCATATATTCACCTGAGATAAGGAACCAATCAGAGAATGGGGAGGGAGCAGTAAGACGATGGCGACGTACATGCGACACCGGAGCAGTTTGTTTATATCTATGGACCCATCATTGATACAGCCTTTGTGTAAACATAAATCTCCTAAATCTCTGACCCATTGTCATCTTCCTCGTCTAATTTTCTGCCGCTCTACACACGTCATCTGGTATCAGTGACCCGATTGGCTGTGAGCTACATACAGGCGCATTTGATAGACATTCGTAGCACCCAATCATACGTGAACCACACCTCAAATACGAGAAAATGAACATGTGGTTTCCAGACCACGCCTCATTCTCAATGATACATGGTCTGGCGTTAGCTAGGCTAGTACATCTATGGATACTTCATTAATGGCGTTTACTGTTCGTAAAATGATTTGAGTCAGACGTTGCATTGGGTTCAGTTTTAGATTCATGCAGTCTGTGAATCTTCACAGCGCATTGAACGCAACTATTTTCAGACGATTTCTTGAAATTGTCCGTAAAAAAACATAATTACAAAAAAAAGTTGTGTTTGTAAATTGTTTGTGAAACCATTGGGATGTAAACTCAGCGAACTGATTCATTCAGAATAAGATTTGAGTGAATTGTTTGTAAAAATCTCAAATCCAAAAAAATCAAAAAATCAAATCCACCAACTTCACAAGACAGTCGTTCAGAAGATCATCCTGAGGCAACGTTCTCGTGATATACAGACCTCATAACACATGCGGAGCAGTCAGTTATCTGTGTGTGTGTGTGTGTATGTGTGTTAGCTCACCTTGGCAGCGTAACTCCACATGTCGATGCGGTCCTGTAGTCTCTTCTTGCACTCGGGCTGGAGTCTCACACGCTTGTCCTGCAGCGCCTCCATCAGACAGGACATCTCTGCACACACACACACACACACACACACACGCTGGGATTAGCATCTACACACTTCACTCAGCGCCCAATCCCTGTCGGCATGACTCACGTCGCCCTCGTCCCGGCGGGATCGCAGCACACTGGTGCTTAATGTCCAGCGCACAGGCGGTGTGGAGAACCGGATCCACGAAGATATCAGCCTTGCTCTCCTTCAGGATGTTCAGCACCTCCTGCAGTCACACACACACACACACACACACACCTCATTAGCTGGATAACAACACTGGATGAGCATTCAAAAAGCATGCGCTCAATCGAGGCGGATCTGATGAGATGACATGCGCACACACACATCTACACATTAAACACAACGTTTCCTCAGCGTCAGCTACAGTAACAAGTGGACCAATGGCATCGCAGCGTCTCTTCCGTAACTTCAGCTGGTTGCGATTCCTCACCTCACCACCAGATGCCGCTAAACATCACACACACACACACACAGCACCTTTAAATCACAGATTGAGACGGGCGGCCGAACCTTCTTGCAGCCCTCGTGGTTGATCTTCAGCAGGTTGTACTTTAAACACTCCTCCACCTGACCCGTCTGCTCCTGCGCCGCCACCTCCTCCGCACACAGCCGCGGGATCTGCACACACACACACACACACACCAGTGATTCAGCAGCAGAGCACTGCGTGTAGCTCAGGTTAAGGTGTGTAAGGTGATGGAGGTGTGCAAGATGTGTGTGTGTGTGTGTGTGTATTCACCTCCTCACTGCACTGGAGCTGCAGCTGTGTGTGTGTGTGTGTGTGTCTGTGTGTGTGTGTATTCACCTCCTCACTGCACTGGAGCTGCAGCTGTGGGTCGAGCCTGTAGTCGAGCGCCGACTCCTGCAGAATCACACTGATCTGACCCTCACAGTCCGGAGAGAGACGCTGCACACACACACACTTACATGAGTCCTGCTCAGTGCGGGGTAAGTTACTATCAAAGGTAAGTATTTACTAGTGGAATCAGCTGGATAATACAAGATACACATGAGATGTTTTAATTGTCTGAAATGAACAGTGTTGGGGAAGCTACTCTGAAACTGTAGTTTGACAAGCTACTCATAAGTTAAAGTAGTTCAACTACAGTCAAGTTACCCTTTTGGAAAAGTAGCTAGCTACACTACAAGTTACTATCAAAAAGTAGCTAGCTACGTTGAAACTACTTTTGCTTTTTGAACAACATATTATAAATATTATATTACATATTATTATTATTATAACATGCTATAAATTGTATATTATAAATAACTGAATAAGTGTCTGATGAAGGTTTTAATTAAAATATTTAGTGTTTAAAACAATGCAATACAATTATGATTTCATAGAGTATTGTTTTATTACACACAACACTCAAATATCTCAGACTGTTTGTCAAAAGTGCAAAATTGCAACAAATAGCCTAGAAACATTGCAAGAACAAAATATACATTCAACATAAATTGCATTTAGAACATTTTCTCAAAAATACCGATTCAACTTGGACAAAAGACCATGGGTAATTAACGTTAGTTGTTTCTCCATCATCCAAATCTGCCGTCACCTCTTGCTCCATCATGGATAATCATAATATGGGTGTGTCAACCCACTTATTCAGGTCAGTGAAGCGTTAGCCGCAAGACGCGTGATTAAACAACAGGTGGCGGTGATGGCAAAAAAATGAGTTTATAATCTAACGAGAAGAAGAATATCCTTGCATCGGGCTGATTCGCGCAGGCTCGACAAATGCAATGTAGCTTTTCCTCGCGCTACACCGCTACTTGCTGCAAAAAGTAGTTAGCTACTGGAAAAGCTACACTGTTTAAAAAGCAACTGAGCTACTGCCAAGCTACTGAAAAATGTAGTTAAGTTAGTAGCGTCACTACTTGTAGTTAATACTCCCCAACTCTGGAAATGAATCCTCTAAACCTGCAGGAACTACACTGACCAACACTGTGACGGCACATCAGAAACACTTCAACACACCACTGTTTATACAGAACTACTTTACACTAGGGCTGTCAACTTAATCGGTCGATGCCGTCTTGGTCGACTGACATTCTTATTGGTCGACCAGTTGCATTTTTTTATTTTTTTTTATTTTTCAATGATTTACTCCTTGATATTTATTCCTTTATGAGCAGTTATTTATTACTGTATTCTCAATATAATTAGCCTATGCTTTGTCCCCAACTTTAAAATGCTTTAATTTAGGCTATTTTTGTAACTGCGCCACAGTTTAGCGCACACACATGATACACTCGGGAACCGCACGTGTGGCCGGCTGCGCTGCTGCTCGCGCTCGGTAAGGGATGCTGTATTCATTCAGTTAGAACGACAAAATGTCCAGGAAATCGAAATCTTTTGTCTGGCTGCATTTTAAAACAAAGACGACAAGACTGTGGAGGAGGCGATCGCGTTGCTCCATTATGAACGCGCAAAAGACGTGAGCAGCCTTTTAACGGCTAGATCATGCTGACTCAATAGATTGTGTTTTCTTAATGTTTTCGTTTTTATTTGTACACTTGACGCATTTGAAAATAGCCTAAATAATGCAACAAAACGAAAATAAACCTATACGCGGTCCTACAGCCTATTATTAGGATTATTTTTTAAGTTATTTGGGTTTTTTGTGTGTTGTTTAAAACGCCTTGATCGTCAGGACGAAAGTTAACCCATAGCTTTGAAAGTAAAGAAGAATATAAAGCCTGTATAAACGAGAGCTTTTGTTGGGATTTTTCATTATGTGGTCAGGTGCGCGATTGTGACTGTTACTACAGATCTAGCACAGAGCTCTTCACTTTTTGCAGTTAAAAAAATCACTTAATTTTCAAAGAACTGTATTATTATGGTTTTATTTATTTGTGATGTTTTTTCGTTGTTGTTTTATAAATGCTCAATGACAATTGTTTAAAAAATGTTTAATCAAAACATCACGTTTTTTTTTTGTTGTTTTTTTTTAAGTCGACTAATCGTTGCGCAGGACAAGACTTTGGTCGACTAAGGATTTCTTTGGTTGACTACAGCCCTAATTTACACAGTCCAATCTCACAGCATTTCACACAACGGCTGACTCGAGTGTGTGTGTGTGTGTGTGTGCTTGTGTGATTCAGTGAACGTGAGATCGGATCGTCTACACACAGTATTACAGCAGAACTCACTCGTTAAACTACACATTTCAGAGGAATCCCTGACTTTACTTTTTTAAGGGAAAGTAATGAAGCTACAGTATCTAATTGTGTGTGTGTGTGTGAGCCGTGTTGGTGTAAGTAGCTCGTGAGCGTACACACACCTGGTCTGCGTATTTGAGCTTGAGGCAGGAGATGACCTGGCCCTCCAGCTCGTTGTCGTCTTTGGCCTTGTTGAGGATGTTCTGGCAGAACTTGGGGATGTCCGCTTTACAGGCCTTCCTCAGCACTGGGTTCAGGCGATAGTCTACAGCACACACACACACACACACACACACGTCAGTGCGGTTTACACCAATAATGCCACATTCAACTGTGACACGCAAAGGTGGCGATTTCAACCCATTCTCAAGCATGATGGGAAAAATAATAATACATTACAGTTTCATAAACATTTAAAATACATTAAATCAGTATTTTGTCAAAGTTTAGAGTTATTTTTGTTCTTCTGAACTATCTTGTTATTGCAATGTTTTATAAATTTGCAGTAATGCCACATACGTTGCCACTTAAAGAAAATACTTGATTGCAAATTACAAATCTCAATTAATTAAGTTTAGAATCAGGAACTAATTTTTCAAAAGTAAATAAAAACAAACAGCTCTAGGCGGACGGGAACAGTGAAGAGTAAACACACCTGTGTGTGTGTGTGTGTGTGTGTGTGTGTACCTGTGTTCTGGGTGATCTGTCTCTTCGTGATCATCTGTTTGCATTTCGGGTCCATGGTCTCGCTGTTCTTGTTTTGTTTCAGACACTGCAACATGTTCTTCGCATCAGTCTCGCTGCAGAAACGCTGAAGGACACACAACACAACACCGTTACAATTTACAAACAATTTCAAGCCATCATTCAATTGTAAGGTCTAATAACAGGGTTTCTGCAGCGAGATCTATAGTAGATCTATAGTAACATTTAAACCATAAAATGACTGTAAATAACAATTTAACTCAAGTTAATCTTTTTTTTTTAAATGACACCAAACATTTCAGCCTTTAAACCATTTTAAATCAAAAGTGACTATAGTTATATTCATTAAAAAAAATACCATATCCTAAATGTTTAGATTGTTTGAATGAGTATTAGGCAATTTCAAGATTTCTGCTTTCATCTCTAAAGCCGCTCTAAATGATTAAGACTTCTATATTAGCTGTCCTGGAACTGTGTGTGCGATGTGTTGTGCTGTGGGGTCGTGTCGTGTAGAGTTGTGTAGTGAGGAAGAGGCTGGTCACCCGGATCATCTGCTTGCAGACCCGCATGAGCTGGAAGTCGAGCTCGGGGTCCATCATCTCGGTCTCCTGCAGCCGGAACACCTTCTGATGGCACTGCTGGGTCAGGTGCTTCTTGTTCTCCTTCAGACACTCGATCACCTGACCACACACACACACACAGATGAGCACGTGATTGCAGGTAAAGTGATGATGATGATGATGATGATGAAGGTTTACCTGAGCGTTCCCGAACACCACGTTCTGGCAGTGCTGCTTGATGTCCTGACGACAGCTCTCGTACAGATCCGGCTCCAGACGAATGTCCTCCGACTGACACACACACACACACATCAGAGCTCTAACCGCACACATCAGTATATCTGTTCAAATGTGTTATATAAGGCCCTATGAAATGAGCTTTCTTTTTCACAAATTCAATTTTCAGTTTAGTAATCAAAATGCATGTTTAAAATTTTCTGGAGTCCTTTTCTTTTATTTATACGTTCGCGTGTGGCGCTCGCGTGCGGTCAAGCGATCTTAGCGGTGACTGGCTCAATATGTTAGCGGAGGCATGAGTCTGTTGGATGGTGCTTTAACCTGGTGAGACGCTATCAAGTAAATAACATGTGTCCCTGTCTTTTACTCACTTCGAGCTTATACTCGTTTGCTAGGTTAGCTAGCTAGCCATGTTTCATAGCCGGTCAGTGGAGCGGAAGCTAATGTGTGCGCTCTGTCGTGTCTGACGACCTCATGATTGAGTGAAGGGCTGGCTACTGTCTCGCAAACAACAGAGCGCACTCTGCTGGACAAACTGCGCCGTTACACTATTTACAAGCATTTATCCACATTGTTTTGTAAAAAAAAAAAAATTAAATCCTATCTGCGTCATATGCGCCGACACCGCTATATCTGCCTCCAATGAAGTGACTGGAGAATGTTTGTCAAAATTTTCAAATTCTATGAATTTCCACATTGTACAGTAAATTGTTTTTATGACTCCAAACACAGGGCTTTCTTTAGGGAAGGACAACATGCCTGCGCACATATATTCAAAACACACACACACGCCTATAAAATGAGCTCTTTATACACATGTGCACGCCATCAGCGTTCACACAGGCTCGCGTTTTTTCAAGTTTGCGTAGATAGAAGTTTTCTGTTAAAACGATGCGTCAGCGACCCCTGAGTTAACAACTAATGATGGATGTGACGGAAGTGAATCCATTAAACTAACTTTAAAGGGTTAGTTCACCCAAAAATGAAAATTCTGTCAGTATTTACTCACCCTCATGTTGTTCAACCCCGTAAGACCTTCGTTCATCTTCGCAACACAAATTAAGATATTTAAGATATTAAGATCGCTCCTGTATACTAGTCCATAGGCTTCTTGAGGGAATGACTCTTGCTGTCCTCGAAAAGTCATTAAAGACATCGTTAAAATAGTCCAAGTGACTACAGGGGCTCAATCTTAACTTTATCAAGCGACGAGAACACTTTTGTGCGCAAAAACAAACAAAAATAACGACTTTATTTCAACTATTCACTTCCTTCTCCATGGGCCTGTAGTCAGTTAACGTAGTGTGATTGCGTAGAGCTACGTCACACGTAGGCTCACTATTGGCCGACGCTGGTCATGTGTGTGATGCGTGTGACGTACAATAACAGAAGCTTACGCTATTAAACTAGTAACCTGACTCGCGCAGAGGGAGAAATAAACCAATAGTTGAAATAAACTCGTTATTTTTGTTGTTTTTTTGCGCACAAAAGTGTTCTCGTCGTTTGATAAACTTAAGATTGAGCCCCTGTAGTCACTTGGACTATTTTAACGATGTCTTTAATGACTTTGAGGACAGCGAGAGTCATTCCCTCAAGAAGCCTATGGACTAGTATACAGGAGTGATCTTAATATCTTAAATATCTTAATTTGTGTTGCGAAGATGAACGAAGGTCTTACAGGGGTTGAACAACATGAGGGTGAGTAAATACTGACAGAATTTTCATTTTTGGGTGAACTAACCCTTTAACTGGACAATAACTTTATTCGAGAGCTGTCATAACGCCAAAACAATCTCTGTTACTTTGATTTCCTATCATCACTGTACAGGCACTTTGGAACGATCTCCATTGCTAACAGCGCTGTGGAAATGAAGGAGACTGGCCTAGCCGGAGAGACACTGGCCTAACTGGAGAGATGACGACGGCACTGACCATCTCCAGCTCCTCCACACGCAGCTGCTTCCGGCACTTCATGGAGACGCGCTGCTCTTTGACCTCCTGTAGCGTGTCGTTCCTCACTGTGGTACTCAGACAGATCACCACATCAACCCTGAGGACACACACACACACACACACCATCAGGACCATCCCAGCATGCTTCAGTGTTCCCCAACACATCCGCTGCGCTGCGCTCACTTCTTCTTGATGTTGGGACACAGTTTGAGCACGTCCTCCTTGCAGGCCATCTTGAACTTGTAGGAGAAGCGGAAGTCCTTCATCTGGATCTGAGGATGAGGAGGAGAAACGGGCGGGTGACAGAGCTGTAGTAACAGAAGGAGAGAGAGAGAGAGAGCGAGTGTGTGATCGGCAGACGCACCAGCTGGAAGTGTGTGACTCCCACAGCACACTTCTCATTCATTTCCTTCTGGTGTTTATTGGCCACGAGACACTCCATCAGGTCCCCGGTGTCGATCTGGTTATCAGCCACGTCCTGCGAGACACAGAAGAAGAAGAAGAAGATGATGATGAATCCTCCTCTCTATGCATGGAGGAGATCCAGTCAGATGATGAAGTCTAATTTTATTTCTCAACAGCACATGATCAAATAAATGAAAAAGTAAAATTAATTTTCAAATAATCAGGATTTTGAATTTAATGAAGAAACAGGTTTAAACGAAGTAGCTCAAAAATGTAATTAATTTGTAAATTTTGGTCATAAATAAGCTGGTAATGTTCCTATTGGAACTGGCGAACCCCTGGATTATATATCAGAACATTTCCCTATTTTGAGTCTCCTGAGGCACAGGAAATAAGAGAAATTGATGAATTAAAAATATCTTCAGCGGCTCATGATAATATTTCTGTTTCTTGTCAAACAAGTGAAAATGTTTCTCTCTCTTCGAAAACAGGCAGAAGGTTTAACAGCTCAAGTTATTCCTCCGTTTAAAGCGGATGATCAGGTTGAACAGCTATAGGCCGATAAACTCAAACTTTAGAGAAACCTGTTCACGTGTGTTTCCGTCGCTCTCTCTGCTGCACTGATGGACGGGTCGTTACCCTGCTCTGGAAAACCGTGATTGACAGACAGTATTTATATAGATCCGTCAAAAGCTTTTGGTAGTTTATCATTTCATCTTATTGGAAAAGCTGTATAAATATGGTTAGCATGATATTACATACAAATGGTTTTCTGCCTCTCACTGCACAGTATTTGGACTGTATTTTCTTCCTCTAATTGTATATTATTTAACATTTACGCACATTCAACTAAACGAAAGTCTAAGGATAGACTGACCAGATATTAATCTCTGTTATACCATGGTCTGGGTGAATACTGGATTCTGATTGGCTGCAGGGTGTCCGTTAAAAGGTGATAGAGGACACCTAGTAAAGTAGTTCTGGTGAAACTGCCTGTTTACCATTCGAAATTAATAAATAAATGCGCTGCCTACAACGGCTGTGAGTAACCATAGCAACAGGCAGTCACATGCTCTATCATCTAACGTTAGATATTATAGCCTAATACAACAATGAGCGACTTCGTGCTATTTCTTTTAACATTCATGGAGAATATGGCAACTTTGACGACTGGTATGCTGCTGAAGAAAGAAAAAATGTAAATAAAACGGAGAAAATTACACCGCTGCTGCTCTGCTCCATTGAACGCTATTGGTAACGACGTAACTTGCGACCATAGTTGGATAACGATGCTTTCGGGAAACGCACCCCTGAATGAGACCCTGCGGGAGTTTTACGCAGCTGTCCAGACAACCAAGGCAGGAGAAGGCTGAACGTTACAGCGTTTCAAGCCTAAGGAGCCTGAGGCAAATGACCCTCTCTTTGATCTGATTAATTTAGAGCTAGGTTTTTTTTATTGTTGTTTGATTAATTGTTTTATGTGTAATAAAAAAAACAAAAAACTATGCCTACCTACCTTTGTTTCATGAAAAAAAAAAAATGCATTTGAGAAACCTGAAGGGATACGAGCTAAGCGGACCATAAATATCTCCGTTTGCTAAATAAACAGTCAGGCAAGGCAAGTTATTATTTGTAAAAACTAGATTTAGCCTAATTAAAATATAAACTAATGTTTTAAAAATGTTTTATTTGGCAAGTGACCATGGTATAAGCGGGTTAATGCCCTCCGAGGTGTCCATTGTCAGGTTTTAATGGACTTCGACGGAGGCAACCGCTGCGCGTCGGCCGGTTTACGCCTCGCCGTCGTCCATTAAAACCTGACAATGGACACCTCGTCGGGCATTAACCCTTACTTATACAGTTGCTTATCGGATCTGAGCCAAGTTCCTGTTCTCATATATCGCATCGGAGCAAACACACACACATCTCTGTGTGTCATGTCTTGACAGTCTTAGCTGAACATCAGTGTACAGGCTAACACCTCAGAGTAACACTTTATTCTGAGACTCGAGCCTCTGTGGCCTGTGCATCGGAGGCGAAGTACATTTCAGATGATAATACTAGTAAACTCATCAAAATGGTAGTCATGAAAAACATCAACATGTTTTAAGAAATCATTATCATGATGAGCCAGAAATATGTTGTTTTCTTCAGTAGTGATCGGAGACTCACGTGACAGTAGGACTGGATCACGGGCTCACAGGCTCGGATCAACAGCGCCTCGATCTGAATGTCCTGGAAAAGCAGACCCAGAGAAGTTAGTAAACACGCGTCTCGCTCGCAACACTACACACACATCAGACATAAACAGCATCTTTCTGTACCTCGGACTCCAGTTCTGTGAGGTTCCCCACCACATCCCTGCATTGAGGGATCAGATCCTCCAAGTGATCCTGCAGGCACTCCAATTCCTGACACACACACACACACACACATACTGAGTACGGTTCGTGTCTCTCAATTCACGCAGTTTCCACAGATGGCAAGATCAGTGAATAGAGCATCTGCTGGTGTCCCGTGAGTCTGTAGAGCGTTACTGCACCCTCTACACGGAGCGATCCCACAAGAGCCGACTGAACTCGTCTAACTCCATTACTGTGGACTCGGGCAGCTCAGCAGACACTAATCACAGCCAAAACAAGTTTAGCACAGACATCTTTTAAACATTCAAGCGCAGGAACACGTGAAAGAACACACATGCGCTGTGTGAGGAGTTGTGTGTGTGTGAGTGTGTGTGTGAGAGAGGAGTCGTGTTTGTGTGTGTGTGTGAGAGGAGTCGTGTTTGTGGAGTTGTGTTTGAGGAGTCGTGTGTGTGTGTGTCTGTGTGTGAGGAGTCGTGTTTGTGTGTCTGTGTGTGTGTGAGAGGAGTCGTGTGTGGAGTTGTGTTTAAGGAGTCGTGTGTGTGTGTGAGAGAGGAGTTGTGTGTGAGAACTGCACATCAGAAGCACACTGGATGGAACTCTTTCAAGTCTTGCGTCAAAATTGTGTCAAAATATTCATCTTGGCAAGTATCCCAGTATACACATTTAGTTGTGTGTTAACTGAACATGAACAGTAAAGAAAGCAAAAGCAGGATCATTGCAGTGGATCAGTGGATTATTGCAGTGGATCAGTGGATTATTGCAGTGGATCAGTGGATTATTGCAGTGGATCAGTGCAGTGGATCAGTGCAGTGGATCGTTGCAGTGGATCAGTGTAGAGGATCAGTGGATCAGTGCAGTGGATCAGTGGATCAGTGCAGAGGATCAGTGGATCATTGCAGTGGATCAGTGGATCATTGCAGTGGATCAGTGTAGAGGATCAGTGGATCAGTGCAGTGGATCAGTGGATCAGTGCAGAGGATCAGTGGATCATTGCAGTGGATCAGTGTAGAGGATCAGTGCAGTGGATCTGAATGTCCACTGCACTGATCCTCTATCCCACTGCACGGTCCCACTGCACGGATCGTTGCAGTGGATCAGTGGATCAGTGCAGTGGATCAGTGGATCAGTGCAGTGGATCGTTGCAGTGGATCAGTGGATCGGTGTAGAGGATCAGTGCAGTGGATCAGTCTAGTGGATCAGTGGATCATTGCAGTGGATCAGTGTAGAGGATCATTGCAGTGGATCAGTCTAGTGGATCAGTGCAGTGGATCAGTGGATCAGTGCAGTGGATCGTTGCAGTGGATCAGTGGATCGGTGTAGAGGATCAGTGCAGTGGATCAGTCTAGTGGATCAGTGGATCATTGCAGTGGATCAGTGTAGAGGATCATTGCAGTGGATCAGTGGATCAGTGTAGAGGATCGTTGCAGTGGATCAGTGGATCAGTGCAGTGGATCAGTGGATCGTTGCAGTGGATCAGTGTAGAGGATCAGTGCAGTGGATCAGTCTAGTGGATCAGTGGATCATTGCAGTGGATCAGTGGATCAGTCTAGTGGATCAGTGGATCATTGCAGTGGATCAGTGGATCGGTGTAGAGGATCAGTGCAGTGGATCAGTCTAGTGGATCAGTGGATCATTGCAGTGGATCAGTGTAGAGGATCATTGCAGTGGATCAGTGTAGAGGATCAGTGCAGTGGATCAGTGTAGTGGATCAGTGGATCAGTGTAGTGGATCAGTGCAGTGGATCAGTCTAGTGGATCAGTGGATCATTGCAGTGGATCAGTGGATCGGTGTAGAGGATCAGTGCAGTGGATCAGTCTAGTGGATCAGTGGATCATTGCAGTGGATCAGTGTAGAGGATCATTGCAGTGGATCAGTGTAGAGGATCAGTGCAGTGGATCAGTGTAGTGGATCAGTGGATCAGTGTAGAGGATCAGTGCAGTGGATCAGTGGATCAGTGTAGAGGATCAGTGCAGTGGATCAGTGTAGAGGATCAGTGCAGTGGATCAGTGTAGAGGATCATTGCAGTGGATCAGTGTAGAGGATCAGTGGATCAGTGCAGTGGATCAGTGTAGAGGATCGTTGCAGTGGATCAGTGGATCAGTGCAGTGGATCAGTGGATCGTTGCAATGGATCAGTGAAGTGGATCAGTGTAGAGGATCAGTGCAGTGGATCAGTCTAGTGGATCAGTGGATCATTGCAGTGGATCAGTGTAGAGGATCATTGCAGTGGATCAGTGGATCAGTGCAGTGGATCAGTGGATCGTTGCAGTGGATCAGTGAAGTGGATCGGTGTAGAGGATCAGTGCAGTGGATCAGTCTAGTGGATCAGTGGATCATTGCAGTGGATCAGTGTAGAGGATCATTGCAGTGGATCAGTGGATCAGTGTAGAGGATCAGTGCAGTGGATCAGTCTAGTGGATCAGTGGATCATTGCAGTGGATCAGTGGATCGGTGTAGAGGATCAGTGCAGTGGATCAGTCTAGTGGATCAGTGGATCATTGCAGTGGATCAGTGTAGAGGATCAGTGGATCAGTGTAGTGGATCAGTGCAGTGGATCAGTGTAGTGGATCAGTGGATCAGTGTAGTGGATCAGTGCAGTGGATCAGTGGATCAGTGTAGAGGATCAGTGCAGTGGATCAGTGTAGTGGATCAGTGGATCAGTGTAGTGGATCAGTGCAGTGGATCAGTGGATCAGTGTAGAGGATCAGTGCAGTGGATCAGTGGATCAGTGTAGAGGATCAGTGCAGTGGATCAGTGTAGAGGATCAGTGCAGTGGATCAGTGTAGAGGATCAGTGCAGTGGATCAGTGTAGAGGATCAGTGCAGTGGATCAGTGGATCATTGCAGTGGATCAGTGGATCAGTGTAGAGGATCAGTGCAGTGGATCAGTGGATCATTGCAGTGGATCAGTGGATCAGTGTAGAGGATCATTGCAGTGGATCGTTGCAGTGGATCAGTGCAGTGGATCGTTGCAGTGGATCAGTGTAGAGGATCAGTGCAGTGGATCAGTGGATCAGTGTAGAGGATCAGTGCGTTCACTCTTAAAGGGACAGCAGTCTCACATTTTAGCCTCATTACCCACTCTGCTGTAGTTTTCTTATGAATTATACTTGTTAATATTATAAAGTGTGTTTAAGTGAGATATGTATAACCAAGACATGAATGTTTACACGTCCTATGTTTTAGCAATGGCTACAAAAACTGTAAATCTCATAAAATTAACAGAAAAACAAAACCACTGACCATTTTAAAGATACAAAATATGTATGGGAAAGTGAGTTACAGTGTGAAATGAGTGCAGTAAAGTGTGTGTGAGTGTGTGTGTGTGTGTGTGTGTGTGTGTGTGTGTGTGTTTGTGTTTAACCTGTCCAGATTCAGTCTTCTCACTGCACCACTTCCCCAGGTCCGTCATACAGCGATGCTGAAGATCCGGGTCCAGCTTCACATCCAGAGCCCTCTGGTGCAGGATCCTCTGAACCTCAGTCTTACAGTCCCGGGACAACTGCAGAGCGACTGATGCGTTAGCACACACTCTCTCTCTCTCTCTCTCTCTCTCTCTCTCTCTCTCTCTCTCTCACACACACACAATCCTCTGGACCTCAGTCTTACAGTCCCGGGACAACTGCTGAGCGACTGATACATTTGCACACACACACACACACACAGATACCAAACACATCCACAAGTTACAACCCTTCGATCACACACACACAGACTGCTAGTTCCAGATTCAGCTGAACTGCTAAAACAGCAATCTGTGTGTGTGTGAGACACGTTACCACGGAAATCATTCAATCACAGTGTCTGTTTAGAGATCTCCCAAGACCCTCATCATTGGAGTGAATTTCCTATCAATCACTACCAGTCATTTAAAGCCCACAACATCATTCATGTGATTTCAGTCTCGAAAAGGAGGAAGACTTTGATTGGTCCCTGATAGTTTAGCAGAAAGCATGTGTTTGTAGCTTAAGCATGTTTACTCTCAGAGTGAATGAACATCGCCAGGCCTGGCAAGAACATAACCCGGTCATATCACAACATTTTGTTGTAATAATTTGAGACGTTAATATTTTCTGCACAGACACATTATTTTTTTAATTTTAGATTCAAATCAGCATAAATGAAAGTTAATACAAATAAGCATGAAGTATAAACTATATAAATACACATTGTGTGTGTGTGTGTCTCAGTGCGGTGATGTTTTTTCCTCAAATTACGGTAATGAGAATTAAGGGAGGGTCCTTAAATTTACATGAAATAATGTGTCAGTGCATAAATTGGTACAAAAACTGTTTGAATGCTAAATGTATTCATTTTTGGATGTGAAATGCAACCTAGACATGTTCTTGACAGGTTTGTGAGATCCAGCTCTTTGAAGAAATCAGATATACTCACATCCGAACTGACTTCAGAAGATTCTGAGTCTGACGAAGCCTACGGTTGCATTGAGGAAGCCTCAGATAAGCTATGGAGAAGTTTCTCAGTGCTAAAGTCTGATACAGCAGTGTGTGTGTGTGTGTGTTACTCGTACCCGTCGCCCCTGCATCTCGGTGCGGTACGCGTGCCGGTACAGGCAGGAGAAGACGGCTCCGGGAGGCATGAACTCGCTCGTCTCGTTCCAGCCGTGAGTGTGACAGATGCGGGCCGCGTCGTTCTGGCACTTCTTGTACAGGATGGGGTCCAGTCTGCCAACAGAACCGCAGAAAACACGTGTTCAGGTATATCACAGATAAATGAACAGGAACTCTCAAAGTTGTGTGTGACATGAACAAATGTTCTGACATAAAATTAACCTTCAACAAACTAAAGCAACACCAAACCAAACAAAATGCAAAAAACAAAACAAAAACCTTCTCAAAACAAACCATAATAAAGAAGACAAAATGCTGCACGATTCTGGATAAACTGAGAAGCACAATTTTTGCTTGTTTAAAATAAAGATCACGATTGTGAATAGAACAGACATAAGGGCAAAATAACACCATTTACTAGAGGCTCTGACAAAATTAATTGACACAGGCTATTTTTTAAAAATAGTTTAAATTAAATGCATTTAAAAAAGATATTTTGTGAATGATTCAATGAGCTCATAAAGACTTCACTTTCATTACTAGATGACTGAATGAATAATTAAATGACAAACACATCTGTTATTATCAGTCTCCTGACGCCACCTACTGGCAAAACGATGCAATATTCATTTAAAGCATCAAGTTTATTTCTAAAGATCGCTACCGTAGACATCAGTGTTTATATCCGAACTGTAAAATTGTATACAAACACTTCTCTATTTCTGTCTCATAATAATTCAGATGTTCAATGATACTGTGATGTTGAATAGACTGAAGCGGTTTCATGATAACGCAAAATGGACGAGTCAAAGGTTTCATACAGAAGAATCACTGAATTCAGGAATAAGATCACCATCTTTAAACAATTAATCGTGCAGTTCCAGTTAAACTTACTGGGATTATCAAATATTGCCATCATAATATTTAGCCGATTCTGCAATATGTGCTCAATCTTGCTCAATCAAGTAACATTCCTTAAAACTGTGTTACACAGAGACACATTCCTGAATTCTACCTGAAGAATGGTGAAAAAGACAAATACGGAAGTACTTGAAGTGTATGTGAAAGTTTTTCACTGGATTTTGTTCAATTAAAATTGTGGAATTTATAGTGGCTCTGTTTTGTGACTCACTTCCAGTCTCTGGAGATGAAGTACTGCAGCTCCAGCAGTCTGTGTTCACAGTCTTCAACCATCTTATCAGTGTACAGATGCTCCATCAGACACGACAGGATCCTGCATACACACACACACACACACACACATACTTGACAAAATACCTGGACTACACACTTCACCTTCAACGTTTCTATTCCTGAACAGAAAGAAGGTCAAATGTAAAGACCAATCAACGTTCTGGAAAGTTTATGGTAAAACTGGTTCGCTCGGACTTCTTCAGTGCCTGAGGCAACACAACAGGTCTTGCTACAGAAACACAAATATGCCAGTCATCCCTGACATTAATAAAAGCACTCATTTGTTCCACGTAATGTTCACGTTTGTAGCGTAGAGGATGAGTACGTGACTCGATTGACCTGGTCATCTCACACACACTCACATGGGGTCTCCGTTTCGGATGTGTTTGCAGGCGGTCTGGATGACGGACTCGCAGGCCTCGTTCAGGGCCCGGTCGATGCGATAGTCGGCCCCGGGGTCCGTCTCCTGAATCAGCGTCTGGAGCTGAGGGACACACACACACACACAGTTATGAGTGTCATTCATCAGCCGCTGCATTATTGAACATGAAAGAATCTCTCATGACTTTGTTCATGATTTAAATCAGCCTCGGTTCATTCATCAGGAACTACTGAAACAAACGCACACAATTATCTTCAGATTTTTTCAGTATTTTTACAGTATGTATGCATGTTTTTATCAGAAATAAATTCATTTATTATAAAATTATTAATATGCCCCAATTAAACACATAGTAGTAATATATTACAACTGCAAAATTTAACTATTAATCTCTTCAATTCATCCATCCCTTTCCATCTCTATATCAGCCCTATATTAATCCCTATTTCATCCCTATATCATCTCTATATCTTCCCTATATCCACCCCTATATCATCCATATATCCATCTGTTCATCACCCCTATAATCCCTATATCCATCTGTGTATCCATCTCTATCCACTTCTATATCATCCCTATAACCCCTATATCCATCTGTGTATCCATCTCTATATAACCCCTATATCCACCCCTATATCATCCTTATATCCATCTGTATATCATCCCTATAATATATCATTCCTATATCCATCTGTATATCCTCCCTATATCTATATCTATCATCTGTATATCCACCCCATATCATCCCTACATCCACCCATATCCCTATATAACCCCTATATCCATCTCTATATCATCTCTATATAACCCCTATATCCACCCAGGCTTCCAGCCAGCGACTAAATGGTGGCATTTTGCAACCTTTTTTCCTGCCGGTGAGACTAAATTTAGTTAGAAGTGCCCAACTGATAAGAGCTGCATTCCTGAATATGAGACGTGTCAAACGACAAACGAAAGTGAAATGAAAGCGTGCTTCTGGATTGAGCTGTGCTGCGGGCCGTTCATTAGCTCAGAGCGACAGACAGCGCTGAACACTGAGCGGACACCTTGCTCTTTCGGCCAAAAACACAAAATGCCATTATTGGCCGACATTTTTCTCTGGCTGAAATTCCGGAGCGCCCCTAGCAAAAAAATACTGTGCAAAATATCAGACATTAACTGGCCAGTCGCTAATACTGAATGTTGAATATCTCGAGCAGATAAACTAGCGCAGTAACTGAAACTCACAGCTTTCTGGCAGTGTCCTTCGAGGATGCCCTTTTCCCGGGACACCCTCATGAGGCAGTGCAGGGTTCGGCCCTTGTGGTGCAGGCCGGAGCAGTGTGTGTCGATCTCCCCTCGGCAGTGCAGCACGATCTCGGGACTCAGCGAGAAATCCTCCATCAGCATCCGCCTGTAGTCCAGCATCTCCCCCTGACACTCGCCACTCACGGTCTGACCTGAGGCAGAGAGAGAGAGAGAGAGAGAGAGACACTGAGTCACACTGTAGAGACGGACAGAGAGAGAGACAGCTGTAGGGGGCAGAGTGTGTGTGTGTGAGACTCACCGCGGTGTACGGCCGCCTCCAGGCACAGGTGTGTGTGTGTGTGTGTGTGTGCGTGTGTGTGTGAGACTCACCGCGGTGTACGGCCGCCTCCAGGCACAGGAGCAGGTACGAGAGCTTGGCTTCGCGCGCTCGAGGCATCGCGGTGTCCATGTTGCAGCGGTATTTACGCAGGTCCGGTTTACAGGCTTTAGCCAGTGAGTAGCTGACCTTGTAGTCCTGAGCGATCAGCTTCTGGCGAGTGGACAGAGCGTCCTTGCACTGTGCGGGACACACACACACACACAAGCAGAATAATTTACTGGGAAACGCTTCTCATTTAAATTGTTAGAGAAATGAATACTTGATCAACTTGAAATAATATAAATGTTAAAGGCACAGTTTCACCACTAGAGGACGCTTATTCAAAACCAACACAGGCGTAGCTTGATGACGGAGCGCGGGATCATGGGAGTTGAGATAATGAATAACTGTGGTCCCTCACAAATGTGCAAAGCAAACATATAGAGCATTGGTCTAGTGGGTTTTGGATAGTTTAATTTAACATAAATAAAACCAGTTAAAATGACAAGAAAATTACTTAAACCAAGATGAAAATTAACTTTAATATTTTAATGAGTTAGTGTTATTTCAGTGTTATATACTATTGTAGAATTTATTAACTTATTTATGATTTAATGCCAAATCAACAGCAATAGCTAAATTCATCCAAATCAACAGTATTTAAATTTTGAAAAATAATTCTGATTACAATCAATTCAAAACACTGTTCCCAATAATTTAATTTTTTTCTTTAAAAAAAAAAAAAAAAATTCATAAAATAAAAATAAAAATCAATATACAATAAAATCATACATTTATAATTTTTTTATATTTCTCAATTCTAAAATTATTCCTGGAGAACCTTTTTTTTTTTTTTTTTTAATTACAATTTGTATATTTTCTGAATAAAGATGTTGTGTAATATTGTTTTAAAAAGGACGTTCTATTAAAGTATGTTTTACACGTGAAATTCTTACACAAATCCCAAACCGGTTTCTCTTCCCCTTTTAAATAAATAGGACTGAGCGAGTCGTGAATGTCCAATCCGGCATCTCGTATCCATAACCTGGTCATGTCTACTCTAAAATAATGAACTCCTTATCCTGTCATTTCCAACTGAAGGGCCTCCTTAGCTGTAAAACTGCTCGTAAAGGAGGAAGAGGAAGAGGAAGACGAGCCTCAGCTGGTAAAGGACTGAAGCAAACGCACCTTCTCAGACATGCTCTCCTCGTACTTGTGGTTGAACAGGCATTTGTAGACCTTTCCTTCTCCGGCTGCAGTCTAGAAGTAAGAGGCACGGCATTAGCATTAGCATTAGCATGCAGAAGCGTGGGCGTGTGGGGTGGCGGCTCACGTGTTCGCAGAAGCGCTCGCGGTCCTCGCGGCAGGAGAAGTACAGGTGTCGGTCCAGGTGGAAGTCGTCGGACGAGAGCTCGGCCACACGCATGATGGCCTTCTTGCACTCGTCTTTGATGCCGGACTTGCCATCCTCCTCGGCCTCAGCCTCGCTCACCAGGCCCTTCTCCAGACACGAGATCACCTCGCCCTGGGAGTGCAGGTCCTGCGGGACGAGAGGAGGAACACACAACCTCAAACCTCAGCAAACGCTTGTCCTGGACACAGCTGAGCACACGTGGGTCACGCCGAGATGTTCACTCAAAACCCATAAGAGTTACAAAACACAGTGTTCGAGTGCTGTTTGAACAGTTTAAAGCAAAACTATCTTTGCTTATGACAGACCTGCGCCGCACATGAACTGCATCTTGCTTTTTTGAAGCGTCTCAGTTGAAGGAAATAACCCATTAATAAACCTTGATGCGTGACAACCAATAAGAAGGCATGCACAATATATCGCCCACCGTATATGTTCATTTTTAATGTTATTATTGTCATCGGCCCGAAAAGAGAATCCGGCCGATGACAATAATAACATTAAAAATGAACATATACGGTGGGCGATATATTGTGCATGCCTTCTTATTGGTTGTCACGCATCAAGCAAGAAAGTTCGAGTTTGCATTTACATAATGAAGTAAATCCCTTCATCATATAAAGCAAGAGTGTCTTCAGAAACCCTAAATCTCTCAATTCATACAGATTATTTTTATGACGTCTTTATGAACTGGAAGGTTTCATTAAAAATAACTCCAAAGTGTTTCAAAAATGAACAAAAGTGTTATTGGTTTGGGATGAAAAGTTGTGTAAATTAAATTTGAATGAGCTGATCAAATGACCAATGACTGACCACTGAAGCAAACCGCTGGACATCATCAACCGATGCTCGTCGCATTAGGACTGATAACCAAACCAATATATCAATGAAAACAAACCCATAGTTTAAAAAGCTTCAAGAGAATTGAAGGCATCTCCACTTTATAATCGACCGTATGACAAATGGATATTCACTAACTCATATTTAACAGTGTAATTAAATGTATTAAACTGGGAGTGTTAATAGTTGCAAAGGCAGAATTTCGAATTAATGTACTAAAACTAATTAACTATTACTTTTTCCAGCTGTTAATTTGTGGCAGAACTGTTTGACACATACGCACAGACACATTTAAATGATCAAAACTATGTTTGTAATCTTACAGTGTTTGTTCAGTTCGGTATTTGACAGTAATGTTACACAGACTGGCAGAGATACTAAAGATATCAAACAGGAAGTTCTGGTTTTAAAAAAAAGTGTTACATCCTTCCTGTAAAAAGGCTCAGGCCGAGTTACCCAGAGTGCAGTGCGCTTTACCTTCTCCCCCGTGGTGACGCTCCCGCAGTGCAGCTTGTTGATGTCGTCTCTACACTTGTCCATGAAGCCACAGATCAGCCTGTAGTCGCTGAACACTATACTGGTCATCTTGGTGATGTACTGGTCACACTGGTACTCGGAGATGTTGGTGCGGTGGTCCACTAAACACGACACCAGGTAGCCCTTCCCACGCTCCTCAGCGGCACACTCCTTGATCTGGGGAGGGGGTTAGGGTGATGAGGGTGTGTACTGTGGCAAGAGAGAGCGTGTGTGTGTGTGTGTGTACTCACCGCATTGATGGTGGTCTTGCACACCTCGACGGCCACGGACTCGAACTTCGGGTCAGTCGTCAGGTTCAGCTTGTAGTTCCAGAGCAGCTGGAGGAAACACCGGGAGATTTACTCACTGCACATCATTAATCATAAAAGTAATACAAGAAATATTTAAAACAATAAATAACAGTAAACAAGTCAATAGGTAAAAAAAAAAACTAACTTGAAAATTAAAGATGTTTAAAGTGTGAATAACAGTTCTGTCTCAGCAAACCACACAAAAAAATAAAAAAAATAAAAAAAAACTTCATTTCTACGGCTGAGTGTGTGCTAAAGTGCAGCTAGTGTGTGTGGGTCGTGCTGTGTGAAGACTTACATGATTGCAGTCTGAGGCGATCTCGGTGTCCTGGAGAGAGAAGGAGAACAGCAGGAGTTACACAATAGATCAGGGATCACACACGGACAACAGCGATTAGAGATCACACACAGACAACAGCGATCAGGGATCACACACACGGACAACAGCGATCAGGGATCACACACACGGACAACAGCGATCAGGGATCACACACGGACAACAGCGATCCGAGATCACACACGGACAACAGCGATCAGAGATCACACACGGACAACAGCGATCCGAGATCACACACGGACAACAGCGATCAGAGATCACACACGGACAACAGCGATCGGGGATCACACACGGACAACAGCGATCAGAGATCACACACGGACAACAGCGATCGGGGATCACACACGGACAACAGCGATCAGGGATCACACACAGACAACAGCGATCAGAGATCACACACAGACAACAGCAATCAGGGATCACACACGGACAACAGCGATCAGAGATCACACACGGACAACAGCGATCGGGGATCACACACGGACAACAGCGATCAGGGATCACACACAGACAACAGCGATCAGAGATCACACACGGACAACAGCGATCAGGGATCACACACGGACAACAGCGATCGGGGATCACACACGGACAACAGCGATCAGAGATCACACACGGACAACAGCGATCAGAGATCACACACGGACAACAGCGATCAGGGATCACACACAGACAACAGCGATCAGAGATCACACACAGACAACAGCAATCAGGGATCACACACGGACAACAGCGATCAGAGATCACACACGGACAACAGCGATCAGAGATCACACACAGACAACAGCGATCAGAGATCACACACAGACAACAGCGATCGGGGATCACACACGGACAACAGCGATCAGGGATCACACACAGACAACAGCGATCAGGGATCACACACGGACAACAGCGATCAGGGATCACACACGGACAACAGCGATCAGAGATCACACACGGACAACAGCGATCAGAGATCACACACAGACAACAGCGATCAGAGATCACACACGGACAACAGCGATCAGAGATCACACACAGACAACAGCGATCAGAGATCACACACGGACAACAGCGATCAGGGATCACACACGGACAACAGCGATCAGGGATCACACACAGACAACAGCGATCAGAGATCACACACAGACAACAGCAATCAGGGATCACACACAGACAACAGCGATCGGAGATCACACACGGACAACAGCGATCAGAGATCACACACGGACAACAGCGATCGGGGATCACACACGGACAACAGCGATCAGAGATCACACACGGACAACAGCGATCAGAGATCACACACGGACAACAGCGATCGGGGATCACACACGGACAACAGCGATCAGGGATCACACACAGACAACAGCGATCAGAGATCACACACGGACAACAGCGATCAGGGATCACACACGGACAACAGCGATCGGGGATCACACACGGACAACAGCGATCAGGGATCACACACAGACAACAGCGATCAGAGATCACACACAGACAACAGCAATCAGGGATCACACACGGACAACAGCGATCAGAGATCACACACGGACAACAGCGATCAGAGATCACACACAGACAACAGCGATCAGGGATCACACACGGACAACAGCGATCAGAGATCACACACGGACAACAGCGATCAGAGATCACACACGGACAACAGCGATCAGAGATCACACACGGACAACAGCGATCAGGGATCACACAAAGACAACAGCGATCAGGGATCACACACGGACAACAGCGATCAGAGATCACACACAGACAACAGCGATCAGAGATCACACACAGACAACAGCGATCGGGGATCACACACGGACAACAGCGATCAGGGATCACACACAGACAACAGCGATCAGGGATCACACACGGACAACAGCGATCGGGGATCACACACGGACAACAGCGATCAGGGATCACACACGGACAACAGCGATCAGAGATCACACACGGACAACAGCGATCAGGGATCACACACAGACAACAGCGATCAGAGATCACACACAGACAACAGCGATCAGGGATCACACACGGACAACAGCGATCAGGGATCACACACAGACAACAGCGATCGGGGATCACACACGGACAACAGCGATCAGGGATCACACACGGACAACAGCGATCAGAGATCACACACAGACAACAGCGATCAGGGATCACACACGGACAACAGCGATCAGAGATCACACACAGACAACAGCGATCAGGGATCACACACGGACAACAGCGATCAGGGATCACACACAGACAACAGCGATCGGGGATCACACACAGACAACAGCGATCAGGGATCACACACGGACAACAGCGATCAGAGATCACACACGGACAACAGCGATCGGGGATCACACACGGACAACAGCGATCAGAGATCACACACGGACAACAGCGATCGGGGATCACACACGGACAACAGCGATCAGAGATCACACACGGACAACAGCGATCGGGGATCACACACGGACAACAGCGATCAGGGATCACACACAGACAACAGCGATCAGAGATCACACACAGACAACAGCAATCAGGGATCACACACGGACAACAGCGATCAGAGATCACACACGGACAACAGCGATCGGGGATCACACACGGACAACAGCGATCAGGGATCACACACAGACAACAGCGATCAGAGATCACACACGGACAACAGCGATCAGGGATCACACACGGACAACAGCGATCGGGGATCACACACGGACAACAGCGATCAGAGATCACACACGGACAACAGCGATCAGAGATCACACACGGACAACAGCGATCAGGGATCACACACAGACAACAGCGATCAGAGATCACACACAGACAACAGCAATCAGGGATCACACACGGACAACAGCGATCAGAGATCACACACGGACAACAGCGATCAGAGATCACACACAGACAACAGCGATCAGAGATCACACACAGACAACAGCGATCGGGGATCACACACGGACAACAGCGATCAGGGATCACACACAGACAACAGCGATCAGGGATCACACACGGACAACAGCGATCAGGGATCACACACGGACAACAGCGATCAGAGATCACACACGGACAACAGCGATCAGAGATCACACACAGACAACAGCGATCAGAGATCACACACGGACAACAGCGATCAGAGATCACACACAGACAACAGCGATCAGAGATCACACACGGACAACAGCGATCAGGGATCACACACGGACAACAGCGATCAGGGATCACACACAGACAACAGCGATCAGAGATCACACACAGACAACAGCAATCAGGGATCACACACGGACAACAGCGATCAGAGATCACACACGGACAACAGCGATCGGGGATCACACACGGACAACAGCGATCAGGGATCACACACAGACAACAGCGATCAGAGATCACACACGGACAACAGCGATCAGGGATCACACACGGACAACAGCGATCGGGGATCACACACGGACAACAGCGATCAGGGATCACACACAGACAACAGCGATCAGAGATCACACACAGACAACAGCAATCAGGGATCACACACGGACAACAGCGATCAGAGATCACACACGGACAACAGCGATCAGAGATCACACACAGACAACAGCGATCAGGGATCACACACGGACAACAGCGATCAGAGATCACACACGGACAACAGCGATCAGAGATCACACACGGACAACAGCGATCAGAGATCACACACGGACAACAGCGATCAGGGATCACACAAAGACAACAGCGATCAGGGATCACACACGGACAACAGCGATCAGAGATCACACACAGACAACAGCGATCAGAGATCACACACAGACAACAGCGATCGGGGATCACACACGGACAACAGCGATCAGGGATCACACACAGACAACAGCGATCAGGGATCACACACGGACAACAGCGATCGGGGATCACACACGGACAACAGCGATCAGGGATCACACACGGACAACAGCGATCAGAGATCACACACGGACAACAGCGATCAGGGATCACACACAGACAACAGCGATCAGAGATCACACACAGACAACAGCGATCAGGGATCACACACGGACAACAGCGATCAGGGATCACACACGGACAACAGCGATCAGGGATCACACACAGACAACAGCGATCGGGGATCACACACGGACAACAGCGATCAGGGATCACACACGGACAACAGCGATCAGAGATCACACACAGACAACAGCGATCAGGGATCACACACGGACAACAGCGATCAGAGATCACACACAGACAACAGCGATCAGGGATCACACACGGACAACAGCGATCAGGGATCACACACAGACAACAGCGATCAGGGATCACACACGGACAACAGCGATCAGGGATCACACACGGACAACAGCGATCAGAGATCACACACAGACAACAGCGATCGGGGATCACACACGGACAACAGCGATCAGGGATCACACACGGACAACAGCGATCAGAGATCACACACAGACAACAGCGATCAGGGATCACACACGGACAACAGCGATCAGAGATCACACACAGACAACAGCGATCAGGGATCACACACGGACAACAGCGATCAGGGATCACACACAGACAACAGCGATCGGGGATCACACACAGACAACAGCGATCAGGGATCACACACGGACAACAGCGATCGGGGATCACACACGGACAACAGCGATCAGGGATCACACACGGACAACAGCGATCAGAGATCACACACGGACAACAGCGATCAGGGATCACACACAGACAACAGCGATCAGAGATCACACACAGACAACAGCGATCAGGGATCACACACGGACAACAGCGATCAGGGATCACACACAGACAACAGCGATCGGGGATCACACACGGACAACAGCGATCAGGGATCACACACGGACAACAGCGATCAGAGATCACACACAGACAACAGCGATCGGGGATCACACACGGACAACAGCGATCAGGGATCACACACGGACAACAGCGATCAGAGATCACACACGGACAACAGCGATCAGGGATCACACACGGACAACAGCGATCAGAGATCACACACAGACAACAGCGATCAGGGATCACACACGGACAACAGCGATCAGGGATCACACACAGACAACAGCGATCAGGGATCACACACGGACAACAGCGATCAGAGATCACACACGGACAACAGCGATCAGGGATCACACACAGACAACAGCGATCAGGGATCACACACGGACAACAGCGATCAGGGATCACACACGGACAACAGCGATCAGGGATCACACACGGACAACAGCGATCAGGGATCACACACGGACAACAGCGATCGGGGATCACACAAGTGCTTATATAATGCATTTAACGTCAAATAATACAAAGCAGACACTTCAAGATTTCTATAGATCATCTGTTCTCGTGTTGGTGCGAATAGTAGACTATTCGCTGTGTTTTGGTTGATTTTGCGTAACGTGCGCCAGAAAGTAGATTAACTTTGGAGATGTTTTCTTTATTTTTTAAAGGTATGACATTTTGTAGTCATTTATATTGTAGCCTAGGCATAAAAAAAAAATTGTTTCCGGTTTCCGACCGACCTTGTCAATTTATGTGCAACCCACATTTATTTTATGAGCTTGGGGAAGAAATAATAAAAATTAAATAAATACACAAATAAAAAAACTTTGAGGTGAACTATAAATTTATACCATCTATACTTTTTATAGCACGCGATGCAAGATGCATCTTGTCCTCCAGCAATGCTATTAACAAACGAGGCAGATATCGTTCGCCAAACTGAACTATAATACATACAAGTCTTTTTTTTGTCATTTAGGACACTTTTATTTATATTTGCACACATACAAATACATGCATTCATAGGTATGCACACACCACATACTAATACCTCCATCCGCATAGTTTTATTAAAAATCATCCCATTTCCAATCATGATCCCAATCCCATCTTCTGCGGTCTACCACTTCTTTCGCCATGTATTTGTTCGTTTCTTTCATTATTTTATGCAATCCAAAACACTCTAACCTGCCGCGGTTCGTATCTCCAGAGCCCGTCTAACTTGTCCGCTTTTCCGGGACAAATGGATTTTTGAAGGACAAGTAAAAGAGAATTTTACTCGCCCCAACGGACAAGTAGACTGATTAGAGCATCAATAACAAAAAAAAAATAACTAGGGAATCACTAAACCGAGAGAATGATTCTGATTTTATTACATTTATTGCAAGTTGCGATCGATTGTGGATAATAAATGCAGGCCTACTGTATTACTGATGGTAAGGTTGCGCTGTTGACGCTCGCGCAGAGAAATCTACACACATGAGCGGAGCCTCAATTTTTTTCCTGAATACCATCACGATTGAAAAAGTGACATTGATTTCCTACAACAGTTCAATAAACACTTTTTATAAGCAATATTGGGTGTTTTTGTTCCATTTCAGCAGCGAAAATAGTTCCAAAGAAAAGTCACAGCAGAACCACGACGCATCTCACAGGAACTCATCCTGTTTTCATTACTGAATGATTCAGCATTTTGAACGAATCGGTTGAGTCAAAGATTCAATGACCCATTCATAAACATCTGTCTCATTCTTGAATGAATCAACCGTTTGAACGAATCGTTAGAATTAATGAATCAATAACTCACTCATTTATACGGCCACCTGCCGCCACCTATTGGCAGTTTAGTGTTATGTTTATAAGTAGCCTAGTATAATTCTTTCCAATATTTCTTATTTGCACATTTAAATCAATTTCATAACATTATTTTATGAAATTGTAATTTTTCAGTGTAAATGATTTAATTTGATCAGCCCTACCTAGGGTAACAGTATGCTTCATCTTTTATTTTAAATTCCTAAATTTGATCAATAAATTCAATTATTTAGAATAATAAGACACTATAGGGCATTTAATAATATTGGGGGAGGGGGTGCCCTTAAAGGTGCAGATATTACAATATGCCTTTTTAAATATCAAAGCTGATTGAACACTGATGAGAATATTGCTTCAGAATAAAAAAATAAATACATTTAAAAAATCCGGACAAGCAACTTTTTTACTCAGACAAGTGATTGACAGATTTACTTACTTGTCCGGAGGACAAGCACGTGAAAAGGCTTAAGGGGATAGTTCACTTTGAAATTATTTTTTGATATGTTTTATCTTACCTCAAGGGCATCCACCTGTGTTTTGTTTCCACAGTAGTTTCAATTTTGATATTTTTGGGTTTGACCTAAAAATGTCAAAATTGAAAATACTGCGGAAACAAAAACACCTACATCTTGGATGCCCTTGAGGTACATATCAAAAAATAATTTTGTGAACTATCCCTCTAATGTCGAGCCCTGAATAATTTCCTACCCATCCCTTCCTGCCACTGAAAAAAAAAAAAAAAAAAAGTCCCTACTGACCCATGACCTCAACTGACAACCAACCGGAACCAAACTTTTTTTTTTTATGCCCTATACACAAATAAAAAAATGGACACTTTACTGTTTTGAAATGATGTACTCTGTGTCTTATCCGTATGACCATAAATAAGAGTATTCGTTAGTTTTCACTGCTGAGGATAAAATCCCAAATAATCGCGTCGGCGTCTCGCGTGCGTGCACATTATGTCAGTTCTAGCTCAGCTGATTTGATATTAGAAGCTTGATCATATCAAAATAAAAGTGCATAGGACAGGGCCGTACCCATAATTGAGGTCCCCGAGGTATATAATGAAAGTTGTGAAATAATTGCCTAATATTAACTTAATTAGGTGCTGCAAGAATATTGTACATCACGATGATGTACAACAACAACAACAGCTCGTCAATGTCAAAATGTTTGAGTCGGAGATGAACTCAAAGCCCTGTTCTTATGTTCACAGAAGCTCCCCGCACGACGCTTCAGTTAACGGCCGTAAAGTGCGAGATAAGATGTAGGCCTAAATAGCTAAACTAAACAGCTGTTTTAGATAGAAGTTTTAAACGAACGACTGAAACGGTTAGATTGCAAACTATCAATCAAAGCTCAGTTTGGGAAAGGAAATAGCTAGAGGTCAAGAGAAGCCTCCTGTGCCAATGAGATAACATTATATTATTATATACTATATGTTGTTTACCTAATTACAGTGGGTATGAGCTCAATTTAACAACAATTGCCATTACTATTGTTTAAATATAGACTAGGCTGTGTTTGTGTGCAGAATAGGCATAATCATTAAAACCTCTCTCATTACGCGATTGAGTTTTGATTTAGCCAACAATCATATACATTCTGCATTTCCATTTTGTATGTGGATCATTCATTGTAAAATTTAAACGGTCATCTTGACAAAAAAATGTAAGCCACTGCCCACTGCCCTGCTACTAAAGCTATAGTTATCCAGTTGTGGGGCCTTAAAACACCTTAAAATGCACATGTGTAGATCAAGAACATCAAAACTTCCTCGGGGTTGGCATCCCAAGCAAGACCACTTTTGAGACCTCAGTTGGCTATTTAGAAATCCCTGACCCTGGGTGGAGAACATTTCTGCAAAAATATTTCATTAGCCACTCGCACATTAACTTTGTACTCAATCCCTGTCATAAATATGAGCGGGTCTTTGGATTTTCTTTCCCTAACTCCAAAAATGTTTGAGAATTCCCCGAGTTCACAAACCGGTTGAAGGAGCTCAACTATAACCGGACGCAGAAACTCGAAATGCCTTTAATTCACCAAAAACACCCGTGGATCATTCAAGCACTGGTGCTGCAAAGGGTTAAGTAAATGATCTACTAAGCTAACTAAACTCAGCTAAAGCTACTCTTAAAAATATCAAACAGCTGTTGGACGACTAGGCTAAAGTTACGGCCCATCCCAAGATCAGCAGTGTGTGGTATTGACTTTAAAGCTTTGGCAGTGTGTGTGTTCGAGATGTGTGAAGAGTAGATGCAAACACAGATCTGGCCTCGCTCATCCGGTGTGGACTCATCTGATCATGTGACCGAGTCAAAGGCTCAGAGCACTGCCTTTATACGCCACGAGTTCAATATTTGACCACAAACATCCATTATAACAGCGTAATTACAGATCAGGTGAAATAAAGTACAACAAGCACTAATTAAACTTATTAGGCTTTCAGTTTTTGGTGGAGGAGAACGTTATCACGTGGTATAGTGACGTTATTTCACTCAAATTCAGTCTTGATGAACAAAATCACACTGTATATCGGCACGATATATCGGCCACCACGATATATCGGCCACCATATCGGTATCGGACGATATTTGCTCATTTTTATGTTATCGTTATCGGCCCGATAATAAAATTTGGCTGATATATTAAAGCTGATAAATGATGAATTATTTCCTTCAACACTTGACACCTGAGACACTTAAAGGGTTAGTTCACCCAAAAATGAAAATTAAGTCATTAATTACTCACCCCCATGCTGTACCAACCCCGTAAGACCTTCGTTCGTCTTCGGAACACAAATGAAGATATTTTTGATTAAATTTGAGAGCTGTATAACTACCACATTGGCTCCTAAGGGACTGCCTCTTGACGGCCCAGAAAGTCAATGAAGAAAATGTTTAAATATCCCATGTGACTACCGTGGCTCAACTATATGTTTATCAAGCGACGCGAATACTTTTTGTGCGAAAAAACAAACAAAAATAACGAGTTTATTCGACTATTTCTTTTCTTCCTTGTAGGCCAGAAACGAGACTTCCTTAGATTTCCACGACGCATGCGCGAGAATTGCGATGCATGCGCGAGATTTGCGATCTGAAGTAGCAGATCGCAATTCTCGCGCATGCGTCGTGGAAATCTAAGGAAGTCTCGTTCTGGCCTACAAGGAAGAAAAGAAATAGTCGAATAAACTCGTTATTTTTGTTTGTTTTTTCGCACAAAAAGTATTCGCGTCGCTTGATAAACATATAGTTGAGCCACGGTAGTCACTTGGGATATTTAAACCTTTTCTTCATTGACTTTCTGGGCCGTCAAGAGGCAGTCCTTTAGGAGCCAATGTGGTAGTTATACAGCTCTCAAATTTAATCAAAAATATCTTCATTTGTGTTCCGAAGACAAACGAAGGTCTTACGGGGTTGGTACAGCATGGGGGTGAGTAATTAATGACTTAATTTTCATTTTTGGGTGAACTAACCCTTTAATATGCACACTGTTCAACGTGATTGATCTTAATTGCTTGAAATATGATTGGAATCAAAAAGGAAAATATAGTTAAGTGCAAAATGTGCTGTCATATCAGCTACATGAAATTATAATGAGAACATTACAATTGTGTTAGGGGATGGATTTTAATTGTGAGACTTTTGTTTTTGCAATCAGGATTTCGAAAATTATATAAAAATTGGATTTAGATTTATCGGCCGATATATCGGTTATCGGCTTTCGAATATAAAGCGTTATCGGTTATCGGTATCGGCCAAAATGTTCATATCGGTGCATCCCTACACATGACCAACAACACTGGCTATCTTCATCTCTAATAAACGTCATACAGCTTTTATTAGTGTCTCTCACAAGAGGAAGCTCTTGTGCTTGGCATGAACAAGAGCAATATTTCCCAACATGACAGCTGATCGAGCGTTAACTTGGACTACTGTGTGACGGATTATGATGATGACACTGCAAAACACTGCAGAGAGAGAGATGAGGAGTCCAGAACAGCAACTTTAAAGGGGAAGTTCAACAGCAGTATAAAGCGAGAGAGCGTCATCATGGCCGCTTCAAGACCACATTTTAAAATGTGTATAAACACAATAACCACATTTTCTTCCTCCATAATAACTCTCTCTTTAGAGTCTCTCGAACCATGAGGACTTGATCCTGATCTTTATTAGAACAGGGTCAGTGTCTTCACATTTAGTGCCTTCTGGACACACACACACACACACACACACACCTCCTCTCAGAGCTGGACGAGCAGATCCTACTGTTCAAAACACTCTTACAGGTAAAGGTGGTAAAGACAGTAAAAGTACAGAAGTAGAAGTACTTCAGTATCAGAAGTCAATGCATTGTTTTATTATTGTTGCATTGCTGTATGAAATACCTGTGCCTGTCCTCATATCAATATCAGCTTTACTCCTCGAGCAGGTCCAGTAGTGAACCGCATGCGAGACTGAACAAGTACACTCAGCGTCCACAACGCTCCTCTAAGAGTGCAAAGAGGTCTGGCTTTTAGTATGAATATGTCAGCATTACTGTAATCTATAAGATAGTGTGCTCCAAAACTGACAACATTTGCATTCAGAAGACAAAACCCAGCCTTGAAAATGACAGAGTAGCGCGTGTATGACACGCCAATTCGTATTTCCATTTTCGGCGTGCTATCAAGACGCATAATCGCTTTTCAGCGTGTTTATGAACGCCGTTGACTTAACGTTATTACTGTATATATAAATATGACTTACCTCAACCCCGTCCCTAAACCTAACCGTCACTGGGGTTAATGGCATTTATGGCTGTTCCCTTACCATCCTAGGAAAGAAATATCCCCAGATGTAGATCTACATTTTGCTACGTTTCGCGCGGACATTTGACGGCGTGTACAGACAAGCGGAATCACTCGAAAGTGGCGTGTATGTTTACGCAAAAGTCATGATTGCAGATGAAAACCGTGCTGCCGTCAGAAACCAACATCAGTCGGGCTCCTGACTTTCATATCCACAATCCTCCCGACTGACGGCACTACCGTCTCCTCGAGGACCTCCACAGAAACGCAGCGGAGTTACAGTTAAAAGCTTCCAGAAATAATAATACTCAAGTAAATGCGTGTTGTTCCGGTCCACCTCTGGCCGCCATGTTGTTCACAGTAATGCAAACACTTCTGCTGTAGGACTACAACGTGATTTTCTCCCTCTGGCCAATCCACATATGGGTAAATAAGCTATTAAGCTAATAATTAAGCTAATAAGCTAAAATAAGCTATCTGTCCCGTTACGAGATCGACCGGCAGGCTACTTCTACAGTCTATGGCTTACATTCCCTGCAAAGCTGCTGAAGAACACTGCACTGTGGGACATATTACATTTATTCATCTGGCGTTTCAAACATCAGTTAAAGTAACTTATCTGAGGCGATTTAATGCTAACTGTTGCAGTGCCACTGCCCACAAACATTCATGCTAAATAGTGCCAACTACGTGAAGAATAGAAGTGGAATAACACTGGCTGGAAAAAATGTCCCGATGTACTCCTACAGTGTCGGTTAGTGCCGTTTATAGCAGAGCAACCCATTTATGTAGGATATTTCGATACAAATGTCCAGAGAGGATACAGAGGTGGTATGATGTCTTATGTCTACTCGGTGCAGCCCGTTATCAGCTGTCAATCAAAGCTAACCACGCCCTTATATGGCATACATTTTATTTCTAAATACGATTCTAACGAGTTAGAAAAAAGTTCACCCCCCTCACACTCGGGACATATCCACAAGTTTCCTACGCCCCATGAGGCCTTGCGTCAGAAGTGGGCGCGTCTTCCGGTTGGAAGTAAACAAAGCGCGACTTGTCATACTTCACACTCGTTCATTCAACAGTTGACAGTCATTCAAGTTATAGCGATCCAAACTAGCTAACGATGTGGAAACACAACCTCAACGAAATTAAAAAGGGTGAAATAACAGTACCTTTACCCTCGGCAGTAGCTGATTGGGAGTATTATAATAACATTATTAATAATCAATACTCATCAAGGCATGGTGACGGACAGTTGTGCGAGCTGACAAACAATTAAAATAAAAAATACACACTTAGTCATTGTGCTTTGGAGTTTATTCAAAATTAAAAATGAATGTGCTCCTAATATATTTGGTATTCTGTCAATACAGGCTTTGATCCTGAGTTTAGGTGTAACATCAGTAGTGAACAGCCAATCACATGCTGATAGAGTTTATAGAACATTAAGAATTTAAACAAATGTACACAGGAAGATTCGTCGTCTTTTGGGAGGTGATGGAAACTACAGTCGTTGGAAGGATCACTCTGATTTCGTTTTCAGGTTATGTTCAAAACAATCACGTTTAAGCCACTGAATTAGTTTAGTCCGGTTATACATACAACCACGAACAGCACATGTTGCCCCTGAGCTCCGTAACGACATCTCTCATAAAGATTTGCGTCTTTAAATAGTAAAATAATTCTCCGAAAAACAGCTAGCCTCTTCGCTAACGAACACACAAAACACCATTGGAACGCTACTCCCGCCGCCTCACCGGAAGTTTCACCCACTTTATTTTTTACAGGAGCGCCCCTCGGAAACTTGTGGATAGAAAAATACAATAAAAGTCTATGGGACGCACCTGTAAAAACATGAATTTATGCTGTGAAACACGAGGTATTTGAACACAGGGTCTGTGGGTATTTGCTCCTTTTGGGACCTCCTCTAGTCTAGCGGATTCCCGATTGCAGTTTTTGCACTTCCGGATAGGCTTCAGTTCTCAGATTATAATGTTTCCGTCTGGTGTGAACACACTCACAGAGTCACAGACACATGATCCGTGAAGGCCTTGATCAGGATGTCTAACTCTTCGTTCTCAGGGTCAATGTTACTAAAAACAGCCTCCAAATCCAATCAAAGAGAGAAACCCGCTCGCCCCAGAGTCGTCCTTCAGCAGGGTTTATCGTGGCTGAAAGCCTTTGAAATACAGAGTGTCTCTGAGCAATCTCCTGCATCTGTAATCTCTAACTCAAGTGAAAAGAACACAAGCGCTCACGTTTATAACCATGCATGATCACAGCGAGACATGGGGGAGAGAAGCCCACAGTCCAGTCCGAGCTCAGCACCATCTCTCTCTCCGGCTGGGTCAGGCTTTCGGTTCAGAAAACTGTATTTTTACAGAAGCTACAGGGCCTTTAGCCTCCGGAAGACCATCAATCATCAAGTAAACAAAGTGGCTTTATTAATAACAATGAGGAACTGTGTCCGACTGAGCGATTGGCCTTATAGTACAGCTCACACTGACACGGACTCTACAACAAGTGTTGTGTGTGTGTAATCAGTAACTAAGAACTAATGACCCGACCCACATCACACACACAGATCTGACCAAACACTGCCAGTGAACAGCACACACACTTCAGAATCATTATTACACATGGCGTTTGTGTTCGTGCCGCGACTCCACATCAGTGCGGTTTCAACAACGTCTAATCTTTGACAAACAGTCAGCAGGATTCATATTTGTGTGAAGAAGTCCTAAAACAAGTCAGTCAAGTCGAACAACTAAAGGAATCTCCACAACAGAACACACACGAGTAAAATAAATAACACACGAGTTACAATATTGGGAAAACGATGGGCAAGACACCAGACCAGTCACTCTGAGATGATGGGCATCTGTGGTGCCATCGAGGGGCGCAATCAACCGATTCTGCTGTACTGTGACGAGTGTGTGTGTGTGTGTGTCGGATTATCCCCAAAGCAATAACAGGGTCGGAGAGGGGGTAATAATACTCAACTTCAGCACATTTATCAGATATTCATTCAGTCTTTCCCATTTTGTGCCACTGTTTCATAATGAATCCAAAATGTAAAACTTATAGCCCAACAAAGGTCTCTAACGTTTTATTTTGCCAATAAGTGCCAAAATTTCTCCTAAATAAAAGCTCAAGGAGTTATCTTCTGCAAGTAAATAAATCAGGAAAAAATAATTCATTTCCTTACCAGTAAAGTAAAAAATAGTTCATTTATATTGCAATAAATGGTTATTGCCACTGAGACTAAAAGATGTTTTAACCGCTTTAAAGTCCAGGTACAAGTCAATGCATTTTCTTTGATCATTTTGCACTGTAAAGGAGTTAAAACTCTTAATTCGGAGCTCTCAAAGTGCACCATTTTGTAGGATCAAACGTTCAAAATATATCGATTTTAATTCAATTTTAAACACATTATGTATTGATTTCATGCCAACTTTAGCAGAAGTCATTCCACTCATATAATTTGCTAGCTTTAGATATTTCCCCATCGCTAGTTATCGGTATTTATTATTAGTCATAAAAAAAGTCATCGGAGTGCACGTGCTGACGTCACGCCGCATATCTGGCGTATCGGCGAGTTGCAAAACAGCTTTTAACGGTTTAAAGCACAGGCATAAACAGAAAACACATTTCCCATCTATATTAAATCACGATAACCAGATTTAAAACATTGAACACCCCCAAACCTGCATGTATGTGATATTTAAAGGCCCTTTCTTGACAAAAAGCCGTTTAGTTACTGAATATCTGCTATTTATTCTCAAGCCAGCCCTGCTTCCGTCGACATCTATAGACTGTGTGTGATCTACAACTTCTGAGTGTCGCAGGAAGACGCTGCAGGTCCAGATGTGTGTTGTTGTAACGTTACGCACTATTAGACTGGTGGTGGTGCGTTATACGCGCTTTAAATCGCAGACGCTGCGTGTATAAACATGTCCTTACGTCTTTGCGGTCCTGCAGGCACTCGAGCACGGCCAGGTTGTTGTTCCAGGAGTGTTTGGGGCAGATCCTGCTCACGTCCTCCCGACAGGCCTCCTCCTCCGCCAGCCTCCAGCCTGAGCTCCTGCGGCCCGCCTGCGGACCGTCCGCGGCCTTCGCATCCCCCGCGGGGTTCCGGGCTCTCTCGCTGATGCCCGCGGGGATATCGCCGTCTCCGAGCGCTGGTTTGGCCTCCCGAGCAGAGCAGATCGAGCCGGAGATGAAGAGCACCAGCAGGAGCCGCAGAACACGTCCACACGCCGCCATCTTCCTCAGCTGAGTTACCAATCCTACTACGCCGAAGAGCGCGCTCATGAATATTAATCAGCACGCGCTGACGTCGTGGCGTAGGCTTCTTAATATTCATGAGAGAAATCCGTCGCTGTAGTATGATTCGCTAGTTCTCTGTGGAAATAAATACTGAATTGCGGATCATGATTTCAAGCTTTATTGTTCTGTTTTGTGTAATTGCTCAAGTAAAAAGGAAATTAGAGCTTATAGCCTTGTTAGCAAATATGCTGTTGTATAAAGTAGCACACTTTTTCCCGTCCTCTGGCTCTGTTTTTATTTTTACTTTATTCGCTTTGAATGAATATGTCTCGTATTTTTCTGGTTCATGGTGCATTGATAATAATGAATAAATAAAAGGAAGATAATGGAGGGAATTAGCAGTTCGGAAAGTGGGCGGGGCTTGGATATCCCGAACTTGTCTTTAACTGGTCAGGTACAATGAGTCTAAGTATTTTAATAATTCAACTTATACCGTGTAATGTACTCTCAATCAAACAACTATACGGTTATTGGTGGCATTATTCAGATGTAAACTTTGGCCAGGACGCGATTGCTGTTGCTGGATGGTGTGGTCAGCTGGTGCGTGTTGCTCTTCTCAGCGTTGATGAGGATGGGCCAATCACAATCGTTTCTGATTACTGGGAAATGTTTATTTTAAATAAATGTATCGTAAGTCTTGTTTTGGATTTTCATTTTATGTCAGGCAATATTTCTGGAAACAACATTGAAATATGTATTTTATAGAGCAAATGAATCTTCTAATAAAATAATTAAATAAAGCGAATTTGTTTGAAGGGAGAATTCGCCCCCTAGAGGACGGCACGTTTACTTTCTACAGGAAACTTTAGTTTTATTAATATCTTGTTCATGCATCATTCGCCTGCTTTATAGGCAATTTTATTCCTAAAAACAGTGGAAATGTTTTTTTTTTTCCTGATTTATGAAGTGATTAAAAGCACATAAAAAGAAATCCCTCTGTAAAAACTTTCAAATAAGTTAATATAATTGGAATTCTGAACCTGCCTTCATCCGATGTTCATTTCTACTATGGAATGTATGCAAATTAGTGCATATTTAATTAGATAACATAATATGCATTTTTAAACATAACATTTCAGAAAACTTGTAATAAAAACAACTGTATTAATGTACTGAGATGAATAAACTGGTGAAAGAATGGGGATGCTTATATTTTAAGAAAATTTTAAAACTAAAAATAAATAAATAAATAACGCACCTGGAAATACACCGAGTGATTTTCCAAACTATATTAATGTTCCCTTCCCTTGGGTGTTTTTAAGTTCTCACAAACTGTCAAAGCACGTTTGCATTTATTATTTTAATAAAGAAATACAAAAACACTTACATATATACAAAGAAAATAGTGAGCAATGATGACTTTGAACTGAAACATTGAGAAAGCACTGATTTAAACAGAAGGCGTGGTCCCGTCGGACTCGGTTCTGGTTCTGTGGGTCTCACTCCCACTTGTAGACCTTGAGCATCTTCTCGGTGAGCGAGGCCAGGAAGCTGCTCTGCTGGGCCTGGAACGGGCAGATGTCCAGCACAGGGAGATCCGCAGGCATCTTCTGCAGCAGCGCCCCGGTGCCCGCGTCCCACACCTGAAATACACACACACACGCTCATGTAGGGCTGTCAGACGGGGAAATAAAATCACAGTCATGCATTGAATCAATGCTATATTGGTCTCTAAGTGAAGCATCAGCTTCGGCGTTACCTAGTGATGCACCGATGTGAAAATTTGTGGCCGATAACCGATATTAACATTGCTGTTATGGCCGATACCGATATTTACCGATGTCGATATTAGAGGTCATTTTTTATGCCAGTTTTTTGTATTTTTATAATAAAGTTCAGCACTGTTTTACTTGGAGTGTTATGTTTGTTTTTATCCAGTATCAATTTGAAAAACTATCGGTTGATTAATCGGTTATCGGCAAGTACAGCCCAACCTAGCTATCGTTATCGGTAAAATCCAATATCGGTCGACCTCTAGTCGATATCCCTCTATAGAAAACACATAACGAGGATTAGGGCTGCACGATATTGGTAACAAATGACATTGTGTAATTTTATTTTTTCACCAGATTATTTGAATTGCTCTATTTGGAAAGAATGAATCATTCTAGAATGACTGGGGTAGTTTTGTCATGGAGTAAATACGCATAGAAACTAATATTAGTAGAATGTTAACGTTAACGTTCAGTTATCGGAGGACGGTGGATGCAGAGCGGGGCCTCACCATGGTGGAGTTGCTGGCCTCATCTCCGGCGCACACGAGCGTGGCGCCCTGTCCCGCCGGGCTCCTGAACACACGGTTCTTGGTGAGCAGTTTGCAGGAGGCGCCAGCGCTGAAGGTCTGCACGGCCGCGCAGGAGCACACGGGCGTCTGGGTGCCATCGGTCTGGGGCGTTCGGTTCAGCTCCATCAGGACACAGCGCAGAGACGGGTGTGTACGACCTGCACAACACACACAGGCTTTACAGATGCAACCAATCAGAGGATCACGCAGGTTATCAGGGCTTCTCTATAAAGTCCCCCTGTGGTAAAAATCAAGTTTTTAAATGTTGTCTATATGTCCATGTGGTGTTTTTAATATGCTTTAATACAAACCATGTGTAAATTCATAAATCAACACCACTGCTGAGTATTTTCTCCTTAAAGTTGTTGTTGATCATTTTAATTTCTTAAAACTTACATAAGCATTTTTTCCTTGGAAAAAATATTCTTTATGCCTTAAAGGGTTAGTTCACCCAAAAACGAAAATTCTGTCAGTATTTACTCACCCTCATGTTGTTCCAACCCCGTAAGACCTTCGTTCATCTTTGAACACAAATTAAGATGTTTAAGATATTAAGATCGCTCCTGTATACTAGTCCATAGGCTTCTTGAGGGAATGACACTTGCTGGCCTCGAAAAGTTATTAAAGACATCGTTAAAATAGTCCAAGTGACTACAGGGGCTCAATCTTAAGTTTATCAAGCGACGAGAACACTTTTGTGCGCAAAAAAACAACAAAAATAACGACTTTATTTCAACTATTCACTTCCTTCTCCATGGGCCTGTAGTCAGTTAACGTAGTGTGATTGCGTAGAGCTACGTCACACGTAGGCTCACTATTGGCCGACGCTGGTCATGTGTGTGTGATGCGTGTGACGTACAATAACAGAAGCTTACGCTATTAAACTAGTAACCTGACTCGCGCAGAGGGAGAAATAAACCAATAGTTTAAATAAAGTCGTTATTTTTGTTGTTTTTTTGCGCACAAAAGTGTTCTCGTCGTTTGATAAAGTTAAGATTGAGCCCCTGTAGTCACTTGGACTATTTTAACGATGTCTTTAATGAATTTTCGATGCCAGCAAGAGTCATTCCCTCAAGAAGCCTATGGACTGTATGCAGGAGCGATCTTAATATCTTAAATATCTTAATTTGTGTTGCGAAGATGAACGAAGGTCTTACGGGGTTGAACAACATGAGGGTGAGTAAATACTGACAGAATGTTCATTTTTGGGTGAACTGACCCTTTAAAATAGCTTGAATGTAACTTGACACCCTTTTCTCGTTTAGTTTAGACTATTAATATGCAAATGAGCCCCGCCTCCACTCACTCACTCACTCAGCTCAGAGATCCACAGGTTGACGATCACACGTTGATCTGATTGGTTACAAGGTCGTTTGTGACGTCAGAAACACCAGCGATGTCACACCGTGTGTTTGAGACTGTCTTTGGTTCACTGCAGTTTTAAGGAGGAAATACTCAGCAATGCTGTCCACTTATCAACGCACACATGGATTGTCTTTAGTGAAGTGAATTTTCAAGGAAATCAAAGATGAGTTTCAGCACCTCTACGAGCAGGCCTGGTTGAGAAGTGTGTGTTGCTGCGGTGGTGCGGTACCTGGCCTGTACGTGACGAGGCAGTGTCGGCTCTCCGGCTCCACCTGGATGTCGGTGCAGTTCCCGGACTCCAGAGGCAGGATGTGAGGCGTGTATGCGGTTCCATCCACGTGCTCCCAGAAGCAGCCGCCCTCCAGCGAGCCGGCGATCAGCCCTCCGCAGGGGAACGAGCTCGAGGCGGAGCGGGGCACGTACGACAGCGACACCACCGGGCAACTGCACACACACACGACCAGATCAACACATGACACACGACCAGATCAAACTGCACACACACACACACAGTCTGTAGGGCTGACCTGGACCGCAGCGGCGCCAGCTCCTGCACGTGTGTGCTCGTGTCCCGCGTGTCGTAAACCAGCACAGAGCCGTTGCTCAGCCCGGCGTAGATGTAGTTGTTGTTGTCCTGGCACCAGCAGCAGCTCCACACGGGCCGGCCCGTGTTATAGGCCTGGACCACGGTGTTCGTCAGCAGGCTGTGGAGGAACATCTGCGTTAGCCTCGCGCAGGACACCCATAGGGCAAACATTGTACTTGACATTATTACACAACAGGGCCAGGGAATGCTTGGATCTGATTGGTTGACGGGCGCTCTAAGGTGTGCAGGTATTTTCAGGGAAACGCATGGATGAAGTAGTTGCGGCAGGTCTCGACCGCATTACAGAGAGTATATAGTCCTATCTTTAATCAATAGAAAAATAAACTCAATATGTAAACTGTTCATTGTTTGTTCATGTCAGTTCACAGTGCTTTCACTAATGTGAACAAAAACAACCGCAGATTTGAATCATGTATTAGTAAATGTTCAAACTAAGGTAGTGAACTAATGTTAACTAATGAACCGTACTGTAAAGTGTAACTGAAACATCAGAGACGAGATCGATCTCCTCGCGACCCTTCGCGTCACTGAACCGCACAGCCAAACTATTCCCCCGTTTTAAAAATTCATCTTACAAGGCCAAAATTAAGTGAAACGACCAAAAATAATAAAAAAGCAATTTACAAATAACAGGGCAAATATATGAAGGTAGATTTGTGTCTTTATTATTCAAGCAAAAAAAATATTTTCAATTAAAAAAACCTTCACTTCAATGAAAAAAAAACTTTTCAATCAAAGAAAAAAAGTATTTGAATCCAAAAATATATTTGAGACTCAAAAAAATTGTTTGTGATTGAAAATGTTTTCTTTGATAGAAGTCTGTTTTTTTGTTTTGTTTAAAGCAACCTTTTTAATTAAAGTAACATTGGTTTTTGATTGGACCATATAATGGGTAGGACATTTGTGTCTTTATCATTCAATCAAAAAAGAAGTTGCTTCAAACAAACAAACAACAGATTCAATTCAAAAGTCACTTCAATGAAAAGATAAACATTTTCAAATATAGAAAATCATTTTTGAATGCAAATAAAATATTTGAGACTCCAAAAATTGCATTTGAACACCTTTTGTTTTAATTGAAAATGTTCTCTTTGATTGAAGTAATCTTTTTTGTGTTTGGGCCATACATGGGTAGGACATTTGTGTCTTAATCATTCAATTCCAAAAAAGTTGTTTCAATCAAAAAAAAAATATTTTCAATCAAAGAAAAAACTGTTCAAAAGCAAAAAAAAAAAATGTATTTATCTTGTGAATAAAAAATTATTGAAGAGAATCTGTTTTTTCGTTGTTTTTGTTTTTTATTTGAAGTGAAAAAAAATAGAAGTTCAAATTGTTTTGATTGAATAATTTTTTTTTTTTTTAGGCGCAAAAAGTTTTGAACTTCAAATTTTTTTGATTGAATCATTTTGACACAAACGTTCCGCAGTGGGCGGGTGCTTCTCTGTTGGTCAGACATGTTTGATTGACAAGTGTCTACACCAACGACATCTTTCTGACAAAGAAAGTTAACGTTACTTTAATTAAAAAGGTTGCTTTAAACAAAAAAAAAAAAACACGGACTTCTATCAAAGAAAACATTTTCAATCAAAGAAAAGCAGTGTTCAAATGTATTTTTTTGAGTCTCAAATATATTTTTGGAATCAAATACTTTTTTTCTTTGATTGAAAAGTTTTTTTTTCATTGAAGTGAAGGTTTTTTTAATTGAAAATATATTTTTTTTGATTGAATAATAAACACACAAATCTACCTTTATACAAATACAGCATCACTGGATCTGCACCATTCATAACTTAACAGAAAAGGCGGGTTTTCCATCCTTGGCTCTGATTGGCTAATGTACTGTAAGCACTATAGCTTTTCACGTCGTTTTCTTCATATGCAAAACAGTCATGTTTAACAAATGGTTTCACAATTGATGGGGTTTTCTGATTTTATACAGTACAAACGAAGACTTGAGCTCTGGCCAAAGAGAAACAATAAAACGCTCCGCAGCTAGCAGCGCCGGTTTGACCCGCGGCTCCACAGAGCCAATTCATTCAGCAGGTCGCCGCCATGTTTGATAAGCCTTCCCTACAGGGCGAGTGTGTGAGAGCCGCACCTGGTGAGCTTGATGGTGCTGTCGAAGGAGGCGGACAGGAGCAGGCTGTCCTGCTGTTGGCTGAAGGCCAGGCCTCGGATCTGCTTGCTGTGGATGGGGATGTACTGACTCGGCTTGAGCGTCGCGGCGCTGATCATCTTCACCCCGAAGCCTGAGGTACAGATAGTCAATCACAGCGACACGAGCCCTACAGAACTGACTCCGTGTGTGTGTGTGGACTCACCGGGCAGCAGCGTGGCGTGTGTGGAGGGCTGGGACGCCAGCAGACACCCGAGGGGCTCGCAGTAGGACATCACGCGACTGCTCCCGCTCTGAGACACCAGCAGAGCCTTGGAGAACACGTAATGCCCCGCGCCGGACGCGTCCTGCCTCTGGGACGAGGAGAGGAACGAGCCCTGGGACGAGCCCAGCGACACCTGCGCTTTCCACCGCCTCAACTCCTGCGCAGAACACACACACATCACGACTCGGATGATGAAGATCATAACCGGAGCCTCTCGTTTGACAGCAACATGTGAAAAAACGTGAAAGTTAATAAGGACCAAAATTGGGTTTTTGGACCCCATTGACTTTCATTGGTAAAATATGATTCTCCCATTCTGCTTTCTAGAAACTGGTTCGACATCATGAGACTAATGAATTTCCTTCTATTAAAGCGCTAATTATTAAGCGACGAGACTACTTTTTGTGCGAAAAAAACATAAATAACGGCTTTATTCGACTATTCCATTACTTCCTTATGGGCGCATGCGCGAGAACTGAGACAAGGACGATCTCCTTCGACTTGTTACCGGCTGCTCACCGCTTAGGAGTTTTACCGCCCCCTACCGTATAAGATGATGTGCTGATATAGCTGGAAGTGCAAAACTTTCTGTTTACAATTAGAGGAAGATGCGCGCTGTACATACGCTTTTCAATTAGCGTATTTTCCGCACTACAAGGTGCACTTAAAAGCCTTTAATCTTCTCAAAAAACGACAGTGTGCCTTATTATCATCTTATACGGTAGGGGGCGGTAAAACTCCTAAGCGGTGAGCAGCCGGTAACAAGAAGTAGACGAATGAGAACGTCCTCGTCTCAGTTCTCGCGCATGCGCCCATAAGGAAGTAATGGAATAGTGGAATAAAGTCGTTATTTATGTTTTTTTCGCACAAAAAGTAGTCTCGTCGCTTAATAAACCTATAATTGAGCCGCTGTAGGCACATGGAACATTTAAACATTTTCTTTAATGACTTTATGGGCCGTCAAGAGCCAGTCCCTTAGGCAGTCTATGTAGGACTGATCCAGCTCTCAGATTCAATCAAAAATATCTTTATTTGTGTTCCGAAGATGAACGAAGGTCTTACGGGGTTGGTACAGCATGGGGGTGAGTAATTAATGACTTAATTTTCATTTTTGGGTGAACTAACCCTTTAATAAGGACCAAAATTGGGTTTTTGGACCCCATTGACTTTCATTGGTAAAATATGATTCTCCCATTCTTCATTCTGCTTTCTAGAAACTGGTTCGACATCATGAGACTAATGAATTTCCTTCTATTAAAGCGCTAATTCTAACAGGAACACGATGATCCCCACTGACGTTATTCTGAAATGTGCCTGGACTTGTTTAAAGTGATTAACGTCAAACACACACATCTGTGTATCTGTGTGGAGTGTGAGCCCAGGTTTATTAGCACAGCTCATTTCCCACACGCTAATCGCCTCAGACTCACCTTAAAATAATTTAGGCTCACCGTATATACCGGTAATAAATGATATTATCATATATTTACTGATGGTTTCAGGCTTATATTTTCATTCTTAAAGATCAATAAAGAAATTCAATATAAAGCACCATATGATTGCAATAAACTTCCAATTTCAATTCGCTTTTTAACTTCTTTTCCAATATTTAAAAGTCATTTAGCTCAACATCTTCAGAATTTATTTTATTATATTTATTTCTCACTGTAACTTATTTTTTTGGCATGGTACATATATATATATATATATATTTTTTTGTCTGTATATGAGTTTACTTGTGTTTTGATGTTGTCTTGGCACAAATGATATGGTTTACTCTATTTAGGGAGGAGTGTGCCACCTTTTGGGAGTCTTGTATGAATGAATGTCTTGTTTGGTTTTGGCTTATATATTTAGCTATACGTATAGTACTACTGTAAAGCATTTTTTTTTTCGTTTTGTTAGTTCTTCTTGTGTATTTTTTATTTGTATTTTGGTTTTTGCTATTTGTTTTGTTAAATTCCAGCTTTTTTATTTGAATCTAGAATTAACTCCTCGAAAACGAGACGGCTCATCTCAAGGGGCTATTCCTCTTTAATAAAAATGTCAAATTCTTGTTCTATAATGAAAACTGTTCAATGATGAGATTTGCTGTGGAATGAAGGGAACTAAAATGTTTGTAAACGCTTGATTTTATTTCCAGTATTTTCCATTATTTCTGAGTGTAATAATATAAAGTCACACACAGAGGTCAGATGTGACTTGTGTCACAAGGATAAATGAATCATTCAGATTTTTGTTCTGATTTTTGAACAATGTATCGTAACTGTTGTATTTATTTTAACTTTAAGTGTTTCCAGTTGATCCAAGCGCTGCCGGTTTCAGACTTGATCTCGACTCCAGCACTGCATCATGGGACACACGTGTGTGTTTGTGAGCATTGCCGTTCTGGAGTCACTAGCCAACTATCTCAACATGTGTGTCCCTGCGGTGTCGCTGCTTGTGTCTCTCAGGATGGGATCATAAACACACACGCAGGATACACACCTCGAGCTCTCTGCGCAGACGTGCGTTCTCATCGGCCACGAGCTGCTGCTGCTGACGGCACACAGCGACCTCCAGCTGCTCCATGCGGCGCATGCCCTGCTCCAGCTCCAGACAACTGCACACACACACACACACATCAGCACAGGCTCCAGACGACTGCACACACACACACACTGAGAGAGCAGGACACACACCTCTTCAGACGCACCTCCTCCGCGTTGTCCAGCGCCTTCAGTCTGCGCGCGTACAGGAAGATGATGTGGCTGCGCTTCGCCTGCTTGTTACACTGAACACAACGACAGATCATCAGATACACTCTTTTATTAACTCCAGTGCCACGTGTCTGCACATATATTCAATCAAAATTAAGGTTTTTAAATATTTAAAACATCATGTTCATTTTAATGTTATTGTTATCGGTCCGCGATATATTAACCCCTTAACTGTCACCGTCCCGGTACCGGGACGCCTAACTTTACTTCACTATATTTCTATTAAATCCTAATCTAATTATGACAAATTATATATTGTTGGAAAGGTCTAAGACTTCTAAATAAATATTCTACCCTTGTTTTGTGTTACAAATTATGTAGTAAGAGTAATTAATGAATTTATGACAAGAGTGCACCTAAAAAAATCTGCATCATAACAGGAGTTTTGACCTTTATCACAAAAAGTTGATGCACCCACTTTTAATCATTGAAACTTCTGTTTTTATGGTAAAAGTTCATAATAAAACATATAATCTAGTATTTTTCAATAAAAAATAAAAAGTATAGTATAACATTATCCTCTAAAAATTATAATATATATGTATATATTATCCTCTAAAATATAATAATATTTTTGTATAGCCTTTTTTATTATATTACATATTTTAGTAGTTATCTTAAATTAGGTATCATTTGAAAGCTTATAGAATCAGAATTCATCCTGTGAAAACCATTTTATAATTGAATGTTGCGTTACCATAGAAACGGTACTTATTTTATCAGGCTCCTCCCCTTTTGGGTATCGTTATATTTCATAATTTATTGATCAAAACCTTTTCTAATCTTGACAAAACACATATTGTCAGAAAGGTCTGAGTCTCAAGGTTCCAAATTTTGTGACAAAATTGATATTTGGACAGAAATGTATTAATTTGTTAAGGCAGAATGTTCACAACTAAATTCAATGTAATTCAATGGCACCCGGTGGCTATTTTTGGTACTACGCCTAAACAAAATCTCATGGGAACTTCAATTTTTGTGATATCAACTTCAAATTTGGAACATAACTTGGTTAGATTTATGGCTTTTTCATACTTTCATTTTTTGAACTGTTTTCACTTTAGCAATAATCTGATGAGTGTTTTCTTTAAAACAAGATCAAACTTGGGTATGTATTCCAAAGCATTCTTGAATTACAACCATTTAAGTGTGAATAGAGCATTTAACCCCCATTCTCAAAAAGGGGGGGTGACAGTTAAGGGGTTAAATCCACTTCAGTTCCCCATGATGTATACATCACTCTGACAGGAGAACGCACTTAAGTGCAGCGCAGATCTGCTTTCAGATATAGATAATTATCCGTATCGGCTTAAATGTTCATATGGGTTCATCCCTTTACTTTATATCTCCTTTTCTTTTTATCAATATCATTAAAACTCAATAGAGTAGCTATAGGTCAACATCAGCATTAAAAACCATAAATGTGTAGGAGCCAGTGTAGATGACATCACACGAGCCCATCTCAGCACTACATCCTGAACTCACACACTCATTCAGGAGTGTACAGCCCGGCTGCATCATTGACCCTTAAGAACACACTTAAGCTTCCCTTAAACTTCATAAAACATAAGCAGAAATTATATTTCTTTAGGTGAAACTTCATACAACCTAGAATTTCCCTTTAGTATCTATTTTTCCCATAAGAAATCTCTGAAAAAAAACAATAAGTGTTGCATTAAGCCCCTTTTCCTAAGTGTTACACGGCACGAGCAGATTCAATCCAGGTCTTCTAACGAGACACAATCGAATCGACCGCTTTATACAATAAACTGAGTGCCGTATTTCCATATATAAACACAAAGCACATGTTATATGGTTACCAGAAGCTCAAACATGCCTGCGTCACACACTTGCCCTCACCGAAGCAGCCTGAATCATATGGATTACCTCTATGTCTTTCAATAAATGGACAGAAATGATGAACGAATATTAAACGAATCTTTATTTGTTACTAAAGATGAATGAAAGTCTGACTGAATTGAATGAAAGGGTTTAGACCGACATGAGGGTGATTTCTGGTCTCGTCTGGTCCTTCTCTTTCATATTTGGTTTTCTTATCCATGTTTAGCTGTTTTCTGTGAAATTTACTGCTATCTGTATTAACAAATAATGTGTCCATGGTGGCAGTAATCGAATTTAATCGAACGCCCAAACCTGGGTCACTGTCGTAAAACACTTAACGGTTTCCTTTACCTAAGAGAACCATTTAAAGCATTGTATGCAGCATCCTTAAAGGAATAGTTCAGCCAAAAAACTCTCCCTCAAGTCATCCTAGCTGTATATGACATTGTTCTTTCAGACGAATACAATCATATTAAAATTGAATGCATTATACCAGTTCATACCGAAAACTGGTTTCTATTTTTGTTACGATGACATGTTCATTTTTAATATACCGCCATACTGATGTATTTAATTACACAGCGTTCGGAACGAACGTTATGCCGCGCCGCCGACACCGTCTCACACAGACCCTTTACAATGTTGCACTTCTAAGCAGCGACGGTGAGGCGAGGGTAAACCAGACAGCAGTGCTCTGGTGTTACGTTACAGCGAAGGTGGATGCTGCAGAACTATAGTTATTTTCCTGTCAAATGTCGAAAGCGCACTATTGTAGTGCTAAAGGAAATTAATATAATGCGCGAGCGCAAATCTCGCTCTCAGATACACGTTGCTCTTGTGAGAATAGGTCTATTTTCTCTGGGCTCGCTCAGAGAATCCTGCACTTAAAACATCTTCAGTGCAATCGCGAATCTATCCTCTTCCCCAGCTAACAATTTTAGGTTATAAGAATCTTTTTGTTCCCATTAAGTTATAAAAACGTTATTTCTGAATGTTCAAGGAACATTTAAAGCATCCAGTTTTTTTAGACGTTGTATTAACGTTCTTGCTTGGTTATAAGATTGTTATTAGAATGTTACCGGAAAACCGGCTTAACTCTGAAAAAAAAAAAACGTGATATCAATAATTGGTCAAACAGCCCAGCACTAATTGAATGGCCATCAAAGTGCATCTATCCATGATAAAAGTGCATCTATCCATGATAAAAGTGCATCTGTCCATCATAAAAGTGCATCTATCCATGATAAAAGTGCATCTTTCCATGATAAAAGTGCATCTGTCCATCATAAAAGTGCATCTATCCATCATAAAAGGCATCTATCCATCATAAAAGTGCATCTGTCCATCATAAAAGTGCATCTGTCCATCATAAAAGTGCATCTCTCCATCATAAAAGTGCATCTATCCATCATAAAAGTGCATCTCTCCATCATAAAAGTGCATCTATCCATGATAAAATTTCATCTGTCCATCATAAAAGTGCATCTACCCATCATAAAAGTGCATCTGTCCATCATAAAAGTGCATCTATCCATCATAAAAAGTGCATCATCCATGATAAAAGTGCATCTGTCCATCATAAAAGTGCATCTATCCATCATAAAAGTGCATCTATCCATCATAAAAAGCGAATCTATCCATCATAAAACTGCTCCACAGGCTCTGGGGGGTTATAAAGCACTTATGAAGAAAGTTTGTGTAGAAATTAGAAAGTAAAATGAATACGCTTCCGGCAGACGGCTGGAAGAATGTCATAGCCTACACCTGGGATGACTTGAGGGCAAGTAAATAATGGGCTAATTTTCATTTTTGGGTGAACTATCATTTTAGTTGTTCCCTTAGCTGAGGGGAAATCACGCCTTAAGTCTCATACTCAAGGGAAGAACGTATGCAACTGTGCACTGGCCCTGTAATGTTGAATGAGAGAGTGAGCGCACCTGTGGACACTTGTTCCCTCCGCCCGATAGCCAGCGTGAGATGCAGATGTAGCCGAACAGGTGTCCGCAGCGCAGAGCGGCCAGCCGGTGGTCCCCGGCCGAGGTCCAGGGCTCGAAGCAGATGGAGCAGATCTCGCCCTCCCCGTCCCGGTCCTCAGCCTCTCCTGCGGGACACGGCACCGCTCCTGCGGGACCCCCCGGCTCTGGCACAACCTCTCCTGCGGGAACCCCTGGCTCCGGCACAGCCTCGCCTACGGGACAGGGGACAGCTCCTGCGGGACTCTCTGGCTCCGGCAAAGGCTCGCCTGCGGGACCCACCGGCTCCGGCACAGCCTCTCCTGCGAGACCCACCGGCTCCGGCACAGCCTCTCCTGCGAGACCCATCGGCTCCGGCACAGCCTGGGTAGAGAGAGGCAAATACTGTACCCACAATCCTTCACAGAACAGCAAGAGCTCAGGACCAACACAAGCTCTCAATCACACCTCAGACTCTGGTCTCGGCTCTCCTGCTCCCGTCCCTCCGGGCTCCTGAGGAACACTGGGTCCTGTGTGTTACACACAAACATCTTCATTAGTGATCAATGGATGCTCACAATTAGATATAGTGTCTGTCATATAGGGCAAAGCGCCTTTACCTAAAGTCTTTAAAGGGTTAGTTTACTTTAAAATGAAGTGGCCATCTAGTGGCAAGAGTCATGGAATATCATGTTATATTAGGTCGGCAGACACTCAATGCAAGATATTTTGAGTTGAATTAAAAGGTTTATGCATACAAATTTAGTTATTTTAAATTTAAGTTGAAAGAATGTGAGGAAAGTGCTTAAATTACTATTTAATGATTACTTCTGATTAAATAGTCATTTAAAAGTAAATAAAAAAATAATACAAAACCAAGATAATCCATCCAGCTCACAGGTGTGGCATATCATGATGCTGGTTAGACAGTGTGATTATTGCACAGGTGTGCCTTAAGCTGACAACATTAAAAGGCCACTCTAAAATGTGCAGTTTTACTGTATTCCCCAAAAAAAGGTTGTTGATTGTGGCCTTTGAGATGTTGGTCCACTCCTCTCCAATGGAAGTGCGAAGTTGCTGGATGTTGGCAGGACCTGGAACACGCTGTCGTATACGCGGATCTAGAACATCCCAAACACATTCATTCATGCTGACTGCAGGAATGTCCACCAGAGCTGTTGCCCATGAATTTAATGTTCATTTTTCTACAATAAGCCGTCTCCAAAGGTGTTTCAGAGAACTTGGCAGTACATGCAACCAGCCTCACAACCACAGTCCACGTGTAACCCCACCAGCCCAGGACCTTCACATCCAGCATGTTCACCCCCAAGATCATCTGAGGCCAGTCACAAGACGGCCCGAGGCCACCCGCCCCGGACACAAGACGGCCCGAGGCCAGCCGCCCCGGACACAAGACGGCCCGAGACGGCCCGAGGTCAGCCGCCCCGGACACAAGACGGCCCGAGGCCACCCGCCCCGGACACAAGACAGCCCGAAGCCAGCCGCCCGGACACAAGACGGCCCGAGGCTAGTCGCCCAGGCAACAAGACGGCCCGAGGCCAGTCGCCCGGACTCAAGACCGTCTGAGGCCAGTCGCCCGGACACAAGATCGTCTGAGGCCAGTCGCCTGGACACAAGATTGTCTGAAACCGGACACAAGACCGCCCGAGGCCAGCCGCCCGGACACAAGACCGCCCATGGCCATAAACCAGGTTATTTACTATGTCAGGGTCTGTGAAAGGTGGTAGTGCTTTGGGTCTTTCGTCCATTCTGTACTAGCAGGTCGTACGGGTTCCTATGTTGTTGATGTCAAGTAGTTTCTCTAAATAACATTGTTTGGTGTTGTTATTTAGTCTCTCCCGGTAGAGCTCCTTTCCTTTTGATTCTCCCTTCTTTGTTTATTCCCAAGAAACTGTGCCTTATCGCAAAAATGCAAACAACTATCAAGCTGCTCTCTCTCTGTTGCTTTCTCTCTCAGTCTCAAGTTCGAAGTAACTATGACAACGGATAGCATATCGTTCCAAGACGTCGACACCTTACAACAATGCAACACGGAGTGAAATGCGTGACTGACACAGCCGCCCGGACACAAGACCGTCTGGGGCCAGCCGCCCGGACACAAGACCGTCTGAGGCCAGTCGCCCGGACACAAGACCGTCTGGGGCCAGTCGCCCGGACACAAGACCGTCTGGGGCCAGCCGCCCGGACACAAGACCGTCTGGGGCCAGCCGCCCGGACACAAGACCGTCTGGGGCCAGCCGCCCGGACACAAGACCGTCTGGGGCCAGCCGCCCGGACACAAGACCGTCTGGGGCCAGCCGCCCGGACACAAGACCGTCTGGGGCCAGCCGCCCGGACACAAGACCGTCTGGGGCCAGCCGCCCGGACACAAGACCGTCTGGGGCCAGCCGCCCGGACACAAGACCGTCTGGGGCCAGCCGCCCGGACACAAGACCGTCTGGGGCCAGCCGCCCGGACACAAGACCGTCTGGGGCCAGCCGCCCGGACACAAGACCGTCTGGGGCCAGCCGCCCGGACACAAGACCGTCTGGGGCCAGCCGCCCGGACACAAGACCGTCTGGGGCCAGCCGCCCGGACACAAGACCGTCTGGGGCCAGCCGCCCGGACACAAGACCGTCTGGGGCCAGCCGCCCGGACACAAGACCGTCTGGGGCCAGCCGCCCGGACACAAGACCGTCTGGGGCCAGCCGCCCGGACACAAGACCGTCTGGGGCCAGCCGCCCGGACACAAGACCGTCTGGGGCCAGCCGCCCGGACACAAGACCGTCTGGGGCCAGCCGCCCGGACACAAGACCGTCTGGGGCCAGCCGCCCGGACACAAGACCGTCTGGGGCCAGTCGCCCGGACACAAGACCGTCTGGGGCCAGTCGCCCGGACACAAGACCGTCTGGGGCCAGCCGCCCGGACACAAGACCGTCTGGGGCCAGTCGCCCGGACACAAGACCGTCTGGGGCCAGTCGCCCGGACACAAGACCGTCTGGGGCCAGTCGCCCGGACACAAGACCGTCTGGGGCCAGTCGCCCGGACACAAGACCGTCTGAGGCCAGTCGCCCGGACACAAGACCGTCTGGGGCCAGTCGCCCGGACACAAGACCGTCTGGGGCCAGTCGCCCGGACACAAGACCGTCTGAGGCCAGTCGCCCGGACACAAGACCGTCTGAGGCCAGTCGCCCGGACACAAGACCGTCTGAGGCCAGTCGCCCGGACACAAGACCGTCTGGGGTAGTAGTAGTTTCTCTAAAAAACGCTGCTTGGTGTTGTTATTTAGTCTCTCCCGATAGAGCTCCTTTCCTTTTGCTTCCGCCTTCTTCGTTTATTCACAAAAAACCGTGCCTTATCGCAAAAATGCAAACAACTATCAAGCTGCTCTCTCTCTCTCTCTCTGTCGCTATCTCTCTCAGTCTCAAGGTTGAAGTAACCATGACAATGGATAGCGTATCCTTCCAAGATGGCGACACCTTCCAACAATGCAACACGGAGTGAAACGAGCGACGTCACATTCTCATTGTCAATAAGACAGCGTGTTCCAGGTCCTGCCAATATCTAGCAACTTCGCACAGCCGTTGAAGAGGAGTGGACCAACATCCCTCAGGCCACAAACAACCTTTTTTTTTTCAACCCCAGGACCCCCAATACAGTAAAACTGCACATTTTAGAGTTGCCTTTTATTGTGGCCAGCCTAAGGCACACCTGTGCAATAATCACACTGTCTAACCAGCATCTTGATGTGCCACACCTGTGAGGTGGATGGATTATCTCGGCAAAGCAGAAGTGCTCAGTAACACAGATTTAGGCCATGTCCACACGGACACTTTATAACCGTGACTTTTTTTACGCGGTTCGGCCGTTCGTCCACACGGAAACGCAGTATCAGGACACTGAAACCGAACATTTTTGAAAACCCCTGCCAGGGTGAGTATTTTCTGAAACGGCGGTTGCTGCGTTGTCGTGTAAACAGCGAAATCGGAGTTTTTGCAGCGCTGACGGCTTCTGATTGGCTAACGTGGCTTTAGGGTTAGGTTTATATCGCCGCCTGCTGGTGTTGCATGCTCTTGACAGCACATGATAGCGTGTTTTTGCGTTTTCATGTGGACAGAGGTCTTTTTTTAAACGCAGGAGGGAAAAACTCCGGTTATAAAAATACCCGTGTCCGTGTGGACAAGGCATTAGACAGCTTGTGACAGTGTTGTAGTACTCGAGACTCGGACTCGATCTCGAGACCATATTTTAATGGTCTTGGTCTTGTCATGGACTCGTGTGCATTTGGACTCGGAATTGACTCGTACTCGAACATTTTTTTTTAGGACTCGGAACTCGGAGTCCACTCGAGTTCAATTCAAAATATTTTTCATGATTATTAATATATGTTAATAAAATATTTCTTTAAATTGATTGACACGCCCGGTGATTTTCTAGTGCGCAACTGCGCATGACAAATTGTAATAAAATTACTTTTAACACCACCTACTATGTGGCCTTTTTACCCTAAACTGATCATATTTTTTAAACTAAGTAAATTCAGTAAAAAAAAAGGATTTCTCTAAGTAAATAAAAGTAAATTAGGTAATCAACCCTCACTGGTCTCTGTCTCGACTCTCTCTGATCTCGGTCTCGACTCGAACTCGAGTGAGGTGGTCTCGACTACAACACTGGCTTGTGAACAATATTTGAGAATAATAGGCCTTTTGTGTGCATAGTAAAAGTCATAGTAATCTTTAAGTTCAGCTCATGAAAAATGGGGGCAAAAACAAAAGTGTTTATAATTTTGTTCAGTGTTTAAGGGAAGACCAAAACACTGAAGTTGGTTATGGTATCTATCTGACAAAATTATTTTGGCAAAAAACACAAACTACAGGTTTTATTTTACAATGCAAAAAAAAAATAAAAAAAAATCAGTTATTAATATTTTGTAGGTTCTCTCTTGTTTCTGCATGTTCATCATTTCTCTTGATGACAGCTTGGCCAAAAATTAGACGCACAATAGTCACAGTTTAAAACAAGACCAAACTTGAGTCTGTGCTCCAAAGGCTTTACATTTTTAGGTTTTTAACACAGGCATTTTTGTCCTCTAAGGACCTCAGAGCAACTCTTTCCTTTTGAAGGACACACATAGGGTTAGAGAATGGAGGAACCTGTGTGTGAGGAGAGGGCTGGCCGTGGGCCCGAGGCGGTGGGCTGACGGGACGTGTGTGTGATGACGGCAGCGGGCCGGCTGGAGGAGTGTGCGTGAGCGTCAGCTGTGTGTCGTCTCAGGCGCTCCGACAGCTCCTCTGTGTCCCGTATGAGCGCCTGGAGCTCTTCACGAGTGCTCAGTCTGGGAAACAGAAGAAGGCCATGGACTCATTTCTCCAACAGCAGCTTAAATGTCTATCGCTGGAAAACGTGAGTGAACCCTTTGCATTTACTTGTGAATTATATATAATTGCTGCGTAATTTACAGTTCTAAAGAAATACTGCATTATGGGGGAAAGCTGTGGTTCTGTTACCCAGTCCTCCGCCTCCTCCTCCTCTGGACCTGCAGATTCACCGGACGCCGGAGCCGATCCAACAGCGAAGACACACTCTCGTCTTCTGTGGTGCTGTCGGACTCCGAGAGCACGATCACACCGGCCGCTGCATCCACCTCCATGTCCTCCATCCTCACACACCGCCTGCAGGACACACGGAGACGTGAAACACTACACACACCGCCAGCGCTCTACTGTTTACGCCAGCGACTACAGGAAACCAATTCACTTAAACAAACCACAATTCTGAAAACAAAACAACAAATTTATAAACGCAATGGAAAGATTAAAAACAAGTGAACAAGATTGAAAACTCATTAACATTTTTGAAAACTAAATAACAAACCAGAAAACACAACGACAAGTCAGACAAAATAGAAAAGGTAGGTATATGTGGCGAATTGAACACTGACCGCTGATTGGACGAGACATCTGTCAATCACGACATGCAGAAATTACAGCAGAAGGAAGTTGATTGGCATGTGTAAATGTGTAAAACAATGAAGGTCAGTATTCCATTCGCCCGTTTTGTCTGATTTGTTGTTGTGTTTTCTGACTTGTTCATTTGTTTCTTCAGATTTGTAATTGTGTTTTCTGATTTGTTATTCTTATGCGCGTGTGATCAGCGTTTATCACAGTTTAAAGTCTGTGTAGAGAACGGTGTCGTCTTAGCGAACCCTAATTTAATAACAAATGATCATTTCGACGGAAGTGAAATCAATCAAAACTAACTTAAGCTGGAAAAAACATAATTCAAGAACCACTATAAACCCAAACCAATCTCTGGGATTGTAAATGAAATGGGTTTTTTTTTTCTAAAAAAATATATAAATGTTCTATCAAACGATACCTACCTTTTGACTCTTGCTATACTTTTGCGTTTTACAGTCTTTACTTCAGAGTATGCCTTAAAAGGAGTAGTTCACTTTTGCTGATAATTTACTCACACACAAGTCATCTGAGATGTCCATGTCTTTCTTTCTTCAGTCCAAAAGAAATTAAGGTTTTTGATGAAAACATTCCAGGATTTTCTCTATATAATGGACTTCAATGGGAACCAAACGGTTCAAGGTCCAAATGAGTTTCAGTGCAAACTGTTCAACGGGCTAAACGACACCAGACGATGAATAAGGGTCTTATATAGCAAAACTATTGCTCATTTAAAAAATGACTCGAGAAAAGAACAGGAGAGTCACGAACACACATCACAGAACAGAGCAAGGCGAGCATTTGTGCTTACAAAACGTAAACATTTTTATTTATTTTTTAAATGACTGATGGTTTCGCTTGACAAGACCCTTTTAGCTGCACTGAAACGGTGATTTGGACCTTGAACCGTTTGGTTTCCATTGAAGTCCATTATATGCAGAAAAATTCTGGAATGTTTTCATCAAAAACCTTAATTTCTTTTCGACTGAAGAAGGAAAGAAATGGATACCTTGGATGACATGAGGGTGAGTAAATTATCAGCAAAAGTTTTTTTTTTTTTTTTAAGTGAACTAAGTTACTCACAAGTGGGTAAGACACAAGTGGGTCTGCATCTCCACACCTCTGCCTCAGACGGGGAAAAGGGAATAAACATTCGCCTCTGTGTCACACCAATCCTCACCAACTCCACACAAAGGTCTTGTTTATGTAACACTTACATCATACTCTGAAAATTAACTTTATCCTTCGCTAAATTACTTTCGGTTCCCCTGAAAGAGAAGCAGAACAGAGTTCGCTATCCGGGTCTCTCTCGCATACTATCGGGTTGAGTTCGAGTACGGGGAGTATGCGAACTACACTAGCTTGAGAAACGTCCTGCTAGATCGCCTGTTAAAAGTTGTAGTCGTCAAATCACACGGTGCCTGTATAACTTAGATCAGAGTTATCTAAAGTCAACATCCAGCAGGTCAAAGCTTTCTCTAACAAACTGACCAGAGACACTGTTATCATGAGCATGATTGCTAATGTTGCTAACTACAGCACACCAAAACATCTGACATTAACAACATTTACCGAGCACAGCGTCCGGTTTGCCTGAGGGATTTCTTCGTCCGGTCGCCAACAAACCAGCTTTCCCAGCTTTAAAGTTGATCGTGGTGCGATTTCGAATAATTACAAACAATCTCGATAAATTCGTGAAAGAATGCATGCAGGATATTCGCTCCTGCTGCAAACACAACCGCCAACCCAAAGCCCCGCCCCCTCCGAGCGTTATGGCGTTTGATTGGGCAAGAGCGTGCGACGGTCTCTGACTCATTCTTCTTCTTCTCTCGAAAAATGGCGGATTGCAACCAACTTTGAGGTGCATACCGCCACCTACTGTACTGGAGTGTGTAACATCATGCTATTTAATTGATCTCATATTCTACCCATCAACCCTGTGACTTTAAGAAATTTAAAAAGTGCCATTCTGGTGCTTATAATCCCTTTCCTCTCTCCTTCTGTTCCCAGTATCCCAATCAGATTCCATTCCCGTCCTGCTTCCTGAACCCCATCTTGTAACACCCGTCTTTCCAATTCATATAATATACAGTGTAATATGACATGTTCAGCATTTTCTTTAACCCCACATTTTTCACAGTTTTCACTATTCCTTTTCCCTATTAAATACAAAGTGCTATTCAATCCTGTATGGTCCACTCTTAGTCTTGATATTATAATTTCCTCCCGCCTAGTCTTTTCTTTATAATTTTTAATACTGACACATTTTTGTACTTTATAATATCCCCTTCCTTTCGTGTCTTCTTCCCACCATTTCTGCCATATTCTCATACCTTTCTCTCTTATCACTGCTTTTCCTTCTCCTTTTCCGAGTGGAATTGGGACTGTTATTTCCTTCTGTAATGCATCTTTTGCTAGTTTGTCTGCACTCTCATTTCCTTTCACTCCCTCGTGTGCTGGTACCCAACAAAACTGAACATCTATGCCACCCCGATGTAATCTTAGCAAACTGTGATTTAGTTCTAATAGTAAGTCTTCTCTGGCAGATTCCATTGATTGTATACTTTTAATGATAGATAATGAGTCTGTACATATTACCACTCTATCAGGTCTAACCTCTTCCACCCATTGTAATGCAATGATGACTGCCACAATTTCTGCTGTGTATACTGATAACTGGTCAGATAATCTTTTCGACATATTTATTTTGAATTCAGGAATATGTATTCCAACTCCCACACATTCCTGTTTACTCTTTGATCCATCTGTATAAATTCTGAGATAATTATTGTAACTGTTCCTTATATAAATACTTGTCTTGATTCCCACTTCCTCCATTCTCCATTCCTTTTTCTTTTCTAGGATACTAACATCTGTTTTTACCTCTGGGAAAAACCATGGTGGAATATTACTAACTGGGGTAGACGTTATGAAATCTAAGGCTTTTAATCCATATTCCTCCACTCTCTTTTCCCTGGTCCAGCCAAACCCACGCCCCTGATACTTGTAGTATTCCAACACAGTCTCATGAAGATGCGTATCTATACCACGAGTGTCATTTCTCGTGGCATTTATACGCCAAAAGTGTTTTTTTCGTGTATATGGTACGCACTAAAAAACCCTGGGTTAGGTTTAGGGGGGAGGGGGGTGGGGAGTTCGTGCGTATTATACGCAAAAAAGTGCGTATCATATGTACGCGAAAATCGCGTGCCAAATACACGCAAAAACTGTTTTTGGCGTATAAATGCCACGAGAAATGACATTCGTGCCATAGACACGAACTTTCATGAGATCGGGCTGAGTATTCCCAACAGTCCTGTATGATCTCCTTAGTAGGGTTCTCTTTCCCACTTCCTTTCAATCTAATCCAATAAGCTAGTGCAAGTTTTTCTCTCCTTAACTTCAGTGGTGTCTCTCCTGTTTCTATAAGTATTGCGTTAGTGGGTGTTGACTTAATAGCTCCAATGCATACACGTAATGCTCTATATTGTAATCTATCAATTTTTTTTAATGATGTTTTTGCTGCTGCCCCATAAATTATACAACCATAATCTATTGATGACCTCATGCAAGCTCTATAGATGTCAATTAGAGATATTTTATCTGCACCCCAATCATAACCAGCCACAGCTCTCAGTAAGTTGATAACTTTTTTACATTTAGTTTCTAAGTGCTTTATGTGAGTTTTCCATGTATATTTACTATCAAACCATAAACCCAGGTACTTAAATTCATTTACTTTTACCATTGGTTGCTGGTATAATGATAATTTTTCAACCTGATACTTGCGTTTGTTTGTGAATATCATATAACATGATTTGCTTGTGGATATCTTATATGACCACTTTTCTACTTTCTCTACTGCTCTCCTTATGTTCTCTAACACGTATGTCACATTCCTTCCTCTCATCCATATGGCCCCATCATCCGCATATAGCGCTGATTTGATGCATTTATCTAAATTTGAAAACATGTCATTTATCATAATGTTAAACAATACTGGGCTGATTGCACTCCCCTGTGGAATACCATTGTTTACATTAAACTCCATGGATACCTCTGATCCAACTTTCACTCTTATTTTCCTATTTGTTAAAAAATCCATTATCCAGTTATACATCCTTCCTCCAAAACCCATTCTACTTAATTTAATAAGCAGACCTTCTCTCCACATAGTATCATACGCCTTCTCTATGTCAAAGTATACTATTGTCATCAGCTCTTTCATTTTCAATGCCTTTTCCACTTCATTACTAACTCTAACTAGAGCATCTGTTGTAGAGTGTCCTTTTCTAAATCCACTTTGTATGTTAGTCAATAATCCTCTCTGTTCTAGTACATGCGATATCCTACGAACTATAACCCTCTCCATCCATTTGCATAAATGGGATGTCAACGCTATGGGTCTATAATTACCAGGATTAGTTGGATCTTTACCTGGTTTATTAAATGGTAGTATAATTGCAGTTTTCCAGCTACTTGGTATCATTCCATACCTCCATATTTTATTAAATAACCTTAATACTAAATTACATGATTCTATTGGTAACTGTCGGAACATGGCATAACACAATTGATCATGTCCAGGAGCTGTATATCCAGTGCCCGATAAAGCCATGTTAATTTCAGACATCAAGAAATCCACATCTAGCGTTGACATACCATCTTCCCTCTTAAGCTTCAAATCCTCATTCACTCTAAGTGCAAGGTCTTTCTGCTGTTTATGAATGTCTGTAAGGTGATCACCACTGTGCACTGCCACAAATGCCCTACCCAAAACCTCAGCCTTTTCTTTATCAGACACCACCACCTTTTCACCATCAATCAAAGCTGCAACTTTTACATCTTTCCTTTTCCCACTCATTCTTTTAAACATTGACCATATATCCCCTAACTCTATCCCTCTACCTATGTTGGAACAGAACTCTCTCCAGTTGCTCTTTTTAGTATATTTAATTGTCCTACGTGCCACTGCCCTTTTCTTTTGATATTCCATAATATTCTCTTGTGACAGATTCTTCTTCAATGCTCTAAATGCCCTGTTTCGATCTTTAACAGCTCTGCTACATTCCTCATTCCACCAGGGAACTACTTTCTTCCTACCCTTTGTTGTTCTTTTTGGAATACTCATAATTGCTGCATTTAAAATATGATCAGTAAGTTGCTTTGTGCATTCCTCTATATCTCCTTCTAATGTAACCAGGTTTACTGACTTCTTACAACATGTCCTAAACATTTCCCAATCTGCTTTTTCAAAACACCATCTATTAATTGTATTTCCTTCTTGAATACTAATATTTGTGTAAACTATAGTGAGAACTGGATAATGGTCACTTCCTATAGTAGAATCACTCTTGACATACCAGTCACATCTATTTACCAAATTATCTGAAACCAACGTAAGATCCAAACATGATATCTTACCTCTATTCACATCTATTCTTGTGCCCTGTCCATTATTAATGCAGACCAATGATCTATCTTCCATCAATTCTTCGACTATGTTTCCATTACTGTCTGTGTAATTGCTACCCCATAAGCTGTTATGAGCATTAAAATCCCCACACCATATTTCTTTCTGTATGCAGTCCCTTGCGATTTCATTTAATTTGTTAATATCTAAATTTTTGCATGGGTTATAAAAATTTATCAACTTAATATTTCCCTCTTCCTTTGTGCTACAGATCTCAACTATTACACACTCTATATCTTCGGGGCTGGGGACTTCCCTATACGCTAACCCATCTTTGATAAAAGTAATACACCCTCCACCAATTTTATTGTTAGTTCTATCATATCTTACAGAATTGAACCCTGGGATCACAAAATCTAGATGAGCTTGTAACCAAGTTTCTTGTATACATACTACATCCGGAACAACATCTAATTCATGAATGTACTTTTTCAATTCTTGACCATTAGATATAAGGCTTCTGGCATTCCATTGTAATATGTGTAGTACCATACACAGGGTCCTAAACCTCAGCTTGTGTAGTATCTCCATTTTCGGTTACTGTCAACAATGCATGTATCTGATCTGCTTTGATGTCTCTCATGTCAAGAAATTTTTCTGCTGCCTCAACAATAGCCTTAATTCTGTCACTTTTCTTTTTCAACTGTGATGCAACATTGATTGTGTAGCAAATAAAACCCACAAAGTTTACTTTCTTCAGTATCAAGGTATCATCATCAATTTTACATTTGTGATCACAACCCTTCTGCATTTGTCCTGTAATCTGAATTTGTGTCTTATTAATTGGTGTTGTGTTTCTTTGAACCATTTTACTGTCATTTCTGTGATTGGTTTCTCTTACTTTCTTTAGAGCTTCTGCATATGATACCTTATTCAGAAACCTAACTTTCTGGGCTTCTCTGGCTTCTCTTTGTACTTCACATCCTCCAAAGGCTGCACTATGCTCTCCTCCACAGTTACAGCATTTAATCTTTGCATCTTTTTCACATTTACCATACTCGTGCTGACCTCCACATCTAGCACACCTTAGCTTTCCTTTGCACTGCTGTGCTGTGTGCCCCATTCTCTGGCATTTGTAACATCTGAGAGGTTTAGGAATATACTCTCTCACACTGTAATTCATATATCCCATTTGCACTGCCTTCGGGAGGGTTCTCTCGAATTGAACTACCACAGATAATGTTTCTTTTAATGTTCCATCTCGTTTAGTTTTTAGCCGTGTAGCCTCAACTATTTTGCCTCCCTGTATCTCTTTTTTGACGTCGTCCATTGACATACTCAATGGGACTCCTGAGATAACTCCTCTCACCTTTGCCATTGCTCCAGGGATGTGAGCCTTCATCCTTTCCCCTTGTAGTGAGGACATACTAAGAATTTTTTCTTGTTGTTGTTTATTGGTTGCATGAATCAGTATTCTTTTATTATTCATAAACCTTGCAAATTTAATTTTACCAATCTCCTTCTCGATCGCCTTGGTAAGTTTGATTGGGTGATAGTGTCCACCATCCTGATTAAATTCAATTATAACTTTCCATTCGTTTTCTTGTGCTGACTCTACATTCCCCATTTTTTGTTTCTCATACTGGTTAGCTCTCAGTTTCTTGCTCATGCTTCCCTCACCAGCCTCGCTATGTTCCGACCAACTTTTCCTTCTATTTCTTTCTCTCATAGCCCTTTTCATTTTTGCAGATCTGGATATCATCCAATCCATTTCATCCTCATCTGATTCTGAACTATTTGACATGACGTTACATTCACAGTACAGTTTATGCAGATCCGCCAAAACCAAAAAACAATCAAAATTCCCACGCTCACGCTCCTCTCTCTGTCAGCCGTCCCGCCGCACTTCCTTCCGGTCTCTGATTCCCCTCTGACTCATTTCCGGGAATCGGTCCTTTCAAACAGTTCATTCTACAGAACCAGTGGTCTGTTGCATAACAAACTGCTTTGAGGAATAGTCTTACAAGCTGAAGCTAGTCATGTAATTTTGTTGGGAATAACTTTTTTAAGTCACTCATAAAACTGTAGAATGGTCTAATTGGAATCCAAAAAGTAAGATTCATGATTCGTTCAGAACGACTATTTGAACTGAAAAGAATCGACTCAACAGGACGATTCGCTTAAGAAAAAAAACATAATAGAGGCAATGCTCAAATAATTTATTGTTATTTTTAAAGACTTGCCACATTATTAGGGCCCAAGCCCTGAAAGGGCGAAGGCCCTATTGTTTTCCTTCCGATTATTTTTTATTTTTTTTTTTCTTTTATTTTTCTAACGACTATTCGGGCACTTTTGGGGCCCTTAACATGCTCGAAAACTCTTGAAACTTTGCACACGGGTCAGAACCCGCGGCCATCAGAGCCGGGCTGAAGCTGGTACCCGGGCGTGGCAGGGGGGCTCGACAGCGCCCCCTGGAACGGGGTCCGAACACTTGGTCCATAAATCAAACACGCTTGCATGTAATAATATGAAACTCGGTACACATGTTGATCTCATCGTTTCATCTATACCTCGCGCTTTTACTTTTTACCCCAGCCCAACAGGAAGTCGGCTATTTAGGGTTGTTCGTAAAACACTCGCAATGGAATTTTTAATACTCCTCCTAGAGCTTTGATCCAAATTCGACGAAACTCGGTCAGCGTGAAGTCAAGACATTGAGGATGAAAGTTTGCGAGGGGATTTTTGATATCTGGAACGGTTTGGCCGTGGCGAGGAAACAAAATTATGGCGAGAAACGTGAAACAGGAAGTGTATCGTAACTTCAGCACACATCAACCGATCTTGATGAAACTTCAGCAGTGTGTTCGCTGTAAGAGGACGATCACATGGATGTGACTATTGCGAGTCAAAGTTATAGCGCCACCAACTGGTAGCAGGAAGTGTGTCATTTTCAAAATGCTTTGATATCACCCTTTTATTTTTACCCGATTTGCTTCAAACTTCATCTGTATAATGTAAACATACGGCAGATGTAGACCTGTGAATGGATTCTTGATATCTTTGAAACTGTTGCCGTGGCAACGCATCAAACTTTACCATTCTTTTAGGATGCTTTTGAGACTCTTAGCATGCTTCAAATTGCATGAAACTCGACAGACACATCACATTTATTAGCCAGTAGACATGTGCAACGTTTCAGAAACGGGTGTGGTGAGGGCTCAGTAGCGCCACCTTTTGACAAAAGTGGGGTTGTTAGTTTTATCTACAGTTACAAAAATCAGTATGTATATTGTACTCCTCGAGCCGGACAACTTTCTAATTGACACTCATTAGCTAGGACCCACAGAAAGTCAGATATGTTTGTTTGAATATAGAGAAAATCTCAGAATTTTGCCAGTGTCTCAGTGTCTCTCTGTGTGAGTGAGAGGAGGGGCGCCTGTCAGGTTAATTTTAACCCTTTATTTGCTGTGTGCAACTTCTCTGCCATTTTTGGGGGCCTTAACATCCTCTAAAACTCTTGAAACTTTGCACACGGGTCAGAACCCATGGCCATCAGGGCCGGGCTGAAGCTGGTAACCGGGCGTGGCAGGGCGGCTCGACAGCGCCCCCTGGACTGGGATTCGAAAATTTGTCCATAAATCAAACACACTTGCATGAATTAATATGAAACTCGGTACAATTAAAGATCACATCAGGCCAAACAACTTTCGTGCTCTAAGTTTTAAGAAGGAAGTTGGGAATTATGGGTTGTTTGAATAATTCTCCTAGGAGAAATACATCAAATTACAACGCATGTGTTTACCAATCACAACCAAACTCGGTGTGCATGAAGTCAAGACATTGAGGATGCTCAATTCCGGACGGATTTTTGATATCTCGAACGGTCTGGCCGTGACGAGGAAATGAATTTTATGACTAAAAAAGGACACATAAAGTGTGTTATAACTTTGCTCATTTTACCTACAGTTACAAAACTTTCCACGTATATTGTTCTCGTCAAGCCGATCAACTTTCCAATTTAAAGTCATTCGCTCTGAGCAACAGAAATTCAGATATTGTAGTTTGAATGGATTTATTTCCCCTGCGATTCACTCTCTCTCTCTCTCTCTCTCTCTCTCTCTCTGTGTGTGTGTGGGTGTGTGTGTCTGTGTGGGGAGGGGAGGGCTGTTGTCTGTGTTTGTGTGTGTGTGTGTGTGTGTGTGTGTGTGTGTGTGTGTGTGTGTGTGTGTGTGTGTGTGTGTGTGTGCATGTGCGTGTGTGTGTGGGGGGAGGGGAGGGCTGTTGTCTGTGTTTATGTATGTTTGAACCACACACTGTGGCTGGCTGCGATTTTTCCTATAAGTCCTTGTCTCTAAGTCCTTGTCTTTTTGCATAACAATTTTGTATTTTTTTTAAATGACAAAATAGGCATATAACCCCCATCTTTTAAATGTATAGTTTGCTTTAAATAAAAGTAAGATTGTATTTGTAATTGAAGCTGAATGAATTTAAAATTCTTGTGCTATATTTCAATATATTTGTTTTCCTTAAGATTTTAAAACACTAACTTCATTCTTTTCTGAATTACAAATATTTGTTTCTGTATAAAATAATACTCTGACTAAAAACACATTTGATGTTTCTTTTTGTATTTTTATTTACATGTATTTATGTATGTGTGTGTGTGTGTGTGTGTGTGTGTATAAAGTGCAGGTTTTTTGAGATAAAGTAGAATTTCTATATGTAACGGTTACCAGCTGGAGTGCCCTCTTGAGCCACCAGAGGGCACTCCAGATAAGACTATGTTTCACACAAACTACGTTTCCCAGAACTCACTGCCCGGACTCATCATCACTGATCACATCCACCTGTACCTCATTCACTGATTGCATTCACCTGTCTCATCATCCTGTTAGTCTGGCTATATATACCTTGTTCATTCAGTCACTCACCGCGAAGTCTTGTTTAAGTGTTACACTGCATTTCTGAGCGTTTTCCGTGTTTGTTTTCTGGTTTTTGACGTTGGATTGTTCTTGGATTTTGATTACTGCTGCCTGCCCTGACCTCTGCCTGTTTCCCGGATTCCCACTGTGTATTCTCCATTGTCCTGTCTGCTAATTCTCGACCCTGCCTGTACGACTAATCTTAAATAAAGCTGCATTTGGATCTTCATCTCCAAGTCTCGGAGCAGTTCTTAACAGAAGACTTCGCCACACCGAGATCCAGCAGCCATGCCAACAAGAAGCCCAGACGTCCAGATCTTGCGTCTCCGTCAGGAGAATCGGTCCGTCGAGGACTATGTTTCTGAGTTCATTGAACTGGCCCATTTCGCCTCAATGAGCACAGAGTGTTTAATGATCTTTTTCCGAGGAGGACTCTCTGAACCACTCAGTTCACTCATGCCCTTACACAATCGTCACGGGACATTAGAGGACTATATTAACCAGGCCCTTTTGCTAAGCGGTTCCTTGTTTACTGTGGGCGTTGTAGAGAAGGAGCTCCATGAACCCGTGGTATCTACTCAACCAGAGCTTCACGTTATGCCAGAGCTTCATGCCGAGCCCGCGCTCACCGTCAGCTCTGCCGAGCCCGCGCTCACCGTCAGCCCTGCCGAGCCCGCGCTCACCGTCAGCCCTGCCGAGCCCGCGCTCACCGTCAGCCCTGCCGAGCCTGCGCTCACCTTCCAGCCAGAGTCTCGTCCCGCCGAGACAGCCCAGCCAGAGTCTCGTCCCGCCGAGACAGCCCAGCCAGAGTCTCGTCCCGCCGAGACAGCCCAGCCAGAGTCTCGTCCCGCCGAGACAGCCCAGCCAGAGTCTCGTCCCGCCGAGACAGCCCAGCCAGAGTCTCGTCCCGCCGAGACAGCCCAGCCAGAGTCTCGTCCCGCCGAGACAGCCCAGCCAGAGTCTCGTCCCGCCGAGACAGCCCAGCCAGAGTCTCGTCCCGCCGAGACAGCCCAGCCAGAGTTCCATGTCAGCCCTGCCGAGACAGAGACGCTTCACGTCACTTCTGCCGAGCCAGAGACGCTCCACGTCACTTCTGCCGAGCCAGTGTCTCCGGACAAGATGGCCGCCTCCGAGCCAGTGTCTCCGGACAAGATGGCCGCCTCCGAGCCAGTGTCTCCGGACAAGATGGCCGCCTCCGAGCCAGTGTCTCCGGACAAGATGGCCGCCTCCGAGCCAGTGTCTCCGGACAAGATGGCCGCCTCCGAGCCAGTGTTTCCGGACAAGATGGCCGCCTCCGAGCCAGTGTCTCCGGACAAGATGGCCGCCTCCGAGCCAGTGTCTCCGGACAAGATGGCCGCCTCCGAGCCAGTGTCTCCGGACAAGATGGCCGCCTCCGAGCCAGTGTCTCCGGACAAGATGGCCGATCCAGTGTTTCCGGACAAGAGGGCCGATCCAGTGTCTCCGGACAAGATGGCCGATCCAGTGTCTCCGGACAAGATGGCCGATCCAGTGTCTCCGGACAAGATGGCCGATCCAGTGTCTGCTCCCGATCCAGTGTTTGTTTCTGTGTCTGTGTCTGTCCTTGTGACCATTTCTGTTGTAGTGTCTGTTCCTGAGCCAGTGCCTGGTCCTGAGAGGGCATCACCGCCGTGGCCGCCCGAGGGGTCTTCGCCGCCGTGGCCGCCCGAGGGGTCTTCGCCGCCGTGGCCGCCCGAGGGGTCCTTGCCACCGTGGCCTCCCGAGGGGTCTTCGCCGCCGTGGCCTCCCGAGGGGTCTTCGCCGGCGTGGCCGCCCGAGGGGTCTCCGCCGCCTTGGCCTCCCTTACAACCTGCTCCGCCCTGGCCGCCTGCACAGCCTGCTCCGACCTGGTCGCCTCCACAGCCAGCTCCGCCGCAGTCTCCAGGTCCTCTTCCGCTCCACGGGCCTGGCCCTCCATCCCGCCCCCAGATCCGCCTCCCTCCTGGACATTTTGAGGAGCGTCTGGAATCCGCTCCTTAAAGGGGGGGCTATGTAACGGTTACCAGCTGGAGTGCCCTCTTGAGCCACCAGAGGGCACTCCAGATAAGACTATGTTTCACACAAACTACGTTTCCCAGAACTCACTGCCCGGACTCATCATCACTGATCACATCCACCTGTACCTCATTCACTGATTGCATTCACCTGTCTCATCATCCTGTTAGTCTGGCTATATATACCTTGTTCATTCAGTCACTCACCGCGAAGTCTTGTTTAAGTGTTACACTGCATTTCTGAGCGTTTTCCGTGTTTGTTTTCTGGTTTTTGACGTTGGATTGTTCTTGGATTTTGATTACTGCTGCCTGCCCTGACCTCTGCCTGTTTCCCGGATTCCCACTGTGTATTCTCCATTGTCCTGTCTGCTAATTCTCGACCCTGCCTGTACGACTAATCTTAAATAAAGCTGCATTTGGATCTTCATCTCCAAGTCTCGGAGCAGTTCGTAACACTATAACTGTGTTGAACTGATAAATCACTCTTTTTTTTTTCTTTTTTTTTTAACCTTTATTTATCCAGGTAAAATGTTTGAGAACCACTTCTCATTTACAAACATGACCTGGCCAAGAGGCTACAGGAAAAAATAAGAACATAATGTACAGCTGTACATAGTCAAACACATAACACTTAGAACAAGCAGCTAAATAAAAATAAAAAAGACAACAAAGAGGAAAAAGAAAACGAATAGAGTGCTTAAATAAGTGTGTAAATATGGTTCATGATTGTCAGCAGGAACAAGAGTCAACTATGTAATTTTCGAGGTTTTGCTTAAAGGTGGAGATTGGGATCAGAGATGTAAGTTTCAGGGTATTTTGTAGTATGTTCCAGTCGTGTACTGATGCAAAGCGGAAGGCATTATGTCCAAAGGTAGTAGAAGTAGGGGGGATACTAAATTTAATCAAATTACTTGATCTTGTGTGATAGGTGTTATAAGCGGCATGAAATAGGGATGACAAATAGAGAGGTGCCTTGCCCAGAATTGTATATATGAAGAGAAACCAATGATGGAGCCGCCGGGTATGAAGGGAGGGCCAACCCACCAGTTTATACAGGTCGCAGTGATGAGTGTGATAGGGTGCATTAGTGGCAAAACGGATGGCTGAATGATGGATTGTGTCAAGTTTTTTTAGAGCTGTGTTTGGTGCCACTCTTGTGTGTGTTAAACACAATCTACTTAATACAGACAACTTCATTATAAAGATAAATAACAAATCCAAAAAAATATATGATTATAATCTATGACAAAAAAAGCCATTACAAACTATATTAGTGGTAAATACACATTGCTCTTTGTATTGTTGTAAAATACATTCATGAAAAACAAGATAACAAAAATCAAAAAGATAAATTATTTTAGATAGAGCCATGGCTGCTATAAAATTGAGACAACATGTTTTAAATGTATAGCAGAGATGTTAAATGAGGCAGCAACATACAAACTTTCTAGAACAACATGGACCTGGACCTGGATAGCTGGTTTTTATGGAGGACAGTGAAGAGGAAGAGGGTGCAAATCAAACAGCTCATTCTCAGACTACACAGCAAACAGCTTAAGTTTTTAGTGCTTTGTTTGAGGTTTTTAGTGCTCTGTCCTATCTTTTATCAACACATAATAGATAGAACAGAACAAGAAAGGCAATTAATAATCTGTCATTGCATTATGATATGAAAGGCTCAGTACAGTGTGGCACAAAACGCTTATGCGCATCCCGAGTGGAGAATGATGCGCTTAAAGCCACATGGAGTTACAGCGCACAGCGCATCGAGTCCGCATTGATGCAAGCTCTACAATACACTTCTTTTCGACAGTCAAAGTGGGGGTTACGTTTTTGCACGTCATACAGAATAACCCTAAAGGCACCAAGGTGGCGGTGCCACCGGCTTTATATTAAATATAAATATAGCTGTGAGCAGCGATAAAGGGCCAAAGCCGGCGGTACCACCATCCCGGTGCCTTTAGGTAACTAAAGGCATCAGGGTTGCGGTGCCACCGGCTTGGGCCCGCAATCGCTGCTCGCAGCTATATTGTTACCTTTAACATGCTACACGGACACACCGCTAATATTGTTACAGAAATGACTGTGATAGTTCAGTTCATGTAGAACTTGTACGCACACACACACACACACACACACACACACACACACACACACACACTTTAGCCAGCCCAGCAGAGGGCGTTGCGATTCTATTCTGCTGTAAAGATGCTGAATTTTGTGTTATTTCATGATCATGTCCAACATTACTCCACCTGTCGCTGCAAACAGTCCCTAACCCAAGAGTAGATAGGACATACTTTTAACAGTTGTGAAGTAATCACTTGTTCAAAAGAAGTAGCTTACATGCAATTTCAGACGCAGCTAATGAGATTAATAGAATTTAGGCCCAGAATGCATTGCAACAACCTCCAAAAAATCCTCCCAAGATGGCAGACAAAGTATAAGAAGTGTTTTTATAATAATTCACCCAATGCCAAAAATACAATAGACTATTAAATTATAATGTTTATTAGAAAATTGCTTGTTATCTTAGTAACATGCTACTGCATTGGAATCAACACTGAGTCGAGCCTCTGATGCAAAGCCTGCGGGGAACGCTATTTGTTTGACTAATTAGCACTGTCAGGTATTAAGCTAACAAAGCTGGCAAAGTGCTAGCATTGCTAAGTTTGTTGATCATGTAACCTTGTATTATGTTTTTTTTTATTATTATCTTTTGTTCTATTTTCACAATTAGCCTACATTTTCCAAACTCTTAGTACTAAAATACAGATCATCAAAAGCACTTTTTCACACACACACCGGAAGTGAGAGAGAGAGAGAGATGCATCAACAGACAGATGGCATCAAATCCTCAAGTCTGTGTCATACTTTAGCACACCTTATGATAACACACTATATAACATAATGGATTCAATTACATAAGCCTGTAATTACTTAAGAAACAAGTTTGTTTTGATACCCAGATAACAGTTTGGACAGAGACTGTCCCGCTGGATAGGGTACATGATAGCGCTAGCGCTAGCTCACAGGTCCCTGGACTAGCAGGATCCATCACTGACATCTGCTCGACATCATGTGACATCTTTATCAGGTTATATAACTCTGGCCCCGTTCACAGCTGGTTTTAAGATGTGTTTCGGTCGATCGGATCATGAGTGGACGATGCTAAAAGCTGGTGTCTAACACATTTAGAGCTTGTCCACTTTCGAAGACTTCCAGAGGTGTTGTTGTTGTTGTTGTTGTTTCTCCATCAGATCGAAAGATCTTAAAAAGCCCCTACATTCCCCCACCCATAGACCCTCACCTCTAAGAAATCAGGACAGAAGTGGGTGAAAGTGGACAGAAGAGACGGATTAAAGGGTTAGTTCACCCAAAAATGAAAATTCTGTCAGTATTTACTCACCCTCATGTTGTTCCAACCCAGTAAGACCTTTGTTCATCTTTGAACACAAATTAAGATATTTAAGATATTAAGATCGCTCCTGCATACTAGTCCATAGGCTTCTTGAGGGAATGACTCTTGCTGGCATCCAAAAGTCATTAAAAGACATCGTTAAAATAGTCCAAGTGACTACAGGGGCTCAATCTTAAGTTTATCAAACAACGAGAACACTTTTTGAGCGCAAAAAAACAACAAAAATAACGACTTTATTTCAACTATTGGTTTAATTCTCCCTCTGCGCGAGTCAGGTTACTAGTTTAATAGCGTAAGCTTCTGTTATTGTACGTCACACGCATCACACACACATGACCAGCGTCGGCCAATAGTGAGCCTTCGTGTGACGTAGCTTTACGCAATCACACTACGTTAACTGACTACAGGCCCATGGAGAAGGAAATACATATTTGAAATAAAGTCGTTATTTTTGTTTGTTTTGGCGCACAAAAGTGTTCTCGTCGTTTGATAAAGTTAAAATTGAGCCCCTGTAGTCACTTGGACTATTTTAACGAAGTCTTTAATAACTTTTCGAGGCCGACAAGTGTCATTCCCTCAAGAAGCCTATGGACTGTAGGCTATGCAGGAGCGATCTTAATATCTTAAATATCTTAATTTGTGTTGAAGATGAACGAAGGTCTTACGGGGTTGGAACAACATGAGGGTGAGTAAATACTGACAGAATTTTCATTTTTTGGTGAACTAACCCTTTAAAACACCAGGTCTAAACGGGACTGAGTCTCCATCGTCCACATCGTTCCCCATCTTAATTCCAGGTGTAAACAGGGCCTTAGACGTCCCGCCCCTCAGACAGCCTAAACCAGTCTGCACTAGTTGTACGGCACACTATTAAATCGCGTTCCCCATATGGTGTGCGTCAGAAACGGACACAATGCGAGAGAAGTATTGTGTGTTTAAGCCCTCATGTTTGCCATGTGTCTTGGTCAAGTTTTATTTGTGTAATCACTGTCTGGTAAGCTCCGTGTGCATGTCACGCTTTTGTTTTGTTTGTTCACGTTATCCTAAATAAACTGCACTTGGGTTCTCATCTACACTTGCCCCCAGTGGACTTCCTTACAATGATAAACGATCCATGCCAGAACATCGTCACACCATGTCCTGTTTCTTCACTGTCGTGTTGGTTTGCAGTCGTCAGACGTGACCCGCAGTCCTGACATCGTGGACAATGAACTGCAGATTTTAAACCACATAATCTCTTAGCAACTGGTCAACATTGCCGTAAAGATGTTATTATTAGTGATAGTTGCTGAGGCGAGGAACCAGGAACATGTAATGAGAAGGTAAATAGGGTTCATTTTCATTGTTCAAGAAACACTGGCAAACCATTAGTCATTTTGGCTATTTATGATGGCAGGAACAATCGTCAGTGTGTGAGTAACACTGATCAGAGAAGTAATATGGTGTTGCTAAGAGACTCCTCCGTCCTGGTCTCATGAACACCTGGAGTCTCTTCGGATCAATCCGCTCTGGTTGCCAGGAGCGTGAAGAGTGACACGCGTTTGCTGGAGGGGGTGAAACTGCCATCTGAAACTCCTCCAATCAGAGTGTGAGGACCTTTCAGTGTGGAAAGAGTGCTGTCTACCTACCCAGAATCCACTGCTGTGATGGTTGTCAGGGCATCCCTGTACGGTTGCTAGGTGTTCTGAGTGGTTTTAGCATGTTGCTATGAGGTTGCTAGGGTGTTCTGAATGGTTCTTTGGGCATTGTATATTGTGGGCCTGTAAAAAAAACTCCCATGATCTTTCTGTCATCTCCTAACCGCACTGTGTGGTGGCTAGGGGCTGTAGGTGTTGTTAAGGTGTCACTCTGTGCTTACTAAATAGTTGCTAGGTTGTTGCCACGGCATCGCTGTGTAGTTACTAGAGTTCTTTCCAACATGTTTCTATGTGGTCTTCGGGTTCTGGGTGGTTGCTAGGGCATTGCTATGTGGTTTCTAGGGTGTTCTGGCGGTTGCCAGGGTGTTGATACATGGTTGCTAAGTCTTTTGAGCTGTGAACATGCTGCTATGTGGTTTACAGGGCATTCTGGGTGGTTTCCAGGGCTTCGCAATGCAGCTGCTAGTTGTTCTGATCCGTTTTTAGCAGGTCACTGTTTAGATGTTAAAGTATTGTGGATGGTTGCTAGGGCATTTCTTGACGGTTGCTAGGGTATTGTTTGCTTGTAAAAAAAACTCACTGTGATGATGTTGTAAGTTGTTTACAGGGCATCACCATGGTTGATAGGTGTTCTGGGTCCTCAGTAAAGTTTTGCTATATTGTTGCTATGACGTTGCTAGGTAGTTGCCAACGCATTGGTGTTCTCGGGGTGGTTGCCAGGGAATTGCAATATTCGTTTTGTATGTATGCTGTTTGTATGTACGGATTTTGCACGTTGTCCAAGACAAATTTCCCAGCAATGGGACTAATAAAGTATAAAAAAGTAATATTGCTGTGGTGTTCTGGTTTGTTGCTAGGATGTTGCTTTGTGGTTGTGAGGGGTTCTGAATGTTTTCAACACACTGTCATGTGGTTGCCAGGGCGTCACTATGAATTTACTAAATGTAATTTTTTTAACATGTTTTAATGTTTCATGTTATAGGTGGTTGCTAGGGCATTGCTATGTGGTTTCTAGGGTGTTCTGGCGGTTGCCAGGGTGTTGATACATGGTTGCTAAGTCTTTTGAGCTGTGAACATGCTGCTATGTGGTTTACAGGGCATTCTGGGTGGTTTCCAGGGCTTCGCAATGCAGATGCTAGTTGTTCTGATCCGTTTTTAGCAGGTCACTGTTTAGATGTTAAAGTATTGTGGATGGTTGCTAGGGCATTTCTAGACGGTTGCTAGGGTATTGTTTGCTTGTAAAAAAACTCACTGTGATGATTTTTGGATGATGTAAGTTGTTTCCAGGGCATCACCATGGTTTATACAGTAGGTGTTCTGGGTCCTAAGTAAAGTATTGCTATGTGGTTGCTAGGTAGTTGCCAAGGCATTGGTGTTCCCAGGGTGGTTGCCAGGGAATTTCAATATTGCTATGGTGTTCTGGTTTGTTGCTAGGATGTTGCTTTGTGGTTGTGAGGGGTTCTGAATGTTTTCAACGCACTGTCATGTGGTTGCCAGGGCGTCACTATGAAATTACTAAATGTATTTTTTTAACATGTTTTAATGTTTCATGTTCTATGTGGTTGCTAGGGCATTTCTATGTGGTTGCTAGGGTGTTCTGGAGTTTACTATGGCATTGCTAGGGGGTTGAAGGTGGTTGCCTTGAGTCCCTCCTTTAATGAATGTTAGACACGTTCAGTTTGAGCTGCTTGCACATCTTCTATTAGCCACCCAACTTATTATCATAAAGGTCAAAGCGAGACATTGATCTTCAGTACGAGCCAGATCAGCACACTTACCCTGATGAATGTCCAGTGAGGAGAGATGTGACATGTCATTTGATTTCATGATTTCAGAAAATATGACCAGAACAAGTTTGTTTTTCATAATCAGTTTAAGCAGATCGTACAGATTCACACAAATTAGCCACCGATTCTCCAAAACGGAAATGATAAGGGATAGCCATTGTTTTTGCAATAGCACGTGATGTGGTGGTTAAGCTTCACATACAATCTTTTAATCAATCATGCTGAATTGTCCACACTCAGCTGCGTGATAATTATAGATCTGCAATCAAAATGACAAGGCCGCCCGGTCAGCATCCGATGCGTAGCGCTAAACCTTTTATTTCTGACTCGATAAAGAAAGTTATGCGACCTCTCGACTGTTCAATTCAATCCTATTTTAGTCAGAGAGCCTCTTTCAATGGTTTGAAGCACCCATAAAGAAAAGAGTTGGCCGTGAAACACTGAGCCCATGGCAACAGTAGCTAAGGGGGCGTTCTCAAAGGGAAGACGACTCGATGGACCTGAGAGCAAATCTCAGAAACCAGAGAGAACAGACCTGACACTGATCAGGCACACGATCACATAAATCATTACTTAAACTGTTTGGATATAGGTTTACTCAATTAAATGGGCCTAGTCAGGTTTAGTTACTCATAGGCCTATATATTCAATTCAATTTATTTATGAAGCACATTTAAAACAAACATAGAAAAACAAAATAAGAGCAAAAACGCTCAAACAATAATTAGTATTTAATATTTATTTATATTCAATATGAAGTCCTGTCCTGATGGGTGGAGGTTGTACAGTAAGGCAGACAGTAAGTTATAGTTTCTTGATCTATAAGCAATCTGGATGGATTGTGGAAAACATTTAAATCAGAAAGATATTTGGGAGCTAGATTGTTGAGAGCTTTGTTCAGAAATAGTCCCATTTTAAAACGGCTTCGATATCTCACCGGCAGCCAGTGCAGAGAGCGTTAAATCGGTGTCATTCGATCTCGTTTGTGGCTTCCCGTGAGCATGAGCAAGGTTTGTTTGTCTAACTTCAGACCACTATCCTAAATGTTTAGCATCAGAGGTGCGGCGGGAGGGTGCCAAGATTGATAGCATTTCCATCCCTGTGATCTTAATTGCATAATTAGTGTTTTGTCATTGTTGAGTAGATTAGACTGTTGGTGAGACACAGTTCGAGTTCATGAAGAGAGGCTTCCTTTGACCGCATAGTATAATGAAAATAGTAGCGGTCCCAAGATCGAACCCTGTGGTACACCACAAGTGAGATAGGTCGTCGAGGATGAGTGGACACCTAAACTTATAGGAAAACTTCTATTAGACATAAAAAAAGACTGGAACCCTTCAGTGCCGTACCTGTGGTCCCGATAGAGCAGTCCTGGCGAGGTAAAAGAGCCTGCGGTCCACAAACTCAAAAGCCAATCTCAAATCCAGAAGCACTCGAATTTCCCAGAATTTTTTTTAATAAAAAATATTCTTTATTGTCCCTAATGGGAAATTGGTTGTGGATTTGATAATCAACATTTCTACATCATCCGTCACACCTAGAATTATTCTAAAATCACATTCACAAAAATGTACACACATCATATGACTTTCACGTACATTCACCACACACGTGGGCTGCCGCAATAGGATTATTAAATTTGACTAGTCCTTATATAACTGTTTAATTGATACCAGCACAAATGAATTGTTAAACCTGTTCTGTCCCAGTGTAGGGCTGAGCCCCAGCTAACAAAGTTAGGTTCTGAGAACGTTTTTCTAACGTTCCATTTTGGTTGTGGGAACGTTAATTTCAAATGTTCTAAAAACGTGGAAATGTCCAGTTTGCTTAACGTTGCTGGAACGGTGTCTTAATGTTTGCAGAACGTTGCTGGAACGTTAGCATAATGTTGTTAGAACGTTATCCTAAGGTTAGCATAATGTTGCTGGAACGTTATGAGAACGTTTATCAAACACAAATAACGTGATAAAGACGTTCCGATAACGTTGTTCTAAGAACGTTTTTTATCAACGTAATGAGAACGTTCATCAAATACAAATAACGCGATAAAGACGTTCCAAGAACGTTGTTCTAAGAACGTTTTCTCTCAACGTTACAAGAACGTTAATAACGTTATATGAACGTTCCGAAAACAATATTTTAATAACGTTTTGTCCTAACATTTACACAACTTTTAAAGAACGTTAGTGAATGTTCTGGGAACGTTCCCTGTTAGCTGGGCAGGAGAACTCTTTAACCCCGGCACACCGGGGCATAACCTCATACTATAGAAAGGCTTTTACAACTTCGTCTGCACAACGGTGCGATATTCGTTATACGTTCTCTATACAGTTTGCCTGCTTTAAAGGCTTTGAGAATCCTTCCTTTTATCACTGATGCTGTTGAAAGCCAAGTGATTATAACTTTCGTTATCTAAGCGTTCAGGTTAAATCCTACATCAGTTCTAAGAAAGACCTTTAAAGAATAAGAGGTTAACCACTTTAATGGAGTCAGATTCATTATATTGGAATCAGATAAATATATGAATTATACACGCCATCCTTCAACTGCCTTTTGTTCCGATTATTGGTTCAAAATAGTAATATAAAGAAGCTAATATTTTGCTGATACTCTTCATGAAAAAGGTTTTAAACCAGCAAATTGTTTTGTTATAATGCAATTTACTTCAATGTTTTCAGAACAACGAATAAAACTTCTTTTATTCTCAGACCTTTTAAGTTCATCAATTTGAGGGCAATTTGAGTTGTAACTGAGTTATAGTCTGGCAAAGCATCATAGACAAATTATTTTTTTAACGGACGTCGTGGATAGACCTAAAACCAATCAGAGCAATGAAAGAGATGACGTATGCAGAGCGGTGGAGAAACATCTCCGAGTGTTGTTCTTTGCTCTGGTTTTTAACAAAAAGGAAAGGTTCAAATCGCTTAAAACAGACGTCCTGAACTGGTTGCAGTTCCACTCTGTGTCCATATGAGGGCGTTCACGGGCGGAGTGCAGAATGAATGGAGGTCTATGGAGCAATACCCCTCAAAACACTTCTCGGGATATCATTTTTTGTCTAGCAATTTGAATGTTGTATTCGAAAGGAGATCCAAAGGAATTACACATTGTGTTAGATTTTTTTAGAGTCACTTATTTGCTTTTAAAAAGTCTTTTAAAATGTCAATGACGTCATACACATCGTACGATGGTGCTTCCGCGCATAGACAGACAAGAGAAGCGGCGAAATTTAAAAATACAACTGTTATTCTGTCACGAAATTTAGTTTGAATAGTTTTTCAGTCGACAATGCAGTTGTTCGAATTTGTGCTCAAATTTGTGGTTTATTAATAAAGATAGCGCCTGTTTAAAAATGTCATCTGACGTTGTAAGAGCCAGTCTTTCACCGGGTTCTCAGCACTCATGTAGGCCCTAGGACAGGATATATTAGGCTGCTGTCACTTTAAGACTGATCCAATGTACTGATACGCATGCGTGACACATGTCTGTGCACTAACACCTCACATACAGCGAGTAACAAACTAAGTGCCATTTTGCTTCTTTTTGCAAAGAAACAAAGTCATAATGTGAGATTAAAAGTCACAATTACTTGTTTTATTCCCTAGTGGAAACAAGCGACGGAAACTTGCTTTTATTTGATTAATTCGCCCCCTCAACAACTGTTGTTCCTACTGAATAACGGCTCTTTAGTTTTGGGATCATAAACTGAATCAGTGTGTTTGACCTCACCTCAGGTGTCTAACACACACACACACGTCTGACAGAGGACCACTGCCTTAAAGGGACTGTCATTGATGCATTCACCGTTTATGACTATTACAGATTTTTTCCACTGTTAAATATGCAATTTACAACTCGGCACCGCTGTAAACACTGCAGAATGCAATACACCGTTCCTGATGGAGGCTTGGAAGGTAGAGGAGTAATTTATTACAGTTTAATCTGAGACTGGGTTTCATCGGCTTGACAGTTTTAGCTCTGGAGAATCAATAAAAGCTGGAGTAGCCTAACATCAGGTCTCGAACCCGACGAGCTGACTCTAAAAATAACCTACAGTGGGCCGATGATGTTACAGACACCAGAGACCAACAAAATACTGTGGGACTGCTACGGGAGAATGTTCTTTCTGCATGTATGTTATTGATTCATTAACATAGTGCGCTCATGTTTTTACTCTTGTTTTGTGAAAGATTCCTCTGTTGACATTGTCAAGAAACGCAGTCATTTCTGTGCGGTGTTGACGGATGTTATTAACGGCGTAAGAAACTCTGCATTAAACTCTGTTTAGTGTCTAATGCAGAATAAATGCACTTGAATGCTATTTTTATATTAAATACTCCAAATTCCATATCCTCATTCACCACCATTAGAGTTAAAGGAGAACTCCGGCGAACAATGAACCTTTGGTCTAATAAAACATCGGTACCTAGTCAACCGTTCTCTGTCGTTTATACCACTAACAAGGCTCAAAATAGCCCCACACTCACACAGTAACATAATGAGGGTCCATACATGCAAAACGAAGCATTGAGAACTTTGTAAGTGTACAGACCGTTTATTAAGAAGATACTTTATGAAGACAGTTCACTTCGCGTATACAGACAGGGGCCATCTTAAAAAATAGTCTCGATAAGTCGATCCCTGAACGCCGTTCATACAGTTCAGAAGTTCGCTGAACTTCATAGAGTTCAGATCACTCAGCACGACGTTCGTGGTTTGACTTATCGAGACTATTTTTTAAGATGGCTCCTGTCTGTATATGCGAAGTGAACTGTCTTCATAAAGTATCTTCTTATTAAACGGTCTGTACACTTACAAAGTTCTCAATGCTTCGTTTTGCATCTATGGACCCTCATTATGTTACTGTGGGCCATTTTGAGCCTTGTTAGTGGTATAAACGAGCGATTTCTTTTTACTTAGTCAATGCCCCCATTACTAGCATTATACGCTAAACAGTTTTTAGAGATAAAACTCTTTACATTCGATTATCATGAAAACAAATCTCAGAGAACAGTTGACTTTGTACCGATGTTTTATTAGACCAAAGGTTCATTGTTCGCCGGAGGTCTCCTTTAAGAGTCTACTGTACACGAAAAAGAAATTAATTCTAAAATTAGCTTTATTGAATTTGAAATTTCATGCTTTCACGAGTAGTTTTCCCTAACGTGCTTTATAACCTAGGACATTTCATGAGAAAATGCAGAATTTATGTTTTATGTTTGCTCCATACACAGCTCACAGGCTTATTGCTTTTATAAAACAGTTATACAAATATTTATTTTAATATTTCACAGGTGTAGCCTATGTCTATAGACATGCAGGGCTCAACCAATCAGAATCAGGGACCAAAATATCCGTTTTAACCCTTCGGTACTGTTCGTGTTTCGGTCAAAAATTACAGATTTTTATTTTTCTTTTATTTCAATTAAATGATTGTACTATTTAGTTTGATAATGATTTTATTTTATTTTATATTTTTTATGGTACTAAATTACATTTAGGCTATGCAGTAGGCCTAGTTATAATCCATCTATTCACTTTTTGATAAAATGTACACGTAAACTGTCATAAATCGTGCGTGGATGCGTCGGAGCACAGACTTCAGCTTCTATTTTTTCTTAAAGTTGTAAAATTTAAGATTTATTGTTATGAAAAATTCACAAAATTATTATTTATCAAGTTTTGTAGGCTATTATTCAAATGAAGTATTTCTTTTTTAAATAAAATCATAATAAAATCATATTTTTTATGGGCGCAAATAACAGTGATAAATACGTAAAAACTGACAGCTAAACGGTCCACCCCCAGTGTTTTTGAACTGTCTTCAGTATTCTGCCAAACTCAGTGTTGAATATCAAAATCGCTCGAAAAGCGCATTTACACCGAGCAGGCGTTCTTTTTTCAAAAGTTATTTTTAAAATGCTGAAAACTTTGTATGATTTTCACAGGCAGACACAATGACCTGATGTGCGCTCAGAAAAGAAAGCGACGCGCATCTGTACAGACTGATTTCTACTGAAGAAGGAGAGAGAGAGAGGGAGAGAGAGAGAGAGAGAGAGAGAGAGAGAGAGAGAGAGAGAGAGAGAGAGAGAGAGAGAGAGAGAGAAAGAGAGAGAGAGAGAGTTTGTGTGTGTGTGTGTGTGAGAGAGAGAGAGAGAGAGAGAGAGAGAGAGAGAGAGAGAGAGAGAGAGAGAGAGAGAGAGAGAGAGAGTGTGTGTGTGTGTGTGTTTGTGTGTGTGTGTGGGGGAGAGAGCGAGAGCGCGTTCAGTGTTCACGTGTACCGTGGCAGATCTCCTCCACCGGTGAAGCGCGCGGTCTTGTCTTCATCTGCTCGCGGAATGAGCGCGGAGAGCCCCGCGGATCAGCAGTACCGGACTCTGGCGCTCGACACGGCGCTCGGCACCGGGCTCGCAGTGCTCGTGTACGCGCTGCTGAAGCTGAGCCTCTCCGGGCTCCGCGTGTGGCGCGCACGGGTCTCGGTGCTGGTCGTGGGCGCGGGTCCGGTCGGGCTCACCGCGGCGCTGGTCGCTGTCCGCTCCGGGAAGGTGCTGAAGCTGACGCTGCTGGACGCGCGCTACCGGAGCGCGTTGCTCTGCAGACCGCAGCAAATCGCGCTGGACCCGCGCAGCGTGCGCTTTCTCCTGGACCTCGGCGTGGACTTCGACAACATGGAGGGCTGCTGGCACAACGAGCACTTCTTCACCAAGATCGGCGTGTTTCAGGAGTATCTGCTGAGCATCCTGGAGCAGAACAAGCGGGAGGGGGGCGTCGAAGTCCATCTGGGCACAAAGGTTCGTTTCTCGCAAAACAACCAGAACTACTTCGTAAAGTTAGAACCTGATTATTTTAGTCACCTGCTTGTCCTGACCTACTCATAATTACATGATGCATTAAGCTGATAGATAATGAGCTATAGCTCTGGCCTGATCACACAGCTGGTAAACTAGCTAAGACAAGACAGCTTTTTATTTCATGATGTCACATGTGTAAACATAATGATATGCATGATTCAAAAATGCTTGATATTTGTAAAAAGATATTTATTGTTTACCTTGAAAAGTAGTTTTGAAAAAGTTATTGATGATGAGGATGATGATGACGATGAATACACTCACGTCACGTCTTAAAGGTGCAAGCAAAATAAGTTATTACAGTAACACTTTACTATTCGGCTCATTAGTTAACATTAGATCACTACCTTAGTTAACATGAGCTAAGAATTAACAATACTTCTTCAGCATTTATTAATCTTAATTAATATTATTTTCAACATTTACTAACCAACGGTAGTATTTGTTAACATTTGTTAATGCACTGTGAACTAACATGAACAAACAATGAATAACTGTATTTTTATTAGCTAACATTAACAAAGATGAATAAATACTGTAATGAATGTATTGCTAATGGATAGTTCATGTTAGTTAATGCGTTAATGTTAACTACTGAACCTTATTGTAAAGTTTTACCATTATTACTTATTACTCCATTGATAGTAAGAGGCAATAAATTGAATCAGGTCCGTTTCTCCTCAGAGGTTTATGTTCACACATGTTCAGGTCTGACTGTCACTTACCACACACAGGAAAAGAAATCCAATCGCAGTAGTTTATTTAATAAGGGCAATCCAAAATCGTAGTCTTCCAGGCAGGGGTCAAAATCCAAATAATCAAACCAAACATGAAAAATAAAACTCGAACAAGCTTGAAAACAGACTTCCGAAGTGGTGACATCAAACAACGACTCCGTAGCACATACTGACACAGACAAGAAATATATACATACAGATCTAACAAAGAACTAACAAGGAACAGCTGGGTTCAATGATTACGGGGAACAGCTGAGTGCAATGAACAGTGATTGGTACAGTCAAGGATTGTGGGGAATGCAGTTCATGAAAGGATGACATTGCGGGGAACAATGTCTTGTGGACACCCGTGGAAACACAAACCAGACTCTGTGACATAATAACCCCCCTCCCCTCTACGGAGTGGCTACCAGACGCTCCATGACAACAACTAAAACATAACACAAGAGTTCAGGAGGGAGGTGGAATGGTGGAGGATCAGGGGAAGGGATGGTGGGCCAGGTCCATGAAGGGAAACAGGAACAGGGGTTGATGGTTTAGCCGGGGACCAGGGCGAAACTGAGAGTCTATCGGGCGACCAGGGCAAAACAGCGAGTCCATCGGGCGGCGAGGGCGAAGGAGAAGACATTCCATTGGGCAGCCAGGATGGTGAAGACCCCTTGGGCGGCCAGGGTGGTGACGTCACCTCGGCATGGCCATGGCAGAGGCTCTGGAACAGACAGAACTGCCCCCCTCGGCTCTGGAACAGACACTGGCACTGGCTCCCAGCTCAGGAACAGCAGATACCGGCATGTCCAGGATCCGAGCCAGACGTTTCAAGTAGTCCATAAGTGTATCTGTGGCCACACGAATGGCCATGTCCTGATCTGGACAGACGGGACATGAACAGTCTCTGGCTGGGTAGACGGGACGTGAACAGTCTCTGGCTGGGTAGACGGGACGTGAACAGTCTCTGGCTGGGTAAACGGGACGTGAACAGTCTCTGGCTGGGTAGACGGGACGTGAACAGTCTCTGGCTGGGTAGACGGGACATGAATAGTCTCTGGCTGGGTAGACGGGACGTGAATAGTCTCTGGCTGGGTAGACGGGACGTGAATAGTCTCTGACTGGGTAGACGGGACGTGAATAGTCTCTGGCTGGGTAGACGGGACGTGAATAGTCTCTGGCTGGGTAGACGGGACGTGAATAGTCTCTGGCTGGGTAGACGGGACGTGAATAGTCTCTGACTGGGCAGACGGGACATGAACAGTCTCTGCCTGGGCAGACGGGACGTGAATAGTCTCTGGCTGGGTAGACGGGACGTGAATAGTCTCTGGCTGGGTAGACGGGACGTGAATAGTCTCTGGCTGGGCAGACGGGACGTGAATAGTCTCTGGCTGGGTAGACGGGACGTGAATAGTCTCTGACTGGGCAGACGGGACGTGAATAGTCTCTGGCTGGGTAGACGGGACGTGAATAGTCTCTGACTGGGCAGACGGGACATGAACAGTCTCTGCCTGGGCAGACGGGACGTGAATAGTCTCTGGCTGGGTAGACGGGACGTGAATAGTCTCTGGCTGGGTAGACGGGACGTAAATAGTCTCTGACTGGGTAGACGGGACGTGAATAGTCTCTGGCTGGGTAGACGGGACGTGAATAGTCTCTGACTGGGCAGACGGGACGTGAATAGTCTCTGGCTGGGTAGACGGGACGTGAATAGTCTCTGGCTGGGTAGACGGGACGTGAATAGTCTCTGACTGGGCAGACGGGACGTGAATAGTCTCTGGCTGGGTAGACGGGACGTGAATAGTCTCTGACTGGGCAGACGGGACGTGAATAGTCTCTGGCTGGGTAGACGGGACGTGAATAGTCTCTGGCTGGGTAGACGGGACGTGAATAGTCTCTGGCTGGGCAGACGGGACGTGAATAGTCTCTGGCTGGGTAGACGGGACGTGAATAGTCTCTGACTGGGCAGACGGGACGTGAATAGTCTCTGGCTGGGTAGACGGGACGTGAATAGTCTCTGGCTGGGTAGACGGGACGTGAATAGTCTCTGACTGGGCAGACGGGACGTGAATAGTCTCTGGCTGGGTAGACGGGACGTGAATAGTCTCTGACTGGGCAGACGGGACGTGAATAGTCTCTGGCTGGGTAGACGGGACGTGAACAGTCTCTGCCTGGGCAGACGGGACGTGAATAGTCTCTGGCTGGGTAGACGGGACGTGAATAGTCTCTGACTGGGCAGACGGGACGTGAACAGTCTCTGACTGGGCAGACGGGACGTGAATAGTCTCTGACTGGGCAGACGGGACGTGAACAGTCTCTGACTGGGCAGACGGGACATGAACAGTCTCTGCCTGGGCAGACGGGACGTGAATAGTCTCTGGCTGGGTAGACGGGACGTGAATAGTCTCTGACTGGGTAGACGGGACGTGAATAGTCTCTGACTGGGCAGACGGGACGTGAACAGTCTCTGACTGGGCAGACGGGACGTGAATAGTCTCTGACTGGGCAGACGGGACGTGAATAGTCTCTGACTGGGCAGACGGGACGTGAACAGTCTCTGACTGGGCAGACGGGACGTGAATAGTCTCTGACTGGGCAGACGGGACGTGAACAGTCTCTGCCTGGGCAGACGGGATGTGAATAGTCTCTGACTGGGCAGACGGGACGTGAATAGTCTCTGACTGGGCAGACGGGACGTGAATAGTCTCTGACTGGGCAGACGGGACGTGAATAGTCTCTGACTGGGCAGACGGGACGTGAATAGTCTCTGACTGGGCAGACGGGACGTGAACAGTCTCTGACTGGGCAGACGGGACGTGAATAGTCTCTGACTGGGCAGACGGGACGTGAATAGTCTCTGACTGGGCAGACGGGACGTGAATAGTCTCTGGCTGGGTAGACGGGACGTGAATAGTCTCTGACTGGGCAGACGGGACGTGAATAGTCTCTGGCTGGGTAGACGGGACGTGAATAGTCTCTGACTGGGCAGACGGGACGTGAATAGTCTCTGGCTGGGCAGACGGGACGTGAACAGTCTCTGACTGGGCAGACGGGACGTGAATAGTCTCTGACTGGGCAGACGGGACGTGAACAGTCTCTGACTGGGCAGACGGGACGTGAATAGTCTCTGACTGGGCAGACGGGACGTGAACAGTCTCTGACTGGGCAGACGGGACGTGAATAGTCTCTGACTGGGCAGACGGGACGTGAATAGTCTCTGGCTGGGTAGACGGGACGTGAATAGTCTCTGACTGGGCAGACGGGACGTGAACAGTCTCTGCCTGGGCAGACGGGACGTGAATAGTCTCTGACTGGGTAGACGGGACGTGAATAGTCTCTGACTGGGCAGACGGGACGTGAATAGTCTCTGGCTGGGTAGACGGGACGTGAACAGCCTCTGACTGGGCAGACGGAACGTGAACAGTCTCTGCCTGGGTAGACGGGACGTGAATAGTCTCTGACTGGGTAGACGGGACGTGAATAGTCTCTGGCTGGGTAGACGGGACGTGAATAGTCTCTGGCTGGGCAGACGGGAAGTGAACATCTCTCAACCACCTCCTCCGCTGCGGCCTGCACGGGTCCCACGAAACTTGACCAATCAGATCCCCTTAATAAACTCCCTTCTCTCACTCGTGTTCAGGTCTGACTCCTGGGTTTTCTCAGAGGTTTAGAACAGATTTTGCACAGGATTAAACCAATGGATCTCCATCATTAGGTGAAAATTAGAACATTTTTTCATTAAACAGATTTAGTGCCAACTAACTAACTGTCATGTGTCTGTCATATATTGAAGACGTGATCGTATTTAACAGGCATTAATAAGGATAAACCATTGGCCATTCTCTTTTTGCTCTCTCTTTCGCTTTTGTCAAGGCCAACCGTGCTTTATGGTTTGCTCTAAAGTGCTGGATCTTATCTGGGTGTCTGCGTGCTGAACGCGACTCATTTCCAGTCGAGACAGGGGTTTGTGTGGGACTCTTATATTGACCGAGGGACAAGCTATTCGTCACTGAAGCAAAGATTCTTTCAGAGAAAATCAATATCGTTGGTTATTTATTATGCCAGAGATACTGAAGTGTCATTCTAGCATACTATAGACACTATTGCATATGCAGTGATCAAAATTTTTGACAAAAGTGGTCACTTTAATGCACTACATAGAATACTGTATCCCACAATGTAATGCACTCGCATATGACATCACACATCTCGTCATATGATGAAGCTCAAACGTGTGCGTGATGTGGCAACCAACGAGGTTTGATGTGCGACACACACCTGTGTGTGTGTGCCGATCATTGTTAATATGTGACTACATGCCTAAATTAAATCTGTTCATCATTTAAAGGGATCGTATCTCTTCAGAAGCCTTGGATTAAACAGACTGATTCATATATATGTGGAGCTTCTAAGTTCTGTTTACCTGGACTTTCAATGGAAGGACAGAAGCATTTAACACTTTCACCGCCGGCATTGTAAAAAAAGTTGCCAGCCAGCCAAAATTTTCATGGCCCTCAGAATATTTTGTTCTATTAATATCTGAATATGCAATACATCAAAAGAATGTACAGAGCCTCAAATACAAAACAAAACATTATTCTAGCTTAATGCATTATTTTTTTATCAGCACTTTGAAAGTGGGTATGGTTCATTAAAAAAAAAAAAAATTATCCAACACTTTGATGGGATTTAGAACGAAGGGCAACGCTGGGCAGTTTTTATTTAAATGCTGTTGAATGTTGATGATCGCGTTATTTGACATGTGCGTTAGCAACGCTTCTATCACTTGTTTCTGCTTCTTCTCCTGTGTTCTGAGATACTGTACTCTTTGAGAGGATGTGTAATAGCGCCCCCTAAAACACGGAAAGCAGAACACTGCATCAATGGGGGGAAAATATTCATTCAAATATCTTAATTTGTGTATTGAAGGTTAACCAGTCTTATGAGTTTGGAATGACATGAAGGTGAACAAGTTTTTGGCTGAACTAGCCCTTTAAATTCTCAACTTTTCAAGATTGTTCTTTCATTTATGAATTTATTTAATTTTTTATTTGAAATCTAATTAAAAGTAAAAAATAACCACTTTTATTTCCAAAATGATAACAAATGATAACAGGCTTGGGAGTGTTTCCATACGGGCGTACTTTAATTCAGACGAGTGTGCATGGCACCAACACCGTCAAAACTTAAAAGGAAAATAACACAAGCAGTTAAGTCAGATACAAAATAACCCTTTGACAAATGCAAGCTACCATAGCAAGCTAGCATCACATTGATAACAGCATAGCAGGCAACAGCCATCATGAAATTAATCTCATTACCATTTGCATGAACGTATGCAATGAATTAATATGAAACGGTACATTATAATGAACCACATACCTCACTCCGCATATCAAAGAGTGCTAAAGAGTAGTGATCCAGGGGGAGTCTGCCACCATTAACTTAACTTGGACATTAGAGAGCTATCTAGCAACTTCGTAAACTATTCTCAAACTATTACTGCCAATCAAATAATTACAGAGGAATAACACTTCAAAGAAAAAACATTTTAGTTTTAGTTTACAGTAATATTTTCCAACCTCTGACAGACTCTAAACATGCATTGTCTTATATCATGCCTTCTTGCGTTTACCCTTTTTACGAGTGAGCGCGTGCGCATAGAGAAAATAGTCCCCCCAGTGCAGATAGCATGATGTCAAAATAAAAGTCGCATAAAATAAAAATATAAAAAAAGAGGATAATCATAATAAAACACTGCTAATGGTAATCTACATCCGCCATGATGAATGTTTAAGACACTAGCTTTGAAGTGTTTCTTGTTGCATATTGTGTGCATTTCACATAAATATGTTTTTACAGTGAGGAACGAGCTCCAGTTTGAGTAAATGATTTCTCTGGCCTCGGACTCTCTTTATCCCACGTCTCTGATGTATCTAGATGAGCTCACATCCAATAAACCAAGCAGCCTTGAGTTTCATTTCATTTACAGCTATTCTGGGTGACAAGCTGTCGCCTGGTTGAATAAAAGCGTCCTTCTGCTCCGAGGAGAACAAACCACCGATGAGAAACCGAGTCTGTAGCTGTCGCTGTCTGTGCAGATCCACCTTTGATGCTCTTACACAGTCTGAACACACAAGTCTGCTGTTACAGGATGGCTATCCTTCTTCTAACGTTTCATCTTTAAGGCTGAATCCAATCCACTAACAACAACACTAAAAATGTGTATTTTTAAATCCACTTTTCTTATAGATTTACTATTCAGGCAACACTGGTCCAGTTGCATGTATTTGATTTAAAATACTTGGTTAATTTTTTCAAGAGCTGAAGAGCACTGCGTGTGTTGTCGTTTCAATCAGTCACTAAAAAGACACATAGGAGGCATTTATTCAGAAATCTCTTCTAGATTTTAATTTAAAGGGGACCCTTTTACATGGTGTTAAAACAATGTCAAATATTCTCCCATTCCACTCCCATTTTTACTCCCCATAAATTATAAACAGTGTTTCAGAAGCCATTTGCAGTTTCTATGCAGTGTGATGTCACATTGCACAGGCCCCGCCCATAAACAGCTGACAGACTCCGCCCTATTAGCATAGCTCCTCCCCTCAGTGATGTGTACACAGTCCGCCATGTTTATCTCCTATCAGTAGTTATTCATTAAAGAGCAGAAACTTTGTTTTTCTTTTGTTGTTTGATTCATATTTACAGCATATACAGCAGTAAGTCCTGTATATTATGCTGCTGTCACTTTAATACACACATATAGGCTATATATACACATGCGATTTTTTCCCCCGTGCCGTTTACGTTCAGAGACATAACCGACGGTGTTTATGTGAACTTTGTGTGTTTTGACAGTTTAAGCACAATAAGACGCTAAAGAGAACTTTTATACTCACGAGACGCTGCGTCTGACATCCGGCTTTCTGTGCAAATGCTTCGGAAGTGTGCGCTCAGAAAACCATATTTCAGAAGTTTAGACTGATATGACTTATAATAAACCGCAATGGCATGTGAGCATGGCCGCGATAGAGATGATCATCAAAACCAAACAGATGTTTTAATTCTTGGAGTAACTGAGGCACGAGCTGTACAGGCTCCGCCCTTTTCTGGAAAGGGGGCGGGGAGTAGCAGGTCATTTGCATTTAAAGATACATGCACGAAAACAGCATGTTTTCAAAAATGAAACTTCCGATGATGACAACCGAGACTTATATTACATATTGTAGAAAGGGGGCATAATCGGTCCCCAGTAAAAGCACGACTCTTCAGAGGCGTTTGCTCTGGATCTGACAACACCAGAGCGCTGATGTGTGGTTCTCCTGTAGTTCAGTGAGGAGTACCTGAGGAAGATGTCCAGGGCAGAGTGGCCGCGGGTGATCGTGGTCGCTGACGGCTCGTGTGGAGACTCCTGCTCTGTGCTGGGCATCAGCACCGATTACATCGTCGAATCGTGCCACGCTTACGGGGCCAATGCCACGATAGAGAGACTGGACCAGAGACAGGTGAGCTGCAAAAACACGCTCACATACAAGACCTTTAAATGTCATCTCACAAAGTAGCATTTTCAAGTTAAAATGACCATGTATTATGCCTTTTTCTTCCTTTCTTTTTAAATCATTACACCGTATCCCATATTTATATCTCCGTTCCCCTTCTCAAGCTGCGATCCTCAGAAATCTCTCATTGTTTTCTTGAATATTAATGTTAACCTGACAGTCGGTGTTCATGAGGTCATCATGGTCCTACTGGGCTGATTCACTTTATGAATGCTGGGGAGGAAATTAAGCCATTATGAATAATAATCGAGTCTATTTCTGCCACGGGGATGCAGGTGATCCAGCGAGAAGCATGAACTGCACATGTTTCAGTGATGCGGTCTGTAATTGGATTGTTTTTTACACAGGTTTAGAATGATGCTTTGTATAATTGATTTTCTCTCTCTCTCTCTCTCTCGCTTTAGTAAATGGGCTCTGTGTTTGAACAGATGGTAAAGCAGGTTTAGCTAATGCAGATAACGGAGGGCCGCTCGCGTCCCCTGACAGGCTGTTCTGTTAGTCTTTGTTATGTATACAGTAATTCATCAAGCAAGCTTTAGCAACCTTGATAAGGTTCAGAGATAAGCAAGGTTTCAGTCTAATTAGTGTACCTGAAACTTGGCGCTGGATATTGAGGATTCACGGCCATTGACCATAATTTTCATGACCACTTCTATCTCTCTGAGGCTTAATGTTCATGAAATCAAAACTGACAATTTTGGGGGTTTTTTTGGAACATTGCAGTGTTTATTATAAATATTCAAATATTGAAAATCGATCCATGATCCATTCAGCAGTGAGCGTAAATCTGTTCGGACAAGGTCTTGATGGGCAGAACATGTCCTGCTGGATTGTGCTGTACTGATGCTTCTGCCAGCATTATTCAATTGTTTCAGCAAATAGTGCCTGTTGGAAGATTCCCCCCATCAGTCCAATCAAATTTCCTGTCCTCATTTCATCTGACTAAAAGATCTCCAGTTTTGTCCGAGATGGGAAATAGAACAGGCGATTCATCTTTCTACTCTGCAATAATTCATTTGTCAATCATTGGGCTACAGGTATAGTGAAATTTGAATTATACATAAGCTTGAAGGTAAAGATTTGTTCAAACTCTGTTTTCTAGGTTCCCACACCAGAGATCCGTGCTCATAGTCTGTACTTTGACCTGTCGGCGTACGGGCTCGACACCGTGAAGGACCGCCGCAGCTCCGGCCAGCCCGCGGCCAAGCCCGGCTTCCACCTGAAGATATACGGCACCTTCCGGAACCGCTGCATGGCTCTGGCCTGCACTTCCGAAGCGGACTCCAAAATGATGCATTTCCTGCGCCACACGGCCAACTCTTCAGTAAGGCGCCACCATCCCAGCATGCATCTGTTTGTCTTGAAAACTTCAACTTAGGTTCAGGGTATTCTATGCATTCTTAAAGATATTCTGCTCGACCTACTAGCTGACATGACGTCAGTTGGTGTTCAGTGGTGAAACAACATTGAAACAATGTTTGATGTAAAATATTAGGGGTGTGACCGCGATATTAAAATGTGACGAGATACACTCACCTAAAGGATTATTAGGAAAACCAATCAACCAATCACATGGCAGTTACTTCAATGCATTTAGGGGGGTGGTCCTGGTCAAGACAATCTCCTGAACACCAAACTGAATGTCAGAATGGGAAAGAAAGGTGATTTAAGCAATTTTGAGTGTGGCATGGTTGTTGGTGTCTGAGTATTTCACAATCTGCTCAGTTACTGGGATTTTCACACACAACCATTTCTAGGGTTTACAAAGAATGGAGTGAAAAGGGAAAAACATCCAATATGGGTCAGTCCTGTGGGCCAAAATGCCTTGTTGATGCTCGAGGTCAGAGGAGAATGGGCCGACTGATTCAAGCTGATAGAAGAGCAACTTTGACTGAAATAACCACTCGTTACAACCGAGGTATGCAGCAAAGCATTTGTGAAGAAGACACAACACACACAACCTTGAACAGCAGAAGACCCCACCGGGTACCACTCATCTCCACTACAAATAGGAAAAGCTCACCAAAACTGGTCAGTTGAGGACTGGAAAAATGTTGCCTGGTCTGATGAGTCTCGATTTCTGTTGGTAGAGTCAGAATTTGGCGTAAACAGAATGAGAACATGGATCCATCATGCCTTGTTCCCACTGTGCAGGCTGGTGGTGGTGGTGTAATGGTGTGGGGGATGTTTTCTTGGCACACTTTACCCCCTTAGTGCCAATTGGGCATCGTTTAAATGCCACGGCCTACCTGAGCATTGTTTCTGACCATGTCCATCCCTTTACGGCCACCATGTCCCCATCCTCTGATGGCTACTTCCAGCAGGATAATGCAGCATGTCACAAAGCTCGAATCATTTCAAATTGGTTTCTTGAACATGACGATGAGTTGACTGTAGTAAAATGGCCGCCACAGTCACCAGATCTCAACCCAATAGAGCATCTTTGGGATGTGGTGGAACGGGAGCTTCGTGCCCTGGATGTGCATCCCACAAATCTCCATCAACTGCAAGATGCTATCCGATCAATATGGGCCAACATTTCTAAAGAATGCTTTCAGCACCTTGTTGAATCAATGCCACGTAGAATTAAAGCAGGGGGTCAAACACAGTATTAGTATGGAGTTCCTAATAATCCTTTAGGTGAGTGTATATCGCCATGATGGGGTGTGAGAATGAAATTAGCATAGAATATGCCACCACTATGTTACATTACATTACCTCCACTGTCCTTTTGCTTTTTTATAGGAATAACAAAACATTTAATTCAGTTGGATAAGAGTCGCTTCAATTATAAACTAAACGTCTGCTCTGCTCATCCAGCACGAGCTGCAGTCGCACAGTGCAAGAGTCATGTCCACTGATCACATGACGAGAGCGAGGCGAAATGACTGACAAGACTACGGCGGAGGATTCGTTGTGCAACAGAGCCGACGCGTCTGATAAATGTCTTATCTTGTAGAATGCGCTCAGCACCATCGCTCCCTCTACGAGCGATCGGAAATTAAAGTAAGCGACTAAAGTAAAACACGAGATGTGCGCAAATTAGGCTGCAAACAATAGTCTCCCAATATCAAACCATCTCTGGACTGTGTAGTGGAGGCTCTGGTCTCTGTTTGCACTTGAATACTGAGAGTACTTTGGTTATGGTTGAACTTATTGCACTTTTTACAGTGCTTGTATAAGTGTTTGTCTTTTTTTCCAGTCATGAATTTTTGTCATTGAGGAATTCCTAACAATACTGCGCAAAAATCCGTTCTCGTGAACACAATCTCTTGATAGTTGTAAAAGGTTTACAAAATACTTATATCAAAAGTTGTAAACAGAGTCTAAAAATAAGAAAAGAACAGAAATAGCACAAAGATGTGAGCGGTTGAAAAAGAAAAGAGACAAGATGTGTCAGGGCACAGCCGTCAGAGCAGGATATGTAATTCACTGTTACCTGGTTACAGCCACCGTGTGTGTGTGTGTGTGTGTGTGTTTAGAGGGAGTATAAAGCATGTAGGGAGGGAGACTGAACGAATCACCTGACCTCTGTGTTGACTCAGATCATGAAGAACATCTTCCACCAGTCGTTCAACGCGTACAAGACGGACATCGAGCCTCGTCTGAGCGAGCTCACGCTGCACCACATGCAGTGCAGTCGCAGGCTGTTCGAGATCATGCTGTCGTACAGGCGCGTCAGTGCCGCGTACATCGAGGGAGACGGGGTGGCCGTGACTGTGGAGGGAGAAGCAGCGAGAGTGTTGAACTTCGACACCGGTGAGAGCAGCAGCGTTTCTTTTTTATACTTGTGCTTATGGATAGTCTTCATTTACTAATTATATATCATTTAAATGATAAAAACAGAAAATGGAACCTACATTTTGTAATGCAAAAACAGGAAAGCTTTTTAAAAAATGTATACACTTTAAAAAAGTCAATACACGTTAAAGCTGCTGTCCGTAACTTTTTTGTGTTAAAAATGTACAAAAATTATAAAATGAGCAAACATGAATCCATTTTCCAAACCGTGTTTTTGTCTTATCCTGAATCACTACGATACGCTTATAATAAGTGTTTATATTGGTACTATTTTAGACCGGTTGGTCTAAAATAGTATGTTCCTCCGCAAGATGCATGCAGTTCTGTTTATTAACCACTAGAGCGCCAAAGATTACGGACTGCAGCTTTAAGTGAATGGCGAGACCAGATTATGAAGTTCGGTGAGGCATGTCCTTATGTGTTGCTGTGTTCGAAATCGCCCCCTCACTATTCCCTACATTACTCTACTAATATGTAACACTTGAAGGAGTGAGTGAATTCGGACATTGTGTGCTCTGGAAAGGCTGCTGTGATCTATGATATGAATATGTGTTTGCTGATCTGTCAGGCTGCGGTGTGAACCTGGGCATGCGAGGCCTGGAGTCGCTGGGGATGTTCATCTACAGAACCGCCACGGCTCTAGACCAGAGCGACGTGTTCGAGGCGCTCTCGGCCAAAATCCAGCACTCGCGACTCGTGGCGGAGACCTTCCGGAAGAGCGGACTGACCTCGGCCGTGTTTGAATGACCCTGCGTGTGTTATGAGGGAAGTTATAAACACAATGCTTACATATAATGATCAATGTTGTGATCGTTTGGGAATGATGAATATCCACTGCATATTGGAGTGACCAAAGCTTTAATTTGTAATCTATGTATTTGCATTTATTTTGAAATTTCTTTTTTTTATGGTGCAAGATGGAAGCTTGATATATATAAAAAAAAAAAGGTAATTGTGACTTTTTTTATCCCACAATTCTGAGATTTCTAAGAAATAATATGATATATAAACGTGCAATTAGATAAACATGTTTTTTTATATAAAAAACCTTATATCACAAATCTGTGAAATAAGAAGTCGCAATTACCTTTTTAAAGTTTTTTATTCTTATGTTGCGTGTGCAACCCGATTCCCTGACACTAGGCTGTGTCTTGGTGTTGACAGACACAATGGGGAAAGTCCTCCGAGTGACCGGTGTCTGAGGCCAGATGTAATCGTAGCAAAGGTTATGCTTTTTAAAACATAAACGCACTTGTGTAAATGGCCTGAAACTCCTCACCATGCAGAGTGGTGCCAGGGTGTCCCTAGGGTGAGATCGGGGCATCAAGGTGAAAAGTTTTCTCCTTCTTGATTCCTGACAGATTAAGACACAGGTGCTTCTCTGTGACCGTCATCGCTGTCATCGAATGACCGATGTCTTGCTGGCCCGGAGCCGTTGAGCAACTGCATGTTCAGGTGACAACCTCTGCCCCTGGTCCAAGTCCGTAAGCAGGCTGGCTTAGTTTGTCTGCCCCACCGTCATGACCCACTGCCACATGCGCCTTACCTACGACCCGCGAGGTGGTAAGACCTAAATGAGGATACCTCAGTCTATGAGAGATAGGCATCTCTTCCTCACGAGGCATCTTCATGTAACAGAGCTATGCGTGAAAACCTCACTCCCCTGATATCAAGGGTCGCTTTAGCCTCCTTGTTGGAGTGTCTCACTCCCATGCAGACGGTTTGAGTCCTGCTTTGAGCGGGACTATAGTGGTGCCGTGACCCGGGTGGGAGTGAGGTTTAGGGGGGGTTAGTGTAACAGAGGCGCTCTAGCGACTAACGTGAGAGTCTAGGGTCTTTAGCCTTTTTGTAAGTGCCATGCAAACGGTTTGAGTCCTGCTTAGAGTGGGCTGAGGGACTATAGTGGTGCCGTGACCCGGGTGGGAGTGAGATTTAGGGGGGCGAGTGTAACAGAGGCGCTCTAGCGACTGACGTGAGAGTCTAGGGTCTTTAGCCTTTTTGTAAGTGCCATGCAGACGGTTTGAGTCCTGCTTAGAGTGGGCTGAGGGACTATAGTGGTGCCGTGACCCGGGTGGGAGTGAGGTTTAGGGGGGTGAGTGTAACAGAGGCGCTCTAGCGACTAACGTGAGAGTCTAGGGTCTTTAGCCTTCTTGTAATTGCCATGCAGACGGGTTTGAGTCCTGCTTAGAGTGGGCTGAGGGACTATAGTGGTGCCGTGACCCGGGTGGGAGTGAGGTTTAGGGGGGTGAGTGTAACAGAGGCGCTCTAGCGACTGACGTGAGAGTCTAGGGTCTTTAGCCTTCTTGTAATTGCCATGCAGACGGGTTTGAGTCCTGCTTAGAGTGGGCTGAGGGACTATAGTGGTGCCGTGACCCGGGTGGGAGTGAGATTTAGGGGGGTGAGTGTAACAGAGGCGCTCTAGCGACTAACGTGAGAGTCTAGGGTCTTTAGCCTTTTTGTAAGTGCCATGCAGACGGTTTGAGTCCTGCTTAGAGTGGGCTGAGGGACTATAGTGGTGCCGTGACCCGGGTGGGAGTGAGGTTTAGGGGGGTGAGTGTAACAGAGGCGCTCTAGCGACTAACGTGAGAGTCTAGGGTCTTTAGCCTTTTTGTAAGTGCCATGCAAACGGTTTGAGTCCTGCTTAGAGTGGGCTGAGGGACTATAGTGGTGCCGTGACCCGGGTGGGAGTGAGATTTAGGGGGGCGAGTGTAACAGAGGCGCTCTAGCGACTGACGTGAGAGTCTAGGGTCTTTAGCCTTTTTGTAAGTGCCATGCAGACGGTTTGAGTCCTGCTTAGAGTGGGCTGAGGGACTATAGTGGTGCCGTGACCCGGGTGGGAGTGAGGTTTAGGGGGGTGAGTGTAACAGAGGCGCTCTAGAGACTAACGTGAGATCTAGGGTCTTTAGCCTTCTTGTAATTGCCATGCAGACGGGTTTGAGTCCTGCTTAGAGTGGGCTGAGGGACTATAGTGGTGCCGTGACCCGGGTGGGAGTGAGGTTTAGGGGGACGAGTGTAACAGAAGCGCTCTAGCGACTGATGCAAGAGTGTGGGGTCTTTAGCCTCCTTGTAATTCCCATGCGGATGGGCCAGGGTTCAAGTCCTGCTTAGTTTCACATTCACATACCCCTGCTCACATAATGCCTCCACATCTGTATGATTTGAATGTTTTAAAGGAAAAAATGGGGGTCCACCTTCAGTGTGAAGGAACGGATGGCTCACCAATTTCTCGTCCAATCAGACGTGAGTGACTTCACACTTCTCACAAGCCCAAGTCCAATGCAACCTGAACGTGGCGTGAGGCATTACATCATGCAGATCCCCACATGCAGGGCAGACAGAGGTCAGAATTTCACCATCATGCCCTATCATGCGCCAGCAACATGCTCTCTGCTAGTGTGGTAGAAAGAAAGAGTGGGATTTCGAATCAGCAGATCGACTGAAATGGCAAGAGGGATTGGGAAATGGACATCCCCCTGAGCGGACCCGCCCGAGCCACGGGTGCAGACGCCCGTTCCTCTTCCCTTGAGAAAAGGTGCGAGTGGAGATTTTTCAACTGTTAGCAGTGAGCGCAGTCATCTCCCTCGAGAACTGAACGCAGATGCTCCTGCAAGGCTAAAGATAACACCGAGCTCGAGCGGGTCCTCTGCTGTCATAAAGTGGAGGAACACACTCCCTGAAAATCTTGTTCTCCTTTGTCATGCGCTACAAACTAAAGGCTTCAGAAGACAACAGAGCTGATGCTGTGTAACCTATGGTCCATCTTAGCACGTGTAGTACAAAATAACAGTGACAAGACAGATAATAAAATAATACAAATAGAATGAGTAAATAGGAAATATACAAAAAAATATTTAAAATGTGCACTGGCATGTGACAGCGGTCACTCCGAGGCCATTCCCCATAGCGGCAAGACCAAGACTAAAGTAATATGGTGGTAAGATAATGTGTTCAGTGACTGGATCAAAAGAACTGGAGACCAATTTAGCCTAGAATAATAAAAGTACAAACAAGAAAAACTTGACTAAAGAGACAGTGATCTTAAAAAATATTTGGTCCCTTCTAAAAGTATAAAAGCCACTGTGTCGGATAACAAACTCTCATATTTAGAGCGGCGCTGGTCTTGATCCTGGCTCACGGGTCACCAACACTGAGTCCAGTGTGAAGAAGTGTGTTTCTCAGAGACATTCAGTGCCTGTGAGTTTGAACATCTGTTCATGAAGCTCGCCGTTGACGTCAGTCACTCCTTTACAGGACAAACGTGTTCACTACGGAACAAATACAAGCAAAAAATAAGTAGGTAGTAGCAGTAGATTTAGCTGTGGTATTTCCAGCACGCTTCTGTGAGTCCGTGAATGCAGTGCCACAAACACACACACACTAAACACTCTGATCCACACACACACACACACACACACACACACACAAGGAATGACTCATCAGGTCAGTAGAAACTGAAACGAAGTGCCTGCCAGAAATCACAACATTCACTTCTATAAGATTACATACAAACATGAAGATGTCTATTTATTTTGTAATATTTGTTAATAAAATAAAGTGTTTGCCTTATGATTCTGTGCATTCTCTTTTATTCATGTATAGATTTAAAGTCTCTCATATTTTTTACTAGTGAAACAGAATAGCCAATAAAACATTGTAATATGATTATATTTAATTGTTAATTCTAAAACATAAAATGCCCAGACTCAGTGTATGCACATGTGATGATGTGCCGACCTCTAGTGGACGAATGGAAAAACGCAGAACGTGAAGAGTTTGATTTGTGAGATTGCAGTAGGTTCAGGAGTTGATGAACGAAATAGAAAAACATATAAAATTAAAATAAACAATCGTATAATAAAATAAACAGGCTTGTTTTAAAAGAACATAAATATTTGTTTATCCGTCATGTGACGATTTACTGACATTGAGACCTGTTAACATGCATTGAATATATTTAAAAACATACATTTTGAATTATACTTTTAGTTTGCATTTAGTCATTTTAGGAGCTTGTGTCATTGTTAGTAATTCCATTTAGTTGTCATTTGATTTGATTACATTTTTAGCACTTTAAATAAACTTAGTTTATTTCAGGTAGTTGACAAGGCAACATCTTTAATTTTCATATAAGTTTTACTGATATTTTCACTTTAGTCACCAGTAGAAACATCGATTGAAATATTTAAATCTCAGGGTGTCTGTATTAAATCTAATATATTATTGCATAAACACTACTGGTCAAAAGTGTGGAATAGTTTGTCATGTTTTAACGATAATAATTCTGCTCATTGTAACTCATAAAAATAATTGAAGAATGACCTTGCTCATCAGAAACACTGAATCTGAGGCTTTCATAACTTGCTCAACCTGCGATTCAGAAAGTCTTTAAAGGCAGAAGCCGGGTCGCTCAAGTCGAAGCCGAGCTCGAACTCCGGCTCCTTCCCGAGGGCGAGAGCCGCGACGGTCACGGCCAGAGCCGCGGTCAGACCCCAGATCTGGTGCACGTGTCCGGTGCGGGGGTCCGTGAACAGGAAGCTGTGTGTGGGGCCGAAGGCGCTGGGCACCGGATAGCAGGAGTGATCCGCCTCTTTAGTGAAGAACTCCAGAGGAAGAGTGAACACCTCGCTGACTTCGTCTGCGTTGGGACGGGGCACGAACGAGCTCTCGATGAAAGCCACGACCGGAGTGATCAGGAGCCCGGCCTGTGCACAGGGCTTGAGCCATTACAGTTCAAATAATACCCATCAGATTAAACACACAGATATAAGAGCGAACCTGGTTTAGGACGGGGAAGAGTCTGCAGACGACCTGCACGGTGTGTGGAGGAAGGCCGATCTCCTCCTGAGCTTCTCTCAGAGCCGTGTGTGTTTCATCCGTGTCGCCGGGCTCAGACATTCCTCCCGGGAAACACACTTCTCCTGCGTGCCGCTTGAGCTGAGAGAGCGAGGGGAGAAGTGCACTTACAAGGGTACTCACCCACCACTGAAACCTGTCATCATTCACTCGCCCTCAGTCTCTTTCTTCTGCTGAACACTAAAGAAGATATTCTGGAAAATGTCAGTAGATGGACCCCATTGACTTGCATTGTATTTTTTTCCATATGAAAGACAATGGGGTCCATCAACTGTTTGGTTGCAAACATTCTTCAAAATATCTTCTTTTGTATTCAGCAGAAGGAGAAAAAAAATGCATACAGGTTTGGAACAACATGAGTCATTTATGACAGAGTTTGACTTTATTTGTGGGTGAACTAACCCTTTTAAGTCGACCTATTATGGAAAAATACACTATAAAAGAATACATTTAAAGGAATAGTTCACTTGCAAATTAGGGTGAGTAAATGTTGACAAAAAAGTGTATTTTATATCTGTTTTCAGACACTTAAATGCAATGTTATAGTTTCAATTTACATTAAATGTAATTAACAGTTTTAAAAGTATATTATATTATCTGAAAGTACAGTTTTTAAAAAATATACTTTTAATATTTGAAGTAGCCTACACTCATTTCTATAAGTTCATGAATGAGGTGTGAATACTGTTGTCATACGGGAGATACTGTGAGATCATGAAGATCTGCTTACGTGGACGGAGCGCACGGTCATGAGCGCGTGCACCTCTCCGTGTCTCAGCAACAGCGGGATCAGCACCGACGCTTTAGGAAGGGTTGCCGGTAACCGGGGAAACGCGTCGCCGCCGGCGTGTTTCTTCAACGACGCGATCGTTTTCTCCTTGAGATCCATCGCTGATTATAAACAAACGTCAGGAGACTTTCACTGTACACTTCCGCTTATCTCAGCGTTTCCCATAATGCTCCTCGGGGCTCTTGGCTCAGCTCCTGTGAAAACATTGCCTGATAACAGACAGAAATAGAACAAACAGTTTGACCAGACTGTAAAGGAGTTGAGTTTACGAGTTAAACATTTTTTACACTAAGGGCGGGGCTAAGTGGCCCTAAAGTCGTCCCTTCTGGTCAGAGAAGTTTGCGTCATTTAAAGTGACAGTGTGGAGGAACATTACTTATGAATATGTAACAGAATTACAAAAGATATTTTTCTCAGCCTAGTGTTTATCCATGACTTTGCGAACATACAAAAAACAAATAAATAAATATACTTTCTATAACTGAGATTTACATTCTTTTGCTTTGTCAGTTACACAAGAGTTTTTTTTTGTGGAATGTGGACTTTTTTGTGGACTTGATTAAAAATAAATAAATATACGAAGAAATGTAAAAAAAAAAAAAAGCAAAAATACATAAATAAATATACAAAGAAATTAAAAAAGTACAAATAAATGAGTATTTATACTTTTATTTCCTCATTTATGTATAATTATATTTTTTCACATATTTATTTTTTTAAGTCCAGTTCACCCAAATAAAGTGGATGCTGTAGTAGATAGTTAGACAGACGGGCTTTGGTTCTACTAGCGATTTGACTGGAGACCAACAGCCAATAACAATTGACCTTTAATTTTCCAATAAAATTAAGAGGTTGAGAGAGACAGAGGGGGACTTGACAGGAGCGCAGAGAATAAGTTTGAGAGAGCACCTGTAATCTGCGTGAGGGGTTATTATTGGACGACGTTAATATGGATAATAGCAAATACATTTATTGAGCACGGAATTGTTTTTTCTTTGCTCAAACCATTTTTTTTTTTTTTGCGATTGTTATTTTCTGTTCAAAATATAATGCACTGTGCTTGCAAAATATAGTTCTCTGTGCTCAAAACATACAATTACCCGCTCAGGATTGAGGCACATTTAACGCCATGCATAGTCTCAGGGTGGATCCTCGACTGATTCTGGGGCTCAGGTCAGGAATGGACAGACTAAACCAGCTGTCTCGTGTCACTGAGGTCAGATAAATCCTAGTCTCAGCCTCAGACGTCACGCCCACGGAACGTTGGCTAAACGTCTGATGCATATGGTACACTTAACTGGAAACACTTCAGGAATGTCGAAGTCGTCATCTGATTGGTTGAATTTTATCGGATTTCCGGGGGGCGTCAGTGTCGCGTTTATTTTCGGTCCGCCGGGAAACAAAGCGCAGATGTGTGATTGCGGAAGAAAAACTGTTGTGTTTATATGAGTGGCCTATGTGAGTGACAATGAGCATTTCTCAAGATCAGCTAAACGTAGTTGTATGTCCCCTCCAATCTATTATGGAAGATCAAGTGAAGTACTTAATTGCGAAGGGTATATCAGCTGCGTTTGTGGACAAACATGAAACAGACGCTGACATCGCAGCTGGCCGATTCAGTATTCATATATAGGTCGCGCACACTGGATTATAAGGCACATAAGATACTGCAGAGTCAAACGTTTGACTGGGTTTGCGTTATGCATCCACTAGATGTGCTAAAGGCTAAAGGGAATGTAGCGAGTGCGCGGCGCCGGAGGTGAGGCGTTTATTTATTTAGTAGGCGTGAGCGCACTGGGGCGGGGACGTAACTTACATTCGTGTGACAAAGCGGACATAAGATGGACATGAGCGAGTTCGTGGGTGAATTTAATAACACGGAGCGTTGTTAGCGCCTCCGGTGACTGCTGACTGACTTGTTGCACACCGGTCTGTTGTTGTGGGGACATTTCCACGCCCCGAAACATGACGCTGAACGAAACGAACTGTAATTGGTTGTTTGACATGTCGGTCTAACGGGCTTATGGGCGGGCCTTGACCAAAGAAAGCTGCTATGAATTCCAGACCTTCAGCCGTCAGTCTGAAGGTCTGGCTACGCGAGACTAGATAAATCCCATCGCATAGAGACTCTTTCACCTAGAGATCATCATATAGACACTGTGACTGTTCCCGATCTAGGAAATACATAAAACTCCCAAACCTATTTAAGGGAAAAAATTTACAAAACAAATTAAAAACAAAATTGGTTATAATTTATTATAAGGTGTCTTTGTTACAGTGTAAAGATCATTGAAGTACTGAGTGATATTAGTTAACTACATGTACTTACTATAGGGTTAGGGTAGCATTAGGATGTGGTTGAGGGTTAGTTGCATGTAATTTACTGTTAATACTACAGTATGGTAAGCAGTGTTGTGCACTCGAGACTCGGACTGGGTCTCGGGCTCGGTCTCGAGTCCATATTTTAATGGACTCGGTCTTGTCATGGACTCGTGTGCATTTTGACTCGGAATTGACTCGTACTCGAACATATTGGGAGTCGGACTTATTCCCGAGTCCACTCGAATCCCATTCAAAATATGTCATCATGATTATTACTGTATGTTAATATTTCTTTAAATTGTTGTTTGATTGAAACGTCCAATGATTGCTGACTTTCTTGTGCGCAACTGTGCATGACTTGAGACTATAATGTTCGCGGCACGCAAATGCAGCAGGACCCAGGTCAGATGTGATGTGGAGCCCCTAGCTCAACTATGTATTGAAAATGTCTGCCTTATCATCCCTAATTCAGTTTGCATATAATAGCCACACAGAATTCGTGTACAGTAATGTTCTGTGAAAGAGCACTCACTGATTGTAAAAATTGTAAGTCATATAATAAAATTACCTTTACACCACTACAGTATATGGCCTTTTACCATTACAGTGTACATGATTCCATGGTATAATTGGTTTCCTGTTTGAGTATGGTGCCAATTTTATTGTTACCACCAAATATTTTACATGTTCTTGAAGATATCTTTAAGTCTGGTTTGAGACCGAACCTTAGGTTATCCAACCTCTCTGGTCTCGGTCTCAACTCGGACTCGACTGTCTTTGGTCTCGGTCTCGACTTGGACTTGACTGTCTTTGGTCTCGGTCTCGACTCGGACTCGACTGTCTTTGGTCTCGTTCTCGACTCAGACTCGACTGTCTTTGGTCTCGGTCTCGACTCGGACTCAACTGTCTTTGGTCTCGGTCTCGGACTCGACTGTCTTTGGTCTCGGTCTCGACTCGGACTCGACTGTCTTTGGTCTCGGTCTCGACTTGGACTTGACTGTCTTTGGTCTCGGTCTCGACTCGGACTCGACTCTTTGGTCTCGGTCTCGACTCGGACTCGACTGTCTTTGGTCTCGGTCTCGACTCGGACTCGACTGTCTTTGGTCTCGGTCTCGACTCGGACTCGACTGTCTTTGGTCTCGGTCTCGACTCAGACTCGACTGTCTTTGGTCTCGGTTTCGACTCGGACTCGACTGTCTTTGGTCTCGGTCTCGACTCGGACTCGACTGTCTTTGGTCTCGGTCTCGACTCGGACTCGACTCTTTGGTCTCGGTCTCGACTCGGACTCGACTGTCTTTGGTCTCGACTCGGACTCGACTGTCTTTGGTCTCGGTCTCGACTCGGACTCGACTGTCTTTGGTCTCGTTCTCGACTCAGACTCGACTGTCTTTGGTCTCGTTCTCGACTCAGACTCGACTGTCTTTGGTCTCGGTCTCGACTCGGACTCGACTGTCTTTGGTCTCGGTCTCGACTCGGACTCAACTGTCTTTGGTCTCGTTCTCGACTCGGACTCGATTGTCTTTGGTCTCGGTCTCGACTCGGACTCGACTGTCTTTGGTCTCGGTCTCGACTCGGACTCGACTGTCTTTGGTCTCGTTCTCGACTCAGACTCGACTGTCTTTGGTCTCGTTCTCGACTCAGACTCGACTGTCTTTGGTCTCGGTCTCGACTCGGACTCGACTGTCTCTGGTCTCGGTCTCGACTCGGACTCGACTGTCTTTGGTCTCGGTCTCGACTCGGACTCGACTGTCTTTGGTCTCGGTCTCGACTCGGACTCGACTGTCTTTGGTCTCGGTCTCGACTCGGACTCGACTGTCTTTGGTCTCGTTCTCGACTCAGACTCGACTGTCTTTGGTCTCGGTCTCGACTCGGACTCGACTGTCTTTGGTCTCGGTTTCGACTCGGACTCGACTTTTTGGTCTCGGTTTCGACTCGGACTCGACTGTCTTTGGTCTCGGTCTCGACTTGGACTTGACTGTCTTTGGTCTCGGTCTCGACTCGGACTCGACTGTCTTTGGTCTCGGTCTCGACTCGGACTCGACTGTCTTTGGTCTCGTTCTCGACTCAGACTCGACTGTCTTTGGTCTCGGTCTCGACTCGGACTCGACTGTCTTTGGTCTCGGTCTCGACTCGGACTCAACTGTCTTTGGTCTCGTTCTCGACTCAGACTCGACTGTCTTTGGTCTCGGTCTCGACTCGGACTCGACTGTCTTTGGTCTCGGTCTCGACTCGGACTCGACTGTCTTTGGTCTCGGTCTCGACTCGGACTCGACTGTCTTTGGTCTCGGTCTCGGTCATGAGCGCGTGCACCTCTCCGTGTCTCAGCAACAGCGGGATCAGCACCGACGCTTTAGGAAGGGTTGCCGATAACCGGGGAAACGCGTCGCCGCCGGCGTGTTTCTTCAACGACGCGATCGTTTTCTCCTTGAGATCCATCGCGGATTATAAACACCCGTCAGGAGACTTTCACTGTACACTTCCGCTTATCTCAGCGTTTCCCATAATGCTCCTCGGGGCTCTTGCCTCAGCTCCTGTGAAAACATTGCCTGATAACAGACAGAAATAGAACAAACAGTTTGACTCATAGCCAAACTGTAAAAGAGTTAGACGAGTTAAACATTCAGAACATTCACGTTGTCCTTGACACTAAGGGCGGGGCTAACCGGCCCTAAAGTCGTCTCTAACTAGTCAAAGAAGTTTGCGTCATTTAAAGTGACAGTGTGGAGGAATATTACTGTTACAGAATTACAAAAGATAATTTTCTCTGCCTAGTGTTTATCCATGACTTTATGAACGTACGCTAAAAAATAAAATAAAATAAATAAATAAACTTTCTATAACTGAGATTTACATTATTTTGCTTTGTCAGTAGTAGACAATGATGGAGTTTTTTATGGAATGCCAATGCTGACTTGATTAAAAATAAATAAATCCATAAATAAATATACAAAGAAATGTAAAAACAAAAACAAAAAAAGTACAAAAATAAATATACAAAGAAATTTTAAAAAGTACAAATAAATTAGCATTTATACTTTTATTTCCTTATTTATGTATAATTGTATTTTTTCACACATTTATTTTTTTAAGTCCAGTTCACCCAAATAAAGTGGATGCTGTGTAGTAGATAGTTAGACAGACGGGCTTTGGTTCTACTAGCGATTTGACTGGAGACCAACAGCCAATCACAACCCAGATAGCAAACTGACATTGAATCAACGTGGAAATATGACATTGAAACAACGTTGATCTGACATTGTTTTGCTCATCGAATTAACGTTGAACCAACGTCAGACGCATCATTCTTTCAAAACTAACGCAAAATCAACTTGAAATCAACGCGTTGTTTCAACGTTATGAAAGCAAACCAATTTTTGATTTCATTTAGCTTTGAAGAATGCCGCGTCTGACGTTGGTTCAACGTTAATTCGATGAGCAAATCAACGTTGTTTCAATGTCATGAGAAACGTCGTTTCCACGTTGATTCAATGTCAGTTTGCTGTCTGGGAATTGACCTTTAATTTTCCAATTGGTTGATTCTGTGGCACACTTGTAACGCTGTTGCAAGTTGAGTGAGCTGTGTGTCCATAGACATATGTCATATACACTAGACGTCACCTTGGGGTTGTGAGCATGCGTCAAAACCGCCGCCATCTTGGAACAGGGGTTTTGTCATAGGAAGCAGGTAACGCTGCTATCTCTGCCTTTACTGCGAATTCATTGGTGGTAGGCGGACTTTTGTGCAGCGTATGATGTTCACGGATGAAATCTGAACTAGGAAGAATGTTTTTTTTTGTTTTTTTTTCCGGAATCAATGATAAATACATGTCTGACCGTTGGAACAAACAAAAAAAACGAAAAAAAAATCGCATTCATGATGATTTATGGTGATTTTATTTCCGTTAGACCTGTGTGTACATTGACGCTGATGTATTAAAGTGGAGGGGCTCCCCTGTTTCAAGATGGCGGCTCTATTGACGCTTTCTTTCCAATGAACTGCCTTAGCCAAGGTGACGTCTGTATATGTCTATGGTGTGTGTCAAGAGTTGAGCGCGCACAAAATTAAGAGGTTGAGAGAGACAGAGGGGGACTTGACAGGAGCGCAGAGAAGGGGTTATTATTGCTCATTAATGTGGATAATAGCAAATACATTTATTGAGCACGGAATCGTTTTTTCTTTGCTCAAACCAATTAATTTCTGTTCAAAATATAATGCACTGTGCTTGCAAAATATAGCTCTCTGTGTTCAAAACGTACAATTACCCGCTCAGAATTGAGGCACACATATAACGCCATACATAGTCTCAGGGTGGATCCTCGGGAAGCAGACAGACAGGCTAAACCAGCTGTCTCGCGTCACTGAGGTCAGATAAATCCCATCGCATAGAGACTCTTTCACCTAGAGATCATCATATAGACACTGTGACTGTTCACCGATCTAGGAAATACATAAAACTCCCAAACCTATTTAAGGGAAAAAAATTTCAAAACAAATAAAAGAATTCGGTTATAATTTATTATAAGGTGTCATTGTTACAGTGTAAGATTATTGAAGTACTGAGTGATATTAGTTAACTACATCTAATTACTAGAGGGTTAAGGTAGCATTAGGATGTGGTTGAGGGTTAGTTGCATGTAATTTACTATTGTGTGTTACCAAAATGTCAAAGTTCTGTTGCTTTTCTGTTTTTATTTAATGTGTGTGGACTGAAGTATGCTATGATTTCATCTGCTTTTCTTCTGTGTATAAAAAATACTTTATATATTATATCTGTGTCAAGCATTTTGGATATCATTCATGTTGCGTCAGAATCATACAATGTGGTCATCATTACTGACATGTTTTATCATTCAAAAAAACAATTCATAACTGTATATTAAATATAAAGCAGCTATATTGTCAAATAGATTGTGCATGTCAGGGTGTCGGAGAGAAAGGACCCAAAAGCGACTTGCAGCAATTAACAGTGTTTAATGAAATGAGGAAGCTGTCCACAGGCAAATCAGTAATGAACAGAATTCCTCAGAAAATGCAAAATGTTGAACAAAACTGCCAGGAGACTGGACAAGTGAAAACACATCATAAATCCTCCTCTACGACAGCGTAATGAAGGAAGCTGAGACTGATGGAAGAGCACGTGGAAAGAGTGTGTGTGTGTGTAAAGAGCGGCGAGTGTGTAACCAAAAGAGGGAGCCAGAGAAAAGAAAAAGATACCAGATCATGACAGTGTAACAATGACTATATATTTATATACAATAATGTATTATTATTGTATTGAAATAATTATTGTTTGTAAATGGTTGATATTTTACGTAGTTACAGCACAGTGAAAGAGCAAAACAAATAAGTTGAAGTAAAGTTGGTATTGGGAATCAAAATTGTTTAGTAAAAACATCTGTTTCCAGGCTCTTGAAGGCCCTCCGGAGATGTTTCCAGAGCACCTGTGGCCTAGCTGGGATTTTCCCACCTGTGAAGGGACATGTGCCACATGTCAGACTCAAAGTTAATCATCATCAGAAACTTCAGTGCACTGAAACTGAATAGATCTCCGGTGTCATTGAGCTTATTGCCAGTCATATTTCAAATCTGAAATGTTACAGAATGGCGTTTATCTTGTTTGTCTTCTGCTATTGTTTGGGCTGAGTAACAGTGGAGCGTTGAAAGAGCCTCATCCAGATCTTTCAGACCAAGAGCTTTCCTGGGGAGCGGATCAGTATGACTTTGCCATCATACTCCACGCCAGAGGCCTCCAGTGCTTCTGGCACTTTGCTCACCATGGAGAACGCTTCTACTTAAACTTCATGGTAAGACATTAATCTGCATTTAAATATTAGTATGCTCTTGAATCCTTTGAGTGTTACAGCTCAGCATGTGTGTGTTCAGGTCCAGCTGGTGACTGGCGTGGCCCTTGATTCACATCTGTCTGTGATTGTTAATGCGCCGAGCGGCTTAATAGTCGGCAAAGTTGACGATGCAAGTGGTCAGATTGGCTTAAGTGTTGAGGAGACTGGTGAGTCTCACCTTCATACTGGTTTTAGTTAATCTGCTGTCTGTGCTATGAACAGAGAAATCATCTGTTTTTACAAACCAAAGTGGATTTAATGTGGACCATGCAGAGAATGCCAGACACAAAATAATTCAAGGAGAAATTTAAAAATTATGTTGTTCCAAATGTGTATATTATTTTTTCCCCCATAAAATATTATACTCAATTATTTAACATCAAAGTACCATACTAAAAGTCACACTTTCAAACATAAAAAATATAAAAATTGAATAAATCGATCAATCAAGCAATAATCATGTGTTACCGTGCAGGTTTTTATCAGATGTGCTTCAGCAATTTCCACAATCGCTTTGGAAGCATGCAGGTTTTCCTGAACTTTGGTGTGTATTACGAGGGACAAGAGACCACTGAGAAAAAAAAGGAAGAAGAGAAGAAAAAGAAAGAGGAGGATATGAAACAAATAAACAATACATTGTCCTTCATTGAGGTAATCAACAACTGCATTTAGTGGCAACAGTGGATTTGCTTATTCAGTATGTTTTTGAATTTCTTGTTTTTCATCTCTATTTTAAAAACAATGTGAAATATTAAATAGATTTGGTTATTTTTTGACACAAAAAAATATATGTCTAGTATTTCACATATATATTGTCTTCCACCATCCAACTGAATAACGTTTTGCGCTGCATACAGGAGAGCAGCGTCAGACTGCAGAGGTTTGTCTTCCACATGTGGCGTCACTACAACTATGAGCGAATGAGACGAGGAGCTGATTTCTACCTGCTTCAGTCCAACTCCACTTATGTGAACAGCTGGTCTGCTGTCCAGAGTCTCGTCATCATCACCGCTGGATTCCTGCAGCTCCGCTTCCTCAAGAGGCTGTTTAACAGCAAACCAGCAGAGGGCGACAAACCCCGCTGTTAACAAACACTAAACCTGTGACTCTTTATCTCCCAACCAGCAGAGGGCGACAAATCCCACTGTTAACAAACACTAAACCTGCGACTGTTCATCTCCAAACCAGAAGAGGGCGACAAACCCCACAGTTAACAAACACTAAACTGCTAGTTCAGGTCATACTTATCTGACCGCTACCATTTCGTCTGCTTAAAGGGATACTCCACTTTTTTTTTTAAATACGCTCATTTTACAACTCCCCCAGATTTACCTTTTTTGAATCCATTCAGCCGATCTCCGGTTGTGGCGGTACCACTTTTAGCATAGCTTAGCATACATCACTGAAGTGCACAAGACCAGCAGCATTTCTCTCAAAAAAATTACCAAAGTGTTTCGATATTTTTCCTATTTAAAACTTGACTCTTCTATAGTTACATCGTGCACTTAGACAGACGGAAAATGTAAAGTTGCGATTTTCTAGGCTGATATGACTAGGAACTATACTCTCATTCCTGTGTAAAAAAAAAAATCGATCATAACTTCGGCAAACTATGGAGTGCCACAGGGATCTGTGTTAGGCCCTCTGCTATTCTCAATATATATGCTGCCACTTGGTAATATTATAAGGAAACATGGAATTAGTTTCCATTGTTATGCTGATGACACTCAAATATATATTTCATCACGACCAGATGAACACGCTAAATTATCCAAATTGACAGATTGTGTGAAAGATTGGATGACGCATAATTTTCTTTTATTAAATCCAGACAAGACAGAGGTAATACTTATCGGTTCTAAAAAACGTCCACAAAACCTTTCGCAGCACGACTTTAACATATTAGGATGCCCTGCTACTTTATCCGCTACAGTAAAAGACCTGGGTGTTATATTAGGCTGCAACCTGTCTTTTGAAAAGCATATTTCATGTTACAAAAACAGAAACATTGCTAAGCTACGTAACATGCTATCTGTCTCTGATGCAGAAAAGTTAGTTCACGCATTCATGACCTCGAGACTAGATTACTGTAATGCTTTATTAGCCGGTTGTCCTGCATCCTCAATAAACAAGCTACAGTTAGTACAAAATGCAGCTGCTAGAGTTCGTACTAGGTCAAGAAAATATGATCATATAACACCGATTCGATCATCACTTCACTGGTTACCTATTAAGTTCCGTATTAATTACAAGGTATTGCTTTTGACTTATAAAGCTCTAAATGGTTTAGCTCCAGTGTATTTAACAGATCTTCCTTCGCCCCACAATCCATCGCGCTCTTTAAGATCACTAAATTCGAGGCTTCTGGTCATTCCTAGGATATCCAGATCCACCAAAGGAGGGAGTGCATTTTCACGTTTAGCTCCGAAGCTCTGGAATAGCCTTCCTGATATTGTTGGTTGCTCAGACTCGCTCTCCCAGTTTAAAACTAGACTAAAGACGCATTTATTTAGCCTGGCATTCATATACATTTTTAATCTCACAGTTACTGTAAATTTGTTACCTCTAGTTCATAAACGCCAGAGGAGAACTGGCCCCCGACAGATCCTGAGTTCTCCTAAGGTTTTTTTTTTCTCCATTGGGTCATCTGATGGAGTTTTAGGACACCATGGGTCACTTGATGGAGTTTTTCCGGTTCCTTGCCACTGTTGCCTTTGGCTTGCTCAGTTGGGGATATTCAAATTAAATGACCCATCATACCATTGATCAGCTCTACCAAAAAGATTGTCTTTTCATGAATAAACAAACACTGTTATGTTGTCTTGATCGATACTGTGAAGCAGCTTTGATACAATCTGTATTGTGAAAAGCGCTATATAAATATATTTGACTTGACTTTACTAAACATGTGACTGTTAATCTCCAAACCAGCAGAGGGCGACAAACCCCACAGTTAACAATCACTAAACCTGCGACTGTTAATCTCCAAACCAGCAGAGTTTATGTAGATTGAATTATTTTACCCTTTAAAAGACTTAAGTATATTAAAGTATATAATATTTCCAACACACCGAACAATCACAAGAAGACAACAGTGTCAGTGAAGATGAAACGTGAGACATGCGATGAGTGAAGAAAATAAAGAAAAGTCAAAGTAAATATCAGAACATGTACAGTGTGTATCATTTATGATTAAGCTGTGTGGAAAAGTGTTTAGGATGCATGAAATATTAACAGGCAAGACCAAGGAGTAGGTATTTCATTCCAAAAATATTAAAAATGTCATTTCCATGACATAATGCAATTAAACTCAACAAAACATTTGAGACGTGATGGAAATTTTCATGACTTAAATGGCAAAATGGCATTATTTGTAATGTTGTATGAAAAGGAGATGAATTTCAGTAATTCTATAGTAATTCAACAGTAATTCTGTCTTCTACAGAAACATGAGACTTTATTTGATGGTTTGTAACCCCAGTATATCTCCAGAAACTGGAGAAGTGGTGTATTCCAGTAACATGAAGCTCCTGTGAACATCTGCTGATGGAGCGCCTCTATTCTCAGAGGAACACAATCACCTGATGATGCAAATATGAGTTTCACTGTCTGACACTTTATTCTCTGAAATGACTTGAGTTGGACTAAATGGAGAGATGAGCTTTGCTCATATTTAGGGTGAGTTTAGTCTGAATTATACATCTTCTTTAACAAAATACACAACATTTCCTCTCCTCTTCTCCTTTGAGGTATAACACAAAGATTACAAATTAAACTGAACCACCTATAGTCGTGAATAATGAAATGAAATTTCTCTTATAAACATTTCTATAAAAGAATGAGAACATTCAGCCTTCGAGTTGAATTCCTTATGTAAATGAACAGAACTAATGAGGGTTGAGGGTAGTCTACTTCAAACCCTAGCTAACCTTGGGAGATAATTCTGCCCCGAGCAATAAGGGGAACCCCTGACTGAGTATAATTGAAGGCGCGACTCCCGTACTGGATATCGTGGCCTGTCTGGTTTTCATTTTCTGTCAGAACAACGGGTGATGACGGTTTCCTGAGGAGATGAGCAATATGCTGTGGTAGGCTCAGAAGTGAACACTCCTGACGCTGGTGTACTGTCACTAATTTGGTCAGTAACGTCCAGTGTTGTAGTTCTCGAGACTCGGACTATTTTAATGGTCTTGGTCGTGTCATGGACTCGTGTCCATTTGGACTCGGAATTGACTCGTACTCGAACATTTTTTTTTTAGGACTCGGAATTATTCCCGAGTCCACTCGAGTTCAATTCAAAATATTTTTCATGATTATTAATATGTGTTAATAAAATATTTCTTTAAATTGATTGACACGCCCAGTGATTGGTGATTTTCTAGTGCGCAACTGCACATAAAAAATTTTAATAAAATTACTTTTAACACCACCTACTATGTGGCCTTTTTACCCTAAACTGATCATATTTTTTAACCTCTAAGTAAATTCAGTAAAAAACAAAAAAAAGGATTTCTCTAAGTAAATAAAAGTAAATTAGGTAATCAACCCTCACTGGTCTCGGACTCGACTCGGACTCGACCGTCTCTAGTCTCGGACTCGACTCGGACTCGACTCTCTCTGGTCTCGGTGTCGACTCGGACTCGAGTGAGGTGGTCTCGACTACAACACTGGTAACGTCAATGACTTTGTGGAAATTTGTCAAGCATCAAGATGTTTGTCTGAAACATGTAACCTCCTGGAGAAAGAGGATTTGGTCGTTTGAAGGACGAGAAGGAAGTAGAGCCAGTGGAGCCAGGGGATTCTCTCAAGACAAGAACAGAATACAGAGATTTACCTGCGAGATCATGAACTCCAGGCCTAAAACACCTAGAAACCCTGAGACCTGCCATGGGGTGGATGGACCAGAAGAGGAACAGACTTTATTATTTTCCAATGCATTATATTATGTGTTCTATGTTTAAACATTGAATTTCAGATAACTTAATGATTGGTTTAGGACACTCCTACTGGCTGTGCTGGTTCTTAAATGTGGTCTCACACACATACAAGATCATGTTTGTATCTCATATTTCCAAATTTTCGAAGAGTCTCTTTGATAATTCTACCCAATCGGATGGAGCTGTACCGAGTTTGCATGAGGTGTCGACCCAAAGACGGGTAAGATCCTCCGATGGCCATAGAGGGACAACCTAAGCCAGGGCTTCACCTCCACTGGGCTTCTGCCCGATAGAGAAGGGAGGAGTAATCTGTGAGTGGATGTGATGCTTCTTTTGGGCCAGGAGTATCAGAGAGGGGACTGTACGAAATTGTAGTCTGCCTCGACCCGGATTCCCCTCCCAAATATATTTTAGAATGAGCTCATCCCCAAAATGTCTTATCATAGAGATGAAGGACGTGTTATATTGTTTCTTCACCTTTTGGGTTGATCACCTAATGAATGGGAATGGGTGTGAGACACCGAGAACCTCCTCAGACAGCGACGTGTCTCAACTTTATTAACATGCAGAACACAGCAGTTACAACACAAGCAACTTCATTTACACATCATTTTTTTTCTTACAATTGTGTAGTGTGTGATCCTCCATCAGCAGCTGCAGTTTCTCTCAGCTGTATCAGTGCAGTCACTGCGACGTCTGACTGACAGAGGTTTTTGTACGACTCTTTATCACTGTGTGAACACATTCTGACTGTTGATCCAGTGATAACTCTGACAGTAATAATCTCCTGTATCTTCAGTCTGGACTCCACTAATGCTCAGAGTAAAATCACTGCCAGATCCACTGCCACTGAATCTAGATGGAGTTCCAGTATTACGGGTTGTTGCATAAGATATCAGGAGTTTATGAGCTTCTCCAGGTTTCTGTGAGTACCAGGCTAACCGATAGTGATGGCCGGTTCGTGAACGAATCGTTCTTTTGAACCGGTTCTTTTTAGTGAACCGGTCGAACCAGTACACTAAATCGGACTGAATCGTTCGAAACAGTTCGCGTCTTGCGTCAGCGCTAAACCACAAGTTACTAAAGTTACTCACTTTCAGACATGCCTGACAGTCCCTCCGAATCGAAATAAACCAATATCCAGAAGTACATTTTATTCCAGTAACTCAAAAAGTTCACTGAACGGAGACATGTTGGTGCTGAGAGAAGTGATGAGCACGAGCAGCTGATATTGCGCATGCGTGTACTACCGAACGTACAGGTACAGCGGTCGGATAACCATAACCATTTTTTTCTGAGGGACGGAATGTATGTTTCCATGTCTTTAGTTGAACATCAGTAAGTGTAACAAAATAAAACATTTTGGAAACATGTTTATCACATAATTACTGTATCACTGTATTATTTTAACGATTGGAAACAATGGTTGGATTCTAAAACTGTCAAACTACTAAACATTTATTATTATACTAAAATAATATTTTCAGGAACAGCTCATTTAATTTCTAAGTAACAATATAAATCTTTGATGTAAACTCTTGCCAAGGTTTTAATGGTGCACTGCTTAGTAAATGTTTATAATGTGTTAACATAACGAATTAAATGTTTAACATGATGTATACTGTATAGGCTACAGAAGGCTATATTAGAGACATGCATCGATTTTTTTTTTAGTTTTGTCGACTATATTAAGGTTTCAGCTCAGCACACACAGGCCTATGCTATGGTTCTCGAGTCGAGAACTGGTTGTTGCAGTTCTTGAATCACTAGTGCAGAACCGAGAACTGTTTCTTTCGGACACGTTCGATACAGAGAACCGATGAGCTGGAGATACTGCGCATGCGTGATAGCGCCGTCTCTGAACAGAACTTTCTTTCGGCCGGCTGATCCTGTGCTGATACATGAGCACGCAGTAGTACGGGTGAACCCAGGACTTAAATGAGAGGGCGAATCGGCGAAATGTAAGTTTATTTAATAACAAATAAAATGATGAAGACCATTTATGCATTTTATATATTTAAAACATGTAAAACATCCACGTTAGCACATCCCCTAGGCTGCAGCAGGGTTCGTTTTCAAAATGTAAATGTAAGAAACTTATCCAAGATGATTATGAGGATGCGTACTATTATTTGACTGAAGTTATGATTACAAATGCCTTTTATTTAAAGTGTTTTTATCCGCCGGGATGATAGAATTGACGTCATTACGTGATGACGTAAAAGAACTGGTGAACCGGGTTTTTGAACCGGTTCATTAAAACGAACTGTCCGAAAGAACCGGTTCGCGGAAAAGAACCGGACTTCCCATCACTACTAACCGATCATTACTATACACATTACTGCTGGTTTTACAGTTTATTCTGACTTGTTCTCCTGATTGAACTGCTGATATTGATGGACTCTGAGTTACAGTGATCTGTCCTCTACACTCTGGAAGAAAACACACACAAAAATGTTAATAATATGTGATATACAGCATTTATATATATATATATATATTTCACATTTTAAGAGAACTAATAATTGTTGTAAAAACTGTATCACACAAACCTTGAGCAAACAGTGCAATGGTCCAGATGAAGATGCAGATGTTGTTCATAGTTGTAGTTTAGTCTTGTGTGATGATGAAGAGTGTGTGTGTTCTGCTCTCAGTCATGAAGTGTTAAACTCACAGCACTATAAACACTCTCAGAGCACTGAAGCATGTGCTGACAATGCAAAGAAGTGGGCAGGATTTACAACAGCTTGTGCTGACAACACACTCATATACACTAGAGTTACACAATCATGACTTTATTTAGTGTGTTTATTGTGACTCCTGAGACACTGAGGATGTGCAGATGAACGTCCATCTCTGTGTCCATATTCAGTCATGTGACCATCATCACTGCTACACTTCCACTAGATGAAGCGCCATCACTAAAGTAAGATCATGAATCATGAGTGTGTTCAGAAAGTATCAGGACTGATTGTGAATCTCTAATCAGAGTTCATGGTGTCACTCCATCTATCATGAAGCCTCATGTGTGTCTGAAATCATCAGATGGAGAAGAAACAGGCTGTTAAAGATGGACACATATTAGAGCTTGTTCACGTTTCATGAGATTCAGAACCAGTCCAGATACTTTTATAACACACCTTGAATATGAAAACATGCAAAACACAACTTTGAGATCTTCATTGTCACACTTTCTATTGACTTTGACTCTAATATTCAATAAAGTCATTATTTGAACAGATTCTCACTGAAGATTGAAGTGTGAAGCTGCAGGTTTTTCTGTCAATCATGATGATTGATCTGCATATGAAGAACAGAAGCATCATTATGAAAAACTCAAACACAACATCATCCATGATCAAAGAGGTCAAAGGTCACCTCAGAGGTCACAGCTCATCACATATATTTCTTTAAACAGTGTTATATCAGAAAGCATTTAGTCAAATCTGAATGAGTGAGTGTTGAGAAGAGCTGAGGATCTTCTAATATCAGTGTGTTGAAGTGTTGTTTCTCTCTCTCTGCTGGAGTGTGTGTTCACTCGAGTGGAATAGAGGTTTTTGTACGAGTGTTTCATTAGATTGGATCACTGTGGTACACATTCGGTGGAGGAACTAAACTGGTGATCAGATGTAAGTCTTTTTAATTACATATTTAAAAAATAAATCAATTTAGATTTCAGAAAGTGTTTTACTGTTGAAACAAGAACAACATTTATTAATAATAAATGGTTATTTTGATGATTAGATATTGTGGTAAAACTTTACTTCAAGCTTTAATGTACGATACACCTTAAAGGTGTTCATAATGTATGTTATAATGCAGTATATATTTTCTTAAATAATTGCAACCACATTTAAAATGGATTATAATACTTAAAATTCTTTGTTAAATCTAAAATTGGTTGTTTGTCATGAGTGTGAAAATGAATAGATAATATTATAATGTGTTAAAGCCTTGGTTACAATTATTGATGAGATCATACATGCATTATAATGTGTAAAACAATATATAATTAATGCATTAAACATACCTAGGCTTTAATTAAAGTGTTACTGATATTTTTGTATAATTATTTAATCTAAAACAATGATATTATTATCAGAATAGCATTATTCCTTTCAACTAAATCAATACAATTCTAAGCATATCTCTATACTGCGTCTCACTATGAGTTTATTCAGTTTATTACAGGTTTGTTTTTCCTTCATTTATTTCTACACTGAGTTCATATTTAGTTCATCTTTTATTGTAGAAATCATACATGTAAAAAGAGATTTGACATCAGAATGTAAATGTTGCTCCTTTCTGTAGTTCAGTCAATGATACTGAATCTCTTTTGCTCATGTTGTGCTTATAATTCAGTGCTTTATAATACAAACACAGACGTTGTTTTCTAGTTCTTATAAGTTATATACATTTCTTTTTATGTGAGCTTGAGTCAAACTTTTACATTGAGTTTTTTATTTGTTGAATATCTCACTTGAGTACAAACTAACTTTTGGGATTTCCAATTAAACTGAATTAAAGCAGTCTGTGTATTACAATGTTTAGTTTGATTGATGCGGTGTGTGTGTGTGTGTGTGTGTGTGTGTGTGTGTCTCCTGCAGCTGGTCCCACAGTGAAGCCCTCAGTGTCTCTGCTGCCGCCCTCTTCTCTGCAGATCTCTGGAGACTCAGCCGCACTGCTCTGCCTGCTCAGCTCTTACTCTCCACAGGGGGCGCTGGTGAGCTGGACACTGGACGGGTCAGAGGTCACCGAGGGGGTTCTGACCAGCGCAGAGAGCCAGCAGGACGGCCGCTACAGCCGCAGTAGCGTCCTGACCCTCAGCAAAGCACGCTGGGAAGAGGGAGAGCTGTACGTCTGCAGAGTAACACATGATGGAGCTCCTCATGAGGTCTCGTTCCACAAGAGCTCTGAGTGCTGATGTTTCTCTCCTGAAGATGAGCCGTATCTGAGTGTCCTGTGTCAGGCAGGATTCACATGAGTCTAGTGCTGCAGCTGGAGTGCTTTACAACTCAATACTCAAACAGTGTGTGTGTGTGTGTGTGTGTGTGTGTGTGTGTTTGCTGCAACATTCAATAAAGCTTCTCAACAAGTTCACTTTGTGTCTGACAACATCATTCAACTAACAGATGAAGATGCAGGAGCTTTTCAGAAGGTTGATGTGGCAGTAAATGTCAAATAAAGCTCTTGGGGTTTGAACATGGTCTCTGGAGACAGAGCTGCTCTATTCTGAGAGATCACAATCACTCCACCCTGACAATGCAAATGGGCTTTCAGTCTCACTCTCTGATTGGTCACATCATCTGGACTGGAACACTTTCACTTCTGCTGCACATTTACATGTCAAATGTTTCACAAATAAAGCTCTTGGGGTTTGGTCCTCAAGCTTGCACACAGATCCTGTCAGCCGGAGCTGGGCCGTATGTGGCATTTAAAGAAGTTTAGCTGTAGATCTAGCGCTATAATTACAGCTGTAATGAGATAAAACACTACAGATATAAATGGGTCATTTAACTGACAATTCCTGAGCAATAAACAAAAACACTTTATATTCATCAATATATTACGCTCATATTCTCCAGAGCGGCTGTATAGATAAATTAACAAAAATGAACCATCACTGAACTTACTTAACCCGTCCAACGTGTTTTTGGGGTCCTTAAAATATTTTGACATACCCTGACATTTGTGTTTTTTCCAGTTACTTATAATCATATGAATGTCATTTCTGTCAGGCCCACTATCGTCAAATATGATTGACAGTTAGCAACAGTTTGGACTGGCGGTGGGTTTCAACATCAATGTATGCAGATATCATTCATTCAAGATTTGAAAGTATTTTAGGGGAATCAAATGCCAAACCCTGCCTGAGACAGGAGGAGCTGGGGAGGGAGGAGGGTAATCGCTCCTGAGAAACGCCACAGCTGCTGATAATACTGAAGGAGCTTATATATGTATACAGTGATAGAGTCGTATTCCTGTAGTAGACGAGGATCAGCCGAGAGTCACTGATGAGAGCTTCACTAACATGACCTGCCAGAACTGACGCTACGCTTGATTTGTGTCGTTACTCTATTCAGCACTACCAGGACTACCATCATATGTGAGCAACATGTTTGTACGGCCACTTTCAACATGCAGTCTCGCACAAATTCTCCGTCACTAAACGGCTTGCTCCGCTTAGCTATTTCTTGAGCCGGTGTTACAGCTTCACCGGTTTTAGCCAAATTGTAAAACTGACTGTAGTCAGTCCTGTCCTTGACACTGAACTTATGGTAGGTTTTATGTTTGGTATCATAATGGATTTAACAAGTTGTCAAATTCGTTCAATACTTGTACATATTTGTATACTCGTACATAATCCTGCAGCTTTTACTCCTGCTGTCATTGGCTACTGCCTCAATTCATATTTATGGCCATATTTGTAATTCAGTTTTGCCCCTTCTTGGAAAGTAGTCGGATGTCCCACACACTGTCAGAAAGTTTATATTAATTTCATTGTATTCTTTAAAATTATTACAAATTAACCCGTGTGTGTTCATGGTCCAGTGATACATGACGTCTCTCCACACATCATAACCTTCCTCTGTTTGCAAGAGTGGGAAAGCTCATCTGACTTGTCACATGACATCAGAGACTCGATTATTTGGTCATGATCAGTTACACTGCTGATAACGGTCCCGTTTGCATGTAAATCGTGTCATTTTTAAACAAGTTCACATGATTATTGCTTGCTATTAAAGACATACTTTTGCATGTATAATTCCAGACGTAGCCTTGTGTTTTATTTTTTTTAGCACTGTCTTTATTGCCACTAGGCTATTAGTTATGCTATTTTGTGTCTACAGCAAATGCATACAAACGTGAATTTTGTATAAGTACTAATGTTGTAAATGTATTTTTCATGTATAACGTTATATGTTTTATGCCGTTATTTTCGCTTTGATCAAGAACGTAAACTTGCCGACGCTGTTTGAGTATAACATTAGTAGCCAGTCAGTTGCTAATGTTGCCAGTCAGATGCTATTGTGTAAAACAAACATGTATAAAGTTTAAAAAAAAATGTAGCAAATTATCATTCAGAAACGTTTATTAAGAGCCGTGTGTGTGGTGAGGTTCTGCTTGACTCTCTTCATCGCCGCTTTCTCGGTCTGATTCTGCCTCAAACCGATACTGCAGTTCGACGCATATTTACATCTGGACCGGAGCTCATGACGTGCACGTTTCGCCCGTAAAGGTAATGGGCGTTAACTTTCCGGGCAACGTGAGCGACAGATTAGCCAATCACAACACACCGGGCTAAGCTAACCAATCTGAGCCCACTGCGTGTTTCTGAGGGAGTGGTTTCATAGACACTGACAGTAAAGGTGAAGTTTATGAAAAATAAGACTTTTTAAAAACGAAAAACCACGAATACATGTTATATTGCACCCCATAAACACAATCATGCAAAGAAAAAAAGCAGTCAACCCCCCCTTTAATATAGTATTTATAGTTTTACTGATTTACTGTTCCTCTAGGGGGGTTCGGGGGCATGCTGCCCCGCAAGAAAATTTTGTACATTTTAATGTTAAATGCATCAATCTCGTGCTCTTTGAGAGATCAAAATTAAGAGCTTCAACCGATGAACTTCCCGTTGAACAAAGAAAACGCATTGATTTGTGCCAGGACAATAAAGAGGGCTCAAACATCTTTTTAGTTATGAGAGTCTCAGTCTGCATTACATTATCAATGGTGTTTTAGGATCCTAAACAAGTATTATAATAATGATTTATATAATTATTCCTATGACGTAAAATCCATGTAGCCTATAAATGTACTATATAAATGAAAATGAATATTTCAAAAGTATATTTTAGTCTACATTACACTATAATACGAAAATTAAAATACTTTTGTCTAGGCCTGCACGATTCTGGGAAAAATATGAATCACGATTTTTAAGCTTAGAATTGATATCACGTTTTTTTCAAGATTTTTTTTCTCATAAGTGTAATCAGGGTTCGTACAGATTCTGTAAAATGAAATTCCAGGACTTTCAAGGACTTTTCAAGCACTACTTTTTTGGATTTCAAGGACTTCAATAACCAATCCCTGAATTGTCACTGCATTTGTGATTTTTAAATGTTTTTTAAAACAAAATAAGAATAAATAATGGAATTACAAGTAGGACAAATAAATACAAAAATAGAACAAAGAAAAGCTGCAAATTAAATAAACAGTGTTTTTATAGTAGATCGGTATACATTTGAATAAAGTAATCAAATGTGAAAAAATTGCAAATTCATTACTGTATAAATTAAATATAGATGGATATTTTTGTAAAGTTTAAAAGGGCAGACTATTTAGTGTAAAGCAGTGAGTAATTTATTTGTCCTTTGATTAATATGAAAACACAGCAGCAGTTTTATTAAACTCCTGCCCCTTTAAAGTCCCCGTGAACCGGAAGTTGCAAACGATTTTTCTCCAGTGCTGTGACGTATTTCCAAGTGAAACGGAATATTGAACAGAGGGCAGGGTTTTACTCTAGCGCTCCTCCTCTCCATCTCTCGCTCATAGCAAACTAACGGTTTGAGGGGAGTGGTTACGCGTTTCCCCACCCAAACTGTGAAACCTACGTCATCAGAAAAAGAAACCGTTCCAGACCGGAAGTAACTTTTCAGATTTTGATTAAAGATTACTAAGGTAAAACATTTTTTAAATATATATTCACTTGCACGGATTAATTGTTCACCACAAGACTAGTAATATGCGCTAACCAAGTAAATAGGTTCAATTTTGATTTCACGGGGACTTTAAGTCCGAACGCATGGACCCCATTTGAACATGGCTAACTTACATTCACTTGAGATATAACCGACTTTGTTAACTAATAAACTTTGTTTACTCTAAACGACTTTATTTTTACATAATTTTGTGTAAATTTGTCCATACAAGCGCAAGACGTGAAAGACAATTTAATTCAGTATTCTTGCATGTTTGCGTTTATTGAACTCCTTGACCTGCAAACGCCCAGTAATAATGTACGTAGACTCACGGCGTTCTGGACGGTGTAAATTTCTACTCACTGTGTTTCGGACAGGTAGAAAGAGTCATTTCTAATATATAACGCATACATCTCAACAACTATAAGCTGGGTTGGTCGGAAGCGAAAGAGGACGAGGCACAGATGACGTGGATATATATATATCCCAGACAGCAAACTGACATTGAATCAACGTGGAAACGACGTCTCTCATGAAATCGAAACAACGTTGATTTGCTCATCGAATTAACGTTGAACCAACGTTAGACGCGGCATTCTTCAAAGCTAAATGAAAATCGAAAATTGGTTTGCTTTCATAGCGTTGAAACAACGTTGATTTCAAGTTGATTTTCTGCTAGTTTTGAAAGAATGACGCGTCTGACGTTGGTTCAACGTTAATTCGATGAGCAAAACAATGTCAGATCAACGTTGTTTCGATGTCATGTTTCCACGTTGATTCAATGTCAGTTTGCTATCTGGGTATAGATGCAATGACCATTAAGCGTTTATTTAAAGAATTTGCGTAAAACGGTCTAGTGTCCGGAATACAGTGATGTCCAGAATACAGCGAGTCTACGTTAGAGAAACACTCGTTATACATCAATCAGGTAACAGCTCATGTTTTACTTTACCTACATATACGATTTAGTTTTCATCCAAATAACACGTGACGTGAACGACCAGCAGCATTCAACAGAAGTGCGCGCTCTCTCTCGTCAGTTAACGACGTTAATAATAAGCTAGATTACTCGTTTCAATTTTCTTTGCCATTGACATCCGACTGAACTACAAACTTTCCACTGATGTCTGTTTAAAGTGATGCGCTCGACCAGCTCGCGCGTCTGTGCCACTGCGCGTTTCTAGTGCTCGCGCACCACACTTTCCACTAATAAGACGCATTTACTTCATAGACAGCCTTCTTTTTTTATCCCCATTCTGAGTGTTTCTTTGTCTGGACTCACACACACTGTAGTAGGCTATACACGCTTCAAAATAAAGGCCGATTTTTTTTATTTTTAAATCGAAGTCATTTAAAAAATAAATCGTGAACAGGGTGAATCGAGATCGCGATTTTATAACGATTTATCGTGCAGGCCTACTTTTGTCCTTATTTCTTCACTTCCAAGAAATAAAGCCTTGAGCTTGTATTTAGGAGAAAACACCAGATGACCATCCTGATCGCGTGAGCAAAGTGCACACTTTTCTTTAAATCACCCAGCACTGATGCCTATTCTTAAAGTCTTGTGCTGTTTTATAAATGCAAACAGCCATGCGATTTTAGTTCGTTGGCAAAATAACACGCTAGAGACCTATGTTAGGTTATACATTTTACATCTCATATGTGTTGGGAAAAGGGAAAAGAGACTTCGGCAAAAGGCGGATTTGAACTCGGATCCGAGCGCATCTAAAGCTGATTTGTGCGTTTAGTGCGTTACGACCTACGCCACTTTAGATGTAACGTGATCAGCGTCTTTTTTCATAAAAGACAGGCACATTGCACAATACTGAATGCTCAGGTATATAGTATAGTAAACAAACTGTAAATCACTACTAATAAATGGTAGAGCAAACCGAATGCATGTAGAGGTTTAATAATTAGGGAAAGTTGTCAGTGTGAAAGTGTGATGAGATGGGAGATGAGTTTTTATATTTTGTGTAGAATGTATTTTAGATCTATTGCTCAAATTAATAATTGCATGTTTTTGCTCTGATTTTTTATTTATTTTTATAATTTAAGGATGACAAGCCGGAATGAAAACAAGCCGAAATTAAATAGGAGTAACTAGACTATTTTTAAAATGTATGGAGTAGACAGAACAGATAATTGAGTGGAAATGTAAGGAGTCGGCTGAAAAAGAATTACTCCAGTAAAGTACAGATGCCCAAAATGTCTACTTAAGTAAGCTAACAATTAGGGATGTCAACGATTAATCGATTATCGGTTAATTGTCAATAAAACATTAATCGATCAAACTTATCTATCATCGATTAACCAGGTCTATGCGTGTGCCTGCTGCTCAACCGCGAAACATGTAAGCGAGCGCGCCGGAGTTATGTTTGGGACTTCATCATGACTACGTTTGCGTGTGTATTCGCAGCCTTTTGTTTTATGCAAATGTAAGTTGTAATAGTTTATTTTGTGTAACGTTATGCCTTACTATATCTGATTTATCTCATATTGTCACAGTGTCTGGTTGTGTTCCCTTGTTTGTCACTAGAGGTCTTCGTGTTTAAGGTGTCCTTCACTATTGACTTCATTTCCCAGCATTCTGTCTGTCACTGTCACTCATCAGTTCATTGCACTCAGCTGTTTCCCGTCATCATTGTTCCCAGCTGTTCATTGTTAGTCTTGTTAGATCTGTGTATTTATTCCCTGTCTGTGTTAGTATGTGTACGGATTCGTTGTTAGATGGCACCACTTCTTTGGTCTGTTTCCTAGTTGGTTTGTGTTTAGTTTTCATGTTTGGTTTGATTATTTGGATTTTGACTGGAAGACTATGATTTTGGATTGTCCTTTATAATAAACATCTGCAGATTGGATCTTCCGTCCCCTGTGTGTCGTGACACATATTGGATGAATTTTGTGAAGAATTGAAGCGTGATCTTTGGCTCAAACGGCAATGCACGACTAATAATTACTATTGGGAGTGTCATATTACATAACATTATAAAGAGAACAATATTGTAATAAAATGTGGTGAATAATTTGGGTTTAGTTGCCCTGTCTCGTTGTTCCAGAAAGAGCGCGTGCACAACATTCAGTCATTCTGAATGTCACATAACGTGGTTCAAATTCACTTGTGCACAGGGACGTGCACAGGGGGGTTGCTCAGGTTGCCCGGGCAACTGCCCATATGCCCTTCTCGACTCAGGTTCCCCTTCTGAGGAAAAAAAAAAAATCGTACAATGGATGTAGAATTTCACCTAGGCCTAGACAAAAAGTAATATAAAAATCGCAAAGCCTCATTCACTTCCAAAAAAAAAAAAAAAATTGAAATTCAAACTGTTTCCACGAGACTATAGACTGCACGCGACCGTATGGTAAGGCACCGCAAATTTAAATTACTCAGGCTGCGCCTCCATCTCGTGTCGCGCGCTAATTAATGTGTACGAAGTCCATGACAAAATGAAGCGAAACTATCCTTCTCGTCACGAAAAGAGGAAGAAGAAAAACATGAGAGTGAATTGCGGGAACAGCAGTCAGGTAAACTTGTGTTCTGTCCTCTCTAGTGTCAGCAAAGTTTGATGGTTTGTCTGGGCAGGCAATGCATCTCTTGCATCACTTTTTGCCTGACAAAAGTGAGAGTAAAATACCATTATTTATTACGTTTTGTTTTTGATAAACGACAAAGTGCAACAACAGTGTTTGCTTACTGCAGCTCGGAAAACATAACCGCATCGCGTGTGTTGCGTTCATATGCGCGTGCACGAAATGAAACTCGCATTTTTCAAGCAGAAATGTGGAGACCAGAGAAATACTGTACAATACTTGAATGATGGCACTCCCAATCAAAGTACACATTATAAAGACACTGATTATCTAGTCTCAGTGTAGTTAAAAACTCTAAACAACTGCACTAATTATGCAAGATATAAACCAATGTATTGGCAATTTGACATTGATTGACTATTGATTTATAGGCTATATTGAATTTAAAATGATGATTAGATGGACATTCTGGTCAATATGGATGCAAATCCCTCAGTAAATAACCATAAATTAAGATTTGCTTTAACATGCATAAAAATAAATAAATAAATAAATAAAAATCATAGGCTACTGATTCCGAAAATACCCTGGCTGTAGAGTGAACCAAAGCTAATCCCAAAAGCCAAAGTTCAGGGTTGTACTTTATTATTTTCTTCTTGTTTATGTTTACGTTAATATTCACTTGTTATCTTAACATTCTATTAAAATGCTTTATTCAGTAAATATTGTTTGTTTGAACCTCATTCTGTTCTATATTGTTGTACTTATTCTTTGACTGTTTTGTTTAAATGAGGGAGGATTGTATTGGGCGGTATTGAGTGGCAATGGCAAATGGTTTACATGGCTCACGGCATCACAGATCAGGTAGAGGGCCCCTTAGCAGAATTTTGCTTAGGGCCCCAGGGGGAGGTCAGGATTGGCAAAAAAAGAATTGTATTTTTTCCCGAAATCTAAGCGTTTTTTATTTTTTCGAGTTTTTTCCATTCAATCCAGATTATTTCTTTTCAAATAAATAAATAGATAAATAAATAATAATTTAAAAAAAAAACAATAAACAACAATATAAAGAACTCTTTTGCTCATTTGTCTCATCTCTGACATTTTGCAATCTTTATAAATAATTATAAGACCATAAGATGAGGCATTGCGTTTGGACATAAACACGGCCAGATAAGGCAATTTGGAAGGGGACAAATTCAACTGAATATATTCCTTCATATCGCCCGTGAGTGGGGAGGAGGGGGGAGGGGGGGTGCCCTTTATTCAGGTCAGAGCAACTGCCCCTCAAAATTCCTGTGCACGTCCCTGCTTGTGCATTCACGTCATTTTGTGAAGATATTATTTGTAAAATTATGTTCATTTTGTATATATCTGACTAATCTCATATCGGTTGTGTTTCTTTGATTTAAATAACGAAAGTGCTCATCGGTTATTCATTCAGCCCGCGCTGCTCAAGCAGAAATGCACTACTAATAATAACAATGATTAATTTGTGACTGTCATCTTAGATAACATCAGAACACTATTTTATTAAATGGTTGTGAATTCATTGTGTTTGGTTGCTGTTTTCAGTGCGCGTCCACAACACATTCTGACAAGCACGCATCTGAGGCGGCGTTGGTGACACGTTGTATGAGTCGTTTTATTTGATTATTAAATAATTAATTTAACTTAATTATCTATAATATTGAATCATTTTACAATCCTACTAGCCCTTTATTTAGATTAAAAACCATTCTCTTTAATTTGGTGAGGAACATAGCGTTTTGAGCAGTAGCAGAGACCCTGTCCAGCTTTTGGCCGTACGCCACCCACTGCAGCAGACGCATTATTGATTGTTAATTTAAATGACGATCAATCATGGGAATTTGTGAAAATGGACATCCCTTCAGTTTTATATTTGACATTTCCAGGTCTGGTAATCTTACTGTGACCTTTCTCACACCAAGGGGGATTATAAGAGCTGCTGCTAATGTTTACATTTTTATACAAGTAGTTTACCAGATAGATTATTAAATATAGACTTAATATATTAATGCTAAGCCTACCCATATGGATTTTTATTAACATATATTTTATCTTGCTAAATGTTTGCAAGAGGTGAGCCAGTGCACGAATATTTTTTTATGTATTTAAATTTTCTATGCATAATTTATTTTGTTAAACTACATAAATGCCATTCTGTACCATTTCCCAACTGTTACAATAAAACATCATTTGAGCAATATAACATGATTTTTATTCAGTATATAAGCAATTGTTACGTTCCAATATGTTACGGGCGGACGGACGCCACCCTGAACATAGAGGAGAGACGCACACCGGCCAGCTCGTGTCAAAAATAGGGGTATGTTTATTTAGTAGGTCGGTCAACAAGTACCGGATAGCTTCACGAAACACAGACAGATTAGTTACAAAGGCGGAGCGCTTCTGATTCCCGGGGTGGACTGCAAAAGCTCCTACGACAGACAGCACGGCAGTGCATCGACTCAGGCTCTCGTTCTCAGGCTCTGTGTGCCCTCAGGTGTGGGTCCGGAAAGCGATTGTAGCTCGAGTATGCGGCTGCTGCTCAGGTGTAGCTCATCTATAATTAAGAGCAAGAGAAACTCAGATGTGTAGAAACACACAGCGGGCTGGGGAACGTAACAGCAATATTTCGCTTTTTATGTTAAGACACTATTGATACAGTGAGAAATGTACAATCTCAGGAAAATAGCCGCTTATCAGTTAATCGTTAATCGATCGATAAGGTTAATGAATTAATCGATAATTTGCATCCCTAGTAAGTTACTTGACACGTCTGGTTTAAACTAATCAATGACAGTTCCTAATTGATTATGTTTTTACTAGTAATATTGTTTAATTAGTTTAGATGTGAACCTTTCCTCTCCTCCTTCTTCTAGACGTATCCAAGTCCGGGCGTGAGGTGCCAGTGCAGCGAATGGGCAACAGTTTCTCCTCAAATCTCATCCCTGGTTAGATTACTCGCACTCGAAAGATGCCGTTACTGTTTTGCTTGTGGCCATTTTCCCTCCCCGATGCTCCAAGGACAGTTTTCACCTCATTCGAGGGTTATCGTAACTGTAAAAAGCCTACAATGAAAGACAGTGGTTTCTGTTCTCAGGCCAGATCTGAAGGCCATGTAAAGGCAATGTTCGTATGGACAGAAAACAAGAAAACTATGGATAAAAATACTTCAATGTTTGGACTAATGGATGAGCAAAAGAAGAAGCAGGTGGCTGAAAATCAATACTATATTAAAATGTTTTCCACAACAGTGTGTTTCATGGAAGCTTTCTAGAGTTTGAAGGGGCAGAACACCAGGATGCTGCCGCCTGAAGTGACGAGATTATCTTCTTCCTTGAGTACCATGGGCTGGAGCACAAGAAAAACCTTGTAGGCCAGGGCTACGATGGCGTAGCAGTGATGTGCGGGGACATGCAGGTGTTCAAGCTGAAATTAAAGAAGAAGCCAAACATGCCACAGTAGTGCACACTGCTTGAACTTAGTTATAGTAGACGCTGTAAAAAGTATGGCAGATGCAGGAAACTTCTGCTCATTATTGGAACGACTGCATGTATTCATGTCTGGGTCTTATGGACATAACAAATGGCTGGAAGTGCAGCGGGAGATGTTTGATGGTGCACAAGGGAACTCCAGCAGCAAGTGACACACGTTGGGCCTGTAGGCACATAGCATGTTGCAATGTTATGGACAGGTTTCCTGCAATAGTACAGATGCTTGAAGAGATCGCACCTGAGAACCATACACAAAGAGCTGTCGAAGCAAGAGGGATATTGGCTCAAATTGATCTGAATTTTGCTGGATCTCTTGTTCTGTTCAGAAAAGGTCCTGAGTGACTCCTGAGGAGGAGACGATGCTTGAACCCATTTGGGAGGCTATCAAAGATCGCAGCCTTGGTTTTAGTGCTTCTGCATCCTAATGCTGATGCTGAGAGGGTATATTCGATGGTTGGTTTGAACAAAACCTCAACAACAAAACAGCTTGTCTCAATCATGACCCTGAATTTGCTGGACTTGAGCCGAACTGTTTCAAATGGGAGCCAACGCCAGATAAAGAAGTCAAAAAAAGTCAACAAACACTTACAATAAATAGTCTCTCTATCTCTCTTTCTCTCACACACACACACATGAATTGTCAGTGCCATGATTGTGTCAAAGCTTTTCTTCTGCAAGTCAATTATTAATAACAACAAAAACACTAATAATAATATTATTAATGAAACACCCCCATTCCTGTGACCCGTCACTCTTCTCCGTCTTCAAAACTTGAGAGCTGTTACTAGGCAACAGATAAGCACCACACACACACACACACACACACACACACACACACAGACCCAACACCTACAAACACACAAGATACACAAAATGAACACACGGATCCATGAACCGTGACAATTTTAGCATAGAGAAAATACGTATGGGGTTCCCATCGCAGCTCGAAGTTCCCTTGAAAGGGAACGTCTCAGGTTACGTATGTAACCCTGGTTCGAGAGGGAACGAGAGCTGCGTTCGCCTGCCATACTTCCTGCATGCCCTGATCGACTTGCTTCAGGCCTTTCACAGAAGCTGTCGCGGTCTGATCTCAAGGGTGCTTTATAGTTTCCTGGTCGATGACGTCACCTGACGTCCTACTCTCTCATTGGACTGATTGTACAGACGCTTCACGACGCAATCACGCAGAGCGTTCCCATCGCGTTTGACAACGCAGCTCTCGTTCCATCTCAGGGAACCAGTGTTACATACGTAACCTGAGACGGTTTTACAAGAACAAGCTCCACTCACATGTTATACACATTTTAGTCCAGTTTAGTGAGAGATATTAGATTATATGTTTACTGAGTACATCCTAATAAATGAATAAAGTGTGTGAAAGGTTTGATATTGTGTAGTGTGTGATCCTCCATCAGCAGCTGCAGTTTCTCTCAGCTGTATCAGTGCAGTCACTGTGACGTCTGACTGACAGAGGTTTTTGTACGACTCTTTATCACTGTGTGAACACCCATTTACTGTTTGGATAATGTAAACTCTGACAGTAATAATCTCCTGTATCTTCAGTCTGGACTCCACTGATGCTCAGAGTAAAATCACTGCCAGATCCACTGCCACTGAATCTAGATGGAGTTCCAGTATAAAGGGTTGATGTATAATATATCAGGAGTTTAGGAGCTTCTCCAGGTTTCTGTGAGTACCAGGATAGACAATGATGACCATTATAATAAACATTGCTGCTGGTTTTACAGTTTATTCTGACTTGTTCTCCTGGTTGAACTGCTGATATTGATGGACTCTGAGTTACAGTGATCTGTCCTCTACACTCTGGAAGAAAACACACACAAAAATTAAAATTATATTATACATGATGATATACAGTAGATGATAAATAGATATAATTTGGATTTTAAGAGAATTTATAATTATTGTAAAAACTGTATCACACAAACCTTGAATAAACAGTGCAATGGTCCAGATGAAGATGCAGATGTTGTTCATAGTTGTAGTTTAGTCTTGTGTGATGATGAAGAGTGTGTGTGTTCTGCTCTCAGTCATGAAGTGTTAAACTCACAGCACTATAAACACTCTCAGAGCACTGAAGCATGTGCTGACAATGCAAAGAAGTGGGCAGGATTTACAACAGCTTGTGCTGACAACACACTCATATACACTAGAGTTACACAATCATGACTTTATTTAGTGTGTTTATTGTGACTCCTGAGACACTGAGGATGTGCAGATGAACGTCCATCTCTGTGTCCATATTCAGTCATGTGACCATCATCACTGCTACACTTCCACTAGATGAAGCGCCATCACTAAAGTAAGATCATGAATCATGAGTGTGTTCAGAAAGTATCAGGACTGATTGTGAATCTCTAATCAGAGTTCATGGTGTCACTCCATCTATCATGAAGCCTCATGTGTGTCTGAAATCATCAGATGGAGAAGAAACAGGCTGTTAAAGATGGACACATATTAGAGCTTGTTCACGTTTCATGAGATTCAGAACCAGTCCAGATACTTTTATAACACACCTTGAATATGAAAACATGCAAAACACAACTTTGAGATCTTCATTGTCACACTTTCTATTGACTTTGGCTCTAATATTCAATAAAGTCATTATTTGAACAGATTCTCACTGAAGATTGAAGTGTGAAGCTGCAGGTTTTTCTGTCAATCATGATGATTGATCTGCATATGAAGCACAGAAGCATCATTATGACAAACTCATCATCCATGATCAAAGAGGTCAAAGGTCACCTCAGAGGTCACAGCTCATCCCATATATTTCTTTAAACAGTGTTATATCAGAAAGCATTTAGTCAAATCTGAATGAGTGAGTGTTGAGAAGAGCTGAGGATCTTCTAATATCAGTGTGTTGAAGTGTTGTTTCTCTCTCTCTGCTGGAGTGTGTGTTCACTCGAGTGGAATAGAGGTTTTTGTACGAGTGTTTCATTAGATTGGATCACTGTGGTGGACATTCGGTGGAGGAACTAAACTGGTGATCAGTAAGTCTGTCCATTTAATCACCTAATAAAAATATAATTTAGATTTCAGAAAGTGTTTTACAGTTGTTAATAATAAATGGTTATTTTGATGATTAGATGTTGTGGTAAAACTTTACTTCAAGCTTTAATGTACGATACATTATAAAGTATTTCATAATGTATGTTATAATGCAGTATATATTTTCTTAAATAATTGCAACCACATTTAAAATGTATTATAATACTTAAAATTCCTTGTTAAATCTGAAATTGGTTGTTTGTCATGAGTGAGAAAATGAATAGATAATATTATAATGTGTTAAAGCCTTGGTTACAATTATTGATGAGATCATACATGCATTATAATGAGTAAAACAATATATAATTAATGCATTAAAATACCTTTATAATGCAATATGTATAAAGGCTTTAGTTAAAGTGTAACTGATATTTTTGTATAATTATTTAATCTAAAACAATGTTATTATTATCAGAATAGCATTATTCCTTTAAAAAAATGTAATACAATTCTAAGCATATCTCTATAATGTGTCTCACTATGAGTTTATTCAGTTTATTACAGGTTTGTTTCTCCTTCATTTATTTCTACACTGAGTTCATATTTAGTTCATCTTTTATTGTAGAAATCATACATGTAAAAAGAGATTTGACATCAGAATGTAAATGTTGCTCCTTTCTGTAGTTCAGTCAATGATACTGAATCTCTTTTGCTCATGTTGTGCTTATAATTCAGTGCTTTATAATACAAACACAGACGTTGTTTTCTAGTTCTTATAAGTTATATACATTTCTTTTTATGTGAGCTTGAGTCAAACTTTTACATTGAGTTTTTTATCTGTTGAATATCTCACTTGAGTACAAACTAACTTTATTTTGGGATTTCCAATTAAATTGAATTAAAGCAGTCTGTGTATTGCGATGTTTAGTTTGATTGATGCGGTGTGTGTGTGTGTGTGTGTGTGTGTGTGTGTCTCCTGCAGCTGGTCCCACAGTGAAGCCCTCAGTGTCTCTGCTGCCGCCCTCTTCTCTGCAGATCTCTGGAGACTCAGCCGCACTGCTCTGCCTGCTCAGCTCTTACTCTCCACAGGGGGCGCTGGTGAGCTGGACACTGGACGGGTCAGAGGTCACCGAGGGGGTTCTGACCAGCGCAGAGAGCCAGCAGGACGGCCGCTACAGCCGCAGTAGCGTCCTGACCCTCAGCAAAGCACGCTGGGAAGAGGGAGAGCTGTACGTCTGCAGAGTAACACATGATGGAGCTCCTCATGAGGTCTCGTTCCACAAGAGCTCTGAGTGCTGATGTTTCTCTCCTGAAGATGAGCCGTATCTGAGTGTCCTGTGTCAGGCAGGATTCACATGAGTCTAGTGCTGCAGCTGGAGTGCTTTACAACTCAATACTCAAACAGTGTGTGTGTGTGTGTGTGTGTGTGTGTGTGTGTGTGTGTTTGCTGCAACATTCAATAAAGCTTCTCAACAAGTTCACTTTGTGTCTGACAACATCATTCAACTAACAGATGAAGATGCAGGAGCTTTTCAGAAGGTTGATGTGGCAGTAAATGTCAAATAAAGCTCTTGGGGTTTGAACATGGTCTCTGGAGACAGAGCTGCTCTATTCTGAGAGATCACAATCACTCCACCCTGACAATGCAAATGGGCTTTCAGTCTCACTCTCTGATTGGTCACATCATCTGGACTGGAACACTTTCACTTCTGCTGCACATTTACATGTCAAATGTTTCACAAATAAAGCTCTTGGGGTTTGGTCCTCAAGCTTGCACACAGATCCTGTCAGCCGGAGCTGGGCCGTATGTGGCATTTAAAGAAGTTTAGCTGTAGATCTAGCGCTATAATTACAGCTGTAATGAGATAAAACACTACAGATATAAATGGGTCATTTAACTGACAATTCCTGAGCAATAAACAAAAACACTTTAAATTCTACAATATATTACGCTCATATTCTCCAGAGCGGCTGTATAGATAAATTAACAAAAATGAACCATCACTGAAATTACTTAACCCGTCCAACGTGTTTTTGTCAGGCCCACTATCGTCAAATATGATTGACAGTTAGCAACAGTTTGGACTGGCGGTGGGTTTCAACATCAAGGTATGCAGATATCATTCATTCAAGATTTGAAAGTATTTTAGGGGAATCAAATGCCAAACCCTGCCTGAGACAGGAGGAGCTGGGGAGGGAGGAGGGTAATCGCTCCTGAGAAACGCCACAGCTGCTGATAATACTGAAGGAGCTTATATATGTATACAGTGATAGAGTCGTATTCCTGTAGTAGACGAGGATCAGCCGAGAGTCACTGATGAGAGCTTCACTAACATGACCTGCCAGAACTGACGCTACGCTTGATTTGTGTCGTTACTCTATTCAGCACTACCAGGACTACCATCATATGTGAGCAACATGTTTGTACGGCCACTTTCAACATGCAGTCTCGCACAAATTCTCCGTCACTAAACGGCTTGCTCCGCTTAGCTATTTCTTGAGCCGGTGTTACAGCTTCACCGGTTTTAGCCAAATTGTGAAAACTGACTGTAGTCAGTCCTGTCCTTGACACTGAATTTATGGTAGGTTTTATGTTTGGTATCATAATGGATTTAACAAGTTGTCAAATTCGTTCAATACTCGTACATATTTGTATACTCGTACATAATCCTGCAGCTTTTACTCCTGCTGTCATTGGCTACTGCCTCAATTCATATTTATGGCCATATTTGTAATTCAGTTTTGCCCCTTCTTGGAAAGTAGTCGGATGTCCCACACACTGTCAGAAAGTTTATATTAATTGCATTGTATTCTTTAAAATGATCACAAATTAACCCGTGTGTGTTCATGGTCCAGTGATACATGACGTCTCTCCACACATCATAACCTTCCTCTGTTTGCAAGAGTGGGAAAGCTCATCTGACTTGACACATGACATCAGAGACTCGATTATTTGGTCATGATCAGTTACACTGCTGATAACGGTCCCGTTTGCATGTAAATCGTGTCATTTTTAAACAAGTTCACATGATTATTGCTTGCTATTAAAGACATACTTTTGCATGTATAATTCCAGACGTAGCCTTGTGTTTTATTTTTTTCAGCGCTGGCTTTATTGCCACTAGGCTATTAGTTATGCTATTTTGTGTCTACAGCAAATGCATACAGACATGAATTTTGTATAAGTACTAATGTTGTAAATGTATTTTTCATTTATAACGTTATATGTTTTATGCCGTTATTTTCGCTTTGATCAAGAACGTAAACTTGCCAACGCTGTTTGAGTATAACATTAGTAGCCAGTCAGTTGCTATTGTTGCCAGTCAGATGCTATTGTGTAAAACAAACATGTATAAAGTTTTTAAAAAAAGTAGCAAATTATCATTCAGAAACGTTTATTAAGAGCCGTGTGTGGTGAGGTTCTGTTTGACTCTCTTCATCGCCGCTTTCTCGGTCTGATTCTGCCTCAAACCGATACTGCAGTTCGACGCATATTTACATCTGGACCGGAGCTCATGACGTGCACGTTTCGCCCGTAAAGGTAATGGGCGTTAACTTTCCGGACAACGTGAGCGACAGATTAGCCAATCACAACACACCGGGCTAAGCTAACCAATCTGAGCCCACTGCGTGTTTCTGAGGGAGTGTTTTCATAGAATCAGGAAGTCAACCGCTCGTTTGAGGACAGAGGAGAGCGCGGCTGACAATAAACGTGAAGTTGATGAAAAATAAGACTTTTTAAAAACGAAAAACCATGAATACATGTTATATTGCACCCCATAAACACAATCATGCAAAGAAAAAAAGCAGTCAACCCCCCCCCCCCCCCTTTAATATAGTATTTATAGTTTTACTGATTTACTATTCCTCTAGGGGAGGGGGGGGGGGGTACGGGGGCATGCTCCCCCGCAAGAAAATTTTGTACAATTTAAGGTTAAATGCATCAATCTCGTGCTCTTTGAGAGATCAAAATTAAGAGCTTCAATCGATGAACTGCCCGTTGAACAAAGAAAATGCATTGATTTGTGCCAGGACAATAAAGAGGGCTCAAACATCTTTTTATGAGAGTCTCAGTCTGCATTACATTATCAATGGTGTTTTAGGATCCTAAACAAGTATTATAATAATGATTTATATAATTATTCCTATGACGTAAAATCCATATAGCCTATAAATGTACTATATAAATGAAAATGAATATTTCAAAAGTATATTTTAGTCTACATTACACTATAATACGAAAATTAAAATACTTTTTTCTAGGCCTGCACGATTCTGGGAAAAATATGAATCACGATTTTTTTAGCTTAGAATTGATATCACGATTTTTTCATGATTTTTTTCTCATAAGTGTAATCAGGGTTCGTACAGATTCTGTAAAATGAAATTCCAGGACTTTCAAGGACTTTTCAAGCACTACTTTTTTGGATTTCAAGGACTTCAATAACCAATCCCTGAATTGTCACTGCATTTGTAATTTTTAAATGTTTTTTAAAACAAAATAAGAATAAATAATGTAATTACAAGTAGGACAAATAAATACAAAAATAGAACAAAGAAAAGCTGCAAATTAAATAAACAGTGTTTTTATAGTAGATCGGTATACATTGGAATAAAGTAATCAAATGTGAAAAAATTGCAAATTCATTACTGTATAAATTAAATACAGATGGATATTTTTGTAAAGTTTAAAAGGGCAGACTATTTAGTGTAAAGCAGTGAGTAATTTATTTGTCCTTTGATTAATATGAAAACACAGCAGCAGTTTTATTAAACTCCTGCCCCTTTAAAGTCCCCGTGAACCGGAAGTTGCAAACGATTTTTCTCCAGTGCTGTGACGTATTTCCGAGTGAAACGGAATATTGAACAGAGGGCAGGGTTTGACTCTAGCGCTCCTCCTCTCCATCTCTCGCTCATAGCAAACTAACGCTTTGAGGGGAGTGGTTACGCGTTTCCCCACCCAAACTGTGAAACCTACGTCATCAGAAAAAGAAACCGTTCCAGACCGGAAGTAACTTTTCAGATTTTGATTAAAGATTACTAAGGTAAAACATTTTTTAAATATATATTCACTTGCACGGATTAATTGTTCACCACAAGACTAGTAATATGCGCTAACAAAGTAAATAGGTTCAATTTTGATTTCACGGGGACTTTAAGTCCGAACGCATGGACCCCATTTGAACATGGCTAACTTACATTCACTTGAGATATAACCGACTTTGTTAACTAATAAACTTTGTTTACTCTAAACGACTTTATTTTTACATAATTTTGTGTAAATTTGTCCATACAAGCGCAAGACGTGAAAGTCATTTAATTCAGTATTCTTGCATGTTTGCGTTTATTGAACTTCTTGACCTGCAAACGCCCAGTAATAATGTACGTAGACTCACGGCGTTCTGGACGGCTGTAAATTTCTACTCACTGTGTTTCGGACAGGTAGAAAGAGTCATTTCTAATATATAACGCATACATCTCAACAACTATAAGCTGGGTTGGTCGGAAGCGAAAGAGGACGAGGCACAGATGACGTGGATATATATATATCCCAGACAGCAAACTGACATTGAATCAACGTGGAAACGACATCGCTCATGACATTGAAACAACGTTGATTTTGCTCATCGAATTAACGTTGAACCAACGTTAGACGCGGCATTCTTCAAAGCTAAATGAAAATCGAAAATTGGTTTGCTTTCATAACGTTGAAACAACGTTGATTTCAAGTTGATTTTCCGCTAGTTTTGAAAGAATGATGCGTCTGACGTTGGTTCAACGTTAATTCGATGAGCAAAACAATGTCAGATCAACGTTGTTTCGATGTCATGTTTCCACGTTGATTCAATGTCAGTTTGCTATCTGGGTATAGATGCAATGACCGTTAAGTGTTTATTTAAAGAATTTGCAGAAAACGGTCTAGTGTCCGGAATACTGTGATGTCCAGAATACAGCGAGTCTACGTTAGAGAACTACAAACTTTCCACTGATGTCTGTTTAAAGTGATGTGCTCGACCAGCTCGTGCGTTTCTAGTGCTCGCGCACCACACTTTCCACTAATAAGACGCATTTACTTCATAGACAGCCTTCTTTTTTTATCCCCATTCTGAGTGTTTCTTTGTCTGGACTCACACACACTGTAGTAGGCTATACACGCTTCAAAATAAAGGCCGATTTTTTTTATTTTTAAATCGAAGTCATTTAAAAAATAAATCGTGAACAGGGTGAATCGAGATCGCGATTTTATAACGATTTATCGTGCAGGCCTACTTTTGTCCTTATTTCTTCACTTCCAAGAAATAAACCCTTGAGCTTGTATTTAGGAGAAAACACCAGATGACCGTCCTGATCGCGTGAGCAAAGTGCACACTTTTCTTTAAATCACCCAGCACTGATGCCTATTCTTAAAGTCTTGTGCTGTTTTAGAAACGCAAACAGCCATGCGATTTTAGTTCGTTGGCAAAATAACACGCTAGAGACCTATGTTAGGTTATACATTTTACATCTCATACTGTATGTGTTGGGAAAAGGGAGAAGAGACTTCGGCAAAAGGCGGATTTGAACTCGGATCCGAGCGCATCTAAAGCTGATTTGTGCGTTTAGTGCGTTACGACCTACGCCACTTTAGATGTAACGTGATCAGCGTCTTTTTTCATAAAAGACAGGCACATTGCACAATACTGAATGCTCAGGTATATAGTATAGTAAACAAACTGTAAATCACTACTAATAAATGGTAGAGCAAACCGAATGCATGTAGAGGTTTAATAATTAGGGAAAGTTGTCAGTGTGAAAGTGTGATGAGATGGGAGATGAGTTTTTATATTTTGTGTAGAATATATTTTAGATCTATTGCTTAAATTAATAATTGCATGTTTTTGCTCCGATTTTTTATTTATTTTTATAATTGAAGGATGACAAGCCGGAATGAAAACAAGCTGAAATTAAATAGGAGTAACTAGACTATTTTTAAAATGTATGGAGTAGAAAGAACAGATAATTGAGTAGAAATGTAAGGAGTCGGCTGAAAAAGAATTACTCCAGTAAAGTATAGATACCCAAAATGTCTACTTAAGTAAGTTAACAAATAGGGATGTCAACGATTAATCGATTATTATCGATTAATTGTCGATAAAACATGAATCGATCAAACTTATCTATCATCCATTAACCAGGTCTATGCGTGTGCCTGCTGCTCAACCGCGAAACATGTAAGCAAGCGCGCCGGAGTTATGTTTGGGACTTCATCATGACTACGTTTGCGTGTGTATTCGCAGCCTTTTGTTTAATGCAAATGTAAGTTGTAATAGTTTATTTTGTGTAACGTTATGCCTTACTATATCTGATTTATCTCATACAGTGTCTGGTTGTGTTCCCTTGTTTGTCACTAGAGGTCTTCGTGTTTAAGGTGTCCTTCACTATTGACTTCATTTCCCAGCATTCTGTCTGTCACTGTCACTCATCAGTTCATTGCACTCAGCTGTTTCCCGTCATCATTGTTCCCAGCTGTTCATTGTTAGTCTTGTTAGATCTGTGTATTTATTCCCTGTCTGTGTTAGTATGTGTACGGATTCGTTGTTAGATGGCACCACTTCTTTGGTCTGTTTCCTAGTTGGTTTGTGTTTAGTTTTCATGTTTGGTTTGATTATTTGGATTTTGACTGGAAGACTATGATTTTGGATTGCCCTTTATAATAAACATCTGCAGATTGGATCTTCTGTCCCCTGTGTGTCGTGACACATATTGGATGAATTTTGTGAAGAATTGAAGCGTGATCTTTGGCTCAAACGGCAATGCACGACTAATAATTACTATTGGGAGTGTCATATTACATAACATTATAAAGAGAACAATATTGTAATGAAACGTGGTGAATAATTTGGGTTTAGTTGCCCCGTCTCGTTGTTCCAGAAAGAGCGCGTGCACAACATTCAGTCATTCTGAATGTCACATAACGTGGTTCAAATTCACTTGTGCATTCACGTCATTTTGTGAAGATATTATTTGTAAAATTATGTTCATTTTGTATATATCTGACTAATCTCATATCGGTTGTGTTTCTTTGATTTAAATAACGAAAGTGCTCATCGGTTATTCATTCAGCCCGCGCTGCTCAAGCAGAAATGCACTACTAATAATAACAATGATTAATTTGTGACTGTCATCTTAGATAACATCAGAACACTATTTTATTAATTGGTTGTGAATTCATTGTGTTTGGTTGCTGTTTTCAGTGCGCGTCCACAACACATTCTGACAAGCACGCATCTGAGGCGGCGTTGGTGACACGTTCTATGAGTCGTTATATTTGATTATTAAATAATTAATTTAATTTAATTATCTATAATATTGAATCATTTTACAATCCTACTAGCCCTTTATTTAGATTAAAAACCATTCTCTTTAATTTGGTGAGGAACATAGCGTTTTGAGCAGTAGCAGAGACCCTGTCCAGCTTTTGGCCGTACGCCACCCACTGCAGCAGACGCATAATTGATTGTTAATTTAAATGACGATCAATCATGGGAATTTGTGAAAATGGACATCCCTTCAGTTTTATATTTGACATTTCCAGGTCTGGTAATCTTACTGTGACCTTTCTCAGACCAAGGGGGATTATAAGAGCTGCTGCTAATGTTTACATTTTTTTATACAAGTAGTTTACCAGATAGATTATTATATATAGACTTAATATATTAAGGCTAAGCCTACCCAGAAGGATTTTTATTAACATATATTTTATCTTGCTAAATGTTTGCAAGAGGTGAGCCAGTGCACGAATATTTATGTATTTAAATTTTCTATGCATAATTTATTTTGTTAAACTACATAAATGCCATTCTGTACCATATCCCAACTGTTACAATAAAAAATCATTTGAGCAATATAACATGCATTTTTATTCAGTTTATAAGGAATTGTTACGGGCGGACGGACACCACCCTGAACATAGAGGAGAGACGCACACCGGCCAGCTCGTGTCAAAAATAGGGGTATGTTTATTTAGTAGGTCGGTCAACAAGTACCGGATAGCTTCACGAAACAGACAGATTAGTTACAAAGGCGGAGCGCTTCTGATTCCCGGGGTGGACTGCAAAAGCTCCTACGACAGACAGCACGGCAGTGCATCGACTCAGGCTCTCGTTCTCAGGCTCTGTGTGCCCTCAGGTGTGGGTCCGGAAAGCGACTGTAGCTCGAGTATGCGGCTGCTGCTCAGGTGTAGCTCATCTATAATTAAGAGCAAGAGAAACTCAGACACTCAAACACACGTGTAGAAACACACAATCAATAATTTACATCCCTAGTAACAATGTTTTTGTACTTCGTTACTTGACACGTCTGGTTTAAACTAATCAATGACAGTTCCTAATTGATTATGTTTTTACTAGTAATATTGTTTAATTAGTTTAGATGTGAATCTTTCCTCTCCTCCTTCTTCTAGACGTATCCAAGTCCGGGCGTGAGGTGCCAGTGCAGTGAATGGGCAACAGTTTCCCTAAGACCCTCCAGCAGAAGCGACTGGTTCAAATCTCATCCCTGGTTAGATTACTCGCACTCGAAAGATGCCGTTACTGTTTTGCTGGTGGCCATTTTTCCTCCCCGATGCTCCAAGGACAGTTTTCACCTCATTCGAGGGTTATCGTAACTGGAAAAAGCCTACAATGAAAGACAGTGGTTTCTGTTCTCAGGCCAGATCTGAAGGCCATGTAAAGGCAATGTTCGTATGGACAGAAAACAAGAAAACTATGGATAAAAATACTTCAATGTTTGGACTAATGGATGAGCAAAAGAAGAAGCAGGAGGCTGAAAATCAATACTATATTAAAATGTTTTCCACAACAGTGTGGTTCATGGAAGCTTTCTAGAGTTTGAAGGGGCAGAACACCAGGATGCTGCCGCCTGAAGTGACGAGATTATCTTCTTCCTTGAGTACCATGGGCTGGAGTTGCAGTGCTGAAAGTTCAGTGTCAGCAGAGATATCGTCTTTTAAAAATCAGGAAGTATAATTGCCTACAAAAACGACTGGATTGGGACTACAGCTGGGTAATGGTACGTCACTAACCCACACATTTGCATCAACCCCTCCCTCTGGAATATGCAGAAAATGGCATGCGCATATTTCTGTGGCACGTCGACTCGTCGAGTGTGTTGTTCACGCAGCTGTCAGGTCTTCTGTCTTTGAGCTTCCCACGGACGCTGTACTTCGTCAACAATGGATACAATTTATGTTTGATTATATTCCTGAAAGTGACGATCGTAATCTAGCTCTCTGTGCTGCGCATTTACAGAAGACAGCTTCCAGAATCTCCACGAGTTCAACACCGGATTCAACAAGAAACTGTCACTAAAACATGAAGCAGTTTCAACTTTAAAACCAGAGGCAGCAGTTGTTGGGCCACAACCTGTAAGTAGGCGAAGACTTCATCATTTTAAATGTATTTGCATGTTTAATTCCAGACGTAGCCTTGTGTTTTTTTTTTTTTAAATGCCAGCGCTGGCTTTATAGCCACTACTAGTTAGCCTATGCTATTTTGTGTCTACGACAAACGCGTACAAACATTATGGACCTGAATTTTCTATAAGTACTAATGTTGTAAATGTATTTTTCATGTATATATGCTTTATGACGTTATTTTCGATTTGATCAAGAACGTAAACTTGCCAACGCTGTTTGAGTATAACATTAGTAGCCAGTCAGTTGCTATTGTTGCCAGTCAGATGCTATTGTGTTAATCAAACGTGTATAAAGTTAACAAATGTAGCAAATTATCATTCAGAAACGTTTATTAAGAGCCGTGTGTGGTGAGGTTCTGTTTGACTCTCTTCATCGCCGCTTTCTCGGTCTGATTCTGCCTCAAACCGATACTGCAGTTCGACACATATTTACATCTGGACCGGAGCTCATGACATACATGTTCCGTCCGTAAAGGTAATGGGCGTTAACTTTCCGGACAACGTGAGCGACAGTTTAGCCAATCACAACACACTGGCCCAAACTAACCAATCTGAGCCCACTACGTGTTTCTGAGGGAGTGTTTTCATAGAATCAGGAAGTCAACCGCTCGTTCGAGGACAGAGGAGAGCGCGGCTGACAATAAACGAGAAGTTTATGAAAAATAAGACTTTTTAAAAACGAAAAACCACGAATACATGTTATATTGCACCCCATAAACACAGTCATGCAAAGAAAAAAAGCAGTCAACCCCCCCCCCCCCCTTTAATGAAACACCCCCATTCTCGTGATCCGTCACTCTTCTCCGTCTTCAAAACTTGAGAGTTGTTACTAGGCAACAAATAAGCACCACACACACACACACACAGACCCAACACCTACAAACACACAAGATACACAAAATGAACACACGGATCCATGAACCCTGACAATTTTAGCATAGAGAAAATTGTATATTTTACATTTACCTTTAAAGTCTTTATAAAGTTTGCTAGACATTGATATTGTGTAGTGTGTGATCCTCCATCAGCAGCTGCAGTTTCTCTCAGCTGTATCAGTGCAGTCACTGTGACGTCTGACTGACAGAGGTTTTTGTACGACTCTTTATCACTGTGTGAACACACGCTGACTGTTGATCCTGTGATAACTCTGACAGTAATAATCTCCTGTATCTTCAGTCTGGACTCCACTGATGCTCAGAGTAAAATCAGTTCTGGATCCACTGCCACTGAATCTAGATGGAGTTCCAGTATAACGGTTTGTTGCTGCATATATCAGGAGTTTAGGATCTTCTCCAGGTTTCTGTGAGTACCAGGCCATACAAGCATATGAACCTGGACAGGCATCGCTCACTACTGTGTTTGTTTTGCAGTTTATCGAGACTGATTCACCAATTGTAACTGTTTTTACAGAAGGAGTTTGAGTCACAGTCACCTGTCCACTGAAACCTGTGAGAAAAAGCAGGATTGTTAATAATATTATAATCATTTATTGCGAACATTTCTTTAATTGTTTTACCTTGAATAAACAGTGCAATGGTCCAGATGAAGATGCAGATGTTGTTCATAGTTGTAGTTTAGTCTTGTGTGATGATGAAGAGTGTGTGTGTTCTGCTCTCAGTCATGAAGTGTTAAACTCACAGCACTATAAACACTCTCAGAGCACTGAAGCATGTGCTGACAATGCAAAGAAGTGGGCAGGATTTACAACAGCTTGTGCTGACAACACACTCATATACACTCTACATAGAAGATTTTACTCTCAAAATAATGTTATTCAACCATTTGTTATTTATTTATTAATTGTGAAATATTTTTGTTTTTGAGAATCATGAATGTAGATCATTTTAAACATATTTGTCAAACTCAGAAATCTCTCTTTATGAGTACAGTCATCGGCTACACCTTTAAAAGCATGATAACTATATTTAGAGCAATCCAAAAATAGTCCATTATGGTCTTTGTAATCAATGTTGTCATGTTGCTCTCTGGGAAATATTTGTCTATTTTTCCCACATTTTCCACATGAAGTTCATTCATTCTTATAATCAGTTCATATGATACTAGATTAAACAATGTGGATCTGAAAAGTTCATAATTATTGATTAATGTTAAAACCATCCGTGATCAAAGAGGTCAAAGGTCACCTCAGAGGTCACAGCTCATCCCATATATTTCTTTAAACAGTGTTATATCAGAAAGCATTTAGTCAAATCTGAATGAGTGAGTGTTGAGAAGAGCTGAGGATCTTCTAATATCAGTGTGTTGAAGTGTTGTTTCTCTCTCTCTGCTGGAGTGTGTGTTCACTCGAGTGGAATAGAGGTTTTTGTACGAGTGTTTCATTAGATTGGATCACTGTGGTGGACATTCGGTGGAGGAACTAAACTGGTGATCAGTAAGTCTGTCCATTTAATCACCTAATAAAAATATAATTTAGATTTCAGAAAGTGTTTTACAGTTGAAACAAGAACAACATTTATTAATATTAATGATTATTACATATTGAGTATAGATTATTAGTGTACTTTATGTATAATGCCTTATACAGGTTTTCATAATGTATGTTATAATGCAGTATATATTTTTTGTAAATAATTGTAACCAAAGTTAAAATGTATTATAATACTTAAAATTCCTTGTTAAACTTGTTAAAACTGTGGTTACAATTATTGATGAGATCATACATGCATTATAATGAGTAAAACAATATATAAATAATGCATTAAAAATACATGTATAATGCAATATGTATAAAGGCAAGTGTTACTGATATTTTTGTATAATTATTTAATCTAAAACTATGATAATGATAATTATTATCAGAATAGCATTATTCCTTTCACCAAAAAAATTCTAAGCATATCTCTATACTGTGTCTCACTATGAGTTTATTCAGTTTATTACAGGTTTGTTTCTCCTTCATTTATTTCTACACTGAGTTCATATTTAGTTCATCTTTTATTGTAGAAATCATACATGTAAAAAGAGATTTGACATCAGAATGTAAATGTTGCTCCTTTCTGTAGTTCAGTCAATGATACTGAATCTCTTTTGCTCATGTTGTGCTTATAATTCAGTGCTTTATAATACAAACACATACGTTGTTTTCTAGTTCTTATAAGTTATATACATTTCTTTTTATGTGAGCTTGAGTCAAACTTTTACATTGAGTTTTTTATTTGTTGAATATCTCACTTGAGTACAAACTAACTTTATTTTGGGATATCCAATTAAATTGAATTAAAGCAGTCTGTGTATTCCGATGTTTAGTTTGATTGATGCGGTGTGTGTGTGTGTGTGTGTGTGTGTGTGTGTGTGTGTCTCCTGCAGCTGGTCCCACAGTGAAGCCCTCAGTGTCTCTGCTGCCGCCCTCTTCTCTGCAGATCTCTGGAGACTCAGCCGCACTGCTCTGCCTGCTCAGCTCTTACTCTCCACAGGGGGCGCTGGTGAGCTGGACACTGGACGGGTCAGAGGTCACCGAGGGGGTTCTGACCAGCGCAGAGAGCCAGCAGGACGGCCGCTACAGCCGCAGTAGCGTCCTGACCCTCAGCAAAGCACGCTGGGAAGAGGGAGAGCTGTACGTCTGCAGAGTAACACATGATGGAGCTCCTCATGAGGTCTCGTTCCACAAGAGCTCTGAGTGCTGATGTTTCTCTCCTGAAGATGAGCCGTATCTGAGTGTCCTGTGTCAGGCAGGATTCACATGAGTCTAGTGCTGCAGCTGGAGTGCTTTACAACTCAATACTCAAACAGTGTGTGTGTGTGTGTGTGTGTGTGTGTGTGTGTGTTTGCTGCAACATTCAATAAAGCTTCTCAACAAGTTCACTTTGTGTCTGACAACATCATTCAACTAACAGATGAAGATGCAGGAGCTTTTCAGAAGGTTGATGTGGCAGTAAATGTCAAATAAAGCTCTTGGGGTTTGAACATGGTCTCTGGAGACAGAGCTGCTCTATTCTGAGAGATCACAATCACTCCACCCTGACAATGCAAATGGGCTTTCAGTCTCACTCTCTGATTGGTCACATCATCTGGACTGGAACACTTTCACTTCTGCAAATGAAGGTGCTGGTATTTAAAAAATAAAAATATAATACAAATAATTTAAGTGACTGAATGCAGTGTGTTCAGTTTGATTGACAGGATCATATATTACACCTAAAACATGATGATCATATTAAAACACTGACTCATTCTCTTCATAAACACAAGATTGATGTAGATTGTAATGATATAGTGTTATTAGTGTTTGTGCTGTGGTCAGTGTGTGTGTGATTGTGTTGTATGTATCAGTCACTGTGACGTCTGACTGACAGAGGTTTTTGTACGACTCTTTATCACTGTGTGAACACAGTTTTACCGTTGATCCAGTGATAACTCAGACAGTAATAATCTCCTGTATCTTCAGTCTGGACTCCACTGATGCTCAGAGTAAAATCAGTTCCATGATCGGCTCCATTTCCACTGAATCTAGATGGAGTTTCAGTAGCAAGGGTTCGGATGCTGCGCACTAAGAGTTTAGGAGCTTCTCCAGGTTTCTGAAGGAACCAGGACACACAAGACTTACAGTTACCGTCTGACTGACGTCCAATGGAGCTGCTGGGTTTACAGTTCAGAGTGACTGTGTGTCCGTTCTGAACATGTTTCACTGCAGGAGTCTGAACTACTGTCACCTGTCCTGTAGAATCTAATGAACAGTGAAAACACATTGAAACTAACACTGAATATTACAAGTAAGCTAATTATTTTTTCGATTATAAGGTCTTACCCTGAAAATACATTCCTAAGATCAAGAAGAAGATGATGAATGTCATTTTACTCTGTTAATATGATAAACAGTGTCAGTCATGAAGTGTTAAACTCACAGCACTATAAACACTCTTATAAGCACTGAAGCATGTGCTGACAATGCAAAGTGACTCTCTCTATTTAAATCATTCAGCTGCAGTAGATCAGTCATGAACACATTTTCCAACAACTTACTCACGATGTGAATCATGCAAATGATTCCGTGTTACGGATATGTTAGACCTATAACCTCTGCCACTAAAGATTGCTTTATAAATTATCTTCCTGATCAGTTTCATCATCTCAGCATCCCAGATAGCTTAGAAGAACTAGAGGTATTTCGCATTTCATGGAAGGAGAGCTCGATTGCTTACAGAGAGGCATTAAAAGCTGCCAGATCTGCTTATTTTTCAACCCTATTAGAAGAAAATAAACAAAACCCTGGGTATTTATGTGAAACTAAACTAAAAATAAAGCTTCAAGCCCAGACATTTCCAAGGAGCACAACAGGAATGACTTTATGAAATTCTTGACTTATAAGATTGACTTTGAGTCAGGATTTAGACCGTACCATAGCACTGAGACAGCTCTGAGTCACAAATGATTTGCTCTTGTCATCCGATCGTGGTTATATCTCTCTATTAGTGTTACTCGATCTTAGTGCTGTATTTGATACTATCGACCACAACATTATTTTAAATAGACTCCAAAATGATGTTGGCATTAGTGGAATTGCATTAACATGGGGACCAAAAACGCACCCGTGCATTTTTCTCATCAGCCAAAACGATAAAATTCTGTATTATAAATTTTAAGGCCAGACAAGTAGTTTGTTGAGGGTTGGTTTTGTGGGGAAGGACTACATACCTGCGCACAATTCAAACGCGCATACCTATAGAATGAACTCTTAATACGCATGTGCACACCATCAGCGTTCTTGTGGATTCGCGTTTTTAAAGTTTGCGTAGAGAGAACTTAACAGTTTTCTTTTAGAACAGTGTCGTGTAAGTTAATCCGATCCGATAACCGATCGTTGACCAGAGAAAGCAAAGGTGAGAGTTGTCTAAGGAGCTCAGAAAATTAATAACAGACAAGCATGGTAAAGGTAAAGGCTACAAGACCCTTTCCAAGCAGCTTGATGTTCCTGTAACAACAGTTGCAAATATTATTAAGAAGTTAAAGGTCCATGGAACTGTAGCCAACCTCCCTGGGCGCAGCCACAAGAGGAAAATCAAGCCCAGATTGAACAGAAGGATGGTGCGAATTAGGGACGTGCACAGACATTTTGAGGGGCAGGGGCTCAAGTGAAAAAAAGGGCACTTCTCATAATTATGTTTTTTTTTTCCTTTTTTTTAAACTTTTTAAACAAAGTATATAATAATAATAATTCATTACATTTATATAGCGCCTTTCTGGACAATCAAAGCGCTTCACATAGAGGGGGGGATCTCCTCAACCACCACCAGTGTGCGGCTCCACCTGGATGATGCGACGGCAGCCATATTGCGCCAGAACGCTCACCACACACCAGCTTACTGGTGAAGAGGAGACAGTGATGAAGCCAATTGATATATATGGGGATGATTAGGAGGCCATGATGGACAGAGGCCACTGGGTAAATTTGGCCAGGACTCTTTCGAAAGACATCCTGGGATTTTTAATGACCACAGAGAGTCAGGACCTTGGTTTAACGTCTCATCCGAAGGACGGTGCTCTTTTGACAGTATAGTATCCCCATCACTTTACTGGGGCATTAGGACCCACACAGACCACAGGGTGAGCGCCCCCTGTTGGCCTCACTAACACCTCTACCAGCAGCAACCTGGCTTTCTCAGAAGGTCTCCCATCCAGGTACTAACCAGACTCAGCCCTGCTTATCTTCAGCGGGCAACCAGTCTTGGGCTACAGGGTGATACGGCTGCTGGCTTTATACCGCATTTTAGAGAATCGGATCTGTTGGATTTAACAAACGTCAATTTATCCACTTCTCCCGAAATACATGAAAGTAAGTGGCCGGTGAACTGGGAGAAGCATAGAGTAAACTTGAAAGTTACTTACACAATGTGTATTTGATATGAATTTTACGTGTTGTCTATTTATAATGGAAATAATTATTATTTCCACTCTTATAGACATAAGTGTGTATTTGACAAACTCTAAATGTATTGCTTTTTTTTAGTAACTTATGTGAATTTAAATTCTGAAACCTAAAATAAACACTATGATGTTGAAAACACTGAATAGTTGTGATGTCAAGCGGTGAGCGCTCTCCGTCTCTGGCTCAGAAAATATGTGTAGCCTACTACAGAACAGGCTTATTGAAGAAACACAAAATTAGTTAATCACTTAATTATGAACTTTCAAAGAGCACCAGATTCATGAATGTATCTTTAAAAGGTGCAAACTTTACAAACATACAAATTATTGCAACGGTGGGGCACGAACCCTTCCCTACCTTCAAAGTGGGCAATGGCAGAAAACAGAGAAACACTGGGTTAGCCTATGACACTATTTCATGCGTAAATAACTTAGGCCTGCCTTATGCACAGATGTTTGTGAATACAGGTGTAAATGTTTGAATTGCGTTCGCAAACGATCCATCCATTGCGTGTAGGCCTATCACTAAATGTGTGCAGTCGGGCCATCAACAGATAGGCTACTCGCGGTGATGCGGTCAGCCCATCAATATTTCTCCGTCCCATGGCCCATCAACAGATATATAAACGTTCACAAGGATTGATATTGAATCATGGGAAATGTAGGTATTATAAATAATAATAAAAAAAATTAGATATATGTTTTGGCAGTAGTTTGCTCTGATTAGGTAGCGAGTTGTTAGCTAGCTAAGTGGCTAACAGCTGGTAGCTTGCCAATCTCTTTAATTATCTAATAGATGTTTCTCTTTGTCCACACACACACACACACACACACACACAGAGAGAGAGAGACAGAAACACACACAGGAGAACTGAGAGATCTTTAATTATATTAATGGTAGAAGAGAGAGAATACAGGACAGTCTCTGACTCCATATGTGACATATCAAACACTTCTATAAACACACAACAATATTACTAATAACTCTTCAGATTTACATGCAAGCTCTGGTTAATATTTCATATAAACTTAGATCTCTTCTGATATACTTTCTGCACTTTAAATCAAGTGTTTTTAGGGATAGTTCACCCGAAACTGTCCACTGACTTCTAATGAATGGACAAAAATATCACAATATTGTCTTTTATGTTCCACAGAAGACAGAAAGTTATTCATCTTTTGATGGACATGAGCATATGTACATTATGTCAGTTTTTGAGTGAAGCATCTTTGTAATACATTAGTAATAGATGAATAATAGCCTGAATAGTAGTTATTAGGTAAAAGAGTATAATGTAGATGCATTAGGAACACAAGCAAGACTACGAGCTGAAACTACTTGATGTTGTTGATCTGTCAGTCTATCGGGGGAATGAAGAGAGAATAAACCGTGCTTTATACAACCCTCCTCTCCATCGTATGATAAAGTCCTGCTGATCCAGAACGCCAGCAGAAGCATCAACACTACATCAACACATCTTTAATAAAACTCTGTTCACCGCATGTGTTTTATGAGCAATTGCTGAATCAAGAGTTGTCTCTAATAAAGCTGAATGCCATAGAAAGGACGGGTGTGTGAGTGAACAGAATGGCATTGACTTCATGATGTTGAAACTGAAGTGCAGGTCCGTGAATGAGACGCAGGCTTTAGCACTGAAACACAGCAGGCAAACGCTGCACTACTGACTCCAGAGTGTTCGTCCCGTGTGTGTGTCGAATCCTGATGTGTGTCAGTTCTACAACAGCAGTGAACAGACTTCATTAACCCTCCGACATCAGGCCTGATGAACATGTACAGGACACAGTCAGCCAGTGGGTTCAGGAACAGGAGACATTCAGACAAACTCCAAAATATAGAAAACAAATGAAGGTTAAAGGGAGCAAACGTATATATAATGATCAGGATTATGTAGGGGAGAATGAGAAAAGTGTAAGTCAGAAGCACCAGGAACAAACTGCCCAAAATCTTTCTGCGCTTTACAGAAGTAAGAGATATTGCGCGTGAAAGACCGAGACAAGTGCCGATAAAACACAGAATGATTATCGGGTAGGGGATTAAAAAGGCGATCGCTCGGGACAGAGGTGTAAACAGCGGATAGTAGTTAAAGTCTGCAAATATCAGAGGAACAAACCAGACGATCACAGAAATAACACAGCAGACTTTCAGTGAATGATGAGTTCTGTACCAGATAGGATGAGAAACCAGAAGATATCGTTCAAGAGCAACACATGCCATAAAATACAGACCCGCAATCAAACTATAATAATATGCCCTATCCACCTTCTCTGACTCTGTGATTGTGTCTGTTAATATACAAATGATCTGAATGAGATCTGACAGAATCAAATGAATAACAAACACTGGAGTGGAGCGCTGAGATTTGAGAAGAGCACACAACGCACACAGAGTTACGATCATGACTACAATCTCAATGCCGGCAATGGTCCTGAAAATGATTGGTTCTGCAGCATCAAGTTTCCTGTAAAATTCCCTCATTTGACGCCTCCATTCATCATAACCTCTTCTAGATCCGCTGATATTATAACCTCCTCCACCTGATCCGCTGATATTATAACCTCCTCCACCTGATCCGCTGATGCTGGTGTTTTGTCCCATTGTCTTCACAGGCACTAAATAACAAACCAGTCATTAGTTTAAAAACATGCTTTCATTTACTATTGTAATCATATATTTATCCTTATTAAAACCAACAGGGAAAATAATGTGTAAATAATAACTCAATAATATATAAAAATAACTCATAAGTTGTTTTCTGTGTGATTGTTGAAATGCAGTTTGCTCAGTTTGCTTGACATGTTCTTTAGAGGAGTGTGTGTAATGTTAGAAAGCTTTAAATACGTGAAATGTCAGATTAAAGTTTGTAAATCCTCCATTTGAACAATATGACAGAAGCAAGAATGCTGTTGTTGTGAATATTGAGTCCAGCACAGCTGCAAGTGTACAATGGTTTATTAAAGGAGGAATAAATCTTGAAGAACTTACGTTACTGACAGGAGTGTGTGTTTGGTCTGCAGGTCAAAGCAGAAGTTTGTGGAATAACACACAGACTGACAGATGTTTCACAAGTTTCCACTGCCGTGTTTAAAGAGCTCTTCATTCACTGCACACACTGGAGAAACACACATCTTAAAGCTTGTTGATCTAACGGAGGAAATGCCTGAGATTACACACACACTATTTGACCCAACGTGTGAAACTGGAATGACCTTAAACACACAATGAACCAACAATGATAGAGTGAAAAACCAGTCTAACTTTCACTAATGGTTGGGCTCAACTACGACGACTGAAGTAATGTGAAAATGCTTTATATCTGACGCTGCTTTCACTCTTAAAGTTCACTAGCGTTTATTCATATCCTCAGTAAAAGAAGAAACCCATGAATGATGGCGAGAGAAAGCACAAATACTTTGATCTCTCTAAAATATTGGTTCTTCTGCTGCTCTGCAAGCCTGTTTTCTGTCAGAGATGTAAATCTGTGTAGCTGACTGACTGAAATCACACACAATGTTCATTAAAGGAAACTAGTTTCATAATCAACATTAACCTTTTGAAACGTGACCAGATTTGGTGAATCGTTCATCGGAGGGAAATAAATCTCTCGTTTCATTAAAATATCTCAGTTTTAATCTCATATCAAGCGCGTCTCCCCTGGAGTTCTTACTCGAGCCCGATCAGCCAATCAAAGAAAGAAAGGGTTGCACAATAGCCAATCAGAAAACAGCACTATTGTATCTGGGTAAGATTTAACGCAACAACCAATGAAAATAAAGCCTGGAATAGTTCCCGTGATTCTGCTACAACATCTCCCGATAGTTTCGTTCCCGCACAGAGGAAAGCACTGAGTCTCTCATCATCTCCTGTTTTAATCTTACAACTAACTCACAACTTGACTGACACAAACAATCACAACTTGACTGCGGTTAGAGAATGATTCCCAGGTAATTATCATCAGTTTTTCACGAGTGTCATATAGCTCTGTTATAGCATTTCACTGATCTTTATTATAATGTTTTATGTTCAAGAGATTATATATCCTGCTGTACTTTTTAATTTACTTTGTATTTATTTTGCAGTGTACACAAGATAGTATATTAAAGTGTTCTTGATTTCAGAGTGTGTATGTCTTTATTTTGTTATTTTTGCACTTTTAATATACTATTTTGAATACCGCTATATACAGCTTTATTAAAAAAAAATATTTCTAATGAGCTGAAATAAAGTTGTTTCAAAATAATACATTTAATACACACTCAGTACAGTATCATTTAAATATATTAAGTATGTCCAGAAAAGACACCTGGACAGACAGATGATGAAGTTTACGATCATCATCAAATGAATATCAAGAACCTGAAATGGAAACTGGATCCGGCAGAACCTTAAAGAAAACTTCCAAACCTGCTTTAAACAATTCCACCTTATTTCTTTAGTTTCTTCTCCACAATCAAGCACACTAGTGAGTCAACAAGCTGAACAACATGTGCTAACGTTTGAGTAAAGGCAGAAACACAAGAACACAATAATTCCCACATGAGACGACATGATCTTACCGGGAATCAGACTGAAGACTGAAGACGCTGCTCGTCAGGAGATGATGGTGTTTATGAGCTGCTCTGCTTCTTTTATTAACTCCAGAAACACCAAAAAAAGATGCATTAAACATCATTAACAGTTAATGCATATGCAACCACATCAGCAATCAGCAAACCACACTACACAATATACAACCATTAACAAAAGCACAAGTGTTATACAGAGGAGAATGTGAATGGCCATTAATACAGTGTAAAACAATATTAAAATGTTGTCATACTGTAAGTTTATCAAATTATGATTATGTTTTAAGGGGAAAATAAAGACAAAATATTATAGCAAGTTTTTCTACTGAAAACAAACTCGCTACATCTTTATTTGCAGTTTCATTCCAAGTCAAGCCGAGTAGAAATGTATTTCTAGTTGGTTGTTGGCATCCTTCTGTCTTTGAGAGACAATGGTTTAGAATCTGCACCCAGGTCAGTCTGTGGTTTAGTTGCAGACTCTACTATGACTGTAGAGTCCGACACGGGAGCGACAGCACTGCTGACACTTGCTACAGGTATAAGCAGTGGTGATGTCAATGGGAACAGGCTGAACGCTTTGCTGCCGGCGAGTCCTCTTCTCCTCCCACTGCATTGCTCTTTTTTCTTCGGCTAAAAGGACACCAGTGTTAATGGTGGGTCGCCAATTTTCACGGCCCAATGTCACTGCTTCTCGGACAGATGCTGAACGTTTTCAAGTCTCGCTTGCAGGCGTCCTTATAGCGCAGGGTTTGCAGTCCAGATGGTCGTATTCCTTTGGCAAGCTCCCCGTACAGAACGTCCTTTGGGATACGACCGTCATCCATCCTGCACAGGTGACCAAGCCAGCGCAGTCGCCTCTGTGTAAGGATGGTGAACATACTTGGCATACCTGCCTAGGCCAGGATGGCTATGTTTGTGATACGATCCTGCCAGGTGATGCTCAGGAGTCGTCTGAGGCAGCGCATATGGAAGGCATTCAGTCTTTGCTCTTGGTGAGAATATAGAGTTCAAGCTTCACTGCCATAGAGTAGGGTGCTCAAGACGCATGCTTGGTACACCTTCAGTTTTGTTTTGAGTGTCAATAGAGTGTTATCCCAAGCCCTCTTTGCTAGTCGAGCCATGGCGGTGGCTGCTCTATCCTTATATTGAGCTCAGTATCCAAGGATAGGTTACTGCAGATGGTGGAGCCAAGGTATGTGAAATTCTCCACTACCTCCAGGGTGTGGTCGCTGATAGTGATTTCAGGAGTGGTGTTGACATCTTGCACCATTATTTTGGTTTTCTTGATACTGATGGCAAGGCCAAAAGTGATAAGTCTCCGGAGGGCACCCTCAGTGTGTGCAGCAAGAGCAGCATCATCTGCAAACAGCATCTCCCGTATGAGTACCCTGCGGACCTTAGTCTTTGCTCTGAGGAGGGCAAGGTTGAAAAGGTTCCTGTCACTCCTAGTATGGAGGAAGATCCCGTCTTCAGAGTTGCAGAAGGTATAGCGCAGGAGCAGGGAGAAGAACAGGCCAAAAAGGGTTGGCACCAGAACACACCCCTGCTTCACACTGCACTTGATTAGAAAAGGGTCTGAGGATGACTCGCCATACTGGAATGTGCCCATCATATTCTCACGAAATGATATAATCAACTTCAAGAGCTTGGGTGGGCATCCAATCCTGTGTAGGAGAGTGGAGAGGCCAGCCCGACTGACCATGAAGAACACCTTGGTCAGGTCTATGAAGGCAAGGAACAGAGGACGATTCTGCTCACGGCACTTCTCCTGTAGCTGCGTAAAGGTGAACACCATGTCCAGTTGTTGACCGATTTGCTTGGAACCCACATTGCGACTCCGGGTTCACACGATCGGCGAGCAGTTGTAGGCTTAACCGGATAACACGTGCAAAGGCTTTCCCGACAACACTGAGGAGGGAGATCCCACGATAGTTATTGCAGTCACTGCGATCGCCCTTGTTCTTATAAAGCATCAGGATCTTAGCGTCTCGCATGTCTTGAGGTATGATGCCCCCTTCCCAGCATTTAAGCAGGAGGTTGTGAAGATGGCCAAGAAGAGAGCTCCCCTGTCCTGCCTTGATAATCTCTGGTGGAATTCAATCACTGCCTGGTGCTTTCCCACAGGCCAGTGAATCGATGGCCTTCCCAAGTTCCTCGATGGTGGGTGGCGAGTCAAGCTCCTCCATGATGGGCAGAGGCATGCTATTTCGAATGGCTGTGTCAGCAACAATGTTCTCTCTCAGTTCCTGGTATTGCTCAAACCATCTCTCCAACTGCTTTCGGCGATCTGTGATGATCTCGCCGGAATTAGATTTTAGGGGAGCAGTCTTGATGGCATTGGGACCAAACACTTTCTTCATGCCTTCATACATGGCTCGGAAATTACCACAGTCTGCCGAAGTCTGGATATCGCGACACAACTTCAGCCAGTACATTTTCGGGCAATCCTCTTTGTGTTATTACGTGCCTCTCTGAGGGCAACCAACGTCCTTGCAGAAGGCTGTCTCTTGTGCTTTAGGAGAATGGTACGTTTCGCAGTGATGACAGGCTTCAGCACCTCAATCCCTGACACAAACCAATCTACATTCCTTTTCACCTTTTTCCCAAAGGTGTCTGAGGCGACCTTTTACACGGCCCTGGCGAAACATTCCTGCCACTCTGGCACTGATGTTCTTGCCGTGTTAATGCGAGGGCGGCTCTTCTTCTTCGAGTGGTGGGCTCATCTAAGTTGAAAACGCACCTTACTGCTGACCAAGGAATGGTCCATGTCGCAGTCAGCACTGTGTTATGTGCGGGTGATGAGCACATGCTTGAGCATGGGTCTCCGAGTAACAATAAGGTCAAGCTGGTGCTAGTGTTTGCATCTGGGGTGTCTCCAAGACACTCTATGGTGGGGCTTGGTGGGGAAGAAGGTGTTGGTAATGCACAAATTGTGGTAAGAGCATAGCTCAAGTAGTCGCTGTCCGAGTCAATTTTGTCTGAGCTCCATGCACCCGCTGAAGCAACAGGTTGTGGTGGGGTAGTACCTAACTACCCGGGGGCTGCCCGAGTTAAGGCGGGCAGTAATGACCCAATGGAACATGATGGTTTCTCTCACCGTCGGGAGCAACCCCTAGTGCCTGGCTCGACGCCAAATGAGCCATTAGTTATCACTGGCAAACTGCTGCTCCCCGTGTTGTTTCTGCACTGAAACAGTGCAGCTGGAGTGACCTTTCCAGGTGCAGGCCTGGGCTAATAATATGGAGATCCTGGGTTGCCCAGACGTCAGGACCCCCCTCTTGGCTTTGCTGGCAGGATCTAGCAGAAAGGCGAGCCAACACAGTCAGGTGTCAGCGCAGCTGCAGGAGTTGCCGGATGGTGACAAATTCCTTCACCATCCGCCTAAGGGGCTCAACTCCTGATTTTCTGTTGGGGTTTACTCCCTTAGCCTTTTGCTTTTCCTGGGGCTAACCACAAGGCAGTGGTGATGGAGTCTGTACAGAGTTTTCCTTCTCTATTGAGGTATGATGGTAATTCCCTTTGGGTCGCTCTTTGTCTGGAACCTCCCCCTCGACCTTACCGCCATGGGTGACCCTACCAGGAGCTTAAACTCCAGACGGCATTGCTCTCAGGTTCATCGGAACACGCAAGGCTCTCCACCACGACAACCCAAGGAGAGCAAGCATAAAAAGCATAAAGAGAAACCATGCAATATATAAACACATTAAACAAAATACAAAAATAATAACATAAATAAATAAAAAAGACACTGATGTTTGTGAATGAATCTGTCAGTAAACGTTGAGTTATTTTGATTCTGCACCACGCTTTAATAATGTTCCACTCATCTGAGTCTGACTCTAGTTATTAACACTTGACGTAGTGATAAATGTAAAGTATATGAACTGTCTCCACACGAGAAATGGCCATTTCTGTTAATTTACAAACCATTACAAAATGTGCGTTCCAAATGTTAGATGATGTTGTGTTAAAGGCGCCATAGAATGCATTGATGGAATATTTTAATTGTCCTCTGATATCTACATGAAGGTGTGTGGCTTAAGTAAAGGTAAAGATCGTCCAGATGAGCTTTTATATGTTTTACATTTTCATATATATAACTCTAGGATTTGTCCCTGCGTGAAATGGGGTGTCATTTCCTTATTCGGAAGGGTCATGAATAATGATGTTGAGCTCTGCTCTGATTGGCTGTTCCACAGATTTGTGCAGGAGCTGTGGCGTACTCTGAAATACAAACGTGCAAAATAATCATCGTGAACACAAAAGTGGTGTGGTGCATATATTTCACATCTGATTATTTAGAAGATTATAATATCTTAAATGATAAACAATAGAGTTGTTAAGCATTCTTTAAATTGTCCATCATGAAGGATTTAACCTGAAGCTCTTCTGCTGAGGATCATAATTGATTTGGTTTCTGCCATTAGAAAACACTTTCCTATTGAGTGGATGTGGGGGATTTTTTCCTCCGTTTTCAAAAGCTTTATTCCTGAAAGCTTGTTACTAAGAGATTCAGTAGAGATGGAACATTTCCTCATTTCCCATCAGCATTAATTTATTATGATTAATGCCACAAACCACTTCTAATATAACACAAATGTTACTGTTTATATTTGAAAGTTGAAAATGTACCTTACTGCTGACCAAGACTGTGGTACTGAGTGCACTACTACTACACACACCAGCACAAACTCACACACATTCTGAAGAGTGTTCAGGTATTTTATTAAAACAGGAAAAATTCCTTTCAGTTGAGCATTTTCCCTGTAAAGGAAAAGACCTGCATAAAATGTGTGTTCTTCTCCTTATGTAGTAGTATGGGATTTTCCCCCTTCGTGTTGGTTATCTTATATGGGAGTGTGTAGATGGAACAATTAGGGCTGTGTATTTAAATGCGTAGACTGGAGGCACTAGAACTTAGGCTTTACCATAAATGAAATATAATATTGAAATATAAATTCTCAGAAAATACATAATGTATCGAAACGTATGTTTCTTCATATAGGCTACTCCCTTAAAGGACTTCAGGCATTAGACAAATATCAGTCTACGTTTTATTTTTAATATTATGGAAAAGACACGCATTCATGCGTGACAAAAAAAATAGGAAGCAAAATATATTTTTTTGTAATTCTGTGAATTACACTGCGCAAAACGAATGAGGAAGGGTTGGCTTTCCAGTCTCCGTAGAACTTAAAATATTCATTTTATTTTAGTTTTCGTGTTCGCATTTATGAGGAAAAAACAATGTTACAGACGCTACCGCTCTGAACCGGCACTAAAAGACGGCTTTAAAACTTTCACATAGACCTTAAACAGAAGACACAAGTTCTTTAAAGTGAATAATGTTTAGTATTAATTGCACCAATGTTTCATCAACCAATTGCTTTTAAGAAGTAAAAGCAGACAATATTAGATATAAGGCTTGGGGGCGTGCTGGTGCACGTCTCATAAATAGACTATAGGCTATACCGAAACTCAGTGTATAAATATAGCCGACTCCACAGACCTGAAAAATATATCTATATTATAATGTCTTCTGTTTTTTTTTTTTTGTTTTTTTTTACAATTAAAACTAAAAGTCTGTTGTAATGCAAGCCTCACTGAACATGTAACGAGTAAAATATTACTGAAAATTGATTAGTAATGCCTTACACTACTGCGTTACAGCAAAAAGTAACATGTTACTGTAATGTATTACTTTTGTAATGCGTTACTCCAACACTGGCAATGAGCATCTAGCGTGGTCATTGGCTGCCCTGCGGCAACTGCAGCAGCCTACCAATGAGCCTGGCGTGACGACACGCCCAATGAGGGCGCTTCGCGTCTCAGCCCGCCAGAATGGGTGTTGCTTAGCACAGTGTTTCCCAACCCTGTTCCTGGCGGCACACCAACACTGCGTGTTTTCTTTGTCTCCCTAATCAAGCACACCTGACTCAACCCATCAGCTCATAATCAGGTGGGTTAATGAGCTGATGGGTTGAATCGGGTGTGTTTGATAGGGAGACAAAGAAAACACGCAGTGTTGGTGTGCCGCCAGGAACAGGGTTGGGAAACACTGGCTTAGCATATAAAAGTACGGCTCGCAGACTGCTTCCCTGATTTTCATCTCTTCCGTGAAGCTCTACGCATAGCTGGATCCTGAGAGAAGCCGCCGCAGTCGAAACCAGCGACCAGCAAGCAGAGGAAAGCGTCAGAGGAAGCCGGTCGTCTTCGCCGCCTTCAGCCATCCGTGTCTGCTGCTCTATCCGGCGATAGTATCCTTTGCTCTACAGTGCGTGTTCACCGCCACGACACTCACTTCTATCTAAAAGAGCACGAGACGTTTTTGTCAAAATGTCTTGCACTTCCTGTTTCTCGTGCCGAGCCCCACTCAGCGCCAGAGACTGTCATGTGATCTGCTCTCTCTGCATGGGCGCTCTCGTCGGGGGGATGCGTCCATTGTGAGGAACTTCCGATGTGGACCCTGCGGGCTCAACTCTAAGTTTTCAAAATGGAGGCTGTCACTCCGCCCTCTGTAAAACTGCACAGGAAGAAGCGCCGTTCTCAAAGACCGTTCGAGCCTGATGCGGCATTTAAGCGCTCGCCAGAGCCTCTCCCTCGAGCTTCTCCCTCGCCTTCTCCGCCCCCCCTCCTGGACGCACAGCTGCCGGCTCCGGCCCTCACTGCCGTCGCTTCAGGGAGGCGTGGAAGGCGATACCTCAGATGACAGCTGCTCTATCCTGGCCTTAGACAGTGAGGATTGGTTGGGTTCTCACCACTCCGCCTCCAGGAATCTGGCCACACGCATGCTGGCATGGATGCGGTAATTATGCGCCTCCTCTCCATGGCCGTCGACCAACTCGGCCTCAAGTGGACAAAAGAGCCCGCGCCTAACAGACTGGACGGCTGTTTCCTACATTGCTGCCCCCAAGCGCCCGCATCCAGGTCGGCACCTTTTCTTTTTTTATTTTCTTTTTTTTTTATTTAACAGTCAGACATACATACAAACAAACCAACATAGTGCAGTAGTGAGCAATCTTGTAAATCCATAATTCCAGCAGTGGCAAGAGTGATTTAAGTGTTTGATCTGAGTGTGTATGTGAGCGGGTGTGAGTGTGGGTGTGTGTATGTGTGTAATCCATTTATTATTTATTACCATCACCATCCCACTCCCCACTACCACTATACTGCCAATATTGTGTTGGTAGATTTTTATTTCCATCCTACACTACGCAAGAGGTTTGTGGACGTGACTTTACAGGTCAGGCAGGAAATAAATGATTTCTTATATCACAGTTTATGTGCTTTAAAGGGGAACTTGGCAACTCTGGCCATTTGTTGGCTGATCTTCACTTTTGTTGTTGCGTGTTGTCTCTACGAGCTCCCCCTACAGCTGTGGGACGTATATTTCACAACACTGTCGTAAATCCCTCATTTGCGGCACCCTCCTCCCCCCTTCTGCCGCTCATGTGCATTTGTTATTATCGGAGCCGGACAACTTTATCATGTGGAGGTATGTCTACTGAGGTGGGTAACACATCACACACAGGATCATGTGGCGTGTGTGTTAATGTCAAATTGCTGAAGATGATTGGCCATAAAACATCAGCTGGTCTGGATTTCTGAACTGTCTGGGCACACATGAACACAATCTGCTGATAACAGACACTTTTACAGGGAAGCGCGTCAAATTATCCACTATTAACCACATTTTATGCCATACATTGGAGATCTGTACACTCCACATTTGTGTCCATTTTAGTAAGAGATATAAAATTATATCTTACATGTTTACTTACATCATAATAAACAAATGAATAAAGTGTGTGAAAGGTTTGATATTGTGTAGTGTGTGATCCTCCATCAGCAGCTGCAGTTTCTCTCAGCTGTATCAGTGCAGTCACTGTGACGTCTGACTGACAGAGGTTTTTGTACGACTCTTTATCACTGTGTGAACACATGCTGACTGTTGATATAGTGTTCACTCTGACAGTAATAATCTCCTGTATCTTCAGTCTGGACTCCACTGATGCTCAGAGTAAAATCACTGCCAGATCCACTGCCACTGAATCTAGATGGAGTTCCAGTATAACGGCTTGTTGCATAATATATGAGGAGTTTAGGAGCTTCTCCAGGTTTCTGTGAGTACCAGGCTAACCGATCATTACCATTCACATTACTGCTGGTTTTACAGTTTATTCTGACTTGTTCTCCTGGTTGAACTGCTGATATTGATGGACTCTGAGTTACAGTGATCTGTCCTCTACACTCTGGAAGAAAACACAAACAGAAATTATTAATATTTATTTCACATTTTAAGAGAATTTATAATTATTATAAAAACTGTATCACACAAACCTTGAGCAAACAGTGCAATGGTCCAGATGAAGATGCCGATGTTGTTCATAGTTGTAGTTTAGTCTTGTGTGATGATGAAGAGTGTGTGTGTTCTGCTCTCAGTCATGAAGTGTTAAACTCACAGCACTATAAACACTCTCAGAGCACTGAAGCATGTGCTGACAATGCAAAGAAGTGGGCAGGATTTACAACAGCTTGTGCTGACAACACACTCATATAAACATATTTGAAGTGTATTTATTGTTTATATATTGTTGTCTAAAAGTTTGGTTCAAGTTAACCAACTGGTGAATGCTAAACTGATGGCAGAGACCATTACAGAAATATGAAAAACAAAGTGAATTTATACATTATTATTTGTGTTTTTGAGTACTAATGTAACAGTTAAGTTAACTGTGTCAGAAGTTACAGGTGAAAGTGCTTAAAAAAGGGATCCTGTTGGTTCATAAGTGAAAGTGTAATGAACGTGTTCATGCTAATGAAGAGATAATTATTTTACATTTACATTTAGTCATTTAGCAGACGCTTTTATCCAAAGCGACTTACATCTGAGGGCTAAATCAAACATGTCATCGTGAAGAGACAATAACAACACAAGAAGTGCTCAAAATACAATTGTCACGAGGTGACGAAGTTGAAGTGGAACCAAGTCCCGCTGAAGTTGTGTTCCCCCCGGAACGGCGCCATTGTAACACCGGGCCGGTTCCGGTTGTGTATCTGTCACCATAACAACGGTGGCAGTGTTGTAGTACTCGAGACTCGGACTCGTCTCGGACTCGGTCTCGAGACCATATTTTAATGGTCTTGGTCTTGTCATGGACTCGTGTCCATTTGGACTCGGAATTGACTCGTACTCGAACATTTTTTTTTTTTAGGACTCGGAATTATTCCCGAGTCCACTCGAGTTCAATTAAAAATATTTTTCATGATAATAATTTTTCATGATAACAATAATAAAATATTTCTTTAAATTGATTGAAACGGCCAGTGATTGGTGATTTTCTAGTGCGCAACTGCGCATGACAAATTGTAATAAAATTACTTTTAACACCACCTACTATGTGGCCTTTTTACCCTAAACTGATCATATTTTTTAAACTCTAAGTAAATTCAGTAAAAAAAAAGGATTTCTCTAAATAAATAAAAGTAAATTAGGTAATCAACCCTCACTGGTCTCGGACTTGACTCGGACTCGACTCTCTCTGGTCTCGGTGTCAACTCGGACTCGAGTGAGGTGGTCTCGACTACAACACTGAACGGTGGCTAATGACAGATCAACATCAGGTGCGGGGGATTTGCGCTGGGATTTGTGATAGGGCTGTGGAGGCGAATGGAGTGTATAAAAGGAAAGTGAAGAGACAGTCGAGTGTGGTGTTCCCCCGGGAGAAATCGTTTCTTTGGTGGTGTCGCTGATTCGCGGAGACATCTGGAGAATTTTGTGAGGATTCTGCTATATTGAGGGGCAACAGCGATTGTATGAACACGAGTTGAAGACGTCAAAGGATGGGAAGTGAGTGAATTGTGGAGATTGAGTAAAGACTGGAGAACGCTATCACTGAGCCAGTGGTCGATCTGTAAGCAGGTGTCAACGTCTTGAACTTGATGCGAGCAGCGAGTGGCAGCCAGTGCAGAGATGAACAGAAGAGTCACGTGGGCCCTTTTGGGCTTGTTGAAGACAAGACGAGCAGCAGCATTCTGGATCATTTGTAGAGGTTTAGTTGCACATTATGGAAGTCCAGCCAGAAGAGCATTGCAGTAATCAAGCCTAGAAATAACCAGGGCCTGGACAAGAAGCTGTGTCACCTGCTCAGTTAGGAAAGGCCTGATCTTCCTGATGTTGTGCATTGCAAACCTGCATGATCGTGCTGGTCATCAAAGATTACTCCAAGATTTCTGACCGATCTTGATGGGGTGATTGAGGAAGAATTTAGCTGGATAGTGAAGTCGTGCTGTAGAGACGGGTAGGCAGGGAGGATGAGAAGTTCAGTCTTAGCCAGGTTGAGATGCAGGTGATGCTCCTTCATCCATGCTGAGATGTCAGCCAGACAGCTTGATATTCGTGCAGCTACTGAGTGATCATCTGGTTGAAATGAGAGGTAGAGCTTGGTGTCATCAGCATAGCAATGGTAAGAGAAACCATGTGCCTGTATGATGGGTCCCACTGATGTGGTGTAAATGGAGAAGAGGAGCGGTCCAAGTACTGAACCCTGGGGAACACCTGTGGTCAGTTGATGTGCTTTGGATACCTCGCCTCTCCATGCGACCCTGAAGGACCTACCTGTGAGACAGGACTCAAACCAGTGGAGGGAAGTTCAATATGTTTGATTCTTTATTAACGATCCATGTAATTTCAGGCAATGCTGTCCTTGCCTCATTTGAGCCCACATTTGTCCTGGAACATGAAGCTATGAAGCAGGCGTTCAAGTCAAGTCTCCTTTATTTATATAGCGCTTTTTACAATACAAATTGTTTCAAAACAGCTTTACAGAGATAACAGGAAAGAAAAGTTGTAATGGTATTGTTAAATTCAAAATTAAATGTTAAATGTCCCCAACTAAGCAAGCCAAAAGCCAATGGCGAACAAAGGCGAAAAAGGCGACAGTGGCGAGGAAACAAAACTCCATCAGTGACAGAATGGAGAAATAAACCTTGGCAGAACCCAGACTCAGTCAGGGGCCAGTCCTCCTCTGGCCAACGAACGATCCAGTTCATCAGGTTAGGGGTCGGAGTCATCACGCCGGTGTGGAGACGAGGTTGTTCAGGTGTCCATGAGGCCTTCACAGTGCTTGTACTGGCTAATAAAGCATGAAATAGCCCACCACACCAACTCTCCTGCCTTGCTGCAACTAGCTAATCTTTTGACTTTTAGAGATTCTCGGTGTGTGTGAGCTGGACGTGAAGGTAAATAATATAACTTATGCCTAAAATAAAATGCCATATATGAATACTTTACTTGGATTATTTTAGTTTTTTAAACTGTTTTTTTTTTTCTGTCATTGACTAGCAAGTAAAGGACACACAGTGGCTCTCCCAACATGAAGCAGTAAAAAACCTGCTAAGGAGCAAAACTGCTGTACTGGATGCCTTGGCAGACGAAGTAGAGACCCGCTAATGTCCTACTGCTAAGAGACTTATTCATTCCTTGCCACCTATCGCTTCATTGCCGGCCTTCGTCTGCAAGCTGATGTGTTCCTCACCTGGCACGCCTCTATAAGCTCTTTCAAAAGGAGGATGTCATGTTCCTGGCAATCAAAGATCGGGGAACTTAAATAACTCAGCCATGTTTTATCAAGTCTATTTATTTGTGTTTATATAGGGTACCACAATTAATCTTTTCACACGAGTGACTCTATATGCTTATTTTCTCCAGGTATCTGTCACCCTGGCCTTAATAAAGGGCACACACGACTCTGGTGGTCATCAACCTGGCTCACACCTGAGTAAGTTGACCTACAATTTGGAAGGCTCTTCAGGACTGGGTGCATTTCTGCATCTCTGCCGAACAGGAAAGAGGGAGAAGAGGGGTAAAGCAGGAGACAGACAGCAGTACTGCCAAAGATTTCAATCACAGGGATGATTATGTGGCTTTTGTCGGACTTTATTGATCTAAATGAAATATTGTACAGTTTTATTTATACTAATAGTTTACTGACATTTTTCATGTGTTTGATTAGGTCATCGGTTCCCAACAGGGGGGTCGCGGCCCACAAGGGGGCCTCAGCGAGCTCTGTGGGGGGTCACGGCATATTTTGAAGGTTTGAGCAATGAGCATTAAATAAAACTCCTTAACTTTTTTCTGTTCAAAATTTACAAAATCTATATGAGTGAGTTCATCATGAATCCATTTTCCAATCCGTGTTTTTGTCTTATCCTGAACCACTATGGTACACCTATAATAAGTGTTTACATTGGGACTATTTTCCACTGGTTCGGATCGCTGCCGCTGCGGAGTATTACAGTACCTGCGTGACTCGTCATAGACGTACACAGAGAGAAGTAGTGGGGGCGTGTTTTACCTCAGACATAGCAATCGATCTCAGAGTGGCAGTGCTGAAGCTTTGAGGCCACAGTGACACCTTGTGGTGAGACCAAACACTACGCAAGAGTTTTGTGGACGTAACTTTACAGGTCAAGCAGGAAATTAATGATTTCTTATATCACAGTTTATGTGATTTAAAGGGGAACTTGGCAACTCTAGCCATTTGTTGGCTGATCTTCACTTTTGTTGTTGCGTGTTGTCTCTACGAGCTCCCCCTACAGCTGTGGGACGTATATTTCACAACACTGTCGTAAATCCCTCATTTACGGCACCCTCCTCCCCCTTCTGCCGCTCATGTGCATTTGTTATTATCGGAGCCGGACAACTTTATCATGTGGAGGTATGTCTACTGAGGTGGGTAACACATCACACACAGGATCATGTGGCGTGTGTGTTAATGTCGAATTACAGAAAATGATTGGCCATAAAACATCAGCTGGTCGGGATTTCTGAACTGTCTGGGCACACATGAACACAATCTGCTGATAACAGACACTTTTACAGGGAAGCGCGTCAAATTATCCACTATTAACCACATTTTATGCCAAACATTGGAGATCCGTACACTCCACATTTGTGTCCTTTTAAGTAAAAGATATTAGGTTATCTTACATGTTTACTTACATCATAATAAACAAATGAATAAAGTGTGTGAAAGGTTTGATATTGTGTAGTGTGTGATCCTCCATCAGCAGCTGCAGTTTCTCTCAGCTGTATCAGTGCAGTCACTGTGACGTCTGACTGACAGAGGTTTTTGTACGACTCTTTATCACTGTGTGAACACATACTGACTTGTAATGTGTAAACTCTGACAGTAATAATCTCCTGTATCTTCAGTCTGGACTCCACTGATGCTCAGAGTAAAATCACTGCCAGATCCACTGCCACTGAATCTAGATGGAGTTCCAGTATAAAGGGTTGATGTATAATATATCAGGAGTTTAGGAGCTTCTCCAGGTTTCTGTGAGTACCAGGCTAAATGATTATTACCATGCACATCACTGCTGGTTTTACAGTTTATTCTGACTTGTTCTCCTGGTTGAACTGCTGATATTGATGGACTCTGAGTTACAGTGATCTGTCCTCTACACTCTGGAAGAAAACACAAACAAAAATGATTAATATTTATTTCACATTTTAAGATAATTTATAATCATTATATAAACTGTATTACACAAACCTTGAGCAAACAGTGCAATGGTCCAGATGAAGATGCCGATGTTGTTCATAGTTGTAGTTTAGTCTTGTGTGATGATGAAGAGTGTGTGTGTTCTGCTCTCAGTCATGAAGTGTTAAACTCACAGCACTATAAACACTCTCAGAGCACTGAAGCATGTGCTGACAATGCAAAGAAGTGGGCAGGATTTACAACAGCTTGTGCTGACAACACACTCATATACACTAGAGTTACACAATCATGACTTTATTTAGTGTGTTTATTGTGACTCCTGAGACACTGAGGATGTGCAGATGAACGTCCATCTCTGTGTCCATATTCAGTCATGTGACCATCATCACTGCTACACTTCCACTAGATGAAGCGCCATCACTAAAGTAAGATCATGAATCATGAGTGTGTTCAGAAAGTATCAGGACTGATTGTGAATCTCTAATCAGAGTTCATGGTGTCACTCCATCTATCATGAAGCCTCATGTGTGTCTGAAATCATCAGATGGAGAAGAAACAGGCTGTTAAAGATGGACACATATTAGAGCTTGTTCACGTTTCATGAGATTCAGAACCAGTCCAGATACTTTTATAACACACCTTGAATATGAAAACATGCAAAACACAACTTTTAGATCTTCATTGTCACACTTTCTATTGACTTTGGCTCTAATATTCAATAAAGTCATTATTTGAACAGATTCTCACTGAAGATTGAAGTGTGAAGCTGCAGGTTTTTCTGTCAATCATGATGATTGATCTGCATATGAAGAACAGAAGCATCATTATGACAAACTCCACAACATCATCATCCATGATCAAAGAGGTCAAAGGTCACCTCAGAGGTCACAGCTCATCCCATATATTTCTTTAAACAGTGTTATATCAGAAAGCATTTAGTCAAATCTGAATGAGTGAGTGTTGAGAAGAGCTGAGGATCTTCTAATATCAGTGTGTTGAAGTGTTGTTTCTCTCTCTCTGCTGGAGTGTGTGTTCACTCGAGTGGAATAGAGGTTTTTGTACGAGTGTTTCATTAGATTGGATCACTGTGGTACACATTCGGTGGAGGAACTAAACTGGTGATCAGTAAGTCTGTCCATTTAATCACCTAATAAAAATATAATTTAGATTTCAGAAAGTGTTTTACAGTTGTTAATAATAAATGATTATTTTGATGATTAGATGTTGTGGTAAAACTTTACTTCAAGCTTTAATGTACGATACATTATAAAGGTTTTTATAATGTATGTTATAATGCAGTATATATATTTTCTTAAATAATTGCAACCACATTTAAAATGTATTATAATACTTAAAATATCTTGTTTCATCTGAAATTGTTTGTTTTTCATGAGTGTGAAAATGAATAGATAATATTATAATGTGTTAAAGCCTTTGTTACAATTATTGATGAGATCATACATGCATTATAATGAGTAAAACAATATATAATTAATGCATTAAAAATACCTAGGCTTTAATTAAAGTGTTACTGATATTTTTGTATAAATATTTAATCTAAAACAATGATATTATTATCAGAATAGCATTATTCCTTTCAACTAAATCAATACAATTCTAAGCATATCTCTATACTGTGTCTCACTATGAGTTTATTCAGTTTATTACAGGTTTGTTTTTCCTTCATTTATTTCTACACTGAGTTCATATTTAGTTCATCTTTTATTGTAGAAATCATACATGTAAAAAGAGATTTGACATCAGAATGTAAATGTTGCTCCTTTCTGTAGTTCAGTCAATGATACTGAATCTCTTTTGCTCATGTTGTGCTTATAATTCAGTGCTTTATAATACAAACACAGACGTTGTTTTCTAGTTCTTATAAGTTATATACATTTCTTTTTATGTGAGCTTGAGTCAAACTTTTACATTGAGTTTTTTATTTGTTGAATATCTCACTTGAGGACAAACTAACTTTTGGGATTTCCAATTAAACTGAATGAAAGCAGTCTGTGTATTGCAATGTTTAGTTTGATTGATGCGGTGTGTGTGTGTGTGTGTGTGTGTGTGTGTGTGTCTCCTGCAGCTGGTCCCACAGTGAAGCCCTCAGTGTCTCTGCTGCCGCCCTCTTCTCTGCAGATCTCTGGAGACTCAGCCGCACTGCTCTGCCTGCTCAGCTCTTACTCTCCACAGGGGGCGCTGGTGAGCTGGACACTGGACGGGTCAGAGGTCACCGAGGGGGTTCTGACCAGCGCAGAGAGCCAGCAGGACGGCCGCTACAGCCGCAGTAGCGTCCTGACCCTCAGCAAAGCACGCTGGGAAGAGGGAGAGCTGTACGTCTGCAGAGTAACACATGATGGAGCTCCTCATGAGGTCTCGTTCCACAAGAGCTCTGAGTGCTGATGTTTCTCTCCTGAAGATGAGCCGTATCTGAGTGTCCTGTGTCAGGCAGGATTCACATGAGTCTAGTGCTGCAGCTGGAGTGCTTTACAACTCAATACTCAAACAGTGTGTGTGTGTGTGTGTGTGTGTGTGTTTGCTGCAACATTCAATAAAGCTTCTCAACAAGTTCACTTTGTGTCTGACAACATCATTCAACTAACAGATGAAGATGCAGGAGCTTTTCAGAAGGTTGATGTGGCAGTAAATGTCAAATAAAGCTCTTGGGGTTTGAACATGGTCTCTGGAGACAGAGCTGCTCTATTCTGAGAGATCACAATCACTCCACCCTGACAATGCAAATGGGCTTTCAGTCTCACTCTCTGATTGGTCACATCATCTGGACTGGAACACTTTCACTTCTGCTGCACATTTACATCTAAAGAAGGTTGTGATACTTCATATATATAAAGTATAATAAAATCATTAAGAAACCATGATCACAACTCAAGAATCAGCCGTTGTGACAGTATTTGTGTAATAATGTAAACATTTCTAATAAATATGGAGTTCAGTCATGAAACTCTAGATCAGGTTCTCCAGCTGGACACATTTTGGACGTCTCTCTAATCTGACAAACATTTCAGGTGTTGCAGTCTCTCTATATTCAAATGTCAGAAGTGAAAATATATGTAGGCTACTAAATATTTATTAGATTAATTATATGAAATAGTCTAAAATGGCTGGATTGTCTGAGAGGAAAAGTAATTATTAAGGCGTATAATTCTTTGACGTGTTGACTCCAAGATGTCTTTGATAACATTATGATAGCGTTGAGGAAGAAGTTTTTTTTTTGTAAAGGTGTAATTCACTATGAATACCACAATGAAATGTTAATGCAATATCAGTAAAGATATTTGTCAAATATACAAGATTACAGTTGCAAAAACAGAACAGTTTATTGAAAATAAGCAACAATACAAAGAAAGTGTCACAGTCTGCGTCTCCAGCACTACACTTCCCAAGATCCTCTTGTCTCCTCTCCTGAACTCACTCCCTCATTAGCCACCTGTTCCTCGTTTTGTTCATCTGTTTCACCTGTTTTCACCCCATTTAGCTTAATTCCTCTGTGTATTTAGTTCAGTTCAGTTCCATTCAGTCTTGGTCGGTCGATGTTGCATGTTACCTTGTGTTGCTCCTACCTGTATTCTTGTGATATATATTGATAGTAAAAGTTCTCTTCGTTGTAATCTGGACTCTGTCTGCTCTTCTGCCTGCACCACACCGTGACAGAAAGTAACAATAATAATGTCAATACAACACAAAGAAATGAAATTTAAACAAAGAACAGAAAATTATTGAGAAATAGGCTATTAAAAATAAAAAATACAACAACAAAAAAGGCTGTTTATAGGCTATATGCAATGCAAATATTTTAATTTAACTTTAGTTTTAACATGAACATTATTTGTTTAGGTCCAAATAGAAAGTTTAACTTTAACATTTTCAACATTTATTGAAATTATTTTTGAACAATTGAAGTTTTCTAATTAAAATGAACATTTCTTTGTTTAATATAGAGTAATTAAGAAGCAGGCTTTGGAAAACCTTCTGGCATTAGTGCTGCGACTGCGGGCGGTTGTGGAGAGGATTTCATGGACTTTCAGCGACAATTTCCACTGCAACGACATTGTCGTTTTGAATGTTCACTTTTAATAAGGAAGTCCTCCTCCACGTCCTGTCCATCCTCTACAAGTTTAGAAAAGAGTGATGTGTGCTGTGGCAGTGGCTTTGGACATGGACGTTTTTTGCAGCATGTTGCATTTTTGGCAACGGTGAAATTTGTTTTTGGGAAAAACTCAAAATGTGCAATTCCCTCAGTTGCGGGACACAGCGACCTCGGCCGGTTAATGACGCCGGACACAGCTGTTACCGGTTGCTCTGTTTCTTTGTGAGGAATTATGTCACCCAGCCCAGGCCATGATGGGATTTCTTGGATTTCGGTTTCTTTCGTTGTTGTAATAAACAGTTCTCCATCGAATTCCCTTGTGGTCAAAGAGGTGAACTGGTCGCATTTTTCGTAGCAAATCAGTCCAATTTGATCATCCCAGAGCTGTAGCTTTATCCGGCGGTGAGGTCCTCCACCTGAGCGCTCTGAGTTTCCAGCTGTTCCAGCAGTTTTTAAGTATAATTTAAAATAATATAATTTATTTAAGAACTTACATGTTGCTTTTGGGACATTTTTTATCCTCCTCCACGGTCCGTTTAGATTTATTTGGAGGGTCTCTGTAGTCAAACTGCAGGTCGTTGACCACCGTCAGGCTTGTTCTTCTTCCACATATTATGTCCAAGCCCTCACCTGAACGACCTAAAAGGAAGACATAATGAAATTAGACATAAATATAGACTTCTGTTTGTATGAAAATAAAACAATCTTAGAAAGTTGATTAAATACTTACTTGGTTATTTTGTAATTCCAGTCAATTTAACTGACGATTTACAGTTTTGCGCTCGGATGAAAAGATCTCTTTTTTCAACGCAAAAAACGGCAACTTGGTGGTAGTTGTCAATCTGCAATATCTGTTTTTTAAATGCAGATTGTTTAATTATGGACACATTGTGTAAGTATCCGGTTACACACGTGTCGTCCTCGTCCAGTTTGATTCTCTTGGATGCGGATGCCATGATGAGCTGTCAGTAGGGGAATGTGATACAAGGTTGATTTTACACACTTTTATAACCTACGCCCATCAGAAGTCAGACAAGGCTAGACAATGATAGATATCAAGTCAAAAGGGTTGAATTAAAGGACAAGCAGTCTTGCCAAAATGAAACATGTTACTAGGCTATTCATAGATGCCACCTACGTCACTCCAAACCGAACGCCGCCATATTTACGCCCGATCTCGCCCGGTACGGCCGCCCAAACTGCCCATTTGACTGAGACGGAGAGACAGAGATACCTGGAGAAAATTTGTATTTTAGCCTCTGATCCTTATTTCTTACCCCCAGTTTTATTTTATCCATTATTATCTGCCCCAGACTTGCGTTATATCTTGAGCATAACCCCTCCCCATAGGCTACAGTGGGGATCGCTTTAAAACTTTCAAGAGTACCGATGCATATCAATATCCTCTGGCTGGATGAGTGAAAGACGTAAAAGTGCGGCTCCTGGCCACCGAGGATTTATAGATAATTATGGGAAATGTAATAGGTATTATTAAAAACAAATTCGAATGTATGATTTTGGTGGTTGTTTGCTCTGACTAGCCCCTTTCACACAGTGCGTTGATCTCGGGAAATTGGCGGGGAAATTGCTAGAACGCCTTCTTTGTGAACGCAAACGCGACCCAGGATTGATACCAGGACTGATACCGGGTTGGGGACCTAGTAACATTGCGGGAATCAGTCCCAGAACGTGAGCTGTGTGAACAAAAGCCAGGACCGATGCCGTAAGGGGTGTGTCATAGTGATGCCGCTCGTGCCATCGCGCGACTCTGTTGCTCTTAGAAGAAAGTTTGTGTTCGTCATCAACAAAGAAAGGACGAACAAATACCTGCAAACTGGAGCGAAGCAGAGACCAGGAGCTCCTCACTATCCACGCTGAGATCGTTCACCGGCGCTGTGGAACGGTATGCGCGTGTACATGTTTTCGACGCGTATGTTACACGTCTCATCCTGACGTTATGTGTCTTTCCGGGATCTTTCCACGTTGTGTGTGAACACACTCACAGATCCCGGCAAATCACTGGCAGTGTGAATGAACCAAAACCAAACAATCCCGGGACAAATGCCGGGTCACATTATCCGTGTATTTTCCGTAATCTCTGTGTGAAAGGGGCTTAGCGTTATTAGCTAGTTAAGTGGCTAACAGCTGTTAGCTTGCCAGCTGTTAGTCACGGCTCATGACTAGCTGTCATTAATCTGGATTAGGCCTGTTGCGACAGTCAATAAATGATTTAATCGCATGATAAAAAAAATTAGCTCGATCATTTTTCCGGCTGCGATAATTTCCATTTGCATGCTTGTTTGTTTTACTCGTCTCTCTCTCTCTCTCTCTCTCCACCAAAAAGACTGTATGAAAACTTATGACTGTTAAAGACATAACCGACTCATTTTCCGTGAATGCTCTCCAAAACAGACATTTAAAAATAAAGTTAATTGTATTTGTCCATTCAGACTCGAAACAGAGCTCAATACATTACTCGCGCGCTGTATAGGGGAATACGGCTGTAACGACATTGAGGCCATCAAACACAAATTAATCAAATTAATCTCTCATGGGATTCATCCACATGTGATTCAGCCCTCCAAAGAACCTGGAGTCACATTCATTGACACCGGATGGCTCCTAAGGGTCTGCTGAGGACAATAAAAGTCTGGTAAAAGTCTCGGTTCAAAGTTAAGTTTGCTGCAAAGTTCGTCTGCAACGCGCTTCGAACTGTGAAGACTCTCATTCGCCTGCCAATCCCACGCAAAGCCCCTAAGCAACGCAAAGACAAGCAAGTACTCCAGACTCTAACTGAACTGGGGCTTTAATGTAAATTGAATAACCTCTCTAAGAAACGAGGGTTTAAATTAATGATTGGTGGTTCTTTCAGGTCATGTCTTACAAAGTGCATCTCTGAAAACTCATTCCTTCCCTCTCTTTCTCTTTCCGCGACTGTATGAATGTGTGTGTGTGTTTGTGTTTAGTTTTTTGTGTTTAGAATAGCTAATAAAGTCTTCCATATATATGAAAATATAATTTTCTTGTGTTGTGTTTGCACATTCAATGTCTTGTACTGTCTAAAGTTACCTTGCTAATAAATAGTGTTGCACTATAGACGAATCCGGCGAAACTACCGGAAGTAAGCGGGCGCCATTACTGAGCTGTTGCTGGGTAGCGTTGCGCCATTGCCTCCTATTGTTTTAGTTGCAACTTGCGTCCACTGGAATAAACAGCTCGCGATTTACGACTGTCACTAACGTTACAACGTTATCCCTTGTATAATGTCGAGTGGGTAAACAGTTTCCGTTATAAATTGTTTCAATGGTGGCAGTAAAATTTCAATTTTGAAGAGAAAACATTGTGAATACCCCGGGTCGACTGCCCCTGTCTGGAGCCGTACGGTTTACAAAGATTTCCTGGGCGAGTACAAGACGCGGACATTCGCGTATAATAACAATTATTTAACGACATAAGTAAAAAAATATAATAAATGTGTGATATAGTGATCAGCAAAATCTCCTCTCTTGTTATTTTTTCTATTCAATTTACATGCTATGGTCATTAAATGGCTTTCCTGAGCTGAATGTAACGTTATGTGACATAATTGTTCTCCTGCTGTTATATTGACCTCTTTCCATGGTTTAAAAACACTAATTGGTCGATATTATGTATACTTTCTAGCTGTAACGTTACCTTACCCTTGCCCGTTGCAATGTAAAAATTAGATAAATAATGGACACAAATGAAAAACATGAAATTGTTTATTTGATTTCATTTATTTATTTATTTATTGTTGCCAAATGGACAGATCTTTTTTTAGTTTCCTCGGTAGCAAACGTTAGCCTAGCTTGCTTGCCAAGCTATTTTCATAAATAATCTGTAAGATCGTTTGTACCTTCATCTGTGACTGGAGGCCAATGTCTAAGATCATCAACCCAACAAGTCTGCCTGGCTGTAGCTGTCATCAAGGGTGCGTTATCACCTTATCTCCGAGGTTTGTTTACATACCGGTGCATATGTCTATGCCGGTGTAACAGCTCAGTAATGGCGTCGCCACAAGATGGCAGCCTACACAAGAACGCTCGTCGGATTCGTCTATAGATTGGATATTTATATCTTTTGCAAAGGTTATAATTACGGCCCGTTCAAATGAACTCTAAACGAGTCATTTGCTCGGTTCAGTGATTCGGTCAAGGAAATCAATGAATCATTCCTTTTGAGCTAAATTGGCCTCCCGGCCCCCCTCAAATACATTTTATGTATATTATTAAATGTTGCATTTGTTGCACGGCTGCACGCTTCAGCTCGGGTGTGTGTGTGTGTGTGTGTGTGTGTGTGTGTGTGTGTGTGTGTGTGTGCACAGAGAGATGAGACATGATACAATATGAGACATACAGCTCTTCTCTTCGAATGACAGCTAAACACTTCTTTCTTCTGTCCTATTATTTTTGTATATAATAAAATACCAGTTCGGGTTCCTCTTCCGGCTGTTCGTGTAGCCAACTGCACAACATATTGCAGGCATTACTGAGACCGTCGGTCGTAAAGATGGCGGCGCAAAGCATCAGTGACGTCACATGACCCGAATGAATACTTTTATGCTATATGTAGTGGACTTAGTGGGGCTCTGTGGCTCTATAATTAAATTGATGCGCTGGGGGTAGTGAGGGCCAATTACCAGGAGGAGGCACAATATAAAAAGGAATCGTTCACCCTTGTGTGCGTGTGCCGTCTGAGTTGCGTCATCGCCGTGTCCCCCCTTCTGAGTATGAGGTGGTTAGGGCCCACATTAACCAGCTGTTGGAGTCTCAGATAATCAGGGAGAGTTGCAGCCCTTATGCCTCGCCAATTGTGTTGGTTAAAAAGAAAGACGGTAGTCTTCGCCTGTGCGTGGACTACCGTCAGTTAAACGCCAAGACTAGACGAGATGCATTTCCCTTACCCCGTATTGAGGAGTCACTGGATGCGTTGACGGGGGCCTGTTGGTTCTCTACCATGGATCTAGCTAGTGGGTACAACCAGGTCCCGGTCACAGAGGGGGACAAGCCCAAGACCGCTTTTTGCACACCTTTTGGGTTGTTCGAATGGAACCGCATGCCGTTCGGGTTGTGCAATGCCCCCTCTACCTTCCAGCGACTTATGGAGAGGATATTCGGGGACCAACAGTGCCAATCGTTACTTTTATATCTAGACGATATTGTGGTGTTTTCCACCTCTATTGCTCAACATTTGGAGAAGTTGGGGCTAGTTTTGGACCGGCTGGAGCGGGAAGGCTTAAAGGCTCGGTTGGATAAGTGCGCTTTTCTCCAGCGGGAGGTGAGATATTTGGGTCATGTCATTTCTTCCAAGGGAGTAGCCACCGACCCAAGTAAGATAGAGGCTGTGGCCCAGTGGCCTCGTCCATCTAGTGTCACAGAGTTACGGTCCTTTCTGGGGTTCTCCAGCTACTACCGGCGGTTTGTAGCGGAGTTTGCCAAGGTGGCTGCCCCTCTGCATAAGCTGGTAGGGGAGTTTGCTGGTGTAAAGGGTAAACAGACAGGAAGGAACTTTGAGGAGGCCTGGAGTGAAAGATGTCAGGTGAGCTTTGAGGAGTTGAAGGAGAAGCTTACTACCGCTCCTGTTCTTGCGTATGCAGATTTTTCTAAACCCTTCATCTTGGAGGTGGATGCCAGCTATCAGGGGTTGGGGGCAGTCCTCTCCCAGGAATATGAAGGTAAGGTAAGACCAGTGGCATATGCAAGCCGTAGTCTACGGCCCACGGAGCGCAACATGTCCAATTATAGCTCTATGAAGCTGGAGTTTGTTGCACTCAAGTGGGCCATGACAGAGAAATTCCGCGAGTACTTGTTGGGTAGTAAGGTTGTGGTATTTACAGATAACAACCCCCTTAGCCACCTGGCCTCCGCAAAACTTGGAGCATCGGAGCAGCGTTGGGCTTCTCAATTGGCGGCCTTTGATTTTGACATCAAGTACCGTTCAGGTAAGAGTAACAGAAACGCAGATGCACTTTCACGGCGGGACCCCGTGGATCCTGGGGTTTTAGACGGGCTGGTCCCCGGCTCTGCAATTCCTGAGTCATTGCGGCCAATGGTCGGGTTGGACTCAGCTGGAGTACTGACCCAATGCGTGATCTCTACGCTTCCCGGTTACTCAGTTGGTGAGTTGGGTTCACTGCAAGAAGCCGACTCTGTTATCCGGGAAGTGTTGCGATTCTGGAGACGTGGTACTCGCCCGAACCATGAGGAACGACGCCGGCTGACTAAGGCAGCCCTAACATTGCTCCGTCAGTGGGACCGTCTTGTTGAGCGGGACGGTATGCTTTATCGAAGAGTTTACTGCCCCGAGGGTAAGGAAGAGATGTTGCAATTGGTATTGCCTGCGGTCTTGAAGCCCGAGGTTTTGCGACAGTTGCATCAGCAACATGGACATCAGGGCAGAGAGCGCACACTGGAGCTAGTGAGACAGCGGTGCTATTGGCCGGGATTGTCCTCTGAGGTGGCAAGCTGGTGTCAGGAGTGCGAGCGGTGCCAGTCAGCCAAGGACACCCAGCCACTCGCCCAGGGATTTATGGGGAGGTTATTGTCGTCTAGGCCAAACGACATCCTCGCTGTGGACTTTACCGTTCTGGAGCCCACGCACTCTGGCATTGATAGCGTCTTAGTTATGACTGACGTGTTTAGTAAATATACCCTGGCTGTTCCAACAAGGGATCAGCGAGCCGAGACAGTGGCTCAAGTACTGGTGACGGAATGGTTTTATAGGTTTGGCGTTCCGGGCCGCGTCCATTCTGACCAGGGTCGAAATTTTGAGTCTTTGTTAATCCGTCAACTATGTAACCTCTATGGTGTGGAGAAGTCTCGTACAACCCCATATCACCCGGCTGGCAACGGCCAGTGTGAGCGCTTTAATCGTACATTACACAATCTGTTGCGCACACTGCCAGTGTCCAGGAAACGTGACTGGGTGGCGTGTCTTCCCCAGGTAGTGTTCAGCTATAATAGCACCCCCCATCAGTCCACAGGGGAATCACCTCACTTCCTGATGTTCGGACAGGAGCCGCGATTGCCCGTGGATTTTCTGTTGGGAAGAGAGCCACAGCCTATTGAGGGTAGTGTGCATGATTGGGTTTTGGAACACCAAACCAGACTACAGGTAGCCTTTGCAGGAGCACGCGAACGGTTGCAGGTGATGGCCGACAGACGCAAGGCCCATCACGATCAACATGTCCGAGATGAACCGCTGGTGGAGGGTCAGCTGGTGTACCTCCGGGATTATGGGGTAAGGGGCCGTCACAAAATCCAGGACCTGTGGAGCCCAGTGGTCTATCAAGTGACGAGGGCACCGAAGGAGGGTGGTGTCGTGTACACAATTGCGCCTGTGGACGACCTTACCAAGACTAGGAACGTGCACCGTTCACTGGTAAAGAGTCGAGTCTGTAAAGATACTGAGGCCGCAGACTGCAGTAGTCCCTTCTGTGACCCAGTTGGGGACACACACCCAGTAGGTGAATACGAGGATGAGGGGGATCTGCTGGCTGTGGTACAGGAGCCTGACCGATTCGCAGTTGAACTACAACTGAGAGGGCTGGCACCTGAAGCGGAACCGGGCCCACAGGGGGGGATGGAACCTACAGAACCAGTTCTTATGATAGAGCCAGGACAACTGGATCCAGAAAGAAGTAGGGCCAGTACCCGGGGACCCCAGCCTGAGGGCCTGCCTAGGGCTGATGGGGTTGTCTTGCGCCGAACAAGCCGTTTAACTGCAGGCCTACATCCAAATCGACATCATCTTCCCCGCCCGGTGGGAGAGATGGGCGGGGTCTCCCTTCAGCAAATGCAAGGTATAACACGCATTTTTAGGCCATGGGATTAAGTAGAGTTGACTGGGACCGTCGGGGCGACGATCCGAGGTTGGGGGGGTAGATTGTAGTGGACTTAGTGGGGCTCTGTGGCTCTATAATTAAATTGATGCGCTGGGGGTAGTGAGGGCCAATTACCAGGAGGAGGCACAATATAAAAAGGAATCGTTCACCCTTGTGTGCGTGTGCCGTCTGAGTTGCGTCATTGCTCGGGGACCGCCCCTTCCAGCTTTCGGTGTTGTTTCCGCTTTGAGGTATGTGCTACCTGTCTCGTTTAGTGAACACAGGTGCAGGATTTGGGATAACCGATTGTGTCGTTTATAGCTTCAGGATAATTCGCGGCTGTTGGCGGCCCCAGCTTTCCGGTTGCATGCCTCTCTTGCTGTCTCTTTGGCAGTCCCGTCTCTCCGATACTTGAGGTAATGTATGTGTGTGTTGGCTAATTAGTCGACACCTTGATTGCGATGTGTTTTAATAATAACTGTGCGGGATTTAGTGGTGGGAATAGCTCGTCGTGTGGGCTGCGGGCGGCGGCCGCGCTCCCTGTGCATGTCCCTCTCGCATTCCCGTGCTTTGTGGATGATGATGTCCGGCGTGGTGTAGGTGGGCGTCGGCTTATGAACAAAAGGTATGTGACACGTCCATTTTTGTGTAGCGCCAATCCTGTATTGTATCGCAAATATGTTTGTTTGTATTTTAGGATTAATAAGACCTGGTGGGAAACGCTGGTTGACGCTGCTGCTTACCTCCAGATTTTTATAACAACTCCTTCAACACGAGCCGAGGCTTTAGGGCAGTCCTCTATCAGACCCTTACGTGTGGTGGTGGGCTCGTCACAGAGTGCTGTGCTGGACTGGATTGCGATGTGTGTGCATTGCTGTGGTACACAGGGTGTTGAGAGTTATATAGAAGCCTGGTGCGCCCTGAGCGGTGTCTGCCATTAAGCCTCGGTTCCCTTTTAGCTATTGTGTTTCTTTTGTGGGGAATGCTGATGACCTATTTCTTTCTTGATGTTTTTAATGGTGTGAATATTTAAATAAAACTTTTGCATATTTTGTATCCACGTCTCTGACCCTCCTTTTGACAATCACGTTCCTGCGTGTCTCCGGGTGTGAGACAGTAAACCTATAGTGTTAATATTTCCCTGGTAAACAGGGTGGCGTAGTCACGTTTCAGCCGGTGGTGGCATTTCTATAGTTGCTCTACCTCCGAAGAGAGAGGTCCCACTACATATAGAATAACAGTATAATTTTAATGTTAGTTATTTATATGTATTATTTGTTTTGTAATACAGTAGGTAGACAACCAGAATGCGTTTTTACCGTCATGGATTTGAGAGAGAGAGATACACACATGAATGGCAGTAATAGTCAATGAACAATTATCTGGGTAAATGTATTTTGGTATAAAGAAAATCTTTTATTACATGTACGTTTAAAGTCTTTAGAAACTTTGAACTAGACATTGATATTGTGTAGTGTGTGATCCTCCATCAGCAGCTGCAGTTTCTCTCAGCTGTATCAGTGCAGTCACTGTGACGTCTGACTGACAGAGGTTTTTGTACGACTCTTTATCACTGTGTGAACACCCATTTACTGTTGATATAGTGATAACTCAGACAGTAATAATCTCCTGTATCTTCAGTCTGGACTCCACTGATGCTCAGAGTAAAATCACTGCCATAGTAAGATCCACTGCCACTGAATCTAGATGGAGTTCCAGTATAACGGCTGCTTATATAATATATCAGGAGTTTAGGAGCTTCTCCAGGTTTCTGTGAGTACCAGGACACACAGTTACTACAGCCAGAGATCGGCTGACTGGTTTTACAGCTGATTGTAACAGTTTCTCCTTGTTTGACGGGTTTTATTGCTGGATTCTGAGTCACTGTCACTTGTCCCCAGACTTCTGAAATTAGACATTTTATTAATTAATGGTTATTGGACTGTAAATGAGATGTGACTGTTTATTTTGCAATATATTAATAAATATATTTACCCTGAACGCAGAGAGTCAGAGTCCAGATGAAGATGCAGATGTTGTTCATAGTTGTAGTTTAGTCTTGTGTGATGATGAAGAGTGTGTGTGTTCTGCTCTCAGTCATGAAGTGTTAAACTCACAGCACTATAAACACTCTCAGAGCACTGAAGCATGTGCTGACAATGCAAAGTGACTCTCTCTATTTAAATCATAATCTTGAAAACTGTAGATCAGATCACAACACTAGAGTCACTCGGGACTATTGTTCTTCACGCGCACAATAACTGAAATTTAAAACTGTTTAAAGAAAAGGTACAATAAACTACTGTAGAGATAGATACTGTTTAATACACTGTCCATCAATATTGTAACGGTTACCAGCTGGAGTGCCCTATTTAGCCACCAGAGGGCACTCCAGATAAGACTATGTTTCACACAAACTACAGTTCCCAGAACTCACTGCCCGGACTCATCATCACTGATCACATTCACCTGTACCTCATTCACTATTGCATTCACCTGTCTCATCTTGTTAGTCTGGCTATATATACCTTGTTCATTCAGTCACTCACCGCGAAGTCTTGTTTAAGTGTTACACTGCAATTCTGAGCATTCTTATGGTTTTCTTGTCTCTTGGTTTTTGGATATCTTGCCCTGTTCCCTGGATTACTCTCTTGCCTCTGGTCCCTGCCTGTTTTGTTTATTTCTCTGTGTATCTGTCTTGGACTGCCTATCTGTGTATGACCCTTGCCTGTACATTGGATTACGCCTCTGGATTGCCCTCAAATAAAGCTGTGTTTGGATCTTAACCCTCTTCTCAGAGCAGATTCGTGACAAATATGTATTTCCTTTGTGCTTTGAACTTTTCAAAGCGGACTCGACGCACAGCATGCATAGCTAGCTAGCTTTAAGTGCTGAAGTACCTGTATTTTCTTTTATATATATATATATATATATATATATGAAGAGTTCAGATGCAAAAGCCTCTAAATGCCATTTGAAATTTTCTTCTAGAATGGTCATTTTTATCAAGCTTGTATATTTCAGTTCAGTAATTTCACTTAAATGACGATTAATAGGTAATCTTCATTGCCATTTAAGTGAAATTACTGAACTTAAATATTCAAGCTTGATAAAAAATTTTAGAAGAAAATTTCAAATGGCACTTAGGGTGGCAGTCTTTCATAATCAACTGTTGTTGTGGACTATATACTGGAGGTATATTTTCAAGGGGCTAATTGAGGAAATTGCTACATTTTTTATTAGTTTAAAAATAAAATAAAAATATCGGATTGGTATCGGTATCGGCCGATACTCAGAATTTTGGTATCGGGTCGGTTTTGAAAAAACGGTATCGTTGCATCCCTAATTTTTATGTGTGTAAATCACGTGCCCGCTCACGAGCGCTCACTCTTAACAGACACACTGTCCCCGGTGCTGCTCGCGCATAAAGTGCTCCCCGCTCACAGTAACCGTGTCGTCTCATTCAAATCAGCCAACTGTTGCTGTCAGCGAGCCGCGCACATTGAATACTCATATGAGTCAGGCTGCGAATGTACGTGCCCGCTTCAGCGCGCTCATGCTTACTAAATAAACGCCTCACCTCCGGCGCCGCGCACTCGCTACATTCCCTTTAGCCTTTAGCACATAGTGGATGAATAACGCAAACCCAGTCAAACGTTTGACTGCAGTATCTTATGCGCTTTATAATCCGGTGCGCCCTATATATGAAACATGTTCTCAAATAGGTCATTCATTGAAGGTGCGTAATATTAATATTTATATTCGTCTGTATTATAGTTATGGACCACGATTACGCTTTGCCTGCACGTTCTGCTGCTACAGCCAGCTCATTAGCTAAAGCTCAAACGTACGGGTGAAAAATATGACCGAGAAGGGTTTGGGACAGGAGAAGCATGACACAGGTAAACATTGGGGTTGCATTTAAAGCTTCACGACAAGCTAAATCTACAGAGAGATGCCGTATATATTTTGTGAAACGATGATGTCATGTCATGACCTGAGCTGGTTGTCATTGACAGCGACAACAACTCCCGTGAGCCCACGCTCTTTCCCGACGTCATCAAAGTACGTCTTTTGTTATTATTTTAAACGAGTGACCCCTGGTGGCCAAAAATCGCATACTGTACGTTTAATGAGTTTATTAGACAAAATCATAGGCCTGACCAAAGTCCCTTTAGGCAAGTCATGCCACTCAGCCGCCGTCTTGGCAACGCCTCCGGGCAGCTTTTTCGGACTAACAAGACCAGGCTCCTATTTAAAGCTGCTGTAGGTAACTTAGGAATTTTGTTTTTTTACATATTTGATAAAACTGTCATTATGTCCTGACAGTAGAATATGAGACAGATAATCTGTGTAAAGTGACTGTGGATAAAAGCATCTGCCAAATGCATAAATATATATACTTGGTACAGATAACATCCCTTAAAAATGTCCTCTACCGTTTTGAAACATGGGACTACATTTCTAGAAGTTTTAGAAGAGACTAAATCTGATGTTGAAAAGACGTCCACAAACAACCCCATTTGGACCCACGACGTCAATATTAGACGTGCAAAAGACGTTGAAAATAGATGTCGCCTGGCGTTACAGATCAACCCCTTCAGTGGACCGAAATTGGACGTCCAAAAATGACATAGAAAAGACGTCACTCTAACGTCACATTGCGCAGTGGGTTGGATTATAAGATTTTCATGAAAAGTCACGTTTAAATGATAAAATGCAGCACTTCTTTCCCCCCAAAATGTCCATCACCTTCTGTATGCTATATTGCACAATATTGAATGCTCAGGTATATAGTATAGTAAACAAACTGTAAATCACTACTAATAAATGGTAGAGCAAACCGAATGCATGTAGAGGTTTAATAATTAGGGAAAGTTGTCAGTGTGAAAGTGTGATGAGATGGGAGATGAGTTTTTATATTTTGTGTAGAATGTATTTTAGATCTATTGCTCAAATTAATAATTGCATGTTTTTGCTCAGATTTTTTATTTATTTATTTATTTTTATAATTTAAGGATGACAAGCCGGAATGAAAACAAGCCGAAATTAAATAGGAGTAACTAGACTATTTTTAAAATGTATGGAGTAGACAGAACAGATAATCGAGTGGAAATGTAAGGAGTCGGCTGAAAAAGAATTACTCCAGTAAAGTATAGATACCCAAAATGTCTACTTAAGTAAGCTAACAATTAGGGATGTCAACGATTAATCGATTATCGGTTAATTGTCGATAAAACATTAATCGATCAAACTTATCTATCATCGATTAACCAGGTCTATGCGTGTGCCTGCTGCTCAACCGCGAAACATGTAAGCGAGCGCGCCGGAGTTATGTTTGGGACTTCATCAGGACTACGTTTGCGTGTGTATTCGCAGCCTTTTGTTTTATGCAAATGTAAGTTGTAATAGTTTATTATGTGTAACGTTATGCCTTACTATATCTGATTTATCTCATATTGTCACAGTGTCTGGTTGTGTTCCCTTGTTTGTCACTAGAGGTCTTCGTGTTTAAGGTGTCCTTCACTATTGACTTCATTTCCCAGCATTCTGTCTGTCACTGTCACTCATCAGTTCATTGCACTCAGCTGTTTCCCGTCATCATTGTTCCCAGCTGTTCATTGTTAGTCTTGTTAGATCTGTGTATTTATTCCCTGTCTGTGTTAGTATGTGTACGGATTCGTTGTTAGATGGCACCACTTCTTTGGTCTGTTTCCTAGTTGGTTTGTGTTTAGTTTTCATGTTTGGTTTGATTATTTGGATTTTGACTGGAAGACTATGATTTTGGATTGCCCTTTATAATAAACATCTGCAGATTGGATCTTCTGTCCCCTGTGTGTCGTGACACATATTGGATGAATTTTGTGAAGAATTGAAGCGTGATCTTTGGCTCAAACGGCAATGCACGACTAATAATTACTATTGGGAGTGTCATATTACATAACATTATAAAGAGAACAATATTGTAATAAAACGTGGTGAATAATTTGGGTTTAGTTGCCCTGTCTCGTTGTTCCAGAAAGAGCGAGTGCACAACATTCAGTCATTCTGAATGTCACATAACGTGGTTCAAGTTCACTTGTGCATTCACGTCATTTTGTGAATATATTTTTTTTAAATTTATGTTTATTTTGTATATATCTGACTAATCTCATATCGGTTGTGTTTCTTTGATTTAAATAACGAAAGTGCTCATCGGTTATTCATTCAGCCCGCGCTGCTCAAGCAGAAATGCACTACTAATAATAACAATGATTAATTTGTGACTGTCATCTTAGATAACATCAGAACACTATTTTATTAAATGGTTGTGAATTCATTGTGTTTGGTTGCTGTTTTCAGTGCGCGTCCACAACACATTCTGACAAGCACGCGTCTGAGGCGGCGTTGGTGACACGTTCTATGAGTCGTTATATTTGATTATTAAATAATTAATTTAATTTAATTATCTATAATATTGAAACATTTTACAATCCTACTAGCCCTTCATTTAGATTAAAAACCATTCTCTTTAATTTGGTGAGGAACATAGCGTTTTGAGCAGTAGCAGAGACCCTGTCCAGCTTTTGGCCGTACGTCACCCACTGCAGCAGACGCATAATTGATTGTTAATTTAAATGACGATCAATCATGGGAATTTGTGAAAATGGACATCCCTTCAGTTTTATATTTGACATTTCCAGGTCTGGTAATCTTAAGCCCCTTTCACACAGCAAGCTGATCCCAGGAAATTGCCGGCAAATTGCCAGAACGCCTTCTGTGTGAACGCAAACACGACCTGCGATTGCTTCTGGGATTGATCCCGGGTTGGGGACCTAGTAACATTGCCGTAATCAGTCCCGGAACACGAGCTGTGTGAACAAAAGCCAGGACCAATGCCGTAAAGGGTGTGTCATAGTGATGACGCTCGTGCCATCGCGCGACTCTGTTGCTCTTAGAAGAAAGTTTGTGTTCGTCATCAACAAAGAAAGGACGAACAAATACCTGCAAACTAGGGCTGCACGTTTTCAAGTTTTTCATTAACCGTTAACCAAGGCCCTTATCGGTTAATACTTGGTTAACCATAGTGTGCGCGCCGCAACCTCGAGATACAGAGTTAATTTTTAACACCTTTAATAACTGGTTGGACCCCATTTGAAACGAAATTAATTTATAGAAATAAAACACAGTGGTAAGTTCAGAGCAGTTAAAGTAGGCGTGTTTCCATCACACCCGGTCTCATCCCAAATCGTCATATAACTGACGTTTTGGGACGTCTTTTGACCATACGTCAATATTCGCCTTTTTAGGGCCCCCTTAAACGTCGGTAGATGAGGTTATGGGATCCTAACCCTACCCCATACCTAAACTTAACCCTAAACCTAACCCGTCACCTAACCCGTCACCTAACTGACGTTAAAGGTAAAGCGTCAGTTGTACGACGACCCGGGATCGCCATCTACCGACGTTTAAGGGGGCCCTAAAAAGGCGGATATTGACGTATGGTCAAAATACATCCCAAAACGTCAGTTATATGACTTTTTGGGATGAGACTGTGTTACCTTCAAAATGAAATTGCCAATTGAAAATACGCAGATTGGCAACACGTCCATTTCGCAAAAACTCCGTGTCCGCAAATGATAATAATAATTATCATTATTGTAACATTTTATAGGCTGCATATGTAGAAGACGCTTTTATCCAAAAAAGGAGCAAAGCACAAATAAACACAATATTTTGACGCCTATCCAGTGTGTGTGCTTAGTGTGGCTGCGAGACGCCCATGTGAACACTTTCATTGCAGTTCTTTCAGTGGAAACAACTTAAAATACTCTTTCATTTCTGGTCATACAGAAAATAATAATACATTATTCGCAAATTTATTTGCGTAAACTCAAAATAACAAGAAAACGTTGTGCTTTAACAAACAGGCGCGCTTCATGATCTCAGTGAACTGAAGCGCGAGAACTGGAGAAATTGGACATTTAAAACGAACAAATTCGAATCAAAAGCCAATATCTTCTGACTATGTAATTATGTAGCTTAGCTAATTATGTATTTATCTATAAAGGTGCATCCGGGGATGGAGATTTGTTTTTAGGAGAAACTGATTTAGAAAACAATAGTTTAATAAACAATTAATGCCTCGTTATTTTATATTATTTTATTATCAGACACATTTATTATATCTTATAAATCATCTATAAATCCCCTTTCTGTAGGCTGTGGTTACGGCTCTTCTCATTCAGCACTGCGGGGGAATTATAATTTCCAGGTTCTAATTTGGCCTCAGAAAACCAGTAAAATCTTTTTTTTTCCATAATCATTTGTCAAATATTTTAAATGTTTAAAGGGGCAAAAAAATCAAACAAATATCTGAAAATTCGTCGATATATAGCCTATATATTTTTGCGCAGCATTTGACCTAGTCCTACAGTTCAAATGAACATTTTGGTGTTCAACTCTGCGTTTTACAAAATACAACAACCATTCATTTTTCGTTTTGCAATTAGGCCTACGGATTAAATAAGGGGAAACGAATGAACACAACAGTACACTGACCGTTTGGACATATACGAGGCAGAGTTCTTTTTTAAAATTCATAAAAGATACAAGGAATAGCCTACTAGACAAAACCTCAAAGAAATGCCAAAATCAAGACCGCGGAGCAGAAATGAGGGAGAAACACACAGAAACTCTGCGACTTTCCCTGCCATTAATGCTTGGATGACACACCACGTCTCCTCACACAAATAATAATAATGTCTAGTGCGGTGGCTGTGATATACCAACGTCCGTTGCCATTATTTTTGGAATGGCTTATCGCGAAAGGAAAAAAAATGTTTTAGTCGCATAACACCGTTAATAGAAACGCTGTCATTTCACAATATTTTTTTATCGACAATCAGAAAAAAAAAAGCAAAAGTTTTGTGCAAATATGTATTGACGCCACTTAACCGAGCAAAAAGGTTTCACTCGGTTATGCAATTTTAAACGGTTACTGCTAATCGGTTAACCATGGACACCCCTACTGCAAACTGGAGCGAAGCAGAGACCAGGAGCTCCTCATATCCGTACTGAAGCTGAGATCGTTCACCAGTGCGTGTACGGTATGCGCGTTTACATGTTTTCGACGCGTCCGTTATACGTCTCATCCTGACGTCATGTGTCTTCCCGGGATTTTTACGGGTTGTGTGTGAACACACACACCGATCCCGGCAAATCACTGGCAGTGTGAATGAACCGAAATCAGACAATTCCGGGACAAATGCTGGGTCACATTATCCGTGTATTTTCTGGATTCTCTGTGTGAAAGGGGCTTTACTGTGACCTTTCTCACACCAAGGGGGATTATAAGAGCTGCTGCTAATGTTTACATTTTTTCATACAAGTAGTTTACCAGATAGATTATTATATATAGACTTAATATATTAAGGCTAAGCCTACCCATATGGATTTTATTAACATATATTTTATCTTGCTAAATGTTTGCAAGAGGTGAGCCAGTGCACGAATATTTATGTATTTAAATTTTCTATGCATAATTTATTTTGTTAAACTATATAAATGGTATTCTGTAGCATATCCCAACTGTAATAAAACAATAAAACATCATTTGAGCAATATAACATGCATTTTTATTCAGTATATAAGTAATTGTTGCGTTCCAATATGTTACGGGCGGACGGACACCACCCTGAACGTACAGGAGAGACGCACACCGGCCAGCTCGTGTCAAAAATAGGGGTATGTTTATTTAGTAGGTCGGTCAACAAGTACCGGATAGCTTCACGAAACACAGACAGATTAGTTACAAAGGCGGAGCGCTTCTGATTCCCGGGGTGGACTGCAAAAGCTCCTACGACAGACAGCACGGCAGTGCATCGACTCAGGCTCTCGTTCTCAGGCTCTGTGTGCCCTCAGGTGTGGGTCCGGAAAGCGATTGTAGCTCGAGTATGCGGCTGCTGCTCAGGTGTAGCTCCTCTATAATTAAGAGCAAGAGAAACTCAGATGTGTAGAAACACACAGCGGGCTGGGGAACGTAACAGCAATATTTCGCTTTTTATGTTAAGACACTATTGATACAGTGAGAAATGTACAAGTTTAGGAAAATAGCCGCTTATCAGTTAATCGTTAATCGATCGATAAGGTTAATGAATTAATTGATAATTTGCATCCCTAGTAAGTTACTTGACACGTCTGGTTTAAACTAATCAATGACAGTTCCTAATTGATTATGTTTTTACGAGTAATATTGTTTAATTAGTTTAGATGTGAACCTTTCCTCTCCTCCTTCTTCGAGACGTATCCAAGTCCGGGCGTGAGGTGCCAGTGCAGCGAATGGGCAACAGTTTCTCCTCAAATCTCATCCCTGGTTAGATTACTCGCACTCGAAAGATGCCGTTACTGTTTTGCTGGTGGCCATTTTTCCCTCCCCGATGCTCCAAGGACAGTTTTCACCTCATTCGAGGGTTATCGTAACTGGAAAAAGCCTACAATGAAAGACAGTGGTTTCTGTTCTCAGGCCAGATCTGAAGGCCATGTAAAGGCAATGTTCGTATGGACAGAAAACAAGAAAACTATGGATAAAAATACTTCAATGTTTGGACTAATGGATGAGCAAAAGAAGAAGCAGGAGGCTGAAAATCAATACTATATTAAAATGTTTTCCACAACAGTGTGTTTCATGGAAGCTTTCTAGAGTTTGAAGGGGCAGAACACCAGGATGCTGCCGCCTGAAGTGACGAGATTATCTTCTTCCTCGAGTACCATGGGCTGGAGCACAAGAAAAACCTTGTAGGCCAGGGCTACGATGGCGTAGCAGTGATGTGCGGGGACATGCAGGAGTTCAAGCTGAAATTAAAGAAGAAGCCAAACATGCCACAGTAGTGCACACTGCTTGAACTTAGTTATAGTAGACGCTGTAAAAAGTATGGCAGATGCAGGAAACTTCTGCTCATTATTGGAACGACTGCATGTATTCATGTCTAAGTCTTATGGACATAACAAATGGCTGGAAGTGCAGCGGGAGATGTTTGATGGTGCACAAGGGAACTCCAGCAGCAAGTGACACACGTTGGGCCTGTAGGCACATAGCATGTTGCAATGTTATGGACAGGTTGCCTGCAATAGTACAGATGCTTGAAGAGATCGCACCTGAGAACCATACACAAAGAGCTGTCGAAGCAAGAGGGATATTGGCTCAAATTGATCTGAATTTTGCTGGATCTCTTGTTCTGTTCAGAAAAGGTCCTGAGTGACTCCTGAGGAGGAGACGATGCTTGAACCCATTTGGGAGGCTATCAAAGATCGCAGTCTTGGTTTTAGTGCTTCTGCATCCTAATGCTGATGCTGAGAGGGTATATTCGATGGTTGGTTTGAACAAAACCTCAACAACAAAACAGCTTGTCTCAATCATGACCCTGAATTTGCTGGACTTGAGCCGAACTGTTTCAAATGGGAGCCAACGCCAGATAAAGAAGTCCAAAAAAAGTCAACAAACACTTTCAATAAATAGTCTCTCTCTCTCTTTCTCTCTCTCTCTCTCTCTCTCTCTCTCTCTCTCACACACACACACACACACACACACAGACCCAACACCTACAAACACACAAGATACACAAAACGAACACACGGATCCATGAACCGTGACAATTTTAGCATAGAGAAAATCGTATATTTTACATTTACCTTTAAAGTCTTTCTAAAGTTTGCTAGACATTGATATTGTGTAGTGTGTGATCCTCCATCAGCAGCTGCAGTTTCTCTCAGCTGTATCAGTGCAGTCACTGTGACGTCTGACTGACAGAGGTTTTTGTACGACTCTTTATCACTGTGTGAACACATACTGACTGTTGATATAGTGATAACTCTGACAGTAATAATCTCCTGTATCTTCAGTCTGGACTCCACTGATGCTCAGAGTAAAATCACTGCCAGATCCACTGCCACTGAATCTAGATGGAGTTCCAGTATAAAGGGTTGATGTATAATATATCAGGAGTTTAGGAGCTTCTCCAGGTTTCTGTGAGTACCAGGCTAAATAAACATTACCATGCACATTACTGCTGGTTTTACAGTTTATTCTGACTTGTTCTCCTGGTTGAACTGCTGATATTGATGGACTCTGAGTTACAGTGATCTGTCCTCTACACTCTGGAAGAAAACACACACAAAAATGATTAATATTTATTTCACATTTTAAGAGAATTAATAATTGTTGTAAAAACTGTATTACACAAACCTTGAATAAACAGTGCAATGGTCCAGATGAAGATGCAGATGTTGTTCATAGTTGTAGTTTAGTCTTGTGTGATGATGAAGAGTGTGTGTGTTCTGCTCTCAGTCATGAAGTGTTAAACTCACAGCACTATAAACACTCTCAGAGCACTGAAGCATGTGCTGACAATGCAAAGAAGTGGGCAGGATTTACAACAGCTTGTGCTGACAACACACTCATATACACTAGAGTTACACAATCATGACTTTATTTAGTGTGTTTATTGTGACTCCTGAGACCAATGGCGGATCTAGAAAATTTGACATGGGGGGCAAAGGGGTGGCAAGAGGTCTCGGCAGGGTGGCAGGGGTAGACGGTACATGGCAATCCCTATATGTGAATTGTTTTAACAAAACAAACATAAAACACTTTTAAACTCTAGTAGTTTTTGTTTTAATCAAAGGTTTGAGCCCAGTGCAGTGTTCAAACAAAACAAACTGTGCATCTTTTAAAAAGTAAAAGTATAAAAAGCAAAATGAAAATGTATTTCAAAAAGTACAATAATTGTGTCCAAGGTGTAGTGGACTACAGATATAAAACAGTTGACAATACTCAAGTTCTTATTATAATTAAAAACATATATAGTCCACAAATGACCCTCATGGTCTCTCCAGTTTACTGCCTTCTCCTTCATTTCCCTCACACTCTTCCTCCTGTGTACTACTTTTATTTTTTATTTTATTTCATTTTTTTTGCAAAAAAGCTGGCAATATCCCCACTTTTAGCCTTTTCATGGTAAGGCTTCAGCTACTTTCTTCAACTACTCTTGCCTGCAAAAGTCAATGGGCTCTATCTTGCACCAGGAGCAAATAACTTTATACACAAACGCATGTCCCATTCCTATTTTACACGCGCACAAAGCGGGATTTTCCCCTCCACAGACGCACGACGGTAAACTAGAGAATGAACTTGCGCTCCCTGGGCGGATCAGCACAAAAAGGAGGCGTGTTTCGGCGCAAACATTCCCTGGTGCTATTTTACACTTCCAGAAAACAACTGCGCCACTGACCAGAAAACACCTGGTCTAAAGTCAGTGGCGCGTTGTTCATAATGCTATTTTAAGCGCGCATGCTTGCCCATAATGTAGCGGGTACACAACGCACATACACTGATTCTCTCATCAACACAGATGCAGCAGTTTTTATTTTTGCAAATCATACATTATTACAAGGAAAATCAAGGGAAATCATTGTGCTTTACATGAAGATGAAAAAAACTTATTACCCATTTTTAAGGCTAATTTTATTAAGGAAGGATCAGACCTGTTTGCCCAATAGTGGCAAGAAACATATGTATATAATGTTTAACCGATGCTGATGCGAGGGTTTCTCCATCCCCATACACCGTCACCTCTCTGTCTTTCACTGTCTACAAGATCGTCGGTCTCATCGGCTGTGAACGCTCCTGACGCGCGCCTGGTAAACCCGCCGTTATAATAACAATCCGTCATGCTACATGCGCACCTGCTCTTAAAGGGTATGTTGGATGGCGCTCTGATTGGTTTATTTCACATTACGCCCAAACCACACCTATGAATAATGAAGCTACTTCAGACCAACCCCTTTTAGATTTGCTCCAGAGGCATTTATCCCGCCGGGAAAACAGCAACAGCGCCGGGACCCGCCCACAAAGTCGCGCTTTGACATCGTTCGTTAAAATAGGGCCCAATATGTGAAAACCTCTGGTTATCCTTGTATTACATTACACTGTACGGCCATATAGCTAATAAGTAGCTTATAACAAATATAAAATCTGAAAGATTTATCACATGCACACACCAGTTATGTTTAGACTACTTAATCCTATTGTATTTGTACCTGGTTTCATTGAGTGATATCTGAGAGGAATTAGATTTATAAGACTGCTTATCTCAGGGGTCCCGAACCTTTTTTGACTAAATAGACATTTTTTTAATTTTATGGTTAGCTGCCCAGCACAAACTTCCAACCTTTCTGCCTCCTTCACCTGGTCCTCAGTTGTGCAACAAGAGGTGAGACGACAACAATCTGGCTTTAAATTCTGTATATTCGGCAGTTTCTCTTCCAACAACGGACCGAATAGCTTTTCTCACGTCTTTCTCCGCCGCCATTACTGAACTCAAACTGACTCGCTTACATCAACGTCATCGTTCTCAGCCACTCCCTCTATTTGCTGATTGGTCCTACAAAAAATTGATTTCTGGAAACCTAAGGATACACAGCAGTGCCAGACGCAGTACTGAAGGAAAATGAAATTGAGCGGAGCCAGGCTACTGAAGTGTATCATGTAATAGAGTTTTTACACCTTTTGTCGATTAGTACTTTAATTATTGTGATTTGTTTTCTTCCAGAATTGTTGTTTATTATTTATTTCACCATTTATTATGATTAATGCCACAAACCACTTCTAATATAACACAAATGTTACTGTTTATATTTGAAAGTTGAAAATGTACCTTACTGCTGACCAAGACTGTGGTACTGAGTGCACTACTACTACACACCACCAGCACTAACTCACACACATTCTGAAGAGTGTTCAGGTATTTTATTAAAACAGGAAAAATTCCTTTCAGTTGATCTTTTTCCCTGTAAAGGAAAAGACCTGCATAAAATGTGTGTTCTTCTCCATATGTAGTAGAATGGGATTTTTCCCCTTCGTGTTGGTTATCTTATATGGGAGTGTGTAGATGGAATAATTAGGGCTGTGTATTTAAATGCGTAGACTGGAGGCACTAGAACTTAGGCTTTACCATTAATGAAATATAATATTGAAATATAAATTCTCAGAAAATACATAATGTATCAAAACGTATGTTTCTTCATATAGGCTACTCCCTTAAAGGACTTCAAGCATTAGACAAATATCAGTCTACGTTTTATTTTTAATATTATGGAAAAGACACGCATTCATGCGTGACAAAAAAAATAGGAAGCAAAATATATTTTTTTGTAATTCTGTGAATTACACTGCGCAAAACGAATGAGGAAGGGTTGGCTCTCCAGTCTCCGTAGAACTTAAAATATTCATTTTATTTTAGTTTTCGTGTTCGCATTTATGAGGAAAAAACAATGTTACAGACGCTACCGCTCTGAACCGGAACTAAAAGACGGCTTTAAAACTTTCACATAGACCTCAAACAGAAGACACAAGTTCTTTAAAGTGAATATTGTTTAGTATTAATTGCACCAATGTTTCATCAACCAATTGCCTTTAAGAAGTAAAAGCAGACAATATTAGATATAAGGCTTGGGGGCGTGCTGGTGCACGTCTCATAAATAGACTATAGGCTATACCGAAACTCAGCGTATAAATATAGCCGACTCCACAGACCTGAAAAATATATCTATATTATAATGTCTGCTGTTTTTTTGTTTGTTTTTTTTTACAAATAAAACTAAAAGTCTGTTATAATGCAAGCCTCACTGAACATGTAACGAGTAAAATATTACTGAAAATTGATTAGTAATGCCTTACACTACTGCGTTACAGCAAAAAGTAATATGTTACTGTAATGTATTACTTTTTTAATGCGTTACTCCCAACACTGGCAATGAGCATCTAGCGTGGTCATTGGCTGCCCTGCGGCAACTGCAGCAGCCTACCAATGAGCCTGGCGTGACGACACGCCCAATGAGGGCGCTTCGTATCACAGCCCGCCAGAATGGGTGTGGCTTAGCATATAAAAGTTCAGCTCACAGACTGCTTTCCTGATTTTCATCTCTTCCGTGAAGCTCTACGCATAGCTGGATCCTGAGAGAAGCCGCCGCAGTCGAAACCAGCGACCAGCAAGCAGAGGAAAGCCTCTGAGGAAGCCGGTCGTCTTCACCGCCTTCAGCCATCCGTGTCTGCTGCTCTATCCGGCGATAGTATCCTTTGCTCTACAGTGCGTGTTCACCGCCGCGACACTCACTTCTATCTAAAAGAGCACGAGACGTTTTTGTCAAAATGTCTTGCACTTCCTGTGTCTCGTGCCGAGCCCCGCTCAGCGCCAGAGACCGTCATGTGATCTGCTCTCTCTGCATGGGCGCTCTCGTCAGGGGGATGCGTCCATTGTGAGGAACTTCCGATGTGGACCCTGCGGGCTCAACTCGAAGTTTTCAACATGGAGACTGTCACTCCGCCCTCTGTAAAACTGCACAGGAAGAAGCGCCGTTCTCAAAGACCGTTCGAGCCTGATGCTGCATTTAAGTGCTCGCCAGAGCCTCTCCCTCGAGCTTCTCCCTCGCCTTCTCCGCCCCCCCTCCTGGACGCACAGCTGCCGGCTCCGGCCCTCACTGCCGTCGCTTCAGGGGTGGAAGGCGACACCTCAGATGACAGCTGCTCTATCTTGGCGTTGGACAGTGAGGATTGGTCGGGTTCTCACCACTCCGCCTCCAGGAATCTGGCCACACGCATGCTGGCATGGATGCGGTAATTATGCGCCTCCTCTCCATGGCCGTCGACCAACTCGGCCTCGAGTGGACAAAAGAGCCCGCGCCTAACAGACTGGACGGCTGTTTCCTACATCGCCGCCCCCAAGCGCCCGCATCCATTTTTTTTTTTATTTAACAGTCAGGCATACATACAAACAAACCAACATAGTGCAGTAGTGAGCAATCTTGTAAATCCATAATTCCAGCAGTGGCAAGAGTGATTTAAGTGTTTGATCTAAGTGTGTATGTGAGCGGGTGTGAGTGTGGGTGTGTGTATGTGTTGTGATGTCATGAAAGGCGACACATATCTCAGCGGGACAGTTCAAGTAGTGCAAGGACACCAAGTTCAAGTGCAAACAAGGATTTTATTCAGTTCTTTGGAAATATCAGAAATAGCGTTCCCAACTCAAAAAGTGTAACTAAGGATCAGGTCGGTCTTAAACAGTCAAAACTTAAAGGATGCCTCTGAGGGTGGAATCATAATCTTGTTTCCCTCAGGAATGTAAACTTTCAAAGTCTTTTCCAACCTTACATCAGTCCATGTTGCAGCCCAGGGCAAAGCCAGCCGTACGTCTTCCAAATGTCTGGTGAGTATTTCCAACCTTCAGTATTCCTTGTGGAAACAATCCTGGCCTGGTCTTGGTTCTCCACAGAGAGCACAACCTGAAGCTTGACTCCCCCCCCCCCCCCCCCCCCATGTGTTCATGTCAAATTGTTAAAATAAATTGTCGAAATGTTAATGTCCAAAAATGATTGGCCATAAAACATCAGCTGGTCGGGATTTCTAAACTGTCTGGGCACACATGAACACAATCTGCTGATAACAGACACTTTTACAGGGAAGCGCGTCAAATTATCCACTATTAACCACATTTTATGCCAAACATTGGAGATCCGTACACTCCACATTTTCTCCACATTTGTGTCTATTTTAGTAAGAGATATTAGATTATATCTTACATGTTTACTTACATCATAATAAATAAATAAATGATAAAGTGTGTGAAAGGTTTGATATTGTGTAGTGTGTGATCCTCCATCAGCAGCTGCAGTTTCTCTCAGCTGTATCAGTGCAGTCACTGTGACGTCTGACTGACAGAGGTTTTTGTACGACTCTTTATCACTGTGTGAACAGCCATTTACCACTGATATAGTGTGCACTCTGACAGTAATAATCTCCTGTATCTTCAGTCTGGACTCCACTGATGCTCAGAGTAAAATCACTGCCAGATCCACTGCCACTGAATCTAGATGGAGTTCCAGTATAAAGGGTTGATGTCACATATATCAGGAGTTTAGGAGCTTCTCCAGGTTTCTGTAAGTACCAGGATAGACAGGGTGTACTACAGCCTGTTAAAGGAGAGCTGGCGCTGCATCTCAACACAACATTCCCTCCTGATGAAACTGTATGAACTACAGGAGTTTGAGTTACTGTGATCTGTCCACTGGAGCCTGGAAGAGAAATGCATAAAGATAATATAAAAACAATATCAAATTTTATAAATAGATATATTTATAATGCCATATGTATAAAATATGAATCAACTTTATTTATTTAGTTATAAGCAAATCAGTGGTTCACTGTATACCTGATATCCAGAGCAATATCCAGAGGAAGATGCAGATGTTGCTCATAGTTGTAGTTTAGTCTTGTGTGATGATGAAGAGTGTGTGTGTTCTGCTCTCAGTCATGAAGTTTTAAACTCACAGCACTATAAACACTCTCAGAGCACTGAAGCATGTGCTGACAATGCAAAGAAGTGGGCAGGATTTACAATAGCTTGTGCTGACAACACACTCATATACACTCTACATAGAAGATTTTACTCTCAGAATAATGTTGTTGAACCATTTATTATTTATTTATTAACTGTGAAATATTTTTGTTTTTGAGAATCATGAATGTAGATCATTTTAAACATATTTGTCAAACTCAGAAATCTCTCTTAATGAGTACAGTCATCGGCTACACCTTTATATAGCATGATAACAATGAGAAATCAAGAACTAAATGCATAAGTTTGACTATATTTAGAGCAGTGTTGGGTAAAACCAGTGTTGTCCACTCACCACCAGAGGTCACCATCTCTTGAGTACTAACTCCTTGGACTGCAAATCCCATAATCCCCATACCTGTGGCTGATTTGTCTCACAGGTGTTTCCCATTGACTCTCTCTATTTAAACTGTTCTCTCAGCTTCATCCTTGCGAAGTCTTGTCTTGCCATGCCAACATTGCTGAGCGTTTATGCCGTGTGTGATTACCCGTGTATGACCTGGACTGTTTACTGGACCTTGAATCTTTGCTACCTGCCCATTCTGATTGCATCTGCCTTGTTATTCGATTACCCTGTGTGTTTGCTGCCAGCCCTGATCTTCATCCTGAACTCTGACTTTGATTCTGCCTTATCTACATTGTTATTGAAGCCTGTGATTGACCCTTGCCTGTTTGACTTGCATTCTGTTCTAATAAAGCTGCATATGGATTCTCAAGACACTGCCTCCTCGTTACAGAAGACTTCGCCAGATTTCGATCCAGCAGCATTTTACCACTTTACCACGGAGGTCACTGCGCAAGCATCGGACCTGGCCACCCACCAGCAACAGCTCAATCGATTGACTTCGATTACTAAAGAGCTGGTAAAGGCTTTACAAGCACTTCAGCTTCCAGCGTACCTGCTCCACCCCCCACTCTGCCTCAGGCACAGGCACAGGCTATTCCTAACACTGCCAGTCCTCGTCTCGCCTTCCCGGAAAAATTTGATGGATCTCCAGACAAATGTAAGGGATTCTTACTTCAATGTTCTATGTTTGTCAATCAACAACCTATGTTATATCCTTCAGATGAGCACAAAATCGCATTTGTGTGTTCACTTCTCACGGGGAGAGCGTTGGAGTGGGCTACCGCAGTATGGAGTGAGGATAGACCAACCTTTCCTTCATTCAGGGATTTTATTCAAAGCTTCAAAGAGATGTTTGAGCACTCCGTTGGAGGAAAGGAGGCGGGTGAGCAATTGCTATCTCTCCAGCAAGGAAGGGGTTCGGCGGCGGATTATGCTTTATCCTTTCGTACTCTCGCAGCTCAGACGGGATGGCCCGACGATCCTCTCAAGCTCCATTACCGTAAAGGCTTATCTATGGAGTTGCAGTCTGAACTTGCCTGTCGTGACGAGGGGTGATCACTGGAGCAATACATCGATTTGTCCATCAAGAGCGACAATCTCCTTCGATCTCGTCGCACTAACCGTCTGCACACTTCCCCCATGACACTTGCAACAGTTAACTCAGACGTAGAACCCATGCAAATTGGCTTCACACGTATCAGTGAGGAAGAGAGAGAGAGACGCATTCGACAGAGCCTTTGTTTGTACTGTGGATTACCGGGACATTTAAGAGCAACTTGTCCTACCCGACCATCCCGCAATTCCACTGTGGTGAGTTCGATTCCCAAATCCACTACTAGTTTTGAGATTGCGGTTAATCTGGAGATAAATGGGAGGGTCATTGAGACAGTAGCAATAATTGACTCGGGGGCAGCAGGAAACTTTATCGATATGTCTTTTGCGAGAAATAATAATATTCCCTTGTTCCCTATGATTCTCATCTGGCAGTCGCAGCGCTAGATGGCCGACCTCTGGGCTCCGGTCGTATCAAATTCACCACTGAAGATCTGCAGTTGAGCACTGGAGTCCTCCACACTGAAACCATCCGTCCGTTTGTTTTTCAGTCACCACAAAATCCCATCATCCTCGGACTTCTATGGTTAGAGCTTCACAACCCTTCTATTTCCTGGACTAAGAAGCAAATCACTCAATGGTCAGACTTTTGTCTTCACAACTTGCCTGTCAAAAAGGGGACCGAGATTTCCTTAACCGAGGTACTTCCCAGTGTCTATCAGGCTCTAGCCGAGGCATTCAGCAAAGTGAAAGCATCACACTTACCTCCACACCGAGTCAGTGACTGTGCCATAGAGTAGACGCTTCAAGCACAGGCATTGGGGCAGTGCTTTCACAACGCCAGGGGGAACCTCCCAAGCTTTTTCCCTGTGCGTTCTTCTCCCGTAAATTGAATTCTACCGAGCAGAATTATGATGTTGGCAATCGCGAACTTCTCGCGAACTCGGCTCTCAAAATACCAAGGCGGATGCTCTCTCTCGACTTTATGAGTCAGACCTCCTATCGCCAGATCAAGAACCCATCATTCCATCCACTATCTTTCTCGCACCTGTGCAGCGGGACATACTAACCGAAATCGCGGAAGCCCAGGTCACCGAGCCTCCACCGGCTGAAACCCCACCCAACCTTATGTATGTTTCACTGGCCCTAAGACAGAGAGTAATACAAATGGTACACACTAACCCAAGTTCCGGTCATTCAGGTATAACAGCTACTATACAACTGCTCAACAACAAGTTCTGGTGGTCTTCTATACGAACGGACATCATCACGTTCATTCAAAATTGCACCATCTGCAATACCTCCAAATCTCCACATCAATTACATGCTGGGCTTCTTCATCCATTACCCATCCCACAAAGACCATGGTCACACATCGCCATCGACTTCGTGACGGACCTACCTCTCTCTCAGGGCCACACTACCATTCTCACGGTAATTGATCGTTTCTCAAAAGCCTGCAGACTGATACCTCTTCCCAAACTCCCCACTGCCCTGGAAACTGCTGAGGTCCTCTGCAACAATGTGTTTAGATTCTACGGTCTACCGGAGGATATAGTCTCTGATCGGGGTCCGCAGTTCACCTCCCGAGTCTGGTCCGCTTTCTGTCAGCTACTGAACGTTAATGTCAGCCTAACCTCTGGATATCATCCTGAAGCCAACGGTCAAGTGGAAAGATTAAACCAGGAACTCACCCGCTTCCTTCGCTCATATTGCCAGAAGAATCAGTTCGACTGGAGTCGCTATCTGTTATGGGCAGAGTACGCTCAAAATTCACTCCGTAAGCCATCTACAGGGCTCACCCCCTTCCAGTGCGTCCTAGGTTTCCAATCCCTATTGTTTCCGTGGTCTGGAGAACCCTCGGACTTACCTGCAATTAATTCATGGTTACAACGCAATGAGGAGACGTGGAATAGTGCTCATATCCATCTACAAAGAGCAGTGCATCGCACCAGAGGACAGGCCAATCGACATCGGTGTACCAATCCCAACTACCAACCAGGGCAATGGGTTTGGTTGTCCACCCGAAACATACGGCTCCGGTTACCTTGCAAGAAGCTCAGTCCCAGGTACGTGGGTCCTTTCAAAATCATTAGACAAATCACTCCAGTTTCTTTTAGATTAGCCTTACCTGACCATTACCATATCTCATCCACCTTTCATGTCTCCTTGCTCAAGCCCGCTGGTGGTCCGAGAGGAGAGGAGGGCCTAGAAGAGGCTGGTGACCAGAGAGCTCCTTCCATCATCATCGACGGTCAGGAGGCTTACCGGGTCAATGAAATCCTGGACTCTCGTCGTCGGGGCAGACTCCTCCAGTACCTCGTGGACTGGGAGGGATACGGTCCAGAGGAAAGATCCTGGATCAATGCTAATGATGTTCTAGACCCTTCACTCACTAGTGATTTCCACAGAGATCACCCAGACAAACCTGCCCCAAGATCTCGAGGAAGACCCCGGCGTCGTTTGCCTCCTTGCGTCAGGAGCCGCTCACAGGGGAGGGGCTCTGTCACGAATACAGCCTCTGTGGCTCCCTCCACTAACCACCAGAGGTCACCATCTCCTGAGTACTAACTCCTTGGACTGCAAATCCCATAATCCCCGTACCTGTGGCTGATTTTTCTCACAGGTGTTTCCCATTGACTCTCTCTATTTAAACTGTTCTCTCAGCTTCATCATTGCGAAGTCTTGTCTTGCCATGCAAATATTTCTGAGCGTTTATTCCATGCTGTGAGAACAACGGAAAGGTTCAGCCACAATGTCTCTCTGTGGCCTCCGTGGCCACCATGGCCAATGGCACGGGCTGTCTCTCTCGTGGCCCGGAGAGACAGATCTGTGGCTTTCCTTAACTCCGCGACATCCTCCGGAGTTGGCCCCTCCCCCTCGTCCAAATCTTTCAGGAGGTCGGCCTGGTATGCCTGCAAAATCGCCATGGAGTGCAGACATGAACCAGCCCGACCCGCCGCCAAACCCTTTCACTCTTCTTCCTGCCAACAGCACTCAGAGCTCCACCAACAGGGCTATGTTTGGAAGTACATTGGAGTATCACTTTAAATGCACACATAACTACACACACACACACTAACTCACTTACCGTACTTCCGTGGATGTACTGTATACACCAGACTGATCTCATGAAGTAGCGTGTGTATGACACCCCAATTTGTATTTCCATTTTTGGCGTGCTATCAACACGCATAATCGCTTTTCAGTGCGTTGACTTAACGTTATTACTGTAGTGTATATATAAATATATGACTTACCTTAACTCCGTCCCTAAACCTACCCGTCACTGGGGTTAATGGCATTTATCAGTGTTCCCCTACCATCCTAGGGAAAAAAAAAAGATCGCTCCCCAGATGTAGATGTACATTTTGCTTCATTTCGCTCGGACATTTGACGGCGTGTACAGACACGCAGAATCACTCAGACATTAATGGCGTAGACATACACGCATACACGCGGATAGCTCAAAATGCATAGAGATAACACGCCACTTGACTCTAAAGTGGCGTGTATGTTTACGCAAAAGTCATGATGTCATGTTGGTATACACACACCCTCCCTCCTTCATACAAGCAACCCACGAGTTCGCGCACACACTGTCATACACACAAAACTCATTTAGTTACATGCAGTACATACACTACGCACATGCCTTTGCATATCGACTTCTTAATTATATCAAATTTGTTTGTATTTTTTCCACAAAAGAAACTTGTATAGAGGAGTTAACTGCCCTCTGCCAGACATGTCCACGCTGAAAGTTCAGGAGGCGTACCATGGACTTCAGGAGCTCCCATGATCACAGCAATGGCTTTCACCAGTGATGTACCTCTGGTTGAGTCCATGTTGGGTCCGGTTCAGGAGGGAAGTGTGCTTTCCTATCAGCTACCAGTAAGGACATTCCCCAGAAACTGTTCACACACAGATGCCCCTTCTCCCCCACAGCCACCACTCTCGCATTACAGACTGGGATCCTCTACCTGTGCATTTGTCTTTTCTGAACATCAGAACCGTCATCTGGCATCCCTTGCGACATCTTTGGAGACCGCACACAAAATTGAAAAAAGCACGCGAGAGCAGAGTTCCTGCGCTGAGTGGCACCAACTAAGGAGGCGTCACATAACCTCTACTGAATTCAGAGAAGTTTGCCACACCAGGGGGGAAAGCTCTGCTGAAAATCTTGCAAAAGGCTTCTGGGATCTTGCCATCAGACTGCTGACATGTGGCGGGGTCTTGCCTTGGAGCCTAAAGCAGTGGAGGAGGACTGCAAGTTGAGGGAAGTCAACCACTACCCGTGTGGGTTCCTGATCCACCCTGAGGCGCCATGGATGGGGACAACACCTGATGGGATTGTGTACGATCCGAAGGGGCTGCCAGTGTTTGGCCTGTTAGAAATTAAGTGCCCAAACGTAACTAGCTATGTGGACTGCCCTTACGTTATGATAATGGGGGGTACACTTACACTGAGGCAATCACATCCTTATTACTGGCAGGTCCAGGGACAAATGTTGATTTCTGGGTGTGACTAGTGTGACTTTGTCATTTACACAGAAGATGACATTTTCATTCAGAGAGTTCCCTGTGACATTGAAGTCATACAAACCATTAAAGAAAAAGTTGACTATTTCTTTTCTTCTTTTTTATTCTACCTTAATGCCTTCTTGGCCAATGAATGACTTGATTGCAGTGTAAATCTATGTGAAGTTACTTTCACGAGTTCACACTTACATACAATTAAAGGGAGTAAAGTTTAATGCGTATTTGGCGTGCTGTCCGGGGGGAGTGCTCCGAGCTCGGAATTCGGTCCAAACCCAGAGAACTCCCCCCAAAAAGGCTAGAGAGCAGAGAACAGCCGCCAGACTAAAGACCACCCAAATGAGTGCTGAGTTTGGCGGGCTGGCATCTCGAGAAAGGGTCTGGGTGCTTGGCCAGGAGGGCCTGTGGTGGCGGCTCACTGCGCTGGACTGACGAGCCCTGCTGACCCGAGAACCTTGAAATTTGGTAGAGTTTGTGCCTTCTTGATGGGAGCTGTTGGCACAAATCATGGATGACAGACCGAGAGGCCCATGTAGCTTCGACAGGGCAGATTGCGAACGTCAGGGTCTATCTGCCAACTGTGGAGTGGCCATTCTGATCTAGGGTTACCGGAAAGTTTGGCTGCGTGTGCTGTGAGACCAAATGCTGGCTGGAAAAAAGAGAAAACAGGAAAGAGGAAAATGAGTACTCGACCGGGAGATTCTCTCGCACATAAATGACTACCGATAAATGTAGATTTTTAAAGTCTTTATAAAATTTGCTAAATATATATAGTTTAGTATGTGATCCTCCATCAGCAGCTGCAGTTTCTCTCAGCTGTATCAGTGCAGTCACTGTGACGTCTGACTGACAGAGGTTTTTGTACGACTCTTTATCACTGTGTGAACACATACTGACTGTTGATATAGTGTTCACTCTGACAGTAATAATCTCCTGTATCTTCAGTCTGGACTCCACTGATGCTCAGAGTAAAATCACTGCCAGATCCACTGCCACTGAATCTAGATGGAGTTCCAGTATAAAGGGTTGATGTCCGATATATCAGGAGTTTAGGAGCTTCTCCAGGTTTCTGTGAGTACCAGGCTAAGAAATGATAACCATTCCACACATTCACATTACTGCTGGTTTTACAGTTTATTCTGACTTGTTCTCCTGGTTGAACTGCTGATATTGATGGACTCTGAGTTACAGTGATCTGTCCTCTACACTCTGGAAGAAAACACACACAAATGATATGATTAATTGAAATATTTCACATTTTAAGAGAACTAATAATTATTGTAAAAACTGTATTACACAAACCTTGAATAAACAGTGCAATGGTCCAGATGAAGATGCAGATGTTGTTCATAGTTGTAGTTTAGTCTTGTGTGATGATGAAGAGTGTGTGTGTTCTGCTCTCAGTCATGAAGTGTTAAACTCACAGCACTATAAACACTCTCAGAGCACTGAAGCATGTGCTGACAATGCAAAGAAGTGGGCAGGATTTACAACAGCTTGTGCTGACAACACACTCATATACACTAGAGTTACACAATCATGACTTTATTTAGTGTGTTTATTGTGACTCCTGAGACACTGAGGATGTGCAGATGAACGTCCATCTCTGTGTCCATATTCAGTCATGTGACCATCATCACTGCTACACTTCCACTAGATGAAGCGCCATCACTAAAGTAAGATCATGAATCATGAGTGTGTTCAGAAAGTATCAGGACTGATTGTGAATCTCAATACAGAGACCCAGAAGATGTTGCCGCCGCTCTGTGTCCTGTGTCTTTAATTGACTATATCTCCCCTTACCAGGTGTTAAATGAGTAAATTGTCATGGAAATACATGTTGAATGAGTCAAGGCTGTGAAAAATGGCAAATGCCATTCTTTTAAGTGTATTTATTGTTTTTATATTGATGTCTAAAAGTTTGGTTCAAGTTAACCAACTGGTGAATGCTAAACTGATGGCAGAGACCATGCAGTTGCAGAAATATGAAAAACAAAGTGAATTTATACATTATTATTTGTGTTTTTGAGTACTAATTTAACAGTTAAGTTAACGAGCAGTCTAAAAAAATCCTCTGTGCCGCGAAGGTTTTCTATTTTTTATCATTTCGATTCAATTATTGGCAATGGCGCCCCTGCTTGCTGAGAGGGAGCCGTTCACAGAAGCGATGTCAAGGGGATCTCCTGATTAGTTCACGGATCGCGTCTTTTTCGCGCTCGAGGTCGTTATTTCAAATAGACGCACGGGAAGCGCGCTCATAAACTTTTCAGCACGTGCACCCAAACACTTGGGTGTTTTTTTCTCTATTCTCCGTAAATCAATCTTTTAGTAGTGCTACAGCAAGCGTTTTTCTGTGGTGGAAATACATTAGCTACTAAAACTTCTCTGTCGTTGTGGAGAGCGCAGTGCATGGTTGTATTATAGCAACGACAGGGGAAATCGGTCCGAATTTTACTATTAATAATAAAGATAAGCTACTGTGCTTTATAAATGTCAGGATCTTTATTGACTCATTCTTTTTATAGAGTTGATTTAAATGCTGAAATATGAGGTTTATCTTTTTATAAAAACTTTTTTGTGTTAACCTTTTTTTTTTAGTTTAGTAGGTAACATAAAAGACACTCCTTTAAAACAAATCTTTAATGTTATTAACTTGGTGAATTGATTTCATTGTGTATTAGGCTTTTTTGAACAAGATTCTGTGTTTATGATAATTTTGGTCACTATATTCATGAAATGAAAATAATTTTCATATTGATCAACTAAAATCTACTTTAATTATGTGTTTTTACAGTAGCCTATAATATGCAAAGTACAATTTTCTATTTTCTAAATAATCTCTGATTCTGTCCTCTTCTCTGACATTTAAGAGTGACATATAGGGCTACAAAAGCTATTTTAGGTCTATAACAGTTTGGATAGTTGTTAATATGAGAGCTGTTTGAAATTATTTAAGAGATAGCCTAAGTATTGTGTTACTAAATAAGTATCTCTCTGACCCTTTAACTTTTAAAAACTCCATTGCGTGACAAATTATAGTTTAACAAGTCATAACTAAAAGTGTGCCATGCAGAGCTCCCTTTCAAGGGAACTTCGAGCTGCGTTGTCAAACGCGATGGGAACGCTCTGCGTGATTGCGTCATGAAGCGTCTGTACAATCAGTCCAATGAGAGAGTAGGACGTCAGGTGACGTCATTGACCAGGAAACTATAAAGCACCCTTGAGATCAGACCGCGACAGCTTCTGTAGTCTTCAGCAAGCGATCTCTGTACTCTGTCCTTGGCTATTTATTGTTGTTTGTCAAAGCCAAGAAAAGAAATATATATCACTATCTATATTTATGGCAAGCAAGATTATAGACGGTGTGTGGTTCCCTGCCCTCGTTACATCACGGGTGGGGACACACATCAGCTATTTGTTGCAATGTTTGTGAGTGGAGCATGTCAGTGGTCAGTTCTCGAGGGAGCTGCTGACTGTGGGCATTGCCAGAAGCTGTCCGCTCCCGCCGGGCGTTCTCCGAGGAGGACGGTTCGGTTCGGTTCGCGTTCCCCGCGCGGGTCTCTCTGTTGCCGAGGCACGAAGACGACTCGCATTTCGGGGTTCGCAAACGGATCTGACAGCGGGGGTTGGGACGAGCTCAGCTCTATCTCAGCTTTCACATGCCAGATCTAGTGGACTGCGATTTCCAGTTCCGAGGAATTGGTATCGTTAGTGTTTTGTTTTAAAAAGAAAGAGTACAAAACAAATAAAAATGTTAAGAGAAATGCAGATGTTTGAGTTTTAAATGAATGAATAAATAAGTCAGCTCATATCTGCTGAATAAAGAGGAGCTTTTAAAAGGAGGTTTTATTTATGCTTTTGCCAGTTAAAATTTTACTGGCTAGCTGAACATTATGAGATTGAAAAATAAATAAGAGTTTTTACATTAAATTTATCTTAAAAACTAGAAAACTCTGTATCTCAGCCTTTTCGTTGGGGTTTATATTTTATATGTTTAATCCCCAGATGTCTAATTATAGCAATGTTTGGGTACTGTATTTCAGTGCCTCGGGTTAAAGAGACGCTTGCGAGCTTTCGCTCTCCCGAATCGGTGTCATCGTTTTTAACCCCGACGTTACCCACCAGCCATCATAAATAATGAATACAGTTTTATTAGGCAGCCCTGGTGGGTATGGAATGAGTGTGAGGAGTGACTCTCTGAGGAGGGTCGCAGCGCTGCCAGTTCGGTTGTTCCCGCTGGTGGCCACAGAATTATATGTATATATATATGTTTTTCCGATATAAAGATAATGGAAAATAAAGCTATAAATATGTCTGTTCTTTTGGACGCTCCGCTTTCAAGAAAACTGTGAAATAATCCGTTCAGCGGTGTTCCAGAGGTTTCTTCCTCACCAATGTTCCTGAGACTGCTGGACGAGAGCAGTCTCGGCCTATTAAGCTCCTCGCAGCACAAGGTGCAAAACAGAACAGTCTAGCCAGTTAGAGATATGCAAGATCTGAGGACTGTTTTATCTCTAAAAAAGCTTGGACAAAGGAGAAGCCCTGACGCCGAGGCGGTCAGGCTTCTAAGGGTGGTCCCCTCTGGGGTAGGGACGGTTTTGAGAAATCGTTTCTCCTCAGCGCCCTTTGGGATGCGACTCTCTGAGGAGGGTCGCAGCATTGCTAGTTCGGTTCCCTGCCGGTTCGCAGTTTCAGGGCACCAAGGTCTCAGTGTCCCCAAACAAGCTTTAAAAAACGGCAGTCAGTTCGGTCTGGCTTTGGCTCCCTTTGAGCCCATTGAAGAGGTTTCAGAAAAATTCCTCACTTTGAAAACATTTCTCCTTGCTGTTTCATTTACCGGAGATTAGGAGATTTGCATGCCCTGTCGGTTGCTCCTTTATGCCTGGAATCTGCACGGGGTATGGTGAAAGCATTTCTATACCCTAGACCGGGTTATACTCCTTAGGTCCCAGTTAATTTTGTGGGGGCCTTATAGTGCTGCAGGCCTTTTATCCTCCACCTTTTAATACCCCAGATCAGGAACGACTGAACCATGTCCAGTTCGGGCATTAGATGCCTACGTTCACAGAGCTGCCCTGTGGCGTAAGTCTGAACAATTATTTGTCTGCCGTGGGTCACTCAAGAAAGAGTCCCCTGCATCTAAACAGGTTATGAGCAAATGGATAGTCGAGGCTGTATCATTAGCTTATGAAGCGGCTGAACAGCTTTCACCTATGGCTGTTCGGGCCCATTCTACTAGAAGTATGGCGGCCCCTACGGCCTTTATTCCGAGTGTTTCCCTTCTTGATATTTGTAATGCGGCAGGATGTCCTCTCTGCATACATTTGTCAGATTTTATGAGCTTGGCCTCTCCACTCCTGGGGCTAGGTTGCTTGCTTCTTAGTGTGCGCAAGGACTTAACACAGAACGGGCATTTCTCAGCATGGCGTAGTGGGTATGGGGTTCCCATCGCAGCTCGAAGTTCCCTTGAAAGGGAACGTCTCAGGTTAGGTATGTAACCCTGGTTCGAGAGGGAACGAGAGCTGCGTTCGCCTGCCATACTTCCTGCATGCCCTGATCGACTTGCTTCAGGCCTTTCACAGAAGCTGTCGCGGTCTGATCTCAAGGGTGCTTTATAGTTTCCTGGTCGATGACTTCACCTGACGTCCTACTCTCTCATTGGACTGATTGTACAGACGCTTCACGACGCAATCACGCAGAGCGTTCCCTTCGCGTTTGACAACGCAGCTCTCGTTCGCTCTCAGGGAACCAGGGTTACATACGTAACCTGAGACGGTTTTACAAGAACAAGCTCCACTCACATGTTATACACATTTAAATCCAGTTTAGTGAGAGATATTAGATTATATGTTTACTGAGTACATCCTAATAAATGAATAAAGTGTGTGAAAGGTTTGATATTGTGTAGTGTGTGATCCTCCATCAGCAGCTGCAGTTTCTCTCAGCTGTATCAGTGCAGTCACTGTGACGTCTGACTGACAGAGGTTTTTGTACGACTCTTTATCACTGTGTGAACACCCATTTACTGTTTGGATAATGTAAACTCTGACAGTAATAATCTCCTGTATCTTCAGTCTGGACTCCACTGATGCTCAGAGTAAAATCACTGCCAGATCCACTGCCACTGAATCTAGATGGAGTTCCAGTATAACGGTTTGATGTCTGATATATCAGGAGTTTAGGAGCTTCTCCAGGTTTCTGTGAGTACCAGGCTAAATGATTATTACCATACACATTACTGCTGGTTTTACAGTTTATTCTGACTTGTTCTCCTGGTTGAACTGCTGATATTGATGGACTCTGAGTTACAGTATACTGTCCTCTACACTCTGGAAGAAAACACACACAAAAATGAAAATTATGAATATTTGACATTTTAAGAGAACTAATAATTGTTGTAAAAACTGTATCACACAAACCTTGAATAAACAGTGCAATGGTCCAGATGAAGATGCAGATGTTGTTCATAGTTGTAGTTTAGTCTTGTGTGATGATGAAGAGTGTGTGTGTTCTGCTCTCAGTCATGAAGTGTTAAACTCACAGCACTATAAACACTCTCAGAGCACTGAAGCATGTGCTGACAATGCAAAGAAGTGGGCAGGATTTACAACAGCTTGTGCTGACAACACACTCATATACACTAGAGTTACACAATCATGACTTTATTTAGTGTGTTTATTGTGACTCCTGAGACCAATGGCGGATCTAGAAAATTTGACATGGGGGGGGCAAAGGGGTGGCAAGAGGTCTCGGCAGGGTGGCAGGGGTATTCGGTACATGCCAATCCCTATATGTGAATTGTTTTAACAAAACAAACATAAAACACTTTTAAACTCTAGTAGTTTTTGTTTAATCAAAGGTTTGAGCCCAGTGCAGTGTTCAAACAAAACAAACTGTGCATCTTTTAAAAAGTAAAAGTATAAAAAGCAAAATGAAAATTTATTTCAAAAAGTACAATAATTGTGTCCAAGGTGTAGTGGACTACAGATATAAAACAGTCGACAATACTCAAGGTCTTATTATAATTAAAAACATATATAGTCCACAAATGACCCTCATGGTCTCTCCAGTTTACTGCCTTCTCCTTCATTTCCCTCACACTCTTCCTCCTGTGTACTACTTTTATTTTTTATTTTATTTCATTTTTTTGCAAAAAAAGCTGCCAATATCTCCACTTTTAGCCTTTTCATGGTAAGGCTCCAGCTACTTTCTTCAACTACTCTTGCCTGCAAAAGTCAATGGGCTCTATCTTGCACCCGGCGCAAATAACTTTATACACAAACGCATGTCCCATTCCTATTTTACACGCGCGCAAAGCGGGATTTTTCCCTCCACAGACGCACGTCGGTAAACTAGGGAATGAATTTGCGCTCCCTGGGTGGATCGGTGCAAAAAGGAGGGGGATTTCGGCGCAAACATTCCCTGGTGCTATTTTACACTTCCAGAAAACAAAAAACCTGGTCTAAAGTCAGAGGCGCGTTGTTCATAATGCTATTTTAAGCGCGCATGCTTGGCCATAATGTAGTGGGTACACAACGTGCTTTGATTCTCTCATCAACACAAATGCAGTAGTTTTTATTTTTGCAAATCATACATTATTACAAGGAAAAATATTAACACATGAGGGAAATCATTGTGCTTTACATGAAGATGAAAAAACCGAATTACCCATTTTTTAAGGCTAATTTTATTAAGGAAGGATCAGACCTGTTTGTCCAATAGTGGCAAGAAACATATGTATATAATGTTTAACCGATGCTGATGCGAGGGTTTCTCCATCCCCATACACCGTCACCTCTCTGTCTTTCACTGTCTACAAGATCGTCGGTCTCCTCGGCTGTGAACGCTCCTGACGCGCGCCTGGTAAACCCGCCGTTATAATAACAATCCGTCATGCAACATGCGCACCTGCTCTTAAAGGGTATGTTGGATGGCGCTCTGATTGGTTTATTTCACGTTACACCCAAACCACACCAATGAATAATGAAGCTACTTCAGACCAACCCCTTTTAGATTTGTGCCAGGCACAAGAGATATCTGAGAGGAATTGGATTTATAAGACTGCTTATCTCAGGGGTACGAAACCTTTTTTGACCAAATAGCCTTTTTTTTTTTTTTAAGATTAATGCATTTTTCCAAAAGAGCCACAGTAAAATAAATATATAATATTATTATTAAAGACGTGCTTTTTTCAGTTAAATTTCAACAGCATTAGGCTAATTATTAGGTCCATAAAAACAAACAAATATTTAGCAAACAAACTTTCAATATTAATTGTGAAGGGCTTTCACAGTGAGGTTGAGTTATCAACTGATGAGTATAGTTCCCTCTGTCTGCGTGTGTGTGTGTGTGTGTGTGTGTGTGTGTGTGTGTGTGTGTGTGTGTGTGTGTGTGTGTGTGTGTGTGTGTGTGTGTGTGTGTGTGTGTGTGTGTGTGTGAGAGAGAGAGTACTTGGAGTACTTGCAGTACTTACAATCTAATATACTTACAATCTAGTAATGACATCTACTGTGTTTACGTGAATACTTTGATATATTTCTGTATTTATTTGTTCATTTAGCTGTGCAACCGAAAAGCTAATCAAATGATCAAACCCCTAATAACACCGTGTCCGAACTACACGTGACACGATAAAATTCCAGCGACAGCAAGAGTGTCTGTCCACACTAGACGCGACTGTGAGACGCCACACGTCAATCAAAAATCACAGCCATTCAGAACAGCGAGTGGGCGGAGTCTCTCTGTGAAAGCGCACTGTTGGCCCGCACTCGCTTTGGAAATGGGTAAGGACATAATCAAATCAAGAAATAACATTATTAAAAATCAAAACATTAACTAAATATATTCATTGACTAATTTTTATAAAGTACAGTTGTATGTTTACATATAATTCATTTTGAACGCTATATTACATGCTTTCAAAATCTGTCGCTTGTGGCACCGTGACCTATTTTTAACTAAAAATAAATAATGTGTACTCATAACCAGTGTAATTTCTTCATTCTGTCAGCCGCGACGTCGCAGAAAGAGGAACCGTTTCTAAATTAGAAGCTTTGTGTGTCGCCGTCGCGTCTGGTTAGGACAAAAACTCTGATTAACATGGAAAAGATACCTTTTATCACGTGTCGCGGCGTGTGCAGTTAGGACACGGTGTAAGGCACTGTATTGTGTGTCGTAACGTAACGTCGGCATAACGGCGACCATAAGTAAATGTTATGGATACAAACAATATTTAATATTTTTTATTAAGTTGTTCTTGTCTTTACTAAAATCTAAATTAGATAATCAAAGGGAAGAGTCACGAGGGATCAGTTTGATCGATGATTTTGGCTAACGTAATAGACTCGCTGTTTTTGCTGATGCTGAATCGTCTTTAGCATACAATACATTCATCACAAATGTAACTAAATTAATTAAGTAATTAATAAGTAATTACTCCGTATCACGTACACAGAAAAGTGTATATTACATTTAGTTTAAATGTATTGTTAAGTCTTTCTAAAGTTTGCTAGACATTGATAGTGTGTAGTGTGTGATCCTCCATCAGCAGCTGCAGTTTCTCTCAGCTGTATCAGTGCAGTCACTGTGACGTCTGACTGACAGAGGTTTTTGTACGACTCTTTATCACTGTGTGAACACCCATTTACTGTTTGGATAATGTAAACTCTGACAGTAATAATCTCCTGTATCTTCAGTCTGGACTCCACTGATGCTCAGAGTAAAATCACTGCCAGATCCACTGCCACTGAATCTAGATGGAGTTCCAGTATAACGGGTTGATGTCACATATATCAGGAGTTTAGGAGCTTCTCCAGGTTTCTGTGAGTACCAGGCTAAGTAATTACCATGCACATCACTGCTGGTTTTACAGTTTATTCTGACTTGTTCTCCTGGTTGAACTGCTGATATTGATGGACTCTGAGTTACAGTGATCTGTCCTCTACACTCTGGAAGAAAACACACACAAAAATGATTAATATTTATTTCACATTTTAAGAGAATTTATAATTATTGTAAAAACTGTATCACACAAACCTTGAATAAACAGTGCAATGGTCCAGATGAAGATGCAGATGTTGTTCATAGTTGTAGTTTAGTCTTGTGTGATGATGAAGAGTGTGTGTGTTCTGCTCTCAGTCATGAAGTGTTAAACTCACAGCACTATAAACACTCTCAGAGCACTGAAGCATGTGCTGACAATGCAAAGAAGTGGGCAGGATTTACAACAGCTTGTGCTGACAACACACTCATATACACTAGAGTTACACAATCATGACTTTATTTAGTGTGTTTATTGTGACTCCTGAGACACTGAGGATGTGCAGATGAACGTCCATCTCTGTGTCCATATTCAGTCATGTGACCATCATCACTGCTACACTTCCACTAGATGAAGCGCCATCACTAAAGTAAGATCATGAATCATGAGTGTGTTCAGAAAGTATCAGGACTGATTGTGAATCTCTAATCAGAGTTCATGGTGTCACTCCATCTATCATGAAGCCTCATGTGTGTCTGAAATCATCAGATGGAGAAGAAACAGGCTGTTAAAGATGGACACATATTAGAGCTTGTTCACGTTTCATGAGATTCAGAACCAGTCCAGATACTTTTATAACACACCTTGAATATGAAAACATGCAAAACACAACTTTGAGATCTTCATTGTCACACTTTCTATTGACTTTGGCTCTAATATTCAATAAAGTCATTATTTGAACAGATTCTCACTGAAGATTGAAGTGTGAAGCTGCAGGTTTTTCTGTCAATCATGATGATTGATCTGCATATGAAGAACAGAAGCATCATTATGAGAAACTCCACAACATCATCATCCATATCAAAGAGGTCAAAGGTCACCTCAGAGGTCACAGCTCATCACATATATTTCTTTAAACAGTGTTATATCAGAAAGCATTTAGTCAAATCTGAATGAGTGAGTGTTGAGATGTCACAGTGTCTGGTTGTGTTTCCTTGTTTGTCCACTAGATGTCCTCCTTCCCCTCGGTGTCATGTAATTCTGGAACTGCATTCTGTCTGTCACTGTCACTGTCACTCATCAGTTCATTGCACTCAGCTGTTCCCTGTAATCATTGTTCCCAGCTGTTCTGTGTTAGTCTTGTTAGTTCTGTGTATATATTCCCTGTCTGTGTTAGTTTGTGTACGGATTCGTTGCTGAATGTCACCAACACTTCTGAGGTCTGTTTTCTTGCCTGTTCGTGGTTTGTTTCTTGTTTATTTGTTTATTGGACTGCTAAAATGGATTTTGACCCCTGCATGGATGACTATGAGTTGGATTGCCCTGATAATAAATATGCTGCATTTGGATCCACCTGTTTCCCTGTGTGTTCCCGTGACAGAACGAATCCGTCAAATAATGGATCCAGTAGCATGAACATTTTTCAGGGCTTTGCCTTATTTGCCCGCCGGACTGAGGTCAAGGTGGTCAATTCCCCTGAGAACCCGGCCACCGATGACCGAGAATCTTTTAGGGGAACCCGTCTGGCCAAGTTTTCTGGGATTCGTGGAGGCCGCAGGAGAGGAGTTCCTAGAAGTGAGCTCCGGAATCACTCTCAACTTTGGTCTTTCTCCGACCATGGTCCGGTGATGCTCAGCCCAGAGCTTCCTTCACCGCTGGTCCTGTCCAGCCTGGAGCCTATACCTCACCATAAAGAACGACGGAGAAGGAGGAGGAAATACCCGTCTGCCCAGCGAGAGACTGTTCACGTCCCGTCTGCCCAGCGAGAGACCGCTCACGTCCCGTCTGCCCAGAGAGAGACTGTTCACGTCCCGTCTGCCCAGCGAGAGACTGTCTACGTCCCGTCGGCCCAGCGAGAGACTGTCCACGTCCCGTCGGCCCAGCGAGAGACTGTCCACGTCCCGTCGGCCCAGCGAGAGACTGTCCACGTCCCGTCGGCCCAGCGAGAGACTGTCCACGTCCCGTCGGCCCAGCGAGAGACTGTCCACGTCCCGTCGGCCCAGCGAGAGACTGTTCACGTCCCGTCTGCCCGACGAAAGACTGGTCAGGTCCCGTCTGTATCCCTGAGCTGGGACTATCTGGAGCGTCTGATTAAGACGTTGGAGAGGCCTGTCCCTGAGCCGGAGCCTGTCCCTGAGCCGGAGCCTGTCCCTGAGCCTGTCCCTGAGCCTGTCCCTGAGCCTGTCCCTGAGCCTGTCCCTGAGCCAGTCCCTGAGCCGGTCCCTGAGCCTGTCCCTGAGCCGGTCCCTGAGCCGGTCCCTGTCCCTGAGCCGATCCCTGAGCCTGTCCCTGAGCCTGTCCCTGAGCCTGTCCCTGAGCCTGTCCCTGAGCCTGTCCCTGAGCCGGTCCCTGAGCCGGTCCCTGAGCCGGTCCCTGAGCCGGTCCCTGAGCCGGTCCCTGTCCCTGAGCCTGTCCCTGAGCCTGTCCCTGAGCCTGTCCCTGAGCCTGTCCCTGAGCCGGTCCCTGAGCCGGTCCCTGAGCCGGTCCCTGAGCCGGTCCCTGTCCCTGAGCCGATCCCTGAGCCGGAGCTCATATTGGTTCAGGACCCAGTGTTTTTGTTTGTGTTTGTGTCTGTTCTAGTGTCAGTTCCTGAGCCGGCGCCTGTTCCCGTGCCGGAGGCAGAGCCAGCGCCTGTTCCCGAGCCGGTGTCTGGTCCTGAAAGATCTGCTCCGCCCTGGCCGCCCGAGGGGTCCTCCCCGCCCTGGCCACCCGAGGGGTTTTTACTGCCCTGGCCACCTGAAAGATCTGCTCCATCCTGGCCGCCCGAGGGGTCTTCAGCGCCCTGGCCACCTGAAAGATCTGCTCCGCCCTGGCTGCCCGAGGGGTCTTCACCGCCCTGGCCACCTGAAAGATCTGCTCCGCCCTGGCCACCCGAGGGGTCTTCACTGCCCTGGCCACCCGAGGGGTCTTCACCGCCCTGGCCACCTGAAAGATCTGCTCCATCCTGGCCGCCCGAGGGGTCTTCACCGCCCTGGCCACCCGAGGGGTCTTCTCCGCCCTGGCCACCCGAAAGGTCTTCACCGCCCTGGCCACCCGAGGGGTCTTCACCGCCCTGGCCACCCGAGGGGTCTGCTCCGCCCTGTCCACCCGAGGGGTCTTCACCGTCCTGGCCACCCGAAAGGTCTTCACCGCCCTGGCCACCCGAGGGGTCTTCACCGCCCTGGCCACCCGAGGGGTCTTCTCCGCCCTGGCCACCCGAAAGGTCTGCTCCGCCCTGGCCACCCGAGGGGTCTGCTCCGCCCTGGCCACCCGAGGGGTCTTCACCGTCCTGGCCACCCGAGGGGTCTTCACCGCCCTGGCCACCCGAAAGGTCTTCACCGCCCTGGCCACCCGAGGGGTCTTCACCGCCCTGGCCACCCGAGGGGTCTTCTCCGCCCTGGCCACCCGAGGGGTCTGCTCCGCCCTGGCCACCCGAGGGGTCTTCACCGTCCTGGCCACCCGAGGGGTCTTCACCGTCCTGGCCACCCGAAAGGTCTTCACCGCCCTGGCCACCCGAGGGGTCTTCACCGCCCTGGCCACCCGAGGGGTCTTCTCCGCCCTGGCCACCCGAAAGGTCTGCTCCGCCCTGGCCGCCCGATGGACTACGTGTCTCGCCCTGGCCACCCGATGGACTCTGTGTCTCGCCCTGGTCCTCGGTAAAGCCCTCACCCCTTGTTCCTGTCTCCCTTCATGGACCTGGCCCACCATCCCTCCCCCTAATCCTCCACCGTTCCACCTCCCTCCTGAACTCTTGTGATTGTGTTGTAGTTGTTGTCGTGGAGTGTCTGGTAGCCACTCCGTAGAGGGGGGGGGGTTATGTCACAGTGTCTGGTTGTGTTTCCTTGTTTGTCCACTAGATGTCCTCCTTCCCCTCGGTGTCATGTAATTCTGGAACTGCATTCTGTCTGTCACTGTCACTCATCAGTTCATTGCACTCAGCTGTTCCCTGTAATCATTGTTCCCAGCTGTTCTGTGTTAGTCTTGCTAGTTCTGTGTATATATTCCCTGTCTGTGTTAGTTTGTGTACGGATTCGTTGCTGAATGTCACCAACACTTCTGAGGTCTGTTTTCTTGCCTGTTCGTGGTTTGTTTCTTGTTTATTTGTTTATTGGACTGCTAAAATGGATTTTGACCCCTGCATGGATGACTATGAGTTGGATTGCCCTGATAATAAATATGCTGCATTTGGATCCACCTGTTTCCCTGTGTGTTCCCGTGACATGAGAAGAGCTGAGGATCTTCTAATATCAGTGTGTTGAAGTGTTGTTTCTCTCTCTCTGCTGGAGTGTGTGTTCACTCGAGTGGAATAGAGGTTTTTGTACGAGTGTTTCATTAGATTGGATCACTGTGGTGGACATTCGGTGGAGGAACTAAACTGGTGATCAGATGTAAGTCTTTTTAATTACATACTTAAAAAATAAATCAACTTAGATTTCAGAAAGTGTTTTACTGTTGAAACAAGAACAACATTTATTAATAATAAATGGTTATTTTGATGATTAGATGTTGTGGTAAAACTTTACTTCAAGCTTTATTTGTACGATACACCGTAAAGGTGTTCATAATGTATGTTATAATGCAGTATATATTTTCTTAAATAATTGCAACCACATTTAAAATGGATTATAATACTTAAAATTCTTTGTTAAATCTAAAATTGGTTGTTTGTCATGAGTGAGAAAATGAATAGATAATATTATAATGTGTTAAAGCCTTGGTTACAATTATTGATGAGATCATACATGCATTATAATGTGTAAAACAATATATAATTAATGCATTAAACATACCTAGGCTTTAATTAAAGTGTTACTGATATTTTTGTATAATTATTTAATCTAAAACAATGATATTATTATCAGAATAGCATTATTCCTTTCAACTAAATCAATACAATTCTAAGCATATCTCTATACTGTGTCTCACTATGAGTTTATTCAGTTTATTACAGGTTTGTTTCTCCTTCATTTATTTCTACACTGAGTTCATATTTAGTTCATCTTTTATTGTAGAAATCATACATGTAAAAAGAGATTTGACATCAGAATGTAAATGTTGCTCCTTTCTGTAGTTCAGTCAATGATACTGAATCTCTTTTGCTCATGTTGTGCTTATAATTCAGTGCTTTATAATACAAACACAGACGTTTTTTTCTAGTTCTTATAAGTTATATACATTTCTTTTTATGTGAGCTTGAGTCAAACTTTTACATTGAGTTTTTTATTTGTTGAATATCTCACTTGAGTACAAACTAACTTTTGGGATTTCCAATTAAATTGAATGAAAGCAGTCTGTGTATTACGATGTTTAGTTTGATTGATGCGGTGTGTGTGTGTGTGTGTGTGTGTGTGTCTCCTGCAGCTGGTCCCACAGTGAAGCCCTCAGTGTCTCTGCTGCCGCCCTCTTCTCTGCAGATCTCTGGAGACTCAGCCGCACTGCTCTGCCTGCTCAGCTCTTACTCTCCACAGGGGGCGCTGGTGAGCTGGACACTGGACGGGTCAGAGGTCACCGAGGGGGTTCTGACCAGCGCAGAGAGCCAGCAGGACGGCCGCTACAGCCGCAGTAGCGTCCTGACCCTCAGCAAAGCACGCTGGGAAGAGGGAGAGCTGTACGTCTGCAGAGTAACACATGATGGAGCTCCTCATGAGGTCTCGTTCCACAAGAGCTCTGAGTGCTGATGTTTCTCTCCTGAAGATGAGCCGTATCTGAGTGTCCTGTGTCAGGCAGGATTCACATGAGTCTAGTGCTGCAGCTGGAGTGCTTTACAACTCAATACTCAAACAGTGTGTGTGTGTGTGTGTGTGTGTGTGTGTTTGCTGCAACATTCAATAAAGCTTCTCAACAAGTTCACTTTGTGTCTGACAACATCATTCAACTAACAGATGAAGATGCAGGAGCTTTTCAGAAGGTTGATGTGGCAGTAAATGTCAAATAAAGCTCTTGGGGTTTGAACATGGTCTCGGGAGACAGAGCTGCTCTATTCTGAGAGATCACAATCACTCCACCCTGACAATGCAAATGGGCTTTCAGTCTCACTCTCTGATTGGTCACATCATCTGGACTGGAACACTTTCACTTCTGCTGCACATTTACATGTCAAATGTTTCACAAATAAAGCTCTTGGGGTTTGGTCCTCAAGCTTGCACACAGATCCTGTCAGCCGGAGCTGGGCCGTATGTGGCATTTAAAGAAGTTTAGCTGTAGATCTAGCGCTATAATTACAGCTGTAATGAGATAAAACACTACAGATATAAAAATGGGTCATTTAACTGACAATTCCTGAGCAATAAACAAAAACACTTTATATTCTACAATATATTACGCTCATATTCTCCAGAGCGGCTGTATAGATAAATGAAGTAAATTAATTTACAACAAAAATGAACCATCACTGAACCTACTTAACCTTTAGGCGTCCAACGTAGTTTTGGGGTCCTTAAAATATTTTGACATGCCCTGACATTTGTGTTTTTTGCAGTTACTTATAAACATATGAATGTCATTTCTGTCAGGCCCACTATCGTCAAATATGATTGACAGTTAGCAACAGTTTGGACTGGCGGTGGGTTTCAACATCAATGTATGCCGATATCATTCATTCAAGATTTGAAAGTATTTTAGGGGAATCAAATGCCAAACCCTGCCTGAGACAGGAGGAGCTGGGGAGGGAGGAGGGTAATCGCTCCTGAGAAACGCCACAGCTGCTGATAATACTGAAGGAGCTTATATATGTATACAGTGATAGAGTCGTATTCCTGTAGTAGACGAGGATCAGCCGAGAGTCACTGATGAGAGCTTCACTAAAGGCGGGCATACACTGTGCGATTTTCGTCCGATTTTGAGCCGAATTCTGACTCGTGCGACTCTTTTTCCTTTCCGATTTTCAGCTTTGTCGTGCGTCGTTTGTCGTGCAGTGTTCGTGCAGTGTACAGGGAGAAACGAGAGGCGATTAGCCTCTCACGATCGACAATCGGATGGTCGGATGAATTTTCTCCTCGTGACTATATCGCACAGTTGAAGCAAAGCTACGAACCAATTGCCCTAAACTCAGTGTTTTTTCCCTCACTGCACCTGCGCGAAATCAGAAGTTTAACGATTTCATCTGCAGCAAAAATAAAATTAAAATAAAAACGAAAAGAGGGAGATCTTTAAGTTCTGTGGTTCAAACTAGCTACAAATTACTGTTGCTTACCTCCAGCTCGTGTTGCAAAATGGATAATATTACCCACCGTCTTCAAGCCACCTGCGATGTTACACCTCTTTTATTAATTTGTCAAACAATGTTTTTGAAATAAACCTGTTTTTAATTTTCATTGATGATTAATTATGTCAATGTTCGGACATATTATAGACTGTTAATAGTTATTTTATATGCCTATAATTCATTGTAATCGACCTAAATGTTTTAGACAATTTTTAATGAGGAGTAAGATTATGTAATATTTTATTATCCTCACAGCACGTTGGTTATGTGCTGTGAAAATATTGCGTGGCAAATTAATTATAATAGCGGATCAATTTAATAATAAAATTAGCCTATAGGCCTCCCCTAATGATGATAATACAATAATACCAATAATAATTAAATGTATAAATTGAAAATGCTAAATCATCTTGATACTGATAGCAGATGCTTGTTTTGACAATATCTCTGGATACATACACGTAAATAGGCGCAATCCAGGGGGTTATCGCAGATATTACACGTATAGTGTGAGCAGTGAAGTCGCAGCTCGACGATCGGACCGTACAGTGTGAGCACATAAATCCTGAACTTTGGCTTTGCATCGCATGCGATTTACTCGTTCAGTGTGAGTAGGTACCTTGCTGAAATCGCACAGACATCGCACAGTGTATGCCCGCCTTAACATGACCTGCCAGAACTGACGCTACGCTTGATTTGTGTCGTTACTCTATTCAGCACTACCAGGACTACCATCATATGTGAGCAACATGTTTGTACGGCCACTTTCAACATGCAGTCTCGCACAAATTCTCCGTCACTAAACGGCTTGCTCCGCTTAGCTATTTCTTGAGCCGGTGTTACAGCTTCACCGGTTTGAGCCAAATTGTGAAAACTGACTGTAGTCAGTCCTTTTTTCATTTTAAATAGTGTGTAATGTTGCTGTTGATTGCCACTAGGCTATTAGTTATGCTATTTTGTGTCTACGACAAATGCGTACAAACATGACTTTTGTATAAGTACTAGTGTTGTAAATGTATTTTACATGTATAACGTTATATGTTTTATGACGTTATTTTCGATTTGATCAAGAACGTAAACTTGCCGACGCTGTTTGAGTATAACATTAGTAGCCAGTCAGTTGCTATTGTTGGCAGTCAGATGCTATTGTGTAAAACAAACATGTATAAAGTTTAAAAAAAATGTAGCAAATTATCATTCAGAAACGTTTATTAAGAGCCGTGTGTGGTGAGGTTCTGCTTGACTCTCTTCATCGCCGCTTTCTCGGTCTGATTCTGCCTCAAACCGATACTGCAGTTCGACGCATATTTACATCTGGACCGGAGCTCATGACGTGCACGTTTCGCCCGTAAAGGTAATGGGCGTTAACTTTCCGGACAACGTGAGCGACAGATTAGCCAATCACAACACACCGGGCTAAGCTAACCAATCTGAGCCCACTGCGTGTTTCTGAGGAAGTGTTTTCATAGACTCAGGAAGTGAACCGCTCGTTCGAGGACAGAGGAGAGCGCGGCTGACAATAAAGGTGAAGTTTATGAAAAACAAGACTTTTTAAAAACGAAAAACCATGAATACATGTTATATTGCACCCCATAAACACAATCATGCAAAGAAAAAAAGCAGTCAACATCCCCCCCCCCCCCCCCTTTAATATAGTTTTTATAGTTTTACTGATTTACTGTTCCTCTCTGGTCATTCCCACATATCAGTGAACTTATTACATAAATGCATTTAACATTGAATTATGCAACACTCTAGATAAAAATATCCCACAGCTGTGGATAAACTCATCATCATCATCATCATCATCATCAACCAGTGTCCTCCAACGTGTTCGATCCGTGGCCAAGTTCTCCACATCTTCCCATGGGCACTGACATTCTTCAGGTCTTGGTGAAACATCTGTCTCCATGTCTTCCCTGGTGTTCCCCGTCTCCTGATGATGGTGATAGTGATGATGTTCCCGATGTCTCCTGATCCTCCTGGTGATGTCCTCTTCATCACTGTCTCTGGGTGTTGGTGTTCAGGCATGTGTAGGACGTGTCAGCGAGGTGCAGCCTGTACTCTGTCTCAGTTTCTGAGTCTTCATGTGGAGTCAGGGCCAGATTAGAAGTTCAGAGACCCCTGGGCACAATGTCTTGTAGGCCCCCTTTTAAGCAGGCCAAATGTATATTTTGTCCAAGGACATTTTAATATGGCATTTACAGTTTTACTGTCTTAAAATTAACTTTGTTGAACTATGCTGGAGTAAAGTTCATAAATGGTTGTTCTTTCCTATAGGAATTTGTAAAACTATGTTGGGTGGACCCTTAAAGGGGGGTTTGACTGCGATTTCACTTTTTTCATTTTAAATAGTGTTTAAATAATGTTGCTGTTGGTGCATGAACAGTATTCGCAAAGTTGCAGCGCTGAAAGTTCAGTGTAAGCAGAGATATCGTCTTTTAATATCAGGAAGTATAATTGCCTACAAAAACGACTGGATTGGGACTACAGCTGGGTTATAGACGTCACTAACCCACACATTTGCATCAACCCCTCCCTCAGAATATGCAGAAAAGGGCATGCGCATATTTCAGCAGCTCCAGCTCGTCGAGTGTGTTGTTCACGCAGCTGTCAGGTCTTCTGTCTTCGAGCTTCCCACGGAAGCTGTACTTCGTCAACCATGGATACAATTTATGTTTGATTATGTTCCTGAAAATGACGATCGGAATTTCGCTCTCTGTGCTGCACATTTACGGAAGACAGCTTCCAGAATCTCCACGAGTTCAACACCGGATTTAACAAGAAACTGTTACTAAAACATGAAGCAGTTCCGACTTTAAAACCAGAGGCAGCAGTTGTTGGGCCACAACCTGTAAGTCGGCGAAGACTTCATCATTTTAAATGTATTTGCATGTATAATTCCAGACGTAGCCTTGTGTTTTATTTTTTTAGCGCTGTCTTTATTGCCACTAGGCTATTAGTTATGCTATTTTGTGTCTACGACAAACGCGTACAAACATAAATTTTGTATAAGTACTAATGTTTTAAACGTATTTTTTCATGTATATATGTTTTATGACGTTATTTTCGATTTGATCAAGAACGTAAACTTGCCGACGCTGTTTGAGTATAACATTAGTAGCCAGTCAGTTGCTAATGTTGCCAGTCAGATGCTATTGTGTAAAACAAACATGTATAAAGTTTAAAAAAAAATGTAGCAAATTATCATTCAGAAACGTTTATTAAGAGCCGTGTGTGTGGTGAGGTTCTGTTTGACTCTCTTCATCGCCGCTTTCTTGGTCTGATTCTGCCTCAAACTGCAGTTCGACGCATATTTACATCTGGACCGGAGCTCATGACGTGCACGTTTCACCCGTAAAGGTAATGGGTGTTAACTTTCCGGACAACGTGAGCGACAGATTAGCCAATCACAACACACCGGGCTAAGCTAACCAATCTGAGCCCACTGCGTGTTTCTGAGAGAGTGTTTTCATAGAATCAGGAAGTGAACCGCTCGTTCGAGGACAGAGGAGAGCGCGGCTGACAATAAAGATGAAGTTTATGAAAAGTAGGACTTTTTAAAAACGAAAAACCACGAATACATGTTATATTGCACCCCATAAACACGGGGGCATGCTCCCCCGCAAGAAAATTTTGTACATTTTAATGTTAAATGCATCAATCTCGTGCTCTCTGAGAGATCAAAATTAAGAGCTTTAACCCATGAACTGCCCATTGAACAAAGAAAACGCATTGATTTGTGCCAGGACAATAAAGAGGGCTCAAACATCTTTTTAGTTATGAGAGTCTCAGTCTGCATTACATTATCAATGGTGTTTTAGGATCCTAAACAAGTATTATAATAATTTAATAATGATTTATATATTTATTCCTATGACGTAAAATCCATATAGCCTATAAATGTACTATATAAATAAAAATGAATATTTCAAAAGTATATTTTAGTCTACATTACACTATAATACGAAAATTAAAATACTTTTGTCTAGGCCTGCACGATTCTGGGAAAAATATGAATCACGATTTTTTTTTAGCTTAGAATTGATATCACGATTTTTTCACGATTTTTTTCTCATAAGTGTAATCAGGGTTCGTACAGATTCTGTAAAATGAAATTCCAGGACTTTCAAGGACTTTTCAAGCACTACTTTTTTGGATTTCAAGGACTTCAATAACCAATCCCTGAATTGTCACTGCATTTGTGATTTTTAAATGTTTTTTAAAACAAAATAAGAATAAATAATGGAATTACAAGTAGGACAAATAAATACAAAAATAGAACAAAGAAAAGCTGCAAATTAAATAAACAGTGTTTTTATAGTAGATCGGTATACATTGGAATAAAGTAATCAAATGTGAAAAAATTGCAAATTCATTACTGTATAAATTAAATATAGATGGATATTTTTGTAAAGTTTAAAAGGGCAGACTATTTAGTGTAAAGCAGTGAGTAATTTATTTGTCCTTTGATTAATATGAAAACACAGCAGCAGTTTTATTAAACTCCTGCCCCTTTAAAGTCCCCGTGAACCGGAAGTTGCAAACGATTTTTCTCCAGTGCTGTGACGTATTTCCAAGTGAAACGGAATATTGAACAGAGGGCAGGGTTTTACTCTAGCGCTCCTCCTCTCCATCTCTCGCTCATAGCAAACTAACGGTTTGAGGGGAGTGGTTACGCGTTTCCCCACCCAAACTGTGAAACCTACGTCATCAGAAAAAGAAACCGTTCCAGACCGGAAGTAACTTTTCAGATTTTGATTAAAGATTACTAAGGTAAAACATTTTTTAAATATATATTCACTTGCACGGATTAATTGTTCACCACAAGACTAGTAATATGCGCTAACAAAGTAAATAGGTTCAATTTTGATTTCACGGGGACTTTAAGTCCGAACGCATGGACCCCATTTGAACATGGCTAACTTACATTCACTTGAGATATAACCGACTTTGTTAACTAATAAACTTTGTTTACTCTAAACGACTTTATTTTTACATAATTTTGTGTAAATTTGTCCATACAAGCGCAAGACGTGAAAGTCATTTAATTCAGTATTCTTGCATGTTTGCGTTTATTGAACTTCTTGACCTGCAAACGCCCAGTAATAATGTACGTAGACTCACGGCGTTCTGGACGGTGTAAATTTCTACTCACTGTGTTTCGGACAGGTAGAAAGAGTCATTTCTAATATATAACGCATACATCTCAACAACTATAAGCTGGGTTGGTCGCAAGCGAAAGAGGACGAGGCACAGATGACGTGGATATATATATCCCAGACAGCAAACTGACATTGAATCAACGTGGAAACGACGTCTCTCATGAAATCGAAACAACGTTGATTTGCTCATCGAATTAACGTTGAACCAACGTTAGACGCGGCATTCTTCAAAGCTAAATGAAAATCGAAAATTGGTTTGCTTTCATAACGTTGAAACAACGTTGATTTCAAGTTGATTTTCCGCTAGTTTTGAAAGAATGATGCGTCTGACGTTGGTTCAACGTTAATTCGATGAGCAAAACAATGTCAGATCAACGTTGTTTCGATGTCATGTTTCCACGTTGATTCAATGTCAGTTTGCTATCTGGGTATAGATGCAATGACCGTTAAGTGCTTATTTAAAGAATTTGCAGAAAACGGTCTAGTGTCCGGAATACTGTGATGTCCAGAATACAGCGAGTCTACGTTAGAGAACTACAAACTTTCCACTGATGTCTGTTTAAAGTGATGTGCTCGACCAGCTCGTGCGTTTCTAGTGCTCGCGCACCACACTTTCCACTAATAAGACGCATTTACTTCATAGACAGCCTTCTTTTTTTATCCCCATTCTGAGTGTTTCTTTGTCTGGACTCACACACACTGTAGTAGGCTATACACGCTTCAAAATAAAGGCCGATTTTTTTTATTTTTAAATCGAAGTCATTTAAAAAATAAATCGTGAACAGGGTGAATCGAGATCGCGATTTTATAACGATTTATCGTGCAGGCCTACTTTTGTCCTTATTTCTTCACTTCCAAGAAATAAACCCGTGAGCTTGTATTTAGGAGAAAACACCAGATGACCGTCCTGATCGCGTGAGCAAAGTGCACACTTTTCTTTAAATCACCCAGCACTGATGCCTATTCTTAAAGTCTTGTGCTGTTTTATAAACGCAAACAGCCATGCGATTTTAGTTCGTTGGCAAAATAACACGCTGGAGACCTATGTTAGGTTATACATTTTACATCTCATATGTGTTGGGAAAAGGGAGAAGAGACTTCGGCAAAAGGCGGATTCGAACTCGGGTCCGAGCGCATCTAAAGCTGATTTGCGCGATTAGTGCGTTACGACCTACGCCACTTTAGATGTAACGTGGTCGGCGTCTTTTTTCATAAAAGACAGGCACATTGCACAATACTGAATGCTCAGGTATATAGTATAGTTAACAAACTGTAAATCACTACTAATAAATGGTAGAGCAAACCGAATGCATGTAGAGGTTTAATAATTAGGGAAAGTTGTCAGTGTGAAAGTGTGATGAGATGGGAGATGAGTTTTTATATTTTGTGTAGAATGTATTTTAGATCTATTGCTCAAATTAATAATTGCATGTTTTTGCTCTGATTTTTTATTTATTTTTATAATTGAAGGATGACAAGGCGGAATGAAAACAAGCTGAAATTAAATAGGAGTAACTAGACTATTTTTAAAATGTATGGAGTAGAAAGAACAGATAATCGAGTAGAAATGTAAGGAGTCGGCTGAAAAAGAATTACTCCAGTAAAGTATAGATACCCAAAATGTCTACTTAAGTAAGTTAACAAATAGGGATGTCAACGATTAATCGATTATTATCGATTAATTGTCGATAAAACATTAATCGATCAAACTTATCTATCATCGATTAACCAGGTCTATGCGTGTGCCTGCTGCTCAACCGCGAAACATGTAAGCGAGCGCGCCGGAGTTATGTTTGGGACTTCATCATGACTACGTTTGCGTGTGTATTCGCAGCCTTTTGTTTAATGCAAATGTAAGTTGTAATAGTTTATTATGTGTAACGTTATGCCTTACTATATCTGATTTATCTCATACAGTGTCTGGTTGTGTTCCCTTGTTTGTCACTAGAGGTCTTCGTGTTTAAGGTGTCCTTCACTATTGACTTCATTTCCCAGCATTCTGTCTGTCACTGTCACTCATCAGTTCATTGCACTCAGCTGTTTCCCGTCATCATTGTTCCCAGCTGTTCATTGTTAGTCTTGTTAGATCTGTGTATTTATTCCCTGTCTGTGTTAGTATGTGTACGGATTCGTTGTTAGATGGCACTACTTCTTTGGTCTGTTTCCTAGTTGGTTTGTGTTTGGTTTTCATGTTTGGTTTGATTATTTGGATTTTGACTGGAAGACTATGATTTTGGATTGCCCTTTATAATAAACATCTGCAGATTGGATCTTCTGTCCCCTGTGTGTCGTGACGCATAATGGATGAATTTTGTGAAGAATTGAAGCGTGATCTTTGGCTCAAACGGCAATGCACGACTAATAATTACTATTGGGAGTGTCATATTACATAACATTATAAAGAGAACAATATTGTAATAAAACGTGGTGAATAATTTGGGTTTAGTTGCCCTGTCTCGTTGTTCCAGAAAGAGCGTGTGCACAACATTCAGTCATTCTGAATGTCACATAACGTGGTTCAAGTTCACTTGTGAATTCACGTCATTTTGTGAAGATATTATTTGTAAAATTATGTTCATTTGGTATATATCTGACTAATCTCATGTCGGTTGTGTTTCTTTGATTTAAATAACGAAAGTGCTCATCGGTTATTCATTCAGCCCGCGCTGCTCAAGCAGAAATGCACTACTAATAATAACAATGATTAATTTGTGACTGTTATCTTAGATAACATCAGAACACTATTTTATTAATTGGTTGTGAATTCATTGTGTTTGGTTGCTGTTTTCAGTGCGCGTCCACAACACATTCTGACAAGCACGCGTCTGAGGCGGCGTTGGTGACACGTTCTATGAGTCGTTATATTTGATTATTAAATTAATTTAATTTAATTATCTATAATATTGAAACATTTTACAATCCTACTAGCCGTTTATTTAGATTAAAAACCATTCTCTTTAATTTGGTGAGGAACATAGCGTTTTGAGCAGTAGCAGAGACCCTGTCCAGCTTTTGGCCGTACGCCACCCACTGCAGCAGACGCATTATTGATTGTTAATTTAAATGACGATCAATCGTGGGAATTTGTGAAAATGGACATCCCTTCAGTTTTATATTTGACATTTCCAGGTCTGGTAATCTTACTGTGACCTTTCTCACACCAAGGGGGATTATAAGAGCTGCTGCTAATGTTTACATTTTTTTATACAAGTAGTTTACCAGACAGATTATTATATATAGACTTAATATATTAATGCTAAGCCTACCCATAAGGATTTTTATTAACATTTACTTTATTTTGCTAAATTTTGCAAGAGGTGAGCCAGTGCACGAATATTTATGTATTTAAATTTTCTATGCATAATTTATTTTGTTAAACTACATAAATGCCATTCTGTACCATATCCCAACTGTTACAATAAAACATCATTTGAGCAATATAACATGCATTTTTATTCAGTATAAGCAATTGTTGCGTTCCAATATGTTACGGGCGGACGGACACCACCCTGAACATAGAGGAGAGACGCACACAGGCCAGCTCGTGTCAAAAATAGGGGTATGTTTATTTAGTAGGTCGGTCAACAAGTACCGGATAGCTTCACGAAACACAGACAGATTAGTTACAAAGGCGGAGCGCTTCTGATTCCCGGGGTGGACTGCAAAAGCTCCTACGACAGACAGCACGGCAGTGCATCGACTCAGGCTCTCGTTCTCAGGCTCTGTGTGCCCTCAGGTGTGGGTCCGGAAAGCGATTGTAGCTCGAGTATGCGGCTGCTGCTCAGGTGTAGCTCATCTATAATTAAGAGCAAGAGAAACTCAGATGTGTAGAAACACACAGCGGGCTGGGGAACGTAACAGCAATATTTCGCTTTTTATGTTAAGACACTATTGATACAGTGAGAAATGTACAATCTCAGGAAAATAGCCGCTTGTCAGTTAATCGTTAATCGATCGATAAGGTTAATGAATTAATCGATAATTTGCATCCCTAGTAACAATGTTTTTGTACTTCGTTACTTGACACCTCTGGTTAAAACTAATCAATGACAGTTCCTAATTGATTATGTTTTTACGAGTAATATTGTTTAATTAGTTTCGATGTGAACCTTTCCTCTCCTCCTTCTTCTAGACGTATCCAAGTCCGGGCGTGAGGTGCCAGTGCAGCGAATGGGCAACAGTTTCCCTAAGACCCTCCAGCAGAAGCGACTGGTTCAAATCTCATCCCTGGTTAGATTACTCGCACTCGAAAGATGCCGTTACTGTTTTGCTGGTGGCCATTTTTCCTCCCCGATGCTCCAAGGACAGTTTTCACCTCATTCGAGGGTTATCGTAACTGGAAAAAGCCTACAATGAAAGACAGTGGTTTCTGTTCTCAGGCCAGATCTGAAGGCCATGTAAAGGCAATGTTCGTATGGACAGAAAACAAGAAAACTATGGATAAAAACACTTCAATGTTTGGACTAATGGATGAGCAAAAGAAGAAGCAGGAGGCTGAAAATCAATACTATATTAAAATGTTTTCCACAACAGTGTGGTTCATGGAAGCTTTCTAGAGTTTGAAGGGGCAGAACACCAGGATGCTGCCGCCTGAAGTGACGAGATTATCTTCTTCCTTGAGTACCATGGGCTGGAGCACAAGAAAAACCTTGTAGGCCAGGGCTACGATGGCGTAGCAGTGATGTGCGGGGACATGCAGGTGTTCAAGCTGAAATTAAAGAAGAAGCCAAACATGCCACAGTAGTGCACACTGCTTGAACTTAGTTATAGTAGACGCTGTAAAAAGTATGGCAGATGCAGGAAACTTCTGCTCATTATTGGAACGACTGCATGTATTCATGTCTAAGTCTTATGGACATAACAAATGGCTGGAAGTGCAGCGGGAGATGTTTGATGGTGCACAAGGGAACTCCAGCAGCAAGTGACACACGTTGGGCCTGTAGGCACATAGCATGTTGCAATGTTATGGACAGGTTTCCTGCAATAGTACAGATGCTTGAAGAGATCGCACCTGAGAACCATACACAAAGAGCTGTCGAAGCAAGAGGGATATTGGCTCAAATTGATCTGAATTTTGCTGGATCTCTTGTTCTGTTCAGAAAAGGTCCTGAGTGACTCCTGAGGAGGAGACGATGCTTGAACCCATTTGGGAGGCTATCAAAGATCGCAGCCTTGGTTTTAGTGCTTCTGCATCCTAATGCTGATGCTGAGAGGGTATATTCGATGGTTGGTTTGAACAAAACCTCAACAACAAAACAGCTTGTCTCAATCATGACCCTGAATTTGCTGGACTTGAGCCGAACTGTTTCAAATGGGAGCCAACGCCAGATAAAGAAGTCCAAAAAAGTCAACAAACACTTTCAATAAATAGTCTCTCTTTCTCTCTCTCACACACACACACACACACACACAGACCCAACACCTACAAACACACAAAATACACAAAACGAACACACGGATCCATGAACCGTGACCATTTTAGCATAGAGAAAATCGTATATTTTACATTTACCTTTAAAGTCATAATAAAGTTTGCTAGACATTGATATTGTGTAGTGTGTGATCCTCCATCAGCAGCTGCAGTTTCTCTCAGCTGTATCAGTGCAGTCACTGTGACGTCTGACTGACAGAGGTTTTTGTACGACTCTTTATCACTGTGTGAACACATACTGACTGTTGATATAGTGATAACTCTGACAGTAATAATCTCCTGTATCTTCAGTCTGGACTCCACTGATGCTCAGAGTAAAATCTCGTCCAGTATTTGCTGTTCCACTGCCACTGAATCTAGATGGAGTTCCAGTATAACGGCTGCTTATATAATAAATGAGGAGTTTAGGAGCTTCTCCAGGTTTCTGCTGATACCAGTGTAAGTAGTTGCCGTATATTCCTACATCTATATGACACTCTATTGTTGCCGTTTGACTCAGTTGGACAGTTTTAACTTCAGGTTGAGTCAGAGTCACTCCTCTGGATTCTGAAGAAGAGAAAAGAAAGTCAGTCAGTTTGTTAATCACCTTATATTTGTATATTAAAATGATACAAACAACAATGGCATATTATATTTATATTAAAAAGTAACAACCTTGAGCAAACAGTGCAATGGTCCAGATGAAGATGCAGATGTTGTTCATAGTTGTAGTTTAGTCTTGTGTGATGATGAAGAGTGTGTGTGTTCTGCTCTCAGTCATGAAGTGTTAAACTCACAGCACTATAAACACTCTCAGAGCACTGAAGCATGTGCTGACAATGCAAAGAAGTGGGCAGGATTTACAACAGCTTGTGCTGACAACACACTCATATACACTAGAGTTACACAATCGTCCAGACTTCCCTTCTGCCCGGTCTGGCACATGTGAATTGGGTGACGGCGCCTGTCCCCATCTGCATCCCCATCTGAGTAAAAGCACCTAAAACAGAAAATAAAATCACAATGCAAAAAATTTGTCTTTAAGTTAAATAGGAGATTATATTTATTTGCATTGGTAAGTAAGTAGTGCATTATAATCAAGGATGTGCTTAACTCTACTTATTATGGCAAGGCTTTTGGAGACTTTGGTGGTTATATGTCTGATGTGGGCATTCCAACTTAGCTTGTTGTCCATCGTAACACCTAAAAACTTTATTTCCTGAACATTTTCAATGTGTACTCCATCTATCTCAACCAGTTTCTGCGACTCAGCTTGATACTTCCCAAAAAAACATCACTTTGGATTTATCGAGGTTTAAGGATAATTTGTTACTTTCCATCCATTTTTTAAATTTACTTAGTTCTTTGTTTATAACACTAATCAGTCGCTCCAAACTATCGTTACTATAAAAAAAATATTTGTATCATCAGCGAACAACAATACACATTTAACCAATTGAGAAACATTGAAAATTTCATCAATATATAAATTAAATAATTTGGGGCCCAATACTGACCCCTGTGGGACACCACAAGCAATGTCAAGACATCCAGAAGAGAACTCACCCATTTGGACAAACTGCACTCTGTCGCTCAAATAACTTTTCACCCATTTCACCAGCAACCCCCCGTATTCCATATCGTTCTAATTTCTTAAGTAATATATCATGATTAATGGTATCGAAAGCTTTTTTGAGATCTATAAAAATTCCTATTGCATGTTTTTTATTTGCTATAGCCTTTGATATTTCTTCTGTGGCGTCAATTATGACCATCGAAGTAGATCTGGTGGGCCATATTATCCATCATTAATTAGCTTATGCTTATCTGTAAAAATTTCTAGCCTTTTATCAAAAACCTTTTCAAGGATTTTTGAAAACTGGGGAAGGAGAGAAATGGGTCTGTAGTTAGTAAAGTGATTCCTATTTCCATTCAACAATGTTTATTCAATGTTGGCTTGCTGTCTGGGTGACACACCAACCTCCTGCACGAGTGCACAAAGGGGCTCAAAATGTTGTATTCATCACAAGAGTCAGTAAATGTACAGTTGGGAATATGAGCGACTGACATGACTCCTGAGCGGATCTTCAACAATAGTTTAGCAGCGGGACTCGGGACCACCAGACTAAACCGTCCGTCCAAAATGTCACGGTCATCGTGCACGAGCTGCCCAGCACAAACTTCCAAACTTTCTGCCTCCTTCACTTGGTCCTCAGTTGTGCAACAAGAGGAGAGACGACAACAATCCGGCTTTAAATTCTGTATATTCTGCAGTTTCTTTTCCAACAACGGACCGAATAGCTTTTCTCACGTCTTTCTCCGCCGCCATTACTGAACTCAAACTGACTCGCTTACATCAACGTCATCGTTCTCAGCCACTCCCTCTATTCGCTGATTGGTCCTACAAAAAATTGATTTCTGGAAACCTAAGGATACACAGCAGTGCCAGACGCAGTACTGAAGGAAAATGAAATTGAGCGGAGCCAGGCTACTGAAATGTATCATGTAATAGAGTTTTTACACCTTTTGACGATTAGTACTTTAATTATTGTGATTTGTTTTCTTCCAGAATTGTTGTTTATTATTTATTTCACCATTTATTTAACTTATGTATATGTTAACGTTGATCAATATTCATGCTATATTATTGTAAATTGTAATTCGTATGAAAGATCTGTCTAAAATTTGCATGTCGGTCCTGCATTCGAGAGGGATACACATTAATGGCAGTAATAGTCAATGAACAATGAACTGGGTTAATGTATTTTAGTATAAAGAAAATATTATATTACATTTACCTTTAAAGTCTTTATAAAGTTTGCTAAACATTGATATTGTGTAGTGTGTGATCCTCCATCAGCAGCTGCAGTTTCTCTCAGCTGTATCAGTGCAGTCACTGTGACGTCTGACTGACAGAGGTTTTTGTACGACTCTTTATCACTGTGTGAACACCCATTTACCACTGATATAGTGTGCACTCTGACAGTAATAATCTCCTGTATCTTCAGTCTGGACTCCACTGATGCTCAGAGTAAAATCACTGCCAGATCCACTGCCACTGAATCTAGATGGAAATCCTGACTGGAGTTCATTCGCTCTATATATCAGGAGTTTAGGAGCTTCTCCAGGTTTCTGTGAGTACCAGTGTAAGAAATCATTATTATACACATTACTGCTGGTTTTACAGTTTATTCTGACTTGTTCTCCTGGTTGAACTGCTGATATTGATGGACTCTGAGTTACAGTGATCTGTCCTCTACACTCTGGAAGAAAACACACAACAAAAATGAAAATTATGAATATTTGACATTTTAAGAGAACTAATAATTGTTGTAAAAACGATATTACACAAACCTTGAATAAACAGTGCAATGGTCCAGATGAAGATGCCGATGTTGTTCATAGTTGTAGTTTAGTCTTGTGTGATGATGAAGAGTGTGTGTGTTCTGCTCTCAGTCATGAAGTGTTAAACTCACAGCACTATAAACACTCTCAGAGCACTGAAGCATGTGCTGACAATGCAAAGAAGTGGGCAGGATTTACAACAGCTTGTGCTGACAACACACTCATACACACTCTTGATAGAAGATTTTACTCTCAAAATAATGTTATTCAACCATTTGTTATTTATTTATTAATTGTGAAATAATTTTGTTTTTGGGAATCATGAATGTAGATCATTTTAAACATATTTGTCAAACGCAGAAATCTCTCTTTATGAGTACAGTCATCGGCTACACCTTTAAAAGCATGATAACAACGAGAAATCAAGAACTAAATAAATAAGTTTTACTATATTTAGAGTAATCCAAAAATAGTCCATTATGGTCTTTGTAATCAATGTTGATCTGGGAAATATTTGTCTATTTTTTCCCCACATTTTCCACATGAAGTTCATCAGGTCTTATAATCAGTTCATATGAGACTTTATTAAACAATGTGGATCTGAAATGTTCATAATAATTCATTTATGTCAACATCATCCATGATCAAAGAGGTCAAAGGTCACCTCAGAGGTCACAGCTCATCCCATATATTTCTTTAAACAGTGTTATATCAGAAAGCATTTAGTCAAATCTGAATGAGTGAGTGTTGAGAAGAGCTGAGGATCTTCTAATATCAGTGTGTTGAAGTGTTGTTTCTCTCTCTCTGCTGGAGTGTGTGTTCACTCGAGTGGAATAGAGGTTTTTGTACGAGTGTTTCATTAGATTGGATCACTGTGGTGGACATTCGGTGGAGGAACTAAACTGGTGGTCAGATGTAAGTCTTTTTAATTACATATTTAAATAATAAATACAATTTAGATTTCAGAAAGTGTTTTACAGTTGAAACAAGAACAACATTTATTAATAATAAATGGTTATTTTGATGATTAGATATTGTGGTAAAACTTTACTTCAAGCTTTAATGTACGATACACCTTAAATGTGTTCATAATGTATGTTATAATGCAGTATATATTTTCTTAAATAATTGCAACCACATTTAAAATGGATTATAATACTTAAAATTCTTTGTTAAATCTGAAATTTGTTGTTTGTCATGAGTGTGAAAATGAATAGATAATATTATAATGTGTTAAAGCCTTGGTTACAATTATTGATGAGATCATACATGCATTATAATGAGTAAAACAATATATAATTAATGCATTAAACATACCTAGGCTTTAATTAAAGTGTTACTGATATTTTTGTATAATTATTTAATCTAAAACAATGATATTATTATAAGAATAGAATTATTCCTTTCAACTAAATCAATACAATTCTAAGCATATCTCTATACTGCGTCTCACTATGAGTTTATTCAGTTTATTACAGGTTTGTTTTTCCTTCATTTATTTCTACACTGAGTTCATATTTAGTTCATCTTTTATTGTAGAAATCATACATGTAAAAAGAGATTTGACATCAGAATGTAAATGTTGCTCCTTTCTGTAGTTCAGTCAATGATACTGAATCTCTTTTGCTCATGTTGTGCTTATAATTCAGTGCTTTATAATACAAACACAGACGTTGTTTTCTAGTTCTTATAAGTTATATACATTTCTTTTTATGTGAGCTTGAGTCAAACTTTTACATTGAGTTTTTTATTTGTTGAATATCTCACTTGAGTACAAACTAACTTTTGGGATTTCCAATTAAATTGAATGAAAGCAGTCTGTGTATTCCGATGTTTAGTTTGATTGATGCGGTGTGTGTGTGTGTGTGTGTGTGTGTGTGTGTGTGTGTCTCCTGCAGCTGGTCCCACAGTGAAGCCCTCAGTGTCTCTGCTGCCGCCCTCTTCTCTGCAGATCTCTGGAGACTCAGCCGCACTGCTCTGCCTGCTCAGCTCTTACTCTCCACAGGGGGCGCTGGTGAGCTGGACACTGGACGGGTCAGAGGTCACCGAGGGGGTTCTGACCAGCGCAGAGAGCCAGCAGGACGGCCGCTACAGCCGCAGTAGCGTCCTGACCCTCAGCAAAGCACGCTGGGAAGAGGGAGAGCTGTACGTCTGCAGAGTAACACATGATGGAGCTCCTCATGAGGTCTCGTTCCACAAGAGCTCTGAGTGCTGATGTTTCTCTCCTGAAGATGAGCCGTATCTGAGTGTCCTGTGTCAGGCAGGATTCACATGAGTCTAGTGCTGCAGCTGGAGTGCTTTACAACTCAATACTCAAACAGTGTGTGTGTGTGTGTGTGTGTGTGTGTGTGTGTGTTTGCTGCAACATTCAATAAAGCTTCTCAACAAGTTCACTTTGTGTCTGACAACATCATTCAACTAACAGATGAAGATGCAGGAGCTTTTCAGAAGGTTGATGTGGCAGTAAATGTCAAATAAAGCTCTTGGGGTTTGAACATGGTCTCTGGAGACAGAGCTGCTCTATTCTGAGAGATCACAATCACTCCACCCTGACAATGCAAATGGGCTTTCAGTCTCACTCTCTGATTGGTCACATCATCTGGACTGGAACACTTTCACTTCTGCTGCACATTTACATCTAAAGAAGGTTGTGATACTTAAAATATAAAAAAGAATAAAAATGATTAAGAAACCATGATCACAACTCAAGAATCAGCCGTTGTGACAGTATTTGTGTAATAATGTAAACATTTCTAATAAATATGGAGTTCAGTCATGAAACTCTAGATCAGGTTCTCCAGCTGGACACATTTTGGACGTCTCTCTAATCTGACAAACATTTCAGGTGTTGCAGTCTCTCTATATTCAAATGTCAGAAGAGAAAATATATGTAGGCTACTAAATATTTATTAGATTAATTATATGAAATAGTCTAAAATGTCTGGATTGTCTGAGAGGAAAAGTAATTATTAAGGCGTATAATTCTTTGACGTGTTGACTCCAAGATGTCTTTGATAACATTATGATAGCATTGAGGAAGAAGTCTTTTTTTGTAAAGGTGTAATTCACTATGAATACCACAATGAAATGTTAATTTTTCCTAGTGAGCGTGTAGGCGGCTACGGGTCGGCCAATCTGGTTCCGTCCGTTAAAAATAACTTTTGGAAATAACAATCGCGGTCCTGGACACTGAGTGACCTTACACATTAAGATAAAATCTGATTTTCTCCAGTCATTGTTAAAAAACAAGCTAATAAAACTTGCTAACTAGCGTTAGTGAAGCGGCCAGAGGGATCGTTCTGCCTCCACCTAAGCTCCGCCCACAAAAAACGTCACCATGTTTACCAACTGTAAAAAGGACTATACGCAGCTTTGAGTAAACATATGAAAGAGAACGTCTCTGTGTAACCCATGTTCTCTGAATAGAGAACGAAACGCTGCGTTCGCTGCCAAATATCTCGCGCTGCCAACAAGCTTCCTTTTTCGGCAGAGAACTCTGAGAAGCAGATGATGCGCGCGCTAATATAATATGACGACGTGAGCGTCAACGCGGTGCGAATGGTAATTCTATATCCATAGACAATCGTTATTCTGACGCGTAATTTTACATGTGAAATGCAGCCAAACATTTCACGTGTGTCTAATCTCCTCGCTATCAGCAGATAACTCCTGGAACGGGAGTCTCCCGCATATTGATAACGGATCCCGGATGATCGCAAATGAGTTCAAATCTCCCGGAATCTAGAGCGAGCGAGCAAGAGCGCGCGTGCAAGACAGATCAGATAGTGCTTCAATAAACCGTATAGTGCGCGCACGTCGGAGAGGGAGAGGGAGACAGCGAGAGACTGCGTGTGTGCGCCTCATGCCACAGACTCAGGAATCGAAATCAGGCACCGAACTTTTCATTCTTATTCGGTCTGGTTACTACCGTTTACGTCAGAACCGGTTCCCTATTGGCACCAAGTTTCGGTACCCAACCCTAGTATAGTGATATTCCAGTGAATGCTGTGGAGATCGTAAGTTATGACAATGACGGAAGAAACTAAACATGATATGGAAGAAGAGGATTTTGAAATTCTGCTGCTCGAATCCAATGTTCGTGGCTATCTTTACGAGTCGCAGTATCGTTTAGAGCAGCTGAGGCTGATGGAGGAGCAGGAGACGCCGAGGCGGCGGTGGAGGACCCCGCACTGACTCTGGCGCTGGGCGGATTGCTGTTGCCTGTACTCTCGCTGTGTGCTACGGCCTACAGACACAGAGTCCGTCTGCTGCAGAGAATTTCAACGATGGCAATTTCTCCTGGAGGAAATCTCTGAATCAGACGAGCACACGGACGTTTGTGTTGTGATAGTTTCGCCTGACTAAACATCCAGGTAACATACAGTAATTCACCAAACAGAAATAAGTGCAAACAAGGAGTAATTCACTTAAAGTTTGCCAATGTAACGTGAACGGGGTTTGTTGTTTAAACATTTTAACATTTTAACCGGCGAACATTTAAACATTTTAATAGAAAATGAACAAATAAAAAACGAAAGTATAAGCCAAAGCCAGCAGCCCCTCATTGACGACTACTGTAACGTTACCGTTACACACAACAGAAACAAAACTTCATAAAATCAGGCCTGTTTCTCTCTCGATCTGCCGTCGTCGCTCCCCATTTTATGCTTTCGTTTCTCCGTGAGAGACGCGGGACCGGCGCGCCTCACAGCTGTCAATCATTATCACCAAATAGTGAAAAGTTAAAGTTAAAAAAAATCCTCTGTGCCGCGAAGGTTTTCTATATTTTATCATTTCGCTTCAATTATTGGCGATGGCGCCCCTGCTTGCTGAGAGGGAGTCGTTCACAGAAGCGATGTCAAGGGGGTCTCCTGATTAGTTCACGTATCGCGTCTTTTGCGCGCACGAGGTTCTCCGTAAATAAATCTTTTAGTAGAGCTACAGCAAGCGTTTTTCTGTGGTGGAAATACATTAGCTACTAAAACTTCTCTGTCGTTGTGGAGAGCGCAGTGCATGGTTGTATTATAGCAACGACCATGGGGAAATCGGACCGAATTTTACTATTAATAATAAAGATAAGCTACTGTGCTTTATAAATGTCAGGATCTTTATTGACTCATTCTTTTTATAGAGTTGATTTAAATGCTGAAATATGAGATTTATCTTTTTATAAAAACTTTTTTGTGTTAACCTTTTTTTTTTTTAGTTTAGTAGGTAACATAAAAGACACTCCTTTAAAACAAATCTTTAATGTTATTAACTTGGTGAATTGATTTCATTGTGTATTAGGCTTTTTTGAACAAGATTCTGTGTATATGATAATTTTGGTCACTATATTCATGAAATGAAAATAATTTTCATATTGATCAACTAAAATCAACTTTAATTATGTGTTTTTACAGTAGCCTATAATATGCAAAGTACAATTTTCTATTTTCTAAATAATCTCTGATTCTGTCCTCTTCTCTGACATTTAAGAGTGACATATAGGGCTACAAAAGCTATTTTAGGTCTATAACAGTTTGGATAGTTGTTAATATGAGAGCTGTTTGAAATTATTTTAAGAGATAGCCTAAGTATTGTGTTACTAAATAAGTATCTCTCTGACCCTTTAACTTTTAAAAACTCCATTGCGTGACAAATTATAGTTTAACAAGTCATAACTAAAAGTGTGCCATGCAGAGCTCCCTTTCAAGGGAACTTCGAGCTGCGTTGTCAAACGCGATGGGAACGCTCTGCGTGATTGCGTCGTGAAGCGTCTGTACAATCAGTCCAATGAGAGAGTAGGACGTCAGGTGACGTCATCGACCAGGAAACTATAAAGCACCCTTGAGATCAGACCGCGACAGCTTCTGTAGTCTTCAGCAAGCGATCTCTGTACTCTGTCCTTGTCTATTTATTGTTGTTTGTCAAAGCCAAGAAAAGAAATATATATCACTATCTATATTTATGGCAAGCAAGATTATAGACGGTGTGTGGTTCCCTGCCCTCGTTACATCACGGGTGGGGACACACATCAGCTATTTGTTTGGGAGTGGAGCATGCCAGCGGTCAGTTCTCGAGGGAGCCGCTGACTGTGGGCATTGCCAGAAGCTGTCCACTCCCGCCGGGTGTTCTCCGAGGAGGATGGTTCGGTTCGGTTCGCGTTCCCCGCGCGGGTCTCTCTGTTGCCGAGGCACGAAGACGACTCGCATTTCGGGGTTCGCAAACGGATCTGACAGCGGGGGTTGGGACGAGCTCAGCTCTATCTCAGCTTTCACATGCCAGATCTAGTGGACTGCGATTTCCAGTTCCGAGGAATTGGTATCGTTAGTGTTTTGTTTTAAAAAGAAAGAGTACAAAACAAATAAAAATGTTAAGAGAAATGCAGTTGTTTGAGTTTTAAATGAATGATGAATAAATAAGTCAGCTCATATCTGCTGAATAAAGAGGAGCTTTTAAAAGGAGGTTTTATTTATGCTTTTGCCAGTTAAAATTTTACTGGCTAGCTGAACATTATGAGATTGAAAAATAAACAAGAGTTTTTAGATTAAATTTATCTTAAAAACTAGAAAACTCTGTATCTCAGCCTTCTCGTCGGGGTTTATATTTTATGTGTTTAATCCCCATATTATAGCAATGTTTGGGTACTGTATTTCAGTGCCTCGGGTTAAGAGACGCTTGCGAGCTTTCGCTCTCCCGAGTCGGTGTCATCGTTTTTAACCCCGACGTTACCCACCAGCCATCATAAATAATAAATACATTTTTATTAGGCAGTCCTGGTTGGTATGGAATGAGTGTGAGGAGCGACTCTCTGAGGAGGGTCGCAGCGCTGCCAGTTCAGTTGTTCCCGCTGGTGGCCACAGAATTATATATGTGTATATATGTTTTTCCGATATAAAGATAATGGAAAATAAAGATATAAATATGTCTGTTCTTCTGGACGCTCCGCTTTCAAGAAAACTATGAAATAATCCATTCAGCGGTGTTCCAGAGGTTTCTTCCTCACCAATGTTCCTGAGACTGCTGGACGAGAGCAGTCTCGGCCTATGAAGCTCCTCGCAGCACAAGGTGCAAAACAGAACAGTCTAGCCAGTTAGAGATATGCAAGATCTGAGGACTGTTTTATCTCTAAAAAAGCTTGGACAAAGGAGAAGCCCTGACGCTGAGGCGGTCAGGCGTCTAAGGGTGGTCCCCTCTGGTGTAGGGACGGTTTTGAGAAATCGTTTCTCCTCAGCGCCCTTTGGGATGCGACTCTCTGAAGAGGGTCGCAGCACTGCTAGTTTGGTTCCCTGCCGGTTCGCCGTTTCAGGGCACCAAGGTCTCAGTGTCCCCAAACAAGCTTTAAAAAACGGCAGTCAGTTCGGTTTCCCTGTCGGTTTGCCGTTTCAGGGCGCCGAGGTGCCTACTTTTTCCAACGGTCCTCCGAGGAGGGGCGTAGGAACTAAGCTAGTTAAGAGGTAGGCAAGATCTGTCATCATCTCTAATAAAGCTTAGACAAGAAGTCCTGTCGCAAAAAATGAGGCTATCAGGCTTCTGAGGGCTCCTCCGGGCCAGAGACAATTTTGAGAAATTGTTTCTCCTCGGCAACCTCTGGGGTGCGACTCTCTGAGGAGGGTCGCAGCGCTGCCAGTTCGGTTGTTTCCTGCCGGTTCGCCGTTCAGGGCACCGAGGTGTCGGCGTCCCCATACGATCCTCCTCCGAGGGTTGTAGAGCGGTCAGTTCGGTTGTTCCACCGTTGTGGCACCGAAATGATTGTTCAAACAAATCCAGAGGCCAGTCTTGAGAGACTGGTTCCCCTAGTAGAATTTCTGGCAGCGTGGAAACTACTGCCACACATTTCTCAGTGGGTCCTGCACACCATAGAAAAGGGTTTCAGCGGTTCTCGTCCGCCCAGATTTCTAGGGGTCCTCCTTGTAGTGGTGGACCCGAGCAGGCTTTGGTTATGGAGCAGGAAGTATTGACACTTCTGTAAAAGGAGCTGTAGAAGGGATTCCTCCTCCCAGCAGACAGCCATTACTTCATTGTTTCTGAAAGAGGATGAGGTGTTGCGTCCTACTCTAGACCTGTGTCAATTAAACAGCAGGTTTCAGAATCTTAAGTTCAATATGCTTACGCTAAATATGATTGTGTCACAGATTTAGTCTGAGGACTGGTTTCTTTCAATAACTTAAGGGACGTTTACTTATCTTTCCATCCTCATCACAGGAGGTTCCTGATAGTGTTCATTTCGTTAACGAAAACTAAACGAAAATATTTTCGTCAACGCACATTTTTCACCGAACGAAAACTAGACGAGACGAGACTAAAATCTCCACCAATAAACAATAACTGGGAGTAAATCAGAAATAATTTTCGTAGACTAATAAAGACGAGACGAAAATGCAGTTCGGTAAATAAAGACTGGGCTAAAATCTATGGACATTTTAGTTCACGAACAAAGACGAGACGAAAATTACATATTATTATATGATATGGTTTTGTCAAATCCTGTCTCCTCCTCCTCGTCAGCTCTTCCGCCACCAGTGGTGGAAAGAGTACTGAAAAAACATACTCAAGTAAAAGTACCATTACATTCCAAAAAATGTAGTGTGAGTAGAGTAAAAAGTACTTGTCCAAAAAACTACTTGAGTAAGAGTAAAAAAGTAGCTTATTTAAAAGTACTCAAGAGTAGTGAGTAGTGAGTACTGAGGTGCGGATTCTAACCCTTATAATAAACACTGAGCACTACAATTTATAAATTAAAAAAAATGCACATACTGGAATTCACATTTGTTCTTTGTAAGAAAGATTGAAGAATATCTATCATCCATCTTTTTAAAATGCATCAAATCAGTACACTCATCACCATTTAAATCATATTATTTGGGGGGAAAAGCATTTAAAATTAGGCAAAAAACCACTGGGCCTGAGCATGTTATTGTTGCACATAAAATATCAATATTCATAACTGTGCAAAGAATTCAAAAACCTTTAGAAACTCATATGATAGTTCAGCATCACACACCAAGAGATGGGTTAAATAAAATTAAAAAATACCCAATTTCTCTCCAAAACGGTACCAATGTTAGTGTTTTGATAAATGAGAATCACTAATATTATCATATTACCTCAACTAATGCACTAAAAAAGGCTAAGATAATGAGCTAACACTAATTACACACTTTAATTCCATGCTATTAAATATGTTACAATTTAAACGTAAATGCATTGTTCTAGAAGGGTGGCATCATCCTTTACATTTTACACGGCTACATTTACTCACATTAATGCTGATAATATAATTTGTAAGGAAAATCGTGCATTAAATAGGGAAGTTATATCCAGGAAACTTCTACAAAAGAAACAAACAAACTTTGTCTGTTTTATCAGCAGCATGCATCCAAAAAAAAAAGAAAAAAAGTTCAGCATGAAAAATGTTTTTGCGCAAGTGCACTTTCCAAATGAAGACGGGTCATATAATGGATCAATCAAAAAACGCTGTTTATTAACGAGCTGTGCTAATTTCTTATTAAGTAATGCAGTTCAAGTTAACGGCATGTGCACTGATTCTGAATCTGGCGGCATGGCGAGCGCGAGACGCGGCAGTGCACAGATCGTGACGCGCGTCTCTATGATTGTGAAGTAAATGGGAGCGGGAATTCACCGCATTATGAACTCGTCTCGCAATTCCCCCAACCTCAGACCAAATGTTAGGCCATGTAGACAGGCCAGCCTATATAAATATCATATTAAGCAGAAATGTGAAATGTACCTTAGCATATTAGAAGAAGACGCTGATATCTGGATTGAATCGATGCGTGATGAATGCACATCCACAGCAGTCACGAGTAACAGCAGGAATAGGCGGTAAGTTTTCTATGCTTAATTTGAATTGATGACAGTCACGAGACCGATTACTCGATCCAATCACGTTGATGGATAAAAATCAAATTAAAACAAGCATGTAACGAGTAACGGCCACAAACAGAAGGAAAATAGCGGAGAAAAAGTACCGATACATCATTTAAAATGTACTCAAGTAAAAGTAAAATTACACAATTTTAAACTTACTCAAAAAAGTAAAATTTCTGAAAAAAACTACTTAATTACAGTAACGTGAGTATTTGTAATTCGTTACTTTACACCCCTGTCCGCCACACACCCACTTTCAAACCTGGAGCGGGCGGGCACAGTCAGTCAGAGTAGCCTACACAACACATGGAGCAGACAGGAGCTGGATTCACGGTGAGGCGGCGGCGACAGGTTAAAAGTAAACATGCTTTGCACGGGGCTCGGGAGAAAGAAGAGACGTGATATATGGACACATTTTGTTACAATGATAAACTAACTAATGATGGCTAACTTTCATAGCATTTAGTATCCAGGCTGGCTATGTTACGTTAGCTTCTTAGCACGTAGCGACCGTAGCCACTTGTTGATAGAATTGTATGTGAAGTTAAATTTATGCTAACTTAGATATGTTATACTGGCCGGGCAACTATAGTTTCAGTTAAATTTGATTAAAGCAGACAGACGCTTTAAAAAGATTAGTTAATAAGATTTCATACGTTCTAGCAAGCTATGCCTTGTTTCACCTTAAATACTGTACCTTTATATACCATGTGAACTAGCTGGCAGGAAAGCACTTTTGTTGTATCAGTTGGAGTTTTTTTTTTTTTTTTCACAACATTGACCTCAAATCTATTTATTTTATTATTCTATGTGAACTAGCTTTAAACAGCCAGCACTTGTGTTAAGTTCATAATACACTTTATTTTATTTATTTGTTTCCTTTGTCAGGTGTATTTTATTTGTTTTAATGCAAGCATTTGTGTTTGTGTCTTTGAACCTTAACAATGTTCAAAATAAATATGCAAATATTGTCAGAACATCTTCCATGTCTGCATGTGTTCCTTAAAATTGTGTTTTTTATCAAAAAGATGAGAGAAAATGTTGAAATGTGAAATAATTTTAGGAAATGTTAAATATTATCTGCTGACAAAAAAAGTAAAAGGTTAAAATGATGTCCTGACTAAAACTAGACTAAAATGTTGACAGTATTTTTTGACTAAAACTAAACGAATAAAATTATGTTTTCTTGGACTAAAACTGAAACTAAATTTAAAAATGGCTGGTAAAATTAATACTAGTTCCTGAGGTTTGCTTCGGGGGCGAAACATACCAATATCGGGTTCTCCCATTCAGCCAAGGTTTCTCACCCCACACCTTTGTTTTCAATATGCATGGATGCAGCTCTGGCTCCTCTGGACTCCAGGGCATTTGCGTGTTATACTATCAATGATTGATTGATCCTAGCTCAATCTGAGCTTGTGGCAGTTCGGCATTGAGATGTCGTTCCGTCTCATTTAAAGATGTTGGGGGTTGTTGTTCAACGCCAAGAAGAGTGGCTCTGAGGACCACTTTTCTAGGTGTAGCCTTTTACAGCAGTAAATGGGGTATATATCATGGCAGTTGCGTCCAACATAATTACTTATGGCCTTCTGTACATGAGACCCATGCAGTGATGGCTCAGGACCAAGGGGTTTTCTCCGAGGAGAAAAACGTTTTTCGCATGATCAAGGTCACGCGGCTTTGCCTTCGTGCTTCGGTCTTGTGGAAGAACCTTGCACTGCATGAAAATAGGTGTATCTGGACCAGTATACTCCTGTATACACTGCTGAAATTCGGAAGAATCCAGGAGTATAGTGGCCGGATATGTCAAATTCCATGGGTTCGTATATATCCGCATACATCCGGAATGATACCAAATCGGATGTATGTTGTGGACGTATACTTCCGTGCTAGAGCCATTTGTTGCCATGCAAGTAATCCCATTAAAGTTTTTAGCAGGAAAAATTCACACCTTTTTGCAGGAAACATTCACACCTTTTTGCCTTCCAACCAAACTGGATTGGTTGTTCTTTTAAAGCCACTCCCAACACCCAGACCACTATTGGAGGGCAGGACACATTGAAAACCCAGTAAACGGACTTTATTGGTTACTTTTAAACATAGCCCACCCTAGGCCTTGTAGCATACTGATTTGATTGGTTATATACCAGCTATGCAGATATTGCTCAAATATATACCAAACCTCCCTCCCCCAATTTTAATATATTCATTAAAATAAATTTGATATATATATATATATATATTTATATTTAAACACACAAAGAACAATGGGAAAGTCTGAAATTTTTATTAAGGTATATAACACATTCCAAATAGCATTATAAACAAGCATTACAGTGGAATGGGGAACAAAAACTAGAAAAAAAGTATGAAGTAATAACATCTCAAAGGAAGAAAAAAAAATCATGGACATTCTAAAGAAAATTATAAACATACATTAAATAAATTGTAACTTTTTATTTTCGTTAATTTTTTTTTTTACCCAATCATTTTAAAGGACAGATGTAAAGGAATAAAGTACACAGTGTATATAAAAAGTAACATATATATATATATATATATATATATATATATATATATATATGTAGATATTCCAAGTAAACAATATAAATAAATAGAACATTACAGAGAGTGCATTATAAACATACATTAAAATGCAAACAAGTAAACAAAATGGAGATAAGCAACATGGACAACAAAAAAAGGAACAAATATATGAAATAATACGAGAAAAATAAATAAGAAATTAAAGTGTATATAAAATATTCAAGGTGTACACTGCCGTTTATAAGTTTGGGATCGGTAAGAAGTCTCTTATGCTCGCCAAGGCTGCTTTTTTTTATATATATATATATAAAATACAAAAAAAGTAAGAGTAATATTGTTAAATATTATGACAATTTAAAATAAACGTTTCTATTGGAATACATTATTCCTGTGATCAAAGATGAATTTTTAGCATCATTACTCCAGTCTTCAATGTCACATGATCCTTCAGAAATCACTCTAATGTGATGATTTGATGCTCAATAAATATTCATTATTATTACCAAAGTTGAAAACAGTTGTAGACTTTTTAGGATTATTTGATCAATAGAAAGTTATAATTCATTTATTTGAAATATGATGTTTTGTAACATTATAAATGTCTTTACTGTCACGTTTGATTAATTTAATGCATCCTTGCTGAATAAAAGTATTGAGTTAATTTGAGCTATCCCCCCCAAACCAAAAAAAAAAAAATATCTTACCAACCCCCAAACTTTTGAACGGTTATATATATATATATATATATATATATTTTTTTTTTATACGAGTTAACATTTTTCAAACTGCCATGATACGCTGGTGGTGTGACGCATAGTGTGGGTCAGCCTCTAGTCTGTTTTATAGTACCTAGCAGAGAGCAGATTGGTGGAGACCTCACCATTCACACTGGCCTTCCATCAACAATAGCATCATCTTCATCAGACATCAGTTCTATTGTTGCGGTCTTCCAAAGTTCCTTTTCTGTGTTGGTTTGTACAACCCCGGACCTGGTCTCCAGCAACTGAAAAACATGACAGTAACTTAACCACTAAAACACAGAGAGGAGGATAGTTACATTCTGAAGAGAAAAAAAAGTGCTTAACCAGTTTCTTAACTTACCAGTCGCTTTCTTTGAAGGTTCTTTGCAATGCTCGTCATAGTTTTTCTTTTCTGGGCCTTTTCAGGCTGAGCCAAAGAATACTTCCTCCGCAAAGTCTCAAAATACATCTTCCAACCTGCTAAATATATCATAAATAAATGTAATGGCAATAAAAATAAGTAAAACAGAGGACAATAAAATGATTACAACATCTTTAAGATTACCTTTTACACATTCAGGGTCAACGTCTGTAAAAGTTGACCTTAATTCTTCGAAGAGGTAAGTGGTCACAGCCAGGTTATGTGATGAATTTATTCTGGGGGGGAAAGTTGCAGGTATCATTACTGAAATTCACTTTTGGCATTCCAAATCCATAGAGTAGTAGATTAAACTAACATTTAGGCTATAGTATATAAGAAACAGTCTTACCTGGTTTGTGGAACGTATTTGTGTGGGTTGTTCTCTGAATTATGGAGGCGCCTTACAGATTCCTGTAAAGTTTGAAATTAAAAAGCAATTAAATTGATTCACAATCTTCAAGAACCACAAAACTGAATTTTCAGTTGGAATAAGCTGACCATCACAGTAACCGCAAGAGACAAAACAATAATTGTAACCGAACTATGGCTTACAGCCACGTTATAGAACAATAATTGGACTTACCGCAATGTTCACGTCATGTGCCTTTTTTATTCTTTTCGAAGCGTTGTAAGATTCTTCATGTAACGTTAGTCTGTGCTGCTCATACTTTCGCTAAAGAGCAAATGTAAGTTACCATACTATCTTGTACTACCGTGAATATTCATTCATTCTTTCAGACTCTTAGGTCAATATCACAAAGTTAAATAAATAACATGTATATGTGGGCAATGGTAATCATGCAAGATTCATTGTATTTTGTTTACGGCTTGTTACTGATCTTAAATGAATTCATAGAACGGACTTCACGAATCTAAAGTTAGGCAAACAAGCACATAACAGTTAGGTAAGTTAGCTTACCTGAATCTGACAACCTATTCAACACCCGGCGTGACTTCTTTATCGGAACATCGTAGCCGAGCCATTTCTGGGGTGTTCCTCAATCGGATTCCCGTCCTTAGGCCCTGTTAACACGAGAACGCTCGCGGGTGAAAACGTAAAAATATTTTATCGGATGTGCCTTTCGTTTACACGGCGATGGCGTTTTTGAGGCTCAAAAACGCAAAAAAAGTGAAACCACCCTCCAGAGTGGAAATCTTAAAAACGCTCCACCTCCGCGTTCCCGTGTAAACGGTAAAAACGCAAAAGTTTGCTTGACGGTGAAAGTTGTACGCAGGCGCGTGGACTTGGTGTTGTTGTAGTATGCACTCCTAGCCGCCTGAAGTGCATACTACATTGAATTTCACACACTTTTGCGTCTCCATTTGCACGCGGACTTCTCACACAAAACGCTCGTCTAAACGCAGAATAAAAAAAAGATGACGCAACGCCACTTTTGCGTTTTCTCATCAGAATCGTTTCCGTGTTTAGCCTCAGTTGGGCACTTTCAAGCCTATGCTTCCAAATGTAACGTTAGTGCCTTCCGCCATTGCCTCCGGTGCTCCTCGTCTTTAGGTAGTGGGTGTAGCTAAATCGTAAAGTGCACCACAACAACAATCTGACCGCCTCACATTATGTTCGTTACACCGTTGGTCCAATTGTTCTCTCCTCTTAATCCAACTGTTATGGCAGCACCTAACTGAACATTTAATACTTGACATATTTTACCGTTCGTTTCAACTAGCGCAGAATCTCATCCCTCTCATGAGCCGGAAGTTGAAGTCTTTCTCAGACGGGAGTAAGATGACAAAACGAACGCAATGGCGTCACCCTTGTTGTCGTGCAAAATAAGGTGAATAGAAGAAAACTGTTTCCAAACCTCGAACTGTTCTCTTTGCTTCGGGAAAGAATGCTGTAATTTTAAAGTATTTTTCTCGCGCTTGAAGCAATACACTAACGTTATTGGTTGCACCTCCATTACGTCACCACATTTGTTGTGTTTATGGTTGTGAGTGGTGAATTTCAAACCTCAAAACGCCCCCTTTTCTTGCAGCTTGTTTGTTTGCGGAAGGACTTATTCACTCAAACCACAAACCTCGGTATGACGCGTTGCAAGTGAATCTATTTAATTTTGTGAATAAATATGATACAGCTGGACCTTTCAACATGGAAGGATAACCAGCTGCTGACAATAACACGGGAAAGCCCGGTGGTTTTGCGACCACTCGTTTCACATCATGCATGCCCAAAGAAGCATGGATTAACTCCAAGCCAAAACCGTGATGTCATTGTCCATCTCAGTTCAGATCTCATATAATGGTGTCAATGCAGGCAGTTCAATAACATTGTTGAATATTAAATAAAAATGTCCCCAACTAAGCAAAGCCAATAGATACAGTCGGTTGGTCTGGGAACGCCCCCGGGAACGCCCCGTCACGTAATGTGAATTTAGCCCGTGGGGGAAAACATTGCCTTGGCGCTCATTGAAATACATTGGACAATCATGCCGAAGAGTTGCTGTGTCGTTTTCTGTACCACCAATAAACTAACAAATTATAAATTGAAGTTCTACAGCCTTTCTTACATACATACAGAACCGGATAGGAGGACAAAATGGCAAAATTAATCATATCTTATTAGATTACTGTGTGAGTAGAGGTCCCTGTGTGATATAGTAGTAGATGTTTAACTCGTATTAGGCAGTGGGCCAGATTTGTCTGACGTTACATACCTTATGAAAAAGAACTATAGTAATCCTATGGCTATTAGTATTCTATAGTAGTGTATAATACTTCTGTGATGTTCTTTAATACCTCTATACTTCTAGGCTATGTCCCAAAATACTATAGTATTCATATAGGATTAACGTTACTATAATATTTTGTCCTCAAATACTACAAGATTCCTTTAGTTGTTTTTCATAAGGGATGTTATTAGCGTTATCAGCTGAAGGTTATCAGACTGCAGTCTGTGAGAATTCGGATAACTGTCAGCAAAGTCCCTCTGCAACTTCACAGCTACTACTGATCACCGTTTTACAAAAGGATTAATAGTTTGGAGTGAAGCATACGTACAATTGGTAAGTGACATGGTTTTATGGACTTATAGTAACTTATACGCAAGTTGATTGAGTAATAGGCTTGTGTTGCAGCTTCCGCGATGTCTTACCTGGAGATTCAACCAGATAACAATAGTCTGGAAACGACACCTCCGGCCATTTGGTTGGGTCATTGACCCAGTTTTTAATTAAATAAGGGCAATCATAACCTATTACAGTTAATTTTGCAATGTACCGTTGCCGGTCGGCAGGCATAAATGACTCGCAATATGACATTTTTGTCATTCAAATACATAGGATGGTCGCGCTGCTTTCCCCCACGCCGACCACGCCCCCCAACTATGACACGTTGCCGACTGTATCTATGGCGACAAATGTTGTTGTATGCAATTTGTAAAACTTCACAATAAAAATTTAGATATTCTGAAATGTTTCCCTGTATTTTTTATTTCATTAAATATTCAGATGTTTTTGTGAACGTATATTCATGGTGTTTATTTTGTCCTGTTTTTATAAAAGAATATTTGATTAGGATACTTTTTTTCATACAGTGGTTTTAAGGCCCCACAGGCGACATAAGCCAACCCTAGAGTTGGCTTTAGTCATTGCTAGTTCTTTGACGTCGGTTTTCTGTTTCAGGGCCTTAAGAATTTATTTATTTTTCTGTACAAAAAAACTTGTTTGCTGTAGACCAGAGATAATTTTCAATCCTGAAGTCCCCTGCCACTCCTCCCTCTGAGAACAGCCAGCACCCTTAGTGTCAGTCATTAACATATGAAAGGTCTTCTTCACACCTCTCACACCCAGCAGTGTTTCAGCTGTATATGTCCGTAAAATTTCACGGATTCCTGTATATGCCCGCGTAGGTGAGGTTTCCGGGTTTGTCTGGAAATATACTGTTCCGTGTTACTCTGATCCGCTTTTTCCCACATACATCCAGCAAACATCAAATTGCACAGGAGTTTACCATGCCCGGATATTGCCGGATTTGAGTCTTTTCATGCAGTGTTGGTCCCTCGCCCAAGCCCAGTTTTGTGGGGCTTTTTGTCGACGCATAATGTTATCGACGGATGCTTCCCTCACAAGTCGGGGGGTATATCTAGGCCAGTTACTCACTGTTAAGCATTTTTTTAGACTGGTAGCTCTCATGGCAGCTGTGTCCAACGTAGTTAGTTTTGTAGCGTCGGGATGCGAGGTAGTATGTGTGTGCGCTTGTATCTGTGTGTGTGTGTGTGTGTGTGTAAGTTACGCTCAGCGCAGCTTCTAGGTCTCCAATGTTATTTTTTTTAAATATGTGAAATGTTTGTCGCTGTTATTGGAGTTGTCATAAAGAATAGAGCGTCTTGTAGTACTGCAGTGCTTTATCAATATGTTTATGCGTTATGCTAACAAAAAATAACTGGCTGGGTCTGTCATCTGACCAATCACCGCCGATTAGCGTCAAGCAAAGGAGTGATTTGGAAAAATGAGTCGTTGTACGAATCATTTGGGAGTCGGTGAGCAAATCAGTTAAAAATAAATGCATATTATAAGACAAATAAAGTGTTTTTTGTCATTGCATTCATGTAAAACTGTTGTTGGGGACTCCCAGAACAATACTAGGAACATTTTAAATGCCATAATAGGTGCCCTTTAATAGCAAAAAAAAAACACTAATAATCATAAACGGATCCTTGAACCGTGATAATTTTAGCATAAAGAAAATCTGATGTTTTACATTTACCTTTAAAGTCTTTATAAAGTTTGCTAGACATTGATATTGTGTAGTGTGTGATCCTCCATCAGCAGCTGCAGTTTCTCTCAGCTGTATCAGTGCAGTCACTGTGACGTCTGACTGACAGAGGTTTTTGTACGACTCTTTATCACTGTGTGAACACATACTGACTGTTGATTACATGAAAACTCTGACAGTAATAATCTCCTGTATCTTCAGTCTGGACTCCACTGATGCTCAGAGTAAAATCACTGCCAGATCCACTGCCACTGAATCTAGATGGAGTTCCAGACTGACGGCTGTTTGTCCAATATATGAGGAGTTTAGGAGCTTCTCCAGGTTTCTGTGAGTACCAGGATAGACAGGGTGGAGTACAGCCTGTTAAAGGAGAGCTGGCGCTGCATCTCAACACAACATTCCCTCCTGATGAAACTGTATGAACTACAGGAGTTTGAGTTACTGTGATCTGTCCACTGGAGCCTGAAGAGAAATGCATAAAGACAATATAAAATATTACACATTTTAACATATTAGAAATAGATGTTCAACAAAAATATGAATCAACTTTATGTAGTTATACGCATGTCAGTGTCTTATATTATACCTGATGTCCAGAGCAATATCCAGATGAAGATGCAGATGTTGTTCATAGTTGTAGTTTAGTCTTGTGTGATGATGAAGAGTGTGTGTGTTCTGCTCTCAGTCATGAAGTGTTAAACTCACAGCACTATAAACACTCTCAGAGCACTGAAGCATGTGCTGACAATGCAAAGAAGTGGGCAGGATTTACAACAGCTTGTGCTGACAACACACTCATATACACTAGAGTTACACAATCATGACTTTATTTAGTGTGTTTATTGTGACTCCTGAGACACTGAGGATGTGCAGATGAACGTCCATCTCTGTGTCCATATTCAGTCATGTGACCATCATCACTGCTACACTTCCACTAGATGAAGCGCCATCACTAAAGTAAGATCATGAATCATGAGTGTGTTCAGAAAGTATCAGGACTGATTGTGAATCTCTAATCAGAGTTCATGGTGTCACTCCATCTATCATGAAGCCTCATGTGTGTCTGAAATCATCAGATGGAGAAGAAACAGGCTGTTAAAGATGGACACATATTAGAGCTTGTTCACGTTTCATGAGATTCAGAACCAGTCCAGATACTTTTATAACACACCTTGAATATGAAAACATGCAAAACACAACTTTGAGATCTTCATTGTCACACTTTCTATTGACTTTGGCTCTAATATTCAATAAAGTCATTATTTGAACAGATTCTCACTGAAGATTGAAGTGTGAAGCTGCAGGTTTTTCTGTCAATCATGATGATTGATCTGCATATGAAGAACAGAAGTATCATTATGAGAAACTCCACATGATCAAAGAGGTCAAAGGTCACCTCAGAGGTCACAGCTCATCACATATATTTCTTTAAACAGTGTTATATCAGAAAGCATTTAGTCAAATCTGAATGAGTGAGTGTTGAGAAGAGCTGAGGATCTTCTAATATCAGTGTGTTGAAGTGTTGTTTCTCTCTCTCTGCTGGAGTGTGTGTTCACTCGAGTGGAATAGAGGTTTTTGTACGAGTGTTTCATTAGATTGGATCACTGTGGTGGACATTCGGTGGAGGAACTAAACTGGTGATCAGATGTAAGTCTTTTCAATTACATATTTAAAACATAAATACAATTTAGATTTCAGAAAGTGTTTTACAGTTGAAACAAGAACAACATTTATTAATAATAATGATTATTAGATATTGTGGCAAACTTTACTTGAAGCCTATGTATAACGGTATTCATAATGTATGTTATAATGCAGTTTATATTTTCGTAAATAATTGCAACCAAAGTTAAAATGTATTATAATATTTACAAACTCATTCTTTCATCTGAAATTGGTGGATTGTCATGAGTTTTAATGTAATATAATAAAGTTGGAACAATGAATAGATAATATTAGGCATACGTGTTATAACTGCAGTTACAATTATTGATAACATAGATCATACATGCATTTTAATGTGTATAGCAATCTATAATTAATGCATTAAAATACTTGTATAATGTAATATGTATGAAGGCTTTAAATAAAGGGTTACTGATATTGTTTTATAATTATTTAATCTAAAATTAAATAATTTAATTTATTTTATAATTTATTTAATCCATAATGTGTCTCACTATGAGTTTATTCAGTTTATTACAGGTTTGTTTCTCCTTCATTTATTTCTACACTGAGTTCATATTTAGTTCATCTTTTATTGTAGAAATCATACATGTAAAAAGAGATTTGACATCAGAATGTAAATGTTGCTCCTTTCTGTAGTTCAGTCAATGATACTGAATCTCTTTTGCTCATGTTGTGCTTATAATTCAGTGCTTTATAATACAAACACAGACGTTGTTTTCTAGTTCTTATAAGTTATATACATTTCTTTTTATATGAGCTTGAGTCAAACTTTTACATTTAGTTTTTTATTTGTTGAATATCTCACTTGAAGACAAACTAACTTTATTTTGGGATATCCAATTAAATTGAATAAAAGCAGTCTGTGTATTCCAATGTTTAGTTTGATTGATGCGGTGTGTGTGTGTGTGTGTGTGTGTGTGTGTGTGTCTCCTGCAGCTGGTCCCACAGTGAAGCCCTCAGTGTCTCTGCTGCCGCCCTCTTCTCTGCAGATCTCTGGAGACTCAGCCGCACTGCTCTGTCTGCTCAGCTCTTACTCTCCACAGGGGGCGCTGGTGAGCTGGACACTGGACGGGTCAGAGGTCACCGAGGGGGTTCTGACCAGCGCAGAGAGCCAGCAGGACGGCCGCTACAGCCGCAGTAGCGTCCTGACCCTCAGCAAAGCACGCTGGGAAGAGGGAGAGCTGTACGTCTGCAGAGTAACACATGATGGAGCTCCTCATGAGGTCTCGTTCCACAAGAGCTCTGAGTGCTGATGTTTCTCTCCTGAAGATGAGCCGTATCTGAGTGTCCTGTGTCAGGCAGGATTCACATGAGTCTAGTGCTGCAGCTGGAGTGCTTTACAACTCAATACTCAAACAGTGTGTGTGTGTGTGTGTGTGTGTGTGTGTGTGTTTGCTGCAACATTCAATAAAGCTTCTCAACAAGTTCACTTTGTGTCTGACAACATCATTCAACTAACAGATGAAGATGCAGGAGCTTTTCAGAAGGTTGATGTGGCAGTAAATGTCAAATAAAGCTCTTGGGGTTTGAACATGGTCTCTGGAGACAGAGCTGCTCTATTCTGAGAGATCACAATCACTCCACCCTGACAATGCAAATGGGCTTTCAGTCTCACTCTCTGATTGGTCACATCATCTGGACTGGAACACTTTCACTTCTGCAAAAGAAGCATATTTGCATTTAATGAAGAAGAAGAAAAAAACAGAAAGAAAATAAAATCATTAATAAAACATGATCAGTTTGATTGACAGGATCATATATTACACCTAAAACATGATGATCATATTAAAACACTGACTCATTCTCTTCATAAACACAAGATTGTTGTAGATTGTAATGATATAGTGTTATTAGTGTTTGTGCTGTGGTCAGTGTGTGTGTGATTGTGTTGTATGTATCAGTGCAGTCACTGTGACGTCTGACTGACAGAGGTTTTTGTACGACTCTTTATCACTGTGTGAACACCCATTTACTGTTTGGATAGTGTAAACTCTGACAGTAATAATCTCCTGTATCTTCAGTCTGGACTCCACTGATGCTCAGAGTAAAATCACTGCCACGGTTAGATATGCCACTGAATCTAGATGGAGTGTTTGAAACTCTTTGGTTTACAGAATGAATCAGGAGTTTAGGAGCTTCTCCAGGTTTCTGTGAGTACCAGGACAAACATGTATTTGAACCAGAACAGCCATGGCTCACTACTGTGTTTGTTTTGCAGTTTATCGAGACTGATTCATCAATTGTAACTGTTTTTACAGAAGGAGTCTGAGTCACAGTCACCTGTCCACTGAAACCTGTGAGAAAAAGCAGCATTGTTAATAATATTATAATCATTTATTGTGTAAATTTCTTATTTATTTATTTTTTACCTTGAATAAACAGTGCAATGGTCCAGATGAAGATGCCGATGTTGTTCATAGTTGTAGTTTAGTCTTGTGTGATGATGAAGAGTGTGTGTGTTCTGCTCTCAGTCATGAAGTGTTAAACTCACAGCACTATAAACACTCTCAGAGCACTGAAGCATGTGCTGACAATGCAAAGTGACTCTCTCTATTTAAATCATAATCTTGAAGACTGTAGATCAGTCACAAACACATTTTACAAAAACGTCCTCGTTGGAAAATGCCAAGCTATTATACCAACGCATTCTCACCCCAAGGCGTCACCTTTGACCATGCTTCAATATTTGACGTTTTAGGCGCCCTTTAGCGTCACTTACATGACGTGATCCTACGGCGTCATCTAACTGACGCTAAAGGAAAGCGTCAGTTAGAGGACGCGGTTAGGTTTAGGTATGGGGTGGGGGTAGGGTACACGCGATCCTAGGGCATCATCTAACTGACGCTAAAGGGCGCCTAAAGCGTCAGATATTGAAGCATGTCCAAATGCTTCCCAAGGCGTCAGTTAAGTGACGCCTTGGGGGTGAGAATGGGCTGATTATACACACATTTGAGTCTATTGGCAGAATCATACAGTAGCTATATTATTTATCCAGTCATTATTAATATTTAAATCGCACTTATTTAACAACTGTCGTGGAACTATTCAGATGGGGTTCAGATGTTTTGGGAAGAAGGAGGCGGGAAGCGGCGAATAATCAACATTTTTAGATAAAAGCATAAGCCAGCAGCCCCTCACGGACGAATGCTAGGAATAAAATAAAATTTGGTCAATTTTAGACTCAGTAGAAATAATTTAACCACTGTGGCTTCAAAGTTATATGTTAATGCCATGATCTTTTCACAAAAGAATTATTGCCTTACCATTTGGACGCAGGGACTACATTACAGTCAATAGAAAGACTCTATAAGCAGGCTTTGAAAAAATTGGATAAAAGGTCTAATTTATATCACCTTTGTACAATTTTAACTAAATATGGGAAAATATGATTAAATTTGGGGATATTTTTCTTGCGAATAAAATTTTGCATGGTTTGGCCCCACCTCCACTTAAAGCCACAATATGTAATTTTTCTGCTTTAAAAATATAAAAAATAACTGTATCTATGTTATATATTTCTATTTCTATTCTATTCCTATTAGTTTGTTCGTTTATTTATTTATATAGCACCTTACAGACTGCTACCGCAGTTCCAAAGTGCTGTACATTGTCATAAAAAAAAGTCACACAAACATGAAGACAAAATAAAATAAAAGAAACACAAAAACATCCACGTACTAAAATGCCAAAGAATACAGATACGACTTTAAGCGGTCCTTAAAAACATTTAGATCTGCGGAGGATCTAATATCCAACGGCAGATTATTCCACAGTCTAAGACCGGCGACAGAGAAAGCACGATCACCTTTCGTTTTGAGACGTGCACGGGGAACAGTTAAAAGGAACTTGTTTGCTTATCTTAATCTTACACCTACCCCATAGGGCTTATTAAGCTCAGCCAGGTATTCTGGTGCCATTCCATGAAGCGATTTAAAAACATATATCAAAATTTTATACTGTACTCTAAAATGTATTGGTAGCCAGCCTAAAAAAGATAAGAAGGGAGTAACATGGTCTGTTTTCCTACCATTCATCAACAACCTGGCGGCAGCATTTTGTACAAGCTGCAAGCGTGCAATGTGTGTTTGACAGGTCCCCACATAGAGTGCACTACAGTAGTCAAGACGTGAAAATATATAGGCATGAACAACTTTTTCCAGGTTGCTGGCTGAAAGTATTGGTTTCAGCTTGGCTATTGCTCTCAAGTAAAAAAAGCAATTTCGAACCACTGTTCTTATCTGTCGATCGAAAGTAATGGATGAGTCGAAAATAACTCCCAAGTTCTTGTACTTGTTCCTTTGGGTACCCCTTCCATGGGCCTAAGTGGTCAACTAAAGTTTGGCTACTAGCAGTGCGGCCAAGAATAATAATTTCAGTCTTGGTTTCATTTAATTGAACAAGATTTGTAGCCATCCACTGCTTTACTTGCTTTAGATGTGTACTTACATTAACTTCCTTGCGGAACCCGGCGAAACCGCCAAACACAAAGGGGAACACTGGACTAACACAAATAAAGCAAAGAAAATGACGAAGAAAAAAAAAGTAGTACGTATTTTTATTAGGGATGTCCCGATCCGATACTCAGGATCGGTATCGGCTCCGATCCAGCCATTTTTGCGAGATCGGGTATCGAAATCCGATATTGTGCGTATACTATTATGTTATTGTTAAGCCCCACAGAAGGCACAAACACATTCTAAAGTACCATAACGTTTTCGTGCACTCTATTATAAGTGTTCTGAAGCCATTATGTGAGAGAGAAATTAATATTTAAGTCATTAAATTCAGGATCACGTAAACTTTTCCCTCTCGCGGCTGTCAGTCATTCTCCATTCAGCACTCAAACAGCGCGTCGCGTTCGGTTACAGTCAATGATGAAACGATCTTCAAGATGATTCTATGTTTATGCTATTATACTTTATCTGTAGATAAAGGTCTATGTTTTCGCATAAAACAACATTATCTTGCTGGACTTTATTACTGTAACGTTAACTTAATCGTGTTACTACCAGGTGTCGGACGCTGTCGGTTAGATCACAACACTAGAGTCACTCGGCACTATTGTTCTTCATGCGCACAATAACTGAAATGTAAAACTGTTTAAAGAAAAGGTACAATAAACTACTGTATAGATAGATACTGTTTAATACACTGTCCATCAATATATTTCCTTTGTGCTTTGAACTTTTCAAAGCGGACTCGACGCGCAGCATGCATAGCAAGCTAGCTTTAAGTGCTGAAGTACCTGTATTTTCTTTTATATATATATATATATATATATATATATATATAGTAGTGTTTGAATAAAGGGTGGCAGTCTTTCATAATCAACTGTTGTTGTGGACTATATACTGGAGGTATATTTTCAAGGGGTTAATTGAGGAAATTGCTAAAAAAAAATGTATTAGTTTAAAAATAAAATAAAAATATCGGATTGGTATCGGTATTGGCCGATACTCAGAATGTTGGTATCGGATCGGTTTTGAAAAAACGGTATCGTTGCATCCCTAATTTTTATGTGTGTAAATCACGTGCCCGCTCACGAGCGCTCACTCTTAACAGACACACTGTCCCCGGTGCTGCTCGCGCATAAAGCGCTCCCCGTTCACAGTAACCGTGTCGTCTCATTCAAATCAGCCAACTGTTGCTGTTAGCGAGCCGCGCACATTGAATACTCATATGGGTCAGGCTGCGAATGTACGTGCCCGCTTCAGCGCGCTCATGCTTACTAAATAAACGCCTCACCTCCGGCGCCGCGCACTCGCTACATTCTCTTTAGCCTTTAGCACATAGTGGATGCTAACGCAAACCCAGTCAAATGTTTGACTGCAGTATCTTATGTGCTTTATAATCCGGTGCGCTCTATATATGAAAAATGTTCTAAAATAGGTCATTCATTGAAGGAGCGTAATATAAATATTTATATTCGTCTGTATTATAGTTATGGACCACGATTACGCTTTGCCTGCACGTTCTGCTGCTACAGCCAGCTCATTAGCTAAAGCTCAAACGTACCTGAAAAATATGACCGAGAAGGGTTTGGGACAGGAGAAGCATGACACAGGTAAACATTGGGGTTGCATTTAAAGCTTCTTGACAAGCTAAATCTACAGAGAGATGCCGTATATATTTTGTGAAACGATGATGTCATGTCATGAGCTGAGCTGGTTGTCATTGACAGCGACAACAACTCCCGTGAGCCCACGCTCTTTCCCGACGTCATCAAAGTACGTCTTTTGTTATTATTTTAAACGAGTGACCCCTGGTGGCCAAAAATCGCATACTGTACGTTTAATGAGTTTATTAGACAAAATCATAGGCCTGACCAAAGTCATTTTAGGCAAGTCATGCCACTCAGCCGCCGTCTTGGCAACGCCTCCGGGCAGCTATTTCGGACTAACAAGACCAGGCTCCTATTTAAAGCTGCTGTAGGTAACTTAGGATTTTTGTTTTTTACATATTTGATAAAACTGTCATTATGTCCTGACGGTAGAATATGAGACAGATAATCTGTGTAAAGTCACTGTGGATAAAAGCATCTGCCAAATGCATAAATATAAATACTTGGTACAGAGAACATCCCTTAAAAATGTCCTCTACCTTTTTGAAACATGGGACTACAGTTCTAGAAGTTTTAGAAGAGACTAAATCTGATGTTGAAAAGACGTCCACAAACGACCACATTTGGACCCACGACGTCAATATTAGACGTGCAAAAGACGTCGAATATAGATGTCGCCTGGCGTTACAAAACAACCCCTTCAGTGGACTGAAATTGGACGTCCAAAAATGACATAGAAAAGACGTCACTCTAACGTCACATTGCGCAGTGGGTTGGATTATAGGATGTTCATGAAAAGTCGCGTTTAAATGATAAAATGCAGCACTTCTTTCCCCCCAAAATGTCCATCACCTTCTGTATGCTATATTGCACAATACTGAATGCTCAGGTATATAGTATAGTAAACAAACTGTAAATCACTACTAATAAATGGTAGAGCAAACCGAATGCATGTAGAGGTTTAATAATTAGGGAAAGTTGTCAGTGTGAAAGTGTGATGAGATGGGAGATGAGTTTTTATATTTTGTGTAGAATGTATTTTAGATCTATTGCTCAAATTAATAATTGCATGTTTTTGCTCTGATTTTTTATTTATTTATTTATTTTTATAATTTAAGGATGACAAGCCGGAATGAAAACAAGCCGAAATTAAATAGGAGTAACTAGACTATTTTTAAAATGTATGGAGTAGAAAGAACAGATAATCGAGTGGAAATGTAAGGAGTCGGCTGAAAAAGAATTACTCCAGTAAAGTATAGATACCCAAAATGTCTACTTAAGTAAGTTAACAAATAGGGATGTCAACGATTAATCGATTATCGGTTAATTGTCGATAAAACATTAATCGATCAAACTTATCTATCATCGATTAACCAGGTCTATGCGTGTGCCTGCTGCTCAACCGCGAAACATGTAAGCGAGCGAGCCGGAGTTATGTTTGGGACTTCATCAGGACTACGTTTGCGTGTGTATTCGCAGCCTTTTGTTTTATGCAAATGTAAGTTGTAATAGTTTATTATGTGTAACGTTATGCCTTACTATATCTGATTTATCTCATACAGTGTCTGGTTGTGTTCCCTTGTTTGTCACTAGAGGTCTTCGTGTTTAAGGTGTCCTTCACTATTGACTTCATTTCCCAGCATTCTGTCTGTCACTGTCACTCATCAGTTCATTGCACTCAGCTGTTTCCCGTCATCATTGTTCCCAGCTGTTCATTTTTAGTCTTGTTAGATCTGTGTATTTATTCCCTGTGTGTGTTAGTATGTGTACGGATTCGTTGTTCGATGGCACCACTTCTTTGGTCTGTTTCCTAGTTGGTTTGTGTTTCGTTTTCATGTTTGGTTTGATTATTTGGATTTTGCCTGGAAGACTATGATTTTGGATTGCCCTTTATAATAAACATCTGCAAATTGGATCTTCCGTCCCCTGTGTGTCGTGACACATATTGGATGAATTTTGTGAAGAATTGAAGCGTGATCTTTGGCTCAAACGGCAATGCACGACTAATAATTACTATTGGGAGTGTCATATTACATAACATTATAAAGAGAACAATATTGTAATAAAATGTGGTGAATAATTTGGGTTTAGTTGCCCTGTCTCGTTGTTCCAGAAAGAGCGAGTGCACAACATTCAGTCATTCTGAATGTCACATAACGTGGTTCAAGTTCACTTGCGAATTCACGTCATTTTGTGAAGATATTATTTGTAATATATGTTCATTTTGTATATATCTGACTAATCTCATATCGGTTGTGTTTCTCTGATTTAAATAACGAAAGTGCTCATCGGTTATTCATTCAGCCCGCGCTGCTCAAGCAGAAATGCACTACTAATAATAACAATGATTAATTTGTGACTGTCATCTTAGATAACATCAGAACACTATTTTATTAAATGGTTGTGAATTCATTGTGTTTGGTTGCTGTTTTCAGTGCGCGTCCACAACACATTCTGACAAGCACGCATCTGAGGCGGCGTTGGTGACACGTTCTATGAGTCGTTATATTTGATTATTAAATCATTAATTTAATTTAATTATCTATAATATTGAAATATTTTACAATCCTACTAGCTGTTTATTTAGATTAAAAACCATTCTCTTTAATTTGGTGAGTAACATAGCGTTTTGAGCAGTAGCAGAGACCCTGTCCAGCTTTTGGCCGTACGCCACCCACTGCAGCAGACGCATTATTGATTGTTAATTTAAATGACGATCAATCATGGGAATTTGTGAAAAATCTCTTCAGTTTTATATTTGACATTTCCAGGTCTGGTAATCTTACTGTGACCATTCTCAGACCAAGGGGGATTATAAGAGCTGCTGCTAAGGGACTGTTCATTATTTATTTAAGGGACCACCGGAGGAGATTTGAGATCTGTGGTCAAAAAAGACTTGACCCTCCCCTCGCCAGCAAATTTTCTATGACCCTCCAAAATAATTGTGAAAAAAGGCATGACCCTCCCCAATAATTTATTGATTACTTCTGTACTGGTTTGCGCTTGGCAAAGATGTTCAGATAGCCATGATAAACGACTAAACTCCTGCTTTCTCATCTTACTAGGGCTGTAACGATAGACCAAACTTACAATTCGGTTCGTATCACGAGTTTTGATTTGAATTTTTTTTTTTAAATCATGTTTTCGGTGCTGATGCAGTGGTGACTCGTTTATAGGCACGTTTCCATTACAGATTTGTGCAAAAATTTTGCGATATTTTTGCAAATGTCGATAAAAAACGTAAAAAACATTGCGAAATGACGGTGTTTCCATTAACCGAAGTTTTGTGACTAAAACGTCTTTTTTTCCTCTCGGGAATAGGTTTATAACCTATTTTACAGCCATGCACCGCACTCGACATTATTATTATTAATGGAAGGAGACGTGCTGTGTTATCCAAGCATTAATGGCAGGGAAAGACACAGAGTTCCTGGTGTTTCTCCCTTATTTCTGCTTCGATGTCTTGTATCACACGAAATACGTTCTGAGGAAACTATTTTGCAAATCGCAATTACGTTACATGCCAACATATAAGCAGTGCTATTACGTTGGTCCTTAACCTAATATGTCTCATTGTTAATACGTAGGTTTAATACGTTATTTTCAAAGATATGAAACGTACGTTTTTGTACGTTTGGATAGATACTAAAACGTATAATATGGACGTATTTGCAACATTTAAACGTGACCTCATTAAGTTTTTACAGCTACAAAACGTTAACTACTTGCGTATAATTCATATCATAACGATATCTGTATATTTTCACTTTTAAAGATAAATGTAACAAGACCCTTTAATCCTACTCCAAAAACCTAAACATATTTATTTTATACAGAATATAAAAAGGATAAAACGTAGGCCTAATGGACCGAGAGATGTGTAGGTAAATGAGTTTTAGCATTAAAATATATTTTGAGCCACTAATCCTACTCCTACCCCTAAACCTAACCATAACCATTCCTTAAAACTACGTAGACTAACACAATTATGAAGAAAAAAAAACATGTCGTAACGCTTCTTGAAGGCGCATTATTTGAATTCATCACCAGCGCGGATTTGACGTTTGCGGTCGCTGCTGAGAAATGAAGATGAAGATCACTGGATAAAAGGCTGAATTTGGATCTGTTTCTTGCAAACAATGTATGGATTCTAGGATTTGGTTTACATCAAGCTAATAAAATGTCTTTTGTGAATGTATCAGGATGTTGTGTTTTATTGGAGAAAATGCTTTTTGTGTAAATATATTTATGAGTATCGTTGGCCTATTATATTAATAAATGCGAATGAAAACCTAATTGATATGACAGTTGAATGCAATAGAGTCAAAACTTTAATGCCACGATTATGCATACATAGTAAAGAAACCTGCTTTGGATGTATTATTCAGGAAAAACGTAATAGCACTGTGATAGTATTAGGTTAAGGACAAACGTAATAGTACTGCTTATATGTTGGCATGTAATGTAATTGCAATTTGCAAAATAGTTTCCTCAGAACGTATTTCGTGTGATACATAGTTGGTGTCTTGATGGCATTTCTTTGAGGTTTAGAGAGGCTATTCCTGTAATTATTGTTTCTTTTTTAAAATGAATTTAATAAAGAACTCTATCTCCTATTATGTCCAAACGGTCGTTGCAAAACGAAAAATGAACGGTTGTTGTATTTTTAAAATGCAAAGTTGAACACCAACATTTTAGTTTGACCACACCAATGCTGCGCTATATACATCTCAACGAATTTTCAGATATTTGTTTATGACTTTTTACCCCCTTTAAAACATTTTAAATATTCACAAATTAATATGGGGAAAAAATGTAGATTTTACTGGTTTTCTAAGGCCAAATTAGAGCATGGATATTTCTGATATTTTTCCCGCAGTGCTGTAGGCTAAAGGTGACTTATTATAAATGCGTCTGAAAAAAATAACGAGCTAAAAACATAATCTCTGGATGCACCTTTAGAGAGAACTGCACCTTTCATACGGATTACATGATCAGAAGGTATTAATTTACGTTCGAATTTGTTCTTTTTAAAGTGGACATTTAAAGCTTTAGTCTATAAAGGCTATTGGTTCAGTTCTCGCGCTCCAGTTCACGAAGATCATAAAATGCGCCTGATTGTTTTATATTATTTTACATAATGAGATGAATGAGATGTGACAAATTGCTTTGTTCCTTTTTTGGATAAAAGTGTCTTCTACATGTAGACTAATAAATGTTATAATACCTATATATATATATATATATATATATATATATATATTTACCTTTAAAGTCATAACAAAGTTTGCTAGACATTGATATTGTGTAGTGTGTGATCCTCCATCAGCAGCTGCAGTTTCTCTCAGCTGTATCAGTGCAGTCACTGTGACGTCTGACTGACAGAGGTTTTTGTACGACTCTTTATCACTGTGTGAACACTGGACCACTGTGATAACTCTGACAGTAATAATCTCCTGTATCTTCAGTCTGGACTCCACTGATGCTCAGAGTAAAATCACTGCCAGATCCACTGCCACTGAATCTAGATGGAGTTCCAGTATTAAGGGTTGATGTATAATATATCAGGAGTTTAGGAGCTTCTCCAGGTTTCTGCTGATACCAGGCTAAGTAAGGAACACTCCACACATACACATCACTGCTGGTTTTACAGTTTATTCTGACTTGTTCTCCTGGTTGAACTGCTGATATTGATGGACTCTGAGTTACAGTGATCTGTCCTCTACACTCTGAAAGAAAACACACACAAAAATGATTAATATTTATTTCACATTTTAAGAGAATTTATAATTGTTGTAAAAACAGAATTACACAAACCTTGAATAAACAGTGCAATGGTCCAGATGAAGATGCCGATGTTGTTCATAGTTGTAGTTTAGTCTTGTGTGATGATGAAGAGTGTGTGTGTTCTGCTCTCAGTCATGAAGTGTTAAACTCACAGCACTATAAACACTCTCAGAGCACTGAAGCATGTGCTGACAATGCAAAGAAGTGGGCAGGATTTACAACAGCTTGTGCTGACAACACACTCATATACACTAGAGTTACACAATCATGACTTTATTTAGTGTGTTTATTGTGACTCCTGAGACACTGAGGATGTGCAGATGAACGTCCATCTCTGTGTCCATATTCAGTCATGTGACCATCATCACTGCTACACTTCCACTAGATGAAGCGCCATCACTAAAGTAAGATCATGAATCATGAGTGTGTTCAGAAAGTATCAGGACTGATTGTGAATCTCTAATCAGAGTTCATGGTGTCACTCCATCTATCATGAAGCCTCATGTGTGTCTGAAATCATCAGATGGAGAAGAAACAGGCTGTTAAAGATGGACACATATTAGAGCTTGTTCACGTTTCATGAGATTCAGAACCAGTCCAGATACTTTTATAACACACCTTGAATATGAAAACATGCAAAACACAACTTTGAGATCTTCATTGTCACACTTTCTATTGACTTTGGCTCTAATATTCAATAAAGTCATTATTTGAACAGATTCTCACTGAAGATTGAAGTGTGAAGCTGCAGGTTTTTCTGTCAATCATGATGATTGATCTGCATATGAAGAACAGAAGCATCATTATGACAAACTCAAACACAACATCATCCATGATCAAAGAGGTCAAAGGTCACCTCAGAGGTCACAGCTCATCACATATATTTCTTTAAACAGTGTTATATCAGAAAGCATTTAGTCAAATCTGAATGAGTGAGTGTTGAGAAGAGCTGAGGATCTTCTAATATCAGTGTGTTGAAGTGTTGTTTCTCTCTCTCTGCTGGAGTGTGTGTTCACTCGAGTGGAATAGAGGTTTTTGTACGAGTGTTTCATTAGATTGGATCACTGTGGTACACATTCGGTGGAGGAACTAAACTGGTGATCAGATGTAAGTCTTTTTAATTACATATTTCAAAAATAAATCAATTTAGATTTCAGAAAGTGTTTTACAGTTGAAACAAGAACAACATTTATTAATAATAAATGGTTATTTTGATGATTAGATGTTGTGGTAAAACTTTACTTCAAGCCTTAATGTACAATACATTATAAAGGTGTTCATAATGTATGTTATAATGCAGTATATATTTTCTTAAATAATTGCAACCACATTTAAAATGTATTATAATACTTAAAATATCTTGTTTCATCTGAAATTGGTTGTTTGTCATGAGTGAGAAAATGAATAGATAATATTATAATGTGTTAAAGCCTTGGTTACAATTATTGATGAGATCATACATGCATTATAATGAGTAAAACAATATATAATTAATGCATTAAAAATACCTTTATAATGCAATATGTATAAGGCTTTAATTAAACTGTTACTGATATTTTTGTATAATTATTTAATCTAAAACAATGATATTATTATCAGAATAGCATTATTTCTTTCACCAAACAATTCTAAGCATATCTCTATACTGTGTCTCACTATGAGTTTATTCAGTTTATTACAGGTTTGTTTCTCCTTCATTTATTTCTACACTGAGTTCATATTTAGTTCATCTTTTATTGTAGAAATCATACATGTAAAAAGAGATTTGACATCAGAATGTAAATGTTGCTCCTTTCTGTAGTTCAGTCAATGATACTGAATCTCTTTTGCTCATGTTGTGCTTATAATTCAGTGCTTTATAATACAAACACAGACGTTGTTTTCTAGTTCTTATAAGTTATATACATTTGTTTTTATGTGAGCTTGAGTCAAACTTTTACATTGAGTTTTTTATTTGTTGAATATCTCACTTGAGGACAAACTAACTTTTGGGATATCCAATGAAATTGAATTAAAGCAGTCTGTGTATTCCGATGTTTAGTTTGATTGATGCGGTGTGTGTGTGTGTGTGTGTGTGTGTGTGTCTCCTGCAGCTGGTCCCACAGTGAAGCCCTCAGTGTCTCTGCTGCCGCCCTCTTCTCTGCAGATCTCTGGAGACTCAGCCGCACTGCTCTGCCTGCTCAGCTCTTACTCTCCACAGGGGGCGCTGGTGAGCTGGACACTGGACGGGTCAGAGGTCACCGAGGGGGTTCTGACCAGCGCAGAGAGCCAGCAGGACGGCCGCTACAGCCGCAGTAGCGTCCTGACCCTCAGCAAAGCACGCTGGGAAGAGGGAGAGCTGTACGTCTGCAGAGTAACACATGATGGAGCTCCTCATGAGGTCTCGTTCCACAAGAGCTCTGAGTGCTGATGTTTCTCTCCTGAAGATGAGCCGTATCTGAGTGTCCTGTGTCAGGCAGGATTCACATGAGTCTAGTGCTGCAGCTGGAGTGCTTTACAACTTAATACTCAAACAGTGTGTGTGTGTGTGTGTGTGTGTGTGTGTGTGTGTGTGTTTGCTGCAACATTCAATAAAGCTTCTCAACAAGTTCACTTTGTGTCTGACAACATCATTCAACTAACAGATGAAGATGCAGGAGCTTTTCAGAAGGTTGATGTGGCAGTAAATGTCAAATAAAGCTCTTGGGGTTTGAACATGGTCTCTGGAGACAGAGCTGCTCTATTCTGAGAGATCACAATCACTCCACCCTGACAATGCAAATGGGCTTTCAGTCTCACTCTCTGATTGGTCACATCATCTGGACTGGAACACTTTCACTTCTGCAAATGAAGGTGCTGGTATTTAAAAAATAAAAATATAATAAAATAATTGAAGTGACTGAATGCAGTGTGTTCAGTTTGATTGACAGGATCATATATTACACCTAAAACATGATGATTATATTAAAACACTGACTCATTCTCTTCATAAACACAAGATTGTTGTAGATTGTAATGATATAGTGTTATTAGTGTGTGAAAACACAATCATAAATCATTACACAAACCTGGACTAAACACTGCCAGAGAGGAAGATGATGCTGAAAGTCATGTTTGTTGGTTGATGAAGAAGAGCTCTTGATGATGTCATGTTCAGTTCATAGAGCTATAAACACATTGGAGTGAAGTGTGTGTTGATCATATAAAACACACTCTGAATGCAAAAGCTGCTGTAGACTGTGAGCTCACGACGAGACCGAAGAGAGATCAGGACGAGTCTGAGATATATGTGACTGACATTCAATAGAGCTCATAATAGTGAACTAATCCAATCACGAGAGTGTCAGCATCACTTCCTAATTATTTAAGGTTTATTTTTAAAAACTGTCTTTATTAGGATTATTTTATGTTTAAGTTTTAAATAAACAGAGAACATGTGTCCATCCTGGCAAGAGTAGAGGTCACGATCTCAACCTAGCTAATGTATTTAGGGGATATATAAACTTCATAAACTGGTTTCCACAAAGAACCCATTTGAGGCACGTGCTTCTGAAATGTTATGACCATGTTAAGAGTATAAAACCCCCACAGTTGTTCACTTTTTAGACATGTTACTTTTGTGATTAGTAATTAATTGGTTATTATTTCTTAGTTCACAAGTAGTTCTCAATGAGGATATATTTCTTTAGTAATAATCAAATACCTACCAAGGAAATACCTTTGTACTAAATTACCAATTACTTAATGCTCAGTTAATATTGCTTCCATATTAGTTAATAGTATTAACTTCAGTGTTAATGCAGTACTACCTATTACTTCCTGCATAGATACTTGTTAACTACAGACCATTATTTTAAAGTGTTACCTTGAAATGATTGGAGCTTTGTGACATGGTGCATTATCCTGCTGGAAGTAGCCATCAGAGGATGGGGACATGGTGGCCATAAAGGGATGGACATGGTCAGAAACAATGCTCAGGTAGGCCGTGGCGTTTAAACGATGCCCAATTGGCACTAAGGGGGTAAAGTGTGCCAAGAAAACATCCCCCACACCATTACACCACCACCACCAGCCTGAACAGTGGGAACAAGGCATGATGATCATGTTCTCATTCTGTTTACGCCAAATTCTGACTCTACCAACAGAAATCGAGACTCATCAGACCAGGCAACATTTCTCCAGTCTTCAACTGTCCAGTTTTGGTGAGCTCTTGCAGATTGTGGCCTCTTTTTCCTATTTGTAGTGGAGATGAGTGGTACCCGGTGGGGTCTTCTGCTGTTGTAGCCCATCCGCCTCAAGGTTGTGTGTGTTGTGTCTGAGATACTCATATCTAACGTTACCCAATGTTCACAATGACATTGTGTCCTATACATTTCCTAATACAGTCACATACAAAACTAATGAAAACGAAACGCATAACTCAATTCACAGACATAGTGTTAATTACCCAAGTATGCAAATTCAAGATAACTGAAATATTCAAACAATGTTGACATCATTGACCGTCTCTCGTGTACAGCAGGCTAACACGCTGACCGCGAAGATCCATGCTAACCATGTGCTCGGGCAGGCTAACTCACGACACACTATCACTAAACTAAAACAAACTACTTTCAACCTGTAAAACTCATCAGTATAGACCCCTTTTCAGTTGGTAAACATGGTGACGTTTTTTTGTGGGCGGAGCTTAGGTGGAGGCAAAACGATCCCTCTGGCCGCTTCATCAACGCTAGTTAGCAAGGATTGTTAGCTTGTTTTTTAACAATGACTGGAGAAAATCAGATTTTATCTTAATGTGTAAGGTCACTCAGTGTCCAGGACCGCGATTGTTATTTCCAAAAGTACGTTACCTCGGTTGACACCATAGAGAGATATATTGCAAATGAAGTTTTTCTCTCAATTTGTTTCATAATCACTGCATTTATGGTTTTTATGCACACATTGTTAAGGGTTTCTGTCATAATGTGCATCAGTGTGATTATGTCTGAATTATTTTAGCTTTTAAACGTTTTATCTTCTCATTCATGTCTTTCTACACAGGGATGAGAGAGTAGGTCTTCTGATGGGAAGTGTGAGATTTCTCCTTCTAGATGATCGTTGAAGAGTCCAGAGAAACTCTCTCGCTGACAGAGAGGAACTCACTAATATAAAGATGTTCCTCTAGTGGTGAAACATGGAAGTGCAATTATTACATTGGAGAGGCTTTACAGGAACAAGCTCCACTCACATGTTATACACATTTTAGTCCAGTTTAGTGAGAGATATTAGATTATATGTTTACTGAGTACATCCTAATAAATGAATAAAGTGTGTGAAAGGTTTGATATTGTGTAGTGTGTGATCCTCCATCAGCAGCTGCAGTTTCTCTCAGCTGTATCAGTGCAGTCACTGTGACGTCTGACTGACAGAGGTTTTTGTACGACTCTTTATCACTGTGTGAACACCCATTTACTGTTGATTACATGAAAACTCTGACAGTAATAATCTCCTGTATCTTCAGTCTGGACTCCACTGATGCTCAGAGTAAAATCAGTTCTGGATCCACTGCCACTGAATCTAGATGGAGTTCCAGTATAACGATATGTTGCTGCATATATGAGGAGTTTAGGAGCTTCTCCAGGTTTCTGTGAGTACCAGGCTAAGTAATCATTACCATTCACATTACTGCTGGTTTTACAGTTTATTCTGACTTGTTCTCCTGGTTGAACTGCTGATATTGATGGACTCTGAGTTACAGTGATCTGTCCTCTACACGCTGGAAGAAAACACAAACAAAAAAATGAAAATGATATATGATGATATACAGTAAATGATAAACTCACATTTCACATTTTAGGATAATTAACAATCATTATAAAAACCGTATTACACAAACCTTGAATAAACAGTGCAATGGTCCAGATGAAGATGCCGATGTTGTTCATAGTTGTAGTTTAGTCTTGTGTGATGATGAAGAGTGTGTGTGTTCTGCTCTCAGTCATGAAGTGTTAAACTCACAGCACTATAAACACTCTCAGAGCACTGAAGCATGTGCTGACAATGCAAAGTGACTCTCTCTATTTAAATCATAATCTTGAAGACTGTAGATCAGTCACAAACACATTTTACAAAAACGTCCTCGTTGGAAAATGCCAAGCTATTATACACACATTTGAGTCTATTGGCAGAATCATACAGTAGCTACATATTATTTATCCAGTCATTATTAATATTTAAATTGCACTTATTTAGCAACTGTCGTGGAACTATTCAGATGGGGTTCAGATGTTTTGGGAAAAAGGAAGTGGGAAGCGGCGAATAATCAACATTTTTAATCAAATAAAACAAATACAAAATAAAAGCATAAGCCAGCAGCCCCTCACGGACGAATGCTAGGAATAAAATAAAATTTGGTCAATTTTAGACTCAGTAGAAATAATTTAACCACTGTGGCTTCAAAGTTATATGTTAATGCCATGATCTTTTCACAAAAGAATTATTGCCTTACCATTTGGACGCAGGGACTACATTACAATCAATAGAAAGACTCTATAAGCAGGCTTTGAAAAAATTGGATAAAAGGTCTAATTTATATCACCTTTGTAAAATTTTAACTAAATATGATTTTTTTTAAATGAGGAAAATATGATTAAATTTGGGGATATTTTTTTTTGCGAATAAAATTTTGCATGGTTTGGCCCCACCTCCACTTAAAGCCACAATATGTAATTTTTCTGCTTTAAAAATAGCAAAAATAACTGTATCTATGTTATATATTTCTATTAGATGTGTACTTACATTAACTTCCTTGCGGAACCCGGCGAAACCGCCAAACACAAAGGGGAACACTGGACTAACACAAATAAAGCAAAGAAAATGACGACGAAAAAAAAGTAGTACGTATTTTTATTAGGGATGTCCCGATCCGATACTCAGGATCGGTATCGGCCAAGCTCCAGCCATTTTTGCGGGATCGGGTATCGATCAGACGAGGCCGATCCAAATCCGATATTGTGCGTATACTATTATGTTATTGTTAAGCCCCACAGAAGGCACAAACACATTATAAAGTACCATAACGTTTTCGTGCGCTCTATTATAAGTGTTCTGAAGCCATTATGTCAGAGAGAAATTAATATTTAAGTCATTAAATTCAGGATCACGTAAACTTTTCCCTCTCGCGGCTGTCAGTCATTCTCCATTCAGCACTCAAACAGCGCGTCGCGTTCGGTTACAGTCAATGATGAAACGATCTTCAAGATGATTCTATGTTTATGCTATTATACTTTATCTGTAGATAAAGGTCTATGTTTTCGCATAAAACAACATTATCTTGCTGGACTTTATTACTGTAACGTTAACTTAATCGTGTTACTACCAGGTGTCGGACGCTGTCGGTTAGATCACAACACTAGAGTCACTCGGCACTATTGTTCTTCACGCGCACAATAACTGAAATGTAAAACTGTTTAAAGAAAAGGTACAATAAACTACTGTATAGATAGATACTGTTTAATACACTGTCCATCAATATATTTCCTTTGTGCTTTGAACTTTTCAAAGCGGACTCGACGCGCAGCATGCATAGCAAGCTAGCTTTAAGTGCTGAAGTACCTGTATTTTCTTTTATATATATATATATATATATATATATAGTAGTGTTTGAATAAAGGGTGGCAGTCTTTCATAATCAACTGTTGTTGTGGACTATATACTGGAGGTATATTTTCAAGGGGTTAATTGAGGAAATTGCTAAAAAAAAATGTATTAGTTTAAAAATAAAATAAAAATATCGGATTGGTATCGGTATTGGCCGATACTCAGAATGTTGGTATCGGATCGGTTTTGAAAAAACGGTATCGTTGCATCCCTAATTTTTATGTGTGTAAATCACGTGCCCGCTCACGAGCGCTCACTCTTAACAGACACACTGTCCCCGGTGCTGCTCGCGCATAAAGCGCTCCCCGTTCACAGTAACCGTGTCGTCTCATTCAAATCAGCCAACTGTTGCTGTCAGCGAGCCGCGCACATTGAATACTCATATGGGTCAGGCTGCGAATGTACGTGCCCGCTTCAGCGCGCTCATGCTTACTAAATAAACGCCTCACCTCCGGCGCCGCGCACTCGCTACATTCTCTTTAGCCTTTAGCACATAGTGGATGCTAACGCAAACCCAGTCAAATGTTTGACTGCAGTATCTTATGTGCTTTATAATCCGGTGCGCTCTATATATGAAAAATGTTCTAAAATAGGTCATTCATTGAAGGAGCGTAATATAAATATTTATATTCGTCTGTATTATAGTTATGGACCACGATTACGCTTTGCCTGCACGTTCTGCTGCTACAGCCAGCTCATTAGCTAAAGCTCAAACGTACCTGAAAAATATAACCCGAGAAGGGTTTGGGACAGGAGAAGCATGACACAGGTAAACATTGGGGTTGCATTTAAAGCTTCTCGACAAGCTAAATCTACAGAGAGATGCCGTATATATTTTGTGAAACGATGATGTCATGTCATGAGCTGAGCTGGTTGTCATTGACAGCGACAACAACTCCCGTGAGCCCACGCTCTTTCCCGACGTCATCAAAGTACGTCTTTTGTTATTATTTTAAACGAGTGACCCCTGGTGGCCAAAAATCGCATACTGTACGTTTAATGAGTTTATTAGACAAAATCATAGGCCTGACCAAAGTCCTTTTAGGCAAGTCATGCCACTCAGCCGCCGTCTTGGCAACGCCTCCGGGCAGCTTTTTCGGACTAACAAGACCAGGCTCCTATTTAAAGCTGCTGTAGGTAACTTAGGATTTTTGTTTTTTACATATTTGATAAAACTGTCATTATGTCCTGACGGTAGAATATGAGACAGATAATCTGTGTAAAGTCACTGTGGATAAAAGCATCTGCCAAATGCATAAATATAAATACTTGGTACAGAGAACATCCCTTAAAAATGTCCTCTACCTTTTTGAAACATGGGACTACAGTTCTAGAAGTTTTAGAAGAGACTAAATCTGATGTTGAAAAGACGTCCACAAACGACCACATTTGGACCCACGACGTCAATATTAGACGTGCAAAAGACGTCGAATATAGATGTCGCCTGGCGTTACAAAACAACCCCTTCAGTGGACTGAAATTGGACGTCCAAAAATGACATAGAAAAGACGTCACTCTAACGTCACATTGCGCAGTGGGTTGGATTATAGGATGTTCATGAAAAGTCGCGTTTAAATGATAAAATGCAGCACTTCTTTCCCCCCAAAATGTCCATCACCTTCTGTATCTATATTGCACAATACTGAATGCTCAGGTATATAGTATAGTAAACAAACTGTAAATCACTACTAATAAATGGTAGAGCAAACCGAATGCATGTAGAGGTTTAATAATTAGGGAAAGTTGTCAGTGTGAAAGTGTGATGAGATGGGAGATGAGTTTTTATATTTTGTGTAGAATGTATTTTAGATCTATTGCTCAAATTAATAATTGCATGTTTTTGCTCTGATTTTTTATTTATTTATTTATTTTTATAATTTAAGGATGACAAGCCGGAATGAAAACAAGCCGAAATTAAATAGGAGTAACTAGACTATTTTTAAAATGTATGGAGTAGAAAGAACAGATAATCGAGTGGAAATGTAAGGAGTCGGCTGAAAAAGAATTACTCCAGTAAAGTATAGATACCCAAAATGTCTACTTAAGTAAGTTAACAAATAGGGATGTCAACGATTAATCGATTATCGGTTAATTGTCGATAAAACATTAATCGATCAAACTTATCTATCATCGATTAACCAGGTCTATGCGTGTGCCTGCTGCTCAACCGCGAAACATGTAAGCGAGCGCGCCGGAGTTATGTTTGGGACTTCATCAGGACTACGTTTGCGTGTGTATTCGCAGCCTTTTGTTTTATGCAAATGTAAGTTGTAATAGTTTATTATGTGTAACGTTATGCCTTACTATATCTGATTTATCTCATACAGTGTCTGGTTGTGTTCCCTTGTTTGTCACTAGAGGTCTTCGTGTTTAAGGTGTCCTTCACTATTGACTTCATTTCCCAGCATTCTGTCTGTCACTGTCACTCATCAGTTCATTGCACTCAGCTGTTTCCCGTCATCATTGTTCCCAGCTGTTCATTTTTAGTCTTGTTAGATCTGTGTATTTATTCCCTGTCTGTGTTAGTATGTGTACGGATTCGTTGTTCGATGGCACCACTTCTTTGGTCTGTTTCCTAGTTGGTTTGTGTTTCGTTTTCATGTTTGGTTTGATTATTTGGATTTTGCCTGGAAGACTATGATTTTGGATTGCCCTTTATAATAAACATCTGCAAATTGGATCTTCCGTCCCCTGTGTGTCGTGACACATATTGGATGAATTTTGTGAAGAATTGAAGCGTGATCTTTGGCTCAAACGGCAATGCACGACTAATAATTACTATTGGGAGTGTCATATTACATAACATTATAAAGAGAACAATATTGTAATAAAATGTGGTGAATAATTTGGGTTTAGTTGCCCTGTCTCGTTGTTCCAGAAAGAGCGAGTGCACAACATTCAGTCATTCTGAATGTCACATAACGTGGTTCAAGTTCACTTGCGAATTCACGTCATTTTGTGAAGATATTATTTGTAATATATGTTCATTTTGTATATATCTGACTAATCTCATATCGGTTGTGTTTCTCTGATTTAAATAACGAAAGTGCTCATCGGTTATTCATTCAGCCCGCGCTGCTCAAGCAGAAATGCACTACTAATAATAACAATGATTCATTTGTGACTGTCATCTTAGATAACATCAGAACACTATTTTATTAAATGGTTGTGAATTCATTGTGTTTGGTTGCTGTTTTCAGTGCGCGTCCACAACACATTCTGACAAGCACGCATCAGGCGGCGTTGGTGACACGTTCTATGAGTCGTTATATTTGATTATTAAATCATTAATTTAATTTAATTATCTATAATATTGAAATATTTTACAATCCTACTAGCTGTTTATTTAGATTAAAAACCATTCTCTTTAATTTGGTGAGTAACATAGCGTTTTGAGCAGTAGCAGAGACCCTGTCCAGCTTTTGGCCGTACGCCACCCACTGCAGCAGACGCATTATTGATTGTTAATTTAAATGACGATCAATCATGGGAATTTGTGAAAAATCTCTTCAGTTTTATATTTGACATTTCCAGGTCTGGTAATCTTACTGTGACCATTCTCAGACCAAGGGGGATTATAAGAGCTGCTGCTAAGGGACTGTTCATTATTTATTTAAGGGACCACCGGAGGAGATTTGAGATCTGTGGTCAAAAAAGACTTGACCCTCCCCTCGCCAGCAAATTTTCTATGACCCTCCAAAATAATTGTGAAAAAAGGCATGACCCTCCCCAATAATTTATTGATTACTTCTGTACTGGTTTGCGCTTGGCAAAGATGTTCAGATAGCCATGATAAACGACTAAACTCCTGCTTTCTCATCTTACTAGGGCTGTAACGATAGACCAAACTTACAATTCGGTTCGTATCACGAGTTTTGATTTGAATTTTTTTTTTTAAATCATGTTTTCGGTGCTGATGCAGTGGTGACTCGTTTATAGGCACGTTTCCATTACAGATTTGTGCAAAAATTTTGCGATATTTTTGCAAATGTCGATAAAAAACGTAAAAAACATTGCGAAATGACGGTGTTTCCATTAACCGAAGTTTTGTGACTAAAACGTCTTTTTTTCCTCTCGGGAATAGGTTTATAACCTATTTTACAGCCATGCACCGCACTCGACATTATTATTATTAATGGAAGGAGACGTGCTGTGTTATCCAAGCATTAATGGCAGGGAAAGACACAGAGTTCCTGGTGTTTCTCCCTTATTTCTGCTTCGATGTCTTGTATCACACGAAATACGTTCTGAGGAAACTATTTTGCAAATCGCAATTACGTTACATGCCAACATATAAGCAGTGCTATTACGTTGGTCCTTAACCTAATATGTCTCATTGTTAATACGTAGGTTTAATACGTTATTTTCAAAGATATGAAACGTACGTTTTTGTACGTTTGGATAGATACTAAAACGTATAATATGGACGTATTTGCAACATTTAAACGTGACCTCATTAAGTTTTTACAGCTACAAAACGTTAACTACTTGCGTATAATTCATATCATAACGATATCTGTATATTTTCACTTTTAAAGATAAATGTAACAAGACCCTTTAATCCTACTCCAAAAACCTAAACATATTTATTTTATACAGAATATAAAAAGGATAAAACGTAGGCCTAATGGACCGAGAGATGTGTAGGTAAATGAGTTTTAGCATTAAAATATATTTTGAGCCACTAATCCTACTCCTACCCCTAAACCTAACCATAACCATTCCTTAAAACTACGTAGACTAACACAATTATGAAGAAAAAAAAACATGTCGTAACGCTTCTTGAAGGCGCATTATTTGAATTCATCACCAGCGCGGATTTGACGTTTGCGGTCGCTGCTGAGAAATGAAGATGAAGATCACTGGATAAAAGGCTGAATTTGGATCTGTTTCTTGCAAACAATGTATGGATTCTAGGATTTGGTTTACATCAAGCTAATAAAATGTCTTTTGTGAATGTATCAGGATGTTGTGTTTTATTGGAGAAAATGCTTTTTGTGTAAATATATTTATGAGTATCGTTGGCCTATTATATTAATAAATGCGAATGAAAACCTAATTGATATGACAGTTGAATGCAATAGAGTCAAAACTTTAATGCCACGATTATGCATACATAGTAAAGAAACCTGCTTTGGATGTATTATTCAGGAAAAACGTAATAGCACTGTGATAGTATTAGGTTAAGGACAAACGTAATAGTACTGCTTATATGTTGGCATGTAATGTAATTGCAATTTGCAAAATAGTTTCCTCAGAACGTATTTCGTGTGATACATAGTTGGTGTCTTGATGGCATTTCTTTGAGGTTTAGAGAGGCTATTCCTGTAATTATTGTTTCTTTTTTAAAATGAATTTAATAAAGAACTCTATCTCCTATTATGTCCAAACGGTCGTTGCAAAACGAAAAATGAACGGTTGTTGTATTTTTAAAATGCAAAGTTGAACACCAACATTTTAGTTTGACCACACCAATGCTGCGCTATATACATCTCAACGAATTTTCAGATATTTGTTTATGACTTTTTACCCCCTTTAAAACATTTTAAATATTCACAAATTAATATGGGGAAAAAATGTAGATTTTACTGGTTTTCTAAGGCCAAATTAGAGCATGGATATTTCTGATATTTTTCCCGCAGTGCTGTAGGCTAAAGGTGAGTTATTATAAATGCGTCTGAAAAAAATAACGAGCTAAAAACATAATCTCTGGATGCACCTTTAGAGAGAACTGCACCTTTCATACGGATTACATGATCAGAAGGTATTAATTTACGTTCGAATTTGTTCTTTTTAAAGTGGACATTTAAAGCTTTAGTCTATAAAGGCTATTGGTTCAGTTCTCGCGCTCCAGTTCACGAAGATCATAAAATGCGCCTGATTGTTTTATATTATTTTACATAATGAGATGAATGAGATGTGACAAATTGCTTTGTTCCTTTTTTGGATAAAAGTGTCTTCTACATGTAGACTAATAAATGTTATAATACCTATATATATATATATATATATATATATATATATATATATATATATATTTACCTTTAAAGTCATAACAAAGTTTGCTAGACATTGATATTGTGTAGTGTGTGATCCTCCATCAGCAGCTGCAGTTTCTCTCAGCTGTATCAGTGCAGTCACTGTGACGTCTGACTGACAGAGGTTTTTGTACGACTCTTTATCACTGTGTGAACACTGGACCACTGTGATAACTCTGACAGTAATAATCTCCTGTATCTTCAGTCTGGACTCCACTGATGCTCAGAGTAAAATCACTGCCAGATCCACTGCCACTGAATCTAGATGGAGTTCCAGTATTAAGGGTTGATGTATAATATATGAGGAGTTTAGGAGCTTCTCCAGGTTTCTGCTGATACCAGGCTAAGTAAGGAACACTCCACACATACACATCACTGCTGGTTTTACAGTTTATTCTGACTTGTTCTCCTGGTTGAACTGCTGATATTGATGGACTCTGAGTTACAGTGATCTGTCCTCTACACTCTGAAAGAAAACACACACAAAAATGATTAATATTTATTTCACATTTTAAGAGAATTTATAATTGTTGTAAAAACAGAATTACACAAACCTTGAATAAACAGTGCAATGGTCCAGATGAAGATGCCGATGTTGTTCATAGTTGTAGTTTAGTCTTGTGTGATGATGAAGAGTGTGTGTGTTCTGCTCTCAGTCATGAAGTGTTAAACTCACAGCACTATAAACACTCTCAGAGCACTGAAGCATGTGCTGACAATGCAAAGAAGTGGGCAGGATTTACAACAGCTTGTGCTGACAACACACTCATATACACTAGAGTTACACAATCATGACTTTATTTAGTGTGTTTATTGTGACTCCTGAGACACTGAGGATGTGCAGATGAACGTCCATCTCTGTGTCCATATTCAGTCATGTGACCATCATCACTGCTACACTTCCACTAGATGAAGCGCCATCACTAAAGTAAGATCATGAATCATGAGTGTGTTCAGAAAGTATCAGGACTGATTGTGAATCTCTAATCAGAGTTCATGGTGTCACTCCATCTATCATGAAGCCTCATGTGTGTCTGAAATCATCAGATGGAGAAGAAACAGGCTGTTAAAGATGGACACATATTAGAGCTTGTTCACGTTTCATGAGATTCAGAACCAGTCCAGATACTTTTATAACACACCTTGAATATGAAAACATGCAAAACACAACTTTGAGATCTTCATTGTCACACTTTCTATTGACTTTGGCTCTAATATTCAATAAAGTCATTATTTGAACAGATTCTCACTGAAGATTGAAGTGTGAAGCTGCAGGTTTTTCTGTCAATCATGATGATTGATCTGCATATGAAGAACAGAAGCATCATTATGACAAACTCAAACACAACATCATCCATGATCAAAGAGGTCAAAGGTCACCTCAGAGGTCACAGCTCATCACATATATTTCTTTAAACAGTGTTATATCAGAAAGCATTTAGTCAAATCTGAATGAGTGAGTGTTGAGAAGAGCTGAGGATCTTCTAATATCAGTGTGTTGAAGTGTTGTTTCTCTCTCTCTGCTGGAGTGTGTGTTCACTCGAGTGGAATAGAGGTTTTTGTACGAGTGTTTCATTAGATTGGATCACTGTGGTACACATTCGGTGGAGGAACTAAACTGGTGATCAGATGTAAGTCTTTTTAATTACATATTTCAAAAATAAATCAATTTAGATTTCAGAAAGTGTTTTACAGTTGAAACAAGAACAACATTTATTAATAATAAATGGTTATTTTGATGATTAGATGTTGTGGTAAAACTTTACTTCAAGCCTTAATGTACAATACATTATAAAGGTGTTCATAATGTATGTTATAATGCAGTATATATTTTCTTAAATAATTGCAACCACATTTAAAATGTATTATAATACTTAAAATATCTTGTTTCATCTGAAATTGGTTGTTTGTCATGAGTGAGAAAATGAATAGATAATATTATAATGTGTTAAAGCCTTGGTTACAATTATTGATGAGATCATACATGCATTATAATGAGTAAAACAATATATAATTAATGCATTAAAAATACCTTTATAATGCAATATGTATAAGGCTTTAATTAAACTGTTACTGATATTTTTGTATAATTATTTAATCTAAAACAATGATATTATTATAAGATTAGCATTATTCCTTTCACCAAACAATTCTAAGCATATCTCTATACTGTGTCTCACTATGAGTTTATTCAGTTTATTAAAGGTTTGTTTCTCCTTCATTTATTTCTACACTGAGTTCATATTTAGTTCATCTTTTATTGTAGAAATCATACATGTAAAAAGAGATTTGACATCAGAATGTAAATGTTGCTCCTTTCTGTAGTTCAGTCAATGATACTGAATCTCTTTTGCTCATGTTGTGCTTATAATTCAGTGCTTTATAATACAAACACAGACGTTGTTTTCTAGTTCTTATAAGTTATATACATTTGTTTTTATGTGAGCTTGAGTCAAACTTTTACATTGAGTTTTTTATTTGTTGAATATCTCACTTGAGTACAAACTAACTTTTGGGATATCCAATGAAATTGAATTAAAGCAGTCTGTGTATTCCGATGTTTAGTTTGATTGATGCGGTGTGTGTGTGTGTGTGTGTGTGTGTCTCCTGCAGCTGGTCCCACAGTGAAGCCCTCAGTGTCTCTGCTGCCGCCCTCTTCTCTGCAGATCTCTGGAGACTCAGCCGCACTGCTCTGCCTGCTCAGCTCTTACTCTCCACAGGGGGCGCTGGTGAGCTGGACACTGGACGGGTCAGAGGTCACCGAGGGGGTTCTGACCAGCGCAGAGAGCCAGCAGGACGGCCGCTACAGCCGCAGTAGCGTCCTGACCCTCAGCAAAGCACGCTGGGAAGAGGGAGAGCTGTACGTCTGCAGAGTAACACATGATGGAGCTCCTCATGAGGTCTCGTTCCACAAGAGCTCTGAGTGCTGATGTTTCTCTCCTGAAGATGAGCCGTATCTGAGTGTCCTGTGTCAGGCAGGATTCACATGAGTCTAGTGCTGCAGCTGGAGTGCTTTACAACTCAATACTCAAACAGTGTGTGTGTGTGTGTGTGTGTGTGTGTGTTTGCTGCAACATTCAATAAAGCTTCTCAACAAGTTCACTTTGTGTCTGACAACATCATTCAACTAACAGATGAAGATGCAGGAGCTTTTCAGAAGGTTGATGTGGCAGTAAATGTCAAATAAAGCTCTTGGGGTTTGAACATGGTCTCTGGAGACAGAGCTGCTCTATTCTGAGAGATCACAATCACTCCACCCTGACAATGCAAATGGGCTTTCAGTCTCACTCTCTGATTGGTCACATCATCTGGACTGGAACACTTTCACTTCTGCTGCACATTTACATGTCAAATGTTTCACAAATAAAGCTCTTGGGGTTTGGTCCTCAAGCTTGCACACAGATCCTGTCAGCCGGAGCTGGGCCGTATGTGGCATTTAAAGAAGTTTAGCTGTAGATCTAGCGCTATAATTACAGCTGTAATGAGATAAAACACTACAGATATAAAAATGGGTCATTTAACTGACAATTCCTGAGCAATAAACAAAAACACTTTATATTCTACAATATATTACGCTCATATTCTCCAGAGCGGCTGTATAGATAAATGAAGTAAATTAATTTACAACAAAAATGAACCATCACTGAACCTACTTAACCTTTAGGCGTCCAACGTAGTTTTGGGGTCCTTAAAATATTTTGACATGCCCTGACATTTGTGTTTTTTCCAGTTACTTATAAACATATGAATGTCATTTCTGTCAGGCCCACTATCGTCAAATATGATTGACAGTTAGCAACAGTTTGGACTGGCGGTGGGTTTCAACATCAATGTATGCAGATATCATTCATTCAAGATTTGAAAGTATTTTAGGGGAATCAAATGCCAAACCCTGCCTGAGACAGGAGGAGCTGGGGAGGGAGGAGGGTAATCGCTCCTGAGAAACGCCACAGCTGCTGATAATACTGAAGGAGCTTATATATGTATACAGTGATAGAGTCGTATTCCTGTAGTAGACGAGGATCAGCCGAGAGTCACTGATGAGAGCTTCACTAAAGGCGGGCATACACTGTGCGATTTTCGTCCGATTTTGAGCCGAATTCTGACTCGTGCGACTCTTTTTCCTTTCCGATTTTCAGCTTTGTCGTGCGTCGTTTGTCGTGCAGTGTTCGTGCAGTGTACAGGGAGAAACGAGAGGCGATTAACCTCTCACGATCGACAATCGGATGGTCGGATGAATTTTCTCCTCGTGACTATATCGCACAGTTGAAGCAAAGCTACGAACCGATTGCCCTAAACTCAGTGTTTTTTCCCTCACTGCACCTGCGCGAAATCAGAAGTTTAACCATTTCATCTGCAGCAAAAATAAAATTAAAATAAAAACGAAAAGAGGGAGATCTTTAAGTTCTGTGGTTCAAACTAGCTACAAATTACTGTTGCTTACCTCCAGCTCGTGTTGCAAAATGGATAATATTACCCACCGTCTTCAAGCCACCTGCGATGTTACACCTCTTTTATTAATTTGTCAAACAATGTTTTTAATTTTCATTGATGATTAATTATGTCAATGTTCGGACATATTATAGACTGTTAATAGTTATTTTATATGCCTATAATTCATTGTAATCGACCTAAATGTTTTAGACAATTTTTAATGAGGAGTAAGATTATGTAATATTTTATTATCCTCACAGCACGTTGGTTATGTGCTGTGAAAATATTGCGTGGCAAATTAATTATAATAGCGGATCAATTTAATAATAAAATTAGCCTATAGGCCTCCCCTAATGATGATAATACAATAATACCAATAATAATTAAATGTATAAATTGAAAATGCTAAATCATCTTGATACTGATAGCAGATGCTTGTTTTGACAATATCTTTGGATACATACACGTAAATAGGCGCAATCCAGGGGGTTATCGCAGATATTACACGTATAGTGTGAGCAGTGAAGTCGCAGCTCGACGATCGGACCGTACAGTGTGAGCACATAAATCCTGAACTTTGGCTTTGCATCGCATGCGATTTACTCGTTCAGTGTGAGTAGGTACCTTGCTGAAATCGCACAGACATCGCACAGTGTATGCCCGCCTTAACATGACCTGCCAGAACTGACGCTACGCTTGATTTGTGTCGTTACTCTATTCAGCACTACCAGGACTACCATCATATGTGAGCAACATGTTTGTACGGCCACTTTCAACATGCAGTCTCGCACAAATTCTCCGTCACTAAACGGCTTGATCCGCTTAGCTATTTCTTGAGCCGGTGTTACAGCTTCACCGGTTTTAGCCAAATTGTGAAAACTGACTGTAGTCAGTCCTTTTTTCATTTTAAATAGTGTGTAATGTTGCTGTTGATTGCCACTAGGCTATTAGTTATGCTATTTTGTGTCTACGACAAATGCGTACAAACATGACTTTTGTATAAGTACTAGTGTTGTAAATGTATTTTACATGTATAACGTTATATGTTTTATGACGTTATTTTCGATTTGATCAAGAACGTAAACTTGCCGACGCTGTTTGAGTATAACATTAGTAGCCAGTCAGTTGCTATTGTTGGCAGTCAGATGCTATTGTGTAAAACAAACATGTATAAAGTTTAAAAAAAATGTAGCAAATTATCATTCAGAAACGTTTATTAAGAGCCGTGTGTGGTGAGGTTCTGCTTGACTCTCTTCATCGCCGCTTTCTCGGTCTGATTCTGCCTCAAACCGATACTGCAGTTCGACGCATATTTACATCTGGACCGGAGCTCATGACGTGCACGTTTCGCCCGTAAAGGTAATGGGCGTTAACTTTCCGGGCAACGTGAGCGACAGATTAGCCAATCACAACACACCGGGCTAAGCTAACCAATCTGAGCCCACTGCGTGTTTCTGCTGGAGTGTTTTCATAGAATCAGGAAGTGAACCGCTCGTTCGAGGACAGAGGAGAGCGCGGCTGACAGTAAAGGTGAAGTTTATGAAAAATAAGACTTTTTAAAAACGAAAAACCACAAATACATGTTATATTGCACCCCATAAACACAATCATGCAAAGAAAAAAAGCAGTCAACACCCCCCCCCCCCCCCCCCCTTTAATATAGTATTTATAGTTTTACTGATTTACTGTTCCTCTAGGGGGGTTCGGGGGCATGCTCCCCCGCAAGAAAATTTTGTACATTTTAAGGTTAAATGCATCAATCTCGTGCTCTTTGAGAGATCACAATTAAGAGCTTCAACCCATGAACTGCCCGTTGAACAAAGATAAAGCATTGATTTGTGCCAGGACAATAAAGAGGGCTCAAACATCTTTTTAGTTATGAGAGTCTCAGTCTGCATTACATTATCAATGGTGTTTTAGGATCCTAAACAATTATTGTAATAATTTAATAATGATTTATATATTTATTCCTATGACGTAAAATCCATATAGCCTATAAATGTACTATATAAATAAAAATGAATATTTCAAAAGTATATTTTAGTCTACATTACACTATAATACGAAAATTAAAATACTTTTGTCTAGGCCTGCACGATTCTGGGAAAAATGTGAATCACGATTTTTTTAGCTTAGAATTGATATCACGATTTTTTCAAGATTTTTTTCTCATAAGTGTAATCAGGGTTCGTACAGATTCTGTAAAATGAAATTCCAGGACTTTCAAGGACTTTTCAAGCACTACTTTTTTGGATTTCAAGGACTTCAATAACCAATCCCTGAATTGTCACTGCATTTGTAATTTTTAAATGTTTTTTAAAACAAAATAAGAATAAATAATGTAATTACAAGTAGGACAAATAAATACAAAAATAGAACAAAGAAAAGGTGCAAATTAAATAAACAGTGTTTTTATAGTAGATCGGTATACATTGGAATAAAGTAATCAAATGTGAAAAAATTGCAAATTCATTACTGTATAAATTAAATATAGATGGATATTTTTGTAAAGTTTAAAAGGGCAGACTATTTAGTGTAAAGCAGTGAGTAATTTATTTGTCCTTTGATTAATATGAAAACACAGCAGCAGTTTTATTAAACTCCTGCCCCTTTAAAGTCCCCGTGAACCGGAAGTTGCAAACGATTTTTCTCCAGTGCTGTGACGTATTTCCAAGTGAAACGGAATATTGAACAGAGGGCAGGGTTTTACTCTAGCGCTCCTCCTCTCCATCTCTCGCTCATAGCAAACTAACGGTTTGAGGGGAGTGGTTACGCGTTTCCCCACCCAAACTGTGAAACCTACGTCATCAGAAAAAGAAACCGTTCCAGACCGGAAGTAACTTTTCAGATTTTGATTAAAGATTACTAAGGTAAAACATTTTTTAAATATATATTCACTTGCACGGATTAATTGTTCACCACAAGACTAGTAATATGCGCTAACAAAGTAAATAGGTTCAATTTTGATTTCACGGGGACTTTAAGTCCGAACGCATGGACCCCATTTGAACATGGCTAACTTACATTCACTTGAGATATAACCGACTTTGTTAACTAATAAACTTTGTTTACTCTAAACGACTTTATTTTTACATAATTTTGTGTAAATTTGTCCATACAAGCGCAAGACGTGAAAGTCATTTAATTCAGTATTCTTGCATGTTTGCGTTTATTGAACTTCTTGACCTGCAAACGCCCAGTAATAATGTACGTAGACTCACGGCGTTCTGGACGGCTGTAAATTTCTACTCACTGTGTTTCGGACAGGTAGAAAGAGTCATTTCTAATATTTAACGCATACATCTCAACAACTATAAGCTGGGTTGGTCGGAAGCGAAAGAGGACGAGGCACAGATGACGTGGATATATATATCCCAGACAGCAAACTGACATTGAATCAACGTGGAAACGGCATCGCTCATGACATTGAAACAACGTTGATTTTGCTCATCGAATTAACGTTGAACCAACGTTAGACGCGGCATTCTTCAAAGCTAAATGAAAATCGAAAATTGGTTTGCTTTCATAACGTTGAAACAACGTTGATTTCAAGTTGATTTTCCGCTAGTTTTGAAAGAATGATGCGTCTGACGTTGGTTCAACGTTAATTCGATGAGCAAAACAATGTCAGATCAACGTTGTTTCGATGTCATGTTTCCACGTTGATTCAATGTCAGTTTGCTATCTGGGTATAGATGCAATGACCGTTAAGTGCTTATTTAAAGAATTTGCAGAAAACGGTCTAGTGTCCGGAATACTGTGATGTCCAGAATACAGCGAGTCTACGTTAGAGAACTACAAACTTTCCACTGATGTCTGTTTAAAGTGATGTGCTCGACCAGCTCGTGCGTTTCTAGTGCTCGCGCACCACACTTTCCACTAATAAGACGCATTTACTTCATAGACAGCCTTCTTTTTTTATCCCCATTCTGAGTGTTTCTTTGTCTGGACTCACACACACTGTAGTAGGCTATACACGCTTCAAAATGAAGGCCGATTTTTTTTATTTTTAAATCGAAGTCATTTAAAAAATAAATCGTGAACAGGGTGAATCGAGATCGCGATTTTATAACGATTTATCGTGCAGGCCTACTTTTGTCCTTATTTCTTCACTTCCAAGAAATAAACCCGTGAGCTTGTATTTAGGAGAAAACACCAGATGACCATCCTGATCGCGTGAGCAAAGTGCACACTTTTCTTTAAATCACCCAGCACTGATGCCTATTCTTAAAGTCTTGTGCTGTTTTATAAACGCAAACAGCCATGCGATTTTAGTTCGTTGGCAAAATAACACGCTAGAGACCTATGTTAGGTTATATATTTTACATCTCATATGTGTTGGGAAAAGGGAGAAGAGACTTCGGCAAAAAGCGAATTCGAACTCGGGTCCGAGCGCATCTAAAGCTGATTTGCGCGATTAGCGCATTACGACCTACGCCACTTTAGATGTAACGTGATCGGCGTCTTTTTTCATAAAAGACAGGCACATTGCACAATACTGAATGCTCAGGTATATAGTATAGTTAACAAACTGTAAATCACTACTAATAAATGGTAGAGCAAACCGAATGCATGTAGAGGTTTAATAATTAGGGAAAGTTGTCAGTGTGAAAGTGTGATGAGATGGGAGATGAGTTTTTATATTTTGTGTAGAATATATTTTAGATCTATTGCTTAAATTAATAATTGCATGTTTTTGCTCTGATTTTTTATTTATTTTTATAATTGAAGGATGACAAGCCGGAATGAAAACAAGCTGAAATTAAATAGGAGTAACTAGACTATTTTTAAAATGTATGGAGTAGAAAGAACAGATAATCGAGTAGAAATGTAAGGAGTCGGCTGAAAAAGAATTACTCCAGTAAAGTATAGATACCCAAAATGTCTACTTAAGTAAGTTAACAAATAGGGATGTCAACGATTAATCGATTATTATCGATTAATTGTCGATAAAACATGAATCGATCAAACTTATCTATCATCCATTAACCAGGTCTATGCGTGTGCCTGCTGCTCAACCGCGAAACATGTAAGCGAGCGCGCCGGAGTCATGTTTGGGACTTCATCATGACTACGTTTGCGTGTCTATTCGCAGCCTTTTGTTTTATGCAAATGTAAGTTGTAATAGTTTATTATGTGTAACGTTATGCCTTTCTATATCTGATTTATCTCATATTGTCACAGTGTCTGGTTGTGTTCCCTTGTTTGTCACTAGAGGTCTTCGTGTTTAAGGTGTCCTTCACTATTGACTTCATTTCCCAGCATTCTGTCTGTCACTGTCACTCATCAGTTCATTGCACTCAGCTGTTTCCCGTCATCATTGTTCCCAGCTGTTCATTGTTAGTCTTGTTAGATCTGTGTATTTATTCCCTGTCTGTGTTAGTATGTGTACGGATTCGTTGTTAGATGGCACCACTTCTTTGGTCTGTTTCCTAGTTGGGTTGTGTTTAGTTTTCATGTTTGGTTTGATTATTTGGATTTTGACTGGACTATGATTTTGGATTGCCCTTTATAATAAACATCTGCAAATTGGATCTTCTGTCCCCTGTGTGTCGTGACACATATTGAATGAATTTTGTGAAGAATTGAAGCGTGATCTTTGGCTCAAACGGCAATGCACGACTAATAATTACTATTGGGAGTGTCATATTACATAACATTATAAAGACAACAATATTGTAATGAAACGTGGTGAATAATTTGGGTTTAGTTGCCCTGTCTCGTTGTTCCAGAAAGAGCGCGTGCACAACATTCAGTCATTCTGAATGTCACATAACGTGGTTCAAGTTCACTTGTGAATTCACGTCATTTTTTGAAGATATTATTTGTAAAAATATGTTCATTTGGTATATATCTGACTAATCTCATATCGGTTGTGTTTCTTTGATTTAAATAACGAAAGTGCTCATCGGTTATTCATTCAGCCCGCGCTGCTCAAGCAGAAATGCACTACTAATAATAACAATGATTAATTTGTGACTGTCATCTTAGATAACATCAGAACACTATTTTATTAAATGGTTGTGAATTCATTGTGTTTGGTTGCTGTTTTCAGTGCGCGTCCACAACACATTCTGACAAGCACGCATCTGAGGCGGCGTTGGTGACACGTTCTATGAGTCATTATATTTGATTATTAAATAATTAAATTATTTAATTATCTATAATATTGAATCATTTTACAATCCTACTAGACCTTCATTTAGATTAAAAACCATTCTCTTTAATTTGGTGAGGAACATAGCGTTTTGAGCAGTAGCAGAGACCCTGTCCAGCTTTTGGCCGTACGCCACCCACTGCAGCAGACGCATAATTGATTGTTAATTTAAATGACGATCAATCATGGGAATTTGTGAAAATGGACATCCCTTCAGTTTTATATTTGACATTTCCAGGTCTGGTAATCTTACTGTGACCTTCTCAGACCAAGGGGGATTATAAGAGCTGCTGCTAATGTTTACATTTTTTTATACAAGTAGTTTACCAGACAGATTATTATATATAGACTTAATATATTAAGGCTAAGCCTACCCATATGGATTTTTATTAACATATATTTTATCTTGCTAAATGTTTGCAAGAGGTGAGCCAGTGCACGAATATTTTTTTATGTATTTAAATTTTCTATGCATAATTTATTTTGTTAAACTACATAAATGCCATTCTGTACCATATCCCAACTGTTACAATAAAACATCATTTGAGCAATATAACATGCATTTTTATTCAGTATATAAGCAATTGTTACGTTCCAATATGTTACGGTCGGACGGACACCACCCTGAACATAGAGGAGAGACGCACACCGGCCAGCTCGTGTCAAAAATAGGGGTATGTTTATTTAGTAGGTCGGTCAACAAGTACCGGATAGCTTCACGAAACACAGACAGATTAGTTACAAAGGCAGAGCGCTTCTGATTCCCGGGGTGGACTGCAAAAGCTCCTACGACAGACAGCACGGCAGTGCATCGACTCAGGCTCTCGTTCTCAGGCTCTGTGTGCCCTCAGGTGTGGGTCCGGAAAGCGATTGTAGCTCGAGTATGCGGCTGCTGCTCAGGTGTAGCTCATCTATAATTAAGAGCAAGAGAAACTCAGATGTGTAGAAACACACAGCGGGCTGGGGAACGTAACAGCAATATTTTGCTTTTTATGTTAAGACACTATTGATACAGTGAGAAATGTACAAGTTCAGGAAAATAGCCGCTTATCAGTTAATCGTTAATCGATCGATAAGGTTAATGAATTAATCGATAATTTGCATCCCTAGTAACAATGTTTTTGTACTTCATTACTTGACACCTCTGTTTAAAACTAATCAATGACAGTTCCTAATTGATTATGTTTTTACTAATATAGAGGGAATGCATTGACACGTGACTTTCCCGCGTGACAACCCCCCTCAGCCTGACCGAGTGGCAAAAGATCTGCTGCGTGACTGGATTTAATAGGGGAAAACTGCGGAAATGCGACTAAATCGAACAATTTTATCAATTTAAACTAAATGTTGGACTCAATATAGTGTTCCTTACAACTTACTAAAGATCCAGTGATCCATGGATATTGACATGCAGCCGGGAATCGTGTTGCCTGACATTTATTGCCTGATTTTGACACCGGGGAAATAAAAGCAAGACCTAAACATAAAGCAAATTTGCCTGTGAACGCTTTATATAAATATAATATAGGTAGGTCTAAATCCTGGTGATCACTTATATCAGTGTTATATATAGCCTATATATATATATATATATATATATATATATTAGTGGTGCACCGAAATGAAATATATATTATCGTCCAGCCCTTCTTTAATCTGCTGAAATTAAAGAAGAAGCCAAACATGCCACAGTAGTGCACACTGCTTGAACTTAGTTATAGTAGACGCTGTAAAAAGTATGGCAGATGCAGGAAACTTCTGCTCATTATTGGAACGACTGCATGTATTCATGTCTGGGTCTTATGGACATAACAAATGGCTGGAAGTGCAGCGGGAGATGTTTGATGGTGCACAAGGGAACTCCAGCAGCAAGTGACACACGTTGGGCCTGTAGGCACATAGCATGTTGCAATGTTATGGACAGGTTTCCTGCAATAGTACAGATGCTTGAAGAGATCGCACCTGAGAACCATACACAAAGAGCTGTCGAAGCAAGAGGGATATTGGCTCAAATTGATCTGAATTTTGCTGGATCTCTTGTTCTGTTCAGAAAAGGTCCTGAGTGACTCCTGAGGAGGAGACGATGCTTGAACCCATTTGGGAGGCTATCAAAGATCGCAGTCTTGGTTTTAGTGCTTCTGCATCCTAATGCTGATGCTGAGAGGGTATATTCGATGGTTGGTTTGAACAAAACCTCAACAACAAAACAGCTTGTCTCAATCATGACCCTGAATTTGCTGGACTTGAGCCGAACTGTTTCAAATGGGAGCCAACGCCAGATAAAGAAGTCCAAAAAAGTCAACAAACACTTTCAATAAATAGTCTCTCTCTCTCTCTCTCTCTCTCACACACACACACACACACACACACACACAGACAGACCCAACACCTACAAACACACAAGATACACAAAACGAACACACGGATCCATGAACCGTGACAATTTTAGCATAGAGAAAATCGTATATTTTACATTTACCTTTAAAGTCTTTATAAAGTTTGCTAGACATTGATATTGTGTAGTGTGTGAAAGGTTTGATATTGTGTAGTGTGTGATCCTCCATCAGCAGCTGCAGTTTCTCTCAGCTGTATCAGTGCAGTCACTGTGACGTCTGACTGACAGAGGTTTTTGTACGACTCTTTATCACTGTGTGAACACATCACAGCTACTAGGACAGTGTAAACTCTGACAGTAATAATCTCCTGTATCTTCAGTCTGGACTCCACTGATGCTCAGAGTAAAATCACTGCCAGATCCACTGCCACTGAATCTAGATGGAGTTCCAGTATTAAGGGTTGATGTCACATATATCAGGAGTTTAGGAGCTTCTCCAGGTTTCTGTGAGTACCAGGATAGACAGGGTGTACTACAGCCTGTTAAAGGAGAGCTGGCGCTGCATCTCAACACAACATTCCCTCCTGATGAAACTGTATGAACTACAGGAGTTTGAGTTACTGTGATCTGTCCACTGGAGCCTGGAAGAGAAATGCATAAAGACAATATAAAATATTACACATTTTAACATATTAGAAATAGATGTTCAACAAAAATATGAATCAACTTTATGTAGTTATACGCATGTCAGTGTCTTATATTATACCTGATGTCCAGAGCAATATCCAGATGAAGATGCAGATGTTGTTCATAGTTGTAGTTTAGTCTTGTGTGATGATGAAGAGTGTGTGTGTTCTGCTCTCAGTCATGAAGTGTTAAACTCACAGCACTATAAACACTCTCAGAGCACTGAAGCATGTGCTGACAATGCAAAGAAGTGGGCAGGATTTACAACAGCTTGTGCTGACAACACACTCATATACACTAGAGTTACACAATCATGACTTTATTTAGTGTGTTTATTGTGACTCCTGAGACCAATGGCGGATCTAGAAAATTTGACATGGGGGGCAAAGGGGTGGCAAGAGGTGTCGGCAGGGTGGCAGGGGTAGACGGTACATGGCAATCCCTATATGTGAATTGGTTTAACAAAACAAACATAAAACACTTTTAAACTCTAGTAGTTTTTGTTTAATCAAAGGTTTGAGCCCAGTGCAGTGTTCAAACAAAACAAACTGTGCATCTTTTAAGAAGTAAAAGTATAAAAAGCAAAATGAAAATTTATTTCAAAAAGTACAATAATTGTGTCCAAGGTGTAGTGGACTACAGATATAAAACAGTTGACAATACTCAAGTTCTTATTATAATTAAAAACATATATAGTCCACAAATGACCCTCATGTTCTCTCCAGTTTACTGCCTTCTCCTTCATTTCCCTCACACTCTTCCTCCTGTGTACTACTTTTATTTTTTATATTATTTCATTTTTTTTTGCAAAAAAGCTGCCAATATCTCCACTTTTAGCCTTTTCATGGTAAGGCTTCAGCTACATTGTTCAACTACTCTTGCCTGCAAAAGTCAATGGGCTCTATCTTGCACCCGGCGCAAATAACTTTATACACAAACGCATGTCTCATTCCTATTTTACACGCGCGCAAAGCGGGATTTTCCCCTCCACAGACGCACGTCCGTAAACTAGAGAATGAACTTGCGCTCTGTGGGCGGATCGGCACAAAAAGGAGGCTTATTTCGGCGCAAACATTCCCTGGTGCTATTTTACACTTCCAGAAAACAATTGCGCCACTGACCAGAAAAAACCTGGTCTAAAGTCAGTGGCACGTTGTTCATAATGCTATTTTAAGCGCACATACTTGGCCATAATGTAGCGGGTACACAACGCACATGATTCTCTCATCAACACAGATGCAGCAGTTTTTATTTTTTCAAATCATACATTATAACAAGGAAAAATATTAACACATGAGGGAAATCATTGTGCTTTACATGAAGATGAAAAAACCGAATTACCCATTTTTTTTAAGGCTAATTTTATTAAGGAAGGATCAGACCTGTTTGCCCAATAGTGGCAAGAAACATATGTATATAATGTTTAACCGATGCTGATGCGAGGGTTTCTCCATCCCCATACACCGTCACCTCTCTGTCTTTCACTGTCTACAAGATCGTCGGTCTCATCGGCTGTGAACGCTCCTGACGCGCGCCTGGTAAACCCGCCGTTATAATAACAATCCGTCATGCTACATGCGCACCTGCTCTTAAAGGGTATGTTGGATGGCACTCTGATTGGTTTATTTCACGTTACGCCCAAACCACACCTATGAATAATGAAGCTACTCCAGACCAACCCCTTTTAGATTTGTGCCAGGCACAAGAGATATCTGAGAGGAATTGGATTTATAAGACTGCTTATCTCAGGGGTACGAAACCTTTTTTGACCAAATAGCCTTTTTTTTTTATTTATGATTAATGCATTTTTCCAAAAGAGCCACAGTAAAATAAATATATAATATTATTATTAAAGACGTGCTTTTTTCAGGTAAATTTCAACAGCATTAGGCTAATTATTAGGTCCATAAAAACAAACAAATATTTAGCAAACAAACTTTCAATATTAATTGTGAAGGGCTTTCACAGTGAGGTTGAGTTATCAACTGATGAGTATAGTTCCCTCTGTCTGCGTGTGTGTGTGTGTGTGTGTGTGTGTGTGAGAGAGAGAGAGAGTACTTGGAGTACTTGCAGTACTTACAATCTAATATACTTACAACCTAGTAATTACATCTACTGTGTTTACGTGAATACTTTGATATATTTCTGTATTTATTTGTTCATTTAGCTGTGCAACCGAGAAGCTAATCAAATGATCAAACCCCTAATAACACCGTGTCCGAACTACACGTGACGCGATAAAATTCCAGCGACAGCAAGAGTGTCTGTCCACACTAGACGCGACTGTGAGACGACACATGTCAATCAAAAATCACAGCCATTCAGAACAGCGAGTGGGCGGAGTCTCTCTGTGAAAGCGCACTGCTGACCCGCACTCGCTTTGGAAATGGGTAAGGACAATCAAATCAAGAAATAACATTATTAAAAATCAAAACATTAACGAAATATATTCATTGACTAATTTTTATAAAGTACAGTTGTATGTTTGCATATAATTCATTTTGAACGCTATATTATATGCTTTCAAAATCTGTCGCTTGTGGCACAGTGACCTATTTTTAACTAAAAATAAATAATGTGTACTCATAACCAGTGTAATTTCTTCGCAGTAATAGGAACCATTTCTAAATTAGAAGCTTTGTGTGTCGCCGTCGCGTCTGGTTAGGACAAAAACTCTGATTAACATGGAAAAGATACCTTTTATCGCGTGTCGCGGCGTGTGCAGTTAGGACACGGTGTAAGGCACTGTATTGTGTGTCGTAACGTAACGTCGGCATACCGGCGACCATAAGTAAATGTTATGGATAAAAACAATATTTTATATTTTTTATTAAGTTGTTCTTGTCTTTACTAAAATCTAAATTAGATAATCAAAGGGAAGAGTCACGAGGGATCAGTTTGACTGATGATTTTGGCTAACGTAATAGACTCGCTGTTTTTGCTGATGCTGAATCGTCTCTAGCATACAATACATTCATCACTAATGTAACTAAATTAAACACGTGTTTAAACAACACCTGGGGAAACACGTATGTAACCGACTCGGCCTGTAACACATGTGTAACAGTAGCTGCCTATTACACGAGTGCAATTACAATCTGTAAGTGCAGGCTGTAAAATGTTAATTACATTTTTTAACATGTTCTTACAATGTTTACTACTAAGTAATTAATAAGTAATTACTCTGTATCACGGACACAGAAAAGCATATATTACATTTACCTTTAAAGTCTTTATAAAGTTTGCTAGACATTGATATTGTGTAGTGTGTGATCCTCCATCAGCAGCTGCAGTTTCTCTCAGCTGTATCAGTGCAGTCACTGTGACGTCTGACTGACAGAGGTTTTTGTACGACTCTTTATCACTGTGTGAACACCCATTTACCACTGATATAGTGTGCACTCTGACAGTAATAATCTCCTGTATCTTCAGTCTGGACTCCACTGATGCTCAGAGTAAAATCACTGCCAGATCCACTGCCACTGAATCTAGATGGAGTTCCAGAATAAAGGGTTGATGCATAATATATCAGGAGTTTAGGAGCTTCTCCAGGTTTCTGTGAGTACCAGGCTAAGAAATTATTATTAAACACATTACTGCTGGTTTTACAGTTTATTCTGACTTGTTCTCCTGGTTGAACTGCTGATATTGATGGACTCTGAGTTACAGTGATCTGTCCTCTACACTCTGGAAGAAAACACACACAAAAATGAAAATTATATATGATTATATACAGTATATGATAAATAGATATTTAGATTTTAAGAGAATTTATAATTATTGTAAAAACTATCACACAAACCTTGAATAAACAGTGCAATGGTCCAGATGAAGATGCAGATGTTGTTCATAGTTGTAGTTTAGTCTTGTGTGATGATGAAGAGTGTGTGTGTTCTGCTCTCAGTCATGAAGTGTTAAACTCACAGCACTATAAACACTCTCAGAGCACTGAAGCATGTGCTGACAATGCAAAGAAGTGGGCAGGATTTACAACAGCTTGTGCTGACAACACACTCATATACACTAGAGTTACACAATCATGACTTTATTTAGTGTGTTTATTGTGACTCCTGAGACACTGAGGATGTGCAGATGAACGTCCATCTCTGTGTCCATATTCAGTCATGTGACCATCATCACTGCTACACTTCCACTAGATGAAGCGCCATCACTAAAGTAAGATCATGAATCATGAGTGTGTTCAGAAAGTATCAGGACTGATTGTGAATCTCAATACAGAGACGCAGAAGATGTTGCCGCCGCTCTGTGTCTTTAATTGACTATATCTCCCCTTACCAGGTGTTAAACGACTAAATTGTCGTGAAAATACATGTTGAATGAGTCAAGGCTGTGAAAAATGGCAAATGCCATTCTTTGAAGTGTATTTATTGTTTGTATATTGATGTCTAAATGTTCGGTTCAAGTTAACCATGTGTGTAACTGGTGAATGCTAAACTGATGGCAAGAGACCATTACAGAAATATGAAAAACAAAGTGAATTTATACATTATTATTTGTGTTTTTGAGTACTAATGTAACAGTTAAGTTAACCGAGTCAGAAGTTACAGGTGAAAGTGCTTAAAAAAGGGATCCTGTTGGTTCATAAGTGAAAGTGTAATGAACGTGTTCATGCTAATGAAGAGATAATTATTTTACATTTACATTTAGTCATTTAGCAGACGCTTTTATCCAAAGCGACTTACATCTGAGGGCTAAATCAAACATGTCATCGTGAAGAGACAATAACAACACAAGAAGTGCTCAAAATACAATTGTCACGAGGTGACGAAGTTGAAGTGGAACCAAGTCCCGCTGAAGTTGTGTTCCCCCCGGAACGGCGCCATTGTAACACCGGGCCGGTTCCGGTTGTGTATCTGTCACCATAACAACGGTGGCAGTGTTGTAGTACTCGAGACTCGGACTCGTCTCGGACTCGGTCTCGAGACCATATTTTAATGGTCTTGGTCTTGTCATGGACTCGTGTCCATTTGGACTCGGAATTGACTCGTACTCGAACATTTTTTTTTTTTTAGGACTCGGAATTATTCCCGAGTCCACTCGAGTTCAATTAAAAATATTTTTCATGATAATAATTTTTCATGATAACAATAATAAAATATTTCTTTAAATTGATTGAAACGGCCAGTGATTGGTGATTTTCTAGTGCGCAACTGCGCATGACAAATTGTAATAAAATTACTTTTAACACCACCTACTATGTGGCCTTTTTACCCTAAACTGATCATATTTTTTAAACTCTAAGTAAATTCAGTAAAAAAAAAGGATTTCTCTAAATAAATAAAAGTAAATTAGGTAATCAACCCTCACTGGTCTCGGACTTGACTCGGACTCGACTCTCTCTGGTCTCGGTGTCAACTCGGACTCGAGTGAGGTGGTCTCGACTACAACACTGAACGGTGGCTAATGACAGATCAACATCAGGTGCGGGGGATTTGCGCTGGGATTTGTGATAGGGCTGTGGAGGCGAATGGAGTGTATAAAAGGAAAGTGAAGAGACAGTCGAGTGTGGTGTTCCCCCGGGAGAAATCGTTTCTTTGGTGGTGTCGCTGATTCGCGGAGACATCTGGAGAATTTTGTGAGGATTCTGCTATATTGAGGGGCAATGGCGATTGTATGAACACGAGTTGAAGACGTCAAAGGATGGGAAGTGAGTGAATTGTGGAGATTGAGTAAAGACTGGAGAACGCTATCACTGAGCCAGTGGTCGATCTGTAAGCAGGTGTCAACGTCTTGAACTTGATGCGAGCAGCGAGTGGCAGCCAGTGCAGAGATGAACAGAAGAGTCACGTGGGCCCTTTTGGGCTTGTTGAAGACAAGACGAGCAGCAGCATTCTGGATCATTTGTAGAGGTTTAGTTGCACATTATGGAAGTCCAGCCAGAAGAGCATTGCAGTAATCAAGCCTAGAAATAACCAGGGCCTGGACAAGAAGCTGTGTCACCTGCTCAGTTAGGAAAGGCCTGATCTTCCTGATGTTGTGCATTGCAAACCTGCATGATCGTGCTGGTCATCAAAGATTACTCCAAGATTTCTGACCGATCTTGATGGGGTGATTGAGGAAGAATTTAGCTGGATAGTGAAGTCGTGCTGTAGAGACGGGTAGGCAGGGAGGATGAGAAGTTCAGTCTTAGCCAGGTTGAGATGCAGGTGATGCTCCTTCATCCATGCTGAGATGTCAGCCAGACAGCTTGATATTCGTGCAGCTACTGAGTGATCATCTGGTTGAAATGAGAGGTAGAGCTTGGTGTCATCAGCATAGCAATGGTAAGAGAAACCATGTGCCTGTATGATGGGTCCCACTGATGTGGTGTAAATGGAGAAGAGGAGCGGTCCAAGTACTGAACCCTGGGGAACACCTGTGGTCAGTTGATGTGCTTTGGATACCTCGCCTCTCCATGCGACCCTGAAGGACCTACCTGTGAGACAGGACTCAAACCAGTGGAGGGAAGTTCAATATGTTTGATTCTTTATTAACGATCCATGTAATTTCAGGCAATGCTGTCCTTGCCTCATTTGAGCCCACATTTGTCCTGGAACATGAAGCTATGAAGCAGGCGTTCAAGTCAAGTCTCCTTTATTTATATAGCGCTTTTTACAATACAAATTGTTTCAAAACAGCTTTACAGAGATAACAGGAAAGAAAAGTTGTAATGGTATTGTTAAATTCAAAATTAAATGTTAAATGTCCCCAACTAAGCAAGCCAAAAGCCAATGGCGAACAAAGGCGAAAAAGGCGACAGTGGCGAGGAAACAAAACTCCATCAGTGACAGAATGGAGAAATAAACCTTGGCAGAACCCAGACTCAGTCAGGGGCCAGTCCTCCTCTGGCCAACGAACGATCCAGTTCATCAGGTTAGGGGTCGGAGTCATCACGCCGGTGTGGAGACGAGGTTGTTCAGGTGTCCATGAGGCCTTCACAGTGCTTGTATTGGCTAATAAAGCATGAAATAGCCCACCACACCAACTCTCCTGCCTTGCTGCAACTAGCTAATCTTTTGACTTTTAGAGATTCTCGGTGTGTGTGAGCTGGACGTGAAGGTAAATAATATAACTTATGCCTAAAATAAAATGCCATATATGAATACTTTACTTGGATTATTTTAGTTTTTTAAACTGTTTTTTTTTTTCTGTCATTGACTAGCAAGTAAAGGACACACAGTGGCTCTCCCAACATGAAGCAGTAAAAAACCTGCTAAGGAACAAAACTGCTGTACTGGATGCCTTGGCAGACGAAGTAGAGACCCGCTAATGTCCTACTGCTAAGAGACTTATTCATTCCTTGCCACCTATCGCTTCATTGCCGGCCTTCGTCTGCAAGCTGATGTGTTCCTCACCTGGCACGCCTCTCTAAGCTCTTTCAAAAGGAGGATGTCATGTTCCTGGCAATCAAAGATCGGGGAACTTAAATAACTCAGCCATGTTTTATCAAGTCTATTTATTTGTGTTTATATAGGGTACCACAATTAATCTTTTCACACGAGTGACTCTATATGCTTATTTTCTCCAGGTATCTGTCACCCTGGCCTTAATAAAGGGCACACACGACTCTGGTGGTCATCAACCTGGCTCACACCTGAGTAAGTTGACCTACAATTTGGAAGGCTCTTCAGGACTGGGTGCATTTCTGCATCTCTGCCGAACAGGAAAGAGGGAGAAGAGGGGTAAAGCAGGAGACAGACAGCAGTACTGCCAAAGATTTCAATCACAGGGATGATTATGTGGCTTTTGTCGGACTTTATTGATCTAAATGAAATATTGTACAGTTTTATTTATACTAATAGTTTACTGACATTTTTCATGTGTTTGATTAGGTCATCGGTTCCCAACAGGGGGGTCGCGGCCCACAAGGGGGCCTCAGCGAGCTCTGTGGGGGGTCACGGCATATTTTGAAGGTTTGAGCAATGAGCATTAAATAAAACTCCTTAACTTTTTTCTGTTCAAAATTTACAAAATCTATATGAGTGAGTTCATCATGAATCCATTTTCCAATCCGTGTTTTTGTCTTATCCTGAACCACTATGGTACACCTATAATAAGTGTTTACATTGGGACTATTTTCCACTGGTTCGGATCGCTGCCGCTGCGGAGTATTACAGTACCTGCGTGACTCGTCATAGACGTACACAGAGAGAAGTAGTGGGGGCGTGTTTAACCTCAGACATAGCAATCGATCTCAGAGTGGCAGTGCTGAAGCTTTGAGGCCACAGTGACACCTTGTGGTGAGACCAAACACTACGCAAGAGTTTTGTGGACGTGACTTTACAGGTCAAGCAGGAAATAAATGATTTCTTATATCACAGTTTATGAGCTTTAAAGGGGAACTTGGCAACTCTAGCCATTTGTTGGCCGATCTTCACTTTTGTTGTTGCGTGTTGTCTCTACGAGCTCCCCCTACAGCTGTGGGACGTATATTTCACAACACTGTCGAAAATTCCTCATTTGCGGCACCCTCCTCCCCCCTTCTACCGCTCATGTGCATTTGTTATTATCGGAGCCGGACAACTTTATCATGTGGAGGTATGTCTACTGAGGTGGGAAACACATCACACACAGGATCATGTGGTGTGTGTGTTAATGTCAAAATGCTGAAGATGATTGGCCATAAAACATCAGCTGGTCGGGATTTCTGAACTGTCTGGGCACACATGAACACAATCTGCTGATAACAGACACTTTTACAGGGAAGCGCGTCAAATTATCCACTATTAACCACATTTTAGGCCATACATTGGAGATCCGTATACTCCACATTTGTGTCCATTTTAGTAAGAGATATTAGATTATATCTTACATGTTTAATTACATCCTAATAAATGAATAAAGTGTGTTGAAGGTTTGATATTGTGTAGTGTGTGATCCTCCATCAGCAGCTGCAGTTTCTCTCAGCTGTATCAGTGCAGTCACTGTGACGTCTGACTAACAGAGGTTTTTGTACGACTCTTTATCACTGTGTGAACACATACTGACTGTTGATATAGTGATAACTCTGACAGTAATAATCTCCTGTATCTTCAGTCTGGACTCCACTGATGCTCAGAGTAAAATCACTGCCAGATCCACTGCCACTGAATCTAGATGGAGTTCCAGTATAAAGGGTTGATGTATAATATATCAGGAGTTTAGGAGCTTCTCCAGGTTTCTGTGAGTACCAGTATAAATGATTATTACCATACACATTACTGCTGGTTTTACAGTTTATTCTGACTTGTTCTCCTGGTTGAACTGCTGATATTGATGGACTCTGAGTTACAGTGATCTGTCCTCTACACTCTGGAAGAAAACACACACAAAAATTATTAATATTTATTTCACATTTTGAGATAATTCATAATCATTATATAAACTGTACACAAACCTTGAATAAACAGTGCAATGGTCCAGATGAAGATGCAGATGTTGTTCATAGTTGTAGTTTAGTCTTGTGTGATGATGAAGAGTGTGTGTGTTCTGCTCTCAGTCATGAAGTGTTAAACTCACAGCACTATAAACACTCTCAGAGCACTGAAGCATGTGCTGACAATGCAAAGAAGTGGGCAGGATTTACAACAGCTTGTGCTGACAACACACTCATATACACTAGAGTTACACAATCATGACTTTATTTAGTGTGTTTATTGTGACTCCTGAGACACTGAGGATGTGCAGATGAACGTCCATCTCTGTGTCCATATTCAGTCATGTGACCATCATCACTGCTACACTTCCACTAGATGAAGCGCCATCACTAAAGTAAGATCATGAATCATGAGTGTGTTCAGAAAGTATCAGGACAAATTCAACAAAGTGAATTTATACATTATTATTTGTGCTTTTGAGTACTAATGTAACAGTTAAAGGGGGGGGGGGGGGTTGACTGCTTTTTTTTCTTTGCATGATTGTGTTTATGGGGTGCAATATAACATGTATTCGTGTTTTTTCTTTTTTAAAAAGTCTTATTTTTCATAAACTTCACGTTTATTGTCAGCCGCGCTCTCCTCTGTCCTCGAACGAGCGGTTCACTTCCTGAGTCTATGAAAACACTCCAGCAGAAACGGTCAGTGGGCTCAGATTGGTTAGTTTGCCCCAGTGTGTTGTGATTGGCTAAACTGTCGCTCACGTTGCCCGGAAGGTTAACGCCCATTACCTTTACGGGCGAAACATGTATGTCATGAGCTCCGGTCCAGATGTAAATATGCGTCGAACTGCAGTTTGAGGCAGAATCAGACCAAGAAAGCGGCGATGAAGAGAGTCAAACAGAACCTCACCACACACGGCTCTTACTAAACGTTTCTGAATGATAATTTGCTACATTTTTTAACTTTATACACGTTTTTTTTTTAACACAATAGCATCTGACTGGCAACAATAGCAACTGACTGGCTACTAATGTTAAACACAAACAGCGTTGGCAAGTTTACGTTCGTGATCAAATCGAAAATAACATCATAAAACATATATACATGAAAAAATACGTTTAAAACATTAGTACTTATAGAAAATTCAGGTCCATAATGTTTGTACGCGTTTGTCGTAGACACAAAATAGCATAGGCTAACTAGTGCTATAAAGCCAGCGCTGGCATTTGAAAAAAATAAAACACAAGGCTACGTCTGGAATTATACATGCAAATACATTTAAAATGATGAAGTCTTCGCCGACTTACAGGTTGTGGCCCAACAACTGCTGCCTCTGGTTTTAAAGTTGGAACTGCTTCATGTTTTAGTAACAGTTTCTTGTTGAATCCGGTGTTGAACTCGTGGAGATTCTGGAAGCTGTCTTCTGTAAATGTGCAGCACAGAGAGCGAAATTATGATCGTCATTTTCAGGAACATAATCAAACATAAATTGTATCCATTGTTGACGAAGTACAGCGTCCGTGGGAAGCTCGAACACAAAAGACCTGACAGCTGCGTGAACAACACACTCGACGAGTCGACGTGCCTCAGAAATATATGCATGCCATTTTCTGAGGGAGTGGTTGATGCAAATGTGTGGGTTAGTGACGTACCATAACCCAGCTGTAGTCCCAATCCAGTCGTTTTTGTAGGCAATTATACTTCCTGATTTTTAAAAGACGATATCTCTGCTGACACTGAACTTTCAGAGCTGCAACTTTGCAGATACTGTTCATGCACCAACAGCAACATTACACACTATTTAAAATGAAAAAAGTGAAATCGCAGTCAGAAGTTAACCGAGTCAGAAGTTAAAGGTGACAGTGCTTAAAAAAAGGGAACCTGTTGGTTCATAAGAGAAAGTATAATGAACGTGTTCATTCTAATGGCGTGTAAAGAGATAATTATTTTTGCTGACACAAGCTATAATTCCTAATTTGAAAAGTTTAAGAGAGTTGAAGACATGAGAAAAGATGCATATGTCTAAATTGTTAGGCAGAGTATCATATGTCAGAGTTTCCCCTATCATTGTATAAGGTGGAGCCCCGCCCTCCTAACGGCTTGCCACACCCTCCTACAAATATCTAGGTCTGCAGTTGGACAACAGACTGGACTGGTCCAAAAACATAGATGCTTTATACAGGAAGGGACAGAGTAGACTATACTTTCTGAGAAGGTTAGGCTCCTTCAATATTTTTCAGAAGCTACTGCAGATGTTTTATCAGACGGTTGTCGCTAGTGTCCTCTTCTATGCTGTAGTATGTTGGGGGAGTGGCATTAAAAAAATGCGGCTGGATAAGCTGGTGAAGAAGGCTGGTTCAGTGGTGGGGGTGAAACTTGACTCTTTAACATCGGTGGCAGAGAGGAAGACTCTTAGTAAATTTTCTTCTATCCTAGAAAATACCTTTCACCCACTGCACAATATAATTGTTAGACAGAAGAGCACCTTCAGCGACAGGATGCTCTCTTTGTCCTGCTCCACCGACAGACTGAGGAAGTCTTTTGTCCCTCAGGCGATACACCTTTTTAACTCATCCCTGTGAGCAGGGCTTAATTTAATTTTTATATATTTTCATATTTTTGTCCTGTTTGTTTGTTTTTAATTCATTGTTGCTACTGGAAACTTGAATTTCCTTAACGGATTAATAAAGTATCTATCTATCTATCTATCTATCTATCTATCTATCTAACAGCTCACCCCACCCTCCTAACAGTTCACCCCGCCCTCCTAACGACTCGCCCCGCCCTCCTAATGACTTGCCCCTCCCTCCTAACGGTTCACCCCGCCCTCCTAACGGCTCGCCCCTACCCCTTACGGCTCGCCCCACCCTCCTCCTTTATAGTGCCAGATTACAATTTGTTAATTTATTAAACAAACTAAATAGCCCTTAAGTAATACAAGACTGATCTTGGTAATTAACTAAATACATACATAAATAAATGTGACAGCAGGGTTCTCATCTAACTCATGACATAGCAATTACTTACGGCCTAACTTATTCATAATATATTGTGGTAATTGCATGAAGGGTAACTGAAACCTGTAATTTCATTAACAATAACATTTATATGAATGAATTACATACCACTTACTATTTACATACTTTAAAATGTGTATTTAAAATGTGTTTAGTCAGGACATTGTAAATCTGCTGATTAAATAAGCACAGAAACCATTCAAAGGAAATTATTTAAGATATCTTTTTGGTTTTATGAATGTTCTGTCGAATATGTAGACAACATAAACAAGCGGTTGTGAGAGGAAATCAGACCCGGCCATTTATAGAGTCTCCCTGCCAGTCCTACAGAAAGGACAAACTTGACGAACATGTGGCATCTGAGCATCACAGAACAGCCTGTCAGCGCCAGTCAAGTCTGATAGCAGGTCATTTTATTTTATTATGATTCGATCAATAATATGTTTGATTCTTTATAAACAAATTGACAAAACATCTGCAATAGACTGCAAGGAGACCATCTTACAGCATGCATGCGGTCGGATCTCAATAAACAGGCCAGACGTTTCTGACTCCCCATATCAAGAGGCTCTGGAAATGCTCTTCCAGCCCAGAAAGAGACACTGCAGTGACAAAAGCTGCACACTTTGTGGATAAATTATATAAAAATAAATGTTCCAATGTTTAGAGTAATGTACAGTTCAAATAATTGTTCAGTTAACATATTACTGCTGCCCCCCATTTATGTATATTTGTATTTATGTCTATATTTATTTATAGATGTATTGCTCTGTATGCTAATGAGGGGGCGTGTTTTACCTCAGACATAGCAATCGATCTCAGAGTGGCAGTGCTGAAGCTTTGAGGCCACAGTGACACCTTGTGGTGAGAGCAAACACTACGCAAGAGGTTTGTGGACGTAACTTTACAGGTCAAGCAGGAAATAAATGATTTCTTATATCACAGTTTATGAGCTTTAAAGGGGAACTTGGCAACTCTAGCCATGTGTTGGCTGATTTTCACTTTTGTTGTTGCGTGTTGTCTCTACGAGCTCCCCCTACAGCTGAGGGACGTATATTTCACAACACTGTCGTAAATCCCTCATTTGCAGCACCCTCCTCCCCCCTTCTGCCGCTCATGTGCATTTGTTATTATCGGAGCCGGACAACTTTATCATGTGGAGGTATGTCTACTGAGGTGGGTAACACATCACACACAGGATCATGTGGCGTGTGTGTTAATGTCAAAATGCAGAAGATGATTGGCCATAAAACATCAGCTGGTCGGGATTTCTGAACTGTCTGGGCACACATGAACACAATCTGCTGATAACAGACACTTTTACAGGGAAGCGCGTCAAATTATCCACTATTAACCACATTTTATACCAAACATTGGAGATCCGTACACTCCACATTTGTGTCAATTTTAGTAAGAGATATTACATTATTTGTTACATGTTTACTTACATCCTAATAAATGAATAAAGTGTGTGAAAGGTTTGATATTGTGTAGTGTGTGATCCTCCATCAGCAGCTGCAGTTTCTCTCAGCTGTATCAGTGCAGTCACTGTGACGTCTGACTGACAGAGGTTTTTGTACGACTCTTTATCACTGTGTGAACACATACTGACTGTTGATTACATGATAACTCTGACAGTAATAATCTCCTGTATCTTCAGTCTGGACTCCACTGATGCTCAGAGTAAAATCACTGCCAGATCCACTGCCACTGAATCTAGATGGAGTTCCAGTATTAAGGGTTGATGTATAATATATCAGGAGTTTATGAGCTTCTCCAGGTTTCTGCTGATACCAGGCTAAGTAATGAACACTCCACAGATACACATTACTGCTGGTTTTACAGTTTATTCTGACTTGTTCTCCTGGTTGAACTGCTGATATTGATGGACTCTGAGTTACAGTGATCTGTCCTCTACACTCTGGAAGAAAACACACACAAAAATGATTAATATTTATTTCACATTTTAAGAGAATTAATAATTATTGTAAAAACTGTATAACACAAACCTTGAATAAACAGTGCAATGGTCCAGATGAAGATGCCGATGTTGTTCATAGTTGTAGTTTAGTCTTGTGTGATGATGAAGAGTGTGTGTGTTCTGCTCTCAGTCATGAAGTGTTAAACTCACAGCACTATAAACACTCTCAGAGCACTGAAGCATGTGCTGACAATGCAAAGAAGTGGGCAGGATTTACAACAGCTTGTGCTGACAACACACTCATATACACTAGAGTTACACAATCATGACTTTATTTAGTGTGTTTATTGTGACTCCCGAGACACTGAGGATGTGCAGATGAACGTCCATCTCTGTGTCCATATTCAGTCATGTGACCATCATCACTGCTACACTTCCACTAGATGAAGCGCCATCACTAAAGTAAGATCATGAATCATGAGTGTGTTCAGAAAGTATCAGGACTGATTGTGAATCTCTAATCAGAGTTCATGGTGTCACTCCATCTATCATGAAGCCTCATGTGTGTCTGAAATCATCAGATGGAGAAGAAACAGGCTGTTAAAGATGGACACATATTAGAGCTTGTTCACGTTTCATGAGATTCAGAACCAGTCCAGATACTTTTATAACACACCTTGAATATGAAAACATGCAAAACACAACTTTGAGATCTTCATTGTCACACTTTCTATTGACTTTGGCTCTAATATTCAATAAAGTCATTATTTGAACAGATTCTCACTGAAGATTGAAGTGTGAAGCTGCAGGTTTTTCTGTCAATCATGATGATTGATCTGCATATGAAGAACAGAAGCATCATTATGAGAAACTCCACAACATCATCCATGATCAAAGAGGTCAAAGGTCACCTCAGAGGTCACAGCTCATCACATATATTTCTTTAAACAGTGTTATATCAGAAAGCATTTAGTCAAATCTGAATGAGTGAGTGTTGAGAAGAGCTGAGGATCTTCTAATATCAGTGTGTTGAAGTGTTGTTTCTCTCTCTCTGCTGGAGTGTGTGTTCACTCGAGTGGAATAGAGGTTTTTGTACGAGTGTTTCATTAGATTGGATCACTGTGGTGGACATTCGGTGGAGGAACTAAACTGGTGATCAGTAAGTCTGTCCATTTAATCACCTAATAAAAATATAATTTAGATTTCAGAAAGTGTTTTACAGTTGTTAATAATAAATGGTTATTTTGATGATTAGATGTTGTGGTAAAACTTTACTTCAAGCTTTAATGTACGATACATTATAAAGGTTTTCATAATGTATGTTATAATGCAGTATATATTTTCTTAAATAATTGCAACCACATTTAAAATGTATTATAATACTTAAAATTCCTTGTTTCATCTGAAATTGGTTGTTTGTCATGAGTGTGAAAATGAATAGATAATATTATAATGTGTTAAAGCCTTGGTTACAATTATTGATGAGATCATACATGCATTATAATGAGTAAAACAATATATAATTAATGCATTAAAAATACCTTTATAATGCAATATGTATAAAGGCTTTAATTAAAGCGTAACTGATATTTTTGTATAATTATTTAATCTAAAAAAATGTTATTATTATCAGAATAGCATTATTCCTTTCAACTAAATCAATACAATTCTAAGCATATCTCTATACTGCGTCTCACTATGAGTTTATTCAGTTTATTACAGGTTTGTTTTTCCTTCATTTATTTCTACACTGAGTTCATATTTAGTTCATCTTTTATTGTAGAAATCATACATGTAAAAAGAGATTTGACATCAGAATGTAAATGTTGCTCCTTTCTGTAGTTCAGTCAATGATACTGAATCTCTTTTGCTCATGTTGTGCTTATAATTCAGTGCTTTATAATACAAACACAGACGTTGTTTTCTAGTTCTTATAAGTTATATACATTTCTTTTTATGTGAGCTTGAGTCAAACTTTTACATTGAGTTTTTTATTTGTTGAATATCTCACTTGAGTACAAACTAACTTTATTTTGGGATATCCAATTAAACTGAATTAAAGCAGTCTGTGTATTCCGATGTTTAGTTTGATTGATGCGGTGTGTGTGTGTGTGTGTGTGTGTGTGTGTCTCCTGCAGCTGGTCCCACAGTGAAGCCCTCAGTGTCTCTGCTGCCGCCCTCTTCTCTGCAGATCTCTGGAGACTCAGCCGCACTGCTCTGCCTGCTCAGCTCTTACTCTCCACAGGGGGCGCTGGTGAGCTGGACACTGGACGGGTCAGAGGTCACCGAGGGGGTTCTGACCAGCGCAGAGAGCCAGCAGGACGGCCGCTACAGCCGCAGTAGCGTCCTGACCCTCAGCAAAGCACGCTGGGAAGAGGGAGAGCTGTACGTCTGCAGAGTAACACATGATGGAGCTCCTCATGAGGTCTCGTTCCACAAGAGCTCTGAGTGCTGATGTTTCTCTCCTGAAGATGAGCCGTATCTGAGTGTCCTGTGTCAGGCAGGATTCACATGAGTCTAGTGCTGCAGCTGGAGTGCTTTACAACTCAATACTCAAACAGTGTGTGTGTGTGTGTGTGTGTGTGTGTGTGTGTGTGTTTGCTGCAACATTCAATAAAGCTTCTCAACAAGTTCACTTTGTGTCTGACAACATCATTCAACTAACAGATGAAGATGCAGGAGCTTTTCAGAAGGTTGATGTGGCAGTAAATGTCAAATAAAGCTCTTGGGGTTTGAACATGGTCTCTGGAGACAGAGCTGCTCTATTCTGAGAGATCACAATCACTCCACCCTGACAATGCAAATGGGCTTTCAGTCTCACTCTCTGATTGGTCACATCATCTGGACTGGAACACTTTCACTTCTGCTGCACATTTACATGTGAAATGTTTCACAAATAAAGCTCTTGGGGTTTGGTCCTCAAGCTTGCACACAGATCCTGTCAGCCGGAGCTGGGCCGTATGTGGCATTTAAAGAAGTTTAGCTGTAGATCTAGCGCTATAATTACAGCTGTAATGAGATAAAACACTACAGATATAAAAATGGGTCATTTAACTGACAATTCCTGAGCAATAAACAAAAACACTTTATATTCTACAATATATTACGCTCATATTCTCCAGAGCGGCTGTATAGATAAATGAAGTAAATTAATTTACAACAAAAATGAACCATCACTGAACCTACTTAACCTTTAGGCGTCCAACGTAGTTTTGGGGTCCTTAAAATATTTTGACATGCCCTGACATTTGTGTTTTTTCCAGTTACTTATGAACATATGAATGTGATTTCTGTCAGGCCCACTATCGTCAAATATGATTGACAGTTAGCAACAGTTTGGACTGGCGGTGGGTTTCAACATCAAGGTATGCCGATATCATTCATTCAAGATTTGAAAGTATTTTAGGGGAATCAAATGCCAAACCCTGCCTGAGACAGGAGGAGCTGGGGAGGGAGGAGGGTAATCGCTCCTGAGAAACGCCACAGCTGCTGATAATACTGAAGGAGCTTATATATGTATACAGTGATAGAGTCGTATTCCTGTAGTAGACGAGGATCAGCCGAGAGTCACTGATGAGAGCTTCACTAAAGGCGGGCATACACTGTGCGATTTTCGTCCGATTTTGAGCCGAATTCTGACTCGTGCGACTCTTTTTCCTTTCCGATTTTCAGCTTTGTCGTGCGTCGTTTGTCGTGCAGTGTTCGTGCAGTGTACAGGGAGAAACGAGAGGCGATTAGCCTCTCACGATCGACAATCGGATGGTCGGATGAATTTTCTCCTCGTGACTATATCGCACAGTTGAAGCAAAGCTACGAACCAATTGCCCTAAACTCAGTGTTTTTTCCCTCACTGCACCTGCGCGAAATCAGAAGTTTAACGATTTCATCTGCAGCAAAAATAAAATTAAAATAAAAACGAAAAGAGGGAGATCTTTAAGTTCTGTGGTTCAAACTAGCTACAAATTACTGTTGCTTACCTCCAGCTCGTGTTGCAAAATGGATAATATTACCCACCGTCTTCAAGCCACCTGCGATGTTACACCTCTTTTATTAATTTGTCAAACAATGTTTTTGAAATAAACCTGTTTTTAATTTTCATTGATGATTAATTATGTCAATGTTCGGACATATTATAGACTGTTAATAGTTATTTTATATGCCTATAATTCATTGTAATCGACCTAAATGTTTTAGACAATTTTTAATGAGGAGTAAGATTATGTAATATTTTATTATCCTCACAGCACGTTGGTTATGTGCTGTGAAAATATTGCGTGGCAAATTAATTATAATAGCGGATCAATTTAATAATAAAATTAGCCTATAGGCCTCCCCTAATGATGATAATACAATAATACCAATAATAATTAAATGTATAAATTGAAAATGCTAAATCATCTTGATACTGATAGCAGATGCTTGTTTTGACAATATCTCTGGATACATACACGTAAATAGGCGCAATCCAGGGGGTTATCGCAGATATTACACGTATAGTGTGAGCAGTGAAGTCGCAGCTCGACGATCGGACCGTACAGTGTGAGCACATAAATCCTGAACTTTGGCTTTGCATCGCATGCGATTTACTCGTTCAGTGTGAGTAGGTACCTTGCTGAAATCGCACAGACATCGCACAGTGTATGCCCGCCTTAACATGACCTGCCAGAACTGACGCTACGCTTGATTTGTGTCGTTACTCTATTCAGCACTACCAGGACTACCATCATATGTGAGCAACATGTTTGTACGGCCACTTTCAACATGCAGTCTCGCACAAATTCTCCGTCACTAAACGGCTTGCTCCGCTTAGCTATTTCTTGAGCCGGTGTTACAGCTTCACCGGTTTGAGCCAAATTGTGAAAACTGACTGTAGTCAGTCCTTTTTTCATTTTAAATAGTGTGTAATGTTGCTGTTGATTGCCACTAGGCTATTAGTTATGCTATTTTGTGTCTACGACAAATGCGTACAAACATGACTTTTGTATAAGTACTAGTGTTGTAAATGTATTTTACATGTATAACGTTATATGTTTTATGACGTTATTTTCGATTTGATCAAGAACGTAAACTTGCCGACGCTGTTTGAGTATAACATTAGTAGCCAGTCAGTTGCTATTGTTGGCAGTCAGATGCTATTGTGTAAAACAAACATGTATAAAGTTTAAAAAAAATGTAGCAAATTATCATTCAGAAACGTTTATTAAGAGCCGTGTGTGGTGAGGTTCTGCTTGACTCTCTTCATCGCCGCTTTCTCGGTCTGATTCTGCCTCAAACCGATACTGCAGTTCGACGCATATTTACATCTGGACCGGAGCTCATGACGTGCACGTTTCGCCCGTAAAGGTAATGGGCGTTAACTTTCCGGGCAACGTGAGCGACAGATTAGCCAATCACAACACACCGGGCTTAGCTAACCAATCTGAGCCCACTGCGTGTTTCTGAGGGAGTGTTTTCATAGACTCAGGAAGTGAACCGCTCGTTCGAGGACAGAGGAGAGCGCGGCTGACAGTAAAGGTGAAGTTTATGAAAAACAAGACTTTTTAAAAACGAAAAACCATGAATACATGTTATATTGCACCCCATAAACACAATCATGCAAAGAAAAAAAGCAGTCAACATCCCCCCCCCCCCCCCCCCCCTTTAATATAGTTTTTATAGTTTTACTGATTTACTGTTCCTCTAGGGGGGTTCGGGGGCATGCTCCCCCGCAAGAAAATTTTGTACATTTTAATGTTAAATGCATCAATCTCGTGCTCTTTGAGAGATCACAATTAAGAGCTTCAACCCATGAACTGCCCGTTGAACAAAGATAAAGCATTGATTTGTGCCAGGACAATAAAGAGGGCTCAAACATCTTTTTAGTTATGAGAGTCTCAGTCTGCATTACATTATCAATGGTGTTTTAGGATCCTAAACAATTATTATAATAATTTAATAATGATTTATATATTTATTCCTATGACGTAAAATCCATATAGCCTATAAATGTACTATATAAATAAAAATGAATATTTCAAAAGTATATTTTAGTCTACATTACACTATAATACGAAAATTAAAATACTTTTGTCTAGGCCTGCACGATTCTGGGAAAAATATGAATCACGATTTTTTTTTAGCTTAGAATTGATATCACGATTTTTTCACGATTTTTTTCTCATAAGTGTAATCAGGGTTCGTACAGATTCTGTAAAATGAAATTCCAGGACTTTCAAGGACTTTTCAAGCACTACTTTTTTGGATTTCAAGGACTTCAATAACCAATCCCTGAATTGTCACTGCATTTGTGATTTTTAAATGTTTTTTAAAACAAAATAAGAATAAATAATGGAATTACAAGTAGGACAAATAAATACAAAAATAGAACAAAGAAAAGCTGCAAATTAAATAAACAGTGTTTTTATAGTAGATCGGTATACATTGGAATAAAGTAATCAAATGTGAAAAAATTGCAAATTCATTACTGTATAAATTAAATATAGATGGATATTTTTGTAAAGTTTAAAAGGGCAGACTATTTAGTGTAAAGCAGTGAGTAATTTATTTGTCCTTTGATTAATATGAAAACACAGCAGCAGTTTTATTAAACTCCTGCCCCTTTAAAGTCCCCGTGAACCGGAAGTTGCAAACGATTTTTCTCCAGTGCTGTGACGTATTTCCAAGTGAAACGGAATATTGAACAGAGGGCAGGGTTTTACTCTAGCGCTCCTCCTCTCCATCTCTCGCTCATAGCAAACTAACGGTTTGAGGGGAGTGGTTACGCGTTTCCCCACCCAAACTGTGAAACCTACGTCATCAGAAAAAGAAACCGTTCCAGACCGGAAGTAACTTTTCAGATTTTGATTAAAGATTACTAAGGTAAAACATTTTTTAAATATATATTCACTTGCACGGATTAATTGTTCACCACAAGACTAGTAATATGCGCTAACAAAGTAAATAGGTTCAATTTTGATTTCACGGGGACTTTAAGTCCGAACGCATGGACCCCATTTGAACATGGCTAACTTACATTCACTTGAGATATAACCGACTTTGTTAACTAATAAACTTTGTTTACTCTAAACGACTTTATTTTTACATAATTTTGTGTAAATTTGTCCATACAAGCACAAGACGTGAAAGTCATTTAATTCAGTATTCTTGCATGTTTGCGTTTATTGAACTCCTTGACCTGCAAACGCCCAGTAATAATGTACGTAGACTCACGGTGTTCTGGACGGCTGTAAATTTCTACTCACTGTGTTTCGGACAGGTAGAAAGAGTCATTTCTAATATATAACGCATACATCTCAACAACTATAAGCTGGGTTGGTCGGAAGCGAAAGAGGACGAGGCACAGATGACACGGATATATATATATCCCAGACAGCAAACTGACATTGAATCAACGTGGAAACGACATCTCTCATGACATCGAAACAACGTTGATTTTGCTCATCGAATTAACGTTGAACCAACGTCAGACGCGGCATTCTTCAAAGCTAAATGAAAATCGAAAATTGGTTTGCTTTCATAACGTTGAAACAACGTTGATTTCAAGTTGATTTTCCGCTAGTTTTGAAAGAATGACGCGTCTGACGTTGGTTCAACGTTAATTCGATGAGCAAAACAATGTCAGATCAACGTTGTTTCGATGTCATGTTTCCACGTTGATTCAATGTCAGTTTGCTATCTGGGTATAGATGCAATGACCGTTAAGTGCTTATTTAAAGAATTTGCAGAAAACGGTCTAGTGTCCGGAATACTGTGATGTCCAGAATACAGCGAGTCTACGTTAGAGAACTACAAACTTTCCACTGATGTCTGTTTAAAGTGATGCGCTCGACCAGCTCGCGCGTCTGTGCCGCTGCGCGTTTCTAGTGCTCGCGCACCACACTTTCCACTAATAAGACGCATTTACTTCATAGACAGCCTTCTTTTTTTATCCCCATTCTGAGTGTTTCTTTGTCTGGACTCACACACACTGTAGTAGGCTATACACGCTTCAAAATAAAGGCCGATTTTTTTTATTTTTAAATCGAAGTCATTTAAAAAATAAATCGTGAACAGGGTGAATCGAGATCGCGATTTTATAACGATTTATCGTGCAGGCCTACTTTTGTCCTTATTTCTTCACTTCCAAGAAATAAACCCGTGAGCTTGTATTTAGGAGAAAACACCAGATGACCATCCTGATCGCGTGAGCAAAGTGCACACTTTTCTTTAATTCACCCAGCACTGATGCCTGTTCTTAAAGTCTTGTGCTGTTTTATAAACGCAAACAGCCATGCGATTTTAGTTCGTTGGCAAAATAACACGCTAGAGACCTATGTTAGGTTATATATTTTACATCTCATATGTGTTGGGAAAAGGGAGAAGAGACTTCGGCAAAAGGCGGATTCGAACTCGGGTCCGAGCGCATCTAAAGCTGATTTGCGCGATTAGCGCGTTACGACCTACGCCACTTTAGATGTAACGTGATCGGCGTCTTTTTTCATAAAAGACAGGCACATTGCACAATACTGAATGCTCAGGTATATAGTATAGTTAACAAACTGTAAATCACTACTAATAAATGGTAGAGCAAACCGAATGCATGTAGAGGTTTAATAATTAGGGAAAGTTGTCAGTGTGAAAGTGTGATGAGATGGGAGATGAGTTTTTATATTTTGTGTAGAATGTATTTTAGATCTATTGCTCAAATTAATATGTTTTTGAAATTAAATAGGAGTAACTAGACTATTTTTAAAATGTATGGAGTAGACAGAACAGATAATCGAGTGGAAATGTAAGGAGTCGGCTGAAAAAGAATTACTCCAGTAAAGTATAGATACCCAAAATGTCTACTTAAGTAAGTTAACAAATAGGGATGTCAACGATTAATCGATTATTATCGATTAATTGTCGATAAAACATTAATCGATCAAACTTATCTATCATCGATTAACCTATGCGTGTGCCTGCTGCTCAACCGCGAAACATGTAAGCAAGCGCGCCGGAGTTATGTTTGGGACTTCATCAGGACTACGTTTGCGTGTGTATTCACAGCCTTTTGTTTTATGCAAATGTAAGTTGTAATAGTTTATTATGTGTAACGTTATGCCTTACTATATCTGATTTATCTCATATTGTCGCAGTGTCTGGTTGTGTTCCCTTGTTTGTCACTAGAGGTCTTCGTGTTTAAGGTGTCCTTCACTATTGACTTCATTTCCCAGCATTCTGTCTGTCACTGTCACTCATCAGTTCATTGCACTCAGCTGTTTCCCGTCATCATTGTTCCCAGCTGTTCATTGTTAGTCTTGTTAGATCTGTGTATTTATTCCCTGTCTGTGTTAGTATGTGTACGGATTCGTTGTTCGATGGCACCACTTCTTTGGTCTGTTTCCTAGTTGGTTTGTGTTTAGTTTTCATGTTTGGTTTGATTATTTGGATTTTGACTGGAAGACTATGATTTTGGATTGCCCTTTATAATAAACATCTGCAGATTGGATCTTCTGTCCCCTGTGTGTCGTGACACATAATAGATGAATTTTGTGAAGAATTGAAGCGTGATCTTTGGCTCAAACGGCAATGCACGACTAATAATTAGTATTGGGAGTGTCATATTACATAACATTATAAAGAGAACAATATTGTAATAAAACGTGGTGAATAATTTGGGTTTAGTTGCCCTGTCTCGTTGTTCCAGAAAGAGCGAGTGCACAACATTCAGTCATTCTGAATGTCACATAACGTGGTTCAAGTTCACTTGTGCATTCACGTCATTTTGTGAATATATTTTTTTTAAATTTATGTTTATTTTGTATATATCTGACTAATCTCATATCGGTTGTGTTTCTTTGATTTAAATAACGAAAGTGCTCATCGGTTATTCATTCAGCCCGCGCTGCTCAAGCAGAAATGCACTACTAATAATAACAATGATTAATTTGTGACTGTCATCTTAGATAACATCAGAACACTATTTTATTAAATGGTTGTGAATTCATTGTGTTTGGTTGCTGTTTTCAGTGCACGCCACAACACATTCTGACAATCACGCATCTGAGGCGGCGTTGGTGACACATTGTATGAGTCGTTATATTTGATTATTAAATAATTAATTTAATTTAATTATCTATAATATTGAAATATTTTACAATCCTACTAGACCTTCATTTAGATTAAAAACCATTCTCTTTAATTTGGTGAGGAACATAGCGTTTTGAGCAGCAGAGACCCTGTCCAGCTTTTGGCCGTACGCCACCCACTGCAGCAGACGCATAATTGATTGTTAATTTAAATGACGATCAATCATGGGAATTTGTGAAAATGGACATCCCTTCAGTTTTATATTTGACATTTCCAGGTCTGGTAATCTTACTGTGACCTTTCTCACACCAAGGGGGATTATAAGAGCTGCTGCTAATGTTTACATTTTTTTATACAAGTAGTTTACCAGACAGATTATTATATATAGACTTAATATATTAAGGCTAAGCCTACCCATAAGGATTTTTATTAACATTTATTTTATCTTGCTAAATTTTTGCAAGAGGTGAGCCAGTGCACGAATATTTATGTATTTAAATTTTCTATGCATAATTTATTTTGTTAAACTACATAAATGCCATTCTGTACCATATCCCAACTGTTACAATAAAACATCATTTGAGCAATATAACATGCATTTTTATTCAGTATATAAGCAATTGTTGCGTTCCAATATGTTACGGTCGGACGGACACCACCCTGAACATAGAGGAGAGACGCACACAGGCCAGCTCGTGTCAAAAATAGGGGTATGTTTATTTAGTAGGTCGGTCAACAAGTACCGGATAGCTTCACGAAACACAGACAGATTAGTTACAAAGGCGGAGCGCTTCTGATTCCCGGGGTGGACTGCAAAAGCTCCTACGACAGACAGCACGGCAGTGCATCGACTCAGGCTCTCGTTCTCAGGCTCTGTGTGCCCTCAGGTGTGGGTCCGGAAAGCGATTGTAGCTCGAGTATGCGGCTGCTGCTCAGGTGTAGCTCATCTATAATTAAGAGCAAGAGAAACTCAGATGTGTAGAAACACACAGCGGGCTGGGGAACGTAACAGCAATATTTCGCTTTTTATGTTAAGACACTATTGATACAGTGAGAAATGTACAATCTCAGGAAAATAGCCGCTTATCAGTTAATCGTTAATCGATCGATAAGGTTAATGAATTAATCGATAATTTGCATCCCTAGTAAGTTACTTGACACGTCTGGTTTAAACTAATCAATGACAGTTCCTAATTGATTATGTTTTTACTAGTAATATTGTTTAATTAGTTTAGATGTGAACCTTTCCTCTCCTCCTTCTTCTAGACGTATCCAAGTCCGGGCGTGAGGTGCCAGTGCAGCGAATGGGCAACAGTTTCTCCTCAAATCTCATCCCTGGTTAGATTACTCGCACTCGAAAGATGCCGTTACTGTTTTGCTTGTGGCCATTTTTCCCTCCCCGATGCTCCAAGGACAGTTTTCACCTCATTCGAGGGTTATCGTAACTGGAAAAAGCCTACAATGAAAGACAGTGGTTTCTGTTCTCAGGCCAGATCTGAAGGCCATGTAAAGGCAATGTTCGTATGGACAGAAAACAAGAAAACTATGGATAAAAATACTTCAATGTTTGGACTAATGGATGAGCAAAAGAAGAAGCAGGAGGCTGAAAATCAATACTATATTAAAATGTTTTCCACAACAGTGTGGTTCATGGAAGCTTTCTAGAGTTTGAAGGGGCAGAACACCAGGATGCTGCCGCCTGAAGTGACGAGATTATCTTCTTCCTTGAGTACCATGGGCTGGAGCACAAGAAAAACCTTGTAGGCCAGGGCTACGATGGCGTAGCAGTGATGTGCGGGGACATGCAGGAGTTCAAGCTGAAATTAAAGAAGAAGCCAAACATGCCACAGTAGTGCACACTGCTTGAACTTAGTTATAGTAGACGCTGTAAAAAGTATGGCAGATGCAGGAAACTTCTGCTCATTATTGGAACGACTGCATGTATTCATGTCTGGGTCTTATGGACATAACAAATGGCTGGAAGTGCAGCGGGAGATGTTTGATGGTGCACAAGGGAACTCCAGCAGCAAGTGACACACGTTGGGCCTGTAGGCACATAGCATGTTGCAATGTTATGGACAGGTTTCCTGCAATAGTACAGATGCTTGAAGAGATCGCACCTGAGAACCATACACAAAGAGCTGTCGAAGCAAGAGGGATATTGGCTCAAATTGATCTGAATTTTGCTGGATCTCTTGTTCTGTTCAGAAAAGGTCCTGAGTGACTCCTGAGGAGGAGACGATGCTTGAACCCATTTGGGAGGCTATCAAAGATCGCAGTCTTGGTTTTAGTGCTTCTGCATCCTAATGCTGATGCTGAGAGGGTATATTCGATGGTTGGTTTGAACAAAACCTCAACAACAAAACAGCTTGTCTCAATCATGACCCTGAATTTGCTGGACTTGAGCCGAACTGTTTCAAATGGGAGCCAACGCCAGATAAAGAAGTCCAAAAAAGTCAACAAACACTTTCAATAAATAGTCTCTCTTTCTCTCTCTCACACACACACACACACACACACAGACCCAACACCTACAAACACACAAAATACACAAAACAAACACACGGATCCATGAACCGTGACTATTTTAGCATAGAGAAAATCGTATATTTTACATTTACCTTTAAAGTCATAATAAAGTTTGCTAGACATTGATATTGTGTAGTGTGTGAAAGGTTTGATATTGTGTAGTGTGTGATCCTCCATCAGCAGCTGCAGTTTCTCTCAGCTGTATCAGTGCAGTCACTGTGACGTCTGACTGACAGAGGTTTTTGTACGACTCTTTATCACTGTGTGAACACTGGACCACTGTGATAACTCTGACAGTAATAATCTCCTGTATCTTCAGTCTGGACTCCACTGATGCTCAGAGTAAAATCACTGCCAGATCCACTGCCACTGAATCTAGATGGAGTTCCAGTATAACGGTTTGTTGCTGCATATATGAGGAGTTTAGGAGCTTCTCCAGGTTTCTGTGAGTACCAGGCTAAGTAATGATAAACACTCGACGCATACACATTACTGCTGGTTTTACAGTTTATTCTGACTTGTTCTCCTGGTTGAACTGCTGATATTGATGGACTCTGAGTTACAGTGATCTGTCCTCTACACTCTGGAAGAAAACACACAAATGATTAATATTTATTTCACATTTTAAGAAAATGTATAATTATTATAAAAACTGTATAACACAAACCTTGAGCAAACAGTGCAATGGTCCAGATGAAGATGCAGATGTTGTTCATAGTTGTAGTTTAGTCTTGTGTGATGATGAAGAGTGTGTGTGTTCTGCTCTCAGTCATGAAGTGTTAAACTCACAGCACTATAAACACTCTCAGAGCACTGAAGCATGTGCTGACAATGCAAAGAAGTGGGCAGGATTTACAACAGCTTGTGCTGACAACACACTCATATACACTCTACATAGAAGATGTTACTCTCAGAATAATGTTATTCAACCATTTATTATTTATTTATTAATTGTGAAATATTTTTGTTTTTGAGAATCATGAATGTAGATCATTTTAAACATATTTGTCAAACTCAGAAATCTCTCTTTATGAGTACAGTCATCGGCTACACCTTTAAAAGCATGATAACAACGAGAAATCAAGAACTAAATAAATAAGTTTTACTATATTTAGAGTAATCCAAAAATAGTCCATTATGGTCTTTGGAATCAATGTTGTCATGTTGCTCTCTGGGAAATATTTGTCTATTTTTTCCCCACATTTTCCACATGAAGTTCATCAGGTCTTATAATCAGTTCATATGAGACTTCATTAAACAATGTGGATCTGAAATATTCATAATAATTCATTTATGTCAACATCATCCATGATCAAAGAGGTCAAAGGTCACCTCAGAGGTCACAGCTCATCCCATATATTTCTTTAAACAGTGTTATATCAGAAAGCATTTAGTCAAATCTGAATGAGTGAGTGTTGAGAAGAGCTGAGGATCTTCTAATATCAGTGTGTTGAAGTGTTGTTTCTCTCTCTCTGCTGGAGTGTGTGTTCACTCGAGTGGAATAGAGGTTTTTGTACGAGTGTTTCATTAGATTGGATCACTGTGGTACACATTCGGTGGAGGAACTAAACTGGTGATCAGTAAGTCTGTCCATTTAATCACCTAATAAAAAATAAAATTTAGATTTCAGAAAGTGTTTTACAGTTGTTAATAATAAATGGTTATTTTGATGATTAGATATTGTGGTAAAACTTTACTTCAAGCCTTAATGTACGATACATTATAAAAGTTTTCATAATGTATGTTATAATGCAGTATATATTTTCTTAAATAATTGCAACCACATTTAAAATGTATTATAATACTTAAAATTCCTTGTTTCATCTGAAATTGGTTGTTTGTCATGAGTGAGAAAATGAATAGATAATATTATAATGTGTTAAAGCCTTGGTTACAATTATTGATGAGATCATACATGCATTATAATGAGTAAAACAATATTTAATTAATGCATTAATAATATCTTTATAATGCAATATGTATAAAGGCTTTAATTAAAGTGTTACTGATATTTTTGTATAATTATTTAATCTAAAACAATTATTATTGTCAAAAATATTATTAAAAACAAAAAAAATTCAATACAATTCTAAGCATATCTCTATACTGCGTCTCACTATGAGTTTATTCAGTTTATTACAGGTTTGTTTTTCCTTCATTTATTTCTACACTGAGTTCATATTTAGTTCATCTTTTATTGTAGAAATCATACATGTAAAAAGAGATTTGACATCAGAATGTAAATGTTGCTCCTTTCTGTAGTTCAGTCAATGATACTGAATCTCTTTTGCTCATGTTGTGCTTATAATTCAGTGCTTTATAATACAAACACAGACGTTGTTTTCTAGTTCTTATAAGTTATATACATTTCTTTTTATGTGAGCTTGAGTCAAACTTTTACATTGAGTTTTTTATCTGTTGAATATCTCACTTGAGTACAAACTAACTTTATTTTGGGATTTCCAATTAAATTGAATTAAAGCAGTCTGTGTATTGCGATGTTTAGTTTGATTGATGCGGTGTGTGTGTGTGTGTGTGTGTGTGTGTGTGTGTCTCCTGCAGCTGGTCCCACAGTGAAGCCCTCAGTGTCTCTGCTGCCGCCCTCTTCTCTGCAGATCTCTGGAGACTCAGCCGCACTGCTCTGCCTGCTCAGCTCTTACTCTCCACAGGGGGCGCTGGTGAGCTGGACACTGGACGGGTCAGAGGTCACCGAGGGGGTTCTGACCAGCGCAGAGAGCCAGCAGGACGGCCGCTACAGCCGCAGTAGCGTCCTGACCCTCAGCAAAGCACGCTGGGAAGAGGGAGAGCTGTACGTCTGCAGAGTAACACATGATGGAGCTCCTCATGAGGTCTCGTTCCACAAGAGCTCTGAGTGCTGATGTTTCTCTCCTGAAGATGAGCCGTATCTGAGTGTCCTGTGTCAGGCAGGATTCACATGAGTCTAGTGCTGCAGCTGGAGTGCTTTACAACGCAATACTCAAACAGTGTGTGTGTGTGTGTGTGTGTGTGTGTGTGTTTGCTGCAACATTCAATAAAGCTTCTCAACAAGTTCACTTTGTGTCTGACAACATCATTCAACTAACAGATGAAGATGCAGGAGCTTTTCAGAAGGTTGATGTGGCAGTAAATGTCAAATAAAGCTCTTGGGGTTTGAACATGGTCTCTGGAGACAGAGCTGCTCTATTCTGAGAGATCACAATCACTCCACCCTGACAATGCAAATGGGCTTTCAGTCTCACTCTCTGATTGGTCACATCATCTGGACTGGAACACTTTCACTTCTGCTGCACATTTACATGTCAAATGTTTCACAAATAAAGCTCTTGGGGTTTGGTCCTCAAGCTTGCACACAGATCCTGTCAGCCGGAGCTGGGCCGTATGTGGCATTTAAAGAAGTTTAGCTGTAGATCTAGCGCTATAATTACAGCTGTAATGAGATAAAACACTACAGATATAAATGGGTCATTTAACTGACAATTCCTGAGCAATAAACAAAAACACTTTATATTCATCAATATATTACTCTCATATTCTCCAGAGCGGCTGTATAGATAAATGAAGTAAATTAATTTACAACAGAAATGAACCATCACTGAACCTACTTAACCTTTAGGCGTCCAACGTGTTTTTGGGGTCCTTAAAATATTTTGACATGCCTTCCAGTTACTTATAAACATATGAATGTAATTTCTGTCAGGCCCACTATCGTCAAATATGATTGACAGTTAGCAACAGTTTGGACTGGCGGTGGGTTTCAACATCAATGTATGCAGATATCATTCATTCAAGATTTGAAAGTATTTTAGGGGAATCAAATGCCAAACCCTGCCTGAGACAGGAGGAGCTGGGGAGGGAGGAGGGTAATCGCTCCTGAGAAACGCCACAGCTGCTGATAATACTGAAGGAGCTTATATATGTATACAGTGATAGAGTCGTATTCCTGTAGTAGACGAGGATCAGCCGAGAGTCACTGATGAGAGCTTCACTAACATGACCTGCCAGAACTGACGCTACGCTTGATTTGTGTCGTTACTCTATTCAGCACTACCAGGACTACCATCATATGTGAGCAACATGTTTGTACGGCCACTTTCAACATGCAGTCTCGCACAAATTCTCCGTCACTAAACGGCTTGCTCCGCTTAGCTATTTCTTGAGCCGGTGTTACAGCTTCACCGGTTTTAGCCAAATTGTGAAAACCGACTGTAGTCAGTCCTGTCCTTGCCACTGAACTTATGGTAGGTTTTATGTTTGGTATCATAATGGATTTAACAAGTTGTCAAATTCGTTCAATACTTGTACATATTTGTATACTCGTACATAATCCTGCAGCTTTTACTCCTGCTGTCATTGGCTACTGCCTCAATTCATATTTATGGCCATATTTGTAATTCAGTTTTGCCCCTTCTTGGAAAGTAGTCGGATGTCCCACACACTGTCAGAAAGTTTATATTAATTGCATTGTATTCTTTAAAATGAGACAAATTAACCCGTGTGTGTTCATGGTCCAGTGATACATGACGTCTCTCCACACATCATAACCTTCCTCTGTTTGCAAGAGTGGGAAAGCTCATCTGACTTGACACATGACATCAGAGACTCGATTATTTGGTCATGATCAGTTACACTGCTGATAACGGTCCCGTTTGCATGTAAATCATGTAATTTTTAAACAAGTTCACATGATTATTTCTTGCTATTAAAGACATACTTTTGGTCATTCCCACATATCAGTGAACTTATTACATAAATGCATTTAACATTGAATTATGCAACACTGTCTAGATAAAAATATCCCACAGCTGTGGATAAACTCATCATCATCATCATCATCATCAACTAGTGTCCTCCAACGTGTTCGATCCGTGGCCAAGTTCTCCACATCTTCCCATGGGCACTGACATTCTTCAGGTCTTGGTGAAACATCTGTCTCCATGTCTTCCCTGGTGTTCCCTGTCTCCTGATCCTCCTGGTGATGTCCTCTTCATCACTGTCTCTGGGTGTTGGTGTTCAGGCATGTGTAGGACGTGTCAGCGAGGTGCACCCTGTACTCGGTCTCAGTTTCTGAAAGTCTTCATGTGGAGTCAGGGCCGGATTAAGAGTTCACAGGCTCCTGGGCACAATGTCTTGTAGGCCCCCCTTTTAAGCAGGCCAAATGTATATTTTGTCCAAGGACATTTTAATATGGCATTTACAGTTTTACTGTCTTAAAATTAACTTTGTTGAACTATGCTGGAGTAAAGTTCTTAAATGGTTGTTCTTTCCTATAGGAATTTGTAAAACTATGTTGGGTGGACCCTTAAAGGGGGGTTTGACTGCGATTTCACTTTTTTCATTTTAAATAGTGTGTTAAATAGTGTTTAAATAATGTTGCTGTTGGTGCATGAACAGTATTCGCAAAGTTGCAGCGCTGAAAGTTCAGTGTAAGCAGAGATATCGTCTTTTAATATCAGGAAGTATAATTGCCTACAAAAACGACTGGATTGGGACTACAGCTGGGTTATAGACGTCACTAACCCGCACATTTGCATCAACCCCTCCCTCTGGAATATGCAGAAAAGGGCATGCGCATATTTCAGCAGCTCCAGCTCGTCGAGTGTGTTGTTCACGCAGCTGTCAGGTCTTCTGTGTTCGAGCTTCCCACGGACGCTGTACTTCGTCAACAATGGATACAATTTATGTTTGATTATGTTCCTGAAAATGACGATCGTAATCTAGCTCTCTGTGCTGCACATTTACAGAAGACAGCTTCCAGAATCTCCACGAGTTCAACACCGGATTCAACAAGAAACTGTTACTAAAACATGAAGCAGATCCAACTTTAAAACCAGAGGCAGCAGTTGTTGGGCCACAACCTGTAAGTCGGCGAAGACTTCATCATTTTAAATGTATTTGCATGTATAATTCCAGACGTAGCCTTGTGTTTTATTTTTTTCAGCGCTGGCTTTATTGCCACTAGGCTATTAGTTATGCTATTTTGTGTCTACGACAAATGCGTACAAACATAAATTTTGTATAAGTACTAATGTTGTAAATGTATTTTTCATGTATATATGTTTTATGACGTTATTTTCGATTTGATCAAGAACGTAAACTTGCCGACGCTGTTTGAGTATAACATTAGTAGCCAGTCAGTTGCTATTGTTGCCAGTCAGATGCTATTGTGTAAAACAAACATGTATAAAGTTTAAAAAAAAAAGTAGCAAATTATCATTCAGAAACGTTTATTAAGAGCATGCTTATTGGTGGCATGCTCCCCCGCAAGAAAATTTTGTACATTTTAATGTTAAATGCATCAATCTCGTGCTCTCTGAGAGATCAAAATTAAGAGCTTCAACCGATGGATGAACTAACATCTTTTTAGTTATGAGAGTCTCAGTCTGCATTACATTATCAATGGTGTTTTAGGATCCTAAACAATTATTATAATAATTTAATAATGATTTATATAATTATTCCTATGACGTAAAATCCATATAGCCTATAAATGTACTATATAAATGAAAATGAATATTTCAAAAGTATATTTTAGTCTACATTACACTATAATACGAAAATTAAAATACTTTTGTCTAGACCTGCACGATTCTGGGAAAAATATGAATCACGATTTTTTTTAGCTTAGAATTGATATCACGATTTTTTCACGATTTTTTTCTCATAAGTGTAATCAGGGTTCGTACAGATTCTGTAAAATGAAATTCCAGGACTTTCAAGGACTTTTCAAGCACTACTTTTTGGGATTTCAAGGACTTCAATAACCAATCCCTGAATTGTCACTGCATTTGTAATTTTTAAATGTTTTTTAAAACAAAATAAGAATAAATAATGTAAATACAAGTAGGACAAATAAATACAAAAATAGAACAAAGAAAAGCTGCAAATTAAATAAACAGTGTTTTTATAGTAGATCGGTATACATTGGAATAAAGTAATCAAATGTGAAAAAATTGCAAATTCATTACTGTATAAATTAAATATAGATGGATATTTTTGTAAAGTTTAAAAGGGCAGACTATTTAGTGTAAAGCAGTGAGTAATTTATTTGTCCTTTGATTAATATGAAAACACAGCAGCAGTTTTATTAAACTCCTGCCCCTTTAAAGTCCCCGTGAACCGGAAGTTGCAAACGATTTTTCTCCAGTGCTGTGACGTATTTCCAAGTGAAACGGAATATTGAACAGAGGGCAGGGTTTGACTCTAGCGCTCCTCCTCTCCATCTCTCGCTCATAGCAAACTAACGCTTTGAGGGGAGTGGTTAAGCGTTTCCCCACCCAAACTGTGAAACCTACGTCATCAGAAAAAGAAACCGTTCCAGACCGGAAGTAACTTTTCAGATTTTGATTAAAGATTACTAAGGTAAAACATTTTTTAAATATATATTCACTTGCACGGATTAATTGTTCACCACAAGACTAGTAATATGCGCTAACCAAGTAAATAGGTTCAATTTTGATTTCACGGGGACTTTAAGTCCGAACGCATGGACCCCATTTGAACATGGCTAACTTACATTCACTTGAGATATAACCGACTTTGTTAACTAATAAACTTTGTTTACTCTAAACGACTTTATTTTTACATAATTTTGTGTAAATTTGTCCATACAAGCGCAAGACGTGAAAGTCATTTAATTCAGTATTCTTGCATGTTTGCGTTTATTGAACTTCTTGACCTGCAAACGCCCAGTAATAATGTACGTAGACTCACGGCGTTCTGGACGGCTGTAAATTTCTACTCACTGTGTTTCGGACAGGTAGAAAGAGTCATTTCTAATATATAACGCATACATCTCAACAACTATAAGCTGGGTTGGTCGGAAGCGAAAGAGGACGAGGCACAGATGACGTGGATATATATATCCCAGACAGCAAACTGACATTGAATCAACGTGGAAACGGCATCGCTCATGACATTGAAACAACGTTGATTTTGCTCATCGAATTAACGTTGAACCAACGTTAGACGCGGCATTCTTCAAAGCTAAATGAAAATCGAAAATTGGTTTGCTTTCATAACGTTGAAACAACGTTGATTTCAAGTTGATTTTCCGCTAGTTTTGAAAGAATGATGCGTCTGACGTTGGTTCAACGTTAATTCGATGAGCAAAACAATGTCAGATCAACGTTGTTTCGATGTCATGTTTCCACGTTGATTCAATGTCAGTTTGCTATCTGGGTATAGATGCAATGACCGTTAAGTGCTTATTTAAAGAATTTGCAGAAAACGGTCTAGTGTCCGGAATACTGTGATGTCCAGAATACAGCGAGTCTACGTTAGAGAACTACAAACTTTCCACTGATGTCTGTTTAAAGTGATGTGCTCGACCAGCTCGTGCGTTTCTAGTGCTCGCGCACCACACTTTCCACTAATAAGACGCATTTACTTCATAGACAGCCTTCTTTTTTTATCCCCATTCTGAGTGTTTCTTTGTCTGGACTCACACACACTGTAGTAGGCTATACACGCTTCAAAATGAAGGCCGATTTTTTTTATTTTTAAATCGAAGTCATTTAAAAAATAAATCGTGAACAGGGTGAATCGAGATCGCGATTTTATAACGATTTATCGTGCAGGCCTACTTTTGTCCTTATTTCTTCACTTCCAAGAAATAAACCCGTGAGCTTGTATTTAGGAGAAAACACCAGATGACCATCCTGATCGCGTGAGCAAAGTGCACACTTTTCTTTAATTCACCCAGCACTGATGCCTATTCTTAAAGTCTTGTGCTGTTTTATAAACGCAAACAGCCATGCGATTTTAGTTCGTTGGCAAAATAACACGCTAGAGACCTATGTTAGGTTATATATTTTACATCTCATATGTGTTGGGAAAAGGGAGAAGAGACTTCGGCAAAAAGCGAATTCGAACTCGGGTCCGAGCGCATCTAAAGCTGATTTGCGCGATTAGCGCATTACGACCTACGCCACTTTAGATGTAACGTGATCGGCGTCTTTTTTCATAAAAGACAGGCACATTGCACAATACTGAATGCTCAGGTATATAGTATAGTTAACAAACTGTAAATCACTACTAATAAATGGTAGAGCAAACCGAATGCATGTAGAGGTTTAATAATTAGGGAAAGTTGTCAGAGTGAAAGTGTGATGAGATGGGAGATGAGTTTTTATATTTTGTGTAGAATGTATTTTAGATCTATTGCTCAAATTAATAATTGCATGTTTTTGCTCTGATTTTTTATTTATTTTTATAATTGAAGGATGACAAGGCGGAATGAAAACAAGCTGAAATTAAATAGGAGTAACTAGACTATTTTTAAAATGTATGGAGTAGAAAGAACAGATAATCGAGTAGAAATGTAAGGAGTCGGCTGAAAAAGAATTACTCCAGTAAAGTATAGATACCCAAAATGTCTACTTAAGTAAGTTAACAAATAGGGATGTCAACGATTAATCGATTATTATCGATTAATTTTCGATAAAACATTAATCGATCAAACTTATCTATCATCGATTAACCAGGTCTATGCGTGTGCCTGCTGCTCAACCGCGAAACATGTAAGCGAGCGCGCCGGAGTTATGTTTGGGACTTCATCATGACTACGTTTGCGTGTGTATTCGCAGCCTTTTGTTTTATGCAAATGTAAGTTGTAATAGTTTATTTTGTGTAACGTTATGCCTTACTATATCTGATTTATCTCATATTGTCACAGTGTCTGGTTGTGTTCCCTTGTTTGTCACTAGAGGTCTTCGTGTTTAAGGTGTCCTTCACTATTGACTTCATTTCCCAGCATTCTGTCTGTCACTGTCACTCATCAGTTCATTGCACTCAGCTGTTTCCCGTCATCATTGTTCCCAGCTGTTCATTGTTAGTCTTGTTAGATCTGTGTATTTATTCCCTGTCTGTGTTAGTATGTGTACGGATTCGTTGTTAGATGGCACCACTTCTTTGGTCTGTTTCCTAGTTGGTTTGTGTTTAGTTTTCATGTTTGGTTTGATTATTTGGATTTTGACTGGACTATGATTTTGGATTGCCCTTTATAATAAACATCTGCAAATTGGATCTTCTGTCCCCTGTGTGTCGTGACACATATTGAATGAATTTTGTGAAGAATTGAAGCGTGATCTTTGGCTCAAACGGCAATGCACGACTAATAATTACTATTGGGAGTGTCATATTACATAACATTATAAAGACAACAATATTGTAATAAAATGTGGTGAATAATTTGGGTTTAGTTGCCCTGTCTCGTTGTTCCAGAAAGAGCGCGTGCACAACATTCAGTCATTCTGAATGTCACATAACGTGGTTCAAGTTCACTTGTGAATTCACGTCATTTTTTGAAGATATTATTTGTAAAAATATGTTCATTTGGTATATATCTGACTAATCTCATATCGGTTGTGTTTCTTTGATTTAAATAACGAAAGTGCTCATCGGTTATTCATTCAGCCCGCGCTGCTCAAGCAGAAATGCACTACTAATAATAACAATGATTAATTTGTGACTGTCATCTTAGATAACATCAGAACACTATTTTATTAAATGGTTGTGAATTCATTGTGTTTGGTTGCTGTTTTCAGTGCGCGTCCACAACACATTCTGACAAGCACGCATCTGAGGCGGCGTTGGTGACACGTTCTATGAGTCATTATATTTGATTATTAAATAATTAAATTATTTAATTATCTATAATATTGAATCATTTTACAATCCTACTAGCCGTTTATTTAGATTAAAAACCATTCTCTATAATTTGGTGAGGAACATAGCGTTTTGAGCAGTAGCAGAGACCCTGTCCAGCTTTTGGCCGTACGCCACCCACTGCAGCAGACGCATAATTGATTGTTAATTTAAATGACGATCAATCATGGGAATTTGTGAAAATGGACATCCCTTCAGTTTTATATTTGACATTTCCAGGTCTGGTAATCTTACTGTGACCTTTCTCACATCAAGGGGGATTATAAGAGCTGCTGCTAATGTTTACATTTTTTTATACAAGTAGTTTACCAGACAGATTATTATATATAGACTTAATATATTAAGGCTAAGCCTACCCATATGGATTTTTATTAACATATATTTTATCTTGCTAAATGTTTGCAAGAGGTGAGCCAGTGCACGAATATTTTTTTATGTATTTAAATTTTCTATGCATAATTTATTTTGTTAAACTACATAAATGCCATTCTGTACCATATCCCAACTGTTACAATAAAACATCATTTGAGCAATATAACATGCATTTTTATTCAGTATATAAGCAATTGTTACGTTCCAATATGTTACGGTCGGACGGACACCACCCTGAACATAGAGGAGAGACGCACACCGGCCAGCTCGTGTCAAAAATAGGGGTATGTTTATTTAGTAGGTCGGTCAACAAGTACCGGATAGCTTCACGAAACACAGACAGATTAGTTACAAAGGCGGAGCGCTTCTGATTCCCGGGGTGGACTGCAAAAGCTCCTACGACAGACAGCACGGCAGTGCATCGACTCAGGCTCTCGTTCTCAGGCTCTGTGTGCCCTCAGGTGTGGGTCCGGAAAGCGATTGTAGCTCGAGTATGCGGCTGCTGCTCAGGTGTAGCTCATCTATAATTAAGAGCAAGAGAAACTCAGATGTGTAGAAACACACAGCGGGCTGGGGAACGTAACAGCAATATTTAGCTTTTTATGTTAAGACACTATTGATACAGTGAGAAATGTACATTCTCAGGAAAATAGCCGCTTATCAGTTAATCGTTAATCGATCGATAAGGTTAATGAATTAATCGATAATTTGCATCCCTAGTAACAATGTTTTTGTACTTCGTTACTTGACACCTCTGGTTAAAACTAATCAATGACAGTTCCTAATTGATTATGTTTTTACTAGTAATATTCTTTAATTAGTTTAGATGTGAACCTTTCCTCTCCTCCTTCTTCTAGACGTATCCAAGTCCGGGCGTGAGGTGCCAGTGCAGCGAATGGGCAACAGTTTCCCAAAGACCCTCCAGCAGAAGCGACTGGTTCAAATCTCATCCCTGGTTAGATTACTCGCACTCGAAAGATGCCGTTACTGTTTTGCTTGTGGCCATTTTCCCTCCCCGATGCTCCAAGGACAGTTTTCACCTCATTCGAGGGTTATCGTAACTGGAAAAAGCCTACAATGAAAGACAGTGGTTTCTGTTCTCAGGCCAGATCTGAAGGCCATGTAAAGGCAATGTTCGTATGGACAGAAAACAAGAAAACTATGGATAAAAATACTTCAATGTTTGGACTAATGGATGAGCAAAAGAAGAAGCAGGTGGCTGAAAATCAATACTATATTAAAATGTTTTCCACAACAGTGTGTTTCATGGAAGCTTTCTAGAGTTTGAAGGGGCAGAACACCAGGATGCTGCCGCCTGAAGTGACGAGATTATCTTCTTCCTTGAGTACCATGGGCTGGAGCACAAGAAAAACCTTGTAGGCCAGGGCTACGATGGCGTAGCAGTGATGTGCGGGGACATGCAGGTGTTCAAGCTGAAATTAAAGAAGAAGCCAAACATGCCACAGTAGTGCACACTGCTTGAACTTAGTTATAGTAGACGCTGTAAAAAGTATGGCAGATGCAGGAAACTTCTGCTCATTATTGGAACGACTGCATGTATTCTGGGTGTCTGGGTCTTATGGACATAACAAATGGCTGGAAGTGCAGCGGGAGATGTTTGATGGTGCACAAGGGAACTCCAGCAGCAAGTGACACACGTTGGGCCTGTAGGCACATAGCATGTTGCAATGTTATGGACAGGTTTCCTGCAATAGTACAGATGCTTGAAGAGATCGCACCTGAGAACCATACACAAAGAGCTGTCGAAGCAAGAGGGATATTGGCTCAAATTGATCTGAATTTTGCTGGATCTCTTGTTCTGTTCAGAAAAGGTCCTGAGTGAGTCCTGAGGAGGAGACGATGCTTGAACCCATTTGGGAGGCTATCAAAGATCGCAGTCTTGGTTTTAGTGCTTCTGCATCCTAATGCTGATGCTGAGAGGGTATATTCGATGGTTGGTTTGAACAAAACCTCAACAACAAAACAGCTTGTCTCAATCATGACCCTGAATTTGCTGGACTTGAGCCGAACTGTTTCAAATGGGAGCCAACGCCAGATAAAGAAGTCAAAAAAAGTCAAACACTTACAATAAATAGTCTCTCTATCTCTCTTTCTCTCTCACACACACACATGAATTGTCAGTGCCATGATTGTGTCAAAGCTTTTCTTCTGCAAGTCAATTATTAATAACAACAAAAACACTAATAATAATATTATTAATGAAACACCCCCATTCCTGTGACCCGTCACTCTTCTCCGTCTTCAAAACTTGAGAGCTGTTACTAGGCAACAGATAAGCACCACACACACACACACACACACACACACAGACCCAACACCTACAAACACACAAGATACACAAAATGAACACACGGATCCATGAACCGTGACAATTTTAGCATAGAGAAAATACGTATGGGGTTCCCATCGCAGCTCGAAGTTCCCTTGAAAGGGAACGTCTCAGGTTAGGTATGTAACCCTGGTTCGAGAGGGAACGAGAGCTGCGTTCGCCTGCCATACTTCCTGCATGCCCTGATCGACTTGCTTCAGGCCTTTCACAGAAGCTGTCGCGGTCTGATCTCAAGGGTGCTTTATAGTTTCCTGGTCAATGACGTCACCTGACGTCCTACTCTCTCATTGGACTGATTGTACAGACGCTTCACGACGCAATCACGCAGAGCGTTCCCATCGCGTTTGACAACGCAGCTCTCGTTCCATCTCAGGGAACCAGTGTTACATACGTAACCTGAGACGGTTTTACAAGAACAAGCTCCACTCACATGTTATACACATTTTAGTCCAGTTTAGTGAGAGATATTAGATTATATGTTTACTGAGTACATCCTAATAAATGAATAAAGTGTGTGAAAGGTTTGATATTGTGTAGTGTGTGATCCTCCATCAGCAGCTGCAGTTTCTCTCAGCTGTATCAGTGCAGTCACTGTGACGTCTGACTGACAGAGGTTTTTGTACGACTCTTTATCACTGTGTGAACACCCATTTACTGTTTGGATAATGTAAACTCTGACAGTAATAATCTCCTGTATCTTCAGTCTGGACTCCACTGATGCTCAGAGTAAAATCACTGCCAGATCCACTGCCACTGAATCTAGATGGAGTTCCAGTATAAAGGGTTGATGTATAATATATCAGGAGTTTAGGAGCTTCTCCAGGTTTCTGTGAGTACCAGGATAGACAATGATGACCATTATAATAAACATTGCTGCTGGTTTTACAGTTTATTCTGACTTGTTCTCCTGGTTGAACTGCTGATATTGATGGACTCTGAGTTACAGTGATCTGTCCTCTACACTCTGGAAGAAAAAACACACACAAAAATGAAAATTATACATGATGATATACAGTAGATGATAAATAGATATAATTTGGATTTTAAGAGAATTTATAATTATTGTAAAAACTGTATCACACAAACCTTGAATAAACAGTGCAATGGTCCAGATGAAGATGCAGATGTTGTTCATAGTTGTAGTTTAGTCTTGTGTGATGATGAAGAGTGTGTGTGTTCTGCTCTCAGTCATGAAGTGTTAAACTCACAGCACTATAAACACTCTCAGAGCACTGAAGCATGTGCTGACAATGCAAAGAAGTGGGCAGGATTTACAACAGCTTGTGCTGACAACACACTCATATACACTAGAGTTACACAATCATGACTTTATTTAGTGTGTTTATTGTGACTCCTGAGACACTGAGGATGTGCAGATGAACGTCCATCTCTGTGTCCATATTCAGTCATGTGACCATCATCACTGCTACACTTCCACTAGATGAAGCGCCATCACTAAAGTAAGATCATGAATCATGAGTGTGTTCAGAAAGTATCAGGACTGATTGTGAATCTCAATACAGAGACGCAGAAGATGTTGCCGCCGCTCCGTGTCCTGTGTCTTTTATTGACTATATCTCCCCTTACCAGGTATTGAACAAGTAAATTGTCATGGAAATACATGTTGAATGAGTCAAGGCTGTGAAAAATGGCAAATGCCATTCTTTGAAGTGTATTTACTGAGAGGGAGTCGTTCACAGAAGCGATGTCAAGGGGGTCTCCTGATTAGTTCACGGATCGCGTCTTTTGCGCGCTCGAGGTCGTTATTTCAAATAGACGCACGGGAAGCGCACTCATAAACTTTTCAGCACGTGCACCCAAACACTTTTTTTTTTGTTTTTTTGCTGTTTTTTTTTTCTCCGTAAATAAATCTTTTAGTATGTAGTATTCTTACATTCTGCTAAGAACCTATCGTATGCTATGGATATGGTATCCTGTGTTCTTATTGGCCATGTCGCATGTCAGTCATATGATAGCTCTGGAGAGTTCAGTATGCATCCAGCACGACACGAGTGAACACTTTGCCTGTGTGATTTGATTTAATCAATCTTCATAATAAACGAATTCAGCGTGCACCCAGAGCCTCCTTGAGTACTCCTTCATATTACGAACAAAAGCTTTACATGGTGTCAGAGTAAACGGATCGAACAAGGATGGACATCGCTGGAGTTCCAATGCCCACGATGAACTGGGAAGCAACTAACCTGCCTGATGCATGGCGCAAGTTTCAACAGCACGCGGAGCTGATGTTCAGCGGACCACTGAAGGCAAAGGGTGAGAGTGAGAAATGTAGTTACTTTCTCCTGTGGGTCGGTGAAAAGGGCCGTGATATTTTTAATACATGGTCACTGTCTGCAGATGACGCAAAGATTTTAAAGTCATATACGACCGCTTCGCGGCATACGTCGAGCCCAAATCGAACGTGATATTCGCACGTTATAAATTCCATGAAAAAATGCAAGGAAGCCAAGAGCCATTTGAACAGTTTGTGACAGACCTGCGTTTGCTTGTCAAGGACTGTAATTATGCAAACAGTGATGAAATGATCCGCGATCGCATTGTGTTCGGGATACATTCACCGAAAGTGAGAGAGAAACTTTTGAATGTGGGCTCCGAGTTAACGCTCGAAAAGGCGATTGATGTCGCCAGATCTCATGAAGTGGCGCAGGCACAGTTAAAGACGATTTCAAGCAGCATGAGTGCTTCACGTGAACACGAAGTGCACGCAATCTCCCGCCATACATCAAAAGGCGCAGTTCCAAAGCAGCGTAACGATAAACACACAAAGAAATACAGCGAGAGTTTGCAACCTAGAAATACTACCCCAGTGCACCACAAAAGATGCGGCTACTGTGGAAACAAACCTCACACTGATCGATCTCACTGTCCTGCAAAAGGAAAAGTGTGCAAAATATGTGGTAAATTCAATCACTTCGCAAAAGTCTGTCGTTCCAGCTGTGAGAAAACTGTCCATGCAATAAGCACAGAACACTCAGACGAAGTTGATGAGTATGAAGAGCTGTTTATCGACTCAGTGACACAGGGCAGATCGAGTTCAGAGACAGAGCAAGCTTTTGTGTACTTAAAAATAGGTCCAAGACAACTCGAAGTAAAGTTCAAACTAGACACTGGATCATCTGCCAACGTCATTTCCCTGTACGAATATGACAAGCTCAACACTCAGTGCACTCTGCAGCCGACATCTCGCCCCTTGGTTGGCTATGGTGGTGAACGCCTGGCGGTAAAAGGCAAATGTGAACTGAAATGCAAGCACAAAGACATTGAGATGACAATGACTTTTTATGTAGTCGACACAAACGCACCCCCGGTCATAGGTCTAAAAGGATGCATTGACTTTGGGCTCATTAAATTAGTACTATCTGTTACAGAAGCACAGATGGAAGTGCCAATCTTGAAGGAGTTTGCAGATGTTTTCAAAGGGATTGGACTTTTCCCTGGTGAGTGTACCATACACTTAGATCCGCACGCAACTCCAGTAGTCCACCCACCCAGACGTGTTCCTCTCGCACTACGCAGTCGTCTTAAAGAGGAGCTTGAGAGCATGGAAAGACAGGATGTCATCATTAAAGTCGTCGAGCCTACTGAATGGGTTAACTCTATGGTTGGGGCTGAGAAACCCCGCACAGGTCAGCTGAGGGTGTGTCTGGACCCAAGGGACCTTAACAAGGCCATCAAGCGACCTCATTACCCATTACCTACTCTCGAGGATATAACATCCAGGTTAGCTGGTGCCCGATATTTTAGTGTCCTGGATGCTAGATCGGGTTATTGGGCCATAAAGCTCACTGAAGAATCTTCAAGGCTGACCACCTTCAACACACCTTTTGGGCGTTACCGTTTCCGACGCCTTCCCTTCGGACTTATTTCAGCCCAAGACGAGTTCCAGCGGAAAATTGATGAAACGTATGAAGGTCTGAATGGGGTCATGGCCATTGTTGACGATATTCTCATCTATGGGAATACGAAAGCTGAACATGATGAACATCTCCATGGTATGCTGCAGCGTTCCAGAGAGAGAGGAGTCAGACTCAATCCAGAAAAGAGTCTCACCTGTGCTACAGAGGTGAGCTATTTTGGTCATCTCCTCACTGCTGAGGGAGTGAAGCCTGACCCTGCCAAAATTGCTGCCGTGAGAGATATGGAGCCACCTAACGACAAAGGAGAACTCGAGACAGTGCTAGGTATGATTAACTACCTCTCCAAATTTGCACGTGGCCTTTCTGAAATCAACGCACCGCTGCGAGAGCTCCTAAAGGAGTCAAGTGAGTTTGTTTGGGATGCCCAGCATGACAAAGCCTTCGAGAAGATAAAAGAGCTCCTCACATGCGCACCAGTCCCAGTCTTGGCCTATTTCGATCCTCTAAAGGAGATAAGGTTACAAGTTGACGCTTCAAAGTACGGGCTCGGGGCAGTTCTGCTACAGGATGGAAGACCTGTCGCGTACGCATCAAAGTCGCTCTCTGAATGCGAAGTCAATTACGCTCAAATTGAGAAAGAGCTCTTTGCCATACTATTTGGCTGCAAGCGCTTCCATCAATACATTTATGGCCGTCAAATCATTGTTGAGAGTGACCACAAACCCCTTGAGTCCATAATGCGGAAACCCCTGGCATCAGTTCCCCCAAGGCTACAGAGGATGATCCTCCAGCTCCAAAAATATAATTTCACCATCGTACATCGACCAGGCAAGGATATCCCTGTTGCAGACACATTATCCAGAAAGTCGCTGTCTGACCAGGACACAAGCCTAAGTGAAGGTATGGATATTCAAGTGCACACAGTTTACAGCAGTCTTCCCGTCAGTGACTCAAAATTGGAGGAAATTAGAAGTCAAAGTGAAAAGGACCCACAGTTCCAGACACTGAAAGGAGTGATTCTAAGAGGATGGCCTGAGGAAAAGAGAAAGTGTCCCGTGAGTGTGTCAGAATTCTGGAATCACCGTGACGAGCTTTCGTGCCTGCATGGTATAATCTTCAAAGGTGAAAAGATTGTCATTCCGACAAGCCTTCGCTCTAACATGCTGTCACGTGTACAAGCCAGTCACTTAGGCATCGAGAAGACCAAGCAGAGGGCCCTTGACGTCATGTTTTGGCCTGGGATGGGAAAGGAAATAGAGAACATAGTTAAGAAATGCTCAATCTGTCTCACGCACCGCCCCTCCAACACCAAAGAGCCCATGATCAGTCACAAAGTCCCTGATAGGCCATGGCAAGTTGTGGCTACCGATTTGTTCACCTGGAACAATGAGGATTTTCTTGTGACTGTAGACTACTACAGCAGATTTTTTGAGCTGGACAAGCTCGGCAGCACAACTTCAACTGCAGTAATAGACAAACTAAAAGCCACTTTTGCCCGTCATGGCATTCCGGAGACTGTCATCTCAGACAACGGCCCCCAGTACAGCTCGGGTGAGTTTGCAACATTTGCAAGAACGTGGGAATTTAAGCATACCACCACAAGCCCGTACTACCCCCAGAGCAATGGGCTAGCAGAGAAATCTGTGCAAACTGCAAAGATGCTGCTAGAAAAGGCTAAAGCTGACAAAAGTGATCCACACCTCAGTCTCCTGGAGTGTCGCAACAGCCCGGTTGATGGTTTCAAGTCCCCAGCCCAGCTGTTGATGAGTCGCCAATTGCGGTCGACCTTACCGAATACCCACCAGCAGCTCATGCCCAAAGTCGTCAGTAGGAAGGATGTCAGAGCAAGGAGGTTGCACAAACAACAGAATCAGAAAAGCTATTACGACAGATCGGCTAGACCCTTATCTCAGCTCAAGGAAGGACAGCCAGTTAGAGTACGGGAGCAAGGATACTGGAAACCAGCCGTTATTGTCAGAACAGCTGACACTGAGAGGTCATACCATGTGCGTACTCCTGATGGACGGGAATATCGACGAAACAGACGCCACCTCCTGGACACAAAGGAACCCCTGGACAGTTCGGACATATTCTCAGGGCATGATGGTGCTGAGCTGTGTGAAACACACATTAACAGTGCACCACACAATGGTAAACACACACCTGACCACACTGGTGATCTGCCCATTCCTTACAGAACCAGATATGGATGCCAGATAAAGCCCAGAGTCATTCTGGATCTGTGATTGTACAAGGGTGTAGGCGGATCGCTGCCCTTAAAAAAAAAAAAAAAAAAATTGTTCACTATGTTCAAACAGTTGTGTTTTCTATATGTGACAATGCATTCATATGTGAACACATTATGCTAACTCTTCAGTAGAATAATCTATTGGTGCTTAGTTCGTGCATTTGACCATTTGAAAGCTGAATGTTCTTTTAAGTTAAGGTGATATGCAATACTTTTCCTTATATTGTTTATTTCAGAAAAAGGGGGATGTAGTATTCTTACATTCTGCTAAGAACCTATCGTATGCTATGGATATGGTATCCTGTGTTCTTATTGGCCATGTCGCATGTCAGTCATATGATAGCTCTGGAGAGTTCAGTATGCATCCAGCACGACACGAGTGAACACTTTGCCTGTGTGATTTGATTTAATCAATCTTCATAATAAACGAATTCAGCGTGCACCCAGAGCCTCCTTGAGTACTCCTTCATATTACGAACAAAAGCTTTACATAGTAGAGCTACAGCAAGCATTTTTCTGTGGTGGAAATACATTAGCTACTAAAACTTCTCTGTCGTTGTGGAGAGCGCAGTGCATGGTTGTATTATAGCAACGACAGCCATGGGCAAATCGGACCGAATTTTACTATTAATAATAAAGATAAGCTACTGTGCATTATAAATGTCAGGATCTTTATTGACTCATTCTTTTTATAGAGAATGATTTAAATGCTGAAATATGAGATTTATCTTTTTATAAAACCTTTTTTGTGTTAAACTTTTTGTTTATTTTACTTTGGTAGGTAACATAAAGACACTCTGTTAAAACAAATCTTTAATGTTATTAACTTGGTGAATTGAATTTAATTGTGTATTAGGCTTTTTTGAACAAGATTCTGTGTTTATGATAATTTTGGTCACTATATTCATGAAATGTAAATAATTTTCATAATGATCAACTAAAATCAACTTTAATTATGTGTTTTTACAGTAGCCTATAATATTAGGGGTGTAAATACTAATCGATTTGGATCGATACATCGATTATACAGCCAACGATTCAATGCATCGACGTGTCCGCAAGAGAATCGATTAATGCGTTTATTTTGACGCCTGTCTATTTTCAGCATCTGCTCCGACACGTGCGTGCAACCTACTGCTAAGCTGCGGGTGGTGCTAACCTCATTATTGTTGTAATTCACACGCGTTATACGCTTCACGTTCACGGGGTTCACACACACATTGTTGAGTCTGACTTTAAAGAACAATGGAACCGTCACAGCGCGCTGAAACTGAGACCCCATTTAGCCTACTCCTGGCATTAAAATGCCATCTGTATCCAGATAAGTTATCCGGATAATAAAAAGTGCATGTTAATGCAAGGTATACGTTGTGATCGGATCTGCCTGACCACATCTGGAGGTAGTCTGGCTCGCATTGTGTTCGGATCTTTATTATGTGTAAACGCAATCTGGTTGTTGAAACCACATATGTATATTTTACTCCTCCCAAAAATGCTAAAAAAAATAAACAAGTGAGAGCATAGGCTATATGACATGTTATAGTCAGATATGATGGCGCTACTGCAACACGCATCACCGCAGATGAGCAGCTGAGCGTCTATTCATCAAGCCAACGGTCAAACATCGCAAATAAAAGTGAAAGTAAGTCACAGACGCTTAACACACAATCATCTTCTAGTAAAGAAACGAAATGATCTCTTACCAGGGCTGTTGCCACTCTCTCTTATTGATGTCTTTGATTTGGAAATTAGCTGATGATCAATAAAATGCAGCCAATTAATTGTCTTTTCTTGTCCATTTAGCAGAGGCCTTCCCCCGCTGAGGTCATGCCTGGGATGCGAAGGAGAGGCTCACATCGGAATTACTCTCTCATTCGTCTGGTGGAAGCACAGTCCAGTCGTAAGCTTTTGTTGCTGCACTGAAGAGAAGCGTGCATGTACCTGAGTTACTTACTTATCTGTTTTGCAGAAGAATTTCTCCGCCAAATCCCCTCTGAGGGGACGTCTGTCCAGCGAAAGGTCCCCCTCGATCACGAGACTCTGTCCCTCTCCAAGAAGGTATATGTATCTGGATATCCACCTGTCTGGTAGAAGATTCCACTCCTGGCCATTAGCTCCCGTACCGGCCACGTCCTGATTGTTCGACGGTTCGAGAGGGTCTGCTTACTTGGATACTCACCTGTCTGCCCAGCGAAAGATCCTCCTCGCTCACGAGACTCTGTCCCGCTCTGCGTCTCAAGAAGGTATACGTATCTGGATATCCACCTGTCTGGTAGAAGATTCCCCTCCTGGCCATCAGTTCCCGTATCGGCCACTCCCGATTGTTCAACGGTTCGAGAGGGTCTGCTTACTTGGATACTCACCTGTCTGCCCAGCGAAAGATCCTCCTCGATCACGAGACTCTGTCCCGCTCCGCGCCTCAAGAAGGTATACGTATCTGGATATTCACCTGTCTGGTAGAAGATTCCCCTCCTGGCAATTAGTTTCCGTACCGGCCACGCCCTGATTGATCGACGGTTCGAGAAGGTTGGCTTACCTGGATATTCACATGGCTGCTCAGCGAAAGATCCTCCTCGATCACGAGACTCTGTCTCGCTCCAAGAAGGTACCTGGATATTTATCTGTCTGTCCAAGGAAAGATTCCCTGAACTTCGAGACCCCGTCCTTTTCTACACCTTGAGAGGTTCTACTTTCCTGGATACTTACCTGTTCGTCGGGCCGGTGGCCGACTTCCTCCTCTCCTAGTCGTTACGTCTGTCACGAGTTGCCTCAAAGAATTCCACGCCTTGACAGGGGTCAGAGGTCTGATTCCCACACCTGTAGAGGGACACAGGAGCCTCATTAGGACTTTTTAATTAACCCTCTAGGTGCCACGGTTGAGTTTACTCGACAAGATGCGTCACTGAATAAAATGGCCGATTTTGTCAAATTGGGTGTCAAATTTCAATCGACATCCCCTCCACTGGATGGCAGACTTGTCATACTTCATCCCTGACTCAAAAAAATGTCATGTTTCTATACAAAATGTTCGAGTTAGAGCGCTTTGAATCAGTGCGATCAAAAGCGGAGCTAGTGTGAGAGTGAGCCATTTCATCAGAGCCTCTCCGTGATCGTGGCAACAGTTTTGTGGTCGAGACTTTGTCTATTATCACTGGGTATGTTAGACGAGGTCAAAGTATTCATAGTAAAGATAGGGGGTAATGTGAAGGCAGGGTGGGGAGTCACAATAGTGTGCATACACGGCGCGTGCGCAGGGGAGATCTGGCCGCGCTCGCGCTTCTCGTATCATCACTTATGATCTGTGCTTTGCCATAACGAGTGATCTTTTGAACTAAACAGGTCTTGTCTACTTGTGTTTGTGTGTCATATGAAAAATATATGCCCCATACATGGAATCAGAGTGCCTACTGTATGTAGTAAATGGAAAATCTCTAAAGCAAAAGGCCAACCACTACATGCATACGGTTTGTTCTACAATTTATTAGTAATGATTTACACAGTTTGTTTACTACTTACTATATACTGTACCTGAGCATTCAGTATTGTGCAATATAGCATACAGAAGGTGATGGACATTTTGGGGGGAAAGTAGTGCTGAAAATTTTATCATTTAAACATGTGACTTTTCATGAAAATTCTATAATCCAAGATTGCTGCCACCATATGACGTCATAATATGCTAATTATATGGGGAAATTTAATCCCTACATAAACTTTGGGTCATCCTTAATATTTCTCTAATTTACAGAAAGTATCTATCTTGTTTCACTTTTAAGATATAGTCTTTTGAAATTAAGATGTCAAAATCAAACATTTTAGGAAAAAACCTCTGGCGCCTAAAGGGTTCATTTTACTCAGTAAAACTTGTTATCTCCTTGTCTGTCTGGTCTTTGGCACGCTCCTCAAGGTGGTCCTGGGTTTTAGGGGTGGGTGCAGTCTGGCTTGACCCCCCTGACCTGTGACACAAAGTTCAAACATTGCTAAACTAGACAAGTAAGGATTTAAAGTTTTTTTTAATATTTTTTTTTATGCTAAGCGCTCACAGAAGAGATGAGTTTTCAGTTGTCTTTTGAATGCTGTAAGGGATTCTGCATTCCGGATGATGATAGGCAGATCATTCCACCAGCATGGAACGGTGAATGAGAATGTTCTGGAAAGTGATTTTGTGGCTCTTTGTGATGGTACCACGAGCCGTCGCTCATTGATCGATCGTAGGTTTCTGGTAGGGATGTAGACTCGTAGGAGCGAGTGAAAGTAAGAGCGATGTCAGCCAGACAGCTTGATATTTGTGCAGCTACTGTGTGATCATCTGGTTGAAATGAGAGGTAGAGCTTGGTGTCATCAGCATAGCAATGGTAAGAGAAACCATGTGCCTGTATGATGGGTCCCAGTGATGTGGTGTAAATGGAGAAGAGGAGGGGTCCAAGAACTGAACCCTGGGGAACACCTGTGGTCAGTTGTTGTGCTTTGGATACCTCGCCTCTCCATGCGACCCTGAAGGACCTACCTGTGAGATAGGACTCAAACCAGTGGAGGGAAGTTCAATATGTTTGATTCTTTATCAATGATGCATGTAATTTCAGGCAATGCTGTCCTTGCCTCATTTGAGCCCACATTTGTCCTGGAACATGAAGCTATGAAGCAGGCGTCCAAGTCAAGTCAAGTCTCCTTTATTTATATAGCGCTTTTTACAGTACAAATTGTTTCAAAACAGCTTTACAGAGATAACAGGAAAGAAAAGTTGTAATAGTATTGTTAAATTCAAAATTAAATGTTAAATGTCCCCAACTAAGCAAGCCAAAAGCCAATGGCGAACAAAGGCGAAAAAGGTGACAGTGGCGAGGAAACAAAACTCCATCAGTGAGAGAATGGAGAAATAAACCTTGGGAGAACCCAGACTCAGTCAGGGGCCAGTCCTCCTCTGGCCAACGAACGATCCAGTTCATCAGGTTAGGGGTCGGAGTCATCACGCCGGTGTGGAGACGAGGTTGTTCAGGTGTCCATGAGGCCTTCACAGTGCTTGTACTGGCTAATAAAGCATGAAATAGCCCACCACACCAACTCTCCTGCCTTTGCTGCAACTAGTTAATCTTTTGACTTTTAGAGATTCTCGGTGTGTGTGAGCTGGACGTGAAGGTAAATAAGATAACTTATGCCTAAAAGAAAATGCCATATATGAATACTTTACTTGGATTATTTTATTTTTTTTAACTGTTTTTTTTTTTCTGTCATTGACTAGCAAGTAAAGGACACACAGTGGCTCTCCCAACATGAAGCAGTAAAAAACCTGCTAAGGAACAAAACTGCTGTACTGGGTGCCTTGGCAGACGAAGTAGAGACCCGCTAATGTCCTACTGCTAAGAGACTTATTCATTCCTTGCCACCTATCGCTTCATTGCCGGCCTTCGTCTGCAAGCTGATGTGTTCCTCACCTGGCACGCCTCTCTAAGCTCTTTCAAAAGGAGGATGTCATGTTCCTGGCAATCAAAGATCGGGGAACTTAAATAACTCAGCCATGTTTTATCTAGTCTATTTATTTGTGTTTATATAGGGTACCACAATTGATCTTTTCACACGAGTCTATATGCTTATTTTCTCCAGGTACCTGTCACCCTGGCCTTAATAAAGGGCACACACGACTCTGGTGGTCGTCAACCCGGCTCACACCTGAGTAAGTTGACCTACAATGTGGAAGGCTCTTCAGGACTGGGTGCATTTCTGCATCTCTGCCGAACAGGAAAGAGGGAGAAGAGGGGTAAAGCAGGAGACAGACAGCAGTACTGCCAAAGATTTCAATCACAGGGATGATTATGTAGCTTTGGTCTGACTTTATTGATCTAAATGAAATATTGTACAGTTTTATTTATACTAATAGTTTACTGACATTTTTCATGTGTTTGATTAGGTCATCGGTTCCCAACAGGGGGGTCGCGGCCCACAAGGGGGCCTCAGCGAGCTCTGTGGGGGGTCACGGCATATTTTGAAGGTTTGAGCAATGAGCATTAAATAAAAGTCCTTAACTTTTATCTGTTCAAAATTTACAAAATCTATATGAGTGAGTTCATCATGAATCCATTTTCCAATCCGTGTTTTTGTCTTATCCTGAACCACTATGGTACACCTATAACAAGTGTTTACATTGGGACTATTTTCCACTGGTTCGGATCGCTGCCGCTGCGGAGTATTACAGTACCTGCGTGACTCGTCATAGACGTACACAGAGAGAAGTAGTGGGGGCGTGTTTTACCTCAGACATAGCAATCGATCTCAGAGTGGCAGTGCTGAAGCTTTGAGGCCACAGTGACACCTTGTGGTGAGACCAAACACTACGCAAGAGTTTTGTGGACGTAACTTTACAGGTCAAGCAGGAAATTAATGATTTCTTATATCACAGTTTATGTGATTTAAAGGGGAACTTGGCAACTCTAGCCATTTGTTGGCTGATCTTCACTTTTGTTGTTGCGTGTTGTCTCTACGAGCTCCCCCTACAGCTGTGGGACGTATATTTCACAACACTGTCGTAAATCCCTCATTTACGGCACCCTCCTCCCCCCTTCTGCCGCTCATGTGCATTTGTTATTATCGGAGCCGGACAACTTTATCATGTGGAGGTATGTCTACTGAGGTGGGTAACACATCACACACAGGATCATGTGGCGTGTGTGTTAATGTCGAATTACAGAAAATGATTGGCCATAAAACATCAGCTGGTCGGGATTTCTGAACTGTCTGGGCACACATGAACACAATCTGCTGATAACAGACACTTTTACAGGGAAGCGCGTCAAATTATCCACTATTAACCACATTTTATGCCAAACATTGGAGATCCGTACACTCCACATTTGTGTCCTTTTAAGTAAAAGATATTAGGTTATCTTACATGTTTACTTACATCATAATAAACAAATGAATAAAGTGTGTGAAAGGTTTGATATTGTGTAGTGTGTGATCCTCCATCAGCAGCTGCAGTTTCTCTCAGCTGTATCAGTGCAGTCACTGTGACGTCTGACTGACAGAGGTTTTTGTACGACTCTTTATCACTGTGTGAACACATACTGACTGTTGATATAGTGTGCACTCTGACAGTAATAATCTCCTGTATCTTCAGTCTGGACTCCACTGATGCTCAGAGTAAAATCACTGCCAGATCCACTGCCACTGAATCTAGATGGAGTTCCAGTATTAAGGGTTGATGTATAATATATCAGGAGTTTAGGAGCTTCTCCAGGTTTCTGTGAGTACCAGGCTGTAGCAAACACATTACTGCTGGTTTTACAGTTTATTCTGACTTGTTCTCCTGGTTGAACTGCTGATATTGATGGACTCTGAGTTACAGTGATCTGTCCTCTACACTCTGGAAGAAAACACAAATAAAAATTTAAATAATATATGATATACAGTATATATATATATATATATATATATATATATATATATATATATATCACATTTTAAGAGAACTAATAATTATTGTAAAAACTGTATAACACAAACCTTGAATAAACAGTGCAATGGTCCAGATGAAGATGCCGATGTTGTTCATAGTTGTAGTTTAGTCTTGTGTGATGATGAAGAGTGTGTGTGTTCTGCTCTCAGTCATGAAGTGTTAAACTCACAGCACTATAAACACTCTCAGAGCACTGAAGCATGTGCTGACAATGCAAAGAAGTGGGCAGGATTTACAACAGCTTGTGCTGACAACACACTCATATACACTAGAGTTACACAATCATGACTTTATTTAGTGTGTTTATTGTGACTCCTGAGACACTGAGGATGTGCAGATGAACGTCCATCTCTGTGTCCATATTCAGTCATGTGACCATCATCACTGCTACACTTCCACTAGATGAAGCGCCATCACTAAAGTAAGATCATGAATCATGAGTGTGTTCAGAAAGTATCAGGACTGATTGTGAATCTCTAATCAGAGTTCATGGTGTCACTCCATCTATCATGAAGCCTCATGTGTGTCTGAAATCATCAGATGGAGAAGAAACAGGCTGTTAAAGATGGACACATATTAGAGCTTGTTCACGTTTCATGAGATTCAGAACCAGTCCAGATACTTTTATAACACACCTTGAATATGAAAACATGCAAAACACAACTTTGAGATCTTCATTGTCACACTTTCTATTGACTTTGGCTCTAATATTCAATAAAGTCATTATTTGAACAGATTCTCACTGAAGATTGAAGTGTGAAGCTGCAGGTTTTTCTGTCAATCATGATGATTGATCTGCATATGAAGAACAGAAGCATCATTATGACAAACTCAAACACAACATCATCCATGATCAAAGAGGTCAAAGGTCACCTCAGAGGTCACAGCTCATCCCATATATTTCTTTAAACAGTGTTATATCAGAAAGCATTTAGTCAAATCTGAATGAGTGAGTGTTGAGAAGAGCTGAGGATCTTCTAATATCAGTGTGTTGAAGTGTTGTTTCTCTCTCTCTGCTGGAGTGTGTGTTCACTCGAGTGGAATAGAGGTTTTTGTACGAGTGTTTCATTAGATTGGATCACTGTGGTACACATTCGGTGGAGGAACTAAACTGGTGATCAGTAAGTCTGTCCATTTAATCACCTAATAAAAAATACAATTTAGATTTCAGAAAGTGTTTTACAGTTGTTAATAATAAATGGTTATTTTGATGATTAGATGTTGTGGTAAAACTTTACTTCAAGCCTTAACGTACGATACATTATAAAGTATTTCATAATGTATGTTATAATGCAGTATATATTTTCTTAAATAATTGCAACCACATTTAAAATGGATTATAATACTTAAAATATCTTGTTTCATCTGAAATTGGTTGTTTGTCATGAGTGAGAAAATGAATAGATAATATTATAATGTGTTAAAGCCTTGGTTACAATTATTGATGAGATCATACATGCATTATAATGTGTAAAAAAATATATAATTAATGCATTAAAAGTACCTTTATAATGCAATATGTATAAATGCTTTAATTAAAGTGTCACTGATATTTTTGTATAATTATTTAATCTAAAACAATGTTATTATTATCAGAATAGCATTATTCCTTTAAAAAAATGTAATACAATTCTAAGCATATCTCTATACTGCGTCTCACTATGAGTTTATTCAGTTTATTACAGGTTTGTTTCTCCTTCATTTATTTCTACACTGAGTTCATATTTAGTTGATCTTTTATTGTAGAAATCATACATGTAAAAAGAGATTTGACATCAGAATGTAAATGTTGCTCCTTTCTGTAGTTCAGTCAATGATACTGAATCTCTTTTGCTCATGTTGTGCTTATAATTCAGTGCTTTATAATACAAACACAGACGTTGTTTTCTAGTTCTTATAAGTTATATACATTTCTTTTTATGTGAGCTTGAGTCAAACTTTTACATTGAGTTTTTTATTGGTTGAATATCTCACTTTCCAATTTTCCAATTAAATTGAATTAAAGCAGTCTGTGTATTCCGATGTTTAGTTTGATTGATGCGGTGTGTGTGTGTGTGTGTCTCCTGCAGCTGGTCCCACAGTGAAGCCCTCAGTGTCTCTGCTGCCGCCCTCTTCTCTGCAGATCTCTGGAGACTCAGCCGCACTGCTCTGCCTGCTCAGCTCTTACTCTCCACAGGGGGCGCTGGTGAGCTGGACACTGGACGGGTCAGAGGTCACCGAGGGGGTTCTGACCAGCGCAGAGAGCCAGCAGGACGGCCACTACAGCCGCAGTAGCGTCCTGACCCTCAGCAAAGCACGCTGGGAAGAGGGAGAGCTGTACGTCTGCAGAGTAACACATGATGGAGCTCCTCATGAGGTCTCGTTCCACAAGAGCTCTGAGTGCTGATGTTTCTCTCCTGAAGATGAGCCGTATCTGAGTGTCCTGTGTCAGGCAGGATTCACATGAGTCTAGTGCTGCAGCTGGAGTGCTTTACAACTCAATACTCAAACAGTGTGTGTGTGTGTGTGTGTGTGTGTGTGTGTGTGTGTTTGCTGCAACATTCAATAAAGCTTCTCAACAAGTTCACTTTGTGTCTGACAACATCATTCAACTAACAGATGAAGATGCAGGAGCTTTTCAGAAGGTTGATGTGGCAGTAAATGTCAAATAAAGCTCTTGGGGTTTGAACATGGTCTCTGGAGACAGAGCTGCTCTATTCTGAGAGATCACAATCACTCCACCCTGACAATGCAAATGGGCTTTCAGTCTCACTCTCTGATTGGTCACATCATCTGGACTGGAACACTTTCACTTCTGCTCCACATTTACATATAAAGAAGGTTGTGATACTTCATATATATAAAGTATAATAAAAATGATTAAGAAACCATGATTACAACTCAAGAATCAGCCGTTGTGACAGTATTTGTGTAATAATGTAAACATTTCTAATAAATATGGAGTTCAGTCATGAAACTCTAGATCAGGTTCTCCAGCTGGACACATTTTGGACGTCTCTCTAATCTGACAAACATTTCAGGTGTTGCAGTCTCTCTATATTCAAGTGTCAGAAGAGAAAATATATGTAGGCTACTAAATATTTATTAGATTAATTATATGAAATAGTCTAAAATGGCTGGATTGTCTGAGAGGAAAAGAAATTATTAAGGCGTATAATTCTTTGACGTGTTGACTCCAAGATGTCTTTGATAACATTATGATAGCGTTGAGGAAGAAGTTTTTTTTTTTGTAAAGGTGTAATTCACTATGAATACCACAATGAAATGTTAATGCAATATCAGTAAATATATTTGTCAAATATACTAAAATTATTTTAAATGACTATGGTATTTTCAAATGTTATTTTTCTTAAGGTGTAAGCCTATGTGTAGCTCATTGTAGCTATGCTTTAAATATTGTAGCCGAAGTCTAGTAAATTTGTGTAGCCTGTAATGTGTAATAAAAAGTCAGCACGAGATTACAGTTGCAAAAACAGAACAGTTTATTGAAAATAAGCAACAATACAAAGAAAGTAACAATAATAATATCAATACAACACAAAAAAAATGAAATTTAAACATAAAGAACAGAAAATTATTGAGAAATAGGCTATTAAAAATACAACAACAAAAAAGGCTGTTTATAGGCTATATGCAATGCAAATATTTTAATTTAATTTTAGTTTTAACATGAACATTATTTGTTTAGGTCGAAATAGAAAGTTTAACATTAACATTTATTGAAATTATTTTTGAACAATTGAAGTTTTCTAATTAAAATTAACATTTCTTTTTTTAATATAGAGTAATTAAGAAGCAGGCTTTGGAATACCTTCTGGCATTAGTGCTGCGACTGCGGGCGGTTGTGGAGAGGATTTCATGGACTTTCAGCGTCCTCAGCGACAATTTCCATTACAACGACATTGTCGTTTTGAATGTTCACTTTTAATAAGAAAGTCCTCCTCCATGTCCTGTCCATCCTCTAAAAGTTTAGAAAAGAGTGATGTGTGCTGTGGCAGTGGCTTTGTACATGGACGTTTTTTGCAGCATGTTGCATTTTTGGCAACGGTGAAATTTGTTTTTGGGGAAAAACTCCGACTGCCAAAATGTGCAATTCCCCCAGTTGCGGGACACAGCGACCTCGGCCGGTTAATGACGCCGGACACAGCTGTTACTGGTTGCTCTTTTTCTTTGTGAGGAATTATGTCACCCAGCCCAGGCCATGATGGGATTTCGGTTTCTTTCGTTGTTGTAATAAACAGTTCTCCATCGAATTCCCTTGTGGTCAACGAGGTGAACTGGTCGCATTTTCCGTAGCAAATCAGTCCAATTTGAGCATCCCAGAGCTGTAGCTTTATCCTGCCGGTGAGGTCCTGTCTGCCTTGAAACTGGACGTTTGTGGTTCCCACGGTCAGGTGCGCGACCCTTGCACTGAGTACACCAACCTGACAAAATAGAAAAAGAAAATGAATTAATTAAAATAGAAGATCAAATACCGCATCTATTAGGTATAATTTAAAATAATATAATTTATTTAAGAACTTACATGTTGCTTTTGGGACATTTTTTATCCTCCTCCACGGTCCGTTTAGATATCTTTGGAGGGTCCCTGTAGGCAAACTGCAGGTCGTTGACCACCGTCAGGTGTGTTCTTCCGCATATTATGTCCAAGCACCTGAACGACCTAAAAGGAAGACATGATGAAATTAGACATAAATATAGACTTCTGTTTGTAGGAAAACAAAACAATTGTCACAGGTCGGGGCGGGCCGACCTGACCTGCAGCCACCCCTCGAGACCCGCACCACCCTTGGGGAGCCTGATGGAGGACGGAGCAAGGAGGACAGACAAGAGGAGAAAAAGTTAAAACCAAGTTTTTATTTATAAAGATAAAATGTCTAAAAGAATGCAGGTTCAGGGCAGCTCTTTTGTCCACTTCTCCGGTAGTCTCTCAGGGGGAATTTAAAGCACTTGTCCATTTCGGTTGCAGGCTGGAGGTTTCACTGCGAAGCAGAGAGGTGAGTTTACAGGCACGTCATCCTCTTCACTGCAGGGCCTACAGACACAGAGCTTACAGCAGAGGAACTTCACTTCAAAGTAGACAGGTGAATATATGGGCACGTAATCCTCTGGCATACATACACACCATCCTCGTCTTAGCACATAATCCTCTTCGTCTTCCTGGACAGACTGAGAACTTACGGCTGGAGGTCTCCACTGCGAAGCAGTTGGGTGTGAGTATACAGGCGCGTCATCCTCTTCACTGCAGGGCCGACAGACACAGAGCTTACAGCGGAGGAACTTCACTGCAAAGCAGACAGGAGAGTATACAGGCACGTCATCATCTAGCATACGAACACACATTCCTCGTCTTGACACATAATCCTCTTCTTCTCCCTGGACAGACAGAGAACTTACGGCTGGAGGTCTCCACTGCAAAGCAGTCGGGTGTGAGTATACAGGCATGTAGTCTTCTTCACTGCAAAGCAGTCGGTTACACATTCACTACGTGTCTCTTCACAGCGTACACTCAATGGTCTGTGGAGTACAACAGTGTTAGCCTCTTCTCATGCAGTCAGAATGTGATAGAAAACTCAGGTAAGACATGGACATCCAGCAGGTTTAGGTTCACTCTTCACACAGCAAGCAGTGCATCACATCACTTCATCTCGGCAATTCAGCATTCAGTGGGAAAATACACAATGTATGGCCGTTGCCCATCTTCTAATCTGGCTTTCACATTAAGGTGTCCCACAGACACAAGAGAGGAAAATTGATTTGGACCACTCACTTCTCTCACAAATGATCTTCAGCCTGCCCCATGTTTACTTCATGTTTACCGTCCTTCGGATGAGACGTTAAACCGAGACGTTAAATCCTGACTCTCTGTGGTCATTACAAATCCCAGGATGTCTTTCGAAAGAGTAGGGGTGTAACCCCGTCATCCTGGCCAAATTTGCCCATTGGCTTCTGTCCATCATGGCCTCCTAATCATCCCCATATATATCAATTGGCTTCATCACTGTCTCCTCTCCACCAGTAAGCTGGTGTGTGGTGGGCGTTCTGGCGCACTATGGCTGCCGTCACATCATCCAGGTGGATGCTGCACACTGGTGGTGATTGAGGAGATTCTCTAAGTAAAGCGCTTTGAGTGCCAAGAAAAGCGCTATATAAATGTAATTAATTATTATTATTATTATTATTTCTCCCAACTCACAGCCCCACGCTCATCTTTCAGCCCCACTTCCTCTTCACCATGGCTCACTCTTCCCACGAGAACACTGTTCCCAAAAGCAACGCCCCGTTTAGTCTCTACTTCCTCCTTTTATATCCCTTTGTGATGTCGTGTCCCAATCGCGAGGCTTGTTTTCCCCCATGCACAGCTGTTCGCGATCTCACTGATTACCCCGTTCGCGGGGATTGTTCGCGCTACCCCGGAACTAACTAAAAGAGAATTTTGTCACGCCGTGACACAATCATAGAAAGTTGATTAAATGCTTACTTGGTTCTTTTGTAATTCAAATCAATTTAACTGCAGATTTGCAGTTTTGCGCTGGGATGAAAAGATCTCTTTTTTCAACACAAAAAACAGCAACTTGGTGGTAGTTGTCGCGATCAATCTGCAGTAGTGCATTGCAATATCTGTTTTTTTTTAAATGCAGATTGTTTAATTATGGACATGGGTTTAATTATTGCGTAAGTATCCGAATGTGACACAAGGTCAATTTTACACACTTTTATAACCTACGCCCATCAGAAGTCAGACAAGGCTAGACAATGACAGATAGATGTCAAGTGTAAAAGGGTTGAATTAAAGGACAAGCAAACTTGCCAAAATGAAAAATTTTACTAGGCAATTCATAGATGCCACCCAACAGAGCGGCACCATATTTACGACCAATCTCGCCCGGTACGGCCGCTCAAACTGCCCATTTGAATGAGATGGAAAGACAGAGATACCTGGAGAGAATTTCAATTTCTCGATCCTTATTTCTTACCCCCAGTTCCCTTTCAAGGGATTTCTCGCTGCGTCAGAATTGACACATTGGGGAACGCTCTTAGTGTAACGCGTCTGAAGCTTGAATGAAACTAGTCCAATTTTGATTGGTGTTGCGTCATGACGTCAACCGTGACGTGGCATGTGACTGTGAGTGGAAGCTATATAAGGAACCCTGGAACAAACAATGTCAGCTTCTGCTCTTCAGCAAGCGTTATATGTGACTTGTGTGTCTTATTTGGTGTTGTATTGTTCGAATGGCCCCCAGAAAAGCAGGAAGCGACACAAAAAAGTAAACTCGATGAGCGCTTCCTGCAAGCCCGACCACAACCTTCACGGAGTCTACCATTTTTCACTGATCTGCACACCGAGGTGTCTAGATCGTGGAATAAGTCCGTCTCTTCCCGTATATCAAGTCCCAATATAAATATATATGCATCCATCATGGGGGGTAAAGAGAAGGGCTATGGGACGATGCTGCGGGTTGAAGAGGCCTTTGCATCCCACCTCTCGCCCAATGTTGCATCGTCCCTAAAGGCTCCGGCGCTTCCCTCCAAGCCTTGTCTTATAACATCAATTTTGGTAGGGAAGGCATATATGGCAGCGGGTCGGGCTGGTGAGTGTCTGCATACGATGGGGCTGTTGCAGGCGTACCAGGCCGACCTCCTAAAAGAGGTAGACAATAGAGGGGAGGTAATGTTCGACGACATTTGAGAGATACATCAAGTGGTCGACCTGTCTCTCCGGGCTACCAAAGAGACGGCCCGCGCCATTGGTCGATCTATGGCAGCACTGGTAGCCACGGAGAGACATCTGTGGCTCAATCTGTCGGGCATCGGGGACAAAGAATCAGAATCAGAATCAGAATCAGAATGGGTTTATTCGCCCTGAATGTTTGTACATACAAGGAATTTACTTTGGCCGGAAGGTGCAAACATATAACATACAGCATATAGCGTACATACTATAATAACACAAAAGTGTGCCCACATGGGGTACCTAATAAAGTAATAGTGCAGATATGATAAAGTGCAAAAATGAGTTCAAATTTGAGGTCAGTGTCACTGAGAGCTCCAGGCCTTGTTAAGGAGGCCAGTAGCAGAAGGGAAAAAACTGTTCTTATGGCGAGAGGTGCTGGTTTTGATGGACCGCAGCCTCCTGCCAGAGGGGAGTAGCTGAAACAGGGAATTACCAGGGTGAGAGGGATCTGCCATAATCCTCTTTGCACGTTTCAGCGCCCTTGAGGAGTACAAGTCCCCGAGGGAAGGCAGACTGCAACCGATCACCTTCTCCGCTGTACGGATGATACGCTGCAGTCTGCTCTTATCTTTGGCCGTGGCAGCAGCATACCAGGTAGTGATGGAGGAGGTGAGAATGGACTCTATGATAGCTGTATAAAATTGCACCATCATTTTCTTCGGGAGCTTGAATTTACTCAGCTGCCGTAGGAAGTACATCCGTTGAAGTGCTTTCTTGGAGAGGGAGCTGATGTTCAGTTCCCACTTTAGGTTCTGGGAGAGGATAGTGCCCAGGAAACAGAAGGACTCCACAGTTTTTACTTGGGAGTCGCGTAGGTTAATAGGGATAGATGGGGCTGTGCCCCTTCTAAAGTCCACAACCATCTCCACTGTCTTTAGAGCATTGAGCTCTAAATTGTTCTGGCTGCACCAGGACACCAAGTTGTCAACTTCCCACCTGTAGTCAGACTCGTCTCCATCAGAGATGAGCCCAATGAGGGTGGTGTCATCGGCAAACTTCAAAATCTTGACGGATGCGTGACTGGAGGTGCAGCTGTTGGTGTAGAGGGAGAAAAGCAGAGGTGAGAGGACGCAGCCCTGAGGGGAGCCGGTGTTGATAAACAGGGGCTCAGAGACTAGTGACCCCAGCCTAACGCACTGCTTCCTGTCAGACAGAAAGTCTGTAATCCACCTACAGGTGGGATATGGTACATTGAGCTTGATGAGCTTGTCCTGTAGCAGGGCAGGGATGATGTTATTAAAGGCGGAACTAAAGTCCACAAACAAAATCCTGGCATAAGATGCCGGAAAATCCAGGTGCTGGAGGGTGAAGTGTAGGGCCATGTTGATTGCGTCGTCTACAGACCTGTTGGCCCTGTAGGCAAACTGCAGGGGATCCAGGAGAGGGTCTGTGATTGATTTGAGGTGGGCCAGCACCAAACGTTCAAAGGACTTCATTACCACCGAGGTCAAGGCGACGGGTCTGTAGTCGTTATGTCCTATAGGCCTTGGCTTTTTGGGCACAGCATTCAAAGATAGAGCATTCCTCCTCGATGCCCTGATATCGGCTTATGGCCTCTTCTGCGACGCAGTCAATACTGTCGTCGAGAGGTTTCAGGATTGGAAACGACAGTCAGCCGCACTAAAACACCTAATCCTCCGCCGTCGTTCCCGGTCTCATGGGTCTGCTGCCAGGGGGCAGTCCCATGAGGCCGCCGCCAACTCCTCACACCTGCAGCAGCAGAAGGAGAGTGTTGCTTCTCGCGCCCCCGAAAAAGACCTGGGTCCAGGGGCACCATTCTCAGGCGAGGCCTTCCAAGCCGAAGTCAAATCTGAGGACAGTCATTCAGGCAAGGAAGAGGTCCTGACGTGATGCGCAGGCCTCTGAGGGTGATCCCCTCCGTGATCGAGCATCAACAGCTCACTCCTTCACGGAGCCCTCATGAAATCGATGTGTGCTCCCCGCCGCCAAGTGCGCTTCAGGGCACATCGGTTTTCAGCGAACGCAACTTGCAGTGTCCGCCCGGAAATACTGCGGCACCGTCAGTGGCGTTCTCTCTCACGAGGTCTGTAGAAATTTCAAATTGGTTAGCTCCTGCCACTACAATGCTTCAGGTCACCAATATTTGAAATATGATACCTGAAGTCATTCTCGAGAGACATGTCAAATCGGTTAGCTCCTGCCACTACAATGCTTCAGGTCACCAATATTTGAAATATGATACCAGAAGTCATTCTCGAGAGACTGATTCCCCTATCAGATTATTTAGACACCTGGAAATGTCTTCAAGATATATCTCAGTGGGTCCTGCGTACAGTGGAAAAGGGTTACAGAATTCAATTCGAATACTGCCCACCTCGGTTCAACGGGGTGGTTCATACACTGGTCGTCCAGAGCAGGGTCAGGTTTTGGAACAAGAAGTTCAGTCCTTACTGGTAAAGGAGGCCATAGAATGGGTTCCTCCCCAGGACAGGGAGGCCGGGTTCTACAGCCGGTACTTCATAGTTCCCAAGAAGGATGGAGGGCTAAGGCCTATCATGGATCTCAGGGTATTAAATCGATCTCTGAGGAGATACAGGTTCAAAATTTTAACCATACCTATGATTGTGAACCAAATCAGGTCCGAGGACTGGTTTGTCACAATAGATCTGAAAGATGCTTACTTCCATATTTCCATCCTTCCACAACACAGGAATTTCCTAAGGTTCGCCTTCGGGAGTCAGGCTGACCAATACAGGGTTTTTCCATTCGGCCTAGCAGTGTCAACTCGCACATTCACAAAATGTATGGATGCTGCTCTTGCTCCTCTGAGACTTCAAGGCATTCGCATCCTCAATTACATCGACGACTGGCTCATTTTGGCTCAGTCAGTAGAAATGGCAGTTCAACATCGAGATATTGTTCTGAATCAACTAAGGTTAAGACTCAATGTCAAAAAAAGTTCACTAATTCCTCAACAAATAACTGCGTTTCTGGGGGTAGTGTGGGATTCAGTCAAGATGTGGGCACAGTTGTCTCCTGCTCGTGTTCTATCCATTTTGACTACAGTAAGGAGTCTCAGGCTAGGCCAGGCCATCACTGTCAAACATTTCCAGAGGGTTTTGGGCCTCATGGCGGCGGCATGGAAACGTGATTCCTTTTGGCCTGCTGCACAAGAGGGCTCTGCAGTGGTGGCTCAGGACCAGGGGGTTTTCCACAAGGGGCAACCCCTTTCGCACTATCAAAGTAACGTGCAGATGCCTTCGTTCTTTGCAAATACCGATCAGGAGGGACCTTCTTTCTCAGGCCGAGGGCACGATATTTCACCCTCGGCCCGAACTATGGAAACTGTGGGTTTGGCCACTGAGGGGGACCAATTCTTAAATGCCAGTCACTCAACTGAGGTTGTTGAGACCATCCTAAACTCTAGAGCCCCCTCAACGAGGAAACTTTATGCCTTAAAAGGGAATGTCTTTAAGTTATGGTGCAGAGAACGCCAGGTGGACCCAGTTAACTCCCCAGTGGCTTCAGTGCTGGAGTTCCTCCAGTGTCGATTCTCTGACGGGCTCTCCCTGTCTACGCTTAAGGTCTATGTGGCAACCATAGCTGCCTTCCACACGCCTTTAGGGGTAGATACTTTGGGGAGACACCCACTTATTATACGTTTCCTTCTTGGAGTTAGGAGGATGTGGCCTGTCATCCAGTCCATAGTCCCCATGTGGGATTTGGCTGAGGTTCTCGAGGGGTTATCCCTGGCACTCTTCGAACCTTTGGATGAAGTTTCGGAGAAAGGCATGTCTTTTAAAGTAGCATTTCTGCTAGACATCACGTCCCTAAAGAGAGTTGGGGACCTGCAGGCGTTATCTGTTGCTCCTTCTTGCCTAGAATTCGCTCCTGGTAAAGTAAAGGCTATTCTCCATCCTAGACCTGGATATGTGCCTAAAGTTCCATCAAATGTGGCACGGTCTATTATTCTTCAGGCCTTTCATCCTCCACCGCATGTGTCGGATGAGCAAGCTAAGCTAAATTTACTATGCCCGGTACGAGCCCTGGAAATTTATATGTGTAGAACTTCACGCTGGAGGAAGTCGGACCAGCTACTGTGCTTTGGGTCTCCAAAAAGAGGTTTGCCTGTTTCAAAACAAACTATAAGCAGATGGATAGTGGATACAATCTCCTTAGCTTGGTCCAATACTACTGAATCAGGTTGTTTGGGAAATACTGAGATGCAGTTGTTAACATGTCTTTGTTTTTTTAGCTGTTTTGCCTCATTTTAACATAGTATGTTTTAATTTGAATAGAGTCTGTTGTCTGATGAATGACCTTAACCAACCGTAGATCATGTGGAACAAAACCTATTGTTGAAATCAGACAATATCCAAGTCTTGCTGTTTTTTTCTGGAATGGTGAGTTCGATCTTTTGTACAGGGAATATAATGTTTTCTAATTTTGAAAATAGGGGTTTGATAGTGTATACATGTGTGTTTTAGATTGAAACAGTTTTTCTTTTGTAAACTTGTCTTTAAAAGCATAGGCACAGCTTCATTTCCTGAGTAAAAGTACAGATACCCCTTGCTAAATTTTACTCAAGTGTAAGTGTCACCGGTGCAGGACGGGGCGGACTCGGATGACCGGTTGCCCCTCTGACCAGACACCACCGTGAGGAGCCGACACCACAGGTGCGCGACAGAAAGACGACAGTTGATGTACTTCAGCGTCTTCTCTAGGTCTTCTTCAGTTATAGCTAGTTTCCACCAATGATACGGCTTCCTTCGGGACTCAGACGGTAAGTAGAGAGGTAAATATTCTTCTCAATACAGGTTACTTTCTCAATGGTCAGTAATGGAGCAGTGATATAAAAGCTTACTTCACCAGCGATGCTGCATACTTCCAGACTCAGATGGCGAGAAGGAGGGTAAGGATTCTTCTCAGTACAGGATACTTTAGTCAGTGCACAGTAGTGAGACAGTGATTTAAAAGCTTACTTCACCAGTGATGCTGCATATTTCCAGACTCAGACGGCGAGTAGGAGGGTAAGGATTCTTCTCAGTACAGGATAATTTTGTCGGTGCACAGTAGCGAGACAGTCCCGGAACTCCTCGACAGCCTCTCCGGCCAGTTCTCCCAGTGTTTTTGCCAATGCTCGAACTTCAGTTTCCCCATATAGGATACGGGCGCTATGTTGCTGTGGCCAAAAGCGTTTATCCAGCGGTTTCAGCATCTGGACAAGGTCCGGTTCGGGCAGTCTCTTCTCTTCTCGGGCAGTCTCTTCAACAGTCTCTTTGCTGTTGATAATAGACCGATTGAACTGAAGACGGTTTATCTTCTGCCAGCTCTCTGAAAGCTCAACATCTTTGAACAGGCCAGTCGATATGTGTTGTTCTGCTTTTTGTGTGGATTTTCCTCCACTTGCTTTCATGGCTGTCAAGACGTCAATGGTCTGCTGAATGTGGCAACTTGCATCAACTAAAGATGTTTGTTTGCGTTGCAGTTTTAGCAACAGATTTTGTAGTTCTCGCAGGACATCCTTCATACATGCCAAATCAGCCAAAAAACCTGTGCTTGTAAGGAGTTTGTGCAGGCCCCTGAATTTCTGCCTCTCTGTGTCGCAGCGAGATGTGTCTTCCATGGCTGTTCTGAATTGGTGCGCCAGTGCAGGATAATCGTTCCATACTGCCTTGACAGTGCGAACACTACTAGCCACCCAACGAATTGTAAAGATTTGACCTATTTTTAGGATTTGCATGTTCAAACTTGTAGCTGCCTCCTGGAACAAACAGGCATTTTTTGATGACTGGTTATAGAGGGCGTAAAGTTTTGAGATAAAAAACTCAAATTGGTTACATCCAGCTACTTCCTTAAGTGAGTCTTTGACAGCTAACTCAAGTCAGTGAGCTAGACCAGTGTTTCCCAACCCTGTTCCTGGCGGCACACCAACACTGCGTGTATTCTTTGTCTCCCTTATCAAACACATCTGACTCAACCCATCAGCCCATAATCAGGTGGGTTAATGAGCTGATGGGTTGAATCGGGTGTGTTTGATTAGGGAGACAAAGAAAACACGCAGTGTTGGTGTGCCGCCAGGAACAGGGTTGGGAAACACTGAGCTAGACAGTGTATTGACTGAACTTTGGGGAAATCTTGTTTGAGTTTAGTGAAGAGTCCACCGACTCTGCCCGTCAGGACCGCTACTCCATCCGTTGCAATGCAGATGAGATTTTTTCCCAGAAACTCATCATCCAGTCCCGCTTGTCTCAAGCTTTTCCTCAAAATTTTGTACATCAATTCGGCATCCGTGCCTTCTGAAAGCTCAACGATATCTAAATAAACATTATCCACTTCCCCCATTTCTATCATGTCACACCGCACATAAATGATCATATAAGCCAGGCCATGAACTGTGCTCTCATCTATCGTGATACTGATTCGTGACCCCAGTTCTTTTATTTTTTTGGAACAAATTTAGCTCTCATTTCAATGGTGATATGTTTATTTATAAGATTGTTTCAGCACAAGCATGGTCTGATTTGTGCCCACGTTTGTACCATTAAGTTTTTGAAGAGACATAACAGCAGGGAGCTTTCTGTTGGCCATTTTTTCCTTGGCCACTATATAAGCAGATCTGAAAGACGTAGCTGTTTCTTGCATTAAATTAGCATTTACTTCAAGCACCTTGTTTGGGAGCACATCCTTTTCCTTCATCTCCGAAATCTCAACCGCTCTTTTGTGTGCCAAACTGTCCCGATGCTTGTAAATCTTTTTCCGTAGGTTATTCTATGACTCGCTGCAGACCTCTCCATTCATCCATTCCTCTGACATATGTACTCTCGTTGCTCTTTCGGCGAGCAACAGGCTTTTTGCCTCCATGCATACTGTACATCCTAACTTCTGATTTTTAGAGTAGAGCCATTCCTGATTCTCCACTCACCCCATTGCTTTGTTGTCCAGTTTAAAGGCGTTGCATGATCACCTGGTCTGCTGCAAGTCGCAGCGGTGGTTTCTGGCGCAAAAGTCTCGCTATCCTCAGTGCTGGTGCTATCACTAGCAGCAACTTTTCGCCGCGGCGGTAACACCGGCAAGGTTTGGCTGCTTTCTTTGTGACATATTAGTATCCACAGAGTGTTCCAAAAAAAAAAAAAAAAACCTAATAATGAATTTTGTTTTGAACTTGAAGCTAAACTAACAAATACCAACTCAGTGAGAAGTTCACGCATGGATGGTCACACCAGGAGACACAGCATTGCATATATTAGCGGAGACAGATGTTCGGAAATAGTAATGTAATGAGCGAATAAACAGACACATTTTTAATATCATCATTTATTTCAGGAACTGAAAAAATGGACAGTGTTTTAGAGCTCCCCCTAAATGTCTCAATGTAGGCTTTCAGTGGAGGGGAGCCGAGCTCCCCTTAGCTCCCCCGTAATTCGAACACTGTTAACAAGACACCCAAAGTACTTATTTAATCCCATTCAAAATACTTGTTTATCAATCTTTTTTTTATTTAATAGAGACATGTGTTTTTATATATTTTTTTTAAATAAAAATGACATCACATTACCCATATAGAGATCGCACAGATTTTCAAACAAACTTTTTTTCAAACGAGCCTGTGTGGATGGGTTTACATTGGAGTTAGTGGAAAGCTCTGTGCGTCTCATATTGATGCTAAAGGTTGCCATGTGCATTGGTAGTAGACGCCAAAGGACGCGACCAAAGCGCAAGTATATTACGCACTGAGAATGAGAACGGGTTGGTTAATCAGGTCAATCCAAATAATCGTCATCCATGCAACACTCAAATAATCAGAACCGTAGTCATCCATGCCAGTGTCGAAAACCATTTAATCAGTCAGAGAACAAATAAACAAAACAAGCAAGAACAAAAACGAGAACAGACTTAAAACTAGACCTAGACGAGTGGGTAACACTTTAATTTACGACCTGCAAACAACTTCATAATTACACAGAAATTACGGTGTACATTTCTGTAATTATAGCGTACTTCCGTGTAGGTATAAGGAAACAATATGTTAATTTTGGGGTAATAAAGGGGTAACAAGCAGATATACAAGCAAATTATTTATAATGTAATTATTTTAAAACTAACAGGTCCCTATTCTGCTAATATATAGTCCAGGCATAAATTGTACGTCTGTTGTATATAAAAGTTATCATCACATTTATGGCAAAATATGTTCTTGTGCAATTTTACAGGGTAATTCTGCTATGGGTTACATTATAAATAATTTTCCTGTATATCTGCTTGTTACCCCTTTATTACCCAAAACTTAACATATTATTACAGAAACGTACACCGTAATTTTGGTCTACTTACAAAGTTGTTTGCGGGTCGTAAAATAAAGTGTTACAGACAAGTGATATACAATAATGACTTTATTTAATTTATGCGCAGACACTAACAACATAAATGGGAACAGCTGGGTGCAATCACAAGTGATGGGAACAAACAAATATTATGGGAAACATGGTTCCAGGATCAATGGAGACAGGAAGGAAGGGACATCTAGTGGGCACCCAGTGGAAACACAACAGACACTGCTATGATACTATATGAATCATGAAATCTTATAAATACCACAGTAGTCAGTGAATAGGTGTTTACGTGCTTAAAAATAACCCTCAATGGTTTACATAAAATTATTGTAACAGACTGTTTTAAAAGTTTTAAACATCAATAAGAAATGATGTAATGTGAATGATTATATAAAGTGACAAGTGAAAATACAAAAAATGGGATAAACCCTATTTCTCACAAATCCCTTGTCTCAGAAAAGAACAAGGGAGATCATTCCAGTTCAGGAAAGGTCTTGAAGCTCTCCGTTCAACACAGTCCTCGTTTCCTGAATTATTCGGCTCACCTAATTCCCAAAACCTAAATGACATGTATCAGATTTTAGGTTATTCAAAACACCAACACCCATGAATCAATTTGAATCACTATGTAAAATAAGCTAAAAAGAAGTAGTTTTCTGTAAACAGAATTTATTTATAGGATTTTTTTAAAACAAGAATAAAAATACTCAAACACACACACAGTGCTTTTTAGCTCTCACCCTTGTTTCAATGTTGAATTATCCACCCATGTCATTTTGCCCTCCAGTTGAATGTCCGATAAACCGATCCAAGCGCCCTCAGTGACTAATGTAGTTATGAAACTCTGTGTGTGAATAAAAACAAGAATAAATGTGATTCATCTCATTCATTAACAGACACTCACTAAAACTCACCTGCTTCTCTTCAGTGTTGATAATGATCAGATCGCCGCCTCGATTCCTGCAGTACTGCCTGCTTTCATACCAGTTCTTTAACTCAACGGATATGAAAATCGAACCCAACTGATAACTTTTATTATAAGCTTCATTTAGCTCAACCCTCAGAGATGTGACTTTGTTTTCTAATTCCAGTTTCTTCTGACTTAAAGAGCTGAAGTTTTTCTGCAGTTGGTCTTTTTCATTAATTAGATCATTGTAATTGTCCTGTAAGCTCTTGATAGTCTGACTGAACTCTTCAACTGTGTTCATGTAAGTCTTTAACAGGTCTCTCTCTTCTGTGATCATGATGAACTGGAGTACTCCTGTACTGCTGTTGACCAGCTGAAGAGCACAAATTAGCACGAGACCCACTGCCATCAACACTAAACATCTACTTTCTCCTAACAAACAAGACAAACACACACACACACAAACACCAATAATTAATAAACATTCAATCTAAGATATAACACCTAAAATCAACCTTCAGAAGAAACTGAAAGGGCTTTTTAAAGTGTTCTTCTGCATTCTTTTTTAATGAAAATCATTGGAAAAAGTAAAGAGAAAAAAATAACAATGCATTTCACATGTAAACATTGTCGTATTGTTTTTAAAGTACAATGATTGTAATTTTATGCAACATTTTTTGTAACATTTCGTAGTTCTTCGATCAATTCTCATTCTCATTTAGACTTCCATCTCTGCTTCAGAATAAATGTATTACTTACTGCTTTTTTTAGCTTTTCCGTGATCTTTGGGGCGACTTGGAAGTTGTGGTGGGCTAGTTGTCCCCTTACTATCACTTTTTCCAAAGTTTACATAGTAGATGTCTGATTCCATTTCATGCACTTTCTTAAAGATACTGTACAGTATATGTTCACAGATGAGCTGTGGTCTCTAGAATGAGTACTGTTTATTTAAATAGTACTGACCTGCCCATTTTTTGCGGAACCTGTACCATAGGTTTAAAGGTGCCATCTGTCAAAAAAATAATCAAATCATACTCCATTTCCATACCAGATGGGGGCAGTATACCTCCAGAAAGTGAGTTGTGCCGCAAACAACACAAGCACTGTTTTGCTCTCTCCCTCGCGCATATTAATCAAATCAATTGACACTATAGTAAAAGGTTGGAAGACCGCAGTTTCACGAGGAGCATTTTGAGATTTTTAGAGATTAGAGACTCAATGAACAACATCTCAACACCAAATTATAAAGGTCGTCTCATAGACGCAAGGGCGTAGATTACGCGGGGGACGTGTCCCCCCCACATTTTATAAAATGTAAATTTGTCCCCCGCACTTTTTCATAGGGGAAGTGTTCACGACATGTTGAGGTTTTCGCAAGCCAATGTGTATTTATAGATACAGATTTAAAAATTCAAAGAGAAAAGATCGTCTATCTACTGTATCTACACGTGACTTTCACAGTTTCACGTTGCCATGGTAATCAGTGACTCGCGCTCGTGCATGACCACACGCCCGTGCTCGCACCCGCACTGAATCCATCGTCGAAGGTCGAAATGAATTCAAAACGCCAAAAACACTTCACACTTTTTTCGCAAAAAAGTCAAGAACTGTAAGTTGTAATGTGGTATCCGAATTTGGTTGCTCATTGTCATTGATGAATAACTTTGCCTAATTTTTTTGCCATTATCTATTATCTAACTTATTTGCTTGAATCATGCAGCGTTGCACTTGACTTGTAACATGTGTACATGATGTATACCATATAATAAGGTAACACTTTACAATTAGATTAAAAAAAGTTTGTAGACAAACGTTAAGTTTTCTTTAAAAAGCCTAACCAGAAAGTTTGAAGAAGTTTTAAAAGCATGAAGTTTGAATGTTTTCAATATGAGAGACAGTTTTGGTTAAGTAAAACAGATAGATAGATAGATAGATAGATAGATAGATAGATAGATGGGTAGATAGTTAACTAATGAAACCTTATTGTAAAGTGTTACCATTCAATATAAATGCAGTATGCAATTGTAAAAAAAAAGGTATAATGCTTGACATTCTGTCCCCCTCACTTTTGAAATGATTGCTACGCCCCTGCATAGACGCCTGTCTCAAATACAAGCCGAAGCATTTTGACGATATGGGAAAATAAAAGCCCGGGCTATTATTTGAAGTTTTACGGTATTCGTTTTGTTCATATTACATTTTTATTGTTAGTTTGAATTAAATTGACAGACAGCATTCGCTGATGTTGACCAAGCTAGCGCCATTCAGAGCTGCCAACTCTCACGAATTCACTGTGTGGACACCGAGATCGACAGACTAGACAGAGCAGGTTAGTTATGATGTATAAAAAAAATCTCAGCTCTCAGATTCTGTCAATTTTATTACGCAATTCAAACAATAAATACTGTTTTGGCGCTTGTAAATGTTACACGACAGATCCCTAGTGCACGTAAACCGATCATCTCTACAAGCCAATGGTAAAAAAAACACAAACACTGTTGAAAGATACAGTATGCTACAACTTACCAAAATGTATTCCTCATGCATAATCTCAACCAATAACTTTTTGAACTCTTCCCTGAACTGAAATGTAGTAGTGAGCTGTACTTCACAGGTTCAAGTACACCCACAAGCCGTGCGAGTTACTCGTGTATTGCAGTTGACTGGTGGTTATGTTGCCCGCCCGCATACCGGGGCCGGGGCTAGTAATTTAGCATCCTTATTCAGGTTAATATCTCTGCAGCACTATAACTTGTTATTTTTTTAATGACATCATCAACCTTATTCTTTCATATCATTCTTTTGATGTGTGTAGCTAATTTTTTTTTTTGATATTTTAACCTCAATTCTTACACATGGCACCTTTAAGTGAAAGGTCTAAGACCAAAAAACTAAACAAAATGAAACAAAAATGACAACAAAACAACAGTCACGTTAAGGTAGCTTAGCTATAATCAAATAAGAAGGTAGCTTAGCTATAATCAATTAAGATAGTCAGTTAAGCAATATCTAAAGAGGTGTACGTATTTAATTTAAATAAAGTCCATCAAAGTTGTGTAAGTATGTACATTTTTGAGGTAATCAGTCCTTATACTGATTCAGATTCAGATATACATGCCGGGGCGGCAGTGGCTCAGTGGTTCATGTGGGTTGTCTACAAACCGAAAGGTTGGTGGTTCAATCCTCAGTTCCACCTGACCAAGTGTCGAGGTGTCCATGAGCAAGACACCTAACCCCGGCTGTTCCCGACGAGCTGGATGGCGCCTTGCATGGCTGACACCGCCGTCGGTGTATGAATGAGTGTGTGAATGGGTGAATGTGAGGCAAATGTAAAGCGCTTTGGTGGCCATTAGGTCTATGAAAGCGCTATATAAATGCAGTCCATTTACCATTTACCATTACGGAACGAAAATATAGTTCAAATTTATCTTCAGACAATGGTAACCTATGTAGGATTTAAGGGGCGAACGAAACACAAATTAATCGTCCAGATGATTCGTTCAAACGTAATAGTATTGCTGGGTTAAATAAGAAACAAAACCAAAACATTATCGTCACTCATAAGTAAAATTTAAACCACACCAATTTTGTTTTATTTACTTTTTCATTTTCCAACAAGAACAATTAGCTTTATTTACACAACCTACTACTTTCCCAATAGGCTAGATTCAAAAAGGAACCCAAAATAAACATTTAGCATTTTATAAGTTGATTATATAATTATACATATTGTACTTACCCATGGTAGAATCACAATAATCTCCACACAAAAAAGAGATCAGGTCAGCACTGAGTTGTTTCCCCTCTACTCCTCTGGATGGAAACAATCTGTTGCGGGTTTTGTAGTTCTTTTTATATAAACTACATCCTGTTATATCACGCGATCATGAGTAAATTGTCCTCGTGACTTCAGCTGTCAGTCATGCCGCAGCCGTTCCGCAACAAATCCGGATCTGGTAGGTATTGAAGGACGGCGGAGCACGGAACCTACGCGTAGCGGAGCCGATCCGCAGCCGTTCTGCAGTTGGTGGAAATTAGGGGTGAGACAGACCGCCTTCTTCTTAAGGACCTTTGAACAACCCCTGGTTTGAAATCTCTTAAAACCAAAGAGATTGAGACTCCCAAAACAATTCTTGAAGGACTTATCAAACAGTTCAACTGCTTAATTCTGTATTATGTTTACAATCTATATATTTATATATATATGGCGAGGGGGGAGTGGTTTTGCGAAGTCTGTAGCGGGAGAGAAAGGTCGAAGCTGCGCGGTGAGTTAGCTGGTCAAGCGCAGATGATGAACACCTGTGTCTGATTGCAGTAATTGGTGTGGAGAGACCGTATATATGCCGGTGGGAGTGAGGGAGAGGGACTCGGGACTCATACACAACACTCAAACTGACAGCGGAAGGAACGTATAATAGGTATCATGTCTAAGGCCATGTCCACACGGACACGGGTATTTTTATAACCGTGACTTTTTTTTACGTGGTTCGAGTATCAGGACACTGAAACCAAACATTTTTGAAAACCCCTGCCAGGGTGAGTATTTTCTGAAACGCCGGTTGCAATGTTGTTGTGTAAACATCGAAACCGGAGTTTTTGCACCGCTGACGGCTTCTGATTGGCTAACGTGGCTTTGCGGTTAGGTTTATATCGCCGCCTGCTGGTGTTGCATGCTCTTGACAGCTCTTGTTGTCTTGTTGTTGCATTTTCATGTGGACGGAGGGGTTTTTTTAAACGCAGGAGGGGAAAACTCTGGTTATAAAAATACCCGTGTCCGTGTAGACAAGGCCTAAACTGTAATCTGTGTACTCTCTGCCAGAGCTGGAAAGTCAAGAGATCACAGATAACGCATGATTTACAAATAGAAGGGGAAAAAATGGCACCTCTAAAATAAAGTCAGTGTCCAATTGGTCAGAACTCATCCAGGAGGCTGGACAAACATTTGAGTTAAAAATCTTAGGACACGAACAAAACATTAATTTTACAGAAGATACTTCGAGTAGTCATGGAGGAGCTGGGTGGATTTGTAAGTGTGGATTTCCAGCGGGTTCAGACTGCAAGACTGCCGAATGACTAAAGAAATGTTGTCAGCAAGATTGTAGAAAACTGTACATTGCTTGTCTATTACCCACCAACTAGTACTTATACCAACGAAGGAAATACACACAGTTACAATAGCTTTATATGTGGGAGAGTGTTGCTATAGACGGTGACAATATTAAATTGCAATAGGCAGCAATTCAAAGTCAATGTCACCAGCACAGGTCAGGGCGGACACCAGATGACCGGCCACGCCCCTCACCCGTGCACTACCGCGAGGAGCCGACACCGTCTAAATTAAGTCTAAAAAAGCGATCTTCATTCCTGATGTGTCTGCAGTGTCTTCACAGGTAGGAACGTGGTTGTTTGTAGCGTCTATCCTACCCTTATAGAGCAGTGGGTGAATCAAAGTGCCTTGTGTTCTGTTACAACGTGCGGATTGATTTTTCCCTTTGGACTGCCGTGACTGGGATTCCTCGCACCCCAAGTATGCAGGTTATTTGTATACATGCGTCATGCTCTATGATATTTCTTTTAATTACATGTCGTTTCAGACGTGTAGTATATTCTGTTGAGTAGCGGGGAGGATTCCAGTGCTGGGGTTGCCCGACATTCGCTCATTGACGTTCGCTCATGCAGAGCGCAGCTGTTTTGCTGCTGTCTCAACTAAAAACTATTTGCATCATTTTCATTGTTCCACTCTGGCTGCGGCCGAACAAGAAAGTGTTACTGCTTTTGAATGCAGGTTGACTGAAGGAATATTGCCGTCCTACAGTTTTAGAATGTGTGAGTGTATGTGTACGTGCATGTGTTTATGTGTACAAGGAGAGTGGTGGGTTTTTTTTTCTTTTTAAGTGTTTAATATTTAGTTAAAGGGGAGGTTTACTGCTTTTTTTCTTTGCATGATTGTGTTTGTGGGGTGCGGTATAACATGTATTTGTGTTTTTTTTTTTTTTTTAAAAGTCTTATTTTTCATAAATTTCACATTTATTGTAAGCCGCTTTCTCTCCTGTCATTTGAACGACCGGTGGACTTCCTGAGTCTATGAAACCACTCCCGCAGAAACAGACTCTGGGCTCAGATTGGTTAGTTTGGGCCGGTGTGTAATTGGCTAAACTGTAGTTCACGTTGTCCGCAAAATTCACATCCATTACCTTTACGGGCGACGTTGCATGTGTTCATATCAAATGTAAATAATGGTGTCTATACTTCAGTATCAGTTTGAGCCAGAATCAGACCCAGAAAGCGGCGATGAAGAGAGGCAAGCAGAAGCTCACCACACACGGCTCTTACAAAACGTTTCTGAGTGGTAATTTGTAGGGGTGTGACGAGATCTCGTGCCACGAGATCTCGCGAGACTAAAACATGACGAGATTTCCTGTTGAGTGAAAAGCTGTCTCGCGATATTGCCATGACTGAGCGTGGGGGTGAGATTACAATAGAATATTCCACCGCTACACTGTACACTCACGTTCGCTTAAACTATCGTTTTGCTGTTTTTATAATAAATAATAACCATTATAAACTAATGTAAAAGTCTGCTCTGCTCATCCATTACAATTAATGCATGTAATTGCTGCCAGGCGTTAAATGTGGCAGAAATTATTGAGTTTTGTGTGATTTGTTTTTAGTTTCTTTTTAGAATCCAAAAATGGTATGATAGTTAATGGATTGTCCTGTAATTCAAATTGTTTGATTGACATCCATTTTACTTCATCTGCTCTGCAGTGAAACCACATCCACAAGGCATGAAGTTGTGCAGCCAAATAATACAATTTAAAATTTGGGAGATTCAAGCCGCCTTTGGAATAAGGTGCCTGTAAAGTAAGAAGTTTAACTCTGTGTTTTGTTGTGCCACAGGAAGGAAGTAAGTGATTTATCTAATTCTTTGAAAAAATGACATAGGGACCTTCAGTGGTAAACACTGGAATAGGTAAATAAATTTGGGTAGTAGATTCATTTTTATTGTGTTAATCCTGCCAATCAGGGATAAGGGGAGGTCCATCCATCTTAGTAACTCTTTTTTAGATTTATTAAGCAATGAGGAGTAATTTTCTTCATATATTTTGTCACAAGTGCTACAGATATTGATTCCCAAGTATTTGAAGCCCCCAGAGCACCATTTAAATTGAACTGGAAGTTGAGTAATGTGATGATTTGTCATATGGATTGGGAAAGCTTCACTTTTTGAGTAATTAATTTTGTATCCCGATATAGCACGTTGTATAGTTGCACGTTGTATTGCAATTTGTATAGTGTTTTTTAAGATTAGTCAATAATGAGGGAAATGATGTAATAGGTTTAGAAATAAATACTAATAAGTCGTCTGCATAGAGTGCAAGCTTATGCTCTTCCATTCCAATTTTTATGCCGGTGATGGATATGTCTGATCGCAGGGCAATAGCCAGTGGTTTAATTGCAATTGAAAAGAGCGCAGGGGAAGAAGGGCAACCCTGACGACAGCCATGCGATAAGGAGAAGGCATCCGACAAAAACACATTTCACAGACATGCACAGTCTTGACACTCTTTTGTACGTTGTTATATTATAAACTTACAACTTTGAGTAAAACATCCTTCAGAAATTCAAGCCAATTGTTTTTCTCATGATTTCTAAGTACACTCAACTAATGACATATTACTGTGTACATATACTGTAAATGCATTTTTCAATATGTGAGAAGCGACAATTCCTTATGCATTAATCAATATATTTTAATCAATTAACACAGTATATTAACAAACTTGATTATTTCATGTATTATTCAGGATGTATATAGGCAAATTGTCATTCCTTCAGGGACAAAACAATTTTTTACATCTCACAAGGCTTTTCACTTTTCACAAGGCTTTTTGACCAAAGCACCAATGCAGATATGCATGAGAAAGCAAACACGGGTGTGTCATGGAACATGAAATTGAAAGTTACCAGTGGTCAACAATGGATGGTGTGTTTGAAAAACATATGTAAATTGCCTATAGTGACTCCTTTGACAACCTGCAGTCACTGACAGTTAAAACAACATTGGATTCATAATCTAAAGAAATATATTTGCATGCACATGCCGTATTGGGACCCAACATTGGCACCCTAATGTTCTCTAGTTAAAGGGGTGCTTTACAGCTTTTTTTCTTTGCATGATTGTGTTTATGGGGTGCGGTATAACATGTATTCGTGGTTTTTCTTTTTTTAAAAAGTCTCATTTTTCATAAATTTCACCTTTATTGTAAGCTGCTTTCTCCTCTGTCATTTGAACGACCGGTGGACTTCCTGAGTCTATGAAACCACTCCCCCAGAAACAGGCAATGGGCTCAGATTGGTTAGTTTGGGCCGGTGTGATTGTGATTGGTTAAACTGTAGTGCACGTTGTCCGGAAATTCACGCCCATTACCTTTACGGGCGAGAGTTGCATGTGTGTTCCTGTCAATGTAAATAATGGTGTTGATACTGCAGTATCAGAGCCAGAATCAGACCCAGAAAGCAGCGATGAAGAGAGGCAAGCAGAACCTCACCACACACGGCTCTTACAAAAGTTTCTGAAAGGTATTTCGCCTATATTTTTTTTAACACGTTTGTTTTACACAATAGCATCGAACTGACTGGCTACTATATATACACAAACAGCGTTGGCATTGGTGATGTTTTATATCTCTTATCATGAAAATAAAGAAGCAGGCACGAGTGTGTATATTTTCTTCTCTTTACTACTCTTCTCTTTCTCTCTCCTCTCCTGCCATCTAGTGGCTACACATTAACTCAGCAGACACAACATTTCCCCTTTCTTTGAAGCCTTTTGGTTAGGGTTCTGTCTTTGCAACATTGCAACATAATAACATACTTTATTCCAACCACGAAGTAATGCAGAATTAAATTATTACTTAAAGAAACAACTTATCTAGGTAGTTCCTTTAAAGCTACAATACCTAAGATTATATGCGCTAGAAGTCGCTTCGCTTGATGATGACGCGAAAGAACGCGGAATGATGGAAACTGTTGTTTTCAACTCCACCGTGGATAAATCAGTCAGACGGGAATCGAAAATTAGTTGTCATGGATGAGGTAAAGTTCGATTTCTATAAATGTTGCGTTTAATGATATGCTTGTTTTTCATTAAACTGAAATAACCGCAAGAAATGTAAGGTTTAAAAGTAAATTAGTTATCACAGGTGTTACTGTACGAGTCAAGCTATGGAGGAGAGGGTTTGAAGGGGCATTCCAGGTCTCTTGCAAGGAATTGACGTGGCTGGTCCTCCTTTTTGGTAACTTTATAAAAATACAAAAAATCTATTTAATGTATATTTGACACATCTTTTCATGTCGTGTAAGTATTCAACCACAGCTACAGTTTCACAAAATTAACGTTAAGGTGGTCGCACACCGGACGAGAAGCTCAGCGCCGCGTCGCGCCACGTCTTTAAAATTCGAACTCATTATTCTCTATAAGTGTACACACACCGGCGGTGCCATTCGGCGTCTGTCTGCGGCGCCCAGCAACGGCTCAGGACCGTGTTCAAAATCCTGCTGCGCCACAGAGTGCCATTTACATAGTTTTATATAAAATTTGAATTATTTTTGTCTCAAATCGTTGCTAAGGATCCTGACTTCGCCCTATGCTGCAATATGCATTTAGTTTTGCATTAATTTACAGATATCAGCTGCTTGAATTACAATTTTATTAGATTTTTCAGGTGAGATTCTCAATTCATTCAGTTAACGGATGCCCTGAGGTAAAGTTTTCAGAATGCAGACTCAGCAACGATTGTATTTAATTGTACAGTACAATCATAACATAGAACGTCTCGGGTTCTGACTATAACCCTAGTTCCCTGAGAAGGGAACGAGACACTGCGTCGATAAAATCGACTCTTTGGGGACGCTCCCTAAGCGTGCGCCTCTGAAGTATGAATGAAACTAATCCAATCCTGATTGATGTTGCGTCATGACGTAACATGTGACGGCATACCCGGAAGTATAAAAGTGACGCTGTCACAACACACACTAGCCTCGCGATGAAGCAAGACGCTCAAGGATCTTAAGGGGCATGGCAACATGACGCAGTGTCTCGTTCCCTTCTCAGGGAACAAGGGTTATAGTCAGAACCCGAGACGTTCCCTATCGAGGGAACTCAACACTGCATCGATAAAATCGACTCTTTGGGGAACGAGTGCCCACTAGGCCACGCACCGAACAAACCCGCCCCGGAGTGAAACTGTGTAGGCACTTCAGCAAGGGCTGAGTATGTGTGCACCGGGCGTACTGGGAAGGTGGAGACTGTAAAATCTAATGAAAGTATGAGGGGTAGCCCAGCCGGCTGCCTCACAGATCTCCTGCAGAGGGACTCCCGAAAGAAGGGCCCTAGAGGAAGCCATGCCTAGAGTTGAGTGAGTCCTTAAGGCCAAAGGTGAAGGCAACCCGCGCACCTCGTAAGCCTCAGTAATAGCCTGGACAATCCAGTTACTAATAGTCTGTTTAGTTGCCGGGAGCCCCCTCTTAGGTGACCCAAAACATACTAACAACTGGTCCGACCTTCTCCAAGAAGCGGACCTTTCAAGGTATACACTCAAAGCTCTGATGGGGCAGAGCAAGTGAAGCCTCTCTTCTTCCACCGACACATGAGGTGGAGGATGGAAGCCTGAAGGACTATAGAACGAGCCGTATTTGAAGGAACTTTAGGCACGTAGCCTGGACTCGGGTGCAAAAAGGCCTTTACTCTGCCAGGGGCAAACTCCAAGCAAGCTGGCGTTACCGCCAGGGCCTGGAGATCTCCCACCCTCTTAAGTGAGGTAATCTCTAAAAGAAAGACCATTTTTAGTGTTAAGTCCTTAGGCGAAGCCGACTCTGAAGGTTCGAAGGGGGCCAAGGATAACCCTTCCAGAACTATTGCCAGGTCCCAGGCCGGAACCCTGGACCTGGTCGCCGGCCTCATCCTCCAAGCACCACGGAGAAACCTAATGAACCTCCCCAGAGGTCCACCATCTATTGGCGCGTAGAAAGCCAAAATGGCAGCCATGTACACCTTAAGAGTGGATGGGGAGAGACCCGCAGAGAAGCGATCTTGGAGAAATTCCAGAACTGAAGCCACCGGGCAGTTTACTGGATCTAACCCCTGTTCTCTACACCAAGTAACAAACACATTCCACTTGAGGCCATATAATCTCCTGGTAGACGGAGCCCTAGAGCTAAGTATGGTTTCGACCACTCCAGCTGATAAGCCAGCATTCAGGTACTGAACCCCCTCAGAGGCCAGACCCACAGTTTCCACAGCTCTGGGCGAGGGTGGAAGATTGTGCCCTCCGCCTGAGACAACAGATCCCTCCTCAGAGGAATCGGCCACGGCGGAGCTATGAGGAGTGATATTATGTCCTAAAACCATACTCGCGTTGGCCATCTTGGGGCAACCAGAAGTAGACTGATGCCCTCCTGACGGACCCTCTCCAGGACTTCCGGGAGCAGAGCGATCGGGGGAAATGCGTACAGGCAAAGCCTCGGCCAGGCCTGTACCATGGCATCCAACCCCAGTGGGGCTGTTCATGCACCAACAGCAACATTACACACTATTTAAAATGAAAAAACTGAAATCGCAATCAACCCCCCCCCCCTTTAATTTTTGTATTTTTGTTATTTTGTATTAGTGTTTCTACAGTGAATTGTGTAGTTAATCATTCTATGTATATGTTTTTGTTGTTTATTTTCGTGAGTGTCCAAAAGCAAAGGGGCGGGGCTTGACTTGTGGATTATCTTGAGATGTGCCTTGCATGTGTGTGAAGGTGATACTGATTTGGTTATTGGTCGGTTTAGTTGGCGCCATGACCAAGTATTGCAATGTTTGGCTTTAGCATTGGAAGTCAAGCATAGTATGACCAATAAGTTGCCGCCTGTTCTAAAAAAACATTACACGAAGAAGGCAATATTCCTCCGCCCAGGCGAGCAACCACCAAGAAATGGTGTTAACACCAATTCTCGCCCAGGACAACTGGAGGCTGCTAAGGACTGGAAGATGCTGGCTGATCTTGATCAATGGCTTATTCTTCCACCTGAGGTTACTACCACTATCCTCCGACCAGATATTGTTTTGTGGTCTGGATCAGCATGCATTGTTCAACCGTTTACAGTTTAACAGTGCCATGGGAGGATGCGGTAAATGAGGCATATGAGAAACTGCGGTATGCTCATCTGGCCACTGAAGCAGAACAGCGAGGATGGATAGTACAGGTTTATCCAGTGGAAGTGGGCTGTCGAGATTTGTGGCACAATCTATAACCCGGTTCCTCAGAGACGTCGGATTCAGTGGCCAAGAGTTGCGTCACACAGTAAAGAACTTATCTAAAGCAGCAGAGAGGAGCAGCAACTGGCTGTGGTTGAGAAGGAAAGATTCTGACTGGCTGTGTACAGGCCGCCACGCTACGGTTTTATAGAATTCTTGAAGAACTTGAAGAGTCTGTTGGTTTATTAGTATTTACAGTCATTGCTTCCCTGTGTATATTGCATGAATGACGGGTGGTGTTTGGGCAGATATTGAGTTTTGCGGTAGGTGGTATGCCATACGGAACCGTTGCCACAGAAACTGCACTGGGCTAGTCAACGAAACACTGAGGACGGAAGGTGCCAACTTGAAGACCCTAGAGATGTCCCTTACTCGGCTCAATCCAGACGGTTGTGGTGCTGGTCACTGGGGAAACCACACTGTAGTTGCAGCCGACGTGTGTGCTGACGCGCCAAGTACACTGCAGCCGTTAATGCCAGACAGAAGAAGATTCACATCACCATGTGGAAAGAAGCATAAATGGATGGAGAAATATAGTTTACTGTGAAGCTACATCTTAGGCTACGTTCACACTGCAGGGCTTAATGCTGAATTCCGATTTTTTGAAAAAATTCGATTTTTTGGCAAGGCCGTTCACATTTCCAATTAAATGCGACCTTTTGTGATCTCCTGTGTGAACGTGAAATGACCCAGAAGTGACCCGCATGTGCAGAAGAGTAATCAATGGTCAACGACGTCACTTGTTGTTTGCGGAATAGTTCTTTTTTTCCATATGTTGCGAGCTTTTGTTTTATTATTATTATTGCCACAGCCCATATACAAACACAGACAACAATTATTTTATCGACGGGCAAAGTTTGCACATAAATGTAAGATTTTTCTGATCCTAACCGACCTCGTCATAAAATCCGTTTAATTGATAGTGCGCGTCCTCTGCGCTCCTTGCTTTGTCACCGACGCCCGCGGTGTGACACTGGTGGCTGGTGTTGTCAGATTGAATGTTTTTTCGCTACATTTTAAGGCATGTTTACATGTGTTTTAGCCAGGTTTTCACCTGAAAGGTTCTATAGAAATCTGGCACCCTACTGTACAAAGTTAAACTGACAGAGAGCGCACGTTCACAGACACCAGAATGTGTTCACAGTAATGTTCATCAGGCAGTAACAGTATATGAACGCGTTCATGCACTATCGTTCATTGAACGCGTTCAGGCACAACAGTTAGCGTGTATTGGCTAGCTACTGGTGCGTGCAATGACGTGCGGGTCGGATATATGTGACCTGGCCGTTCAGATTGAAGTCGCATTTCAAAAGATCGGATACATATCGGATTTGGACCACATACCCAAGTGGCCTGGGTCGCATTTGAATAGATCGGATCTGTGTCGTTCAGACTGTCATGAAAAAATCAGATACAGGTCGCATAGGGGCAAAAAAATCTGAATTAGGTCGTTTCAGCCTGCAGTGTGAACGTAGCCTTAATTTTGCTAATCTTGACGAAATCCGAGTACAAATGAGCATGACGTTTTAACATCTACTCTTGTGTAATGGAAATCATTTAGTGTTTACTGTTCTGTTGTGATTTAAAGGGTTTCTAAGATCACCGTTGTGCTGAAAAGTGGAACCTTTCCTTAAGTCCAATAGACCAAAAAACATTGAGAATATGCTGCATGTGGTTTTATTTAAAAGGTAATACCTGTATTGCAGTAATTTCTACTACTTTAATTAATTTAATTTATTCAGTTGCGTTTCAGACATGCACAGTCTTGACACTCTTTTGTACGTTGTTATATTATAAACTTACAAATTTGAGTAAAACATCCTTCAGAAATTCAAGAAAATTGTTTTTCTCATGATTTCTAAGTACACTCAACTAATGACATATTACTGTGTACATATACTGTAAATGCATTTTTCAATATACGAGAAGTGACAATTCCTTATGTATTAATCAATATATTTTAATCAATTAACACAGTATATTAACAAAATTGATTATTTCATGTATTATTCAGGATGTCTATAGGAAAAGTGTCATTCCTTCAGGGACAAAACAATTTTTAACATCTCACAAGGCTTTTCACTTGAGCTTTTTGACCAAAGCACCAATGCAGATATGCATGAGAAAGCAAACACGGGTGTGTCATGGAACACGAAATTGAAAGTTACCAGTGGTCAACAATGGATGGTGTGTTTGATAAACATATGTAAATTGCCTATAGTGACTCCTTTGACAACCTGCAGCCACTGACAGTTAAAACAATATTGGATTCATAATCTAAAGAAATATATTTGCATGCACATGCCATATTGGGACCCAACTTTGGCACCCTAATGTTCTCTAGTTAAAGGGGTGCTTTACAGCTTTTTTTCTTTGCATGATTGTGTTTATGGGGTGCGGTATAACATGTATTCATGGTTTTTCTTTTTTAAAAAGTCTTATTTTTCATAAATTTCATCTTTATTGTAAGCTGCTTTCTCCTCTGTCATTTGAACGACCGGTGGACTTCCTGAGTCTATGAAACCATCCCCCCAGAAACAGGCAATGGGCTCAGATTGGTTAGTTTGGGCCGGTGTGATTGTGATTGGCTAAACTGTAGTGCACGTTGTCCGGAAATTCACGCCCATTACCTTTACGGGCGAGAGTTGCATGTGTGTTGCTGTCAATGTAAATAATGGTGTTGATACTGCAGTATCAGAGCCAGAATCAGACCCAGAAAGCGGCGATGAAGAGAGGCAAGCAGAACCTCACCACACACGGCTCTTACAAAAGTTTCTGAAAGGTATTTCGCCTATATTTTTTTAACACATGTTTGTTTTACACAATAGCATCGAACTGACTGGCCAGCCCGTTCTCATCCTTTAACGTCATATAGAACGCTATATGAAAAAACGGCACTATACTACGCACATGGCACCCTTTATCGTTAATAACTACAAATTCCGCATTTGTCCAGGACTACACGCAGTACGAGCGGAAACCGAGGTAAGCGGATATGACGCGATTGACTGGCGACTCCCAGCTCACCCCTGCTCACACGCCCCGTTTCCTTGGTTAAAATCTCAATTTTTTCGCGATTTAAACATTGTTTGAAACATTTGGAATATTGTAAGTTATCATTTTAACTAAATATATAACACTGGCCTTATGATTTGGGGATATTTTATTGCAAAATCTTAGGTATTCCACCTTTAAGTACAAACTAACTTTATTTTGGGCTATCCAATTAAATTGAATGAAAGCAGTCTGTGTATTCCAATGTTTAGTTTGATTGATGAGGTGTGTGTGTGTGTGTGTGTCTCCTGCAGCTGGTCCCACAGTGAAGCCCTCAGTGTCTCTGCTGCCGCCCTCTTCTCTGCAGATCTCTGGAGACTCAGCCGCACTGCTCTGCCTGCTCAGCTCTTACTCTCCACAGGGGGCGCTGGTGAGCTGGACACTGGACGGGTCAGAGGTCACCGAGGGGGTTCTGACCAGCGCAGAGAGCCAGCAGGACGGCCGCTACAGCCGCAGTAGCGTCCTGACCCTCAGCAAAGCACGCTGGGAAGAGGGAGAGCTGTACGTCTGCAGAGTAACACATGATGGAGCTCCTCATGAGGTCTCGTTCCACAAGAGCTCTGAGTGCTGATGTTTCTCTCCTGAAGATGAGCCGTATCTGAGTGTCCTGTGTCAGGCAGGATTCACATGAGTCTAGTGCTGCAGCTGGAGTGCTTTACAACTCAATACTCAAACAGTGTGTGTGTGTGTGTGTGTGTGTGTGTGTGTGTGTGTTTGCTGCAACATTCAATAAAGCTTCTCAACAAGTTCACTTTGTGTCTGACAACATCATTCAACTAACAGATGAAGATGCAGGAGCTTTTCAGAAGGTTGATGTGGCAGTAAATGTCAAATAAAGCTCTTGGGGTTTGAACATGGTCTCTGGAGACAGAGCTGCTCTATTCTGAGAGATCACAATCACTCCACCCTGACAATGCAAATGGGCTTTCAGTCTCACTCTCTGATTGGTCACATCATCTGGACTGGAACACTTTCACTTCTACATTAGTGAAGCAGTGCAGAAAAACTGATTATTAAATTTATAGGAGGTTACAAACTTAATTATATAAAAATATCATAAACAAGCTCAAGATCAATAATCAGCCGATGGTGTCAATATTGTCATGATCCTGGTTCTTTCCTTCTGTTTTCTTTCCTTTGTCTCCCTCTGCTGGTTATGCTACGTCATTTCTTCTTTTTCCCCTTTTACACACACACACCCATTATCACTTCCTCTCATTACCGTCAGCTGACTCTCATGTTCTCATCAACTACACACCTGTTCTCTATCTTCCCCTTATTTCCATGCTACTTCTAGCTCTCTCTTTCTTGTCTGATTTGTCAGATTATTGTTTGAGCTTCATGCACGTTTGATCGCTACATAGACAGTTGTCTCCCCAGTCCTGTCCTGTCTTGAGTGTCAGAACGTCACAGTTATCTACTGCTGTGTTTTACCACTTCTGTGCCGTACCCAGCCATCACCGTGGAGTGTAGCAGAGGGTCCGCCTTCAAGCCCGCTGTCCTGACTTCATTACATCCGAGCCTTTAGGTTCTCCGGCTGAGGTTGTCGCTCTTCGTTTGAACTATTAGAATAGCATCACTCAGTTTTCCTTTTGCGAAAGAGACCTTTTCTGTTTATTTAGCCTGTGAGGCGGTGTCTTATTTTTCATTAAAAGATTTACCTGCTATATTCTCTGGACCCCTCTATTCCTTGACATGTACGACTGATCTCGCCGCCCAAACAGCCCATTTGAATGAGAGAGAGAAATGTTTTATTTTAGGCTCCAATCCTTATTTGTCCCCCATTTTGAGTGAAGCATCTTTGTAATACATTAGTAATACATGAATAATAGCGTGATTAGTAGTTATTAGGTAAAAGAGTATAATGTAGATGCATTAGGAACACAAGCAAGACTACGAGCTGAAACTACTTGATGTTGTTGATCTGTCAGTCTATCGGGGGAATGAAGAGAGAATAAACCGTGCTTTATACAACCCTCCTCTCCATCGTATGATAAAGTCCTGCTGATCCAGAACGCCAGCAGAAGCATCAACACTACATCAACACATCTTTAATAAAACTCTGTTCACCGCATGTGTTTTATGAGCAATTGATGAATCAAGAGTTGTCTCTAATAAAGCTGAATGCCATAGAAAGGACGGGTGTGTGAGTGAACAGAATGGCATTGACTTCATGATGTTGAAACTGAAGTGCAGGTCCGTGAATGAGACGCAGGCTTTAGCACTGAAACACAGCAGGCAAACGCTGCACTACTGACTCCAGAGTGTTCGTCCCGTGTGTGTGTGTCGAATCCTGATGTGTGTCAGTTCTACAACAGCAGTGAACAGACTTCATTAACCCTCCGACATCAGGCCTGATGAACATGTACAGGACACAGTCAGCCAGCGGGTTCAGAAACAGGAGACATTCAGACAAACTCCAAAATATAACAAGCAAATCATAGAAAGAATAAAAGTAATCATGGAAAAACTCCTGTATAATGATCAGGATTATGTTGGGGAGAATGAGAAAAGTGTAAGTCAGAAGCACCAGGAACAAACTGCCCAAATTCTTTTTGCGCTTTACAGAAGTAAGAGATATTGAGCGTGAAAGACCGAGACAAGTGCCGATAAAACACAGAATGATTATCGGGTAGGGGATTAAAAAGGCGATCGCTCGGGACAGAGGTGTAAACAGCCGATAGTAGTTAAAGTCTGCAAAGATCAGAGGAACAAACCAGACGATCACAGAAATAACACAGCAGACTTTCAGTGAATGATGAGTTCTGTACCAGATAGGATGAGAAACCAGAAGATATCGTTCAAGAGCAACACATGCCATAAAATACAGACCCACAATCAAACTATACAAATATGCCCTATCCACCTTCTCTGACTCTGTGATTGTGTCTGTTAATATACAAATGATCTGAATGAGATCTGACAGAATCAAATGAATAACAAACACTGGAGTGGAGCGCTGAGATTTGAGAAGAGCACACAACGCACACAGAGTTACGATCATGACTACAATCTCAATGCCGGCAATGGTCCTGAAAATGATTGGTTCTGCAGCATCAAGTTTCCTGTAAAATTCCCTCATTTGACGGATCCGTTCATCATAACCTCCACCCGATCCGTTGATATTATAACCTCCTCCACCTGATCCGCTGATATTATAACCTCCTCCACCTGATCCGCTGATATTATAACCTCCTCCACCTGATCCGCTGATGCTGGTGTTTTGTCCCATTGTCTTCACAGGCACTAAATAACAAACCAGTCATTAGTTTAAAAAACATGCTTTCATTTACTATTGTAAACATATATTTATCTTTATTAAAACCAACAGGGAAAATAATGTGTAAATAATAACTCAATAATATATAATAATAACACATAAGTTGTTTTCTGTGTGATTGTTGAAAGTTTGCTCAGTTTGCTTGACATGTTGTTTAGAGGAGTGTGTGTAATGTTAGAAAGCTTGAAATACATGAAATGTCAGATTAAAGTTTGTAAATCCTCCATGTGAACAATATGACAGAAGCAAGAATGCTGTTGTTGTGAATATTCAGTCCAGCACAGCTGCAAGTGTACAATGGTTTATTAAAGGAGGAATAAATCTTGAAGAACTTACATTACTGACAGGAGTGTGTGTTTGGTCTGCAGGTCAAAGCAGAAGTTTGTGGAATAACACACAGACTGACAGATGTTTCACAAGTTTCCACTGCCGTGTTTAAAGAGCTCTTCATTCACTGCACACACTGGAGAAACACACATCTTAAAGCTTGTTGATCTAACGGAGGAAATGCCTGAGATTACACACACACTATTTGACCCAACGTGTGAAACTGGAATGACCTTAAACACACAATGAACCAACAATGATAGAGTGAAAAACCAGTCTAACTTTCACTAATGGTTGGGCTCAACTACGACGACTGAAGTAATGTGAAAATGCTTTATATCTGACGCTTTCACTATTAAAGTTCACTAGCGTTTATTCATATCCTCAGTAAAAGAAGAAACCCATGAATGATGGCGAGAGAAAGCACAAATACTCTGATCTCTCTAAAATATTGGTTCTTCTGCTGCTCTGTTTCTGTCAGAAATGTAAATCTGTGTAGCTGACTGACTGAAATCACACACAATGTTCACCTATTATGCAAAATTTACTTTTATGTGGTGTTTGAACATAAATGTGTGTTGGCAGTGTGTGAGCAAAACCACCCTAGAATGATAAAAATCCACTCAGGCATGTTTACACGACGGGAAAATGCAGATATTTTCCTGCGGATTGGCCTCTCGTTTACACGAACACATCATTTTTATCACAGATTATTTCTAAAAACTCCGGCCTAAGTGGCCTAACTTAATTTTTCGCCCAAAAAAAAAACGTAAGGGGTACCACTGTCGTTTTTTTTTTCGGGCCCGATTTTTGAGTTTCGATATTTCAGCTCTGGAAGGGGATAGAGCCTCCATTTTTGCACTCAGGTCTAAGTCTCATGGCCCTCTATCAGAATCCAGAGTTTTGGGAAGATAGGAGAAACTTAATTTTTCGCCCAAAAAAAAAAAACGTAAGGGGTACCACTGTCGTTTTTTTTTTCGGGCCCAATTTTTGAGTTTCGATATCTCAGCTCTGGAAGGGACTAGAGCCTCCATTTTTGCACTCAGGTCTAAGTCTCATGGCCCTCTATCAGAATCCAGAGTTTTGGGAAGATCAGAGAAACTTAATTTTTCGCCCAAAAAAAAAAAAAAAACGTAAGGGGTACCACTGTCGTTTTTTTTTTTCGGGCCCAATTTTTGAGTTTCGATATCTCAGCTCTGGAAGGGGCTAGAGCCTCCATTTTTGCACTCAGGTCCAAGTCTCATGGCCCTCTCTCAGAATCCAGAGTTTTGGGAAGATTGGAGAAACTTAATTTTTCGCCCAAAAAAAAAAACGTAAGGGGTACCACTGTCTTTTTTTTTTCGGGCCCAATTTTTGAGTTTCGATATCTCAGCTCTGGAAGGGGCTAGAGCCTCCATTTTTGCACTCAGGTCCAAGTCTCATGGCCCTCTATCAGAATCTAGAGTTTTGGGAAGATTGGAGAAACTTAATTTTTCGCCCAAAAAAAAACGTAAGGGGTACCACTGTCGTTTTTTTTTCGGGCCCAATTTTTGAGTTTCGATATCTCAGCTCTGGAAGGGGCTAGAGCCTCCATTTTTGCACTCAGGTCTAAGCCTCATGGCCCTCTATCAGAATCCAGAGTTTTGGGAAGATTGGAGAAACTTAATTTTTCGCCCAAAAAAAAAAAAACCGTAAGGGGTACCACTGTCGGTTTTTTTTTCGGGCCCAATTTTTGAGTTTCGATATCTCAGCTCTGGAAGGGGCTAGAGCCTCCATTTTTGCACTCAGGTCTAAGTCTCAAGGCTCTCTATCAGAATCCAGAGTTTTGGGAAGATTGGAGAAACTTAATTTTTCGCCCCCCCAAAAAAAACCGTAAGGGGTACCACTGTCGTTTTTTTTTTTCGGGCCCAATTTTTGAGTTTCGATATCTCAGCTCTGGAAGGGGCTAGAGCCTCCATTTTTGCACTCAGGTCTAAGTCTCATGGCCCTCTATCAGAATCCAGAGTTTTGGGAAGATTGGAGAAACTTAATTTTTCGCCCCCCCAAAAAAAAACGTAAGGGGTACCACTGTCGTTTTTTTTTCGGGCCCAATTTTTGAGTTTCGATATCTCAGCTCTGGAAGGGGCTAGAGCCTCCATTTTTGCAGTCAGGTCTAAGTCTCATGGCCCTCTATCAGAATCCAGAGTTTTGGGAAGATTGGAGAAACTTAATTTTTCGCCCAAAAAAAAAAAACGTAAGGGGTACCACTGTCGTTTTTTTTTCGGGCCCAATTTTTGAGTTTCAATATCTCAGCTCTGGAAAAGGCTAGAGCCTCCATTTTTGCACTCAGGTCTAAGTCTCATGGCCCTCTCTCAGAATCCAGAGTTTTGGGAAGATTGGAGAAACTTAATTTTTCGCCCAAAAAAAAAAAACGTAAGGGGTACCACTGTCGTTTTTTTTTCGGGCCCAATTTTTGAGTTTCGATATCTCAGCTCTGGAAGGGGTTAGAGCCTCCATATTTGCACTCAGGTCTAAGTCTCATGGCCCTCTATCAGAATCTAGAGTTTTGGGAAGGTTGGAGAAACTTAATTTTTTTGCCAAAAAAAAAAAACGTAAGGGGTACCACTGTCGTTTTTTTTTCGGGCCCAATTTTTGAGTTTCGATATCTCAGCTCTGGAAGGGGCTAGAGCCTCCATTTTTGCACTCAGGTCTATGTCTCATGGCCCTCTATCAGAATCCAGAGTTTTGGAAAGATTGGAGAAACTTAATTTTTCGCCCAAGAAAAAAAAAACGTAAGGGGTACCACTGTCGTTTTTTTTTTCGGGCCCAATTTTTGAGTTTCGATATCTCAGCTCTGGAAGGGGCTAGAGCCTCCATTTTTGCACTCAGGTCTAAGTCTCATGGCCCTCTATCAGAATCCAGAGTTTGGGAAGATTGGAGAAACTTAATTTTTCGCCCCAAAAAAAAAAACGTAAGGGGTACCACTGTCGTTTTTTTTCGGGCCCAATTTTTGAGTTTCGATATCTCAGCTCTGGAAGGGGCTAGAGCCTCCATTTTTGCCCTCAGGTCCAAGTCTCATGGCCCTCTATCAGAATCCAGAGTTTTGGGAAGATTGGAGAAACTTACTTTTTCGCCCAAAAAAAAACAAAACGTAAGGGGTACCACTGTCGTTTTTTTTCGGGCCCATTTTTTGAGTTTCGATATCTCAGCTCTGGAAGGGGCTAGAGCCTCCATTTTTGCACTCAGGTCTAAGTCTCATGGCCCTCTATCAGAATCCAGAGTTTTGGGAAGATTGGAGAAACTTAATTTTTCGCCCAAAAAAAAAAAACGTAAGGGGTACCACTGTCGGTTTTTTTTTCGGGCCCAATTTTTTTGTTTCGATATCTCAGCTCTGGAAGGGGCTAGAGCCTCCATTTTTGCACTCAGGTCCAAGTCTCATGGCCCTCTATCAGAATCCAGAGTTTTGGGAAGATTGGAGAAACTTAATTTTTCGCCCAAAAAAAAAAACGTAAGGGGTACCACTGTCTTTTTTTTTTCGGGCCCAATTTTTGAGTTTCGATATCTCAGCTCTGGAAGGGGCTAGAGCCTCCATTTTTGCACTCAGGTCTAAGCCTCATGGCCCTCTATCAGAATCCAGAGTTTTGGGAAGATTGGAGAAACTTAATTTTTCGCCCAAAAAAAAAAAAACGTAAGGGGTACCACTGTCGTTTTTTTTTTCGGGCCCAATTTTTGAGTTTCGATATCTCAGCTCTGGAAGGGGCTAGAGCCTCCATTTTTGCACTCAGGTCTAAGCCTCATGGCCCTCTATCAGAATCCAGAGTTTTGGGAAGATTGGAGAAACTTAATTTTTCGCCCAAAAAAAAAAAAAACGTAAGGGGTACCACTGTCGTTTTTTTTTTCGGGCCCAATTTTTGAGTTTCGATATCTCAGCTCTGGAAGGGGCTAGAGCCTCCATTTTTGCACTCAGGTCTAAGTCTCATGGCCCTCTATCAGAATCCAGAGTTTTGGGAAGATTGGAGAAACTTAATTTTTCGCCCAAAAAAAAAAAACGTAAGGGGTACCACTGTCGTTTTTTTTTTCGGGCCCAATTTTTGAGTTTCGATATCTCAGCTCTGGAAGGGGCGAGAGCCTCCATTTTTGCTCTCAGGTCTAAGTCTCATGGCCCTCTATCAGAATCCAGAGTTTTGGGAAGATTGGAGAAACTTAATTTTTCGCCCAAAAAAAAAAACCGTAAGGGGTACCACTGTCGTTTTTTTTTTTCGGGCCCAATTTTTGAGTTTCGATATCTCAGCTCTGGAAGGGGCTAGAGCCTCCATTTTTGCACTCAGGTCTAAGTCTCATGGCCCTCTATCAGAATCCAGAGTTTTGGGAAGATTGGAGAAACTTAATTTTTCGCCCAAAAAAAAAAAAACGTAAGGGGTACCACTGTCGTTTTTTTTTCGGGCCCAATTTTTGAGTTTCGATATCTCAGCTCTGGAAGGGGCTAGAGCCTCCATTTTTGCAGTCAGGTCTAAGTCTCATGGCCCTCTATCAGAATCCAGAGTTTTGGGAAGATTGGAGAAACTTAATTTTTCGCCCAAAAAAAAAAAACGTAAGGGGTACCACTGTCGTTTTTTTTTTCGGGCCCAATTTTTTTGTTTCGATATCTCAGCTCTGGAAGGGGCTAGAGCCTCCATTTTTGCACTCAGGTCCAAGTCTCATGGCCCTCTATCAGAATCCAGAGTTTTGGGAAGATTGGAGAAACTTAATTTTTCGCCCAAAAAAAAAAACGTAAGGGGTACCACTGTCTTTTTTTTTTCGGGCCCAATTTTTGAGTTTCGATATCTCAGCTCTGGAAGGGGCTAGAGCCTCCATTTTTGCACTCAGGTCTAAGCCTCATGGCCCTCTATCAGAATCCAGAGTTTTGGGAAGATTGGAGAAACTTAATTTTTCGCCCAAAAAAAAAAACGTAAGGGGTACCACTGTCGTTTTTTTTTTCGGGCCCAATTTTTGAGTTTCGATATCTCAGCTCTGGAAGGGGCTAGAGCCTCCATTTTTACACTCAGGTCTAAGCCTCATGGCCCTCTATCAGAATCCAGAGTTTTGGGAAGATTGGAGAAACTTAATTTTTCGCCCAAAAAAAAAAAAACGTAAGGGGTACCACTGTCGTTTTTTTTTTCGGGCCCAATTTTTGAGTTTCGATATCTCAGCTCTGGAAGGGGCTAGAGCCTCCATTTTTGCACTCAGGTCTAAGTCTCATGGCCCTCTATCAGAATCCAGAGTTTTGGGAAGATTGGAGAAACTTAATTTTTCGCCCAAAAAAAAAAAACGTAAGGGGTACCACTGTCGTTTTTTTTTTCGGGCCCAATTTTTGAGTTTCGATATCTCAGCTCTGGAAGGGGCGAGAGCCTCCATTTTTGCTCTCAGGTCTAAGTCTGATGGCCCTCTATCAGAATCCAGAGTTTTGGGAAGATTGGAGAAACTTAATTTTTCGCCCAAAAAAAAAAACCGTAAGGGGTACCACTGTCGTTTTTTTTTTCGGGCCCAATTTTTGAGTTTCGATATCTCAGCTCTGGAAGGGGCTAGAGCCTCCATATTTGCACTCAGGTCTAAGTCTCATGGCCCTCTATCAGAATCTAGAGTTTTGGGAAGATTGGAGAAACTTAATTTTTTTGCCAAAAATAAAAAAACGTAAGGGGTACCACTGTCGTTTTTTTTTCGGGCCCAATTTTTGAGTTTCGATATCTCAGCTCTGGAAGGGGCTAGAGCCTCCATATTTGCACTCAGGTCTAAGTCTCATGGTTCTCTATCAGAATCCAGAGTTTTGGGAAGATTGGAGAAACTTAATTTTTCGCCCCCCAAAAAAAAACGTAAGGGGTACCACTGTCGGTTTTTTTTCGGGCCCAATTTTTGAGTTTCGATATCTCAGCTCTGGAAGGGGCTAGAGCCTCCATTTTTGCACTCAGGTCTAAGTCTCATGGCCCTCTATCAGAATCCAGAGTTTGGGAAGATTGGAGAAACTTAATTTTTCGCCCAAAAAAAAAAAACTTAAGGGGTACCACTGTCGTTTTTTTTTCGGGCCCAATTTTTGAGTTTCGATATCTCAGCTCTGGAAGGGGCTAGAGCCTCCATTTTTGCACTCAGGTCTAAGTCTCATGGCCCTCTATCAGAATCCAGAGTTTTGGGAAGATTGGAGAAACTTAATTTTTCGCCCAAAAAAAAAAAAAACGTAAGGGGTACCACTGTCGTTTTTTTTTCGGGCCCAATTTTTGAGTTTCGATATCTCAGCTCTGGAAGGGGATAGAGCCTCCATTTTTGCACTCAGGTCCAAGTCTCATGGCCTTCTATCAGAATCCAGAGTTTTGGGAAGATTGGAGAAACTTAATTTTTCGCCCCCCAAAAAAAACGTAAGGGGTACCACTGTCGTTTTTTTTTTTCGGGCCCAATTTTTGAGTTTCGATATCTCAGCTCTGGAAGGGGCTAGAGCCTCCATTTTTGCACTCAGGTCTAAGTCTCATGGCCCTCTATCAGAATCCAGAGTTTTGGGAAGATTGGAGAAACTTAATTTTTCGCCCAAAAAAAAAAAAACGTAAGGGGTACCACTGTCGTTTTTTTTTCGGGCCCAATTTTTGAGTTTCGATATCTCAGCTCTGGAAGGGGCTAGAGCCTCCATTTTTGCAGTCAGGTCTAAGTCTCATGGCCCTCTATCAGAATCCAGAGTTTTGGGAAGATTGGAGAAACTTAATTTTTCGCCCAAAAAAAAAAAACGTAAGGGGTACCACTGTCGTTTTTTTTTTCGGGCCCAATTTTTTTGTTTCGATATCTCAGCTCTGGAAGGGGCTAGAGCCTCCATTTTTGCACTCAGGTCCAAGTCTCATGGCCCTCTATCAGAATCCAGAGTTTTGGGAAGATTGGAGAAACTTAATTTTTCGCCCAAAAAAAAAAACGTAAGGGGTACCACTGTCTTTTTTTTTTCGGGCCCAATTTTTGAGTTTCGATATCTCAGCTCTGGAAGGGGCTAGAGCCTCCATTTTTGCACTCAGGTCTAAGCCTCATGGCCCTCTATCAGAATCCAGAGTTTTGGGAAGATTGGAGAAACTTAATTTTTCGCCCAAAAAAAAAAACGTAAGGGGTACCACTGTCGTTTTTTTTTTCGGGCCCAATTTTTGAGTTTCGATATCTCAGCTCTGGAAGGGGCTAGAGCCTCCATTTTTACACTCAGGTCTAAGCCTCATGGCCCTCTATCAGAATCCAGAGTTTTGGGAAGATTGGAGAAACTTAATTTTTCGCCCAAAAAAAAAAAAACGTAAGGGGTACCACTGTCGTTTTTTTTTTCGGGCCCAATTTTTGAGTTTCGATATCTCAGCTCTGGAAGGGGCTAGAGCCTCCATTTTTGCACTCAGGTCTAAGTCTCATGGCCCTCTATCAGAATCCAGAGTTTTGGGAAGATTGGAGAAACTTAATTTTTCGCCCAAAAAAAAAAAACGTAAGGGGTACCACTGTCGTTTTTTTTTTCGGGCCCAATTTTTGAGTTTCGATATCTCAGCTCTGGAAGGGGCGAGAGCCTCCATTTTTGCTCTCAGGTCTAAGTCTGATGGCCCTCTATCAGAATCCAGAGTTTTGGGAAGATTGGAGAAACTTAATTTTTCGCCCAAAAAAAAAAACCGTAAGGGGTACCACTGTCGTTTTTTTTTTTCGGGCCCAATTTTTGAGTTTCGATATCTCAGCTCTGGAAGGGGCTAGAGCCTCCATTTTTGCACTCAGGTCTAAGTCTCATGGCCCTCTATCAGAATCCAGAGTTTTGGGAAGATTGGAGAAACTTAATTTTTCGCCCCAAAAAAAAAACGTAAGGGGTACCACTGTCGTTTTTTTTTCGGGCCCAATTTTTGAGTTTCAATATCTCAGCTCTGGAAAAGGCTAGAGCCTCCATTTTTGCACTCAGGTCTAAGTCTCATGGCCCTCTCTCAGAATCCAGAGTTTTGGGAAGATTGGAGAAACTTAATTTTTCGCCCAAAAAAAAAAACGTAAGGGGTACCACTGTCGTTTTTTTTTCGGGCCCAATTTTTGAGTTTCGATATCTCAGCTCTGGAAGGGGTTAGAGCCTCCATATTTGCACTCAGGTCTAAGTTTCATGGCCCTCTATCAGAATCTAGAGTTTTGGGAAGATTGGAGAAACTTAATTTTTTTGCCAAAAAAAAAAAAACGTAAGGGGTACCACTGTCGTTTTTTTTTCGGGCCCAATTTTTGAGTTTCGATATCTCAGCTCTGGAAGGGGCTAGAGCCTCCATATTTGCACTCAGGTCTAAGTCTCATGGCCCTCTATCAGAATCTAGAGTTTTGGGAAGATTGGAGAAACTTAATTTTTTTGCCAAAAATAAAAAAACGTAAGGGGTACCACTGTCGTTTTTTTTTCGGGCCCAATTTTTGAGTTTCGATATCTCAGCTCTGGAAGGGGCTAGAGCCTCCATATTTGCACTCAGGTCTAAGTCTCATGGTTCTCTATCAGAATCCAGAGTTTTGGGAAGATTGGAGAAACTTAATTTTTCGCCCCCCAAAAAAAAACGTAAGGGGTACCACTGTCGGTTTTTTTTCGGGCCCAATTTTTGAGTTTCGATATCTCAGCTCTGGAAGGGGCTAGAGCCTCCATTTTTGCACTCAGGTCTAAGTCTCATGGCCCTCTATCAGAATCCAGAGTTTGGGAAGATTGGAGAAACTTAATTTTTCGCCCAAAAAAAAAAAACTTAAGGGGTACCACTGTCGTTTTTTTTTTCGGGCCCAATTTTTGAGTTTCGATATCTCAGCTCTGGAAGGGGCTAGAGCCTCCATTTTTGCACTCAGGTCTAAGTCTCATGGCCCTCTATCAGAATCCAGAGTTTTGGGAAGATTGGAGAAACTTAATTTTTCGCCCAAAAAAAAAAAAACGTAAGGGGTACCACTGTCGTTTTTTTTTCGGGCCCAATTTTTGAGTTTCGATATCTCAGCTCTGGAAGGGGATAGAGCCTCCATTTTTGCACTCAGGTCCAAGTCTCATGGCCCTCTATCAGAATCCAGAGTTTTGGGAAGATTGGAGAAACTTAATTTTTCGCCCCCCAAAAAAAACGTAAGGGGTACCACTGTCGTTTTTTTTTTTCGGGCCCAATTTTTGAGTTTCGATATCTCAGCTCTGGAAGGGGCTAGAGCCTCCATTTTTGCACTCAGGTCTAAGTCTCATGGCCCTCTATCAGAATCCAGAGTTTTGGGAAGATTGGAGAAACTTAATTTTTCGCCCAAAAAAAAAAAAACGTAAGGGGTACCACTGTCGTTTTTTTTTCGGGCCCAATTTTTGAGTTTCGATATCTCAGCTCTGGAAGGGGATAGAGCCTCCATTTTTGCACTCAGGTCCAAGTCTCATGGCCCTCTATCAGAATCCAGAGTTTTGGGAAGATTGGAGAAACTTAATTTTTCGCCCCCCAAAAAAAACGTAAGGGGTACCACTGTCGTTTTTTTTTTCGGGCCCAATTTTTGAGTTTCGATATCTCAGCTCTGGAAGGGGCTAGAGGCTCCATTTTTGCACTCAGGTCTAAGTCTCATGGCCCTCTATCAGAATCCAGAGTTTTGGGAAGATTGGAGAAACTAAATTTTTCGCCAAAAAAAAAAAAACGTAAGGGGTACCACTGTCGTTTTTTTTTCGGGCCCAATTTTTGAGTTTCGATATCTCAGCTCTGGAAGGGGCTAGAGCCTCCATTTTTGCACTCAGGTCTAAGTCTCATGGCCCTCTATCAGAATCCAGAGTTTTGGGAAGATTGGAGAAACTTAATTTTTCGCCCCAAAAAAAAAACCGTAAGGGGTACCACTGTCGTTTTTTTTTTCGGGCCCAATTTTTAAGTTTCGATATCTCAGCTCTGGAAGGGGCTAGAGCCTCCATTTTTGCACTCAGGTCTAAGTCTCATGGCCCTCTATCAGAATCCAGAGTTTTGGGAAGATTGGAGAAACTTAATTTTTCGCCCAAAAAAAAAAAACGTAAGGGGTACCACTGTCGTTTTTTTTTTCGGGCCCAATTTTTGAGTTTCGATATCTCAGCTCTGGAAGGGGCTAGAGCCTCCATTTTTACACTCAGGTCTAAGCCTCATGGCCCTCTATCAGAATCCAGAGTTTTGGGAAGATTGGAGAAACTTAATTTTTCGCCCAAAAAAAAAAAAACGTAAGGGGTACCACTGTCGTTTTTTTTTTCGGGCCCAATTTTTGAGTTTCGATATCTCAGCTCTGGAAGGGGCTAGAGCCTCCATTTTTGCACTCAGGTCTAAGTCTCATGGCCCTCTATCAGAATCCAGAGTTTTGGGAAGATTGGAGAAACTTAATTTTTCGCCCAAAAAAAAAAAACGTAAGGGGTACCACTGTCGTTTTTTTTTTCGGGCCCAATTTTTGAGTTTCGATATCTCAGCTCTGGAAGGGGCGAGAGCCTCCATTTTTGCTCTCAGGTCTAAGTCTGATGGCCCTCTATCAGAATCCAGAGTTTTGGGAAGATTGGAGAAACTTAATTTTTCGCCCAAAAAAAAAAACCGTAAGGGGTACCACTGTCGTTTTTTTTTTTCGGGCCCAATTTTTGAGTTTCGATATCTCAGCTCTGGAAGGGGCTAGAGCCTCCATTTTTGCACTCAGGTCTAAGTCTCATGGCCCTCTATCAGAATCCAGAGTTTTGGGAAGATTGGAGAAACTTAATTTTTCGCCCAAAAAAAAAAACGTAAGGGGTACCACTGTCGTTTTTTTTTCGGGCCCAATTTTTGAGTTTCAATATCTCAGCTCTGGAAAAGGCTAGAGCCTCCATTTTTGCACTCAGGTCTAAGTCTCATGGCCCTCTCTCAGAATCCAGAGTTTTGGGAAGATTGGAGAAACTTAATTTTTCGCCCAAAAAAAAAAACGTAAGGGGTACCACTGTCGTTTTTTTTTCGGGCCCAATTTTTGAGTTTCGATATCTCAGCTCTGGAAGGGGTTAGAGCCTCCATATTTGCACTCAGGTCTAAGTTTCATGGCCCTCTATCAGAATCTAGAGTTTTGGGAAGATTGGAGAAACTTAATTTTTTTGCCAAAAAAAAAAAAACGTAAGGGGTACCACTGTCGTTTTTTTTTCGGGCCCAATTTTTGAGTTTCGATATCTCAGCTCTGGAAGGGGCTAGAGCCTCCATATTTGCACTCAGGTCTAAGTCTCATGGCCCTCTATCAGAATCTAGAGTTTTGGGAAGATTGGAGAAACTTAATTTTTTTGCCAAAAATAAAAAAACGTAAGGGGTACCACTGTCGTTTTTTTTTTCGGGCCCAATTTTTGAGTTTCGATATCTCAGCTCTGGAAGGGGCTAGAGCCTCCATATTTGCACTCAGGTCTAAGTCTCATGGTTCTCTATCAGAATCCAGAGTTTTGGGAAGATTGGAGAAACTTAATTTTTCGCCCCCCAAAAAAAAACGTAAGGGGTACCACTGTCGGTTTTTTTTCGGGCCCAATTTTTGAGTTTCGATATCTCAGCTCTGGAAGGGGCTAGAGCCTCCATTTTTGCACTCAGGTCTAAGTCTCATGGCCCTCTATCAGAATCCAGAGTTTGGGAAGATTGGAGAAACTTAATTTTTCGCCCAAAAAAAAAAAACTTAAGGGGTACCACTGTCGTTTTTTTTTCGGGCCCAATTTTTGAGTTTCGATATCTCAGCTCTGGAAGGGGCTAGAGCCTCCATTTTTGCACTCAGGTCTAAGTCTCATGGCCCTCTATCAGAATCCAGAGTTTTGGGAAGATTGGAGAAACTTAATTTTTCGCCCAAAAAAAAAAAAACGTAAGGGGTACCACTGTCGTTTTTTTTTCGGGCCCAATTTTTGAGTTTCGATATCTCAGCTCTGGAAGGGGATAGAGCCTCCATTTTTGCACTCAGGTCCAAGTCTCATGGCCCTCTATCAGAATCCAGAGTTTTGGGAAGATTGGAGAAACTTAATTTTTCGCCCCCCAAAAAAAACGTAAGGGGTACCACTGTCGTTTTTTTTTTCGGGCCCAATTTTTGAGTTTCGATATCTCAGCTCTGGAAGGGGCTAGAGCCTCCATTTTTGCACTCAGGTCTAAGTCTCATGGCCCTCTATCAGAATCCAGAGTTTTGGGAAGATTGGAGAAACTTAATTTTTCGCCCAAAAAAAAAAAACGTAAGGGGTACCACTGTCGTTTTTTTTTCGGGCCCAATTTTTGAGTTTCGATATCTCAGCTCTGGAAGGGGATAGAGCCTCCATTTTTGCACTCAGGTCCAAGTCTCATGGCCCTCTATCAGAATCCAGAGTTTTGGGAAGATTGGAGAAACTTAATTTTTCGCCCCCCAAAAAAAACGTAAGGGGTACCACTGTCGTTTTTTTTTTTCGGGCCCAATTTTTGAGTTTCGATATCTCAGCTCTGGAAGGGGCTAGAGGCTCCATTTTTGCACTCAGGTCTAAGTCTCATGGCCCTCTATCAGAATCCAGAGTTTTGGGAAGATTGGAGAAACTAAATTTTTCGCCAAAAAAAAAAAAACGTAAGGGGTACCACTGTCGTTTTTTTTTCGGGCCCAATTTTTGAGTTTCGATATCTCAGCTCTGGAAGGGGCTAGAGCCTCCATTTTTGCACTCAGGTCTAAGTCTCATGGCCCTCTATCAGAATCCAGAGTTTTGGGAAGATTGGAGAAACTTAATTTTTCGCCCCAAAAAAAAAACCGTAAGGGGTACCACTGTCGTTTTTTTTTTCGGGCCCAATTTTTAAGTTTCGATATCTCAGCTCTGGAAGGGGCTAGAGCCTCCATTTTTGCACTCAGGTCTAAGTCTCATGGCCCTCTATCAGAATCCAGAGTTTTGGGAAGATTGGAGAAACTTAATTTTTCGCCCAAAAAAAAAAAACGTAAGGGGTACCACTGTCGGTTTTTTTTTCGGGCCCAATTTTTGAGTTTCGATATCTCAGCTCTGGAAGGGGCTAGAGCCTCCATTTTTGCAGTCAGGTCTAAGTCTCATGGCCCTCTATCAGAATCCAGAGTTTTGGGAAGATTGGAGAAACTTAATTTTTCGCCCAAAAAAAAAAAACGTAAGGGGTACCACTGTCGTTTTTTTTTCGGGCCCAATTTTTGAGTTTCGATATCTCAGCTCTGGAAAAGGCTAGAGCCTCCATTTTTGCACTGAGGTCTAAGTCTCATGGCCCTCTCTCAGAATCCAGAGTTTTGGGAAGATTGGAGAAACTTAATTTTTCGCCCAAAAAAAAAAAACCGTAAGGGGTACCACTGTCGCTTTTTTTTCGGGCCCAATTTTTGAGTTTCGATATCTCAGCTCTGGAAGGGGATAGAGCCTCCATTTTTGCACTCAGGTCCAAGTCTCATGGCCCTCTATCAGAATCCAGAGTTTTGGGAAGATTGGAGAAACTTAATTTTTCGCCAAAAAAAAAAAAAACGTAAGGGGTACCACTGTCGTTTTTTTTTCGGGCCCAATTTTTGAGTTTCGATATCTCAGCTCTGGAAGGGGCTAGAGGCTCCATTTTTGCACTCAGGTCTAAGTCTTATGGCCCTCTATCAGAATCCAGAGTTTTAGGAAGATTGGAGAAACTTAATTTTTCGCCCAAAAAAAAAAAACGTAAGGGGTACCACTGTCGTTTTTTTTCGGGCCCAATTTTTGAGTTTCGATATCTCAGCTCTGGAAGGGGCTAGAGCCTCCATATTTGCACTCAGGTCTAAGTCTCATGGCCCTCTATCAGAATCTAGAGTTTTGGGAAGATTGGAGAAACTTAATTTTTCGCCCAAAAAAAAAAAACGTAAGGGGTACCACTGTCGTTTTTTTTTTCGGGCCCAATTTTTGAGTTTCGATATCTCAGCTCTGGAAGGGGCTAGAGCCTCCATTTTTGCACTCAGGTCTAAGTCTCATGGCCCTCTATCAGAATCCAGAGTTTTGGGAAGATTGGAGAAACTTAATTTTTCGCCCAAAAAAAAAAAACGTAAGGGGTACCACTGTCGGTTTTTTTTTCGGGCCCAATTTTTGAGTTTCGATATCTCAGCTCTGGAAGGGGCTAGAGCCTCCATTTTTGCACTCAGGTCCAAGTCTCATGGCCCTCTATCAGAATCCAGAGTTTTGGGAAGATTGGAGAAACTTAATTTTTCGCCCCAAAAAAAAAACCGTAAGGGGTACCACTGTCTTTTTTTTTTCGGGCCCAATTTTTGAGTTTCGATATCTCAGCTCTGGAAGGGGCTAGAGCCTCCATTTTTGCACTCAGGTCTAAGCCTCATGGCCCTCTATCAGAATCCAGAGTTTTGGGAAGATTGGAGAAACTTAATTTTTCGCCCAAAAAAAAAAAACGTAAGGGGTACCACTGTCGTTTTTTTTTTCGGGCCCAATTTTTGAGTTTCGATATCTCAGCTCTGGAAGGGGCTAGAGCCTCCATTTTTGCACTCAGGTCTAAGCCTCATGGCCCTCTATCAGAATCCAGAGTTTTGGGAAGATTGGAGAAACTTAATTTTTCGCCCAAAAAAAAAAAAACGTAAGGGGTACCACTGTCGTTTTTTTTTTTCGGGCCCAATTTTTGAGTTTCGATATCTCAGCTCTGGAAGGGGCTAGAGCCTCCATTTTTGCACTCAGGTCTAAGTCTCATGGCCCTCTATCAGAATCCAGAGTTTTGGGAAGATTGGAGAAACTTAATTTTTCGCCCAAAAAAAAAAACGTAAGGGGTACCACTGTCGTTTTTTTTTCGGGCCCAATTTTTGAGTTTCAATATCTCAGCTCTGGAAAAGGCTAGAGCCTCCATTTTTGCACTCAGGTCTAAGTCTCATGGCCCTCTCTCAGAATCCAGAGTTTTGGGAAGATTGGAGAAACTTAATTTTTCGCCCAAAAAAAAAAACGTAAGGGGTACCACTGTCGTTTTTTTTTCGGGCCCAATTTTTGAGTTTCGATATCTCAGCTCTGGAAGGGGTTAGAGCCTCCATATTTGCACTCAGGTCTAAGTTTCATGGCCCTCTATCAGAATCTAGAGTTTTGGGAAGATTGGAGAAACTTAATTTTTTTGCCAAAAAAAAAAAAACGTAAGGGGTACCACTGTCGTTTTTTTTTCGGGCCCAATTTTTGAGTTTCGATATCTCAGCTCTGGAAGGGGCTAGAGCCTCCATATTTGCACTCAGGTCTAAGTCTCATGGCCCTCTATCAGAATCTAGAGTTTTGGGAAGATTGGAGAAACTTAATTTTTTTGCCAAAAATAAAAAAACGTAAGGGGTACCACTGTCGTTTTTTTTTCGGGCCCAATTTTTGAGTTTCGATATCTCAGCTCTGGAAGGGGCTAGAGCCTCCATATTTGCACTCAGGTCTAAGTCTCATGGTTCTCTATCAGAATCCAGAGTTTTGGGAAGATTGGAGAAACTTAATTTTTCGCCCCCCAAAAAAAAACGTAAGGGGTACCACTGTCGGTTTTTTTTCGGGCCCAATTTTTGAGTTTCGATATCTCAGCTCTGGAAGGGGCTAGAGCCTCCATTTTTGCACTCAGGTCTAAGTCTCATGGCCCTCTATCAGAATCCAGAGTTTGGGAAGATTGGAGAAACTTAATTTTTCGCCCAAAAAAAAAAAACTTAAGGGGTACCACTGTCGTTTTTTTTTCGGGCCCAATTTTTGAGTTTCGATATCTCAGCTCTGGAAGGGGCTAGAGCCTCCATTTTTGCACTCAGGTCTAAGTCTCATGGCCCTCTATCAGAATCCAGAGTTTTGGGAAGATTGGAGAAACTTAATTTTTCGCCCAAAAAAAAAAAAACGTAAGGGGTACCACTGTCGTTTTTTTTTCGGGCCCAATTTTTGAGTTTCGATATCTCAGCTCTGGAAGGGGATAGAGCCTCCATTTTTGCACTCAGGTCCAAGTCTCATGGCCCTCTATCAGAATCCAGAGTTTTGGGAAGATTGGAGAAACTTAATTTTTCGCCCCCCAAAAAAAACGTAAGGGGTACCACTGTCGTTTTTTTTTTTCGGGCCCAATTTTTGAGTTTCGATATCTCAGCTCTGGAAGGGGCTAGAGCCTCCATTTTTGCACTCAGGTCTAAGTCTCATGGCCCTCTATCAGAATCCAGAGTTTTGGGAAGATTGGAGAAACTTAATTTTTCGCCCAAAAAAAAAAAAAACGTAAGGGGTACCACTGTCGTTTTTTTTTCGGGCCCAATTTTTGAGTTTCGATATCTCAGCTCTGGAAGGGGATAGAGCCTCCATTTTTGCACTCAGGTCCAAGTCTCATGGCCCTCTATCAGAATCCAGAGTTTTGGGAAGATTGGAGAAACTTAATTTTTCGCCCCCAAAAAAAAACGTAAGGGGTACCACTGTCGTTTTTTTTTTTCGGGCCCAATTTTTGAGTTTCGATATCTCAGCTCTGGAAGGGGCTAGAGGCTCCATTTTTGCACTCAGGTCTAAGTCTCATGGCCCTCTATCAGAATCCAGAGTTTTGGGAAGATTGGAGAAACTTAATTTTTCGCCCAAAAAAAAAAAAACGTAAGGGGTACCACTGTCGTTTTTTTTTCGGGCCCAATTTTTGAGTTTCGATATCTCAGCTCTGGAAGGGGATAGAGCCTCCATTTTTGCACTCAGGTCCAAGTCTCATGGCCCTCTATCAGAATCCAGAGTTTTGGGAAGATTGGAGAAACTTAATTTTTCGCCCAAAAAAAAAAAACGTAAGGGGTACCACTGTCGTTTTTTTTTCGGGCCCAATTTTTGAGTTTCGATATCTCAGCTCTGGAAGGGGCTAGAGCCTCCATTTTTGCACTCAGGTCTAAGTCTCATGGCCCTCTATCAGAATCCAGAGTTTTGGGAAGATTGGAGAAACTTAATTTTTCGCCCCAAAAAAAAAACCGTAAGGGGTACCACTGTCGTTTTTTTTTTCGGGCCCAATTTTTAAGTTTCGATATCTCAGCTCTGGAAGGGGCTAGAGCCTCCATTTTTGCACTCAGGTCTAAGTCTCATGGCCCTCTATCAGAATCCAGAGTTTTGGGAAGATTGGAGAAACTTAATTTTTCGCCCAAAAAAAAAAAACGTAAGGGGTACCACTGTCGGTTTTTTTTTCGGGCCCAATTTTTGAGTTTCGATATCTCAGCTCTGGAAGGGGCTAGAGCCTCCATTTTTGCAGTCAGGTCTAAGTCTCATGGCCCTCTATCAGAATCCAGAGTTTTGGGAAGATTGGAGAAACTTAATTTTTCGCCCAAAAAAAAAAAACGTAAGGGGTACCACTGTCGTTTTTTTTTCGGGCCCAATTTTTGAGTTTCGATATCTCAGCTCTGGAAAAGGCTAGAGCCTCCATTTTTGCACTGAGGTCTAAGTCTCATGGCCCTCTCTCAGAATCCAGAGTTTTGGGAAGATTGGAGAAACTTAATTTTTCGCCCAAAAAAAAAAAACCGTAAGGGGTACCACTGTCGCTTTTTTTTCGGGCCCAATTTTTGAGTTTCGATATCTCAGCTCTGGAAGGGGATAGAGCCTCCATTTTTGCACTCAGGTCCAAGTCTCATGGCCCTCTATCAGAATCCAGAGTTTTGGGAAGATTGGAGAAACTTAATTTTTCGCCAAAAAAAAAAAAAACGTAAGGGGTACCACTGTCGTTTTTTTTTCGGGCCCAATTTTTGAGTTTCGATATCTCAGCTCTGGAAGGGGCTAGAGGCTCCATTTTTGCACTCAGGTCTAAGTCTTATGGCCCTCTATCAGAATCCAGAGTTTTAGGAAGATTGGAGAAACTTAATTTTTCGCCCAAAAAAAAAAAACGTAAGGGGTACCACTGTCGTTTTTTTTCGGGCCCAATTTTTGAGTTTCGATATCTCAGCTCTGGAAGGGGCTAGAGCCTCCATATTTGCACTCAGGTCTAAGTCTCATGGCCCTCTATCAGAATCTAGAGTTTTGGGAAGATTGGAGAAACTTAATTTTTCGCCCAAAAAAAAAAAAACGTAAGGGGTACCACTGTCGTTTTTTTTTTCGGGCCCAATTTTTGAGTTTCGATATCTCAGCTCTGGAAGGGGCTAGAGCCTCCATTTTTGCACTCAGGTCTAAGTCTCATGGCCCTCTATCAGAATCCAGAGTTTTGGGAAGATTGGAGAAACTTAATTTTTCGCCCAAAAAAAAAAAAACGTAAGGGGTACCACTGTCGGTTTTTTTTTCGGGCCCAATTTTTGAGTTTCGATATCTCAGCTCTGGAAGGGGCTAGAGCCTCCATTTTTGCACTCAGGTCCAAGTCTCATGGCCCTCTATCAGAATCCAGAGTTTTGGGAAGATTGGAGAAACTTAATTTTTCGCCCCAAAAAAAAACCGTAAGGGGTACCACTGTCTTTTTTTTTTCGGGCCCAATTTTTGAGTTTCGATATCTCAGCTCTGGAAGGGGCTAGAGCCTCCATTTTTGCACTCAGGTCTAAGCCTCATGGCCCTCTATCAGAATCCAGAGTTTTGGGAAGATTGGAGAAACTTAATTTTTCGCCCAAAAAAAAAAAAACGTAAGGGGTACCACTGTCGTTTTTTTTTTCGGGCCCAATTTTTGAGTTTCGATATCTCAGCTCTGGAAGGGGCTAGAGCCTCCATTTTTGCACTCAGGTCTAAGCCTCATGGCCCTCTATCAGAATCCAGAGTTTTGGGAAGATTGGAGAAACTTAATTTTTCGCCCAAAAAAAAAAAAACGTAAGGGGTACCACTGTCGTTTTTTTTTTCGGGCCCAATTTTTGAGTTTCGATATCTCAGCTCTGGAAGGGGCTAGAGCCTCCATTTTTGCACTCAGGTCTAAGTCTCATGGCCCTCTATCAGAATCCAGAGTTTTGGGAAGATTGGAGAAACTTAATTTTTCGCCCAAAAAAAAAAAACGTAAGGGGTACCACTGTCGTTTTTTTTTTCGGGCCCAATTTTTGAGTTTCGATATCTCAGCTCTGGAAGGGGCGAGAGCCTCCATTTTTGCTCTCAGGTCTAAGTCTGATGGCCCTCTATCAGAATCCAGAGTTTTGGGAAGATTGGAGAAACTTAATTTTTCGCCCAAAAAAAAAAACCGTAAGGGGTACCACTGTCGTTTTTTTTTTTCGGGCCCAATTTTTGAGTTTCGATATCTCAGCTCTGGAAGGGGCTAGAGCCTCCATTTTTGCACTCAGGTCTAAGTCTCATGGCCCTCTATCAGAATCCAGAGTTTTGGGAAGATTGGAGAAACTTAATTTTTCGCCCAAAAAAAAAAAAAACGTAAGGGGTACCACTGTCGTTTTTTTTTCGGGCCCAATTTTTGAGTTTCGATATCTCAGCTCTGGAAGGGGCTAGAGCCTCCATTTTTGCAGTCAGGTCTAAGTCTCATGGCCCTCTATCAGAATCCAGAGTTTTGGGAAGATTGGAGAAACTTAATTTTTCGCCCAAAAAAAAAAAACTTAAGGGGTACCACTGTCGTTTTTTTTTCGGGCCCAATTTTTGAGTTTCGATATCTCAGCTCTGGAAGGGGCTAGAGCCTCCATTTTTGCACTCAGGTCCAAGTCTCATGGCCCTCTATCAGAATCCAGAGTTTTGGGAAGATTGGAGAAACTTAATTTTTCGCCCCAAAAAAAAACCGTAAGGGGTACCACTGTCTTTTTTTTTTCGGGCCCAATTTTTGAGTTTCGATATCTCAGCTCTGGAAGGGGCTAGAGCCTCCATTTTTGCACTCAGGTCTAAGCCTCATGGCCCTCTATCAGAATCCAGAGTTTTGGGAAGATTGGAGAAACTTAATTTTTCGCCCAAAAAAAAAAAAACGTAAGGGGTACCACTGTCGTTTTTTTTTTCGGGCCCAATTTTTGAGTTTCGATATCTCAGCTCTGGAAGGGGCTAGAGCCTCCATTTTTGCACTCAGGTCTAAGCCTCATGGCCCTCTATCAGAATCCAGAGTTTTGGGAAGATTGGAGAAACTTAATTTTTCGCCCAAAAAAAAAAAAACGTAAGGGGTACCACTGTCGTTTTTTTTTTCGGGCCCAATTTTTGAGTTTCGATATCTCAGCTCTGGAAGGGGCTAGAGCCTCCATTTTTGCACTCAGGTCTAAGTCTCATGGCCCTCTATCAGAATCCAGAGTTTTGGGAAGATTGGAGAAACTTAATTTTTCGCCCAAAAAAAAAAAACGTAAGGGGTACCACTGTCGTTTTTTTTTTCGGGCCCAATTTTTGAGTTTCGATATCTCAGCTCTGGAAGGGGCGAGAGCCTCCATTTTTGCTCTCAGGTCTAAGTCTGATGGCCCTCTATCAGAATCCAGAGTTTTGGGAAGATTGGAGAAACTTAATTTTTCGCCCAAAAAAAAAACCGTAAGGGGTACCACTGTCGTTTTTTTTTTCGGGCCCAATTTTTGAGTTTCGATATCTCAGCTCTGGAAGGGGCTAGAGCCTCCATTTTTGCACTCAGGTCTAAGTCTCATGGCCCTCTATCAGAATCCAGAGTTTTGGGAAGATTGGAGAAACTTAATTTTTCGCCCAAAAAAAAAAAAACGTAAGGGGTACCACTGTCGTTTTTTTTTCGGGCCCAATTTTTGAGTTTCGATATCTCAGCTCTGGAAGGGGCTAGAGCCTCCATTTTTGCAGTCAGGTCTAAGTCTCATGGCCCTCTATCAGAATCCAGAGTTTTGGGAAGATTGGAGAAACTTAATTTTTCGCCCAAAAAAAAAAACGTAAGGGGTACCACTGTCGTTTTTTTTCGGGCCCAATTTTTGAGTTTCAATATCTCAGCTCTGGAAAAGGCTAGAGCCTCCATTTTTGCACTCAGGTCTAAGTCTCATGGCCCTCTCTCAGAATCCAGAGTTTTGGGAAGATTGGAGAAACTTAATTTTTCGCCCAAAAAAAAAAAACGTAAGGGGTACCACTGTCGTTTTTTTTTCGGGCCCAATTTTTGAGTTTCGATATCTCAGCTCTGGAAGGGGTTAGAGCCTCCATATTTGCACTCAGGTCTAAGTTTCATGGCCCTCTATCAGAATCTAGAGTTTTGGGAAGATTGGAGAAACTTAATTTTTTTGCCAAAAAAAAAAAAACGTAAGGGGTACCACTGTCGTTTTTTTTTCGGGCCCAATTTTTGAGTTTCGATATCTCAGCTCTGGAAGGGGCTAGAGCCTCCATATTTGCACTCAGGTCTAAGTCTCATGGCCCTCTATCAGAATCTAGAGTTTTGGGAAGATTGGAGAAACTTAATTTTTTTGCCAAAAATAAAAAAACGTAAGGGGTACCACTGTCGTTTTTTTTTCGGGCCCAATTTTTGAGTTTCGATATCTCAGCTCTGGAAGGGGCTAGAGCCTCCATATTTGCACTCAGGTCTAAGTCTCATGGTTCTCTATCAGAATCCAGAGTTTTGGGAAGATTGGAGAAACTTAATTTTTCGCCCCCAAAAAAAAACGTAAGGGGTACCACTGTCGTTTTTTTTTTCGGGCCCAATTTTTGAGTTTCGATATCTCAGCTCTGGAAGGGGCTAGAGCCTCCATTTTTGCACTCAGGTCTAAGTCTCATGGCCCTCTATCAGAATCCAGAGTTTGGGAAGATTGGAGAAACTTAATTTTTCGCCCCAAAAAAAAAACGTAAGGGGTACCACTGTCGTTTTTTTTTCGGGCCCAATTTTTGAGTTTCGATATCTCAGCTCTGGAAGGGGCTAGAGCCTCCATTTTTGCCCTCAGGTCCAAGTCTCATGGCCCTCTATCAGAATCCAGAGTTTTGGGAAGATTGGAGAAACTTACTTTTTCGCCCAAAAAAAAAACAAAACGTAAGGGGTACCACTGTCGTTTTTTTTCGGGCCCAATTTTTGAGTTTCGATATCTCAGCTCTGGAAGGGGCTAGAGCCTCCATTTTTGCACTCAGGTCTAAGTCTCATGGCCCTCTATCAGAATCCAGAGTTTTGGGAAGATTGGAGAAACTTAATTTTCGCCCAAAAAAAAAAAACGTAAGGGGTACCACTGTCGTTTTTTTTTCGGGCCCAATTTTTGAGTTTCGATATCTCAGCTCTGGAAGGGGCTAGAGCCTCCATATTTGCACTCAGGTCTAAGTCTCATGGCCCTCTATCAGAATCTAGAGTTTTGGGAAGATTGGAGAAACTTAATTTTTTTGCCAAAAATAAAAAAACGTAAGGGGTACCACTGTCGTTTTTTTTTCGGGCCCAATTTTTGAGTTTCGATATCTCAGCTCTGGAAGGGGCTAGAGCCTCCATATTTGCACTCAGGTCTAAGTCTCATGGTTCTCTATCAGAATCCAGAGTTTTGGGAAGATTGGAGAAACTTAATTTTTCGCCCCCAAAAAAAAACGTAAGGGGTACCACTGTCGTTTTTTTTTTCGGGCCCAATTTTTGAGTTTCGATATCTCAGCTCTGGAAGGGGCTAGAGCCTCCATTTTTGCACTCAGGTCTAAGTCTCATGGCCCTCTATCAGAATCCAGAGTTTTGGGAAGATTGGAGAAACTTAATTTTTCGCCCCAAAAAAAAAAAACGTAAGGGGTACCACTGTCGGTTTTTTTTCGGGCCCAATTTTTGAGTTTCGATATCTCAGCTCTGGAAGGGGCTAGAGCCTCCATTTTTGCACTCAGGTCTAAGTCTCATGGCCCTCTATCAGAATCCAGAGTTTGGGAAGATTGGAGAAACTTAATTTTTCGCCCAAAAAAAAAAAACGTAAGGGGTACCACTGTCGTTTTTTTTTCGGGCCCAATTTTTGAGTTTCGATATCTCAGCTCTGGAAGGGGCTAGAGCCTCCATTTTTGCACTCAGGTCTAAGTCTCATGGCCCTCTATCAGAATCCAGAGTTTTGGGAAGATTGGAGAAACTTAATTTTTCGCCCAAAAAAAAAAAAACGTAAGGGGTACCACTGTCGTTTTTTTTTCGGGCCCAATTTTTGAGTTTCGATATCTCAGCTCTGGAAGGGGATAGAGCCTCCATTTTTGCACTCAGGTCCAAGTCTCATGGCCCTCTATCAGAATCCAGAGTTTTGGGAAGATTGGAGAAACTTAATTTTTCGCCCCCCAAAAAAAACGTAAGGGGTACCACTGTCGTTTTTTTTTTTCGGGCCCAATTTTTGAGTTTCGATATCTCAGCTCTGGAAGGGGCTAGAGGCTCCATTTTTGCACTCAGGTCTAAGTCTCATGGCCCTCTATCAGAATCCAGAGTTTTGGGAAGATTGGAGAAACTTAATTTTTCGCCCAAAAAAAAAAAACGTAAGGGGTACCACTGTCGTTTTTTTTTCGGGCCCAATTTTTGAGTTTCGATATCTCGAGCTCTGGAAGGGGCTAGAGCCTCCATTTTTGCACTCAGGTCTAAGTCTCATGGCCCTCTATCAGAATCCAGAGTTTTGGGAAGATTGGAGAAACTTAATTTTTCGCCCCAAAAAAAAAACCGTAAGGGGTACCACTGTCGTTTTTTTTTTCGGGCCCAATTTTTAAGTTTCGATATCTCAGCTCTGGAAGGGGCTAGAGCCTCCATTTTTGCACTCAGGTCTAAGTCTCATGGCCCTCTATCAGAATCCAGAGTTTTGGGAAGATTGGAGAAACTTAATTTTTCGCCCAAAAAAAAAAAACGTAAGGGGTACCACTGTCGGTTTTTTTTTCGGGCCCAATTTTTGAGTTTCGATATCTCAGCTCTGGAAGGGGCTAGAGCCTCCATTTTTGCAGTCAGGTCTAAGTCTCATGGCCCTCTATCAGAATCCAGAGTTTTGGGAAGATTGGAGAAACTTAATTTTTCGCCCAAAAAAAAAAAACGTAAGGGGTACCACTGTCGTTTTTTTTTCGGGCCCAATTTTTGAGTTTCGATATCTCAGCTCTGGAAAAGGCTAGAGCCTCCATTTTTGCACTGAGGTCTAAGTCTCATGGCCCTCTCTCAGAATCCAGAGTTTTGGGAAGATTGGAGAAACTTAATTTTTCGCCCAAAAAAAAAAAAACGTAAGGGGTACCACTGTCGCTTTTTTTTCGGGCCCAATTTTTGAGTTTCGATATCTCAGCTCTGGAAGGGGATAGAGCCTCCATTTTTGCACTCAGGTCCAAGTCTCATGGCCCTCTATCAGAATCCAGAGTTTTGGGAAGATTGGAGAAACTTAATTTTTCGCCAAAAAAAAAAAAAACGTAAGGGGTACCACTGTCGTTTTTTTTTCGGGCCCAATTTTTGAGTTTCGATATCTCAGCTCTGGAAGGGGCTAGAGGCTCCATTTTTGCACTCAGGTCTAAGTCTTATGGCCCTCTATCAGAATCCAGAGTTTTAGGAAGATTGGAGAAACTTAATTTTTCGCCCAAAAAAAAAAACGTAAGGGGTACCACTGTCGGTTTTTTTTCGGGCCCAATTTTTGAGTTTCGATATCTCAGCTCTGGAAGGGGCTAGAGCCTCCATTTTTGCACTCAGGTCTAAGTCTCATGGCCCTCTATCAGAATCCAGAGTTTTGGGAAGATTGGAGAAACTTAATTTTTCGCCCAAAAAAAAAAAAACGTAAGGGGGACCACTGTCGTTTTTTTTTTCGGGCCCAATTTTTGAGTTTCGATATCTCAGCTCTGGAAGGGGCTAGAGCCTCCATTTTTGCACTCAGGTCTAAGTCTCATGGCCCTCTATCAGAATCCAGAGTTTTGGGAAGATTGGAGAAACTTAATTTTTCGCCCAAAAAAAAAAAACGTAAGGGGTACCACTGTCGGTTTTTTTTTCGGGCCCAATTTTTGAGTTTCGATATCTCAGCTCTGGAAGGGGCTAGAGCCTCCATTTTTGCACTCAGGTCCAAGTCTCATGGCCCTCTATCAGAATCCAGAGTTTTGGGAAGATTGGAGAAACTTAATTTTTCGCCCCCAAAAAAAACGTAAGGGGTACCACTGTCGTTTTTTTTTTTCGGGCCCAATTTTTGAGTTTCGATATCTCAGCTCTGGAAGGGGCTAGAGGCTCCATTTTTGCACTCAGGTCTAAGTCTCATGGCCCTCTATCAGAATCCAGAGTTTTGGGAAGATTGGAGAAACTTAATTTTTCGCCCAAAAAAAAAAAACGTAAGGGGTACCACTGTCGTTTTTTTTTCGGGCCCAATTTTTGAGTTTCGATATCTCGAGCTCTGGAAGGGGCTAGAGCCTCCATTTTTGCACTCAGGTCTAAGTCTCATGGCCCTCTATCAGAATCCAGAGTTTTGGGAAGATTGGAGAAACTTAATTTTTCGCCCCCCAAAAAAAACCGTAAGGGGTACCACTGTCGTTTTTTTTTTCGGGCCCAATTTTTAAGTTTCGATATCTCAGCTCTGGAAGGGGCTAGAGCCTCCATTTTTGCACTCAGGTCTAAGTCTCATGGCCCTCTATCAGAATCCAGAGTTTTGGGAAGATTGGAGAAACTTAATTTTTCGCCCAAAAAAAAAAAACGTAAGGGGTACCACTGTCGGTTTTTTTTTCGGGCCCAATTTTTGAGTTTCGATATCTCAGCTCTGGAAGGGGCTAGAGCCTCCATTTTTGCAGTCAGGTCTAAGTCTCATGGCCCTCTATCAGAATCCAGAGTTTTGGGAAGATTGGAGAAACTTAATTTTTCGCCCAAAAAAAAAAAACGTAAGGGGTACCACTGTCGTTTTTTTTTCGGGCCCAATTTTTGAGTTTCGATATCTCAGCTCTGGAAAAGGCTAGAGCCTCCATTTTTGCACTGAGGTCTAAGTCTCATGGCCCTCTCTCAGAATCCAGAGTTTTGGGAAGATTGGAGAAACTTAATTTTTCGCCCAAAAAAAAAAAACGTAAGGGGTACCACTGTCGCTTTTTTTTCGGGCCCAATTTTTGAGTTTCGATATCTCAGCTCTGGAAGGGGATAGAGCCTCCATTTTTGCACTCAGGTCCAAGTCTCATGGCCCTCTATCAGAATCCAGAGTTTTGGGAAGATTGGAGAAACTTAATTTTTCGCCAAAAAAAAAAAAAACGTAAGGGGTACCACTGTCGTTTTTTTTTCGGGCCCAATTTTTGAGTTTCGATATCTCAGCTCTGGAAGGGGCTAGAGGCTCCATTTTTGCACTCAGGTCTAAGTCTTATGGCCCTCTATCAGAATCCAGAGTTTTAGGAAGATTGGAGAAACTTAATTTTTCGCCCAAAAAAAAAAACGTAAGGGGTACCACTGTCGGTTTTTTTTCGGGCCCAATTTTTGAGTTTCGATATCTCAGCTCTGGAAGGGGCTAGAGCCTCCATTTTTGCACTCAGGTCTAAGTCTCATGGCCCTCTATCAGAATCCAGAGTTTTGGGAAGATTGGAGAAACTTAATTTTTCGCCCAAAAAAAAAAAAACGTAAGGGGTACCACTGTCGTTTTTTTTTTCGGGCCCAATTTTTGAGTTTCGATATCTCAGCTCTGGAAGGGGCTAGAGCCTCCATTTTTGCACTCAGGTCTAAGTCTCATGGCCCTCTATCAGAATCCAGAGTTTTGGGAAGATTGGAGAAACTTAATTTTTCGCCCAAAAAAAAAAAACGTAAGGGGTACCACTGTCGGTTTTTTTTTCGGGCCCAATTTTTGAGTTTCGATATCTCAGCTCTGGAAGGGGCTAGAGCCTCCATTTTTGCACTCAGGTCCAAGTCTCATGGCCCTCTATCAGAATCCAGAGTTTTGGGAAGATTGGAGAAACTTAATTTTTCGCCCAAAAAAAAAACCGTAAGGGGTACCACTGTCTTTTTTTTTTCGGGCCCAATTTTTGAGTTTCGATATCTCAGCTCTGGAAGGGGCTAGAGCCTCCATTTTTGCACTCAGGTCTAAGCCTCATGGCCCTCTATCAGAATCCAGAGTTTTGGGAAGATTGGAGAAACTTAATTTTTCGCCCAAAAAAAAAAAACGTAAGGGGTACCACTGTCGTTTTTTTTTTCGGGCCCAATTTTTGAGTTTCGATATCTCAGCTCTGGAAGGGGCTAGAGCCTCCATTTTTGCACTCAGGTCTAAGCCTCATGGCCCTCTATCAGAATCCAGAGTTTTGGGAAGATTGGAGAAACTTAATTTTTCGCCCAAAAAAAAAAAAACGTAAGGGGTACCACTGTCGTTTTTTTTTTCGGGCCCAATTTTTGAGTTTCGATATCTCAGCTCTGGAAGGGGCTAGAGCCTCCATTTTTGCACTCAGGTCTAAGTCTCATGGCCCTCTATCAGAATCCAGAGTTTTGGGAAGATTGGAGAAACTTAATTTTTCGCCCAAAAAAAAAAACCGTATGGGGTACCACTGTCGTTTTTTTTTTTCGGGCCCAATTTTTGAGTTTCGATATCTCAGCTCTGGAAGGGGCTAGAGCCTCCATTTTTGCACTCAGGTCTAAGTCTCATGGCCCTCTATCAGAATCCAGAGTTTTGGGAAGATTGGAGAAACTTAATTTTTCGCCCAAAAAAAAAAAACGTAAGGGGTACCACTGTCGTTTTTTTTTCGGGCCCAATTTTTGAGTTTCGATATCTCAGCTCTGGAAGGGGCTAGAGCCTCCATTTTTGCAGTCAGGTCTAAGTCTCATGGCCCTCTATCAGAATCCAGAGTTTTGGGAAGATTGGAGAAACTTAATTTTTCGCCCAAAAAAAAAAACGTAAGGGGTACCACTGTCGTTTTTTTTCGGGCCCAATTTTTGAGTTTCAATATCTCAGCTCTGGAAAAGGCTAGAGCCTCCATTTTTGCACTCAGGTCTAAGTCTCATGGCCCTCTCTCAGAATCCAGAGTTTTGGGAAGATTGGAGAAACTTAATTTTTCGCCCAAAAAAAAAAACGTAAGGGGTACCACTGTCGTTTTTTTTTCGGGCCCAATTTTTGAGTTTCGATATCTCAGCTCTGGAAGGGGTTAGAGCCTCCATATTTGCACTCAGGTCTAAGTTTCATGGCCCTCTATCAGAATCTAGAGTTTTGGGAAGATTGGAGAAACTTAATTTTTTTGCCAAAAAAAAAAAAACGTAAGGGGTACCACTGTCGTTTTTTTTTCGGGCCCAATTTTTGAGTTTCGATATCTCAGCTCTGGAAGGGGCTAGAGCCTCCATATTTGCACTCAGGTCTAAGTCTCATGGCCCTCTATCAGAATCTAGAGTTTTGGGAAGATTGGAGAAACTTAATTTTTTTGCCAAAAATAAAAAAACGTAAGGGGTACCACTGTCGTTTTTTTTTCGGGCCCAATTTTTGAGTTTCGATATCTCAGCTCTGGAAGGGGCTAGAGCCTCCATATTTGCACTCAGGTCTAAGTCTCATGGTTCTCTATCAGAATCCAGAGTTTTGGGAAGATTGGAGAAACTTAATTTTTCGCCCCCAAAAAAAAACGTAAGGGGTACCACTGTCGTTTTTTTTTTCGGGCCCAATTTTTGAGTTTCGATATCTCAGCTCTGGAAGGGGCTAGAGCCTCCATTTTTGCACTCAGGTCTAAGTCTCATGGCCCTCTATCAGAATCCAGAGTTTTGGGAAGATTGGAGAAACTTAATTTTTCGCCCCAAAAAAAAAAAACGTAAGGGGTACCACTGTCGGTTTTTTTTCGGGCCCAATTTTTGAGTTTCGATATCTCAGCTCTGGAAGGGGCTAGAGCCTCCATTTTTGCACTCAGGTCTAAGTCTCATGGCCCTCTATCAGAATCCAGAGTTTGGGAAGATTGGAGAAACTTAATTTTTCGCCCCAAAAAAAAAAACGTAAGGGGTACCACTGTCGTTTTTTTTTCGGGCCCAATTTTTGAGTTTCGATATCTCAGCTCTGGAAGGGGCTAGAGCCTCCATTTTTGCCCTCAGGTCCAAGTCTCATGGCCCTCTATCAGAATCCAGAGTTTTGGGAAGATTGGAGAAACTTACTTTTTCGCCCAAAAAAAAAAACAAAACGTAAGGGGTACCACTGTCGTTTTTTTTCGGGCCCAATTTTTGAGTTTCGATATCTCAGCTCTGGAAGGGGCTAGAGCCTCCATTTTTGCACTCAGGTCTAAGTCTCATGGCCCTCTATCAGAATCCAGAGTTTTGGGAAGATTGGAGAAACTTAATTTTCGCCCAAAAAAAAAAAACGTAAGGGGTACCACTGTCGTTTTTTTTTCGGGCCCAATTTTTGAGTTTCGATATCTCAGCTCTGGAAGGGGCTAGAGCCTCCATATTTGCACTCAGGTCTAAGTCTCATGGCCCTCTATCAGAATCTAGAGTTTTGGGAAGATTGGAGAAACTTAATTTTTTTGCCAAAAATAAAAAAACGTAAGGGGTACCACTGTCGTTTTTTTTTCGGGCCCAATTTTTGAGTTTCGATATCTCAGCTCTGGAAGGGGCTAGAGCCTCCATATTTGCACTCAGGTCTAAGTCTCATGGTTCTCTATCAGAATCCAGAGTTTTGGGAAGATTGGAGAAACTTAATTTTTCGCCCCAAAAAAAAAAAACGTAAGGGGTACCACTGTCGGTTTTTTTTCGGGCCCAATTTTTGAGTTTCGATATCTCAGCTCTGGAAGGGGCTAGAGCCTCCATTTTTGCACTCAGGTCTAAGTCTCATGGCCCTCTATCAGAATCCAGAGTTTGGGAAGATTGGAGAAACTTAATTTTTCGCCCAAAAAAAAAAAACGTAAGGGGTACCACTGTCGTTTTTTTTTCGGGCCCAATTTTTGAGTTTCGATATCTCAGCTCTGGAAGGGGCTAGAGCCTCCATTTTTGCACTCAGGTCTAAGTCTCATGGCCCTCTATCAGAATCCAGAGTTTTGGGAAGATTGGAGAAACTTAATTTTTCGCCCAAAAAAAAAAAACGTAAGGGGTACCACTGTCGTTTTTTTTTCGGGCCCAATTTTTGAGTTTCGATATCTCAGCTCTGGAAGGGGATAGAGCCTCCATTTTTGCACTCAGGTCCAAGTCTCATGGCCCTCTATCAGAATCCAGAGTTTTGGGAAGATTGGAGAAACTTAATTTTTCGCCCCCAAAAAAAAACGTAAGGGGTACCACTGTCGTTTTTTTTTTTCGGGCCCAATTTTTGAGTTTCGATATCTCAGCTCTGGAAGGGGCTAGAGGCTCCATTTTTGCACTCAGGTCTAAGTCTCATGGCCCTCTATCAGAATCCAGAGTTTTGGGAAGATTGGAGAAACTTAATTTTTCGCCCAAAAAAAAAAAACGTAAGGGGTACCACTGTCGTTTTTTTTTCGGGCCCAATTTTTGAGTTTCGATATCTCAGCTCTGGAAGGGGCTAGAGCCTCCATTTTTGCACTCAGGTCTAAGTCTCATGGCCCTCTATCAGAATCCAGAGTTTTGGGAAGATTGGAGAAACTTAATTTTTCGCCCCAAAAAAAAAACCGTAAGGGGTACCACTGTCGTTTTTTTTTTCGGGCCCAATTTTTACGTTTCGATATCTCAGCTCTGGAAGGGGCTAGAGCCTCCATTTTTGCACTCAGGTCTAAGTCTCATGGCCCTCTATCAGAATCCAGAGTTTTGGGAAGATTGGAGAAACTTAATTTTTCGCCCAAAAAAAAAAAACGTAAGGGGTACCACTGTCGGTTTTTTTTTCGGGCCCAATTTTTGAGTTTCGATATCTCAGCTCTGGAAGGGGCTAGAGCCTCCATTTTTGCAGTCAGGTCTAAGTCTCATGGCCCTCTATCAGAATCCAGAGTTTTGGGAAGATTGGAGAAACTTAATTTTTCGCCCAAAAAAAAAAAACGTAAGGGGTACCACTGTCGTTTTTTTTTCGGGCCCAATTTTTGAGTTTCGATATCTCAGCTCTGGAAAAGGCTAGAGCCTCCATTTTTGCACTGAGGTCTAAGTCTCATGGCCCTCTCTCAGAATCCAGAGTTTTGGGAAGATTGGAGAAACTTAATTTTTCGCCCAAAAAAAAAAAACGTAAGGGGTACCACTGTCGCTTTTTTTTCGGGCCCAATTTTTGAGTTTCGATATCTCAGCTCTGGAAGGGGATAGAGCCTCCATTTTTGCACTCAGGTCCAAGTCTCATGGCCCTCTATCAGAATCCAGAGTTTTGGGAAGATTGGAGAAACTTAATTTTTCGCCAAAAAAAAAAAAAACGTAAGGGGTACCACTGTCGTTTTTTTTTCGGGCCCAATTTTTGAGTTTCGATATCTCAGCTCTGGAAGGGGCTAGAGGCTCCATTTTTGCACTCAGGTCTAAGTCTTATGGCCCTCTATCAGAATCCAGAGTTTTAGGAAGATTGGAGAAACTTAATTTTTCGCCCAAAAAAAAAAAACGTAAGGGGTACCACTGTCGTTTTTTTTTTCGGGCCCAATTTTTGAGTTTCGATATCTCAGCTCTGGAAGGGGCTAGAGCCTCCATTTTTGCACTCAGGTCTAAGCCTCATGGCCCTCTATCAGAATCCAGAGTTTTGGGAAGATTGGAGAAACTTAATTTTTCGCCCAAAAAAAAAAAAACGTAAGGGGTACCACTGTCGTTTTTTTTTTCGGGCCCAATTTTTGAGTTTCGATATCTCAGCTCTGGAAGGGGCTAGAGCCTCCATTTTTGCACTCAGGTCTAAGCCTCATGGCCCTCTATCAGAATCCAGAGTTTTGGGAAGATTGGAGAAACTTAATTTTTCGCCCAAAAAAAAAAAAACGTAAGGGGTACCACTGTCGTTTTTTTTTTCGGGCCCAATTTTTGAGTTTCGATATCTCAGCTCTGGAAGGGGCTAGAGCCTCCATTTTTGCACTCAGGTCTAAGTCTCATGGCCCTCTATCAGAATCCAGAGTTTTGGGAAGATTGGAGAAACTTAATTTTTCGCCCAAAAAAAAAAAACGTAAGGGGTACCACTGTCGTTTTTTTTTTCGGGCCCAATTTTTGAGTTTCGATATCTCAGCTCTGGAAGGGGCGAGAGCCTCCATTTTTGCTCTCAGGTCTAAGTCTGATGGCCCTCTATCAGAATCCAGAGTTTTTGGAAGATTGGAGAAACTTAATTTTTCGCCCAAAAAAAAAAACCGTAAGGGGTACCACTGTCGTTTTTTTTTCGGGCCCAATTTTTGAGTTTCGATATCTCAGCTCTGGAAGGGGCTAGAGCCTCCATTTTTGCAGTCAGGTCTAAGTCTCATGGCCCTCTATCAGAATCCAGAGTTTTGGGAAGATTGGAGAAACTTAATTTTTCGCCCAAAAAAAAAAACGTAAGGGGTACCACTGTCGTTTTTTTTCGGGCCCAATTTTTGAGTTTCAATATCTCAGCTCTGGAAAAGGCTAGAGCCTCCATTTTTGCACTCAGGTCTAAGTCTCATGGCCCTCTCTCAGAATCCAGAGTTTTGGGAAGATTGGAAAAACTTAATTTTTCGCCCAAAAAAAAAAACGTAAGGGGTACCACTGTCGTTTTTTTTTCGGGCCCAATTTTTGAGTTTCGATATCTCAGCTCTGGAAGGGGTTAGAGCCTCCATATTTGCACTCAGGTCTAAGTTTCATGGCCCTCTATCAGAATCTAGAGTTTTGGGAAGATTGGAGAAACTTAATTTTTTTGCCAAAAAAAAAAAAACGTAAGGGGTACCACTGTCGTTTTTTTTTCGGGCCCAATTTTTGAGTTTCGATATCTCAGCTCTGGAAGGGGCTAGAGCCTCCATATTTGCACTCAGGTCTAAGTCTCATGGCCCTCTATCAGAATCTAGAGTTTTGGGAAGATTGGAGAAACTTAATTTTTTTGCCAAAAATAAAAAAACGTAAGGGGTACCACTGTCGTTTTTTTTTCGGGCCCAATTTTTGAGTTTCGATATCTCAGCTCTGGAAGGGGCTAGAGCCTCCATATTTGCACTCAGGTCTAAGTCTCATGGTTCTCTATCAGAATCCAGAGTTTTGGGAAGATTGGAGAAACTTAATTTTTCGCCCCCCAAAAAAAACGTAAGGGGTACCACTGTCGTTTTTTTTTTCGGGCCCAATTTTTGAGTTTCGATATCTCAGCTCTGGAAGGGGCTAGAGCCTCCATTTTTGCACTCAGGTCTAAGTCTCATGGCCCTCTATCAGAATCCAGAGTTTTGTGAAGATTGGAGAAACTTAATTTTTCGCCCCAAAAAAAAAAAAACGTAAGGGGTACCACTGTCGGTTTTTTTTCGGGCCCAATTTTTGAGTTTCGATATCTCAGCTCTGGAAGGGGCTAGAGCCTCCATTTTTGCACTCAGGTCTAAGTCTCATGGCCCTCTATCAGAATCCAGAGTTTGGGAAGATTGGAGAAACTTAATTTTTCGCCCCCCAAAAAAAACGTAAGGGGTACCACTGTCGTTTTTTTTTTTCGGGCCCAATTTTTGAGTTTCGATATCTCAGCTCTGGAAGGGGCTAGAGGCTCCATTTTTGCACTCAGGTCTAAGTCTCATGGCCCTCTATCAGAATCCAGAGTTTTGGGAAGATTGGAGAAACTTAATTTTTCGCCCAAAAAAAAAAAACGTAAGGGGTACCACTGTCTTTTTTTTTTTCGGGCCCAATTTTTAAGTTTCGATATCTCAGCTCTGGAAGGGGCTAGAGCCTCCATTTTTGCACTCAGGTCTAAGTCTCATGGCCCTCTATCAGAATCCAGAGTTTTGGGAAGATTGGAGAAACTTAATTTTTCGCCCAAAAAAAAAAAACGTAAGGGGTACCACTGTCGTTTTTTTTTCGGGCCCAATTTTTGAGTTTCGATATCTCAGCTCTGGAAAAGGCTAGAGCCTCCATTTTTGCACTCAGGTCTAAGTCTCATGGCCCTCTCTCAGAATCCAGAGTTTTGGGAAGATTGGAGAAACTTAATTTTTCGCCCAAAAAAAAAAAAAACGTAAGGGGTACCACTGTCGTTTTTTTTTTCGGGCCCAATTTTTGAGTTTCGATATCTCAGCTCTGGAAGGGGCTAGAGCCTCCATTTTTGCACTCAGGTCTAAGTCTCATGGCCCTCTATCAGAATCCAGAGTTTTGGGAAGATTGGAGAAACTTAATTTTTCGCCCAAAAAAAAAAAACCGTAAGGGGTACCACTGTCGTTTTTTTTTTTCGGGCCCAATTTTTGAGTTTCGATATCTCAGCTCTGGAAGGGGCTAGAGCCTCCATTTTTGCACTCAGGTCTAAGTCTCATGGCCCTCTATCAGAATCCAGAGTTTTGGGAAGATTGGAGAAACTTAATTTTTCGCCCAAAAAAAAAAAAACGTAAGGGGTACCACTGTCGTTTTTTTTTCGGGCCCAATTTTTGAGTTTCGATATCTCAGCTCTGGAAGGGGCTAGAGCCTCCATTTTTGCAGTCAGGTCTAAGTCTCATGGCCCTCTATCAGAATCCAGAGTTTTGGGAAGATTGGAGAAACTTAATTTTTCGCCCAAAAAAAAAAAACGTAAGGGGTACCACTGTCGTTTTTTTTCGGGCCCAATTTTTGAGTTTCAATATCTCAGCTCTGGAAAAGGCTAGAGCCTCCATTTTTGCACTCAGGTCTAAGTCTCATGGCCCTCTCTCAGAATCCAGAGTTTTGGGAAGATTGGAAAAACTTAATTTTTCGCCCAAAAAAAAAAACGTAAGGGGTACCACTGTCGTTTTTTTTTCGGGCCCAATTTTTGAGTTTCGATATCTCAGCTCTGGAAGGGGTTAGAGCCTCCATATTTGCACTCAGGTCTAAGTTTCATGGCCCTCTATCAGAATCTAGAGTTTTGGGAAGATTGGAGAAACTTAATTTTTTTGCCAAAAAAAAAAAAAACGTAAGGGGTACCACTGTCGTTTTTTTTTCGGGCCCAATTTTTGAGTTTCGATATCTCAGCTCTGGAAGGGGCTAGAGCCTCCATATTTGCACTCAGGTCTAAGTCTCATGGCCCTCTATCAGAATCTAGAGTTTTGGGAAGATTGGAGAAACTTAATTTTTTTGCCAAAAATAAAAAAACGTAAGGGGTACCACTGTCGTTTTTTTTTCGGGCCCAATTTTTGAGTTTCGATATCTCAGCTCTGGAAGGGGCTAGAGCCTCCATATTTGCACTCAGGTCTAAGTCTCATGGTTCTCTATCAGAATCCAGAGTTTTGGGAAGATTGGAGAAACTTAATTTTTCGCCCCCCAAAAAAAACGTAAGGGGTACCACTGTCGTTTTTTTTTTCGGGCCCAATTTTTGAGTTTCGATATCTCAGCTCTGGAAGGGGCTAGAGCCTCCATTTTTGCACTCAGGTCTAAGTCTCATGGCCCTCTATCAGAATCCAGAGTTTTGTGAAGATTGGAGAAACTTAATTTTTCGCCCCAAAAAAAAAAAAACGTAAGGGGTACCACTGTCGGTTTTTTTTCGGGCCCAATTTTTGAGTTTCGATATCTCAGCTCTGGAAGGGGCTAGAGCCTCCATTTTTGCACTCAGGTCTAAGTCTCATGGCCCTCTATCAGAATCCAGAGTTTGGGAAGATTGGAGAAACTTAATTTTTCGCCCCCCAAAAAAAACGTAAGGGGTACCACTGTCGTTTTTTTTTTTCGGGCCCAATTTTTGAGTTTCGATATCTCAGCTCTGGAAGGGGCTAGAGGCTCCATTTTTGCACTCAGGTCTAAGTCTCATGGCCCTCTATCAGAATCCAGAGTTTTGGGAAGATTGGAGAAACTTAATTTTTCGCCCAAAAAAAAAAAACGTAAGGGGTACCACTGTCTTTTTTTTTTTTCGGGCCCAATTTTTAAGTTTCGATATCTCAGCTCTGGAAGGGGCTAGAGCCTCCATTTTTGCACTCAGGTCTAAGTCTCATGGCCCTCTATCAGAATCCAGAGTTTTGGGAAGATTGGAGAAACTTAATTTTTCGCCCAAAAAAAAAAAACGTAAGGGGTACCACTGTCGGTTTTTTTTTCGGGCCCAATTTTTGAGTTTCGATATCTCAGCTCTGGAAGGGGCTAGAGCCTCCATTTTTGCAGTCAGGTCTAAGTCTCATGGCCCTCTATCAGAATCCAGAGTTTTGGGAAGATTGGAGAAACTTAATTTTTCGCCCAAAAAAAAAAGACGTAAGGGGTACCACTGTCGTTTTTTTTTCGGGCCCAATTTTTGAGTTTCGATATCTCAGCTCTGGAAAAGGCTAGAGCCTCCATTTTTGCACTGAGGTCTAAGTCTCATGGCCCTCTCTCAGAATCCAGAGTTTTGGGAAGATTGGAGAAACTTAATTTTTTGCCCAAAAAAAAAAAAACGTAAGGGGTACCACTGTCGCTTTTTTTTCGGGCCCAATTTTTGAGTTTCGATATCTCAGCTCTGGAAGGGGATAGAGCCTCCATTTTTGCACTCAGGTCCAAGTCTCATGGCCCTCTATCAGAATCCAGAGTTTTGGGAAGATTGGAGAAACTTAATTTTTCGCCAAAAAAAAAAAAACGTAAGGGGTACCACTGTCGTTTTTTTTTCGGGCCCAATTTTTGAGTTTCGATATCTCAGCTCTGGAAGGGGCTAGAGGCTCCATTTTTGCACTCAGGTCTAAGTCTTATGGCCCTCTATCAGAATCCAGAGTTTTGGGAAGATTGGAGAAACTTAATTTTTCGCCCAAAAAAAAAAAACGTAAGGGGTACCACTGTCGTTTTTTTTTTCGGGCCCAATTTTTGAGTTTCGATATCTCAGCTCTGGAAGGGGCTAGAGCCTCCATTTTTGCACTCAGGTCTAAGTCTCATGGCCCTCTATCAGAATCCAGAGTTTTGGGAAGATTGGAGAAACTTAATTTTTCGCCCAAAAAAAAAAAAACGTAAGGGGTACCACTGTCGTTTTTTTTTTCGGGCCCAATTTTTGAGTTTCGATATCTCAGCTCTGGAAGGGGCTAGAGCCTCCATTTTTGCACTCAGGTCTAAGTCTCATGGCCCTCTATCAGAATCCAGAGTTTTGGGAAGATTGGAGAAACTTAATTTTTCGCCCAAAAAAAAAAAACGTAAGGGGTACCACTGTCGGTTTTTTTTTCGGGCCCAATTTTTGAGTTTCGATATCTCAGCTCTGGAAGGGGCTAGAGCCTCCATTTTTGCAGTCAGGTCTAAGTCTCATGGCCCTCTATCAGAATCCAGAGTTTTGGGAAGATTGGAGAAACTTAATTTTTCGCCCAAAAAAAAAAAACGTAAGGGGTACCACTGTCGTGTTTTTTTTCGGGCCCAATTTTTGAGTTTCGATATCTCAGCTCTGGAAAAGGCTAGAGCCTCCATTTTTGCACTCAGGTCTAAGTCTCATGGCCCTCTCTCAGAATCCAGAGTTTTGGGAAGATTGGAGAAACTTAATTTTTCGCCCAAAAAAAAAAAAACGTAAGGGGTACCACTGTCGTTTTTTTTTTTCGGGCCCAATTTTTGAGTTTCGATATCTCAGCTCTGGAAGGGGCTAGAGCCTCCATTTTTGCACTCAGGTCTAAGTCTCATGGCCCTCTATCAGAATCCAGAGTTTTGGGAAGATTGGAGAAACGTAATTTTTCGCCCAAAAAAAAAAAAAACGTAAGGGGTACCACTGTCGTTTTTTTTTCGGGCCCAATTTTTGAGTTTCGATATCTCAGCTCTGGAAGGGGTTAGAGCCTCCACATTTGCACTCAGGTCTAAGTCTCATGGCCCTCTATCAGAATCTAGAGTTTTGGGAAGATTGGAGAAACTTAATTTTTCGCCCCCCCAAAAAAAACGTAAGGGGTACCACTGTCGTTTTTTTTTTCGGGCCCAATTTTTGAGTTTCGATATCTCAGCTCTGGAAGGGGCTAGAGCCTCCATTTTTGCACTCAGGTCTAAGTCTCATGGCCCTCTATCAGAATCCAGAGTTTTGGGAAGATTGGAGAAACTTAATTTTTCGCCCAAAAAAAAAAAACGTAAGGGGTACCACTGTCGTTTTTTTTTCGGGCCCAATTTTTGAGTTTCGATATCTCAGCTCTGGAAGGGGCTAGAGCCTCCATTTTTGCACTCAGGTCTAAGTCTCATGGCCCTCTATCAGAATCCAGAGTTTTGGGAAGATTGGAGAAACTTAATTTTTCGCCCAAAAAAAAAAAACGTAAGGGGTACCACTGTCGTTTTTTTTTCGGGCCCAATTTTCGAGTTTCGATATCTCAGCTCTGGAAGGGGCTAGAGCCTCCATTTTTGCACTCAGGTCTAAGTCTCATGGCCCTCTATCAGAATCTAGAGTTTTGGGAAGATTGGAGAAACTTAATTTTTCGCCCAAAAAAAAAAACGTAAGGGGTACCACTGTCGTTTTTTTTTCGGGCCCAATTTTTGAGTTTCGATATCTCAGCTCTGGAAGGGGTTAGAGCCTCCATATTTGCACTCAGGTCTAAGTCTCATGGCCCTCTATCCGAATCTAGAGTTTTGGGAAGATTGGAGAAACTTAATTTTTCGCCCAAAAAAAAAAAACGTAAGGGGTACAACTGTCGTTTTTTTTTCTGGCCCAATTTTTGAGTTTCGATATCTCAGCTCTGGAAGGGGCTAGAGCCTCCATTTTTGCACTCAGGTCTAAGTCTCATGGCCCTCTATCAGAATCCAGAGTTTTGGGAAGATTGGAGAAACTTAATTTTTCGCCCAAAAAAAAAACCCGTAAGGGGTACCACTGTCGTTTTTTTTTTCGGGCCCAATTTTTGAGTTTCGATATCTCAGCTCTGGAAGGGGCTAGAGCCTCCATTTTTGCACTCAGGTCTAAGTCTCATGGCCCTCTATCAGAATCCAGAGTTTTGGGAAGATTGGAGAAACTTAATTTTTCGCCCAAAAAAAAAAAACGTAAGGGGTACCACTGTCGTTTTTTTTTCGGGCCCAATTTTTGAGTTTCGATATCTCAGCTCTGGAAGGGGCTAGAGCCTCCATTTTTGCACTCAGGTCTAAGTCTCATGGCCCTCTATCAGAATCCAGAGTTTGGGAAGATTGGAGAAACTTAATTTTTCGCCCCAAAAAAAAAAACGTAAGGGGTACCACTGTCGTTTTTTTTTTCGGGCCCAATTTTTGAGTTTCGATATCTCAGCTCTGGAAGGGGCTAGAGCCTCCATTTTTGCACTCAGGTCTAAGTCTCATGGCCCTCTATCAGAATCCAGAGTTTTGGGAAGATTGGAGAAACTTAATTTTTCGCCCAAAAAAAAAAAACGTAAGGGGTACCACTGTCGTTTTTTTTTCGGGCCCAATTTTTGAGTTTCGATATCTCAGCTCTGGAAGGGGCTAGAGCCTCCATTTTTGCACTCAGGTCTAAGTCTCATGGCCCTCTATCAGAATCCAGAGTTTTGGGAAGATTGGAGAAACTTAATTTTTCGCCCCCCCAAAAAAAACGTAAGGGGTACCACTGTCGTTTTTTTTTTCGGGCCCAATTTTTGAGTTTCGATATCTCAGCTCTGGAAGGGGCTAGAGCCTCCATTTTTGCACTCAGGTCTAAGTCTCATGGCCCTCTATCAGAATCCAGAGTTTTGGGAAGATTGGAGAAACTTAATTTTTCGCCCAAAAAAAAAAAACGTAAGGGGTACCACTGTCGTTTTTTTTTCGGGCCCAATTTTTGAGTTTCGATATCTCAGCTCTGGAAGGGGCTAGAGCCTCCATTTTTGCACTCAGGTCTAAGTCTCATGGCCCTCTATCAGAATCCAGAGTTTTGGGAAGATTGGAGAAACTTAATTTTTCGCCCAAAAAAAAAAAACGTAAGGGGTACCACTGTCGTTTTTTTTTCGGGCCCAATTTTCGAGTTTCGATATCTCAGCTCTGGAAGGGGCTAGAGCCTCCATTTTTGCACTCAGGTCTAAGTCTCATGGCCCTCTATCAGAATCCAGAGTTTTGGGAAGATTGGAGAAACGTAATTTTTCGCCCAAAAAAAAAAAAACGTAAGGGGTACCACTGTCGTTTTTTTTTCGGGCCCAATTTTTGAGTTTCGATATCTCAGCTCTGGAAGGGGCTAGAGCCTCCATTTTTGCACTCAGGTCTAAGTCTCATGGCCCTCTATCAGAATCCAGAGTTTGGGAAGATTGGAGAAACTTAATTTTTCGCCCCAAAAAAAAAAACGTAAGGGGTACCACTGTCGTTTTTTTTTTCGGGCCCAATTTTTGAGTTTCGATATCTCAGCTCTGGAAGGGGCTAGAGCCTCCATTTTTGCACTCAGGTCTAAGTCTCATGGCCCTCTATCAGAATCCAGAGTTTTGGGAAGATTGGAGAAACGTAATTTTTTGCCCAAAAAAAAAACGTAAGGGGTACCACTGTCGTTTTTTTTTTCGGGCCCAATTTTTTAGTTTCGATATCTCAGCTCTGGAAGGGGCTAGAGCCTCCATTTTTGCACTCAGGTCTAATTCTCATGGCCCTCTATCAGAATCCAGAGTTTTGGGAAGATCGGAGAAACTTAATTTTTCGCCCAAAAAAAAAAAAACGTAAGGGGTACCACTGTCGTTTTTTTTTTCGGGCCCAATTTTTGAGTTTCGATATCTCAGCTCTGGAAGGGGCTAGAGCCTCCATTTTTGCACTCAGGTCTAAGTCTCATGGCCCTCTATCAGAATCCAGAGTTTTTGGAAGATTGGAGAAACTAAATTTTTCGCCCCAAAAAAAAAAACCGTAAGGGGTACCACTGTCGTTTTTTTTTCGGGCCCAATTTTTGAGTTTCGATATCTCAGCTCTGGAAGGGGCTAGAGCCTCCATTTTTGCACTCAGGTCTAAGTCTCATGGCCCTCTATCAGAATCCAGAGTTTTGGGAAGATTGGAGAAACTTAATTTTTCGCCCAAAAAAAAAAACGTAAGGGGTACCACTGTCGTTTTTTTTTCGGGCCCAATTTTTGAGTTTCGATATCTCAGCTCTGGAAGGGGCTAGAGCCTCCATTTTTGCACTCAGGTCTAAGTCTCATGGCCCTCTATCAGAATCCAGAGTTTTGGGAAGATTGGAGAAACTTAATTTTTCGCCCAAAAAAAAAAACGTAAGGGGTACCACTGTCGTTTTTTTTTCGGGCCCAATTTTTGAGTTTCGATATCTCAGCTCTGGAAGGGGATAGAGCCTCCCTTTTTGCACTCAGGTCCAAGTCTCATGGCCCTCTATCAGAATCCAGAGTTTTGGGAAGATTGGAGAAACTTAATTTTTTTGCCAAAAAAAAAAAAACGTAAGGGGTACCACTGTCGTTTTTTTTTCGGGCCCAATTTTTGAGTTTCGATATCTCAGCTCTGGAAGGGGCTAGAGCCTCCATATTTGCACTCAGGTCTAAGTCTCATGGTTCTCTATCAGAATCCAGAGTTTTGGGAAGATTGGAGAAACTTAATTTTTCGCCCAAAAAAAAAAAACGTAAGGGGTACCACTGTCGTTTTTTTTTCGGGCCCAATTTTTGAGTTTCGATATCTCAGCTCTGGAAAAGGCTAGAGCCTCCATTTTTGCACTCAGGTCTAAGTCTCATGGCCCTCTCTCAGAATCCAGAGTTTTGGGAAGATTGGAGAAACTTAATTTTTCGCCCAAAAAAAAAAAACGTAAGGGGTACCACTGTCTTTTTTTTTTCGGGCCCAATTTTTGAGTTTCGATATCTCAGCTCTGGAAGGGGCTAGAGCCTCCATTTTTGCACTCAGGTCTAAGTCTCATGGCCCTCTATCAGAATCCAGAGTTTTGGGAAGATTGGAGAAACTTAATTTTTCGCCCAAAAAAAAAAAACGTAAGGGGTACCACTGTCGTTTGTTTTTCGGGCCCAATTTTTGAGTTTCGATATCTCAGCTCTGGAAGGGGTTAGAGCCTCCATATTTGCACTCAGGTCTAAGTCTCATGGCCCTCTATCAGAATCTAGAGTTTTGGGAAGATTGGAGAAACTTAATTTTTCGCCCCCCCCAAAAAAAACGTAAGGGGTACCACTGTCGTTTTTTTTTTCGGGCCCAATTTTTGAGTTTCGATATCTCAGCTCTGGAAGGGGCTAGAGCCTCCATTTTTGCACTCAGGTCTAAGTCTCATGGCCCTCTATCAGAATCCAGAGTTTTGGGAAGATTGGAGAAACTTAATTTTTCGCCCAAAAAAAAAAAACGTAAGGGGTACCACTGTCGTTTGTTTTTCGGGCCCAATTTTTGAGTTTCGATATCTCAGCTCTGGAAGGGGTTAGAGCCTCCATATTTGCACTCAGGTCTAAGTCTCATGGCCCTCTATCAGAATCTAGAGTTTTGGGAAGATTGGAGAAACTTAATTTTTCGCCCCCCCCAAAAAAAACGTAAGGGGTACCACTGTCGTTTTTTTTTCGGGCCCAATTTTTGAGTTTCGATATCTCAGCTCTGGAAGGGGCTAGAGCCTCCATTTTTGCACTCAGGTCTAAGTCTCATGGCCCTCTATCAGAATCCAGAGTTTTGGGAAGATTGGAGAAACTTAATTTTTCGCCCCAAAAAAAAAAAACGTAAGGGGTACCACTGTCGTTTTTTTTTCGGGCCCAATTTTTGAGTTTCAATATCTCATCTCTGGAAGGGGCTAGAGCCTCCATCTTTGCACTCAGGTCTAAGTCTCATGGCCCTCTATCAGAATCCAGAGTTTTGGGAAGATTGGAGAAACTTAATTTTTCGCCCCAAAAAAAAAAACGTAAGGGGTACCACTGTCGTTTTTTTTTCGGGCCCAATTTTTGAGTTTCGATATCTCAGCTCTGGAAGGGGCTAGAGCCTCCATTTTTGCACTCAGGTCTAAGTCTCATGGCCCTCTCTCAGAGTCCAGAGTTTTGGGAAGATTGGAGAAACTTAATTTTTCGCCCAAAAAAAAAAACGTAAGGGGTACCACTGTCGTTTTTTTTTCGGGCCCAATTTTTGAGTTTCGATATCTCAGCTCTGGAAGGGGTTAGAGCCTCCATATTTGCACTCAGGTCTAAGTCTCATGGCCCTCTATCAGAATATAGAGTTTTGGGAAGATTGGAGAAACTTAATTTTTCGCCCCCCCCCCAAAAAAACGTAAGGGGTACCACTTTAGTTTTTTTTTTCGGGCCCAATTTTTGAGTTTCGATATCTCAGCTCTGGAAGGGGCTAGAGCCTCCATTTTTGCACTCAGGTCTAAGTATCATGGCCCTCTATCAGAATCCAGAGTTTTGGGAAGATTGGAGAAACTTAATTTTTCGCCCAAAAAAAAAAAAAACGTAAGGGGTACCACTGTCGTTTTTTTTTCGGGCCCAATTTTTGAGTTTCGATATCTCAGCTCTGGAAGGGGCTAGAGCCTCCATTTTTGCACTCAGGTCTAAGTCTCATGGCCCTCTCTCAGAGTCCAGAGTTTTGGGAAGATTGGAGAAACGTAATTTTTCGTCCCAAAAAAAAAACGTAAGGGGTACCACTGTCGTTTTTTTTTCGGGCCCAATTTTTGAGTTTCGATATCTCAGCTCTGGAAGGGGCTAGAGCCTCCATTTTTGCACTCAGGTCTAAGTCTCATGGCCCTCTATCAGAATCCAGAGTTTTTGGAAGATTGGAGAAACTTAATTTTTCGCCCAAAAAAAAAAACGTAAGGGGTACCACTGTCGTTTTTTTTTTCGGGCCCAATTTTTGAGTTTCGATATCTCAGCTCTGGAAGGGGTTAGAGCCTCCATATTTGCACTCAGGTCTAAGTCTCATGGCCCTCTATCAGAATCTAGAGTTTTGGGAAGATTGGAGAAACTTAATTTTTCGCCCCCCCAAAAAAAACGTAAGGGGTACCACTGTCGTTTTTTTTTTCGGGCCCAATTTTTGAGTTTCGATATCTCAGCTCTGGAAGGGGCTAGAGCCTCCATTTTTGCACTCAGGTCTAAGTCTCATGGCCCTCTATCAGAATCCAGAGTTTTGGGAAGATTGGAGAAACTTAATTTTTCGCCCAAAAAAAAAAAAAACGTAAGGGGTACCACTGTCGTTTTTTTTTCGGGCCCAATTTTTGAGTTTCGATATCTCAGCTCTGGAAGGGGCTAGAGCCTCCATTTTTGCACTCAGGTCTAAGTCTCATGGCCCTCTATCAGAATCCAGAGTTTTGGGAAGATTGGAGAAACTTAATTTTTCGCCCCCCAAAAAAAAAAACGTAAGGGGTACCACTGTCGTTTTTTTTTCGGGCCCAATTTTTGAGTTTCGATATCTCAGCTCTGGAAGGGGCTAGAGCCTCCATTTTTGCACTCAGGTCTAAGTCTCATGGCCCTCTCTCAGAGTCCAGAGTTTTGGGAAGATTGGAGAAACTTAATTTTTCGCCCAAAAAAAAAAACGTAAGGGGTACCACTGTCGTTTTTTTTTCGGGCCCAATTTTTGAGTTTCGATATCTCAGCTCTGGAAGGGGTTAGAGCCTCCATATTTGCACTCAGGTCTAAGTCTCATGGCTCTCTATCAGAATCCAGAGTTTTGGGAAGATTGGAGAAACTTAATTTTTCGCCCAAAAAAAAAAACGTAAGGGGTACCACTGTCGTTTTTTTTTCGGGCCCAATTTTTGAGTTTCGATATCTCAGCTCTGGAAGGGGTTAGAGCCTCCATATTTGCACTCAGGTCTAAGTCTCATGGCCCTCTATCAGAATCCAGAGTTTTGGGAAGATTGGAGAAACTTAATTTTTCGCCCCCCCCAAAAAAACGTAAGGGGTACCACTGTCGTTTTTTTTTTTCGGGCCCAATTTTTGAGTTTCGATATCTCAGCTCTGGAAGGGGCTAGAGGCTCCATTTTTGCACTCAGGTCTAAGTCTCATGGCCCTCTATCAGAATCCAGAGTTTTGGGAAGATTGGAGAAACTTAATTTTTCGCCCAAAAAAAAAACGTAAGGGGTACCACTGTCGTTTTTTTTTCGGGCCCAATTTTTGAGTTTCGATATCTCAGCTCTGGAAGGGGCTAGAGCCTCCATTTTTGCACTCAGGTCTAAGTCTCATGGCCCTCTCTCAGAGTCCAGAGTTTTGGGAAGATTGGAGAAACTTAATTTTTCGCCCAAAAAAAAAAACGTAAGGGGTACCACTGTCGTTTTTTTTTCGGGCCCAATTTTTGAGTTTCGATATCTCAGCTCTGGAAGGGGTTAGAGCCTCCATATTTGCACTCAGGTCTAAGTCTCATGGCTCTCTATCAGAATCCAGAGTTTTGGGAAGATTGGAGAAACTTAATTTTTCGCCCAAAAAAAAAAACGTAAGGGGTACCACTGTCGTTTTTTTTTCGGGCCCAATTTTTGAGTTTCGATATCTCAGCTCTGGAAGGGGTTAGAGCCTCCATATTTGCACTCAGGTCTAAGTCTCATGGCCCTCTATCAGAATCCAGAGTTTTGGGAAGATTGGAGAAACTTAATTTTTCGCCCCCCCCAAAAAAACGTAAGGGGTACCACTGTCGTTTTTTTTTTCGGGCCCAATTTTTGAGTTTCGATATCTCAGCTCTGGAAGGGGCTAGAGGCTCCATTTTTGCACTCAGGTCTAAGTCTCATGGCCCTCTATCAGAATCCAGAGTTTTGGGAAGATTGGAGAAACTTAATTTTTCGCCCAAAAAAAAAAAACGTAAGGGGTACCACTGTCGTTTTTTTTTCGGGCCCAATTTTTGAGTTTCGATATCTCAGCTCTGGAAGGGGCTAGAGCCTCCATTTTTGCACTCAGGTCTAAGTCTCATGGCCCTCTATCAGAATCCAGAGTTTTGGGAAGATTGGAGAAACTTAATTTTTCGCCCCAAAAAAAAAACCGTAAGGGGTACCACTGTCGTTTTTTTTTTCGGGCCCAATTTTTAAGTTTCGATATCTCAGCTCTGGAAGGGGCTAGAGCCTCCATTTTTGCACTCAGGTCTAAGTCTCATGGCCCTCTATCAGAATCCAGAGTTTTGGGAAGATTGGAGAAACTTAATTTTTCGCCCAAAAAAAAAAAACGTAAGGGGTACCACTGTCGGTTTTTTTTTCGGGCCCAATTTTTGAGTTTCGATATCTCAGCTCTGGAAGGGGCTAGAGCCTCCATTTTTGCAGTCAGGTCTAAGTCTCATGGCCCTCTATCAGAATCCAGAGTTTTGGGAAGATTGGAGAAACTTAATTTTTCGCCCAAAAAAAAAAACGTAAGGGGTACCACTGTCGTTTTTTTTTCGGGCCCAATTTTTGAGTTTCGATATCTCAGCTCTGGAAAAGGCTAGAGCCTCCATTTTTGCACTGAGGTCTAAGTCTCATGGCCCTCTCTCAGAATCCAGAGTTTTGGGAAGATTGGAGAAACTTAATTTTTCGCCCAAAAAAAAAAAACGTAAGGGGTACCACTGTCGCTTTTTTTTCGGGCCCAATTTTTGAGTTTCGATATCTCAGCTCTGGAAGGGGATAGAGCCTCCATTTTTGCACTCAGGTCCAAGTCTCATGGCCCTCTATCAGAATCCAGAGTTTTGGGAAGATTGGAGAAACTTAATTTTTCGCCAAAAAAAAAAAAAACGTAAGGGGTACCACTGTCGTTTTTTTTTCGGGCCCAATTTTTGAGTTTCGATATCTCAGCTCTGGAAGGGGCTAGAGGCTCCATTTTTGCACTCAGGTCTAAGTCTTATGGCCCTCTATCAGAATCCAGAGTTTTAGGAAGATTGGAGAAACTTAATTTTTCGCCCAAAAAAAAAAACGTAAGGGGTACCACTGTCGGTTTTTTTTCGGGCCCAATTTTTGAGTTTCGATATCTCAGCTCTGGAAGGGGCTAGAGCCTCCATTTTTGCACTCAGGTCTAAGTCTCATGGCCCTCTATCAGAATCCAGAGTTTTGGGAAGATTGGAGAAACTTAATTTTTCGCCCAAAAAAAAAAAAAACGTAAGGGGTACCACTGTCGTTTTTTTTTTCGGGCCCAATTTTTGAGTTTCGATATCTCAGCTCTGGAAGGGGCTAGAGCCTCCATTTTTGCACTCAGGTCTAAGTCTCATGGCCCTCTATCAGAATCCAGAGTTTTGGGAAGATTGGAGAAACTTAATTTTTCGCCCAAAAAAAAAAAACGTAAGGGGTACCACTGTCGGTTTTTTTTTCGGGCCCAATTTTTGAGTTTCAATATCTCAGCTCTGGAAGGGGCTATAGCCTCCATTTTTGCACTCAGGTCCAAGTCTCATGGCCCTCTATCAGAATCCAGAGTTTTGGGAAGATTGGAGAAACTTAATTTTTCGCCCAAAAAAAAAACCGTAAGGGGTACCACTGTCTTTTTTTTTTCGGGCCCAATTTTTGAGTTTCGATATCTCAGCTCTGGAAGGGGCTAGAGCCTCCATTTTTGCACTCAGGTCTAAGCCTCATGGCCCTCTATCAGAATCCAGAGTTTTGGGAAGATTGGAGAAACTTAATTTTTCGCCCAAAAAAAAAAAAACGTAAGGGGTACCACTGTCGTTTTTTTTTTCGGGCCCAATTTTTGAGTTTCGATATCTCAGCTCTGGAAGGGGCTAGAGCCTCCATTTTTGCACTCAGGTCTAAGCCTCATGGCCCTCTATCAGAATCCAGAGTTTTGGGAAGATTGGAGAAACTTAATTTTTCGCCCAAAAAAAAAAAAACGTAAGGGGTACCACTGTCGTTTTTTTTTTCGGGCCCAATTTTTGAGTTTCGATATCTCAGCTCTGGAAGGGGCTAGAGCCTCCATTTTTGCACTCAGGTCTAAGTCTCATGGCCCTCTATCAGAATCCAGAGTTTTGGGAAGATTGGAGAAACTTAATTTTTCGCCCAAAAAAAAAAACCGTATGGGGTACCACTGTCGTTTTTTTTTTTCGGGCCCAATTTTTGAGTTTCGATATCTCAGCTCTGGAAGGGGCTAGAGCCTCCATTTTTGCACTCAGGTCTAAGTCTCATGGCCCTCTATCAGAATCCAGAGTTTTGGGAAGATTGGAGAAACTTAATTTTTCGCCCAAAAAAAAAAAACGTAAGGGGTACCACTGTCGTTTTTTTTTCGGGCCCAATTTTTGAGTTTCGATATCTCAGCTCTGGAAGGGGCTAGAGCCTCCATTTTTGCAGTCAGGTCTAAGTCTCATGGCCCTCTATCAGAATCCAGAGTTTTGGGAAGATTGGAGAAACTTAATTTTTCGCCCAAAAAAAAAAACGTAAGGGGTACCACTGTCGTTTTTTTTCGGGCCCAATTTTTGAGTTTCAATATCTCAGCTCTGGAAAAGGCTAGAGCCTCCATTTTTGCACTCAGGTCTAAGTCTCATGGCCCTCTCTCAGAATCCAGAGTTTTGGGAAGATTGGAGAAACTTAATTTTTCGCCCAAAAAAAAAAACGTAAGGGGTACCACTGTCGTTTTTTTTTCGGGCCCAATTTTTGAGTTTCGATATCTCAGCTCTGGAAGGGGTTAGAGCCTCCATATTTGCACTCAGGTCTAAGTTTCATGGCCCTCTATCAGAATCTAGAGTTTTGGGAAGATTGGAGAAACTTAATTTTTTTGCCAAAAAAAAAAAAACGTAAGGGGTACCACTGTCGTTTTTTTTTCGGGCCCAATTTTTGAGTTTCGATATCTCAGCTCTGGAAGGGGCTAGAGCCTCCATATTTGCACTCAGGTCTAAGTCTCATGGCCCTCTATCAGAATCTAGAGTTTTGGGAAGATTGGAGAAACTTAATTTTTTTGCCAAAAATAAAAAAACGTAAGGGGTACCACTGTCGTTTTTTTTTCGGGCCCAATTTTTGAGTTTCGATATCTCAGCTCTGGAAGGGGCTAGAGCCTCCATATTTGCACTCAGGTCTAAGTCTCATGGTTCTCTATCAGAATCCAGAGTTTTGGGAAGATTGGAGAAACTTAATTTTTCGCCCCCAAAAAAAAACGTAAGGGGTACCACTGTCGTTTTTTTTTTCGGGCCCAATTTTTGAGTTTCGATATCTCAGCTCTGGAAGGGGCTAGAGCCTCCATTTTTGCACTCAGGTCTAAGTCTCATGGCCCTCTATCAGAATCCAGAGTTTTGGGAAGATTGGAGAAACTTAATTTTTCGCCCCAAAAAAAAAAAAACGTAAGGGGTACCACTGTCGGTTTTTTTTCGGGCCCAATTTTTGAGTTTCGATATCTCAGCTCTGGAAGGGGCTAGAGCCTCCATTTTTGCACTCAGGTCTAAGTCTCATGGCCCTCTATCAGAATCCAGAGTTTGGGAAGATTGGAGAAACTTAATTTTTCGCCCCAAAAAAAAAAACGTAAGGGGTACCACTGTCGTTTTTTTTTCGGGCCCAATTTTTGAGTTTCGATATCTCAGCTCTGGAAGGGGCTAGAGCCTCCATTTTTGCCCTCAGGTCCAAGTCTCATGGCCCTCTATCAGAATCCAGAGTTTTGGGAAGATTGGAGAAACTTACTTTTTCGCCCAAAAAAAAAAACAAAACGTAAGGGGTACCACTGTCGTTTTTTTTCGGGCCCAATTTTTGAGTTTCGATATCTCAGCTCTGGAAGGGGCTAGAGCCTCCATTTTTGCACTCAGGTCTAAGTCTCATGGCCCTCTATCAGAATCCAGAGTTTTGGGAAGATTGGAGAAACTTAATTTTCGCCCAAAAAAAAAAAACGTAAGGGGTACCACTGTCGTTTTTTTTTCGGGCCCAATTTTTGAGTTTCGATATCTCAGCTCTGGAAGGGGCTAGAGCCTCCATATTTGCACTCAGGTCTAAGTCTCATGGCCCTCTATCAGAATCTAGAGTTTTGGGAAGATTGGAGAAACTTAATTTTTTTGCCAAAAATAAAAAAACGTAAGGGGTACCACTGTCGTTTTTTTTTCGGGCCCAATTTTTGAGTTTCGATATCTCAGCTCTGGAAGGGGCTAGAGCCTCCATATTTGCACTCAGGTCTAAGTCTCATGGTTCTCTATCAGAATCCAGAGTTTTGGGAAGATTGGAGAAACTTAATTTTTCGCCCCCAAAAAAAAACGTAAGGGGTACCACTGTCGTTTTTTTTTTCGGGCCCAATTTTTGAGTTTCGATATCTCAGCTCTGGAAGGGGCTAGAGCCTCCATTTTTGCACTCAGGTCTAAGTCTCATGGCCCTCTATCAGAATCCAGAGTTTTGGGAAGATTGGAGAAACTTAATTTTTCGCCCCAAAAAAAAAAAACGTAAGGGGTACCACTGTCGGTTTTTTTTCGGGCCCAATTTTTGAGTTTCGATATCTCAGCTCTGGAAGGGGCTAGAGCCTCCATTTTTGCACTCAGGTCTAAGTCTCATGGCCCTCTATCAGAATCCAGAGTTTGGGAAGATTGGAGAAACTTAATTTTTCGCCCAAAAAAAAAAAACGTAAGGGGTACCACTGTCGTTTTTTTTTCGGGCCCAATTTTTGAGTTTCGATATCTCAGCTCTGGAAGGGGCTAGAGCCTCCATTTTTGCACTCAGGTCTAAGTCTCATGGCCCTCTATCAGAATCCAGAGTTTTGGGAAGATTGGAGAAACTTAATTTTTCGCCCAAAAAAAAAAAAAACGTAAGGGGTACCACTGTCGTTTTTTTTTCGGGCCCAATTTTTGAGTTTCGATATCTCAGCTCTGGAAGGGGATAGAGCCTCCATTTTTGCACTCAGGTCCAAGTCTCATGGCCCTCTATCAGAATCCAGAGTTTTGGGAAGATTGGAGAAACTTAATTTTTCGCCCCCCAAAAAAAACGTAAGGGGTACCACTGTCGTTTTTTTTTTTCGGGCCCAATTTTTGAGTTTCGATATCTCAGCTCTGGAAGGGGCTAGAGGCTCCATTTTTGCACTCAGGTCTAAGTCTCATGGCCCTCTATCAGAATCCAGAGTTTTGGGAAGATTGGAGAAACTTAATTTTTCGCCCAAAAAAAAAAAACGTAAGGGGTACCACTGTCGTTTTTTTTTCGGGCCCAATTTTTGAGTTTCGATATCTCAGCTCTGGAAGGGGCTAGAGCCTCCATTTTTGCAGTCAGGTCTAAGTCTCATGGCCCTCTATCAGAATCCAGAGTTTTGGGAAGATTGGAGAAACTTAATTTTTCGCCCCAAAAAAAAAACCGTAAGGGGTACCACTGTCGTTTTTTTTTTCGGGCCCAATTTTTACGTTTCGATATCTCAGCTCTGGAAGGGGCTAGAGCCTCCATTTTTGCACTCAGGTCTAAGTCTCATGGCCCTCTATCAGAATCCAGAGTTTTGGGAAGATTGGAGAAACTTAATTTTTCGCCCAAAAAAAAAAAACGTAAGGGGTACCACTGTCGGTTTTTTTTTCGGGCCCAATTTTTGAGTTTCGATATCTCAGCTCTGGAAGGGGCTAGAGCCTCCATTTTTGCAGTCAGGTCTAAGTCTCATGGCCCTCTATCAGAATCCAGAGTTTTGGGAAGATTGGAGAAACTTAATTTTTCGCCCAAAAAAAAAAAACGTAAGGGGTACCACTGTCGTTTTTTTTTCGGGCCCAATTTTTGAGTTTCGATATCTCAGCTCTGGAAAAGGCTAGAGCCTCCATTTTTGCACTGAGGTCTAAGTCTCATGGCCCTCTCTCAGAATCCAGAGTTTTGGGAAGATTGGAGAAACTTAATTTTTCGCCCAAAAAAAAAAAAACGTAAGGGGTACCACTGTCGCTTTTTTTTCGGGCCCAATTTTTGAGTTTCGATATCTCAGCTCTGGAAGGGGATAGAGCCTCCATTTTTGCACTCAGGTCCAAGTCTCATGGCCCTCTATCAGAATCCAGAGTTTTGGGAAGATTGGAGAAACTTAATTTTTCGCCAAAAAAAAAAAAAACGTAAGGGGTACCACTGTCGTTTTTTTTTCGGGCCCAATTTTTGAGTTTCGATATCTCAGCTCTGGAAGGGGCTAGAGGCTCCATTTTTGCACTCAGGTCTAAGTCTTATGGCCCTCTATCAGAATCCAGAGTTTTAGGAAGATTGGAGAAACTTAATTTTTCGCCCAAAAAAAAAAAACGTAAGGGGTACCACTGTCGTTTTTTTTTTCGGGCCCAATTTTTGAGTTTCGATATCTCAGCTCTGGAAGGGGCTAGAGCCTCCATTTTTGCACTCAGGTCTAAGCCTCATGGCCCTCTATCAGAATCCAGAGTTTTGGGAAGATTGGAGAAACTTAATTTTTCGCCCAAAAAAAAAAAACCGTAAGGGGTACCACTGTCGTTTTTTTTTTCGGGCCCAATTTTTGAGTTTCGATATCTCAGCTCTGGAAGGGGCTAGAGCCTCCATTTTTGCACTCAGGTCTAAGCCTCATGGCCCTCTATCAGAATCCAGAGTTTTGGGAAGATTGGAGAAACTTAATTTTTCGCCCAAAAAAAAAAAAACGTAAGGGGTACCACTGTCGTTTTTTTTTTCGGGCCCAATTTTTGAGTTTCGATATCTCAGCTCTGGAAGGGGCTAGAGCCTCCATTTTTGCACTCAGGTCTAAGTCTCATGGCCCTCTATCAGAATCCAGAGTTTTGGGAAGATTGGAGAAACTTAATTTTTCGCCCAAAAAAAAAAAACGTAAGGGGTACCACTGTCGTTTTTTTTTTCGGGCCCAATTTTTGAGTTTCGATATCTCAGCTCTGGAAGGGGCGAGAGCCTCCATTTTTGCTCTCAGGTCTAAGTCTGATGGCCCTCTATCAGAATCCAGAGTTTTTGGAAGATTGGAGAAACTTAATTTTTCGCCCAAAAAAAAAAACCGTAAGGGGTACCACTGTCGTTTTTTTTTTTCGGGCCCAATTTTTGAGTTTCGATATCTCAGCTCTGGAAGGGGCTAGAGCCTCCATTTTTGCACTCAGGTCTAAGTCTCATGGCCCTCTATCAGAATCCAGAGTTTTGGGAAGATTGGAGAAACTTAATTTTTCGCCCCAAAAAAAAAAAACGTAAGGGGTACCACTGTCGTTTTTTTTTCGGGCCCAATTTTTGAGTTTCGATATCTCAGCTCTGGAAAGGGCTAGAGCCTCCATTTTTGCAGTCAGGTCTAAGTCTCATGGCCCTCTATCAGAATCCAGAGTTTTGGGAAGATTGGAGAAACTTAATTTTTCGCCCAAAAAAAAAAACGTAAGGGGTACCACTGTCGTTTTTTTTCGGGCCCAATTTTTGAGTTTCAATATCTCAGCTCTGGAAAAGGCTAGAGCCTCCATTTTTGCACTCAGGTCTAAGTCTCATGGCCCTCTCTCAGAATCCAGAGTTTTGGGAAGATTGGAAAAACTTAATTTTTCGCCCAAAAAAAAAAACGTAAGGGGTACCACTGTCGTTTTTTTTTCGGGCCCAATTTTTGAGTTTCGATATCTCAGCTCTGGAAGGGGGTAGAGCCTCCATATTTGCACTCAGGTCTAAGTTTCATGGCCCTCTATCAGAATCTAGAGTTTTGGGAAGATTGGAGAAACTTAATTTTTTTGCCAAAAAAAAAAAAACGTAAGGGGTACCACTGTCGTTTTTTTTTCGGGCCCAATTTTTGAGTTTCGATATCTCAGCTCTGGAAGGGGCTAGAGCCTCCATATTTGCACTCAGGTCTAAGTCTCATGGCCCTCTATCAGAATCTAGAGTTTTGGGAAGATTGGAGAAACTTAATTTTTTTGCCAAAAATAAAAAAACGTAAGGGGTACCACTGTCGTTTTTTTTTCGGGCCCAATTTTTGAGTTTCGATATCTCAGCTCTGGAAGGGGCTAGAGCCTCCATATTTGCACTCAGGTCTAAGTCTCATGGTTCTCTATCAGAATCCAGAGTTTTGGGAAGATTGGAGAAACTTAATTTTTCGCCCCCCAAAAAAAACGTAAGGGGTACCACTGTCGTTTTTTTTTTCGGGCCCAATTTTTGAGTTTCGATATCTCAGCTCTGGAAGGGGCTAGAGCCTCCATTTTTGCACTCAGGTCTAAGTCTCATGGCCCTCTATCAGAATCCAGAGTTTTGTGAAGATTGGAGAAACTTAATTTTTCGCCCCAAAAAAAAAAAAAACGTAAGGGGTACCACTGTCGGTTTTTTTTCGGGCCCAATTTTTGAGTTTCGATATCTCAGCTCTGGAAGGGGCTAGAGCCTCCATTTTTGCACTCAGGTCTAAGTCTCATGGCCCTCTATCAGAATCCAGAGTTTGGGAAGATTGGAGAAACTTAATTTTTCGCCCCCCAAAAAAAACGTAAGGGGTACCACTGTCGTTTTTTTTTTTCGGGCCCAATTTTTGAGTTTCGATATCTCAGCTCTGGAAGGGGCTAGAGGCTCCATTTTTGCACTCAGGTCTAAGTCTCATGGCCCTCTATCAGAATCCAGAGTTTTGGGAAGATTGGAGAAACTTAATTTTTCGCCCAAAAAAAAAAACGTAAGGGGTACCACTGTCTTTTTTTTTTTCGGGCCCAATTTTTAAGTTTCGATATCTCAGCTCTGGAAGGGGCTAGAGCCTCCATTTTTGCACTCAGGTCTAAGTCTCATGGCCCTCTATCAGAATCCAGAGTTTTGGGAAGATTGGAGAAACTTAATTTTTCGCCCAAAAAAAAAAAACGTAAGGGGTACCACTGTCGGTTTTTTTTTCGGGCCCAATTTTTGAGTTTCGATATCTCAGCTCTGGAAGGGGCTAGAGCCTCCATTTTTGCAGTCAGGTCTAAGTCTCATGGCCCTCTATCAGAATCCAGAGTTTTGGGAAGATTGGAGAAACTTAATTTTTCGCCCAAAAAAAAAAGACGTAAGGGGTACCACTGTCGTTTTTTTTTCGGGCCCAATTTTTGAGTTTCGATATCTCAGCTCTGGAAAAGGCTAGAGCCTCCATTTTTGCACTGAGGTCTAAGTCTCATGGCCCTCTCTCAGAATCCAGAGTTTTGGGAAGATTGGAGAAACTTAATTTTTCGCCCAAAAAAAAAAAACGTAAGGGGTACCACTGTCGCTTTTTTTTCGGGCCCAATTTTTGAGTTTCGATATCTCAGCTCTGGAAGGGGATAGAGCCTCCATTTTTGCACTCAGGTCCAAGTCTCATGGCCCTCTATCAGAATCCAGAGTTTTGGGAAGATTGGAGAAACTTAATTTTTCGCCAAAAAAAAAAAAACGTAAGGGGTACCACTGTCGTTTTTTTTTCGGGCCCAATTTTTGAGTTTCGATATCTCAGCTCTGGAAGGGGCTAGAGGCTCCATTTTTGCACTCAGGTCTAAGTCTTATGGCCCTCTATCAGAATCCAGAGTTTTGGGAAGATTGGAGAAACTTAATTTTTCGCCCAAAAAAAAAAAACGTAAGGGGTACCACTGTCGTTTTTTTTTCGGGCCCAATTTTTGAGTTTCGATATCTCAGCTCTGGAAGGGGCTAGAGCCTCCATTTTTGCACTCAGGTCTAAGTCTCATGGCCCTCTATCAGAATCCAGAGTTTTGGGAAGATTGGAGAAACTTAATTTTTCGCCCAAAAAAAAAAAAACGTAAGGGGTACCACTGTCGTTTTTTTTTTCGGGCCCAATTTTTGAGTTTCGATATCTCAGCTCTGGAAGGGGATAGAGCCTCCATTTTTGCACTCAGGTCTAAGTCTCATGGCCCTCTATCAGAATCCAGAGTTTTGGGAAGATTGGAGAAACTTAATTTTTCGCCCAAAAAAAAAAAACGTAAGGGGTACCACTGTCGGTTTTTTTTTCGGGCCCAATTTTTGAGTTTCGATATCTCAGCTCTGGAAGGGGCTAGAGCCTCCATTTTTGCAGTCAGGTCTAAGTCTCATGGCCCTCTATCAGAATCCAGAGTTTTGGGAAGATTGGAGAAACTTAATTTTTCGCCCAAAAAAAAAAGACGTAAGGGGTACCACTGTCGTTTTTTTTTCGGGCCCAATTTTTGAGTTTCGATATCTCAGCTCTGGAAAAGGCTAGAGCCTCCATTTTTGCACTCAGGTCTAAGTCTCATGGCCCTCTCTCAGAATCCAGAGTTTTGGGAAGATTGGAGAAACTTAATTTTTCGCCCAAAAAAAAAAAACGTAAGGGGTACCACTGTCGGTTTTTTTTTCGGGCCCAATTTTTGAGTTTCGATATCTCAGCTCTGGAAGGGGCTAGAGCCTCCATTTTTGCACTCAGGTCTAAGTCTCATGGCCCTCTATCAGAATCCAGAGTTTTGGGAAGATTGGAGAAACTTAATTTTTCGCCCAAAAAAAAAAGACGTAAGGGGTACCACTGTCGTTTTTTTTTCGGGCCCAATTTTTGAGTTTCGATATCTCAGCTCTGGAAAAGGCTAGAGCCTCCATTTTTGCACTGAGGTCTAAGTCTCATGGCCCTCTCTCAGAATCCAGAGTTTTGGGAAGATTGGAGAAACTTAATTTTTCGCCCAAAAAAAAAAAACGTAAGGGGTACCACTGTCGCTTTTTTTTCGGGCCCAATTTTTGAGTTTCGATATCTCAGCTCTGGAAGGGGATAGAGCCTCCATTTTTGCACTCAGGTCCAAGTCTCATGGCCCTCTATCAGAATCCAGAGTTTTGGGAAGATTGGAGAAACTTAATTTTTCGCCAAAAAAAAAAAACGTAAGGGGTACCACTGTCGTTTTTTTTTCGGGCCCAATTTTTGAGTTTCGATATCTCAGCTCTGGAAGGGGCTAGAGGCTCCATTTTTGCACTCAGGTCTAAGTCTTATGGCCCTCTATCAGAATCCAGAGTTTTGGGAAGATTGGAGAAACTTAATTTTTCGCCCAAAAAAAAAAAACGTAAGGGGTACCACTGTCGTTTTTTTTTCGGGCCCAATTTTTGAGTTTCGATATCTCAGCTCTGGAAGGGGCTAGAGCCTCCATTTTTGCACTCAGGTCTAAGTCTCATGGCCCTCTATCAGAATCCAGAGTTTTGGGAAGATTGGAGAAACTTAATTTTTCGCCCAAAAAAAAAAAAACGTAAGGGGTACCACTGTCGTTTTTTTTTTCGGGCCCAATTTTTGAGTTTCGATATCTCAGCTCTGGAAGGGGATAGAGCCTCCATTTTTGCACTCAGGTCTAAGTCTCATGGCCCTCTATCAGAATCCAGAGTTTTGGGAAGATTGGAGAAACTTAATTTTTCGCCCAAAAAAAAAAAACGTAAGGGGTACCACTGTCGGTTTTTTTTTCGGGCCCAATTTTTGAGTTTCGATATCTCAGCTCTGGAAGGGGCTAGAGCCTCCATTTTTGCAGTCAGGTCTAAGTCTCATGGCCCTCTATCAGAATCCAGAGTTTTGGGAAGATTGGAGAAACTTAATTTTTCGCCCAAAAAAAAAAAACGTAAGGGGTACCACTGTCGTGTTTTTTTTCGGGCCCAATTTTTGAGTTTCGATATCTCAGCTCTGGAAAAGGCTAGAGCCTCCATTTTTGCACTCAGGTCTAAGTCTCATGGCCCTCTCTCAGAATCCAGAGTTTTGGGAAGATTGGAGAAACTTAATTTTTCGCCCAAAAAAAAAAAACGTAAGGGGTACCACTGTCGTTTTTTTTTTTCGGGCCCAATTTTTGAGTTTCGATATCTCAGCTCTGGAAGGGGCTAGAGCCTCCATTTTTGCACTCAGGTCTAAGTCTCATGGCCCTCTATCAGAATCCAGAGTTTTGGGAAGATTGGAGAAACTTAATTTTTCGCCCAAAAAAAAAAAAACGTAAGGGGTACCACTGTCGTTTTTTTTTCGGGCCCAATTTTTGAGTTTCGATATCTCAGCTCTGGAAGGGGTTAGAGCCTCCATATTTGCACTCAGGTCTAAGTCTCATGGCCCTCTATCAGAATCTAGAGTTTTGGGAAGATTGGAGAAACTTAATTTTTCGCCCCCCCAAAAAAAACGTAAGGGGTACCACTGTCGTTTTTTTTTTCGGGCCCAATTTTTGAGTTTCGATATCTCAGCTCTGGAAGGGGCTAGAGCCTCCATTTTTGCACTCAGGTCTAAGTCTCATGGCCCTCTATCAGAATCCAGAGTTTTGGGAAGATTGGAGAAACTTAATTTTTCGCCCAAAAAAAAAAAACGTAAGGGGTACCACTGTCGTTTTTTTTTCGGGCCCAATTTTTGAGTTTCGATATCTCAGCTCTGGAAGGGGCTAGAGCCTCCATTTTTGCACTCAGGTCTAAGTCTCATGGCCCTCTATCAGAATCCAGAGTTTTGGGAAGATTGGAGAAACTTAATTTTTCGCCCAAAAAAAAAAAACGTAAGGGGTACCACTGTCGTTTTTTTTTCGGGCCCAATTTTCGAGTTTCGATATCTCAGCTCTGGAAGGGGCTAGAGCCTCCATTTTTGCACTCAGGTCTAAGTCTCATGGCCCTCTATCAGAATCTAGAGTTTTGGGAAGATTGGAGAAACTTAATTTTTCGCCCAAAAAAAAAAACGTAAGGGGTACCACTGTCGTTTTTTTTTCGGGCCCAATTTTTGAGTTTCGATATCTCAGCTCTGGAAGGGGTTAGAGCCTCCATATTTGCACTCAGGTCTAAGTCTCATGGCCCTCTATCCGAATCTAGAGTTTTGGGAAGATTGGAGAAACTTAATTTTTCGCCCCCCCCCCAAAAAAACGTAAGGGGTACCACTGTCGTTTTTTTTTTTCGGGCCCAATTTTTGAGTTTCGATATCTCAGCTCTGGAAGGGGCTAGAGCCTCCTTTTTTGCACTCAGGTCTAAGTCTCATGGCCCTCTATCAGAATCCAGAGTTTTGGGAAGATTGGAGAAACTTAATTTTTCGCCCAAAAAAAAAAACGTAAGGGGTACCACTGTCGTTTTTTTTTCGGGCCCAATTTTTGAGTTTCGATATCTCAGCTCTGGAAGGGGCTAGAGCCTCCATTTTTGCACTCAGGTCTAAGTCTCATGGCCCTCTCTCAGAGTCCAGAGTTTTGGGAAGATTGGAGAAACTTAATTTTTCGCCCAAAAAAAAAAAACGTAAGGGGTACAACTGTCGTTTTTTTTTCTGGCCCAATTTTTGAGTTTCGATATCTCAGCTCTGGAAGGGGCTAGAGCCTCCATTTTTGCACTCAGGTCTAAGTCTCATGGCCCTCTATCAGAATCCAGAGTTTTGGGAAGATTGGAGAAACTTAATTTTTCGCCCAAAAAAAAAACCCGTAAGGGGTACCACTGTCGTTTTTTTTTTCGGGCCCAATTTTTGAGTTTCGATATCTCAGCTCTGGAAGGGGCTAGAGCCTCCATTTTTGCACTCAGGTCTAAGTCTCATGGCCCTCTATCAGAATCCAGAGTTTTGGGAAGATTGGAGAAACTTAATTTTTCGCCCAAAAAAAAAAAACGTAAGGGGTACCACTGTCGTTTTTTTTTCGGGCCCAATTTTTGAGTTTCGATATCTCAGCTCTGGAAGGGGCTAGAGCCTCCATTTTTGCACTCAGGTCTAAGTCTCATGGCCCTCTATCAGAATCCAGAGTTTGGGAAGATTGGAGAAACTTAATTTTTCGCCCCAAAAAAAAAAACGTAAGGGGTACCACTGTCGTTTTTTTTTTCGGGCCCAATTTTTGAGTTTCGATATCTCAGCTCTGGAAGGGGCTAGAGCCTCCATTTTTGCCCTCAGGTCCAAGTCTCATGGCCCTCTATCAGAATCCAGAGTTTTGGGAAGATTGGAGAAACTTACTTTTTCGCCCAAAAAAAAAAAAAACGTAAGGGGTACCACTGTCGTTTTTTTTCCGGGCCCAATTTTTGAGTTTCGATATCTCAGCTCTGGAAGGGGCTAGAGCCTCCATTTTTGCACTCAGGTCTAAGTCTCATGGCCCTCTATCAGAATCCAGAGTTTTGGGAAGATTGGAGAAACGTAATTTTTTTGCCCAAAAAAAAACGTAAGGGGTACCACTGTCGTTTTTTTTTTCGGGCCCAATTTTTTAGTTTCGATATCTCAGCTCTGGAAGGGGCTAGAGCCTCCATTTTTGCACTCAGGTCTAATTCTCATGGCCCTCTATCAGAATCCAGAGTTTTGGGAAGATCGGAGAAACTTAATTTTTCGCCCAAAAAAAAAAAAACGTAAGGGGTACCACTGTCGTTTTTTTTTTCGGGCCCAATTTTTGAGTTTCGATATCTCAGCTCTGGAAGGGGCTAGAGCCTCCATTTTTGCACTCAGGTCTAAGTCTCATGGCCCTCTATCAGAATCCAGAGTTTTTGGAAGATTGGAGAAACTAAATTTTTCGCCCCAAAAAAAAAAACCGTAAGGGGTACCACTGTCGTTTTTTTTTCGGGCCCAATTTTTGAGTTTCGATATCTCAGCTCTGGAAGGGGCTAGAGCCTCCATTTTTGCACTCAGGTCTAAGTCTCATGGCCCTCTATCAGAATCCAGAGTTTTGGGAAGATTGGAGAAACTTAATTTTTCGCCCAAAAAAAAAAACGTAAGGGGTACCACTGTCGTTTTTTTTTCGGGCCCAATTTTTGAGTTTCGATATCTCAGCTCTGGAAGGGGCTAGAGCCTCCATTTTTGCACTCAGGTCTAAGTCTCATGGCCCTCTATCAGAATCCAGAGTTTTGGGAAGATTGGAGAAACTTACTTTTTCGCCCAAAAAAAAAAACGTAAGGGGTACCACTGTCGTTTTTTTTTCGGGCCCAATTTTTGAGTTTCGATATCTCAGCTCTGGAAGGGGATAGAGCCTCCCTTTTTGCACTCAGGTCCAAGTCTCATGGCCCTCTATCAGAATCCAGAGTTTTGGGAAGATTGGAGAAACTTAATTTTTTTGCCAAAAAAAAAAAAAACGTAAGGGGTACCACTGTCGTTTTTTTTTCGGGCCCAATTTTTGAGTTTCGATATCTCAGCTCTGGAAGGGGCTAGAGCCTCCATATTTGCACTCAGGTCTAAGTCTCATGGTTCTCTATCAGAATCCAGAGTTTTGGGAAGATTGGAGAAACTTAATTTTTCGCCCAAAAAAAAAAAACGTAAGGGGTACCACTGTCGTTTTTTTTTCGGGCCCAATTTTTGAGTTTCGATATCTCAGCTCTGGAAAAGGCTAGAGCCTCCATTTTTGCACTCAGGTCTAAGTCTCATGGCCCTCTCTCAGAATCCAGAGTTTTGGGAAGATTGGAGAAACTTAATTTTTCGCCCAAAAAAAAAAAACGTAAGGGGTACCACTGTCTTTTTTTTTTCGGGCCCAATTTTTGAGTTTCGATATCTCAGCTCTGGAAGGGGCTAGAGCCTCCATTTTTGCACTCAGGTCTAAGTCTCATGGCCCTCTATCAGAATCCAGAGTTTTGGGAAGATTGGAGAAACTTAATTTTTCGCCCAAAAAAAAAAAACGTAAGGGGTACCACTGTCGTTTGTTTTTCGGGCCCAATTTTTGAGTTTCGATATCTCAGCTCTGGAAGGGGTTAGAGCCTCCATATTTGCACTCAGGTCTAAGTCTCATGGCCCTCTATCAGAATCTAGAGTTTTGGGAAGATTGGAGAAACTTAATTTTTCGCCCCCCCCCAAAAAAAACGTAAGGGGTACCACTGTCGTTTTTTTTTTCGGGCCCAATTTTTGAGTTTCGATATCTCAGCTCTGGAAGGGGCTAGAGCCTCCATTTTTGCACTCAGGTCTAAGTCTCATGGCCCTCTATCAGAATCCAGAGTTTTGGGAAGATTGGAGAAACTTAATTTTTCGCCCAAAAAAAAAAAACGTAAGGGGTACCACTGTCGTTTTTTTTTCGGGCCCAATTTTTGAGTTTCGATATCTCAGCTCTGGAAGGGGCTAGAGCCTCCATTTTTGCACTCAGGTCTAAGTCTCATGGCCCTCTATCAGAATCCAGAGTTTTGGGAAGATTGGAGAAACTTAATTTTTCGCCCCAAAAAAAAAAAACGTAAGGGGTACCACTGTCGTTTTTTTTTCGGGCCCAATTTTTGAGTTTCAATATCTCATCTCTGGAAGGGGCTAGAGCCTCCATCTTTGCACTCAGGTCTAAGTCTCATGGCCCTCTATCAGAATCCAGAGTTTTGGGAAGATTGGAGAAACTTAATTTTTCGCCCCAAAAAAAAAAACGTAAGGGGTACCACTGTCGTTTTTTTTTCGGGCCCAATTTTTGAGTTTCGATATCTCAGCTCTGGAAGGGGCTAGAGCCTCCATTTTTGCACTCAGGTCTAAGTCTCATGGCCCTCTCTCAGAGTCCAGAGTTTTGGGAAGATTGGAGAAACTTAATTTTTCGCCCAAAAAAAAAAACGTAAGGGGTACCACTGTCGTTTTTTTTTCGGGCCCAATTTTTGAGTTTCGATATCTCAGCTCTGGAAGGGGTTAGAGCCTCCATATTTGCACTCAGGTCTAAGTCTCATGGCCCTCTATCAGAATCTAGAGTTTTGGGAAGATTGGAGAAACTTAATTTTTCGCCCCCCCCAAAAAAACGTAAGGGGTACCACTTTAGTTTTTTTTTTCGGGCCCAATTTTTGAGTTTCTATATGTCAGCTCTGGAAGGGGCTAGAGCCTCCATTTTTGCACTCAGGTCTAAGTATCATGGCCCTCTATCAGAATCCAGAGTTTTGGGAAGATTGGAGAAACTTAATTTTTCGCCCAAAAAAAAAAAAACGTAAGGGGTACCACTGTCGTTTTTTTTTCGGGCCCAATTTTTGAGTTTCGATATCTCAGCTCTGGAAGGGGCTAGAGCCTCCATTTTTGCACTCAGGTCTAAGTCTCATGGCCCTCTCTCAGAGTCCAGAGTTTTGGGAAGATTGGAGAAACTTAATTTTTCGCCCAAAAAAAAAAACGTAAGGGGTACCACTGTCGTTTTTTTTTCGGGCCCAATTTTTGAGTTTCGATATCTCAGCTCTGGAAGGGGTTAGAGCCTCCATATTTGCACTCAGGTCTAAGTCTCATGGCTCTCTATCAGAATCCAGAGTTTTGGGAAGATTGGAGAAACTTAATTTTTCGCCCAAAAAAAAAAAACGTAAGGGGTACCACTGTCGTTTTTTTTTCGGGCCCAATTTTTGAGTTTCGATATCTCAGCTCTGGAAGGGGTTAGAGCCTCCATATTTGCACTCAGGTCTAAGTCTCATGGCCCTCTATCAGAATCTAGAGTTTTGGGAAGATTGGAGAAACTTAATTTTTCGCCCCCCCCAAAAAAACGTAAGGGGTACCACTGTTGTTTTTTTTTTCGGGCCCAATTTTTGAGTTTCGATATCTCAGCTCTGGAAGGGGCTAGAGGCTCCATTTTTGCACTCAGGTCTAAGTCTCATGGCCCTCTATCAGAATCCAGAGTTTTGGGAAGATTGGAGAAACTTAATTTTTCGCCCAAAAAAAAAAAACGTAAGGGGTACCACTGTCGTTTTTTTTTCGGGCCCAATTTTTGAGTTTCGATATCTCAGCTCTGGAAGGGGCTAGAGCCTCCATATTTGCACTCAGGTCTAAGTCTCATGGTTCTCTATCAGAATCCAGAGTTTTGGGAAGATTGGAGAAACTTAATTTTTCGCCCAAAAAAAAAAAACGTAAGGGGTACCACTGTCGTTTTTTTTTCGGGCCCAATTTTTGAGTTTCGATATCTCAGCTCTGGAAAAGGCTAGAGCCTCCATTTTTGCACTCAGGTCTAAGTCTCATGGCCCTCTCTCAGAATCCAGAGTTTTGGGAAGATTGGAGAAACTTAATTTTTCGCCCAAAAAAAAAAAACGTAAGGGGTACCACTGTCTTTTTTTTTTCGGGCCCAATTTTTGAGTTTCGATATCTCAGCTCTGGAAGGGGCTAGAGCCTCCATTTTTGCACTCAGGTCTAAGTCTCATGGCCCTCTATCAGAATCCAGAGTTTTGGGAAGATTGGAGAAACTTAATTTTTCGCCCAAAAAAAAAAAACGTAAGGGGTACCACTGTCGTTTGTTTTTCGGGCCCAATTTTTGAGTTTCGATATCTCAGCTCTGGAAGGGGTTAGAGCCTCCATATTTGCACTCAGGTCTAAGTCTCATGGCCCTCTATCAGAATCTAGAGTTTTGGGAAGATTTGAGAAACTTAATTTTTCGCCCCCCCCAAAAAAAACGTAAGGGGTACCACTGTCGTTTTTTTTTTCGGGCCCAATTTTTGAGTTTCGATATCTCAGCTCTGGAAGGGGCTAGAGCCTCCATTTTTGCACTCAGGTCTAAGTCTCATGGCCCTCTATCAGAATCCAGAGTTTTGGGAAGATTGGAGAAACTTAATTTTTCGCCCAAAAAAAAAAAACGTAAGGGGTACCACTGTCGTTTGTTTTTCGGGCCCAATTTTTGAGTTTCGATATCTCAGCTCTGGAAGGGGTTAGAGCCTCCATATTTGCACTCAGGTCTAAGTCTCATGGCCCTCTATCAGAATCTAGAGTTTTGGGAAGATTTGAGAAACTTAATTTTTCGCCCCCCCCAAAAAAAACGTAAGGGGTACCACTGTCGTTTTTTTTTTCGGGCCCAATTTTTGAGTTTCGATATCTCAGCTCTGGAAGGGGCTAGAGCCTCCATTTTTGCACTCAGGTCTAAGTCTCATGGCCCTCTATCAGAATCCAGAGTTTTGGGAAGATTGGAGAAACTTAATTTTTCGCCCCAAAAAAAAAAACGTAAGGGGTACCACTGTCGTTTTTTTTTCGGGCCCAATTTTTGAGTTTCGATATCTCAGCTCTGGAAGGGGCTAGAGCCTCCATTTTTGCACTCAGGTCTAAGTCTCATGGCCCTCTCTCAGAGTCCAGAGTTTTGGGAAGATTGGAGAAACTTAATTTTTCGCCCAAAAAAAAAAAACGTAAGGGGTACCACTGTCGTTTTTTTTTCGGGCCCAATTTTTGAGTTTCGATATCTCAGCTCTGGAAGGGGTTAGAGCCTCCATATTTGCACTCAGGTCTAAGTCTCATGGCCCTCTATCAGAATCTAGAGTTTTGGGAAGATTGGAGAAACTTAATTTTTCGCCCCCCCCAAAAAAACGTAAGGGGTACCACTTTAGTTTTTTTTTTCGGGCCCAATTTTTGAGTTTCGATATCTCAGCTCTGGAAGGGGCTAGAGCCTCCATTTTTGCACTCAGGTCTAAGTATCATGGCCCTCTATCAGAATCCAGAGTTTTGGGAAGATTGGAGAAACTTAATTTTTCGCCCAAAAAAAACAAAAACGTAAGGGGTACCACTGTCGTTTTTTTTTCGGGCCCAATTTTTGAGTTTCGATATCTCAGCTCTGGAAGGGGCTAGAGCCTCCATTTTTGCACTCAGGTCTAAGTCTCATGGCCCTCTCTCAGAGTCCAGAGTTTTGGGAAGATTGGAGAAACTTAATTTTTCGTCCCAAAAAAAAAACGTAAGGGGTACCACTGTCGTTTTTTTTTCGGGCCCAATTTTTGAGTTTCGATATCTCAGCTCTGGAAGGGGCTAGAGCCTCCATTTTTGCACTCAGGTCTAAGTCTCATGGCCCTCTATCAGAATCCAGAGTTTTGGGAAGATTGGAGAAACGTAATTTTTCGCCCAAAAAAAAAAACGTAAGGGGTACCACTGTCGTTTTTTTTTTCGGGCCCAATTTTTGAGTTTCGATATCTCAGCTCTGGAAGGGGTTAGAGCCTCCATATTTGCACTCAGGTCTAAGTCTCATGGCCCTCTATCAGAATCTAGAGTTTTGGGAAGATTGGAGAAACTTAATTTTTCGCCCCCCCAAAAAAAACGTAAGGGGTACCACTGTCGTTTTTTTTTTCGGGCCCAATTTTTGAGTTTCGATATCTCAGCTCTGGAAGGGGCTAGAGCCTCCATTTTTGCACTCAGGTCTAAGTCTCATGGCCCTCTATCAGAATCCAGAGTTTTGGGAAGATTGGAGAAACTTAATTTTTCGCCCAAAAAAAAAAAAAACGTAAGGGGTACCACTGTCGTTTTTTTTTCGGGCCCAATTTTTGAGTTTCGATATCTCAGCTCTGGAAGGGGCTAGAGCCTCCATTTTTGCACTCAGGTCTAAGTCTCATGGCCCTCTATCAGAATCCAGAGTTTTGGGAAGATTGGAGAAACTTAATTTTTCGCCCCCCAAAAAAAAAACGTAAGGGGTACCACTGTCGTTTTTTTTTCGGGCCCAATTTTTGAGTTTCGATATCTCAGCTCTGGAAGGGGCTAGAGCCTCCATCTTTGCACTCAGGTCTAAGTCTCATGGCCCTCTATCAGAATCCAGAGTTTTGGGAAGATTGGAGAAACTTAATTTTTCGCCCAAAAAAAAAAACGTAAGGGGTACCACTGTCGTTTTTTTTTCGGGCCCAATTTTTGAGTTTCGATATCTCAGCTCTGGAAGGGGTTAGAGCCTCCATATTTGCACTCAGGTCTAAGTCTCATGGCCCTCTATCAGAATCTAGAGTTTTGGGAAGATTGGAGAAACTTAATTTTTCGCCCCCCCCAAAAAAACGTAAGGGGTACCACTGTCGTTTTTTTTTTTCGGGCCCAATTTTTGAGTTTCGATATCTCAGCTCTGGAAGGGGCTAGAGGCTCCATTTTTGCACTCAGGTCTAAGTCTCATGGCCCTCTATCAGAATCCAGAGTTTTGGGAAGATTGGAGAAACTTAATTTTTCGCCCAAAAAAAAAAAACGTAAGGGGTACCACTGTCGTTTTTTTTTCGGGCCCAATTTTTGAGTTTCGATATCTCAGCTCTGGAAGGGGCTAGAGCCTCCATTTTTGCACTCAGGTCTAAGTCTCATGGCCCTCTATCAGAATCCAGAGTTTTGGGAAGATTGGAGAAACTTAATTTTTCGCCCAAAAAAAAAAAACGTAAGGGGTACCACTGTCGGTTTTTTTTTCGGGCCCAATTTTTGAGTTTCGATATCTCAGCTCTGGAAGGGGCTAGAGCCTCCATTTTTGCAGTCAGGTCTAAGTCTCATGGCCCTCTATCAGAATCCAGAGTTTTGGGAAGATTGGAGAAACTTAATTTTTCGCCCAAAAAAAAAAAACGTAAGGGGTACCACTGTCGTGTTTTTTTTCGGGCCCAATTTTTGAGTTTCGATATCTCAGCTCTGGAAAAGGCTAGAGCCTCCATTTTTGCACTCAGGTCTAAGTCTCATGGCCCTCTCTCAGAATCCAGAGTTTTGGGAAGATTGGAGAAACTTAATTTTTCGCCCAAAAAAAAAAAACGTAAGGGGTACCACTGTCGTTTTTTTTTTTCGGGCCCAATTTTTGAGTTTCGATATCTCAGCTCTGGAAGGGGCTAGAGCCTCCATTTTTGCACTCAGGTCTAAGTCTCATGGCCCTCTATCAGAATCCAGAGTTTTGGGAAGATTGGAGAAACTTAATTTTTCGCCCAAAAAAAAAAAAACGTAAGGGGTACCACTGTCGTTTTTTTTTCGGGCCCAATTTTTGAGTTTCGATATCTCAGTTCTGGAAGGGGTTAGAGCCTCCATATTTGCACTCAGGTCTAAGTCTCATGGCCCTCTATCAGAATCTAGAGTTTTGGGAAGATTGGAGAAACTTAATTTTTCGCCCCCCCAAAAAAAACGTAAGGGGTACCACTGTCGTTTTTTTTTTCGGGCCCAATTTTTGAGTTTCGATATCTCAGCTCTGGAAGGGGCTAGAGCCTCCATTTTTGCACTCAGGTCTAAGTCTCATGGCCCTCTATCAGAATCCAGAGTTTTGGGAAGATTGGAGAAACTTAATTTTTCGCCCAAAAAAAAAAAACGTAAGGGGTACCACTGTCGTTTTTTTTTCGGGCCCAATTTTTGAGTTTCGATATCTCAGCTCTGGAAGGGGCTAGAGCCTCCATTTTTGCACTCAGGTCTAAGTCTCATGGCCCTCTATCAGAATCCAGAGTTTTGGGAAGATTGGAGAAACTTAATTTTTCGCCCAAAAAAAAAAAACGTAAGGGGTACCACTGTCGTTTTTTTTTCGGGCCCAATTTTCGAGTTTCGATATCTCAGCTCTGGAAGGGGCTAGAGCCTCCATTTTTGCACTCAGGTCTAAGTCTCATGGCCCTCTATCAGAATCTAGAGTTTTGGGAAGATTGGAGAAACTTAATTTTTCGCCCAAAAAAAAAAACGTAAGGGGTACCACTGTCGTTTTTTTTTTCGGGCCCAATTTTTGAGTTTCGATATCTCAGCTCTGGAAGGGGTTAGAGCCTCCATATTTGCACTCAGGTCTAAGTCTCATGGCCCTCTATCCGAATCTAGAGTTTTGGGAAGATTGGAGAAACTTAATTTTTCGCCCCCCCCCCAAAAAAACGTAAGGGGTACCACTGTCGTTTTTTTTTTCGGGCCCAATTTTTGAGTTTCGATATCTCAGCTCTGGAAGGGGCTAGAGCCTCCTTTTTTGCACTCAGGTCTAAGTCTCATGGCCCTCTATCAGAATCCAGAGTTTTGGGAAGATTGGAGAAACTTAATTTTTCGCCCAAAAAAAAAAACGTAAGGGGTACCACTGTCGTTTTTTTTTCGGGCCCAATTTTTGAGTTTCGATATCTCAGCTCTGGAAGGGGCTAGAGCCTCCATTTTTGCACTCAGGTCTAAGTCTCATGGCCCTCTCTCAGAGTCCAGAGTTTTGGGAAGATTGGAGAAACTTAATTTTTCGCCCAAAAAAAAAAAAACGTAAGGGGTACAACTGTCGTTTTTTTTTCTGGCCCAATTTTTGAGTTTCGATATCTCAGCTCTGGAAGGGGCTAGAGCCTCCATTTTTGCACTCAGGTCTAAGTCTCATGGCCCTCTATCAGAATCCAGAGTTTTGGGAAGATTGGAGAAACTTAATTTTTCGCCCAAAAAAAAAACCCGTAAGGGGTACCACTGTCGTTTTTTTTTTCGGGCCCAATTTTTGAGTTTCGATATCTCAGCTCTGGAAGGGGCTAGAGCCTCCATTTTTGCACTCAGGTCTAAGTCTCATGGCCCTCTATCAGAATCCAGAGTTTTGGGAAGATTGGAGAAACTTAATTTTTCGCCCAAAAAAAAAAAACGTAAGGGGTACCACTGTCGTTTTTTTTTCGGGCCCAATTTTTGAGTTTCGATATCTCAGCTCTGGAAGGGGCTAGAGCCTCCATTTTTGCACTCAGGTCTAAGTCTCATGGCCCTCTATCAGAATCCAGAGTTTGGGAAGATTGGAGAAACTTAATTTTTCGCCCCAAAAAAAAAAACGTAAGGGGTACCACTGTCGTTTTTTTTTTCGGGCCCAATTTTTGAGTTTCGATATCTCAGCTCTGGAAGGGGCTAGAGCCTCCATTTTTGCCCTCAGGTCCAAGTCTCATGGCCCTCTATCAGAATCCAGAGTTTTGGGAAGATTGGAGAAACTTACTTTTTCGCCCAAAAAAAAAAAAAACGTAAGGGGTACCACTGTCGTTTTTTTTCCGGGCCCAATTTTTGAGTTTCGATATCTCAGCTCTGGAAGGGGCTAGAGCCTCCATTTTTGCACTCAGGTCTAAGTCTCATGGCCCTCTATCAGAATCCAGAGTTTTGGGAAGATTGGAGAAACGTAATTTTTTTGCCCAAAAAAAAACGTAAGGGGTACCACTGTCGTTTTTTTTTTCGGGCCCAATTTTTTAGTTTCGATATCTCAGCTCTGGAAGGGGCTAGAGCCTCCATTTTTGCACTCAGGTCTAATTCTCATGGCCCTCTATCAGAATCCAGAGTTTTGGGAAGATCGGAGAAACTTAATTTTTCGCCCAAAAAAAAAAAAAACGTAAGGGGTACCACTGTCGTTTTTTTTTTCGGGCCCAATTTTTGAGTTTCGATATCTCAGCTCTGGAAGGGGCTAGAGCCTCCATTTTTGCACTCAGGTCTAAGTCTCATGGCCCTCTATCAGAATCCAGAGTTTTTGGAAGATTGGAGAAACTAAATTTTTCGCCCCAAAAAAAAAAAACCGTAAGGGGTACCACTGTCGTTTTTTTTTCGGGCCCAATTTTTGAGTTTCGATATCTCAGCTCTGGAAGGGGCTAGAGCCTCCATTTTTGCACTCAGGTCTAAGTCTCATGGCCCTCTATCAGAATCCAGAGTTTTAGGAAGATTGGAGAAACTTAATTTTTCGCCCAAAAAAAAAAACGTAAGGGGTACCACTGTCGTTTTTTTTTCGGGCCCAATTTTTGAGTTTCGATATCTCAGCTCTGGAAGGGGCTAGAGCCTCCATTTTTGCACTCAGGTCTAAGTCTCATGGCCCTCTATCAGAATCCAGAGTTTTGGGAAGATTGGAGAAACGTAATTTTTTTGCCCAAAAAAAAACGTAAGGGGTACCACTGTCGTTTTTTTTTTCGGGCCCAATTTTTTAGTTTCGATATCTCAGCTCTGGAAGGGGCTAGAGCCTCAATTTTTGCACTCAGGTCTAATTCTCATGGCCCTCTATCAGAATCCAGAGTTTTGGGAAGATCGGAGAAACTTAATTTTTCGCCCAAAAAAAAAAAAAACGTAAGGGGTACCACTGTCGTTTTTTTTTTCGGGCCCAATTTTTGAGTTTCGATATCTCAGCTCTGGAAGGGGCTAGAGCCTCCATTTTTGCACTCAGGTCTAAGTCTCATGGCCCTCTATCAGAATCCAGAGTTTTTGGAAGATTGGAGAAACTAAATTTTTCGCCCCAAAAAAAAAAACCGTAAGGGGTACCACTGTCGTTTTTTTTTCGGGCCCAATTTTTGAGTTTCGATATCTCAGCTCTGGAAGGGGCTAGAGCCTCCATTTTTGCACTCAGGTCTAAGTCTCATGGCCCTCTATCAGAATCCAGAGTTTTAGGAAGATTGGAGAAACTTAATTTTTCGCCCAAAAAAAAAAACGTAAGGGGTACCACTGTCGTTTTTTTTTCGGGCCCAATTTTTGAGTTTCGATATCTCAGCTCTGGAAGGGGCTAGAGCCTCCATTTTTGCACTCAGGTCTAAGTCTCATGGCCCTCTATCAGAATCCAGAGTTTTGGGAAGATTGGAGAAACTTAATTTTTCGCCCAAAAAAAAAAACGTAAGGGGTACCACTGTCGTTTTTTTTTCGGGCCCAATTTTTGAGTTTCGATATCTCAGCTCTGGAAGGGGATAGAGCCTCCCTTTTTGCACTCAGGTCCAAGTCTCATGGCCCTCTATCAGAATCCAGAGTTTTGGGAAGATTGGAGAAACTTAATTTTTTTGCCAAAAAAAAAAAAAAACGTAAGGGGTACCACTGTCGTTTTTTTTTCGGGCCCAATTTTTGAGTTTCGATATCTCAGCTCTGGAAGGGGCTAGAGCCTCCATATTTGCACTCAGGTCTAAGTCTCATGGTTCTCTATCAGAATCCAGAGTTTTGGGAAGATTGGAGAAACTTAATTTTTCGCCCAAAAAAAAAAAACGTAAGGGGTACCACTGTCGTTTTTTTTTCGGGCCCAATTTTTGAGTTTCGATATCTCAGCTCTGGAAAAGGCTAGAGCCTCCATTTTTGCACTCAGGTCTAAGTATCATGGCCCTCTCTCAGAATCCAGAGTTTTGGGAAGATTGGAGAAACTTAATTTTTCGCCCAAAAAAAAAAAACGTAAGGGGTACCACTGTCTTTTTTTTTTCGGGCCCAATTTTTGAGTTTCGATATCTCAGCTCTGGAAGGGGCTAGAGCCTCCATTTTTGCACTCAGGTCTAAGTCTCATGGCCCTCTATCAGAATCCAGAGTTTTGGGAAGATTGGAGAAACTTAATTTTTCGCCCAAAAAAAAAAAACGTAAGGGGTACCACTGTCGTTTGTTTTTCGGGCCCAATTTTTGAGTTTCGATATCTCAGCTCTGGAAGGGGTTAGAGCCTCCATATTTGCACTCAGGTCTAAGTCTCATGGCCCTCTATCAGAATCTAGAGTTTTGGGAAGATTGGAGAAACTTAATTTTTCGCCCCCCCCCAAAAAAAACGTAAGGGGTACCACTGTCGTTTTTTTTTTCGGGCCCAATTTTTGAGTTTCGATATCTCAGCTCTGGAAGGGGCTAGAGCCTCCATTTTTGCACTCAGGTCTAAGTCTCATGGCCCTCTGTCAGAATCCAGAGTTTTGGGAAGATTGGAGAAACTTAATTTTTCGCCCAAAAAAAAAAAACGTAAGGGGTACCACTGTCGTTTTTTTTTCGGGCCCAATTTTTGAGTTTCGATATCTCAGCTCTGGAAGGGGCTAGAGCCTCCATTTTTGCACTCAGGTCTAAGTCTCATGGCCCTCTATCAGAATCCAGAGTTTTGGGAAGATTGGAGAAACTTAATTTTTCGCCCCAAAAAAAAAAAACGTAAGGGGTACCACTGTCGTTTTTTTTTCGGGCCCAATTTTTGAGTTTCAATATCTCATCTCTGGAAGGGGCTAGAGCCTCCATCTTTGCACTCAGGTCTAAGTCTCATGGCCCTCTATCAGAATCCAGAGTTTTGGGAAGATTGGAGAAACTTAATTTTTCGCCCCAAAAAAAAAAACGTAAGGGGTACCACTGTCGTTTTTTTTTCGGGCCCAATTTTTGAGTTTCGATATCTCAGCTCTGGAAGGGGCTAGAGCCTCCATTTTTGCACTCAGGTCTAAGTCTCATGGCCCTCTCTCAGAGTCCAGAGTTTTGGGAAGATTGGAGAAACTTAATTTTTCGCCCAAAAAAAAAAACGTAAGGGGTACCACTGTCGTTTTTTTTTCGGGCCCAATTTTTGAGTTTCGATATCTCAGCTCTGGAAGGGGTTAGAGCCTCCATATTTGCACTCAGGTCTAAGTCTCATGGCCCTCTATCAGAATCTAGAGTTTTGGGAAGATTGGAGAAACTTAATTTTTCGCCCCCCCCAAAAAAACGTAAGGGGTACCACTTTAGTTTTTTTTTTCGGGCCCAATTTTTGAGTTTCGATATCTCAGCTCTGGAAGGGGCTAGAGCCTCCATTTTTGCACTCAGGTCTAAGTATCATGGCCCTCTATCAGAATCCAGAGTTTTGGGAAGATTGGAGAAACTTAATTTTTCGCCCAAAAAAAAAAAAACGTAAGGGGTACCACTGTCGTTTTTTTTTCGGGCCCAATTTTTGAGTTTCGATATCTCAGCTCTGGAAGGGGCTAGAGCCTCCATTTTTGCACTCAGGTCTAAGTCTCATGGCCCTCTCTCAGAGTCCAGAGTTTTGGGAAGATTGGAGAAACTTAATTTTTCGCCCAAAAAAAAAAACGTAAGGGGTACCACTGTCGTTTTTTTTTCGGGCCCAATTTTTGAGTTTCGATATCTCAGCTCTGGAAGGGGTTAGAGCCTCCATATTTGCACTCAGGTCTAAGTCTCATGGCTCTCTATCAGAATCCAGAGTTTTGGGAAGATTGGAGAAACTTAATTTTTCGCCCAAAAAAAAAAAACGTAAGGGGTACCACTGTCGTTTTTTTTTCGGGCCCAATTTTTGAGTTTCGATATCTCAGCTCTGGAAGGGGTTAGAGCCTCCATATTTGCACTCAGGTCTAAGTCTCATGGCCCTCTATCAGAATCTAGAGTTTTGGGAAGATTGGAGAAACTTAATTTTTCGCCCCCCCCAAAAAAACGTAAGGGGTACCACTGTCGTTTTTTTTTTTCGGGCCCAATTTTTGAGTTTCGATATCTCAGCTCTGGAAGGGGCTAGAGGCTCCATTTTTGCACTCAGGTCTAAGTCTCATGGCCCTCTATCAGAATCCAGAGTTTTGGGAAGATTGGAGAAACTTAATTTTTCGCCCAAAAAAAAAAAACGTAAGGGGTACCACTGTCGTTTTTTTTTCGGGCCCAATTTTTGAGTTTCGATATCTCAGCTCTGGAAGGGGCTAGAGCCTCCATATTTGCACTCAGGTCTAAGTCTCATGGTTCTCTATCAGAATCCAGAGTTTTGGGAAGATTGGAGAAACTTAATTTTTCGCCCAAAAAAAAAAAAACGTAAGGGGTACCACTGTCGTTTTTTTTTCGGGCCCAATTTTTGAGTTTCGATATCTCAGCTCTGGAAAAGGCTAGAGCCTCCATTTTTGCACTCAGGTCTAAGTCTCATGGCCCTCTCTCAGAATCCAGAGTTTTGGGAAGATTGGAGAAACTTAATTTTTCGCCCAAAAAAAAAAAACGTAAGGGGTACCACTGTCTTTTTTTTTTCGGGCCCAATTTTTGAGTTTCGATATCTCAGCTCTGGAAGGGGCTAGAGCCTCCATTTTTGCACTCAGGTCTAAGTCTCATGGCCCTCTATCAGAATCCAGAGTTTTGGGAAGATTGGAGAAACTTAATTTTTCGCCCAAAAAAAAAAAACGTAAGGGGTACCACTGTCGTTTGTTTTTCGGGCCCAATTTTTGAGTTTCGATATCTCAGCTCTGGAAGGGGTTAGAGCCTCCATATTTGCACTCAGGTCTAAGTCTCATGGCCCTCTATCAGAATCTAGAGTTTTGGGAAGATTTGAGAAACTTAATTTTTCGCCCCCCCCAAAAAAAACGTAAGGGGTACCACTGTCGTTTTTTTTTTCGGGCCCAATTTTTGAGTTTCGATATCTCAGCTCTGGAAGGGGCTAGAGCCTCCATTTTTGCACTCAGGTCTAAGTCTCATGGCCCTCTATCAGAATCCAGAGTTTTGGGAAGATTGGAGAAACTTAATTTTTCGCCCAAAAAAAAAAAACGTAAGGGGTACCACTGTCGTTTGTTTTTCGGGCCCAATTTTTGAGTTTCGATATCTCAGCTCTGGAAGGGGTTAGAGCCTCCATATTTGCACTCAGGTCTAAGTCTCATGGCCCTCTATCAGAATCTAGAGTTTTGGGAAGATTTGAGAAACTTAATTTTTCGCCCCCCCCAAAAAAAACGTAAGGGGTACCACTGTCGTTTTTTTTTTCGGGCCCAATTTTTGAGTTTCGATATCTCAGCTCTGGAAGGGGCTAGAGCCTCCATTTTTGCACTCAGGTCTAAGTCTCATGGCCCTCTATCAGAATCCAGAGTTTTGGGAAGATTGGAGAAACTTAATTTTTCGCCCAAAAAAAAAAAATGTAAGGGGTACCACTGTCGTTTTTTTTTCGGGCCCAATTTTTGAGTTTCGATATCTCAGCTCTGGAAGGGGCTAGAGCCTCCATTTTTGCACTCAGGTCTAAGTCTCATGGCCCTCTATCAGAATCCAGAGTTTTGGGAAGATTGGAGAAACTTAATTTTTCGCCCCAAAAAAAAAAAACGTAAGGGGTACCACTGTCGTTTTTTTTTCGGGCCCAATTTTTGAGTTTCAATATCTCATCTCTGGAAGGGGCTAGAGCCTCCATCTTTGCACCCAGGTCTAAGTCTCATGGCCCTCTATCAGAATCCAGAGTTTTGGGAAGATTGGAGAAACTTAATTTTTCGCCCCAAAAAAAAAAACGTAAGGGGTACCACTGTCGTTTTTTTTTCGGGCCCAATTTTTGAGTTTCGATATCTCAGCTCTGGAAGGGGCTAGAGCCTCCATTTTTGCACTCAGGTCTAAGTCTCATGGCCCTCTCTCAGAGTCCAGAGTTTTGGGAAGATTGGAGAAACTTAATTTTTCGCCCAAAAAAAAAAAACGTAAGGGGTACCACTGTCGTTTTTTTTTTCGGGCCCAATTTTTGAGTTTCGATATCTCAGCTCTGGAAGGGGTTAGAGCCTCCATATTTGCACTCAGGTCTAAGTCTCATGGCCCTCTATCAGAATCTAGAGTTTTGGGAAGATTGGAGAAACTTAATTTTTCGCCCCCCCCAAAAAAACGTAAGGGGTACCACTTTAGTTTTTTTTTTCGGGCCCAATTTTTGAGTTTCGATATCTCAGCTCTGGAAGGGGCTAGAGCCTCCATTTTTGCACTCAGGTCTAAGTATCATGGCCCTCTATCAGAATCCAGAGTTTTGGGAAGATTGGAGAAACTTAATTTTTCGCCCAAAAAAAAAAAAAACGTAAGGGGTACCACTGTCGTTTTTTTTTCGGGCCCAATTTTTGAGTTTCGATATCTCAGCTCTGGAAGGGGCTAGAGCCTCCATTTTTGCACTCAGGTCTAAGTCTCATGGCCCTCTCTCAGAGTCCAGAGTTTTGGGAAGATTGGAGAAACTTAATTTTTCGTCCCAAAAAAAAAACGTAAGGGGTACCACTGTCGTTTTTTTTTCGGGCCCAATTTTTGAGTTTCGATATCTCAGCTCTGGAAGGGGCTAGAGCCTCCATTTTTGCACTCAGGTCTAAGTCTCATGGCACTCTATCAGAATCCAGAGTTTTGGGAAGATTGGAGAAACGTAATTTTTCGCCCAAAAAAAAAAACGTAAGGGGTACCACTGTCGTTTTTTTTTTCGGGCCCAATTTTTGAGTTTCGATATCTCAGCTCTGGAAGGGGTTAGAGCCTCCATATTTGCACTCAGGTCTAAGTCTCATGGCCCTCTATCAGAATCTAGAGTTTTGGGAAGATTGGAGAAACTTAATTTTTCGCCCCCCCAAAAAAAACGTAAGGGGTACCACTGTCGTTTTTTTTTTCGGGCCCAATTTTTGAGTTTCGATATCTCAGCTCTGGAAGGGGCTAGAGCCTCCATTTTTGCACTCAGGTCTAAGTCTCATGGCCCTCTATCAGAATCCAGAGTTTTGGGAAGATTGGAGAAACTTAATTTTTCGCCCAAAAAAAAAAAAAACGTAAGGGGTACCACTGTCGTTTTTTTTTCGGGCCCAATTTTTGAGTTTCGATATCTCAGCTCTGGAAGGGGCTAGAGCCTCCATTTTTGCACTCAGGTCTAAGTCTCATGGCCCTCTATCAGAATCCAGAGTTTTGGGAAGATTGGAGAAACTTAATTTTTCGCCCCCCAAAAAAAAAACGTAAGGGGTACCACTGTCGTTTTTTTTTCGGGCCCAATTTTTGAGTTTCGATATCTCAGCTCTGGAAGGGGCTAGAGCCTCCATCTTTGCACTCAGGTCTAAGTCTCATGGCCCTCTATCAGAATCCAGAGTTTTGGGAAGATTGGAGAAACTTAATTTTTCGCCCAAAAAAAAAAACGTAAGGGGTACCACTGTCGTTTTTTTTTCGGGCCCAATTTTTGAGTTTCGATATCTCAGCTCTGGAAGGGGTTAGAGCCTCCATATTTGCACTCAGGTCTAAGTCTCATGGCCCTCTATCAGAATCTAGAGTTTTGGGAAGATTGGAGAAACTTAATTTTTCGCCCCCCCCAAAAAAACGTAAGGGGTACCACTGTCGTTTTTTTTTTTCGGGCCCAATTTTTGAGTTTCGATATCTCAGCTCTGGAAGGGGCTAGAGGCTCCATTTTTGCACTCAGGTCTAAGTCTCATGGCCCTCTATCAGAATCCAGAGTTTTGGGAAGATTGGAGAAACTTAATTTTTCGCCCAAAAAAAAAAAACGTAAGGGGTACCACTGTCGTTTTTTTTTCGGGCCCAATTTTTGAGTTTCGATATCTCAGCTCTGGAAGGGGCTAGAGCCTCCATTTTTGCACTCAGGTCTAAGTCTCATGGCCCTCTATCAGAATCCAGAGTTTTGGGAAGATTGGAGAAACTTAATTTTTCGCCCCAAAAAAAAAACCGTAAGGGGTACCACTGTCGTTTTTTTTTTCGGGCCCAATTTTTAAGTTTCGATATCTCAGCTCTGGAAGGGGCTAGAGCCTCCATTTTTGCACTCAGGTCTAAGTCTCATGGCCCTCTATCAGAATCCAGAGTTTTGGGAAGATTGGAGAAACTTAATTTTTCGCCCAAAAAAAAAAAACGTAAGGGGTACCACTGTCGGTTTTTTTTTCGGGCCCAATTTTTGAGTTTCGATATCTCAGCTCTGGAAGGGGCTAGAGCCTCCATTTTTGCAGTCAGGTCTAAGTCTCATGGCCCTCTATCAGAATCCAGAGTTTTGGGAAGATTGGAGAAACTTAATTTTTCGCCCAAAAAAAAAAAACGTAAGGGGTACCACTGTCGTTTTTTTTTCGGGCCCAATTTTTGAGTTTCGATATCTCAGCTCTGGAAAAGGCTAGAGCCTCCATTTTTGCACTGAGGTCTAAGTCTCATGGCCCTCTCTCAGAATCCAGAGTTTTGGGAAGATTGGAGAAACTTAATTTTTCGCCCAAAAAAAAAAAACGTAAGGGGTACCACTGTCGCTTTTTTTTCGGGCCCAATTTTTGAGTTTCGATATCTCAGCTCTGGAAGGGGATAGAGCCTCCATTTTTGCACTCAGGTCCAAGTCTCATGGCCCTCTATCAGAATCCAGAGTTTTGGGAAGATTGGAGAAACTTAATTTTTCGCCAAAAAAAAAAAAACGTAAGGGGTACCACTGTCGTTTTTTTTTCGGGCCCAATTTTTGAGTTTCGATATCTCAGCTCTGGAAGGGGCTAGAGGCTCCATTTTTGCACTCAGGTCTAAGTCTTATGGCCCTCTATCAGAATCCAGAGTTTTAGGAAGATTGGAGAAACTTAATTTTTCGCCCAAAAAAAAAAACGTAAGGGGTACCACTGTCGGTTTTTTTTCGGGCCCAATTTTTGAGTTTCGATATCTCAGCTCTGGAAGGGGCTAGAGCCTCCATTTTTGCACTCAGGTCTAAGTCTCATGGCCCTCTATCAGAATCCAGAGTTTTGGGAAGATTGGAGAAACTTAATTTTTTTGCCAAAAAAAAAAAAACGTAAGGGGTACCACTGTCGTTTTTTTTTTCGGGCCCAATTTTTGAGTTTCGATATCTCAGCTCTGGAAGGGGCTAGAGCCTCCATTTTTGCACTCAGGTCTAAGTCTCATGGCCCTCTATCAGAATCCAGAGTTTTGGGAAGATTGGAGAAACTTAATTTTTCGCCCAAAAAAAAAAAACGTAAGGGGTACCACTGTCGGTTTTTTTTTCGGGCCCAATTTTTGAGTTTCGATATCTCAGCTCTGGAAGGGGCTAGAGCCTCCATTTTTGCACTCAGGTCCAAGTCTCATGGCCCTCTATCAGAATCCAGAGTTTTGGGAAGATTGGAGAAACTTAATTTTTCGCCCAAAAAAAAAACCGTAAGGGGTACCACTGTCGTTTTTTTTTTCGGGCCCAATTTTTGAGTTTCGATATCTCAGCTCTGGAAGGGGCTAGAGCCTCCATTTTTGCACTCAGGTCTAAGTCTCATGGCCCTCTATCAGAATCCAGAGTTTTGGGAAGATTGGAGAAACTTAATTTTTCGCCCCAAAAAAAAAAAACGTAAGGGGTACCACTGTCGGTTTTTTTTTCGGGCCCAATTTTTGAGTTTCGATATCTCAGCTCTGGAAGGGGCTAGAGCCTCCATTTTTGCACTCAGGTCTAAGTCTCATGGCCCTCTATCAGAATCCAGAGTTTTGGGAAGATTGGAGAAACTTAATTTTTCGCCCAAAAAAAAAAAACGTAAGGGGTACCACTGTCGGTTTTTTTTTCGGGCCCAATTTTTGAGTTTCGATATCTCAGCTCTGGAAGGGGCTAGAGCCTCCATTTTTGCACTCAGGTCCAAGTCTCATGGCCCTCTATCAGAATCCAGAGTTTTGGGAAGATTGGAGAAACTTAATTTTTCGCCCAAAAAAAAAACCGTAAGGGGTACCACTGTCGTTTTTTTTTTCGGGCCCAATTTTTGAGTTTCGATATCTCAGCTCTGGAAGGGGCTAGAGCCTCCATTTTTGCACTCAGGTCTAAGTCTCATGGCCCTCTATCAGAATCCAGAGTTTTGGGAAGATTGGAGAAACTTAATTTTTCGCCCCAAAAAAAAAAAAACGTAAGGGGTACCACTGTCGGTTTTTTTTCGGGCCCAATTTTTGAGTTTCGATATCTCAGCTCTGGAAGGGGCTAGAGCCTCCATTTTTGCACTCAGGTCTAAGTCTCATGGCCCTCTATCAGAATCCAGAGTTTGGGACGATTGGAGAAACTTAATTTTTCGCCCCAAAAAAAAAAACGTAAGGGGTACCACTGTCGTTTTTTTTTTCGGGCCCAATTTTTGAGTTTCGATATCTCAGCTCTGGAAGGGGCTAGAGCCTCCATTTTTGCCCTCAGGTCCAAGTCTCATGGCCCTCTATCAGAATCCAGAGTTTTGGGAAGATTGGAGAAACTTACTTTTTCGCCCAAAAAAAAAAACAAAACGTAAGGGGTACCACTGTCGTTTTTTTTCGGGCCCAATTTTTGAGTTTCGATATCTCAGCTCTGGAAGGGGCTAGAGCCTCCATTTTTGCACTCAGGTCTAAGTCTCATGGCCCTCTATCAGAATCCAGAGTTTTGGGAAGATTGGAGAAACTTAATTTTCGCCCAAAAAAAAAAAACGTAAGGGGTACCACTGTCGTTTTTTTTTCGGGCCCAATTTTTGAGTTTCGATATCTCAGCTCTGGAAGGGGCTAGAGCCTCCATATTTGCACTCAGGTCTAAGTCTCATGGCCCTCTATCAGAATCTAGAGTTTTGGGAAGATTGGAGAAACTTAATTTTTTTGCCAAAAATAAAAAAACGTAAGGGGTACCACTGTCGTTTTTTTTTCGGGCCCAATTTTTGAGTTTCGATATCTCAGCTCTGGAAGGGGCTAGAGCCTCCATATTTGCACTCAGGTCTAAGTCTCATGGTTCTCTATCAGAATCCAGAGTTTTGGGAAGATTGGAGAAACTTAATTTTTCGCCCCCAAAAAAAAACGTAAGGGGTACCACTGTCGTTTTTTTTTTCGGGCCCAATTTTTGAGTTTCGATATCTCAGCTCTGGAAGGGGCTAGAGCCTCCATTTTTGCACTCAGGTCTAAGTCTCATGGCCCTCTATCAGAATCCAGAGTTTTGGGAAGATTGGAGAAACTTAATTTTTCGCCCCAAAAAAAAAAAACGTAAGGGGTACCACTGTCGGTTTTTTTTCGGGCCCAATTTTTGAGTTTCGATATCTCAGCTCTGGAAGGGGCTAGAGCCTCCATTTTTGCACTCAGGTCTAAGTCTCATGGCCCTCTATCAGAATCCAGAGTTTGGGAAGATTGGAGAAACTTAATTTTTCGCCCAAAAAAAAAAAACGTAAGGGGTACCACTGTCGTTTTTTTTTCGGGCCCAATTTTTGAGTTTCGATATCTCAGCTCTGGAAGGGGCTAGAGCCTCCATTTTTGCACTCAGGTCTAAGTCTCATGGCCCTCTATCAGAATCCAGAGTTTTGGGAAGATTGGAGAAACTTAATTTTTCGCCCAAAAAAAAAAAAACGTAAGGGGTACCACTGTCGTTTTTTTTTCGGGCCCAATTTTTGAGTTTCGATATCTCAGCTCTGGAAGGGGATAGAGCCTCCATTTTTGCACTCAGGTCCAAGTCTCATGGCCCTCTATCAGAATCCAGAGTTTTGGGAAGATTGGAGAAACTTAATTTTTCGCCCCCAAAAAAAAACGTAAGGGGTACCACTGTCGTTTTTTTTTTTCGGGCCCAATTTTTGAGTTTCGATATCTCAGCTCTGGAAGGGGCTAGAGGCTCCATTTTTGCACTCAGGTCTAAGTCTCATGGCCCTCTATCAGAATCCAGAGTTTTGGGAAGATTGGAGAAACTTAATTTTTCGCCCAAAAAAAAAAAACGTAAGGGGTACCACTGTCGTTTTTTTTTCGGGCCCAATTTTTGAGTTTCGATATCTCAGCTCTGGAAGGGGCTAGAGCCTCCATTTTTGCACTCAGGTCTAAGTCTCATGGCCCTCTATCAGAATCCAGAGTTTTGGGAAGATTGGAGAAACTTAATTTTTCGCCCCAAAAAAAAAACCGTAAGGGGTACCACTGTCGTTTTTTTTTTCGGGCCCAATTTTTACGTTTCGATATCTCAGCTCTGGAAGGGGCTAGAGCCTCCATTTTTGCACTCAGGTCTAAGTCTCATGGCCCTCTATCAGAATCCAGAGTTTTGGGAAGATTGGAGAAACTTAATTTTTCGCCCAAAAAAAAAAAACGTAAGGGGTACCACTGTCGGTTTTTTTTTCGGGCCCAATTTTTGAGTTTCGATATCTCAGCTCTGGAAGGGGCTAGAGCCTCCATTTTTGCAGTCAGGTCTAAGTCTCATGGCCCTCTATCAGAATCCAGAGTTTTGGGAAGATTGGAGAAACTTAATTTTTCGCCCAAAAAAAAAAAACGTAAGGGGTACCACTGTCGTTTTTTTTTCGGGCCCAATTTTTGAGTTTCGATATCTCAGCTCTGGAAAAGGCTAGAGCCTCCATTTTTGCACTGAGGTCTAAGTCTCATGGCCCTCTCTCAGAATCCAGAGTTTTGGGAAGATTGGAGAAACTTAATTTTTCGCCCAAAAAAAAAAAACGTAAGGGGTACCACTGTCGCTTTTTTTTCGGGCCCAATTTTTGAGTTTCGATATCTCAGCTCTGGAAGGGGATAGAGCCTCCATTTTTGCACTCAGGTCCAAGTCTCATGGCCCTCTATCAGAATCCAGAGTTTTGGGAAGATTGGAGAAACTTAATTTTTCGCCAAAAAAAAAAAAAACGTAAGGGGTACCACTGTCGTTTTTTTTTCGGGCCCAATTTTTGAGTTTCGATATCTCAGCTCTGGAAGGGGCTAGAGGCTCCATTTTTGCACTCAGGTCTAAGTCTTATGGCCCTCTATCAGAATCCAGAGTTTTAGGAAGATTGGAGAAACTTAATTTTTCGCCCAAAAAAAAAAAACGTAAGGGGTACCACTGTCGTTTTTTTTTTCGGGCCCAATTTTTGAGTTTCGATATCTCAGCTCTGGAAGGGGCTAGAGCCTCCATTTTTGCACTCAGGTCTAAGCCTCATGGCCCTCTATCAGAATCCAGAGTTTTGGGAAGATTGGAGAAACTTAATTTTTCGCCCAAAAAAAAAAAACGTAAGGGGTACCACTGTCGTTTTTTTTTTCGGGCCCAATTTTTGAGTTTCGATATCTCAGCTCTGGAAGGGGCTAGAGCCTCCATTTTTGCACTCAGGTCTAAGCCTCATGGCCCTCTATCAGAATCCAGAGTTTTGGGAAGATTGGAGAAACTTAATTTTTCGCCCAAAAAAAAAAAAAACGTAAGGGGTACCACTGTCGTTTTTTTTTTCGGGCCCAATTTTTGAGTTTCGATATCTCAGCTCTGGAAGGGGCTAGAGCCTCCATTTTTGCACTCAGGTCTAAGTCTCATGGCCCTCTATCAGAATCCAGAGTTTTGGGAAGATTGGAGAAACTTAATTTTTCGCCCAAAAAAAAAAAACGTAAGGGGTACCACTGTCGTTTTTTTTTTTCGGGCCCAATTTTTGAGTTTCGATATCTCAGCTCTGGAAGGGGCTAGAGCCTCCATTTTTGCACTCAGGTCTAAGTCTCATGGCCCTCTATCAGAATCCAGAGTTTTGGGAAGATTGGAGAAACTTAATTTTTCGCCCAAAAAAAAAAAAACGTAAGGGGTACCACTGTCGTTTTTTTTTCGGGCCCAATTTTTGAGTTTCGATATCTCAGCTCTGGAAGGGGCTAGAGCCTCCATTTTTGCAGTCAGGTCTAAGTCTCATGGCCCTCTATCAGAATCCAGAGTTTTGGGAAGATTGGAGAAACTTAATTTTTCGCCCAAAAAAAAAAACGTAAGGGGTACCACTGTCGTTTTTTTTCGGGCCCAATTTTTGAGTTTCAATATCTCAGCTCTGGAAAAGGCTAGAGCCTCCATTTTTGCACTCAGGTCTAAGTCTCATGGCCCTCTCTCAGAATCCAGAGTTTTGGGAAGATTGGAGAAACTTAATTTTTCGCCCAAAAAAAAAAAACGTAAGGGGTACCACTGTCGTTTTTTTTTTTCGGGCCCAATTTTTGAGTTTCGATATCTCAGCTCTGGAAGGGGCTAGAGCCTCCATTTTTGCACTCAGGTCTAAGTCTCATGGCCCTCTATCAGAATCCAGAGTTTTGGGAAGATTGGAGAAACTTAATTTTTCGCCCAAAAAAAAAAAAAACGTAAGGGGTACCACTGTCGTTTTTTTTTCGGGCCCAATTTTTGAGTTTCGATATCTCAGCTCTGGAAGGGGTTAGAGCCTCCATATTTGCACTCAGGTCTAAGTCTCATGGCCCTCTATCAGAATCTAGAGTTTTGGGAAGATTGGAGAAACTTAATTTTTCGCCCCCCCAAAAAAAACGTAAGGGGTACCACTGTCGTTTTTTTTTTCGGGCCCAATTTTTGAGTTTCGATATCTCAGCTCTGGAAGGGGCTAGAGCCTCCATTTTTGCACTCAGGTCTAAGTCTCATGGCCCTCTATCAGAATCCAGAGTTTTGGGAAGATTGGAGAAACTTAATTTTTCGCCCAAAAAAAAAAAACGTAAGGGGTACCACTGTCGTTTTTTTTTCGGGCCCAATTTTTGAGTTTCGATATCTCAGCTCTGGAAGGGGCTAGAGCCTCCATTTTTGCACTCAGGTCTAAGTCTCATGGCCCTCTATCAGAATCCAGAGTTTTGGGAAGATTGGAGAAACTTAATTTTTCGCCCAAAAAAAAAAACGTAAGGGGTACCACTGTCGTTTTTTTTTCGGGCCCAATTTTCGAGTTTCGATATCTCAGCTCTGGAAGGGGCTAGAGCCTCCATTTTTGCACTCAGGTCTAAGTCTCATGGCCCTCTATCAGAATCTAGAGTTTTGGGAAGATTGGAGAAACTTAATTTTTCGCCCAAAAAAAAAAACGTAAGGGGTACCACTGTCGTTTTTTTTTCGGGCCCAATTTTTGAGTTTCGATATCTCAGCTCTGGAAGGGGTTAGAGCCTCCATATTTGCACTCAGGTCTAAGTCTCATGGCCCTCTATCCGAATCTAGAGTTTTGGGAAGATTGGAGAAACTTAATTTTTCGCCCCCCCCCCCAAAAAAACGTAAGGGGTACCACTGTCGTTTTTTTTTTTCGGGCCCAATTTTTGAGTTTCGATATCTCAGCTCTGGAAGGGGCTAGAGCCTCCATTTTTGCACTCAGGTCTAAGTCTCATGGCCCTCTATCAGAATCCAGAGTTTTGGGAAGATTGGAGAAACTTAATTTTTCGCCCAAAAAAAAAAACGTAAGGGGTACCACTGTCGTTTTTTTTTCGGGCCCAATTTTTGAGTTTCGATATCTCAGCTCTGGAAGGGGCTAGAGCCTCCATTTTTGCACTCAGGTCTAAGTCTCATGGCCCTCTCTCAGAGTCCAGAGTTTTGGGAAGATTGGAGAAACTTAATTTTTCGCCCAAAAAAAAAAAACGTAAGGGGTACAACTGTCGTTTTTTTTTCTGGCCCAATTTTTGAGTTTCGATATCTCAGCTCTGGAAGGGGCTAGAGCCTCCATTTTTGCACTCAGGTCTAAGTCTCATGGCCCTCTATCAGAATCCAGAGTTTTGGGAAGATTGGAGAAACTTAATTTTTCGCCCAAAAAAAAAAAACGTAAGGGGTACCACTGTCGTTTTTTTTTCGGGCCCAATTTTTGAGTTTCGATATCTCAGCTCTGGAAGGGGCTAGAGCCTCCATTTTTGCACTCAGGTCTAAGTCTCATGGCCCTCTATCAGAATCCAGAGTTTGGGAAGATTGGAGAAACTTAATTTTTCGCCCCAAAAAAAAAAACGTAAGGGGTACCACTGTCGTTTTTTTTTTCGGGCCCAATTTTTGAGTTTCGATATCTCAGCTCTGGAAGGGGTTAGAGCCTCCATTTTTGCCCTCAGGTCCAAGTCTCATGGCCCTCTATCAGAATCCAGAGTTTTGGGAAGATTGGAGAAACTTACTTTTTCGCCCAAAAAAAAAAAAACGTAAGGGGTACCACTGTCGTTTTTTTTCCGGGCCCAATTTTTGAGTTTCGATATCTCAGCTCTGGAAGGGGCTAGAGCCTCCATTTTTGCACTCAGGTCTAAGTCTCATGGCCCTCTATCAGAATCCAGAGTTTTGGGAAGATTGGAGAAACGTAATTTTTTGCCCAAAAAAAAAACGTAAGGGGTACCACTGTCGTTTTTTTTTTCGGGCCCAATTTTTTAGTTTCGATATCTCAGCTCTGGAAGGGGCTAGAGCCTCCATTTTTGCACTCAGGTCTAATTCTCATGGCCCTCTATCAGAATCCAGAGTTTTGGGAAGATCGGAGAAACTTAATTTTTCGCCCAAAAAAAAAAAAAACGTAAGGGGTACCACTGTCGTTTTTTTTTTCGGGCCCAATTTTTGAGTTTCGATATCTCAGCTCTGGAAGGGGCTAGAGCCTCCATTTTTGCACTCAGGTCTAAGTCTCATGGCCCTCTATCAGAATCCAGAGTTTTTGGAAGATTGGAGAAACTAAATTTTTCGCCCCAAAAAAAAAAACCGTAAGGGGTACCACTGTCGTTTTTTTTTCGGGCCCAATTTTTGAGTTTCGATATCTCAGCTCTGGAAGGGGCTAGAGCCTCCATTTTTGCACTCAGGTCTAAGTCTCATGGCCCTCTATCAGAATCCAGAGTTTTGGGAAGATTGGAGAAACTTAATTTTTCGCCCAAAAAAAAAAAACGTAAGGGGTACCACTGTCGTTTTTTTTTCGGGCCCAATTTTTGAGTTTCGATATCTCAGCTCTGGAAGGGGATAGAGCCTCCCTTTTTGCACTCAGGTCCAAGTCTCATGGCCCTCTATCAGAATCCAGAGTTTTGGGAAGATTGGAGAAACTTAATTTTTTTGCCAAAAAAAAAAAAACGTAAGGGGTACCACTGTCGTTTTTTTTTCGGGCCCAATTTTTGAGTTTCGATATCTCAGCTCTGGAAGGGGCTAGAGCCTCCATATTTGCACTCAGGTCTAAGTCTCATGGTTCTCTATCAGAATCCAGAGTTTTGGGAAGATTGGAGAAACTTAATTTTTCGCCCAAAAAAAAAAAACGTAAGGGGTACCACTGTCGTTTTTTTTTCGGGCCCAATTTTTGAGTTTCGATATCTCAGCTCTGGAAAAGGCTAGAGCCTCCATTTTTGCACTCAGGTCTAAGTCTCATGGCCCTCTCTCAGAATCCAGAGTTTTGGGAAGATTGGAGAAACTTAATTTTTCGCCCAAAAAAAAAAAACGTAAGGGGTACCACTGTCTTTTTTTTTTCGGGCCCAATTTTTGAGTTTCGATATCTCAGCTCTGGAAGGGGCTAGAGCCTCCATTTTTGCACTCAGGTCTAAGTCTCATGGCCCTCTATCAGAATCCAGAGTTTTGGGAAGATTGGAGAAACTTAATTTTTCGCCCAAAAAAAAAAAACGTAAGGGGTACCACTGTCGTTTGTTTTTCGGGCCCAATTTTTGAGTTTCGATATCTCAGCTCTGGAAGGGGTTAGAGCCTCCATATTTGCACTCAGGTCTAAGTCTCATGGCCCTCTATCAGAATCTAGAGTTTTGGGAAGATTGGAGAAACTTAATTTTTCGCCCCCCCCAAAAAAAACGTAAGGGGTACCACTGTCGTTTTTTTTTTCGGGCCCAATTTTTGAGTTTCGATATCTCAGCTCTGGAAGGGGCTAGAGCCTCCATTTTTGCACTCAGGTCTAAGTCTCATGGCCCTCTATCAGAATCCAGAGTTTTGGGAAGATTGGAGAAACTTAATTTTTCGCCCAAAAAAAAAAAACGTAAGGGGTACCACTGTCGTTTTTTTTTCGGGCCCAATTTTTGAGTTTCGATATCTCAGCTCTGGAAGGGGCTAGAGCCTCCATTTTTGCACTCAGGTCTAAGTCTCATGGCCCTCTATCAGAATCCAGAGTTTTGGGAAGATTGGAGAAACTTAATTTTTCGCCCCAAAAAAAAAAAACGTAAGGGGTACCACTGTCGTTTTTTTTTCGGGCCCAATTTTTGAGTTTCAATATCTCATCTCTGGAAGGGGCTAGAGCCTCCATCTTTGCACTCAGGTCTAAGTCTCATGGCCCTCTATCAGAATCCAGAGTTTTGGGAAGATTGGAGAAACTTAATTTTTCGCCCCAAAAAAAAAAACGTAAGGGGTACCACTGTCGTTTTTTTTTCGGGCCCAATTTTTGAGTTTCGATATCTCAGCTCTGGAAGGGGCTAGAGCCTCCATTTTTGCACTCAGGTCTAAGTCTCATGGCCCTCTCTCAGAGTCCAGAGTTTTGGGAAGATTGGAGAAACTTAATTTTTCGCCCAAAAAAAAAAAACGTAAGGGGTACCACTGTCGTTTTTTTTTCGGGCCCAATTTTTGAGTTTCGATATCTCAGCTCTGGAAGGGGTTAGAGCCTCCATATTTGCACTCAGGTCTAAGTCTCATGGCCCTCTATCAGAATCTAGAGTTTTGGGAAGATTGGAGAAACTTAATTTTTCGCCCCCCCCAAAAAAACGTAAGGGGTACCACTTTAGTTTTTTTTTTCGGGCCCAATTTTTGAGTTTCGATATCTCAGCTCTGGAAGGGGCTAGAGCCTCCATTTTTGCACTCAGGTCTAAGTATCATGGCCCTCTATCAGAATCCAGAGTTTTGGGAAGATTGGAGAAACTTAATTTTTCGCCCAAAAAAAAAAAAACGTAAGGGGTACCACTGTCGTTTTTTTTTCGGGCCCAATTTTTGAGTTTCGATATCTCAGCTCTGGAAGGGGCTAGAGCCTCCATTTTTGCACTCAGGTCTAAGTCTCATGGCCCTCTCTCAGAGTCCAGAGTTTTGGGAAGATTGGAGAAACTTAATTTTTCGTCCCAAAAAAAAAACGTAAGGGGTACCACTGTCGTTTTTTTTTCGGGCCCAATTTTTGAGTTTCGATATCTCAGCTCTGGAAGGGGCTAGAGCCTCCATTTTTGCACTCAGGTCTAAGTCTCATGGCCCTCTATCAGAATCCAGAGTTTTGGGAAGATTGGAGAAACTTAATTTTTCGCCCAAAAAAAAAAAACGTAAGGGGTACCACTGTCGTTTTTTTTTTCGGGCCCAATTTTTGAGTTTCGATATCTCAGCTCTGGAAGGGGTTAGAGCCTCCATATTTGCACTCAGGTCTAAGTCTCATGGCCCTCTATCAGAATCTAGAGTTTTGGGAAGATTGGAGAAACTTAATTTTTCGCCCCCCCAAAAAAAACGTAAGGGGTACCACTGTCGTTTTTTTTTTCGGGCCCAATTTTTGAGTTTCGATATCTCAGCTCTGGAAGGGGCTAGAGCCTCCATTTTTGCACTCAGGTCTAAGTCTCATGGCCCTCTATCAGAATCCAGAGTTTTGGGAAGATTGGAGAAACTTAATTTTTCGCCCAAAAAAAAAAAAAACGTAAGGGGTACCACTGTCGTTTTTTTTTCGGGCCCAATTTTTGAGTTTCGATATCTCAGCTCTGGAAGGGGCTAGAGCCTCCATTTTTGCACTCAGGTCTAAGTCTCATGGCCCTCTATCAGAATCCAGAGTTTTGGGAAGATTGGAGAAACTTAATTTTTCGCCCCCCAAAAAAAAAACGTAAGGGGTACCACTGTCGTTTTTTTTTCGGGCCCAATTTTTGAGTTTCGATATCTCAGCTCTGGAAGGGGCTAGAGCCTCCATCTTTGCACTCAGGTCTAAGTCTCATGGCCCTCTATCAGAATCCAGAGTTTTGGGAAGATTGGAGAAACTTAATTTTTCGCCCAAAAAAAAAACGTAAGGGGTACCACTGTCGTTTTTTTTTCGGGCCCAATTTTTGAGTTTCGATATCTCAGCTCTGGAAGGGGCTAGAGCCTCCATTTTTGCACTCAGGTCTAAGTCTCATGGCCCTCTCTCAGAGTCCAGAGTTTTGGGAAGATTGGAGAAACTTAATTTTTCGCCCAAAAAAAAAACGTAAGGGGTACCACTGTCGTTTTTTTTTCGGGCCCAATTTTTGAGTTTCGATATCTCAGCTCTGGAAGGGGTTAGAGCCTCCATATTTGCACTCAGGTCTAAGTCTCATGGCTCTCTATCAGAATCCAGAGTTTTGGGAAGATTGGAGAAACTTAATTTTTCGCCCAAAAAAAAAAACGTAAGGGGTACCACTGTCGTTTTTTTTTCGGGCCCAATTTTTGAGTTTCGATATCTCAGCTCTGGAAGGGGTTAGAGCCTCCATATTTGCACTCAGGTCTAAGTCTCATGGCCCTCTATCAGAATCTAGAGTTTTGGGAAGATTGGAGAAACTTAATTTTTCGCCCCCCCCAAAAAAACGTAAGGGGTACCACTGTCGTTTTTTTTTTTCGTGCCCAATTTTTGAGTTTCGATATCTCAGCTCTGGAAGGGGCTAGAGCCTCCATTTTTGCACTCAGGTCTAAGTATCATGGCCCTCTATCAGAATCCAGAGTTTTGGGAAGATTGGAGAAACTTAATTTTTCGCCCAAAAAAAAAAAACGTAAGGGGTACCACTGTCGTTTTTTTTTCGGGCCCAATTTTTGAGTTTCGATATCTCAGCTCTGGAAGGGGCTAGAGCCTCCATTTTTGCACTCAGGTCTAAGTCTCATGGCCCTCTCTCAGAGTCCAGAGTTTTGGGAAGATTGGAGAAACTTAATTTTTCGTCCCAAAAAAAAAAACGTAAGGGGTACCACTGTCTTTTTTTTTTCTGGCCCAATTTTTGAGTTTCGATATCTCAGCTCTGGAAGGGGCTAGAGCCTCCATTTTTGCACTCAGGTCTAAGTCTCATGGCCCTCTATCAGAATCCAGAGTTTTGGGAAGATTGGAGAAACTTAATTTTTCGCCCAAAAAAAAAAAACGTAAGGGGTACCACTGTCGTTTTTTTTTCGGGCCCAATTTTTGAGTTTCGATATCTCAGCTCTGGAAGGGGCTAGAGCCTCCATTTTTGCACTCAGGTCTAAGTCTCATGGCCCTCTATCAGAATCCAGAGTTTTGGGAAGATTGGAGAAACTTAATTTTTCGCCCCAAAAAAAAAAAACGTAAGGGGTACCACTGTCGTTTTTTTTTCGGGCCCAATTTTTGAGTTTCAATATCTCATCTCTGGAAGGGGCTAGAGCCTCCATCTTTGCACTCAGGTCTAAGTCTCATGGCCCTCTATCAGAATCCAGAGTTTTGGGAAGATTGGAGAAACTTAATTTTTCGCCCCCAAAAAAAAAACGTAAGGGGTACCACTGTCGTTTTTTTTTCGGGCCCAATTTTTGAGTTTCGATATCTCAGCTCTGGAAGGGGCTAGAGCCTCCATTTTTGCACTCAGGTCTAATTCTCATGGCCCTCTATCAGAGTCCAGAGTTTTGGGAAGATTGGAGAAACTTAATTTTTCGCCCAAAAAAAAAACGTAAGGGGTACCACTGTCGTTTTTTTTTCGGGCCCAATTTTTGAGTTTCGATATCTCAGCTCTGGAAGGGGTTAGAGCCTCCATATTTGCACTCAGGTCTAAGTCTCATGGCCCTCTATCAGAATCTAGAGTTTTGGGAAGATTGGAGAAACTTAATTTTTCGCCCCCCCCCAAAAAAAACGTAAGGGGTACCACTTTAGTTTTTTTTTTCGGGCCCAATTTTTGAGTTTCGATATCTCAGCTCTGGAAGGGGCTAGAGCCTCCATTTTTGCACTCAGGTCTAAGTATCATGGCCCTCTATCAGAATCCAGAGTTTTGGGAAGATTGGAGAAACTTAATTTTTCGCCCAAAAAAAAAAAAAACGTAAGGGGTACCACTGTCGTTTTTTTTTCGGGCCCAATTTTTGAGTTTCGATATCTCAGCTCTGGAAGGGGCTAGAGCCTCCATTTTTGCACTCAGGTCTAAGTCTCATGGCCCTCTCTCAGAGTCCAGAGTTTTGGGAAGATTGGAGAAACTTAATTTTTCGTCCCAAAAAAAAAACGTAAGGGGTACCACTGTCGTTTTTTTTTCGGGCCCAATTTTTGAGTTTCGATATCTCAGCTCTGGAAGGGGCTAGAGCCTCCATTTTTGCACTCAGGTCTAAGTCTCATGGCCCTCTATCAGAATCCAGAGTTTTGGGAAGATTGGAGAAACTTAATTTTTCGCCCAAAAAAAAAAACGTAAGGGGTACCACTGTCGTTTTTTTTTTCGGGCCCAATTTTTGAGTTTCGATATCTCAGCTCTGGAAGGGGTTAGAGCCTCCATATTTGCACTCAGGTCTAAGTCTCATGGCCCTCTATCAGAATCTAGAGTTTTGGGAAGATTGGAGAAACTTAATTTTTCGCCCCCCCAAAAAAAACGTAAGGGGTACCACTGTCGTTTTTTTTTTCGGGCCCAATTTTTGAGTTTCGATATCTCAGCTCTGGAAGGGGCTAGAGCCTCCATTTTTGCACTCAGGTCTAAGTCTCATGGCCCTCTATCAGAATCCAGAGTTTTGGGAAGATTGGAGAAACTTAATTTTTCGCCCAAAAAAAAAAAAAACGTAAGGGGTACCACTGTCGTTTTTTTTTCGGGCCCAATTTTTGAGTTTCGATATCTCAGCTCTGGAAGGGGCTAGAGCCTCCATTTTTGCACTCAGGTCTAAGTCTCATGGCCCTCTATCAGAATCCAGAGTTTTGGGAAGATTGGAGAAACTTAATTTTTCGCCCCCCAAAAAAAAAACGTAAGGGGTACCACTGTCGTTTTTTTTTCGGGCCCAATTTTTGAGTTTCGATATCTCAGCTCTGGAAGGGGCTAGAGCCTCCATCTTTGCACTCAGGTCTAAGTCTCATGGCCCTCTATCAGAATCCAGAGTTTTGGGAAGATTGGAGAAACTTAATTTTTCGGCCAAAAAAAAAACGTAAGGGGTACCACTGTCGTTTTTTTTTCGGGCCCAATTTTTGAGTTTCGATATCTCAGCTCTGGAAGGGGCTAGAGCCTCCATTTTTGCACTCAGGTCTAAGTCTCATGGCCCTCTCTCAGAGTCCAGAGTTTTGGGAAGATTGGAGAAACTTAATTTTTCGCCCAAAAAAAAAAACGTAAGGGGTACCACTGTCGTTTTTTTTTCGGGCCCAATTTTAGAGTTTCGATATCTCAGCTCTGGAAGGGGTTAGAGCCTCCATATTTGCACTCAGGTCTAAGTCTCATGGCTCTCTATCAGAATCCAGAGTTTTGGGAAGATTGGAGAAACTTAATTTTTCGCCCAAAAAAAAAACGTAAGGGGTACCACTGTCGTTTTTTTTTCGGGCCCAATTTTTGAGTTTCGATATCTCAGCTCTGGAAGGGGTTAGAGCCTCCATATTTGCACTCAGGTCTAAGTCTCATGGCCCTCTATCAGAATCTAGAGTTTTGGGAAGATTGGAGAAACTTAATTTTTCGCCCCCCCCAAAAAAACGTAAGGGGTACCACTGTCGTTTTTTTTTCGTGCCCAATTTTTGAGTTTCGATATCTCAGCTCTGGAAGGGGCTAGAGCCTCCATTTTTGCACTCAGGTCTAAGTATCATGGCCCTCTATCAGAATCCAGAGTTTTGGGAAGATTGGAGAAACTTAATTTTTCGCCCAAAAAAAAAAAACGTAAGGGGTACCACTGTCGTTTTTTTTTCGGGCCCAATTTTTGAGTTTCGATATCTCAGCTCTGGAAGGGGCTAGAGCCTCCATTTTTGCACTCAGGTCTAAGTCTCATGGCCCTCTCTCAGAGTCCAGAGTTTTGGGAAGATTGGAGAAACTTAATTTTTCGTCCCAAAAAAAAAAACGTAAGGGGTACCACTGTCTTTTTTTTTTCTGGCCCAATTTTTGAGTTTCGATATCTCAGCTCTGGAAGGGGCTAGAGCCTCCATTTTTGCACTCAGGTCTAAGTCTCATGGCCCTCTATCAGAATCCAGAGTTTTGGGAAGATTGGAGAAACTTAATTTTTCGCCCAAAAAAAAAAACGTAAGGGGTACCACTGTCGTTTTTTTTTTCGGGCCCAATTTTTGAGTTTCGATATCTCAGCTCTGGAAGGGGATAGAGCCTCCATTTTTGCACTCAGGTCTAAGTCTCATGGCCCTCTATCAGAATCCAGAGTTTTGGGAAGATTGGAGAAACTTAATTTTTCGCCCAAAAAAAAAAACGTAAGGGGTACCACTGTCGTTTTTTTTTCGGGCCCAATTTTTGAGTTTCGATATCTCAGCTCTGGAAGGGGCTAGAGCCTCCATTTTTGCCCTCAGGTCCAAGTCTCATGGCCCTCTATCAGAATCCAGAGTTTTGGGAAGATTGGAGAAACTTAATTTTTCGCCCAAAAAAAAAACGTAAGGGGTACCACTGTCGTTTTTTTTTTTTGGGCCCAATTTTTTAGTTTCGATATCTCAGCTCTGGAAGGGGCTAGAGCCTCCATTTTTGCACTCAGGTCTAAGTCTCATGGCCCTCTATCAGAATCCAGAGTTTTGGGAAGATTGGAGAAACTTAATTTTTCGCCCCCAAAAAAAAAAAAAACGTAAGGGGTACCACTGTCGTTTTTTTTTCGGGCCCAATTTTTGAGTTTCGATATCTCAGCTCTGGAAGGGGCTAGAGCCTCCATTTTTGCACTCAGGTCTAAGTCTCATGGCCCTCTATCAGAATCCAGAGTTTTGGGAAGATTGGAGAAACTTAATTTTTCGCCCCAAAAAAAAAAACGTAAGGGGTACCACTGTCGTTTTTTTTTCGGGCCCAATTTTTGAGTTTCGATATCTCAGCTCTGGAAGGGGCTAGAGCCTCCATTTTTGCACTCAGGTCCAAGTCTCATGGCCCTCTATCAGAATCCAGAGTTTTGGGAAGATTGGAGAAACTTAATTTTTCGCCCAAAAAAAAAAACGTAAGGGGTGCCACTGTCGTTTTTTTTTCGGGCCCAATTTTTGAGTTTCGATATCTCAGCTCTGGAAGGGGCTAGAGCCTCCATTTTTGCACTCAGGTCTAAGTCTCATGGCCCTCTATCAAAATCCAGAGTTTTGGGAAGATTGGAGAAACTTAATTTTTCGCCCCAAAAAAAAAAACGTAAGGGGTACCACTGTCGTTTTTTTTTTCGGGCCCAATTTTTGAGTTTCGATATCTCAGCTCTGGAAGGGGCTAGAGCCTCCATTTTTGCACTCAGGTCTAATTCTCATGGCCCTCTATCAGAATCCAGAGTTTTGGGAAGATTGGAGAAACTTAATTTTTCGCCCAAAAAAAAAAAACGTAAGGGGTACCACTGTCGGTTTTTTTTCGGGCCCAATTTTTGAGTTTCGATATCTCAGCTCTGGAAGGGGCTAGAGCCTCCATTTTTGCACTCAGGTCTAAGTCTCACGGCCCTCTATCAGAATCCAGAGTTTTGGGAAGATTGGAGAAACTTAATTTTTCGCCCAAAAAAAAAAAACGTAAGGGGTACCACTGTCGTTTTTTTTTCGGGCCCAATTTTTGAGTTTCGATATCTCAGCTCTGGAAGGGGCTAGAGCCTCCATTTTTGCACTCAGGTCTAAGTCTCATGGCCCTCTATCAGAATCCAGAGTTTTGGGAAGATTGGAGAAACTTAATTTTTCGCCCAAAAAAAAAAAACGTAAGGGGTACCACTGTCGTTTTTTTTTCGGGCCCAATTTTTGAGTTTCGATATCTCAGCTCTGGAAGGGGATAGAGCCTCCATTTTTGCACTCAGGTCCAAGTCTCATGGCCCTCTATCAGAATCCAGAGTTTTGGGAAGATTGGAGAAACTTAATTTTTTTGCCAAAAAAAAAAAAACGTAAGGGGTACCACTGTCGTTTTTTTTTCGGGCCCAATTTTTGAGTTTCGATATCTCAGCTCTGGAAGGGGCTAGAGCCTCCATATTTGCACTCAGGTCTAAGTCTCATGGCTCTCTATCAGAATCCAGAGTTTTGGGAAGATTGGAGAAACTTAATTTTTCGCCCCCCAAAAAAAACGTAAGGGGTACCACTGTCGTTTTTTTTTTCGGGCCCAATTTTTGAGTTTCGATATCTCAGCTCTGGAAGGGGCTAGAGCCTCCATTTTTGCACTCAGGTCTAAGTCTCATGGCCCTCTATCAGAATCCAGAGTTTTGGGAAGATTGGAGAAACTTAATTTTTCGCCCAAAAAAAAAAACGTAAGGGGTACCACTGTCGTTTTTTTTTCGGGCCCAATTTTTGAGTTTCGATATCTCAGCTCTGGAAGGGGCTAGAGCCTCCATATTTGCACTCAGGTCTAAGTCTCATGGCTCTCTATCAGAATCCAGAGTTTTGGGAAGATTGGAGAAACTTAATTTTTCGCCCCCCAAAAAAAACGTAAGGGGTACCACTGTCGTTTTTTTTTCGGGCCCAATTTTTGAGTTTCGATATCTCAGCTCTGGAAGGGGCTAGAGCCTCCATTTTTGCACTCAGGTCTAAGTCTCATGGCCCTCTATCAGAATCCAGAGTTTTGGGAAGATCGGAGAAACTTAATTTTTCGCCCCAAAAAAAAAAAAACGTAAGGGGTACCACTGTCGTTTTTTTTTTCGGGCCCAATTTTTGAGTTTCGATATCTCAGCTCTGGAAGGGGCTAGAGCCTCCATTTTTGCACTCAGGTCTAATTCTCATGGCCCTCTATCAGAATCCAGAGTTTTGGGAAGATTGGAGAAACTTAATTTTTCGCCCAAAAAAAAAAACGTAAGGGTTACCACTGTCGGTTTTTTTTCGGGCCCAATTTTTGAGTTTCGATATCTCAGCTCTGGAAGGGGCTAGAGCCTCCATTTTTGCACTCAGGTCTAAGTCTCATGGCCCTCTATCAGAATCCAGAGTTTTGGGAAGATTGGAGAAACTTAATTTTTCGCCCAAAAAAAAAAAACGTAAGGGGTACCACTGTCGTTTTTTTTTCGGGCCCAATTTTTGAGTTTCGATATCTCAGCTCTGGAAGGGGCTAGAGCCTCCATTTTTGCACTCAGGTCTAAGTCTCATGGCCCTCTATCAGAATCCAGAGTTTTGGGAAGATTGGAGAAACTTAATTTTTCGCCCAAAAAAAAAAAACGTAAGGGGTACCACTGTCGTTTTTTTTTCGGGCCCAATTTTTTAGTTTCGATATCTCAGCTCTGGAAGGGGATAGAGCCTCCATTTTTGCACTCAGGTCCAAGTCTCATGGCCCTCTATCAGAATCCAGAGTTTTGGGAAGATTGGAGAAACTTAATTTTTTTGCCAAAAAAAAAAAAACGTAAGGGGTACCACTGTCGTTTTTTTTTCGGGCCCAATTTTTGAGTTTCGATATCTCAGCTCTGGAAGGGGCTAGAGCCTCCATATTTGCACTCAGGTCTAAGTCTCATGGCTCTCTATCAGAATCCAGAGTTTTGGGAAGATTGGAGAAACTTAATTTTTCGCCCAAAAAAAAAAACCGTAAGGGGTACCACTGTCGTTTTTTTTTTTCGGGCCCAATTTTTGAGTTTCGATATCTCAGCTCTGGAAGGGGCTAGAGCCTCCATTTTTGCACTCAGGTCTAAGTCTCATGGCCCTCTATCAGAATCCAGAGTTTTGGGAAGATTGGAGAAACTTAATTTTTCGCCCCAAAAAAAAAAACGTAAGGGGTACCACTGTCGTTTTTTTTTTCGGGCCCAATTTTTGAGTTTCGATATCTCAGCTCTGGAAGGGGCTAGAGCCTCCATTTTTGCACTCAGGTCTAATTCTCATGGCCCTCTATCAGAATCCAGAGTTTTGGGAAGATTGGAGAAACTTAATTTTTCGCCCAAAAAAAAAAAACGTAAGGGTTACCACTGTCGGTTTTTTTTCGGGCCCAATTTTTGAGTTTCGATATCTCAGCTCTGGAAGGGGCTAGAGCCTCCATTTTTGCACTCAGGTCTAAGTCTCATGGCCCTCTATCAGAATCCAGAGTTTTGGGAAGATTGGAGAAACTTAATTTTTCGCCCAAAAAAAAAAAACGTAAGGGGTACCACTGTCGTTTTTTTTTCGGGCCCAATTTTTGAGTTTCGATATCTCAGCTCTGGAAGGGGCTAGAGCCTCCATTTTTGCACTCAGGTCTAAGTCTCATGGCCCTCTATCAGAATCCAGAGTTTTGGGAAGATTGGAGAAACTTAATTTTTCGCCCAAAAAAAAAAAACGTAAGGGGTACCACTGTCGTTTTTTTTTCGGGCCCAATTTTTTAGTTTCGATATCTCAGCTCTGGAAGGGGATAGAGCCTCCATTTTTGCACTCAGGTCCAAGTCTCATGGCCCTCTATCAGAATCCAGAGTTTTGGGAAGATTGGAGAAACTTAATTTTTTTGCCAAAAAAAAAAAAACGTAAGGGGTACCACTGTCGTTTTTTTTTCGGGCCCAATTTTTGAGTTTCGATATCTCAGCTCTGGAAGGGGCTAGAGCCTCCATATTTGCACTCAGGTCTAAGTCTCATGGCTCTCTATCAGAATCCAGAGTTTTGGGAAGATTGGAGAAACTTAATTTTTCGCCCAAAAAAAAAAACCGTAAGGGGTACCACTGTCGTTTTTTTTTTTCGGGCCCAATTTTTGAGTTTCGATATCTCAGCTCTGGAAGGGGCTAGAGCCTCCATTTTTGCAGTCAGGTCTAAGTCTCATGGCCCTCTATCAGAATCCAGAGTTTTGGGAAGATTGGAGAAACTTAATTTTTCGCCCAAAAAAAAAAACGTAAGGGGTACCACTGTCGTTTTTTTTCGGGCCCAATTTTTGAGTTTCAATATCTCAGCTCTGGAAAAGGCTAGAGCCTCCATTTTTGCACTCAGGTCTAAGTCTCATGGCCCTCTCTCAGAATCCAGAGTTTTGGGAAGATTGGAGAAACTTAATTTTTCGCCCAAAAAAAAAAACGTAAGGGGTACCACTGTCGTTTTTTTTTCGGGCCCAATTTTTGAGTTTCGATATCTCAGCTCTGGAAGGGGTTAGAGCCTCCATATTTGCACTCAGGTCTAAGTTTCATGGCCCTCTATCAGAATCTAGAGTTTTGGGAAGATTGGAGAAACTTAATTTTTTTGCCAAAAAAAAAAAAACGTAAGGGGTACCACTGTCGTTTTTTTTTCGGGCCCAATTTTTGAGTTTCGATATCTCAGCTCTGGAAGGGGCTAGAGCCTCCATATTTGCACTCAGGTCTAAGTCTCATGGCCCTCTATCAGAATCTAGAGTTTTGGGAAGATTGGAGAAACTTAATTTTTTTGCCAAAAATAAAAAAACGTAAGGGGTACCACTGTCGTTTTTTTTTCGGGCCCAATTTTTGAGTTTCGATATCTCAGCTCTGGAAGGGGCTAGAGCCTCCATATTTGCACTCAGGTCTAAGTCTCATGGTTCTCTATCAGAATCCAGAGTTTTGGGAAGATTGGAGAAACTTAATTTTTCGCCCCCCCAAAAAAAAACGTAAGGGGTACCACTGTCGTTTTTTTTTTCGTGCCCAATTTTTGAGTTTCGATATCTCAGCTCTGGAAGGGGCTAGAGCCTCCATTTTTGCACTCAGGTCTAAGTATCATGGCCCTCTATCAGAATCCAGAGTTTTGGGAAGATTGGAGAAACTTAATTTTTCGCCCAAAAAAAAAAAACGTAAGGGGTACCACTGTCGTTTTTTTTTCGGGCCCAATTTTTGAGTTTCGATATCTCAGCTCTGGAAGGGGCTAGAGCCTCCATTTTTGCACTCAGGTCTAAGTCTCATGGCCCTCTCTCAGAGTCCAGAGTTTTGGGAAGATTGGAGAAACTTAATTTTTCGTCCCAAAAAAAAAAACGTAAGGGGTACCACTGTCTTTTTTTTTTCTGGCCCAATTTTTGAGTTTCGATATCTCAGCTCTGGAAGGGGCTAGAGCCTCCATTTTTGCACTCAGGTCTAAGTCTCATGGCCCTCTATCAGAATCCAGAGTTTTGGGAAGATTGGAGAAACTTAATTTTTCGCCCAAAAAAAAAAACGTAAGGGGTACCACTGTCGTTTTTTTTTTCGGGCCCAATTTTTGAGTTTCGATATCTCAGCTCTGGAAGGGGCTAGAGCCTCCATTTTTGCACTCAGGTCTAAGTCTCATGGCCCTCTATCAGAATCCAGAGTTTTGGGAAGATTGGAGAAACTTAATTTTTCGCCCAAAAAAAAAAAACGTAAGGGGTACCACTGTCGTTTTTTTTTCGGGCCCAATTTTTGAGTTTCGATATCTCAGCTCTGGAAGGGGCTAGAGCCTCCATTTTTGCCCTCAGGTCCAAGTCTCATGGCCCTCTATCAGAATCCAGAGTTTTGGGAAGATTGGAGAAACTTACTTTTTCGCCCAAAAAAAACAAAAAAAGTAAGGGGTACCACTGTCGTTTTTTTCCGGGCCCAATTTTTGAGTTTCGATATCTCAGCTCTGGAAGGGGCTAGAGCCTCCATTTTTTCACTCAGGTCTAAGTCTCATGGCCCTCTATCAGAATCCAGAGTTTTGGGAAGATTGGAGAAACTTAATTTTTCGCCCAAAAAAAAAACGTAAGGGGTACCACTGTCGTTTTTTTTTTTTGGGCCCAATTTTTTAGTTTCGATATCTCAGCTCTGGAAGGGGCTAGAGCCTCCATTTTTGCACTCAGGTCTAAGTCTCATGGCCCTCTATCAGAATCCAGAGTTTTGGGAAGATTGGAGAAACTTAATTTTTCGCCCCAAAAAAAAAAAAAAAACGTAAGGGGTACCACTGTCGTTTTTTTTTCGGGCCCAATTTTTGAGTTTCGATATCTCAGCTCTGGAAGGGGCTAGAGCCTCCATTTTTGCACTCAGGTCTAAGTCTCATGGCCCTCTATCAGAATCCAGAGTTTTGGGAAGATTGGAGAAACTTAATTTTTCGCCCCAAAAAAAAAAACGTAAGGGGTACCACTGTCGTTTTTTTTTCGGGCCCAATTTTTGAGTTTCGATATCTCAGCTCTGGAAGGGGCTAGAGCCTCCATTTTTGCACTCAGGTCCAAGTCTCATGGCCCTCTATCAGAATCCAGAGTTTTGGGAAGATTGGAGAAACTTAATTTTTCGCCCAAAAAAAAAAACGTAAGGGGTGCCACTGTCGTTTTTTTTTCGGGCCCAATTTTTGAGTTTCGATATCTCAGCTCTGGAAGGGGCTAGAGCCTCCATTTTTGCACTCAGGTCTAAGTCTCATGGCCCTCTATCAAAATCCAGAGTTTTGGGAAGATTGGAGAAACTTAATTTTTCGCCCCAAAAAAAAAAACGTAAGGGGTACCACTGTCGTTTTTTTTTTCGGGCCCAATTTTTGAGTTTCGATATCTCAGCTCTGGAAGGGGCTAGAGCCTCCATTTTTGCACTCAGGTCTAATTCTCATGGCCCTCTATCAGAATCCAGAGTTTTGGGAAGATTGGAGAAACTTAATTTTTCGCCCAAAAAAAAAAAACGTAAGGGGTACCACTGTCGGTTTTTTTTCGGGCCCAATTTTTGAGTTTCGATATCTCAGCCCTGGAAGGGGCTAGAGCCTCCATTTTTGCACTCAGGTCTAAGTCTCACGGCCCTCTATCAGAATCCAGAGTTTTGGGAAGATTGGAGAAACTTAATTTTTCGCCCAAAAAAAAAAAACGTAAGGGGTACCACTGTCGTTTTTTTTTCGGGCCCAATTTTTGAGTTTCGATATCTCAGCTCTGGAAGGGGCTAGAGCCTCCATTTTTGCACTCAGGTCTAAGTCTCATGGCCCTCTATCAGAATCCAGAGTTTTGGGAAGATTGGAGAAACTTAATTTTTCGCCCAAAAAAAAAAAACGTAAGGGGTACCACTGTCGTTTTTTTTTCGGGCCCAATTTTTGAGTTTCGATATCTCAGCTCTGGAAGGGGATAGAGCCTCCATTTTTGCACTCAGGTCCAAGTCTCATGGCCCTCTATCAGAATCCAGAGTTTTGGGAAGATTGGAGAAACTTAATTTTTTTGCCAAAAAAAAAAAACGTAAGGGGTACCACTGTCGTTTTTTTTTCGGGCCCAATTTTTGAGTTTCGATATCTCAGCTCTGGAAGGGGCTAGAGCCTCCATATTTGCACTCAGGTCTAAGTCTCATGGCTCTCTATCAGAATCCAGAGTTTTGGGAAGATTGGAGAAACTTAATTTTTCGCCCCCCAAAAAAAACGTAAGGGGTACCACTGTCGTTTTTTTTTTCGGGCCCAATTTTTGAGTTTCGATATCTCAGCTCTGGAAGGGGCTAGAGCCTCCATTTTTGCACTCAGGTCTAAGTCTCATGGCCCTCTATCAGAATCCAGAGTTTTGGGAAGATTGGAGAAACTTAATTTTTCGCCCAAAAAAAAAAACGTAAGGGGTACCACTGTCGTTTTTTTTTCGGGCCCAATTTTTGAGTTTCGATATCTCAGCTCTGGAAGGGGCTAGAGCCTCCATATTTGCACTCAGGTCTAAGTCTCATGGCTCTCTATCAGAATCCAGAGTTTTGGGAAGATTGGAGAAACTTAATTTTTCGCCCAAAAAAAAAAACGTAAAGGGTACCACTGTCGTTTTTTTTTCGGGCCCAATTTTTGAGTTTCGATATCTCAGCTCTGGAAGGGGCTAGAGCCTCCATTTTTGCACTCAGGTCTAAGTCTCATGGCCCTCTATCAGAATCCAGAGTTTTGGGAAGATTGGAGAAACTTAATTTTTCGCCCAAAAAAAAAAAACGTAAGGGGTACCACTGTCGTTTTTTTTTCGGGCCCAATTTTTTAGTTTCGATATCTCAGCTCTGGAAGGGGATAGAGCCTCCATTTTTGCACTCAGGTCCAAGTCTCATGGCCCTCTATCAGAATCCAGAGTTTTGGGAAGATTGGAGAAACTTAATTTTTTTGCCAAAAAAAAAAAAACGTAAGGGGTACCACTGTCGTTTTTTTTTCGGGCCCAATTTTTGAGTTTCGATATCTCAGCTCTGGAAGGGGCTAGAGCCTCCATATTTGCACTCAGGTCTAAGTCTCATGGCTCTCTATCAGAATCCAGAGTTTTGGGAAGATTGGAGAAACTTAATTTTTCGCCCAAAAAAAAAAACCGTAAGGGGTACCACTGTCGTTTTTTTTTTTCGGGCCCAATTTTTGAGTTTCGATATCTCAGCTCTGGAAGGGGCTAGAGCCTCCATTTTTGCACTCAGGTCTAAGTCTCATGGCCCTCTATCAGAATCCAGAGTTTTGGGAAGATTGGAGAAACTTAATTTTTCGCCCCAAAAAAAAAAAACGTAAGGGGTACCACTGTCGTTTTTTTTTTCGGGCCCAATTTTTGAGTTTCGATATCTCAGCTCTGGAAGGGGCTAGAGCCTCCATTTTTGCACTCAGGTCTAATTCTCATGGCCCTCTATCAGAATCCAGAGTTTTGGGAAGATTGGAGAAACTTAATTTTTCGCCCAAAAAAAAAAAACGTAAGGGTTACCACTGTCGGTTTTTTTTCGGGCCCAATTTTTGAGTTTCGATATCTCAGCTCTGGAAGGGGCTAGAGCCTCCATTTTTGCACTCAGGTCTAAGTCTCATGGCCCTCTATCAGAATCCAGAGTTTTGGGAAGATTGGAGAAACTTAATTTTTCGCCCAAAAAAAAAAAACGTAAGGGGTACCACTGTCGTTTTTTTTTCGGGCCCAATTTTTGAGTTTCGATATCTCAGCTCTGGAAGGGGCTAGAGCCTCCATTTTTGCACTCAGGTCTAAGTCTCATGGCCCTCTATCAGAATCCAGAGTTTTGGGAAGATTGGAGAAACTTAATTTTTCGCCCAAAAAAAAAAAAACGTAAGGGGTACCACTGTCGTTTTTTTTTCGGGCCCAATTTTTTAGTTTCGATATCTCAGCTCTGGAAGGGGATAGAGCCTCCATTTTTGCACTCAGGTCCAAGTCTCATGGCCCTCTATCAGAATCCAGAGTTTTGGGAAGATTGGAGAAACTTAATTTTTTTGCCAAAAAAAAAAAAACGTAAGGGGTACCACTGTCGTTTTTTTTTCGGGCCCAATTTTTGAGTTTCGATATCTCAGCTCTGGAAGGGGCTAGAGCCTCCATATTTGCACTCAGGTCTAAGTCTCATGGCTCTCTATCAGAATCCAGAGTTTTGGGAAGATTGGAGAAACTTAATTTTTCGCCCAAAAAAAAAAACCGTAAGGGGTACCACTGTCGTTTTTTTTTTTCGGGCCCAATTTTTGAGTTTCGATATCTCAGCTCTGGAAGGGGCTAGAGCCTCCATTTTTGCACTCAGGTCTAAGTCTCATGGCCCTCTATCAGAATCCAGAGTTTTGGGAAGATTGGAGAAACTTAATTTTTCGCCCAAAAAAAAAAAAACGTAAGGGGTACCACTGTCGTTTTTTTTTCGGGCCCAATTTTTGAGTTTCGATATCTCAGCTCTGGAAGGGGCTAGAGCCTCCATTTTTGCAGTCAGGTCTAAGTCTCATGGCCCTCTATCAGAATCCAGAGTTTTGGGAAGATTGGAGAAACTTAATTTTTCGCCCAAAAAAAAAAACGTAAGGGGTACCACTGTCGTTTTTTTTCGGGCCCAATTTTTGAGTTTCAATATCTCAGCTCTGGAAAAGGCTAGAGCCTCCATTTTTGCACTCAGGTCTAAGTCTCATGGCCCTCTCTCAGAATCCAGAGTTTTGGGAAGATTGGAGAAACTTAATTTTTCGCCCAAAAAAAAAAACGTAAGGGGTACCACTGTCGTTTTTTTTTCGGGCCCAATTTTTGAGTTTCGATATCTCAGCTCTGGAAGGGGTTAGAGCCTCCATATTTGCACTCAGGTCTAAGTTTCATGGCCCTCTATCAGAATCTAGAGTTTTGGGAAGATTGGAGAAACTTAATTTTTTTGCCAAAAAAAAAAAACCGTAAGGGGTACCACTGTCGTTTTTTTTTCGGGCCCAATTTTTGAGTTTCGATATCTCAGCTCTGGAAGGGGCTAGAGCCTCCATATTTGCACTCAGGTCTAAGTCTCATGGCCCTCTATCAGAATCTAGAGTTTTGGGAAGATTGGAGAAACTTAATTTTTTTGCCAAAAATAAAAAAACGTAAGGGGTACCACTGTCGTTTTTTTTTCGGGCCCAATTTTTGAGTTTCGATATCTCAGCTCTGGAAGGGGCTAGAGCCTCCATATTTGCACTCAGGTCTAAGTCTCATGGTTCTCTATCAGAATCCAGAGTTTTGGGAAGATTGGAGAAACTTAATTTTTCGCCCCCCAAAAAAAACGTAAGGGGTACCACTGTCGTTTTTTTTTTCGGGCCCAATTTTTGAGTTTCGATATCTCAGCTCTGGAAGGGGCTAGAGCCTCCATTTTTGCACTCAGGTCTAAGTCTCATGGCCCTCTATCAGAATCCAGAGTTTTGTGAAGATTGGAGAAACTTAATTTTTCGCCCAACAAAAAAAAAAAACGTAAGGGGTACCACTGTCGGTTTTTTTTCGGGCCCAATTTTTGAGTTTCGATATCTCAGCTCTGGAAGGGGCTAGAGCCTCCATTTTTGCACTCAGGTCTAAGTCTCATGGCCCTCTATCAGAATCCAGAGTTTGGGAAGATTGGAGAAACTTAATTTTTCGCCCCCAAAAAAAAACGTAAGGGGTACCACTGTCGTTTTTTTTTTTCGGGCCCAATTTTTGAGTTTCGATATCTCAGCTCTGGAAGGGGCTAGAGGCTCCATTTTTGCACTCAGGTCTAAGTCTCATGGCCCTCTATCAGAATCCAGAGTTTTGGGAAGATTGGAGAAACTTAATTTTTCGCCCAAAAAAAAAAAACGTAAGGGGTACCACTGTCATTTTTTTTTCGGGCCCAATTTTTGAGTTTCGATATCTCAGCTCTGGAAGGGGCTAGAGCCTCCATTTTTGCACTCAGGTCTAAGTCTCATGGCCCTCTATCAGAATCCAGAGTTTTGGGAAGATTGGAGAAACTTAATTTTTCGCCCCAAAAAAAAAACCGTAAGGGGTACCACTGTCGTTTTTTTTTTTCGGGCCCAATTTTTAAGTTTCGATATCTCAGCTCTGGAAGGGGCTAGAGCCTCCATTTTTGCACTCAGGTCTAAGTCTCATGGCCCTCTATCAGAATCCAGAGTTTTGGGAAGATTGGAGAAACTTAATTTTTCGCCCAAAAAAAAAAAACGTAAGGGGTACCACTGTCGGTTTTTTTTTCGGGCCCAATTTTTGAGTTTCGATATCTCAGCTCTGGAAGGGGCTAGAGCCTCCATTTTTGCAGTCAGGTCTAAGTCTCATGGCCCTCTATCAGAATCCAGAGTTTTGGGAAGATTGGAGAAACTTAATTTTTCGCCCAAAAAAAAAAGACGTAAGGGGTACCACTGTCGTTTTTTTTTCGGGCCCAATTTTTGAGTTTCGATATCTCAGCTCTGGAAGGGGCTAGAGCCTCCATTTTTGCACTCAGGTCTAAGTCTCATGGCCCTCTATCAGAATCCAGAGTTTTGGGAAGATTGGAGAAACTTAATTTTTCGCCCAAAAAAAAAAAAAACGTAAGGGGTACCACTGTCGTTTTTTTTTTCGGGCCCAATTTTTGAGTTTCGATATCTCAGCTCTGGAAGGGGCTAGAGCCTCCATTTTTGCACTCAGGTCTAAGTCTCATGGCCCTCTATCAGAATCCAGAGTTTTGGGAAGATTGGAGAAACTTAATTTTTCGCCCAAAAAAAAAAAACGTAAGGGGTACCACTGTCGGTTTTTTTTTCGGGCCCAATTTTTGAGTTTCGATATCTCAGCTCTGGAAGGGGCTAGAGCCTCCATTTTTGCAGTCAGGTCTAAGTCTCATGGCCCTCTATCAGAATCCAGAGTTTTGGGAAGATTGGAGAAACTTAATTTTTCGCCCAAAAAAAAAAACGTAAGGGGTACCACTGTCGTGTTTTTTTTCGGGCCCAATTTTTGAGTTTCGATATCTCAGCTCTGGAAAAGGCTAGAGCCTCCATTTTTGCACTCAGGTCTAAGTCTCATGGCCCTCTCTCAGAATCCAGAGTTTTGGGAAGATTGGAGAAACTTAATTTTTCGCCCAAAAAAAAAAAACGTAAGGGGTACCACTGTCTTTTTTTTTTCGGGCCCAATTTTTGAGTTTCGATATCTCAGCTCTGGAAGGGGCTAGAGCCTCCATTTTTGCACTCAGGTCTAAGTCTCATGGCCCTCTATCAGAATCCAGAGTTTTGGGAAGATTGGAGAAACTTAATTTTTCGCCCAAAAAAAAAAAAACGTAAGGGGTACCACTGTCGTTTTTTTTTCGGGCCCAATTTTTGAGTTTCGATATCTCAGCTCTGGAAGGGGTTAGAGCCTCCATATTTGCACTCAGGTCTAAGTCTCATGGCCCTCTATCAGAATCTAGAGTTTTGGGAAGATTGGAGAAACTTAATTTTTCGCCCCCCCAAAAAAAACGTAAGGGGTACCACTGTCGTTTTTTTTTTCGGGCCCAATTTTTGAGTTTCGATATCTCAGCTCTGGAAGGGGCTAGAGCCTCCATTTTTGCACTCAGGTCTAAATCTCATGGCCCTCTATCAGAATCTAGAGTTTTGGGAAGATTGGAGAAACTTAATTTTTCGCCCAAAAAAAAAAACGTAAGGGGTACCACTGTCGTTTTTTTTTCGGGCCCAATTTTTGAGTTTCGATATCTCAGCTCTGGAAGGGGTTAGAGCCTCCATATTTGCACTCAGGTCTAAGTCTCATGGCCCTCTATCCGAATCTAGAGTTTTGGGAAGATTGGAGAAACTTAATTTTTCGCCCCCCACCCAAAAAAACGTAAGGGGTACCACTGTCGTTTTTTTTTTTCGGGCCCAATTTTTGAGTTTCGATATCTCAGCTCTGGAAGGGGCTAGAGCCTCCATTTTTGCACTCAGGTCTAAGTCTCATGGCCCTCTATCAGAATCCAGAGTTTTGGGAAGATTGGAGAAACTTAATTTTTCGCCCAAAAAAAAAAAACGTAAGGGGTACCACTGTCGTTTTTTTTTCGGGCCCAATTTTTGAGTTTCGATATCTCAGCTCTGGAAGGGGCTAGAGCCTCCATTTTTGCACTCAGGTCTAAGTCTAATGGCCCTCTCTCAGAGTCCAGAGTTTTGGGAAGATTGGAGAAACTTAATTTTTCGCCCAAAAAAAAAAAACGTAAGGGGTACAACTGTCGTTTTTTTCCTGGCCCAATTTTTGAGTTTCGATATCTCAGCTCTGGAAGGGACTAGAGCCTCCATTTTTGCACTCAGGTCTAAGTCTCATGGCCCTCTATCAGAATCCAGAGTTTTGGGAAGATTGGAGAAACTTAATTTTTCGCCCAAAAAAAAAAACCCGTAAGGGGTACCACTGTCGTTTTTTTTTTCGGGCCCAATTTTTGAGTTTCGATATCTCAGCTCTGGAAGGGGCTAGAGCCTCCATTTTTGCACTCAGGTCTAAGTCTCATGGCCCTCTATCAGAATCCAGAGTTTGGGAAGATTGGAGAAACTTAATTTTTCGCCCCAAAAAAAAAAACGTAAGGGGTACCACTGTCGTTTTTTTTTTCGGGCCCAATTTTTGAGTTTCGATATCTCAGCTCTGGAAGGGGCTAGAGCCTCCATTTTTGCCCTCAGGTCCAAGTCTCATGGCCCTCTATCAGAATCCAGAGTTTTGGGAAGATTGGAGAAACTTACTTTTTCGCCCAAAAAAAAAAAAAACGTAAGGGGTACCACTGTCGTTTTTTTTCCGGGCCCAATTTTTGAGTTTCGATATCTCAGCTCTGGAAGGGGCTAGAGCCTCCATTTTTGCACTCAGGTCTAAGTCTCATGGCCCTCTATCAGAATCCAGAGTTTTGGGAAGATTGGAGAAACGTAATTTTTTGCCCAAAAAAAAACGTAAGGGGTACCAATGTCGTTTTTTTTTTCGGGCCCAATTTTTTAGTTTCGATATCTCAGCTCTGGAAGGGGCTAGAGCCTCCATTTTTGCACTCAGGTCTAATTCTCATGGCCCTCTATCAGAATCCAGAGTTTTGGGAAGATCGGAGAAACTTAATTTTTCGCCCAAAAAAAAAAAAACCGTAAGGGGTACCACTGTCGTTTTTTTTTTCGGGCCCAAATTTTGAGTTTCGATATCTCAGCTCTGGAAGGGGCTAGAGCCTCCATTTTTGCACTCAGGTCTAAGTCTCATGGCCCTCTATCAGAATCCAGAGTTTTTGGAAGATTGGAGAAACTAAATTTTTCGCCCCAAAAAAAAAACCGTAAGGGGTACCACTGTCGTTTTTTTTTCGGGCCCAATTTTTGAGTTTCGATATCTCAGCTCTGGAAGGGGCTAGAGCCTCCATTTTTGCACTCAGGTCTAAGTCTCATGGCCCTCTATCAGAATCCAGAGTTTTGGGAAGATTGGAGAAACTTAATTTTTTTGCCAAAAAAAAAAAAACGTAAGGGGTACCACTGTCGTTTTTTTTTCGGGCCCAATTTTTGAGTTTCGATATCTCAGCTCTGGAAGGGGCTAGAGCCTCCATATTTGCACTCAGGTCTAAGTCTCATGGCTCTCTATCAGAATCCAGAGTTTTGGGAAGATTGGAGAAACTTAATTTTTCGCCCAAAAAAAAAAACCGTAAGGGGTACCACTGTCGTTTTTTTTTTTCGGGCCCAATTTTTGAGTTTCGATATCTCAGCTCTGGAAGGGGCTAGAGCCTCCATTTTTGCACTCAGGTCTAAGTCTCATGGCCCTCTATCAGAATCCAGAGTTTTGGGAAGATTGGAGAAACTTAATTTTTCGCCCAAAAAAAAAAAACGTAAGGGGTACCACTGTCGGTTTTTTTTTCGGGCCCAATTTTTGAGTTTCGATATCTCAGCTCTGGAAGGGGCTAGAGCCTCCATTTTTGCAGTCAGGTCTAAGTCTCATGGCCCTCTATCAGAATCCAGAGTTTTGGGAAGATTGGAGAAACTTAATTTTTCGCCCAAAAAAAAAAACGTAAGGGGTACCACTGTCGTGTTTTTTTTCGGGCCCAATTTTTGAGTTTCGATATCTCAGCTCTGGAAAAGGCTAGAGCCTCCATTTTTGCACTCAGGTCTAAGTCTCATGGCCCTCTCTCAGAATCCAGAGTTTTGGGAAGATTGGAGAAACTTAATTTTTCGCCCAAAAAAAAAAAACGTAAGGGGTACCACTGTCTTTTTTTTTTCGGGCCCAATTTTTGAGTTTCGATATCTCAGCTCTGGAAGGGGCTAGAGCCTCCATTTTTGCACTCAGGTCTAAGTCTCATGGCCCTCTATCAGAATCCAGAGTTTTGGGAAGATTGGAGAAACTTAATTTTTCGCCCAAAAAAAAAAAACGTAAGGGGTACCACTGTCGTTTTTTTTTCGGGCCCAATTTTTGAGTTTCGATATCTCAGCTCTGGAAGGGGTTAGAGCCTCCATATTTGCACTCAGGTCTAAGTCTCATGGCCCTCTATCAGAATCTAGAGTTTTGGGAAGATTGGAGAAACTTAATTTTTCGCCCCCCCAAAAAAAACGTAAGGGGTACCACTGTCGTTTTTTTTTTCGGGCCCAATTTTTGAGTTTCGATATCTCAGCTCTGGAAGGGGCTAGAGCCTCCATTTTTGCACTCAGGTCTAAGTCTCATGGCCCTCTATCAGAATCCAGAGTTTTGGGAAGATTGGAGAAACTTAATTTTTCGCCCAAAAAAAAAAAACGTAAGGGGTACCACTGTCGTTTTTTTTTCGGGCCCAATTTTTGAGTTTCGATATCTCAGCTCTGGAAGGGGCTAGAGCCTCCATTTTTGCACTCAGGTCTAAGTCTCATGGCCCTCTATCAGAATCCAGAGTTTTGGGAAGATTGGAGAAACTTAATTTTTCGCCCAAAAAAAAAAAACGTAAGGGGTACCACTGTCGTTTTTTTTTCGGGCCCAATTTTTGAGTTTCGATATCTCAGCTCTGGAAGGGGCTAGAGCCTCCATTTTTGCACTCAGGTCTAAATCTCATGGCCCTCTATCAGAATCTAGAGTTTTGGGAAGATTGGAGAAACTTAATTTTTCGCCCAAAAAAAAAAACGTAAGGGGTACCACTGTCGTTTTTTTTTCGGGCCCAATTTTTGAGTTTCGATATCTCAGCTCTGGAAGGGGTTAGAGCCTCCATATTTGCACTCAGGTCTAAGTCTCATGGCCCTCTATCCGAATCTAGAGTTTTGGGAAGATTGGAGAAACTTAATTTTTCGCCCCCCACCCAAAAAAACGTAAGGGGTACCACTGTCGTTTTTTTTTTTCGGGCCCAATTTTTGAGTTTCGATATCTCAGCTCTGGAAGGGGCTAGAGCCTCCATTTTTGCACTCAGGTCTAAGTCTCATGGCCCTCTATCAGAATCCAGAGTTTTGGGAAGATTGGAGAAACTTAATTTTTCGCCCAAAAAAAAAAAACGTAAGGGGTACCACTGTCGTTTTTTTTTCGGGCCCAATTTTTGAGTTTCGATATCTCAGCTCTGGAAGGGGCTAGAGCCTCCATTTTTGCACTCAGGTCTAAGTCTAATGGCCCTCTCTCAGAGTCCAGAGTTTTGGGAAGATTGGAGAAACTTAATTTTTCGCCCAAAAAAAAAAAACGTAAGGGGTACAACTGTCGTTTTTTTCCTGGCCCAATTTTTGAGTTTCGATATCTCAGCTCTGGAAGGGACTAGAGCCTCCATTTTTGCACTCAGGTCTAAGTCTCATGGCCCTCTATCAGAATCCAGAGTTTTGGGAAGATTGGAGAAACTTAATTTTTCGCCCAAAAAAAAAAACCCGTAAGGGGTACCACTGTCGTTTTTTTTTTCGGGCCCAATTTTTGAGTTTCGATATCTCAGCTCTGGAAGGGGCTAGAGCCTCCATTTTTGCACTCAGGTCTAAGTCTCATGGCCCTCTATCAGAATCCAGAGTTTGGGAAGATTGGAGAAACTTAATTTTTCGCCCCAAAAAAAAAAACGTAAGGGGTACCACTGTCGTTTTTTTTTTCGGGCCCAATTTTTGAGTTTCGATATCTCAGCTCTGGAAGGGGCTAGAGCCTCCATTTTTGCCCTCAGGTCCAAGTCTCATGGCCCTCTATCAGAATCCAGAGTTTTGGGAAGATTGGAGAAACTTACTTTTTCGCCCAAAAAAAAAAAAAACGTAAGGGGTACCACTGTCGTTTTTTTTCCGGGCCCAATTTTTGAGTTTCGATATCTCAGCTCTGGAAGGGGCTAGAGCCTCCATTTTTGCACTCAGGTCTAAGTCTCATGGCCCTCTATCAGAATCCAGAGTTTTGGGAAGATTGGAGAAACGTAATTTTTTGCCCAAAAAAAAACGTAAGGGGTACCAATGTCGTTTTTTTTTTCGGGCCCAATTTTTTAGTTTCGATATCTCAGCTCTGGAAGGGGCTAGAGCCTCCATTTTTGCACTCAGGTCTAATTCTCATGGCCCTCTATCAGAATCCAGAGTTTTGGGAAGATCGGAGAAACTTAATTTTTCGCCCAAAAAAAAAAAAACCGTAAGGGGTACCACTGTCGTTTTTTTTTTCGGGCCCAAATTTTGAGTTTCGATATCTCAGCTCTGGAAGGGGCTAGAGCCTCCATTTTTGCACTCAGGTCTAAGTCTCATGGCCCTCTATCAGAATCCAGAGTTTTTGGAAGATTGGAGAAACTAAATTTTTCGCCCCAAAAAAAAAACCGTAAGGGGCACCACTGTCGTTTTTTTTTCGGGCCCAATTTTTGAGTTTCGATATCTCAGCTCTGGAAGGGGCTAGAGCCTCCATTTTTGCACTCAGGTCTAAGTCTCATGGCCCTCTATCAGAATCCAGAGTTTTGGGAAGATTGGAGAAACTTAATTTTTTTGCCAAAAAAAAAAAAACGTAAGGGGTACCACTGTCGTTTTTTTTTCGGGCCCAATTTTTGAGTTTCGATATCTCAGCTCTGGAAGGGGCTAGAGCCTCCATATTTGCACTCAGGTCTAAGTCTCATGGCTCTCTATCAGAATCCAGAGTTTTGGGAAGATTGGAGAAACTTAATTTTTCGCCCAAAAAAAAAAACCGTAAGGGGTACCACTGTCGTTTTTTTTTTTCGGGCCCAATTTTTGAGTTTCGATATCTCAGCTCTGGAAGGGGCTAGAGCCTCCATTTTTGCACTCAGGTCTAAGTCTCATGGCCCTCTATCAGAATCCAGAGTTTTGGGAAGATTGGAGAAACTTAATTTTTCGCCCAAAAAAAAAAACCGTAAGGGGTACCACTGTCGTTTTTTTTTTCGGGCCCAATTTTTGAGTTTCGATATCTCAGCTCTGGAAGGGGCTAGAGCCTCCATTTTTGCACTCAGGTCTAAGTCTCATGGCCCTCTATCAGAATCCAGAGTTTTGGGAAGATTGGAGAAACTTAATTTTTCGCCCAAAAAAAAAAAAACGTAAGGGGTACCACTGTCGTTTTTTTTTCGGGCCCAATTTTTGAGTTTCGATATCTCAGCTCTGGAAGGGGCTAGAGCCTCCATTTTTGCAGTCAGGTCTAAGTCTCATGGCCCTCTATCAGAATCCAGAGTTTTGGGAAGATTGGAGAAACTTAATTTTTCGCCCAAAAAAAAAAACGTAAGGGGTACCACTGTCGTTTTTTTTCGGGCCCAATTTTTGAGTTTCAATATCTCAGCTCTGGAAAAGGCTAGAGCCTCCATTTTTGCACTCAGGTCTAAGTCTCATGGCCCTCTCTCAGAATCCAGAGTTTTGGGAAGATTGGAGAAACTTAATTTTTCGCCCAAAAAAAAAAACGTAAGGGGTACCACTGTCGTTTTTTTTTCGGGCCCAATTTTTGAGTTTCGATATCTCAGCTCTGGAAGGGGTTAGAGCCTCCATATTTGCACTCAGGTCTAAGTTTCATGGCCCTCTATCAGAATCTAGAGTTTTGGGAAGATTGGAGAAACTTAATTTTTTTGCCAAAAAAAAAAAACCGTAAGGGGTACCACTGTCGTTTTTTTTTCGGGCCCAATTTTTGAGTTTCGATATCTCAGCTCTGGAAGGGGCTAGAGCCTCCATATTTGCACTCAGGTCTAAGTCTCATGGCCCTCTATCAGAATCTAGAGTTTTGGGAAGATTGGAGAAACTTAATTTTTTTGCCAAAAATAAAAAAACGTAAGGGGTACCACTGTCGTTTTTTTTTCGGGCCCAATTTTTGAGTTTCGATATCTCAGCTCTGGAAGGGGCTAGAGCCTCCATATTTGCACTCAGGTCTAAGTCTCATGGTTCTCTATCAGAATCCAGAGTTTTGGGAAGATTGGAGAAACTTAATTTTTCGCCCCCCAAAAAAAACGTAAGGGGTACCACTGTCGTTTTTTTTTTCGGGCCCAATTTTTGAGTTTCGATATCTCAGCTCTGGAAGGGGCTAGAGCCTCCATTTTTGCACTCAGGTCTAAGTCTCATGGCCCTCTATCAGAATCCAGAGTTTTGTGAAGATTGGAGAAACTTAATTTTTCGCCCAACAAAAAAAAAAAACGTAAGGGGTACCACTGTCGGTTTTTTTTCGGGCCCAATTTTTGAGTTTCGATATCTCAGCTCTGGAAGGGGCTAGAGCCTCCATTTTTGCACTCAGGTCTAAGTCTCATGGCCCTCTATCAGAATCCAGAGTTTGGGAAGATTGGAGAAACGTAATTTTTCGCCCCCAAAAAAAAACGTAAGGGGTACCACTGTCGTTTTTTTTTTTCGGGCCCAATTTTTGAGTTTCGATATCTCAGCTCTGGAAGGGGCTAGAGGCTCCATTTTTGCACTCAGGTCTAAGTCTCATGGCCCTCTATCAGAATCCAGAGTTTTGGGAAGATTGGAGAAACTTAATTTTTCGCCCAAAAAAAAAAAACGTAAGGGGTACCACTGTCATTTTTTTTTCGGGCCCAATTTTTGAGTTTCGATATCTCAGCTCTGGAAGGGGCTAGAGCCTCCATTTTTGCACTCAGGTCTAAGTCTCATGGCCCTCTATCAGAATCCAGAGTTTTGGGAAGATTGGAGAAACTTAATTTTTCGCCCCAAAAAAAAAACCGTAAGGGGTACCACTGTCGTTTTTTTTTTCGGGCCCAATTTTTAAGTTTCAATATCTCAGCTCTGGAAGGGGCTAGAGCCTCCATTTTTGCACTCAGGTCTAAGTCTCATGGCCCTCTATCAGAATCCAGAGTTTTGGGAAGATTGGAGAAACTTAATTTTTCGCCCAAAAAAAAAAAACGTAAGGGGTACCACTGTCGGTTTTTTTTTCGGGCCCAATTTTTGAGTTTCGATATCTCAGCTCTGGAAGGGGCTAGAGCCTCCATTTTTGCAGTCAGGTCTAAGTCTCATGGCCCTCTATCAGAATCCAGAGTTTTGGGAAGATTGGAGAAACTTAATTTTTCGCCCAAAAAAAAAAGACGTAAGGGGTACCACTGTCGTTTTTTTTTCGGGCCCAATTTTTGAGTTTCGATATCTCAGCTCTGGAAGGGGCTAGAGCCTCCATTTTTGCACTCAGGTCTAAGTCTCATGGCCCTCTATCAGAATCCAGAGTTTTGGGAAGATTGGAGAAACTTAATTTTTCGCCCAAAAAAAAAAAAAACGTAAGGGGTACCACTGTCGTTTTTTTTTTCGGGCCCAATTTTTGAGTTTCGATATCTCAGCTCTGGAAGGGGCTAGAGCCTCCATTTTTGCACTCAGGTCTAAGTCTCATGGCCCTCTATCAGAATCCAGAGTTTTGGGAAGATTGGAGAAACTTAATTTTTCGCCCAAAAAAAAAAAACGTAAGGGGTACCACTGTCGGTTTTTTTTTCGGGCCCAATTTTTGAGTTTCGATATCTCAGCTCTGGAAGGGGCTAGAGCCTCCATTTTTGCAGTCAGGTCTAAGTCTCATGGCCCTCTATCAGAATCCAGAGTTTTGGGAAGATTGGAGAAACTTAATTTTTCGCCCAAAAAAAAAAACGTAAGGGGTACCACTGTCGTGTTTTTTTTCGGGCCCAATTTTTGAGTTTCGATATCTCAGCTCTGGAAAAGGCTAGAGCCTCCATTTTTGCACTCAGGTCTAAGTCTCATGGCCCTCTCTCAGAATCCAGAGTTTTGGGAAGATTGGAGAAACTTAATTTTTCGCCCAAAAAAAAAAAAACGTAAGGGGTACCACTGTCTTTTTTTTTTCGGGCCCAATTTTTGAGTTTCGATATCTCAGCTCTGGAAGGGGCTAGAGCCTCCATTTTTGCACTCAGGTCTAAGTCTCATGGCCCTCTATCAGAATCCAGAGTTTTGGGAAGATTGGAGAAACTTAATTTTTCGCCCAAAAAAAAAAAACGTAAGGGGTACCACTGTCGTTTTTTTTTCGGGCCCAATTTTTGAGTTTCGATATCTCAGCTCTGGAAGGGGTTAGAGCCTCCATATTTGCACTCAGGTCTAAGTCTCATGGCCCTCTATCAGAATCTAGAGTTTTGGGAAGATTGGAGAAACTTAATTTTTCGCCCCCCCAAAAAAAACGTAAGGGGTACCACTGTCGTTTTTTTTTTCGGGCCCAATTTTTGAGTTTCGATATCTCAGCTCTGGAAGGGGCTAGAGCCTCCATTTTTGCACTCAGGTCTAAGTCTCATGGCCCTCTATCAGAATCCAGAGTTTTGGGAAGATTGGAGAAACTTAATTTTTCGCCCAAAAAAAAAAAACGTAAGGGGTACCACTGTCGTTTTTTTTTCGGGCCCAATTTTTGAGTTTCGATATCTCAGCTCTGGAAGGGGCTAGAGCCTCCATTTTTGCACTCAGGTCTAAGTCTCATGGCCCTCTATCAGAATCCAGAGTTTTGGGAAGATTGGAGAAACTTAATTTTTCGCCCAAAAAAAAAAAACGTAAGGGGTACCACTGTCGTTTTTTTTTCGGGCCCAATTTTTGAGTTTCGATATCTCAGCTCTGGAAGGGGCTAGAGCCTCCATTTTTGCACTCAGGTCTAAATCTCATGGCCCTCTATCAGAATCTAGAGTTTTGGGAAGATTGGAGAAACTTAATTTTTCGCCCAAAAAAAAAAACGTAAGGGGTACCACTGTCGTTTTTTTTTCGGGCCCAATTTTTGAGTTTCGATATCTCAGCTCTGGAAGGGGTTAGAGCCTCCATATTTGCACTCAGGTCTAAGTCTCATGGCCCTCTATCCGAATCTAGAGTTTTGGGAAGATTGGAGAAACTTAATTTTTCGCCCCCCCCCCAAAAAAACGTAAGGGGTACCACTGTCGTTTTTTTTTTTCGGGCCCAATTTTTGAGTTTCGATATCTCAGCTCTGGAAGGGGCTAGAGCCTCCATTTTTGCACTCAGGTCTAAGTCTCATGGCCCTCTATCAGAATCCAGAGTTTTGGGAAGATTGGAGAAACTTAATTTTTCGCCCAAAAAAAAAAACGTAAGGGGTACCACTGTCGTTTTTTTTTCGGGCCCAATTTTTGAGTTTCGATATCTCAGCTCTGGAAGGGGCTAGAGCCTCCATTTTTGCACTCAGGTCTAAGTCTCATGGCCCTCTCTCAGAGTCCAGAGTTTTGGGAAGATTGGAGAAACTTAATTTTTCGCCCAAAAAAAAAAAACGTAAGGGGTACAACTGTCGTTTTTTTCCTGGCCCAATTTTTGAGTTTCGATATCTCAGCTCTGGAAGGGACTAGAGCCTCCATTTTTGCACTCAGGTCTAAGTCTCATGGCCCTCTATCAGAATCCAGAGTTTTGGGAAGATTGGAGAAACTTAATTTTTCGCCCAAAAAAAAAAAACCCGTAAGGGGTACCACTGTCGTTTTTTTTTTCGGGCCCAATTTTTGAGTTTCGATATCTCAGCTCTGGAAGGGGCTAGAGCCTCCATTTTTGCACTCAGGTCTAAGTCTCATGGCCCTCTATCAGAATCCAGAGTTTTGGGAAGATTGGAGAAACTTAATTTTTCGCCCAAAAAAAAAAAAACGTAAGGGGTACCACTGTCGTTTTTTTTTCGGGCCCAATTTTTGAGTTTCGATATCTCAGCTCTGGAAGGGGCTAGAGCCTCCATTTTTGCACTCAGGTCTAAGTCTCATGGCCCTCTATCAGAATCCAGAGTTTGGGAAGATTGGAGAAACTTAATTTTTCGCCCCAAAAAAAAAAACGTAAGGGGTACCACTGTCGTTTTTTTTTTCGGGCCCAATTTTTGAGTTTCGATATCTCAGCTCTGGAAGGGGCTAGAGCCTCCATTTTTGCCCTCAGGTCCAAGTCTCATGGCCCTCTATCAGAATCCAGAGTTTTGGGAAGATTGGAGAAACTTACTTTTTCGCCCAAAAAAAAAAAAACGTAAGGGGTACCACTGTCGTTTTTTTTCCGGGCCCAATTTTTGAGTTTCGATATCTCAGCTCTGGAAGGGGCTAGAGCCTCCATTTTTGCACTCAGGTCTAAGTCTCATGGCCCTCTATCAGAATCCAGAGTTTTGGGAAGATTGGAGAAACGTAATTTTTTGCCCAAAAAAAAACGTAAGGGGTACCAATGTCGTTTTTTTTTTCGGGCCCAATTTTTTAGTTTCGATATCTCAGCTCTGGAAGGGGCTAGAGCCTCCATTTTTGCACTCAGGTCTAATTCTCATGGCCCTCTATCAGAATCCAGAGTTTTGGGAAGATCGGAGAAACTTAATTTTTCGCCCAAAAAAAAAAAAACGTAAGGGGTACCACTGTCGTTTTTTTTTTCGGGCCCAAATTTTGAGTTTCGATATCTCAGCTCTGGAAGGGGCTAGAGCCTCCATTTTTGCACTCAGGTCTAAGTCTCATGGCCCTCTATCAGAATCCAGAGTTTTTGGAAGATTGGAGAAACTAAATTTTTCGCCCCAAAAAAAAAACCGTAAGGGGTACCACTGTCGTTTTTTTTTCGGGCCCAATTTTTGAGTTTCGATATCTCAGCTCTGGAAGGGGCTAGAGCCTCCATTTTTGCACTCAGGTCTAAGTCTCATGGCCCTCTATCAGAATCCAGAGTTTTGGGAAGATTGGAGAAACTTAATTTTTTTGCCAAAAAAAAAAAAACGTAAGGGGTACCACTGTCGTTTTTTTTTCGGGCCCAATTTTTGAGTTTCGATATCTCAGCTCTGGAAGGGGCTAGAGCCTCCATATTTGCACTCAGGTCTAAGTCTCATGGCTCTCTATCAGAATCCAGAGTTTTGGGAAGATTGGAGAAACTTAATTTTTCGCCCAAAAAAAAAAACCGTAAGGGGTACCACTGTCGTTTTTTTTTTTCGGGCCCAATTTTTGAGTTTCGATATCTCAGCTCTGGAAGGGGCTAGAGCCTCCATTTTTGCACTCAGGTCTAAGTCTCATGGCCCTCTATCAGAATCCAGAGTTTTGGGAAGATTGGAGAAACTTAATTTTTCGCCCCAAAAAAAAAAAACGTAAGGGGTACCACTGTCGTTTTTTTTTTCGGGCCCAATTTTTGAGTTTCAATATCTCAGCTCTGGAAGGGGCTAGAGCCTCCATTTTTGCACTCAGGTCTAATTCTCATGGCCCTCTATCAGAATCCAGAGTTTTGGGAAGATTGGAGAAACTTAATTTTTCGCCCAAAAAAAAAAAACGTAAGGGTTACCACTGTCGGTTTTTTTTCGGGCCCAATTTTTGAGTTTCGATATCTCAGCTCTGGAAGGGGCTAGAGCCTCCATTTTTGCACTCAGGTCTAAGTCTCATGGCCCTCTATCAGAATCCAGAGTTTTGGGAAGATTGGAGAAACTTAATTTTTCGCCCAAAAAAAAAAAACGTAAGGGGTACCACTGTCGTTTTTTTTTCGGGCCCAATTTTTGAGTTTCGATATCTCAGCTCTGGAAGGGGCTAGAGCCTCCATTTTTGCACTCAGGTCTAAGTCTCATGGCCCTCTATCAGAATCCAGAGTTTTGGGAAGATTGGAGAAACTTAATTTTTCGCCCAAAAAAAAAAAAACGTAAGGGGTACCACTGTCGTTTTTTTTTCGGGCCCAATTTTTTAGTTTCGATATCTCAGCTCTGGAAGGGGATAGAGCCTCCATTTTTGCACTCAGGTCCAAGTCTCATGGCCCTCTATCAGAATCCAGAGTTTTGGGAAGATTGGAGAAACTTAATTTTTTTGCCAAAAAAAAAAAACGTAAGGGGTACCACTGTCGTTTTTTTTTCGGGCCCAATTTTTGAGTTTCGATATCTCAGCTCTGGAAGGGGCTAGAGCCTCCATATTTGCACTCAGGTCTAAGTCTCATGGCTCTCTATCAGAATCCAGAGTTTTGGGAAGATTGGAGAAACTTAATTTTTCGCCCAAAAAAAAAAAACCGTAAGGGGTACCACTGTCGTTTTTTTTTTTCGGGCCCAATTTTTGAGTTTCGATATCTCAGCTCTGGAAGGGGCTAGAGCCTCCATTTTTGCACTCAGGTCTAAGTCTCATGGCCCTCTATCAGAATCCAGAGTTTTGGGAAGATTGGAGAAACTTAATTTTTCGCCCAAAAAAAAAAAAACGTAAGGGGTACCACTGTCGTTTTTTTTTCGGGCCCAATTTTTGAGTTTCGATATCTCAGCTCTGGAAGGGGCTAGAGCCTCCATTTTTGCAGTCAGGTCTAAGTCTCATGGCCCTCTATCAGAATCCAGAGTTTTGGGAAGATTGGAGAAACTTAATTTTTCGCCCAAAAAAAAAAACGTAAGGGGTACCACTGTCGTTTTTTTTCGGGCCCAATTTTTGAGTTTCAATATCTCAGCTCTGGAAAAGGCTAGAGCCTCCATTTTTGCACTCAGGTCTAAGTCTCATGGCCCTCTCTCAGAATCCAGAGTTTTGGGAAGATTGGAGAAACTTAATTTTTCGCCCAAAAAAAAAAACGTAAGGGGTACCACTGTCGTTTTTTTTTCGGGCCCAATTTTTGAGTTTCGATATCTCAGCTCTGGAAGGGGTTAGAGCCTCCATATTTGCACTCAGGTCTAAGTTTCATGGCCCTCTATCAGAATCTAGAGTTTTGGGAAGATTGGAGAAACTTAATTTTTTTGCCAAAAAAAAAAAAACGTAAGGGGTACCACTGTCGGTTTTTTTTCGGGCCCAATTTTTGAGTTTCGATATCTCAGCTCTGGAAGGGGCTAGAGCCTCCATTTTTGCACTCAGGTCTAAGTCTCATGGCCCTCTATCAGAATCCAGAGTTTGGGAAGATTGGAGAAACTTAATTTTTCGCCCCCAAAAAAAAACGTAAGGGGTACCACTGTCGTTTTTTTTTTTCGGGCCCAATTTTTGAGTTTCGATATCTCAGCTCTGGAAGGGGCTAGAGGCTCCATTTTTGCACTCAGGTCTAAGTCTCATGGCCCTCTATCAGAATCCAGAGTTTTGGGAAGATTGGAGAAACTTAATTTTTCGCCCAAAAAAAAAAAACGTAAGGGGTACCACTGTCATTTTTTTTTCGGGCCCAATTTTTGAGTTTCGATATCTCAGCTCTGGAAGGGGCTAGAGCCTCCATTTTTGCACTCAGGTCTAAGTCTCATGGCCCTCTATCAGAATCCAGAGTTTTGGGAAGATTGGAGAAACTTAATTTTTCGCCCCAAAAAAAAAACCGTAAGGGGTACCACTGTCGTTTTTTTTTTTCGGGCCCAATTTTTAAGTTTCGATATCTCAGCTCTGGAAGGGGCTAGAGCCTCCATTTTTGCACTCAGGTCTAAGTCTCATGGCCCTCTATCAGAATCCAGAGTTTTGGGAAGATTGGAGAAACTTATTTTTTCGCCCAAAAAAAAAAAACGTAAGGGGTACCACTGTCGTTTTTTTTCGGGCCCAATTTTTGAGTTTCGATATCTCAGCTCTGGAAGGGGCTAGAGCCTCCATTTTTGCAGTCAGGTCTAAGTCTCATGGCCCTCTATCAGAATCCAGAGTTTTGGGAAGATTGGAGAAACTTAATTTTTCGCCCAAAAAAAAAAGACGTAAGGGGTACCACTGTCGTTTTTTTTTCGGGCCCAATTTTTGAGTTTCGATATCTCAGCTCTGGAAAAGGCTAGAGCCTCCATTTTTGCACTGAGGTCTAAGTCTCATGGCCCTCTCTCAGAATCCAGAGTTTTGGGAAGATTGGAGAAACTTAATTTTTCGCCCAAAAAAAAAAAAACGTAAGGGGTACCACTGTCGCTTTTTTTTCGGGCCCAATTTTTGAGTTTCGATATCTCAGCTCTGGAAGGGGATAGAGCCTCCATTTTTGCACTCAGGTCCAAGTCTCATGGCCCTCTATCAGAATCCAGAGTTTTGGGAAGATTGGAGAAACTTAATTTTTCGCCAAAAAAAAAAAAACGTAAGGGGTACCACTGTCGTTTTTTTTTCGGGCCCAATTTTTGAGTTTCGATATCTCAGCTCTGGAAGGGGCTAGAGGCTCCATTTTTGCACTCAGGTCTAAGTCTTATGGCCCTCTATCAGAATCCAGAGTTTTGGGAAGATTGGAGAAACTTAATTTTTCGCCCAAAAAAAAAAAACGTAAGGGGTACCACTGTCGTTTTTTTTTCGGGCCCAATTTTTGAGTTTCGATATCTCAGCTCTGGAAGGGGCTAGAGCCTCCATTTTTGCACTCAGGTCTAAGTCTCATGGCCCTCTATCAGAATCCAGAGTTTTGGGAAGATTGGAGAAACTTAATTTTTCGCCCAAAAAAAAAAAAAACGTAAGGGGTACCACTGTCGTTTTTTTTTTCGGGCCCAATTTTTGAGTTTCGATATCTCAGCTCTGGAAGGGGCTAGAGCCTCCATTTTTGCACTCAGGTCTAAGTCTCATGGCCCTCTATCAGAATCCAGAGTTTTGGGAAGATTGGAGAAACTTAATTTTTCGCCCAAAAAAAAAAAACGTAAGGGGTACCACTGTCGGTTTTTTTTTCGGGCCCAATTTTTGAGTTTCGATATCTCAGCTCTGGAAGGGGCTAGAGCCTCCATTTTTGCAGTCAGGTCTAAGTCTCATGGCCCTCTATCAGAATCCAGAGTTTTGGGAAGATTGGAGAAACTTAATTTTTCGCCCAAAAAAAAAAACGTAAGGGGTACCACTGTCGTGTTTTTTTTCGGGCCCAATTTTTGAGTTTCGATATCTCAGCTCTGGAAAAGGCTAGAGCCTCCATTTTTGCACTCAGGTCTAAGTCTCATGGCCCTCTCTCAGAATCCAGAGTTTTGGGAAGATTGGAGAAACTTAATTTTTCGCCCAAAAAAAAAAAAACGTAAGGGGTACCACTGTCTTTTTTTTTTCGGGCCCAATTTTTGAGTTTCGATATCTCAGCTCTGGAAGGGGCTAGAGCCTCCATTTTTGCACTCAGGTCTAAGTCTCATGGCCCTCTATCAGAATCCAGAGTTTTGGGAAGATTGGAGAAACTTAATTTTTCGCCCAAAAAAAAAAAAACGTAAGGGGTACCACTGTCGTTTTTTTTTCGGGCCCAATTTTTGAGTTTCGATATCTCAGCTCTGGAAGGGGTTAGAGCCTCCATATTTGCACTCAGGTCTAAGTCTCATGGCCCTCTATCAGAATCTAGAGTTTTGGGAAGATTGGAGAAACTTAATTTTTCGCCCCCCCAAAAAAAACGTAAGGGGTACCACTGTCGTTTTTTTTTTCGGGCCCAATTTTTGAGTTTCGATATCTCAGCTCTGGAAGGGGCTAGAGCCTCCATTTTTGCACTCAGGTCTAAGTCTCATGGCCCTCTATCAGAATCCAGAGTTTTGGGAAGATTGGAGAAACTTAATTTTTCGCCCAAAAAAAAAAAACGTAAGGGGTACCACTGTCGTTTTTTTTTCGGGCCCAATTTTTGAGTTTCGATATCTCAGCTCTGGAAGGGGCTAGAGCCTCCATTTTTGCACTCAGGTCTAAGTCTCATGGCCCTCTATCAGAATCCAGAGTTTTGGGAAGATTGGAGAAACTTAATTTTTCGCCCAAAAAAAAAAAACGTAAGGGGTACCACTGTCGTTTTTTTTTCGGGCCCAATTTTTGAGTTTCGATATCTCAGCTCTGGAAGGGGCTAGAGCCTCCATTTTTGCACTCAGGTCTAAATCTCATGGCCCTCTATCAGAATCTAGAGTTTTGGGAAGATTGGAGAAACTTAATTTTTCGCCCAAAAAAAAAAACGTAAGGGGTACCACTGTCGTTTTTTTTTCGGGCCCAATTTTTGAGTTTCGATATCTCAGCTCTGGAAGGGGCTAGAGCCTCCATTTTTGCACTCAGGTCTAAGTCTCATGGCCCTCTCTCAGAGTCCAGAGTTTTGGGAAGATTGGAGAAACTTAATTTTTCGCCCAAAAAAAAAAAACGTAAGGGGTACAACTGTCGTTTTTTTTTCTGGCCCAATTTTTGAGTTTCGATATCTCAGCTCTGGAAGGGGCTAGAGCCTCCATTTTTGCACTCAGGTCTAAGTCTCATGGCCCTCTATCAGAATCCAGAGTTTTGGGAAGATTGGAGAAACTTAATTTTTCGCCCAAAAAAAAAACCCGTAAGGGGTACCACTGTCGTTTTTTTTTTCGGGCCCAATTTTTGAGTTTCGATATCTCAGCTCTGGAAGGGGCTAGAGCCTCCATTTTTGCACTCAGGTCTAAGTCTCATGGCCCTCTATCAGAATCCAGAGTTTTGGGAAGATTGGAGAAACTTAATTTTTCGCCCAAAAAAAAAAAACGTAAGGGGTACCACTGTCGTTTTTTTTTCGGGCCCAATTTTTGAGTTTCGATATCTCAGCTCTGGAAGGGGCTAGAGCCTCCATTTTTGCACTCAGGTCTAAGTCTCATGGCCCTCTATCAGAATCCAGAGTTTGGGAAGATTGGAGAAACTTAATTTTTCGCCCCAAAAAAAAAAACGTAAGGGGTACCACTGTCGTTTTTTTTTTCGGGCCCAATTTTTGAGTTTCGATATCTCAGCTCTGGAAGGGGCTAGAGCCTCCATTTTTGCCCTCAGGTCCAAGTCTCATGGCCCTCTATCAGAATCCAGAGTTTTGGGAAGATTGGAGAAACTTACTTTTTCGCCCAAAAAAAAAAAAAACGTAAGGGGTACCACTGTCGTTTTTTTTCCGGGCCCAATTTTTGAGTTTCGATATCTCAGCTCTGGAAGGGGCTAGAGCCTCCATTTTTGCACTCAGGTCTAAGTCTCATGGCCCTCTATCAGAATCCAGAGTTTTGGGAAGATTGGAGAAACGTAATTTTTTGCCCAAAAAAAAAACGTAAGGGGTACCACTGTCGTTTTTTTTTTCGGGCCCAATTTTTTAGTTTCGATATCTCAGCTCTGGAAGGGGCTAGAGCCTCCATTTTTGCACTCAGGTCTAATTCTCATGGCCCTCTATCAGAATCCAGAGTTTTGGGAAGATTGGAGAAACTTAATTTTTCGCCCAAAAAAAAAAAACGTAAGGGGTACCACTGTCGTTTTTTTTTCGGGCCCAATTTTTGAGTTTCGATATCTCAGCTCTGGAAGGGGCTAGAGCCTCCATTTTTGCACTCAGGTCTAAGTCTCATGGCCCTCTATCAGAATCCAGAGTTTTGGGAAGATTGGAGAAACTTAATTTTTCGCCCAAAAAAAAAAAAAACGTAAGGGGTACCACTGTCGTTTTTTTTTTCGGGCCCAATTTTTGAGTTTCGATATCTCAGCTCTGGAAGGGGCTAGAGCCTCCATTTTTGCACTCAGGTCTAAGTCTCATGGCCCTCTATCAGAATCCAGAGTTTTGGGAAGATTGGAGAAACTTAATTTTTCGCCCAAAAAAAAAAAACGTAAGGGGTACCACTGTCGGTTTTTTTTTCGGGCCCAATTTTTGAGTTTCGATATCTCAGCTCTGGAAGGGGCTAGAGCCTCCATTTTTGCAGTCAGGTCTAAGTCTCATGGCCCTCTATCAGAATCCAGAGTTTTGGGAAGATTGGAGAAACTTAATTTTTCGCCCAAAAAAAAAAACGTAAGGGGTACCACTGTCGTGTTTTTTTTCGGGCCCAATTTTTGAGTTTCGATATCTCAGCTCTGGAAAAGGCTAGAGCCTCCATTTTTGCACTCAGGTCTAAGTCTCATGGCCCTCTCTCAGAATCCAGAGTTTTGGGAAGATTGGAGAAACTTAATTTTTCGCCCAAAAAAAAAAAAACGTAAGGGGTACCACTGTCTTTTTTTTTTCGGGCCCAATTTTTGAGTTTCGATATCTCAGCTCTGGAAGGGGCTAGAGCCTCCATTTTTGCACTCAGGTCTAAGTCTCATGGCCCTCTATCAGAATCCAGAGTTTTGGGAAGATTGGAGAAACTTAATTTTTCGCCCAAAAAAAAAAAAAACGTAAGGGGTACCACTGTCGTTTTTTTTTCGGGCCCAATTTTTGAGTTTCGATATCTCAGCTCTGGAAGGGGTTAGAGCCTCCATATTTGCACTCAGGTCTAAGTCTCATGGCCCTCTATCAGAATCTAGAGTTTTGGGAAGATTGGAGAAACTTAATTTTTCGCCCCCCCAAAAAAAACGTAAGGGGTACCACTGTCGTTTTTTTTTTCGGGCCCAATTTTTGAGTTTCGATATCTCAGCTCTGGAAGGGGCTAGAGCCTCCATTTTTGCACTCAGGTCTAAGTCTCATGGCCCTCTATCAGAATCCAGAGTTTTGGGAAGATTGGAGAAACTTAATTTTTCGCCCAAAAAAAAAAAACGTAAGGGGTACCACTGTCGTTTTTTTTTCGGGCCCAATTTTTGAGTTTCGATATCTCAGCTCTGGAAGGGGCTAGAGCCTCCATTTTTGCACTCAGGTCTAAGTCTCATGGCCCTCTATCAGAATCCAGAGTTTTGGGAAGATTGGAGAAACTTAATTTTTCGCCCAAAAAAAAAAAACGTAAGGGGTACCACTGTCGTTTTTTTTTCGGGCCCAATTTTTGAGTTTCGATATCTCAGCTCTGGAAGGGGCTAGAGCCTCCATTTTTGCACTCAGGTCTAAATCTCATGGCCCTCTATCAGAATCTAGAGTTTTGGGAAGATTGGAGAAACTTAATTTTTCGCCCAAAAAAAAAAACGTAAGGGGTACCACTGTCGTTTTTTTTTCGGGCCCAATTTTTGAGTTTCGATATCTCAGCTCTGGAAGGGGTTAGAGCCTCCATTTTTGCACTCAGGTCTAAGTCTCATGGCCCTCTATCAGAATCCAGAGTTTTGGGAAGATTGGAGAAACTTAATTTTTCGCCCAAAAAAAAAAACGTAAGGGGTACCACTGTCGTTTTTTTTTCGGGCCCAATTTTTGAGTTTCGATATCTCAGCTCTGGAAGGGGCTAGAGCCTCCATTTTTGCACTCAGGTCTAAGTCTCATGGCCCTCTCTCAGAGTCCAGAGTTTTGGGAAGATTGGAGAAACTTAATTTTTCGCCCAAAAAAAAAAAACGTAAGGGGTACAACTGTCGTTTTTTTTTCTGGCCCAATTTTTGAGTTTCGATATCTCAGCTCTGGAAGGGGCTAGAGCCTCCATTTTTGCACTCAGGTCTAAGTCTCATGGCCCTCTATCAGAATCCAGAGTTTTGGGAAGATTGGAGAAACTTAATTTTTCGCCCAAAAAAAAAACCCGTAAGGGGTACCACTGTCGTTTTTTTTTTCGGGCCCAATTTTTGAGTTTCGATATCTCAGCTCTGGAAGGGGCTAGAGCCTCCATTTTTGCACTCAGGTCTAAGTCTCATGGCCCTCTATCAGAATCCAGAGTTTTGGGAAGATTGGAGAAACTTAATTTTTCGCCCAAAAAAAAAAAACGTAAGGGGTACCACTGTCGGTTTTTTTTCGGGCCCAATTTTTGAGTTTCGATATCTCAGCTCTGGAAGGGGCTAGAGCCTCCATTTTTGCACTCAGGTCTAAGTCTCATGGCCCTCTATCAGAATCCAGAGTTTGGGAAGATTGGAGAAACTTAATTTTTCGCCCCAAAAAAAAAAACGTAAGGGGTACCACTGTCGTTTTTTTTTTCGGGCCCAATTTTTGAGTTTCGATATCTCAGCTCTGGAAGGGGCTAGAGCCTCCATTTTTGCCCTCAGGTCCAAGTCTCATGGCCCTCTATCAGAATCCAGAGTTTTGGGAAGATTGGAGAAACTTACTTTTTCGCCCAAAAAAAAAAAAACGTAAGGGGTACCACTGTCGTTTTTTTTCCGGGCCCAATTTTTGAGTTTCGATATCTCAGCTCTGGAAGGGGCTAGAGCCTCCATTTTTGCACTCAGGTCTAAGTCTCATGGCCCTCTATCAGAATCCAGAGTTTTGGGAAGATTGGAGAAACGTAATTTTTTGCCCAAAAAAAAAACGTAAGGGGTACCACTGTCGTTTTTTTTTTCGGGCCCAATTTTTTAGTTTCGATATCTCAGCTCTGGAAGGGGCTAGAGCCTCCATTTTTGCACTCAGGTCTAATTCTCATGGCCCTCTATCAGAATCCAGAGTTTTGGGAAGATCGGAGAAACTTAATTTTTCGCCCAAAAAAAAAAAAAACGTAAGGGGTACCACTGTCGTTTTTTTTTTCGGGCCCAATTTTTGAGTTTCGATATCTCAGCTCTGGAAGGGGCTAGAGCCTCCATTTTTGCACTCAGGTCTAAGTCTCATGGCCCTCTATCAGAATCCAGAGTTTTTGGAAGATTGGAGAAACTAAATTTTTCGCCCCAAAAAAAAAACCGTAAGGGGTACCACTGTCGTTTTTTTTTCGGGCCCAATTTTTGAGTTTCGATATCTCAGCTCTGGAAGGGGCTAGAGCCTCCATTTTTGCACTCAGGTCTAAGTCTCATGGCCCTCTATCAGAATCCAGAGTTTTGGGAAGATTGGAGAAACTTAATTTTTCGCCCAAAAAAAAAAACGTAAGGGGTACCACTGTCGTTTTTTTTTCGGGCCCAATTTTTGAGTTTCGATATCTCAGCTCTGGAAGGGGCTAGAGCCTCCATTTTTGCACTCAGGTCTAAGTCTCATGGCCCTCTATCAGAATCCAGAGTTTTGGGAAGATTGGAGAAACTTAATTTTTCGCCCAAAAAAAAAAACGTAAGGGGTACCACTGTCGTTTTTTTTTCGGGCCCAATTTTTGAGTTTCGATATCTCAGCTCTGGAAGGGGATAGAGCCTCCCTTTTTGCACTCAGGTCCAAGTCTCATGGCCCTCTATCAGAATCCAGAGTTTTGGGAAGATTGGAGAAACTTAATTTTTTTGCCAAAAAAAAAAAACGTAAGGGGTACCACTGTCGTTTTTTTTTCGGGCCCAATTTTTGAGTTTCGATATCTCAGCTCTGGAAGGGGCTAGAGCCTCCATATTTGCACTCAGGTCTAAGTCTCATGGTTCTCTATCAGAATCCAGAGTTTTGGGAAGATTGGAGAAACTTAATTTTTCGCCCAAAAAAAAAAAACGTAAGGGGTACCACTGTCGTTTTTTTTTCGGGCCCAATTTTTGAGTTTCGATATCTCAGCTCTGGAAAAGGCTAGAGCCTCCATTTTTGCACTCAGGTCTAAGTCTCATGGCCCTCTCTCAGAATCCAGAGTTTTGGGAAGATTGGAGAAACTTAATTTTTCGCCCAAAAAAAAAAAACGTAAGGGGTACCACTGTCTTTTTTTTTTCGGGCCCAATTTTTGAGTTTCGATATCTCAGCTCTGGAAGGGGCTAGAGCCTCCATTTTTGCACTCAGGTCTAAGTCTCATGGCCCTCTATCAGAATCCAGAGTTTTGGGAAGATTGGAGAAACTTAATTTTTCGCCCAAAAAAAAAAAACGTAAGGGGTACCACTGTCGTTTGTTTTTCGGGCCCAATTTTTGAGTTTCGATATCTCAGCTCTGGAAGGGGTTAGAGCCTCCATATTTGCACTCAGGTCTAAGTCTCATGGCCCTCTATCAGAATCTAGAGTTTTGGGAAGATTGGAGAAACTTAATTTTTCGCCCCCCCCAAAAAAAACGTAAGGGGTACCACTGTCGTTTTTTTTTTCGGGCCCAATTTTTGAGTTTCGATATCTCAGCTCTGGAAGGGGCTAGAGCCTCCATTTTTGCACTCAGGTCTAAGTCTCATGGCCCTCTATCAGAATCCAGAGTTTTGGGAAGATTGGAGAAACTTAATTTTTCGCCCAAAAAAAAAAAACGTAAGGGGTACCACTGTCGTTTTTTTTTCGGGCCCAATTTTTGAGTTTCGATATCTCAGCTCTGGAAGGGGCTAGAGCCTCCATTTTTGCACTCAGGTCTAAGTCTCATGGCCCTCTATCAGAATCCAGAGTTTTGGGAAGATTGGAGAAACTTAATTTTTCGCCCAAAAAAAAAAACGTAAGGGGTACCACTGTCGTTTTTTTTTCGGGCCCAATTTTTGAGTTTCAATATCTCATCTCTGGAAGGGGCTAGAGCCTCCATCTTTGCACTCAGGTCTAAGTCTCATGGCCCTCTATCAGAATCCAGAGTTTTGGGAAGATTGGAGAAACTTAATTTTTCGCCCCAAAAAAAAAAACGTAAGGGGTACCACTGTCGTTTTTTTTTCGGGCCCAATTTTTGAGTTTCGATATCTCAGCTCTGGAAGGGGCTAGAGCCTCCATTTTTGCACTCAGGTCTAAGTCTCATGGCCCTCTCTCAGAGTCCAGAGTTTTGGGAAGATTGGAGAAACTTAATTTTTCGCCCAAAAAAAAAAAACGTAAGGGGTACCACTGTCGTTTTTTTTTTCGGGCCCAATTTTTGAGTTTCGATATCTCAGCTCTGGAAGGGGTTAGAGCCTCCATATTTGCACTCAGGTCTAAGTCTCATGGCCCTCTATCAGAATCTAGAGTTTTGGGAAGATTGGAGAAACTTAATTTTTCGCCCCCCCCCAAAAAACGTAAGGGGTACCACTTTAGTTTTTTTTTTCGGGCCCAATTTTTGAGTTTCGATATCTCAGCTCTGGAAGGGGCTAGAGCCTCCATTTTTGCACTCAGGTCTAAGTATCATGGCCCTCTATCAGAATCCAGAGTTTTGGGAAGATTGGAGAAACTTAATTTTTCGCCCAAAAAAAAAAAAACGTAAGGGGTACCACTGTCGTTTTTTTTTCGGGCCCAATTTTTGAGTTTCGATATCTCAGCTCTGGAAGGGGCTAGAGCCTCCATTTTTGCACTCAGGTCTAAGTCTCACGGCCCTCTATCAGAATCCAGAGTTTTGGGAAGATTGGAGAAACTTAATTTTTCGCCCAAAAAAAAAAACGTAAGGGGTACCACTGTCGTTTTTTTTTTCGGGCCCAATTTTTGAGTTTCGATATCTCAGCTCTGGAAGGGGTTAGAGCCTCCATATTTGCACTCAGGTCTAAGTCTCATGGCCCTCTATCAGAATCTAGAGTTTTGGGAAGATTGGAGAAACTTAATTTTTCGCCCCCCCAAAAAAAACGTAAGGGGTACCACTGTCGTTTTTTTTTTCGGGCCCAATTTTTGAGTTTCGATATCTCAGCTCTGGAAGGGGCTAGAGCCTCCATTTTTGCACTCAGGTCTAAGTCTCATGGCCCTCTATCAGAATCCAGAGTTTTGGGAAGATTGGAGAAACTTAATTTTTCGCCCAAAAAAAAAAAAAACGTAAGGGGTACCACTGTCGTTTTTTTTTCGGGCCCAATTTTTGAGTTTCGATATCTCAGCTCTGGAAGGGGCTAGAGCCTCCATTTTTGCACTCAGGTCTAAGTCTCATGGCCCTCTATCAGAATCCAGAGTTTTGGGAAGATTGGAGAAACTTAATTTTTCGCCCCCCAAAAAAAAAACGTAAGGGGTACCACTGTCGTTTTTTTTTCGGGCCCAATTTTTGAGTTTCGATATCTCAGCTCTGGAAGGGGCTAGAGCCTCCATCTTTGCACTCAGGTCTAAGTCTCATGGCCCTCTATCAGAATCCAGAGTTTTGGGAAGATTGGAGAAACTTAATTTTTCGCCCAAAAAAAAAACGTAAGGGGTACCACTGTCGTTTTTTTTTCGGGCCCAATTTTTGAGTTTCGATATCTCAGCTCTGGAAGGGGCTAGAGCCTCCATTTTTGCACTCAGGTCTAAGTCTCATGGCCCTCTCTCAGAGTCCAGAGTTTTGGGAAGATTGGAGAAACTTAATTTTTCGCCCAAAAAAAAAAACGTAAGGGGTACCACTGTCGTTTTTTTTTCGGGCCCAATTTTTGAGTTTCGATATCTCAGCTCTGGAAGGGGTTAGAGCCTCCATATTTGCACTCAGGTCTAAGTCTCATGGCTCTCTATCAGAATCCAGAGTTTTGGGAAGATTGGAGAAACTTAATTTTTCGCCCAAAAAAAAAAACGTAAGGGGTACCACTGTCGTTTTTTTTTCGGGCCCAATTTTTGAGTTTCGATATCTCAGCTCTGGAAGGGGTTAGAGCCTCCATATTTGCACTCAGGTCTAAGTCTCATGGCCCTCTATCAGAATCTAGAGTTTTGGGAAGATTGGAGAAACTTAATTTTTCGCCCCCCCCCAAAAAAACGTAAGGGGTACCACTGTCGTTTTTTTTTCGTGCCCAATTTTTGAGTTTCGATATCTCAGCTCTGGAAGGGGCTAGAGCCTCCATTTTTGCACTCAGGTCTAAGTATCATGGCCCTCTATCAGAATCCAGAGTTTTGGGAAGATTGGAGAAACTTAATTTTTCGCCCAAAAAAAAAAAACGTAAGGGGTACCACTGTCGTTTTTTTTTCGGGCCCAATTTTTGAGTTTCGATATCTCAGCTCTGGAAGGGGCTAGAGCCTCCATTTTTGCACTCAGGTCTAAGTCTCATGGCCCTCTATCAGAATCCAGAGTTTTGGGAAGATTGGAGAAACTTAATTTTTCGCCCAAAAAAAAAACGTAAGGGGTACCACTGTCGTTTTTTTTTTCGGGCCCAATTTTTGAGTTTCGATATCTCAGCTCTGGAAGGGGCTAGAGCCTCCATTTTTGCACTCAGGTCTAAGTCTCATGGCCCTCTATCAGAATCCAGAGTTTTGGGAAGATTGGAGAAACTTAATTTTTCGCCCAAAAAAAAAAACGTAAGGGGTACCACTGTCGGTTTTTTTTCGGGCCCAATTTTTGAGTTTCGATATCTCAGCTCTGGAAGGGGCTAGAGCCTCCATTTTTGCACTCAGGTCTAAGTCTCATGGCCCTCTATCAGAATCCAGAGTTTTGGGAAGATTGGAGAAACTTAATTTTTCGCCCAAAAAAAAAAACGTAAGGGGTACCACTGTCGTTTTTTTTTCGGGCCCAATTTTTGAGTTTCGATATCTCAGCTCTGGAAGGGGATAGAGCCTCCCTTTTTGCACTCAGGTCCAAGTCTCATGGCCCTCTATCAGAATCCAGAGTTTTGGGAAGATTGGAGAAACTTAATTTTTCGCCCAAAAAAAAAAACGTAAGGGGTACCACTGTCGGTTTTTTTTCGGGCCCAATTTTTGAGTTTCGATATCTCAGCTCTGGAAGGGGTTAGAGCCTCCATATTTGCACTCAGGTCTAAGTCTCATGGCTCTCTATCAGAATCCAGAGTTTTGGGAAGATTGGAGAAACTTAATTTTTCGCCCAAAAAAAAAAACGTAAGGGGTACCACTGTCGTTTTTTTTTCGGGCCCAATTTTTGAGTTTCGATATCTCAGCTCTGGAAGGGGTTAGAGCCTCCATATTTGCACTCAGGTCTAAGTCTCATGGCCCTCTATCAGAATCTAGAGTTTTGGGAAGATTGGAGAAACTTAATTTTTCGCCCCCCCCCAAAAAAACGTAAGGGGTACCACTGTCGTTTTTTTTTCGTGCCCAATTTTTGAGTTTCGATATCTCAGCTCTGGAAGGGGCTAGAGCCTCCATTTTTGCACTCAGGTCTAAGTATCATGGCCCTCTATCAGAATCCAGAGTTTTGGGAAGATTGGAGAAACTTAATTTTTCGCCCAAAAAAAAAAAACGTAAGGGGTACCACTGTCGTTTTTTTTTCGGGCCCAATTTTTGAGTTTCGATATCTCAGCTCTGGAAGGGGCTAGAGCCTCCATTTTTGCACTCAGGTCTAAGTCTCATGGCCCTCTCTCAGAGTCCAGAGTTTTGGGAAGATTGGAGAAACTTAATTTTTCGTCCCAAAAAAAAAAACGTAAGGGGTACCACTGTCTTTTTTTTTTCTGGACCAATTTTTGAGTTTCGATATCTCAGCTCTGGAAGGGGCTAGAGCCTCCATTTTTGCACTCAGGTCTAAGTCTCATGGCCCTCTATCAGAATCCAGAGTTTTGGGAAGATTGGAGAAACTTAATTTTTCGCCCAAAAAAAAAAACGTAAGGGGTACCACTGTCGTTTTTTTTTTCGGGCCCAATTTTTGAGTTTCGATATCTCAGCTCTGGAAGGGGCTAGAGCCTCCATTTTTGCACTCAGGTCTAAGTCTCATGGCCCTCTATCAGAATCCAGAGTTTTGGGAAGATTGGAGAAACTTAATTTTTCGCCCAAAAAAAAAAACGTAAGGGGTACCACTGTCGGTTTTTTTTCGGGCCCAATTTTTGAGTTTCGATATCTCAGCTCTGGAAGGGGCTAGAGCCTCCATTTTTGCACTCAGGTCTAAGTCTCATGGCCCTCTATCAGAATCCAGAGTTTTGGGAAGATTGGAGAAACTTAATTTTTCGCCCAAAAAAAAAAACGTAAGGGGTACCACTGTCGTTTTTTTTCGGGCCCAATTTTTGAGTTTCGATATCTCAGCTCTGGAAGGGGATAGAGCCTCCCTTTTTGCACTCAGGTCCAAGTCTCATGGCCCTCTATCAGAATCCAGAGTTTTGGGAAGATTGGAGAAACTTAATTTTTTTGCCAAAAAAAAAAAAACGTAAGGGGTACCACTGTCGTTTTTTTTTCGGGCCCAATTTTTGAGTTTCGATATCTCAGCTCTGGAAGGGGCTAGAGCCTCCATATTTGCACTCAGGTCTAAGTCTCATGGTTCTCTATCAGAATCCAGAGTTTTGGGAAGATTGGAGAAACTTAATTTTTCGCCCAAAAAAAAAAAACGTAAGGGGTACCACTGTCGTTTTTTTTTCGGGCCCAATTTTTGAGTTTCGATATCTCAGCTCTGGAAAAGGCTAGAGCCTCCATTTTTGCACTCAGGTCTAAGTCTCATGGCCCTCTCTCAGAATCCAGAGTTTTGGGAAGATTGGAGAAACTTAATTTTTCGCCCCAAAAAAAAAAACGTAAGGGGTACCACTGTCTTTTTTTTTTCGGGCCCAATTTTTGAGTTTCGATATCTCAGCTCTGGAAGGGGCTAGAGCCTCCATTTTTGCACTCAGGTCTAAGTCTCATGGCCCTCTATCAGAATCCAGAGTTTTGGGAAGATTGGAGAAACTTAATTTTTCGCCCAAAAAAAAAAACCGTAAGGGGTACCACTGTCGTTTGTTTTTCGGGCCCAATTTTTGAGTTTCGATATCTCAGCTCTGGAAGGGGTTAGAGCCTCCATATTTGCACTCAGGTCTAAGTCTCATGGCCCTCTATCAGAATCTAGAGTTTTGGGAAGATTGGAGAAACTTAATTTTTCGCCCCCCCCAAAAAAAACGTAAGGGGTACCACTGTCGTTTTTTTTTTCGGGCCCAATTTTTGAGTTTCGATATCTCAGCTCTGGAAGGGGCTAGAGCCTCCATTTTTGCACTCAGGTCTAAGTCTCATGGCCCTCTATCAGAATCCAGAGTTTTGGGAAGATTGGAGAAACTTAATTTTTCGCCCAAAAAAAAAAAACGTAAGGGGTACCACTGTCGTTTTTTTTTCGGGCCCAATTTTTGAGTTTCGATATCTCAGCTCTGGAAGGGGCTAGAGCCTCCATTTTTGCACTCAGGTCTAAGTCTCATGGCCCTCTATCAGAATCCAGAGTTTTGGGAAGATTGGAGAAACTTAATTTTTCGCCCCAAAAAAAAAAAACGTAAGGGGTACCACTGTCGTTTTTTTTTCGGGCCCAATTTTTGAGTTTCAATATCTCATCTCTGGAAGGGGCTAGAGCCTCCATCTTTGCACTCAGGTCTAAGTCTCATGGCCCTCTATCAGAATCCAGAGTTTTGGGAAGATTGGAGAAACTTAATTTTTCGCCCCAAAAAAAAAACGTAAGGGGTACCACTGTCGTTTTTTTTTCGGGCCCAATTTTTGAGTTTCGATATCTCAGCTCTGGAAGGGGCTAGAGCCTCCATTTTTGCACTCAGGTCTAAGTCTCATGGCCCTCTCTCAGAGTCCAGAGTTTTGGGAAGATTGGAGAAACTTAATTTTTCGCCCAAAAAAAAAAAACGTAAGGGGTACCACTGTCGTTTTTTTTTCGGGCCCAATTTTTGAGTTTCGATATCTCAGCTCTGGAAGGGGTTAGAGCCTCCATATTTGCACTCAGGTCTAAGTCTCATGGCCCTCTATCAGAATCTAGAGTTTTGGGAAGATTGGAGAAACTTAATTTTTCGCCCCCCCCAAAAAAACGTAAGGGGTACCACTTTAGTTTTTTTTTTCGGGCCCAATTTTTGAGTTTCGATATCTCAGCTCTGGAAGGGGCTAGAGCCTCCATTTTTGCACTCAGGTCTAAGTATCATGGCCCTCTATCAGAATCCAGAGTTTTGGGAAGATTGGAGAAACTTAATTTTTCGCCCAAAAAAAAAAAAACGTAAGGGGTACCACTGTCGTTTTTTTTTCGGGCCCAATTTTTGAGTTTCGATATCTCAGCTCTGGAAGGGGCTAGAGCCTCCATTTTTGCACTCAGGTCTAAGTCTCATGGCCCTCTCTCAGAGTCCAGAGTTTTGGGAAGATTGGAGAAACTTAATTTTTCGTCCCAAAAAAAAAACGTAAGGGGTACCACTGTCGTTTTTTTTTCGGGCCCAATTTTTGAGTTTCGATATCTCAGCTCTGGAAGGGGCTAGAGCCTCCATTTTTGCACTCAGGTCTAAGTCTCATGGCCCTCTATCAGAATCCAGAGTTTTGGGAAGATTGGAGAAACTTAATTTTTCGCCCAAAAAAAAAACGTAAGGGGTACCACTGTCGTTTTTTTTTTCGGGCCCAATTTTTGAGTTTCGATATCTCAGCTCTGGAAGGGGTTAGAGCCTCCATATTTGCACTCAGGTCTAAGTCTCATGGCCCTCTATCAGAATCTAGAGTTTTGGGAAGATTGGAGAAACTTAATTTTTCGCCCCCCCAAAAAAAACGTAAGGGGTACCACTGTCGTTTTTTTTTTCGGGCCCAATTTTTGAGTTTCGATATCTCAGCTCTGGAAGGGGCTAGAGCCTCCATTTTTGCACTCAGGTCTAAGTCTCATGGCCCTCTATCAGAATCCAGAGTTTTGGGAAGATTGGAGAAACTTAATTTTTCGCCCAAAAAAAAAAAAAACGTAAGGGGTACCACTGTCGTTTTTTTTTCGGGCCCAATTTTTGAGTTTCGACATCTCAGCTCTGGAAGGGGCTAGAGCCTCCATTTTTGCACTCAGGTCTAAGTCTCATGGCCCTCTATCAGAATCCAGAGTTTTGGGAAGATTGGAGAAACTTAATTTTTCGCCCCCAAAAAAAAAACGTAAGGGGTACCACTGTCGTTTTTTTTTCGGGCCCAATTTTTGAGTTTCGATATCTCAGCTCTGGAAGGGGCTAGAGCCTCCATCTTTGCACTCAGGTCTAAGTCTCATGGCCCTCTATCAGAATCCAGAGTTTTGGGAAGATTGGAGAAACTTAATTTTTCGCCCAAAAAAAAAAACGTAAGGGGTACCACTGTCGTTTTTTTTTCGGGCCCAATTTTTGAGTTTCGATATCTCAGCTCTGGAAGGGGCTAGAGCCTCCATTTTTGCACTCAGGTCTAAGTCTCATGGCCCTCTCTCAGAGTCCAGAGTTTTGGGAAGATTGGAGAAACTTAATTTTTCGCCCAAAAAAAAAAACGTAAGGGGTACCACTGTCGTTTTTTTTTCGGGCCCAATTTTTGAGTTTCGATATCTCAGCTCTGGAAGGGGTTAGAGCCTCCATATTTGCACTCAGGTCTAAGTCTCATGGCTCTCTATCAGAATCCAGAGTTTTGGGAAGATTGGAGAAACTTAATTTTTCGCCCAAAAAAAAAAACGTAAGGGGTACCACTGTCGTTTTTTTTTCGGGCCCAATTTTTGAGTTTCGATATCTCAGCTCTGGAAGGGGTTAGAGCCTCCATATTTGCACTCAGGTCTAAGTCTCATGGCCCTCTATCAGAATCTAGAGTTTTGGGAAGATTGGAGAAACTTAATTTTTCGCCCCCCCCCAAAAAAACGTAAGGGGTACCACTGTCGTTTTTTTTTCGTGCCCAATTTTTGAGTTTCGATATCTCAGCTCTGGAAGGGGCTAGAGCCTCCATTTTTGCACTCAGGTCTAAGTATCATGGCCCTCTATCAGAATCCAGAGTTTTGGGAAGATTGGAGAAACTTAATTTTTCGCCCAAAAAAAAAAAACGTAAGGGGTACCACTGTCGTTTTTTTTTCGGGCCCAATTTTTGAGTTTCGATATCTCAGCTCTGGAAGGGGCTAGAGCCTCCATTTTTGCACTCAGGTCTAAGTCTCATGGCCCTCTCTCAGAGTCCAGAGTTTTGGGAAGATTGGAGAAACTTAATTTTTCGTCCCAAAAAAAAAACGTAAGGGGTACCACTGTCTTTTTTTTTTCTGGCCCAATTTTTGAGTTTCGATATCTCAGCTCTGGAAGGGGCTAGAGCCTCCATTTTTGCACTCAGGTCTAAGTCTCATGGCCCTCTATCAGAATCCAGAGTTTTGGGAAGATTGGAGAAACTTAATTTTTCGCCCAAAAAAAAAAACGTAAGGGGTACCACTGTCGTTTTTTTTTTCGGGCCCAATTTTTGAGTTTCGATATCTCAGCTCTGGAAGGGGCTAGAGCCTCCATTTTTGCACTCAGGTCTAAGTCTCATGGCCCTCTATCAGAATCCAGAGTTTTGGGAAGATTGGAGAAACTTAATTTTTCGCCCAAAAAAAAAAAAACGTAAGGGGTACCACTGTCGTTTTTTTTTCGGGCCCAATTTTTGAGTTTCGATATCTCAGCTCTGGAAGGGGCTAGAGCCTCCATTTTTGCCCTCAGGTCCAAGTCTCATGGCCCTCTATCAGAATCCAGAGTTTTGGGAAGATTGGAGAAACTTACTTTTTCGCCCAAAAAAAACAAAAAAAGTAAGGGGTACCACTGTCGTTTTTTTCCCGGCCCAATTTTTGAGTTTCGATATCTCAGCTCTGGAATGGGCTAGAGCCTCCATTTTTGCACTCAGGTCTAAGTCTCATGGCCCTCTATCAGAATCCAGAGTTTTGGGAAGATTGGAGAAACTTAATTTTTCGCCCAAAAAAAAAACGTAAGGGGTACCACTGTCGGTTTTTTTTTTTGGGCCCAATTTTTTAGTTTCGATATCTCAGCTCTGGAAGGGGCTAGAGCCTCCATTTTTGCACTCAGGTCTAAGTCTCATGGCCCTCTATCAGAATCCAGAGTTTTGGGAAGATTGGAGAAACTTAATTTTTCGCCCCAAAAAAAAAAAAAAAAACGTAAGGGGTACCACTGTCGTTTTTTTTTCGGGCCCAATTTTTGAGTTTCGATATCTCAGCTCTGGAAGGGGCTAGAGCCTCCATTTTTGCACTCAGGTCTAAGTCTCATGGCCCTCTATCAGAATCCAGAATTTTGGGAAGATTGGAGCAACTTAATTTTTCGCCCCAAAAAAAAAAACGTAAGGGGTACCACTGTCGTTTTTTTTTCGGGCCCAATTTTTGAGTTTCGATATCTCAGCTCTGGAAGGGGCTAGAGCCTCCATTTTTGCACTCAGGTCCAAGTCTCATGGCCCTCTATCAGAATCCAGAGTTTTGGGAAGATTGGAGAAACTTAATTTTTCGCCCAAAAAAAAAAACGTAAGGGGTGCCACTGTCGTTTTTTTTTCGGGCCCAATTTTTGAGTTTCGATATCTCAGCTCTGGAAGGGGCTAGAGCCTCCATTTTTGCACTCAGGTCTAAGTCTCATGGCCCTCTATCAAAATCCAGAGTTTTGGGAAGATTGGAGAAACTTAATTTTTCGCCCCAAAAAAAAAAACGTAAGGGGTACCACTGTCGTTTTTTTTTTCGGGCCCAATTTTTGAGTTTCGATATCTCAGCTCTGGAAGGGGCTAGAGCCTCCATTTTTGCACTCAGGTCTAATTCTCATGGCCCTCTATCAGAATCCAGAGTTTTGGGAAGATTGGAGAAACTTAATTTTTCGCCCAAAAAAAAAAAACGTAAGGGGTACCACTGTCGGTTTTTTTTCGGGCCCAATTTTTGAGTTTCGATATCTCAGCTCTGGAAGGGGCTAGAGCCTCCATTTTTGCACTCAGGTCTAAGTCTCACGGCCCTCTATCAGAATCCAGAGTTTTGGGAAGATTGGAGAAACTTAATTTTTCGCCCAAAAAAAAAAAACGTAAGGGGTACCACTGTCGTTTTTTTTTCGGGCCCAATTTTTGAGTTTCGATATCTCAGCTCTGGAAGGGGATAGAGCCTCCATTTTTGCACTCAGGTCCAAGTCTCATGGCCCTCTATCAGAATCCAGAGTTTTGGGAAGATTGGAGAAACTTAATTTTTTTGCCAAAAAAAAAAAAAACGTAAGGGGTACCACTGTCGTTTTTTTTTCGGGCCCAATTTTTGAGTTTCGATATCTCAGCTCTGGAAGGGGCTAGAGCCTCCATATTTGCACTCAGGTCTAAGTCTCATGGCTCTCTATCAGAATCCAGAGTTTTGGGAAGATTGGAGAAACTTAATTTTTCGCCCCCCAAAAAAAACGTAAGGGGTACCACTGTCGTTTTTTTTTTCGGGCCCAATTTTTGAGTTTCGATATCTCAGCTCTGGAAGGGGCTAGAGCCTCCATTTTTGCACTCAGGTCTAAGTCTCATGGCCCTCTATCAGAATCCAGAGTTTTGGGAAGATTGGAGAAACTTAATTTTTCGCCCAAAAAAAAAAACGTAAGGGGTACCACTGTCGTTTTTTTTTCGGGCCCAATTTTTGAGTTTCGATATCTCAGCTCTGGAAGGGGCTAGAGCCTCCATATTTGCACTCAGGTCTAAGTCTCATGGCTCTCTATCAGAATCCAGAGTTTTGGGAAGATTGGAGAAACTTAATTTTTCGCCCCCCAAAAAAAACGTAAGGGGTACCACTGTCGTTTTTTTTTCGGGCCCAATTTTTGAGTTTCGATATCTCAGCTCTGGAAGGGGCTAGAGCCTCCATTTTTGCACTCAGGTCTAAGTCTCATGGCCCTCTATCAGAATCCAGAGTTTTGGGAAGATCGGAGAAACTTAATTTTTCGCCCCAAAAAAAAAAAAACGTAAGGGGTACCACTGTCGTTTTTTTTTTCGGGCCCAATTTTTGAGTTTCGATATCTCAGCTCTGGAAGGGGCTAGAGCCTCCATTTTTGCACTCAGGTCTAATTCTCATGGCCCTCTATCAGAATCCAGAGTTTTGGGAAGATTGGAGAAACTTAATTTTTCGCCCAAAAAAAAAAAACGTAAGGGTTACCACTGTCGGTTTTTTTTCGGGCCCAATTTTTGAGTTTCGATATCTCAGCTCTGGAAGGGGCTAGAGCCTCCATTTTTGCACTCAGGTCTAAGTCTCATGGCCCTCTATCAGAATCCAGAGTTTTGGGAAGATTGGAGAAACTTAATTTTTCGCCCAAAAAAAAAAAACGTAAGGGGTACCACTGTCGTTTTTTTTTCGGGCCCAATTTTTTAGTTTCGATATCTCAGCTCTGGAAGGGGATAGAGCCTCCATTTTTGCACTCAGGTCCAAGTCTCATGGCCCTCTATCAGAATCCAGAGTTTTGGGAAGATTGGAGAAACTTAATTTTTTTGCCAAAAAAAAAAAAACGTAAGGGGTACCACTGTCGTTTTTTTTTCGGGCCCAATTTTTGAGTTTCGATATCTCAGCTCTGGAAGGGGCTAGAGCCTCCACATTTGCACTCAGGTCTAAGTCTCATGGCTCTCTATCAGAATCCAGAGTTTTGGGAAGATTGGAGAAACTTAATTTTTCGCCCCCCAAAAAAAACGTAAGGGGTACCACTGTCGTTTTTTTTTTCGGGCCCAATTTTTGAGTTTCGATATCTCAGCTCTGGAAGGGGCTAGAGCCTCCATTTTTGCACTCAGGTCTAAGTCTCATGGCCCTCTATCAGAATCCAGAGTTTTGGGAAGATTGGAGAAACTTAATTTTTCGCCCAAAAAAAAAACGTAAGGGGTACCACTGTCGTTTTTTTTTCGGGCCCAATTTTTGAGTTTCGATATCTCAGCTCTGGAAGGGGCTAGAGCCTCCATATTTGCACTCAGGTCTAAGTCTCATGGCTCTCTATCAGAATCCAGAGTTTTGGGAAGATTGGAGAAACTTAATTTTTCGCCCCCCAAAAAAAACTTAAGGGGTACCACTGTCGTTTTTTTTCGGGCCCAATTTTTGAGTTTCGATATCTCAGCTCTGGAAGGGGCTAGAGCCTCCATTTTTGCACTCAGGTCTAAGTCTCATGGCCCTCTATCAGAATCCAGAGTTTTGGGAAGATCGGAGAAACTTAATTTTTCGCCCAAAAAAAAACAAAACGTAAGGGGTACCACTGTCGTTTTTTTTTTCGGGCCCAATTTTTGAGTTTCGATATCTCAGCTCTGGAAGGGGCTAGAGCCTCCATTTTTGCACTCAGGTCCAAGTCTCATGGCCCTCTATCAGAATCCAGAGTTTTGGGAAGATTGGAGAAACTTAATTTTTCGCCCAAAAAAAAAAACGTAAGGGGTACCACTGTCGTTTTTTTTTTCGGGCCCAATTTTTGAGTTTCGATATCTCAGCTCTGGAAGGGGCTAGAGCCTCCATTTTTGCACTCAGGTCTAAGTATCATGGCCCTCTATCAGAATCCAGAGTTTTGGGAAGATTGGAGAAACTTAATTTTTCGCCCAAAAAAAAAAAAACGTAAGGGGTACCACTGTCGTTTTTTTTTTCGGGCCCAATTTTTGAGTTTCGATATCTCAGCTCTGGAAGGGGCTAGAGCCTCCATTTTTGCACTCAGGTCTAAGTCTCATGGCCCTCTCTCAGAGTCCAGAGTTTTGGGAAGATTGGAGAAACTTAATTTTTCGTCCCAAAAAAAAAAACGTAAGGGGTACCACTGTCTTTTTTTTTTCTGGCCCAATTTTTGAGTTTCGATATCTCAGCTCTGGAAGGGGCTAGAGCCTCCATTTTTGCACTCAGGTCTAAGTCTCATGGCCCTCTCTCAGAGTCCAGAGTTTTGGGAAGATTGGAGAAACTTAATTTTTCGTCCCAAAAAAAAAAACGTAAGGGGTACCACTGTCTTTTTTTTTTCTGGCCCAATTTTTGAGTTTCGATATCTCAGCTCTGGAAGGGGCTAGAGCCTCCATTTTTGCACTCAGGTCTAAGTCTCATGGCCCTCTATCAGAATCCAGAGTTTTGGGAAGATTGGAGAAACTTAATTTTTCGCCCAAAAAAAAAAACGTAAGGGGTACCACTGTCGTTTTTTTTTCGGGCCCAATTTTTGAGTTTCGATATCTCAGCTCTGGAAGGGGCTAGAGCCTCCATTTTTGCACTCAGGTCTAAGTCTCATGGCCCTCTATCAGAATCCAGAGTTTTGGGAAGATTGGAGAAACTTAATTTTTCGCCCAAAAAAAAAAAACGTAAGGGGTACCACTGTCGTTTTTTTTTCGGGCCCAATTTTTGAGTTTCGATATCTCAGCTCTGGAAGGGACTAGAGCCTCCATTTTTGCACTCAGGTCTAAGTCTCATGGCCCTCTATCAGAATCCAGAGTTTTGGGAAGATTGGAGAAACTTAATTTTTCGCCCAAAAAAAAAAAAACGTAAGGGGTACCACTGTCGGTTTTTTTTCGGGCCCAATTTTTGAGTTTCGATATCTCAGCTCTGGAAGGGGATAGAGCCTCCATTTTTGCACTCAGGTCCAAGTCTCATGGCCCTCTATCAGAATCCAGAGTTTTGGGAAGATTGGGGAAACTTAATTTTTTTGCCAAAAAAAAAAAAACGTAAGGGGTACCACTGTCGTTTTTTTTTCGGGCCCAATTTTTGAGTTTCGATATCTCAGCTCTGGAAGGGGCTAGAGCCTCCATATTTGCACTCAGGTCTAAGTCTCATGGCTCTCTATCAGAATCCAGAGTTTTGGGAAGATTGGAGAAACTTAATTTTTCGCCCCCCAAAAAAAACGTAAGGGGTACCACTGTCGTTTTTTTTTTCGGGCCCAATTTTTGAGTTTCGATATCTCAGCTCTGGAAGGGGCTAGAGCCTCCATTTTTGCACTCAGGTCTAAGTCTCATGGCCCTCTATCAGAATCCAGAGTTTTGGGAAGATCGGAGAAACGTAATTTTTCGCCCAAAAAAAAAAAACGTAAGGGGTACCACTGTCGTTTTTTTTTTCGGGCCCAATTTTTGAGTTTCGATATCTCAGCTCTGGAAGGGGCTAGAGCCTCCATTTTTGCACTCAGGTCCAAGTCTCATGGCCCTCTATCAGAATCCAGAGTTTTGGGAAGATTGGAGAAACTTAATTTTTCGCCCAAAAAAAAAAACGTAAGGGGTACCACTGTCGTTTTTTTTTTCGGGCCCAATTTTTGAGTTTCGATATCTCAGCTCTGGAAGGGGCTAGAGCCTCCATTTTTGCACTCAGGTCTAAGTATCATGGCCCTCTATCAGAATCCAGAGTTTTGGGAAGATTGGAGAAACTTAATTTTTCGCCCAAAAAAAAAAAAACGTAAGGGGTACCACTGTCGTTTTTTTTTTCGGGCCCAATTTTTGAGTTTCGATATCTCAGCTCTGGAAGGGGCTAGAGCCTCCATTTTTGCACTCAGGTCTAAGTCTCATGGCCCTCTCTCAGAGTCCAGAGTTTTGGGAAGATTGGAGAAACTTAATTTTTCGTCCCAAAAAAAACAACGTAAGGGGTACCACTGTCTTTTTTTTTTCTGGCCCAATTTTTGAGTTTCGATATCTCAGCTCTGGAAGGGGCTAGAGCCTCCATTTTTGCACTCAGGTCTAAGTCTCATGGCCCTCTATCAGAATCCAGAGTTTTGGGAAGATTGGAGAAACTTAATTTTTCGCCCAAAAAAAAAAACGTAAGGGGTACCACTGTCGTTTTTTTTTCGGGCCCAATTTTTGAGTTTCGATATCTCAGCTCTGGAAGGGGCTAGAGCCTCCATTTTTGCACTCAGGTCTAAGTCTCATGGCCCTCTATCAGAATCCAGAGTTTTGGGAAGATTGGAGAAACTTAATTTTTCGCCCAAAAAAAAAAAACGTAAGGGGTACCACTGTCGTTTTTTTTTCGGGCCCAATTTTTGAGTTTCGATATCTCAGCTCTGGAAGGGGCTAGAGCCTCCATTTTTGCACTCAGGTCTAAGTCTCATGGCCCTCTATCAGAATCCAGAGTTTTGGGAAGATTGGAGAAACTTAATTTTTCGCCCCAAAAAAAAAAAACGTAAGGGGTACCACTGTCGTTTTTTTTTCGGGCCCAATTTTTGAGTTTCGATATCTCAGCTCTGGAAGGGGATAGAGCCTCCATTTTTGCACTCAGGTCCAAGTCTCATGGCCCTCTATCAGAATCCAGAGTTTTGGGAAGATTGGAGAAACTTAATTTTTTTGCCAAAAAAAAAAAAACGTAAGGGGTACTAGAGGGGCTAGAGCCCAATTTTTGAGTTTCGATATCTCAGCTCTGGAAGGGGCTAGAGCCTCCATTTTTGCACTCAGGTCTAAGTCTCATGGCCCTCTATCAGAATCCAGAGTTTTGGGAAGATTGGAGAAACTTAATTTTTCGCCCAAAAAAAAAAAACCGTAAGGGGTACCACTGTCGTTTTTTTTTCGGGCCCAATTTTTGAGTTTCGATATCTCAGCTCTGGAAGGGGCTAGAGCCTCCATTTTTGCACTCAGGTCTAAGTCTCATGGCCCTCTATCAGAATCCAGAGTTTTGGGAAGATTGGAGAAACTTAATTTTTCGCCCAAAAAAAAAAAACGTAAGGGGTACCACTGTCGTTTTTTTTTCGGGCCCAATTTTTGAGTTTCGATATCTCAGCTCTGGAAGGGGCTAGAGCCTCCATATTTGCACTCAGGTCTAAGTCTCATGGCTCTCTATCAGAATCCAGAGTTTTGGGAAGATTGGAGAAACTTAATTTTTCGCCCCCCAAAAAAAACGTAAGGGGTACCACTGTCGTTTTTTTTTTCGGGCCCAATTTTTGAGTTTCGATATCTCAGCTCTGGAAGGGGCTAGAGCCTCCATTTTTGCACTCAGGTCTAAGTCTCATGGCCCTCTATCAGAATCCAGAGTTTTGGGAAGATTGGAGAAACTTAATTTTTCGCCCAAAAAAAAAAACGTAAGGGGTACCACTGTCGTTTTTTTTTCGGGCCCAATTTTTGAGTTTCGATATCTCAGCTCTGGAAGAGGCTAGAGCCTCCATATTTGCACTCAGGTCTAAGTCTCATGGCTCTCTATCAGAATCCAGAGTTTTGGGAAGATTGGAGAAACTTAATTTTTCGCCCCCCAAAAAAAACGTAAGGGGTACCACTGTCGTTTTTTTTTCGGGCCCAATTTTTGAGTTTCGATATCTCAGCTCTGGAAGGGGCTAGAGCCTCCATTTTTGCACTCAGGTCTAAGTCTCATGGCCCTCTATCAGAATCCAGAGTTTTGGGAAGATCGGAGAAACTTAATTTTTCGCCCAAAAAAAAAAAACGTAAGGGGTACCACTGTCGTTTTTTTTTTCGGGCCCAATTTTTGAGTTTCGATATCTCAGCTCTGGAAGGGGCTAGAGCCTCCATTTTTGCACTCAGGTCCAAGTCTCATGGCCCTCTATCAGAATCCAGAGTTTTGGGAAGATTGGAGAAACTTAATTTTTCTCCCAAAAAAAAAAACGTAAGGGGTACCACTGTCGTTTTTTTTTTCGGGCCCAATTTTTGAGTTTCGATATCTCAGCTCTGGAAGGGGCTAGAGCCTCCATTTTTGCACTCAGGTCTAAGTATCATGGCCCTCTATCAGAATCCAGAGTTTTGGGAAGATTGGAGAAACTTAATTTTTCGCCCAAAAAAAAAAAAACGTAAGGGGTACCACTGTCGTTTTTTTTTTCGGGCCCAATTTTTGAGTTTCGATATCTCAGCTCTGGAAGGGGCTAGAGCCTCCATTTTTGCACTCAGGTCTAAGTCTCATGGCCCTCTCTCAGAGTCCAGAGTTTTGGGAAGATTGGAGAAACTTAATTTTTCGTCCCAAAAAAAAAACGTAAGGGGTACCACTGTCTTTTTTTTTTCTGGCCCAATTTTTGAGTTTCGATATCTCAGCTCTGGAAGGGGCTAGAGCCTCCATTTTTGCACTCAGGTCCAAGTCTCATGGCCCTCTATCAGAATCCAGAGTTTTGGGAAGATTGGAGAAACTTAATTTTTCGCCCAAAAAAAAAAACGTAAGGGGTACCACTGTCGTTTTTTTTTTCGGGCCCAATTTTTGAGTTTCGATATCTCAGCTCTGGAAGGGGCTAGAGCCTCCATTTTTGCACTCAGGTCTAAGTATCATGGCCCTCTATCAGAATCCAGAGTTTTGGGAAGATTGGAGAAACTTAATTTTTCGCCCAAAAAAAAAAAAACGTAAGGGGTACCACTGTCGTTTTTTTTTTCGGGCCCAATTTTTGAGTTTCGATATCTCAGCTCTGGAAGGGGCTAGAGCCTCCATTTTTGCACTCAGGTCTAAGTCTCATGGCCCTCTCTCAGAGTCCAGAGTTTTGGGAAGATTGGAGAAACTTAATTTTTCGTCCCAAAAAAAAAAACGTAAGGGGTACCACTGTCTTTTTTTTTTCTGGCCCAATTTTTGAGTTTCGATATCTCAGCTCTGGAAGGGGCTAGAGCCTCCATTTTTGCACTCAGGTCTAAGTCTCATGGCCCTCTCTCAGAGTCCAGAGTTTTGGGAAGATTGGAGAAACTTAATTTTTCGTCCCAAAAAAAAAAACGTAAGGGGTACCACTGTCTTTTTTTTTTCTGGCCCAATTTTTGAGTTTCGATATCTCAGCTCTGGAAGGGGCTAGAGCCTCCATTTTTGCACTCAGGTCTAAGTCTCATGGCCCTCTATCAGAATCCAGAGTTTTGGGAAGATTGTAGAAACTTAATTTTTCGCCCAAAAAAAAAAAACGTAAGGGGTACCACTGTCGTTTTTTTTTCGGGCCCAATTTTTGAGTTTCGATATCTCAGCTCTGGAAGGGGCTAGAGCCTCCATTTTTGCACTCAGGTCTAAGTCTCATGGCCCTCTATCAGAATCCAGAGTTTTGGGAAGATTGGAGAAACTTAATTTTTCGCCCAAAAAAAAAAATGTAAGGGGTACCACTGTCGTTTTTTTTTCGGGCCCAATTTTTGAGTTTCGATATCTCAGCTCTGGAAGGGGCTAGAGCCTCCATTTTTGCACTCAGGTCTAAGTCTCATGGCCCTCTATCAGAATCCAGAGTTTTGGGAAGATTGGAGAAACTTAATTTTTCGCCCAAAAAAAAAAAAACGTAAGGGGTACCACTGTCGTTTTTTTTTCGGGCCCAATTTTTGAGTTTCGATATCTCAGCTCTGGAAGGGGCTAGAGCCTCCATATTTGCACTCAGATCTAAGTCTCATGGCTCTCTATCAGAATCCAGAGTTTTGGGAAGATTGGAGAAACTTAATTTTTCGCCCCCCAAAAAAAACGTAAGGGGTACCATTGTCGTTTTTTTTTTCGGGCCCAATTTTTGAGTTTCGATATCTCAGCTCTGGAAGGGGCTAGAGCCTCCATTTTTGCACTCAGGTCTAAGTCTCATGGCCCTCTATCAGAATCCAGAGTTTTGGGAAGATTGGAGAAACTTAATTTTTCGCCCAAAAAAAAAAACGTAAGGGGTACCACTGTCGTTTTTTTTTCGGGCCCAATTTTTGAGTTTCGATATCTCAGCTCTGGAAGGGGCTAGAGCCTCCATTTTTGCACTCAGGTCTAAGTCTCATGGCCCTCTATCAGAATCCAGAGTTTTGGGAAGATTGGAGAAACTTAATTTTTCGCCCAAAAAAAAAAACGTAAGGGGTACCACTGTCGTTTTTTTTTTCGGGCCCAATTTTTGAGTTTCGATATCTCAGCTCTGGAAGGGGCTAGAGCCTCCATTTTTGCACTCAGGTCTAAGTATCATGGCCCTCTATCAGAATCCAGAGTTTTGGGAAGATTGGAGAAACTTAATTTTTCGCCCAAAAAAAAAAAAACGTAAGGGGTAGCACTGTCGTTTTTTTTTCGGGCCCAATTTTTGAGTTTCGATATCTCAGCTCTGGAAGGGGCTAGAGCCTCCATTTTTGCACTCAGGTCTAAGTCTCATGGCCCTCTCTCAGAGTCCAGAGTTTTGGGAAGATTGGAGAAACTTAATTTTTCGTCCCAAAAAAAAAAACGTAAGGGGTACCACTGTCGTTTTTTTTTCGGGCCCAATTTTTGAGTTTCGATATCTCAGCTCTGGAAGGGGCTAGAGCCTCCATTTTTGCACTCAGGTCTAAGTCTCATGGCCCTCTATCAGAATCCAGAGTTTTGGGAAGATTGGAGAAACTTAATTTTTCGCCCAAAAAAAAAAACGTAAGGGGTACCACTGTCGTTTTTTTTTCGGGCCCAATTTTTGAGTTTCGATATCTCAGCTCTGGAAGGGGCTAGAGCCTCCATTTTTGCACTCAGGTCTAAGTCTCATGGCCCTCTATCAGAATCCAGAGTTTTGGGAAGATTGGAGAAACTTAATTTTTCGCCCAAAAAAAAAAACGTAAGGGGTACCACTGTCGTTTTTTTTTTCGGGCCCAATTTTTGAGTTTCGATATCTCAGCTCTGGAAGGGGCTAGAGCCTCCATTTTTGCACTCAGGTCTAAGTATCATGGCCCTCTATCAGAATCCAGAGTTTTGGGAAGATTGGAGAAACTTAATTTTTCGCCCAAAAAAAAAAAAACGTAAGGGGTACCACTGTCGTTTTTTTTTCGGGCCCAATTTTTGAGTTTCGATATCTCAGCTCTGGAAGGGGCTAGAGCCTCCATTTTTGCACTCAGGTCTAAGTCTCATGGCCCTCTCTCAGAGTCCAGAGTTTTGGGAAGATTGGAGAAACTTAATTTTTCGTCCCAAAAAAAAAACCGTAAGGGGTACCACTGTCGTTTTTTTTTCGGGCCCAATTTTTGAGTTTCGATATCTCAGCTCTGGAAGGGGCTAGAGCCTCCATTTTTGCACTCAGGTCTAATTCTCATGGCCCTCTATCAGAATCCAGAGTTTTGGGAAGATTGGAGAAACTTAATTTTTCGCCCCAAAAAAAAAAAAAACGTAAGGGGTACCACTGTCGTTTTTTTTTTCGGGCCCAATTTTTGAGTTTCGATATCTCAGCTCTGGAAGGGGCTAGAGCCTCCATTTTTGCACTCAGGTCTAATTCTCATGGCCCTCTATCAGAATCCAGAGTTTTGGGAAGATTGGAGAAACTTAATTTTTCGCCCAAAAAAAAAAAAAACGTAAGGGGGTACCACTGTCGTTTTTTTTTCGGGCCCAATTTTTGAGTTTCGATATCTCAGCTCTGGAAGGGGCTAGAGCCTCCATTTTTGCACTCAGGTCTAAGTCTCATGGCCCTCTATCAGAATCCAGGGTTTTGGGAAGATTGGAGAAACTTAATTTTTCGCCCAAAAAAAAACAACGTAAGGGGTACCACTGTCGTTTTTTTTTTCGGGCCCAATTTTTGAGTTTCGACATCTCAGCTCTGGAAGGGGCTAGAGCCTCCATTTTTGCACTCAGGTCTAAGTCTCATGGCCCTCTATCAGAATCCAGAGTTTTGGGAAGATTGGAGAAACTTAATTTTTCGCCCAAAAAAAAAAAAAACGTAAGGGGTACCACTGTCGGGTTTTTTTTCGGGCCCAATTTTTGAGTTTCGATATCTCAGCTCTGGAAGGGGCTAGAGCCTCCATTTTTGCACTCAGGTCTAAGTCTCATGGCCCTCTATCAGAATCCAGAGTTTTGGGAAGATTGGAGAAACTTAATTTTTCGCCCAAAAAAAAAAAACGTAAGGGGTACCACTGTCGTTTTTTTTTCGGGCCCAATTTTTGAGTTTCGATATCTCAGCTCTGGAAGGGACTAGAGCCTCCATTTTTGCACTCAGGTCTAAGTCTCATGGCCCTCTATCAGAATCCAGAGTTTGGGAAGATTGGAGAAACTTAATTTTTCGCCCCCAAAAAAAAAAAACGTAAGGGGTACCACTGTCGTTTTTTTTTCGGGCCCAATTTTTGAGTTTCGATATCTCAGCTCTGGAAGGGGCTAGAGCCTCCATTTTTGCCCTCAGGTCCAAGTCTCATGGCCCTCTATCAGAATCCAGAGTTTTGGGAAGATTAGAGAAACTTACTTTTTCGCCCAAAAAAAAAAAAAACGTAAGGGGTACCACTGTCGTTTTTTTCCGGGCCCAATTTTTGAGTTTCGATATCTCAGCTCTGGAAGGGGCTAGAGCCTCCATTTTTGCACTCAGGTCTAAGTCTCATGGCCCTCTATCAGAATCCAGAGTTTTGGGAAGATTGGAGAAACTTAATTTTTCGCCCAAAAAAAAAAAAACGTAAGGGGTACCACTGTCGTTTTTTTTTTCGGGCCCAATTTTTGAGTTTCGATATCTCAGCTCTGGAAGGGGCTAGAGCCTCCATTTTTGCACTCAGGTCTAAGTCTCATGGCCCTCTATCAGAATCTAGAGTTTTGGGTAGATTGGAGAAACTTAATTTTTCGCCCCCCCCAAAAAAAACGTAAGGGGTACCACTGTCGTTTTTTTTTTTTTGGGCCCAATTTTTGAGTTTCGATATCTCAGCTCTGGAAGGGGCTAGAGCCTCCATTTTTGCACTCAGGTCTAAGTATCATGGCCCTCTATCAGAATCCAGAGTTTTGGGAAGATTGGAGAAACTTAATTTTTCGCCCCCCCAAAAAAAAACGTAAGGGGTACCACTGTCGTTTTTTTTTCGGGCCCAATTTTTGAGTTTCGATATCTCAGCTCTGGAAGGGGCTAGAGCCTCCATTTTTGCACTCAGGTCTAAGTCTCATGGCCCTCTATCAGAATCCAGAGTTTTGGGAAGATTGGAGAAACTTAATTTTTCGCCCCAAAAAAAAAAAAAACGTAAGGGGTACCACTGTCGTTTTTTTTTCGGGCCCAATTTTTGAGTTTCGATATCTCGGCTCTGGAAGGGGCTAGAGCCTCCATTTTTGCACTCAGGTCTAAGTCTCATGGCCCTCTCTCAGAATCCAGAGTTTTGGGAAGATTGGAGAAACTTAATTTTTCGCCCAAAAAAAAAAACGTAAGGGGTACCACTGTCGTTTTTTTTTCGGGCCCAATTTTTGAGTTTCGATATCTCAGCTCTGGAAGGGGCTAGAGCCTCCATTTTTGCACTCAGGTCTAAGTCTCATGGCCCTCTATCAGAATCCAGAGTTTTGGGAAGATTGGAGAAACTAAATTTTTCGCCCAAAAAAAAAAACGTAAGGGGTACCACTGTCGTTTTTTTTTCGGGCCCAATTTTTGAGTTTCGATATCTCAGCTCTGGAAGGGGTTAGAGCCTCCATATTTGCACTCAGGTCTAAGTCTCATGGCCCTCTATCAGAATCTAGAGTTTTGGGAAGATTGGAGAAACTTAATTTTTCACCCCCCCCCCAAAAAAAACGTAAGGGGTACGTACCACTGTCGTTTTTTTTTTCGGGCCCAATTTTTGAGTTTCGATATCTCAGCTCTGGAAGGGGCTAGAGCCTCCATTTTTGCACTCAGGTCTAAGTCTCATGGCCCTCTATCAGAATCCAGAGTTTTGGGAAGATTGGAGAAACTTAATTTTTCGCCCCCAAAAAAAAAAACGTAAGGGGTACCACTGTCGTTTTTTTTTCGGCCCAATTTTTGAGTTTCGATATCTCAGCTCTGGAAGCGGCTAGAGCCTCCATTTTTGTACTCAGGTCTAAGTCTCATGGCCCTCTATCAGAATCCAGAGTTTTGGGAAGATTGGAGAAACTTAATTTTTCGCCCCAAAAAAAAACGTAAGGGGTACCACTGTCGGTTTTTTTTTCGGGCCCAATTTTTGAGTTTCGATATCTCAGCTCTGGAAGGGGCTAGAGCCTCCATTTTTGCACTCAGGTCTAAGTCTCATTGCCCTCTATCAGAATCCAGAGTTTTGGGAAGATTGGAGAAACTTAATTTTTCGCCCCAAAAAAAAAAACGTAAGGGGTACCACTGTCGTTTTTTTTTCGGGCCCAATTTTTGAGTTTCGATATCTCAGCTCTGGAAGGGGCTAGAGCCTCCATTTTTGCACTCAGGTCTAAGTCTCATTGCCCTCTATCAGAATCCAGAGTTTTGGGAAGATTGGAGAAACTTAATTTTTCGCCCCAAAAAAAAAAACGTAAGGGGTACCACTGCCTTTTTTTTTTCGGGCCCAATTTTTGAGTTTCGATATCTCAGCTCTGGAAGGGGCTAGAGCCTCCATTTTTGCACTCAGGTCTAAGTCTCATTGCCCTCTATCAGAATCCAGAGTTTTGGGAAGATTGGAGAAACTTAATTTTTCGCCCCAAAAAAAAAACGTAAGGGGTACCACTGTCGTTTTTTTTTCGGGCCCAATTTTTGAGTTTCGATATCTCAGCTCTGGAAGGGGCTAGAGCCTCCATTTTTGCACTCAGGTCCAAGTCTCATGGCCCTCTATCAGAATCCAGAGTTTTGGGAAGATTGGAGAAACTTAATTTTTCACCCAAAAAAAAAAAAACGTAAGGGGTACCACTGTCGTTTTTTTTTCGGGCCCAATTTTTGAGTTTCGATATCTCGGCTGTGGAAGGGGCTAGAGCCTCCATTTTTGCACTCAGGTCTAAGTCTCATGGCCCTCTCTCAGAATCCAGAGTTTTGGGAAGATTGGAGAAACTTAATTTTTCGCCCAAAAAAAAAAAACGTAAGGGGTCACTGTCGTTTTTTTTTCGGGCCCAATTTTTGAGTTTCGATATCTCAGCTCTGGAAGGGGCTAGAGCCTCCATTTTTGCACTCAGGTCTAAGTCTCATGGCCCTCTATCAGAATCCAGAGTTTTGGGAAGATTGGAGAAACTTAATTTTTCGCCCAAAAAAAAAAAACGTAAGGGGTACCACTGTCGTTTTTTTTTTTGGGCCCAATTTTTGAGTTTCGACATCTCAGCTCTGGAAGGGGCTAGAGCTTCCATTTTTGCACTCAGGTCTAAGTCTCATGGCCCTCTATCAGAATCCAGAGTTTTGGGAAGATTGGAGAAACTTAATTTTTCGCCCAAAAAAAAAAAAACGTAAGGGGTACCACTGTCGTTTTTTTTTTCGTGCCCAATTTTTGAGTTTCGATATCTCAGCTCTGGAAGGGGCTAGAGCCTCCATTTTTGCACTCAGGTCTAAGTCTCATTGCCCTCTATCAGAATCCAGAGTTTTGGGAAGATTGGAGAAACTTAATTTTTCGCCCCCCAAAAAAAACGTAAGGGGTACGTACCACTGTCGTTTTTTTTTCGGGCCCAATTTTTGAGTTTCGATATCTCAGCTCTGGAAGGGGCTAGAGCCTCCATTTTTGCACTCAGGTCCAAGTCTCATGGCCCTCTATCAGAATCCAGAGTTTTGGGAAGATTGGAGAAACTTAATTTTTCGCCCAAAAAAAAAAAAACGTAAGGGGTACCACTGTCGTTTTTTTTTCGGGCCCAATTTTTGAGTTTCGATATCTCGGCTCTGGAAGGGGCTAGAGCCTCCATTTTTGCACTCAGGTCTAAGTCTCATGGCCCTCTCTCAGAATCCAGAGTTTTGGGAAGATTGGAGAAACTTAATTTTTCGCCCAAAAAAAAAAAACGTAAGGGGTACCACTGTCTTTTTTTTTTCGGGCCAAATTTTTGAGTTTCGATATCTCAGCTCTGGAAGGGGCTAGAGCCTCCATTTTTGCACTCAGGTCTAAGTCTCATGGCCCTCTATCAGAATCCAGAGTTTTGGGAAGATTGGAGAAACTTAATTTTTCGCCCAAAAAAAAAAACGTAAGGGGTACCACTGTCGTTTTTTTTTCGGGCCCAATTTTTGAGTTTCGATATCTCAGCTCTGGAAGGGGCTAGAGCCTCCATTTTTGCACTCAGGTCTAAGTCTCATGGCCCTCTATCAGAATCTAGAGTTTTGGGAAGATTGGAGAAACTTAATTTTTCGCCCCCCCCAAAAAAACGTAAGGGGTACCACTGTCGTTTTTTTTTCGGGCCCAATTTTTGAGTTTCGATATCTCAGCTATGGAAGGGGCTAGAGCCTCCATTTTTGCACTCAGGTCTAAGTCTCATGGCCCTCTATCAGAATCCAGAGTTTTGGGAAGATTGGAGAAACTTAATTTTTCGCCCAAAAAAAAAAAACGTAAGGGGTACCACTGTCGTTTTTTTTTCGGGCCCAATTTTTGAGTTTCGATATCTCAGCTCTGGAAGGGGCTAGAGCCTCCATTTTTGCACTCAGGTCTAAGTCTCATGGCCCTCTATCAGAATCCAGAGTTTTGGGAAGATTGGAGAAACTTAATTTTTCGCCCCAAAAAAAAAAACCGTAAGGGGTACCACTGTCGTTTTTTTTTTTCGGGCCCAATTTTGAGTTTCGATATCTTAGCTCTGGAAGGGACAAGAACCTCCATTTTTGCACTCAGGTCTAAGTCTCATGGCCCTCTATCAGAATCCAGAGTTTTGGGAAGATTGGAGAAACTTAATTTTTTGCCCAAAAAAAAAAAACGTAAGGGGTACCACTGTCGTTTTTTTTTCGGGCCCAATTTTGGAGTTTCGATATCTCAGCTCTGGAAGGGGCTAGAGCCTCCATTTTTGCACTCAGGTCTAAGTCTCATGGCCCTCTATCAGAATCCAGAGTTTTGGGAAGATTGGAGAAACTTAATTTTTCGCCCAAAAAAAAAAACGTAAGGGGTACCACTGTCGGTTTTTTTTCGGGCCCAATTTTTGAGTTTCGATATCTCAGCTCTGGAAGGGGCTAGAGCCTCCATTTTTGCACTCAGGTCTAAGTCTCATGGCCCTCTATCAGAATCCAGAGTTTGGGAAGATTGGAGAAACTTAATTTTTCGCCCCAAAAAAAAAACGTAAGGGGTACCACTGTCGTTTTTTTTTTCGGGCCCAATTTTTGAGTTTCGATATCTCAGCTCTGGAAGGGGCTAGAGCCTCCATTTTTGCACTCAGGTCCAAGTCTCATGGCCCTCTATCAGAATCCAGAGTTTTGGGAAGATTGGAGAAACTTAATTTTTCGCCCCCCAAAAAAAACGTAAGGGGTACGTACCACTGTGGTTTTTTTTTCGGGCCCAATTTTTGAGTTTCGATATCTCAGCTCTGGAAGGGGCTAGAGCCTCCATTTTTGCACTCAGGTCCAAGTCTCATGGCCCTCTATCAGAATCCAGAGTTTTGGGAAGATTGGAGAAACTTAATTTTTCGCCCAAAAAAAAAAAAACGTAAGGGGTACCACTGTCGTTTTTTTTTCGGGCCCAATTTTTGAGTTTCGATATCTCGGCTCTGGAAGGGGCTAGAGCCTCCATTTTTGCACTCAGGTCTAAGTCTCATGGCCCTCTCTCAGAATCCAGAGTTTTGGGAAGATTGGAGAAACTTAATTTTTCGCCCAAAAAAAAAAAACGTAAGGGGTACCACTGTCTTTTTTTTTTCGGGCCAAATTTTTGAGTTTCGATATCTCAGCTCTGGAAGGGGCTAGAGCCTCCATTTTTGCACTCAGGTCTAAGTCTCATGGCCCTCTATCAGAATCCAGAGTTTTGGGAAGATTGGAGAAACTTAATTTTTCGCCCAAAAAAAAAAACGTAAGGGGTACCACTGTCGTTTTTTTTTCGGGCCCAATTTTTGAGTTTCGATATCTCAGCTCTGGAAGGGGCTAGAGCCTCCATTTTTGCACTCAGGTCTAAGTCTCATGGCCCTCTATCAGAATCTAGAGTTTTGGGAAGATTGGAGAAACTTAATTTTTCGCCCCCCCCAAAAAAAACGTAAGGGGTACCACTGTCGTTTTTTTTTTTTGGGCCCAATTTTTGAGTTTCGATATCTCAGCTCTGGAAGGGGCTAGAGCCTCCATTTTTGCACTCAGGTCTAAGTATCATGGCCCTCTATCAGAATCCAGAGTTTTGGGAAGATTGGAGAAACTTAATTTTTCGCCCCCCCAAAAAAAAACGTAAGGGGTACCACTGTCGTTTTTTTTTCGGGCCCAATTTTTGAGTTTCGATATCTCAGCTCTGGAAGGGGCTAGAGCCTCCATTTTTGCACTCAGGTCTAAGTCTCATGGCCCTCTATCAGAATCCAGAGTTTTGGGAAGATTGGAGAAACTTAATTTTTCGCCCCAAAAAAAAAAAAACGTAAGGGGTACCACTGTCGTTTTTTTTTCGGGCCCAATTTTTGAGTTTCGATATCTCGGCTCTGGAAGGGGCTAGAGCCTCCATTTTTGCACTCAGGTCTAAGTCTCATGGCCCTCTCTCAGAATCCAGAGTTTTGGGAAGATTGGAGAAACTTAATTTTTCGCCCAAAAAAAAAAACGTAAGGGGTACCACTGTCGTTTTTTTTTCGGGCCCAATTTTTGAGTTTCGATATCTCAGCTCTGGAAGGGGCTAGAGCCTCCATTTTTGCACTCAGGTCTAAGTCTCATGGCCCTCTATCAGAATCCAGAGTTTTGGGAAGATTGGAGAAACTAAATTTTTCGCCCAAAAAAAAAAACGTAAGGGGTACCACTGTCGTTTTTTTTTCGGGCCCAATTTTTGAGTTTCGATATCTCAGCTCTGGAAGGGGTTAGAGCCTCCATATTTGCACTCAGGTCTAAGTCTCATGGCCCTCTATCAGAATCTAGAGTTTTGGGAAGATTGGAGAAACTTAATTTTTCACCCCCCCCCCAAAAAAAACGTAAGGGGTACGTACCACTGTCGTTTTTTTTTTCGGGCCCAATTTTTGAGTTTCGATATCTCAGCTCTGGAAGGGGCTAGAGCCTCCATTTTTGCACTCAGGTCTAAGTCTCATGGCCCTCTATCAGAATCCAGAGTTTTGGGAAGATTGGAGAAACTTAATTTTTCGCCCCAAAAAAAAAAAACGTAAGGGGTACCACTGTCGTTTTTTTTTCGGGCCCAATTTTTGAGTTTCGATATCTCAGCTCTGGAAGCGGCTAGAGCCTCCATTTTTGCACTCAGGTCTAAGTCTCATGGCCCTCTATCAGAATCCAGAGTTTTGGGAAGATTGGAGAAACTTAATTTTTCGCCCCAAAAAAAAACGTAAGGGGTACCACTGTCGGTTTTTTTTTCGGGCCCAATTTTTGAGTTTCGATATCTCAGCTCTGGAAGGGGCTAGAGCCTCCATTTTTGCACTCAGGTCTAAGTCTCATTGCCCTCTATCAGAATCCAGAGTTTTGGGAAGATTGGAGAAACTTAATTTTTCGCCCCAAAAAAAAAAACGTAAGGGGTACCACTGTCGTTTTTTTTTCGGGCCCAATTTTTGAGTTTCGATATCTCAGCTCTGGAAGGGGCTAGAGCCTCCATTTTTGCACTCAGGTCTAAGTCTCATTGCCCTCTATCAGAATCCAGAGTTTTGGGAAGATTGGAGAAACTTAATTTTTCGCCCCAAAAAAAAAAACGTAAGGGGTACCACTGCCTTTTTTTTTTCGGGCCCAATTTTTGAGTTTCGATATCTCAGCTCTGGAAGGGGCTAGAGCCTCCATTTTTGCACTCAGGTCTAAGTCTCATTGCCCTCTATCAGAATCCAGAGTTTTGGGAAGATTGGAGAAACTTAATTTTTCGCCCCAAAAAAAAAACGTAAGGGGTACCACTGTCGTTTTTTTTTCGGGCCCAATTTTTGAGTTTCGATATCTCAGCTCTGGAAGGGGCTAGAGCCTCCATTTTTGCACTCAGGTCCAAGTCTCATGGCCCTCTATCAGAATCCAGAGTTTTGGGAAGATTGGAGAAACTTAATTTTTCACCCAAAAAAAAAAAAACGTAAGGGGTACCACTGTCGTTTTTTTTTCGGGCCCAATTTTTGAGTTTCGATATCTCGGCTGTGGAAGGGGCTAGAGCCTCCATTTTTGCACTCAGGTCTAAGTCTCATGGCCCTCTCTCAGAATCCAGAGTTTTGGGAAGATTGGAGAAACTTAATTTTTCGCCCAAAAAAAAAAAACGTAAGGGGTCACTGTCGTTTTTTTTTCGGGCCCAATTTTTGAGTTTCGATATCTCAGCTCTGGAAGGGGCTAGAGCCTCCATTTTTGCACTCAGGTCTAAGTCTCATGGCCCTCTATCAGAATCCAGAGTTTTGGGAAGATTGGAGAAACTTAATTTTTCGCCCAAAAAAAAAAAACGTAAGGGGTACCACTGTCGTTTTTTTTTTTGGGCCCAATTTTTGAGTTTCGACATCTCAGCTCTGGAAGGGGCTAGAGCTTCCATTTTTGCACTCAGGTCTAAGTCTCATGGCCCTCTATCAGAATCCAGAGTTTTGGGAAGATTGGAGAAACTTAATTTTTCGCCCAAAAAAAAAAAAACGTAAGGGGTACCACTGTCGTTTTTTTTTTCGTGCCCAATTTTTGAGTTTCGATATCTCAGCTCTGGAAGGGGCTAGAGCCTCCATTTTTGCACTCAGGTCTAAGTCTCATTGCCCTCTATCAGAATCCAGAGTTTTGGGAAGATTGGAGAAACTTAATTTTTCGCCCCCCAAAAAAAACGTAAGGGGTACGTACCACTGTCGTTTTTTTTTCGGGCCCAATTTTTGAGTTTCGATATCTCAGCTCTGGAAGGGGCTAGAGCCTCCATTTTTGCACTCAGGTCCAAGTCTCATGGCCCTCTATCAGAATCCAGAGTTTTGGGAAGATTGGAGAAACTTAATTTTTCGCCCAAAAAAAAAAAAACGTAAGGGGTACCACTGTCGTTTTTTTTTCGGGCCCAATTTTTGAGTTTCGATATCTCGGCTCTGGAAGGGGCTAGAGCCTCCATTTTTGCACTCAGGTCTAAGTCTCATGGCCCTCTCTCAGAATCCAGAGTTTTGGGAAGATTGGAGAAACTTAATTTTTCGCCCAAAAAAAAAAAAACGTAAGGGGTACCACTGTCTTTTTTTTTTCGGGCCAAATTTTTGAGTTTCGATATCTCAGCTCTGGAAGGGGCTAGAGCCTCCATTTTTGCACTCAGGTCTAAGTCTCATGGCCCTCTATCAGAATCCAGAGTTTTGGGAAGATTGGAGAAACTTAATTTTTCGCCCAAAAAAAAAAACGTAAGGGGTACCACTGTCGTTTTTTTTTCGGGCCCAATTTTTGAGTTTCGATATCTCAGCTCTGGAAGGGGCTAGAGCCTCCATTTTTGCACTCAGGTCTAAGTCTCATGGCCCTCTATCAGAATCTAGAGTTTTGGGAAGATTGGAGAAACTTAATTTTTCGCCCCCCCCAAAAAAACGTAAGGGGTACCACTGTCGTTTTTTTTTCGGGCCCAATTTTTGAGTTTCGATATCTCAGCTATGGAAGGGGCTAGAGCCTCCATTTTTGCACTCAGGTCTAAGTCTCATGGCCCTCTATCAGAATCCAGAGTTTTGGGAAGATTGGAGAAACTTAATTTTTCGCCCAAAAAAAAAAAAACGTAAGGGGTACCACTGTCGTTTTTTTTTCGGGCCCAATTTTTGAGTTTCGATATCTCAGCTCTGGAAGGGGCTAGAGCCTCCATTTTTGCACTCAGGTCTAAGTCTCATGGCCCTCTATCAGAATCCAGAGTTTTGGGAAGATTGGAGAAACTTAATTTTTCGCCCCAAAAAAAAAAACCGTAAGGGGTACCACTGTCGTTTTTTTTTTTCGGGCCCAATTTTGAGTTTCGATATCTTAGCTCTGGAAGGGACAAGAACCTCCATTTTTGCACTCAGGTCTAAGTCTCATGGCCCTCTATCAGAATCCAGAGTTTTGGGAAGATTGGAGAAACTTAATTTTTTGCCCAAAAAAAAAAAACGTAAGGGGTACCACTGTCGTTTTTTTTTCGGGCCCAATTTTGGAGTTTCGATATCTCAGCTCTGGAAGGGGCTAGAGCCTCCATTTTTGCACTCAGGTCTAAGTCTCATGGCCCTCTATCAGAATCCAGAGTTTTGGGAAGATTGGAGAAACTTAATTTTTCGCCCAAAAAAAAAAACGTAAGGGGTACCACTGTCGGTTTTTTTTCGGGCCCAATTTTTGAGTTTCGATATCTCAGCTCTGGAAGGGGCTAGAGCCTCCATTTTTGCACTCAGGTCTAAGTCTCATGGCCCTCTATCAGAATCCAGAGTTTGGGAAGATTGGAGAAACTTAATTTTTCGCCCCAAAAAAAAAACGTAAGGGGTACCACTGTCGTTTTTTTTTTCGGGCCCAATTTTTGAGTTTCGATATCTCAGCTCTGGAAGGGGCTAGAGCCTCCATTTTTGCACTCAGGTCCAAGTCTCATGGCCCTCTATCAGAATCCAGAGTTTTGGGAAGATTGGAGAAACTTAATTTTTCGCCCCCCAAAAAAAACGTAAGGGGTACGTACCACTGTGGTTTTTTTTTCGGGCCCAATTTTTGAGTTTCGATATCTCAGCTCTGGAAGGGGCTAGAGCCTCCATTTTTGCACTCAGGTCCAAGTCTCATGGCCCTCTATCAGAATCCAGAGTTTTGGGAAGATTGGAGAAACTTAATTTTTCGCCCAAAAAAAAAAAACGTAAGGGGTACCACTGTCGTTTTTTTTTCGGGCCCAATTTTTGAGTTTCGATATCTCGGCTCTGGAAGGGGCTAGAGCCTCCATTTTTGCACTCAGGTCTAAGTCTCATGGCCCTCTCTCAGAATCCAGAGTTTTGGGAAGATTGGAGAAACTTAATTTTTCGCCCAAAAAAAAAAAACGTAAGGGGTACCACTGTCTTTTTTTTTTCGGGCCAAATTTTTGAGTTTCGATATCTCAGCTCTGGAAGGGGCTAGAGCCTCCATTTTTGCACTCAGGTCTAAGTCTCATGGCCCTCTATCAGAATCCAGAGTTTTGGGAAGATTGGAGAAACTTAATTTTTCGCCCAAAAAAAAAAACGTAAGGGGTACCACTGTCGTTTTTTTTTCGGGCCCAATTTTTGAGTTTCGATATCTCAGCTCTGGAAGGGGCTAGAGCCTCCATTTTTGCACTCAGGTCTAAGTCTCATGGCCCTCTATCAGAATCTAGAGTTTTGGGAAGATTGGAGAAACTTAATTTTTCGCCCCCCCCAAAAAAACGTAAGGGGTACCACTGTCGTTTTTTTTTCGGGCCCAATTTTTGAGTTTCGATATCTCAGCTATGGAAGGGGCTAGAGCCTCCATTTTTGCACTCAGGTCTAAGTCTCATGGCCCTCTATCAGAATCCAGAGTTTTGGGAAGATTGGAGAAACTTAATTTTTCGCCCAAAAAAAAAAAAACGTAAGGGGTACCACTGTCGTTTTTTTTTCGGGCCCAATTTTTGAGTTTCGATATCTCAGCTCTGGAAGGGGCTAGAGCCTCCATTTTTGCACTCAGGTCTAAGTCTCATGGCCCTCTATCAGAATCCAGAGTTTTGGGAAGATTGGAGAAACTTAATTTTTCGCCCAAAAAAAAAAAACGTAAGGGGTACCACTGTCGTTTTTTTTTCGGGCCCAATTTTTGAGTTTCGATATCTCGGCTCTGGAAGGGGCTAGAGCCTCCATTTTTGCACTCAGGTCTAAGTCTCATGGCCCTCTCTCAGAATCCAGAGTTTTGGGAAGATTGGAGAAACTTAATTTTTCGCCCAAAAAAAAAAAACGTAAGGGGTACCACTGTCTTTTTTTTTTCGGGCCAAATTTTTGAGTTTCGATATCTCAGCTCTGGAAGGGGCTAGAGCCTCCATTTTTGCACTCAGGTCTAAGTCTCATGGCCCTCTATCAGAATCCAGAGTTTTGGGAAGATTGGAGAAACTTAATTTTTCGCCCAAAAAAAAAAACGTAAGGGGTACCACTGTCGTTTTTTTTTCGGGCCCAATTTTTGAGTTTCGATATCTCAGCTCTGGAAGGGGCTAGAGCCTCCATTTTTGCACTCAGGTCTAAGTCTCATGGCCCTCTATCAGAATCTAGAGTTTTGGGAAGATTGGAGAAACTTAATTTTTCGCCCCCCCCAAAAAAACGTAAGGGGTACCACTGTCGTTTTTTTTTCGGGCCCAATTTTTGAGTTTCGATATCTCAGCTATGGAAGGGGCTAGAGCCTCCATTTTTGCACTCAGGTCTAAGTCTCATGGCCCTCTATCAGAATCCAGAGTTTTGGGAAGATTGGAGAAACTTAATTTTTCGCCCAAAAAAAAAAAAACGTAAGGGGTACCACTGTCGTTTTTTTTTCGGGCCCAATTTTTGAGTTTCGATATCTCAGCTCTGGAAGGGGCTAGAGCCTCCATTTTTGCACTCAGGTCTAAGTCTCATGGCCCTCTATCAGAATCCAGAGTTTTGGGAAGATTGGAGAAACTTAATTTTTCGCCCCAAAAAAAAAAACCGTAAGGGGTACCACTGTCGTTTTTTTTTTTCGGGCCCAATTTTGAGTTTCGATATCTTAGCTCTGGAAGGGACAAGAACCTCCATTTTTGCACTCAGGTCTAAGTCTCATGGCCCTCTATCAGAATCCAGAGTTTTGGGAAGATTGGAGAAACTTAATTTTTTGCCCAAAAAAAAAAACGTAAGGGGTACCACTGTCGTTTTTTTTTCGGGCCCAATTTTGGAGTTTCGATATCTCAGCTCTGGAAGGGGCTAGAGCCTCCATTTTTGCACTCAGGTCTAAGTCTCATGGCCCTCTATCAGAATCCAGAGTTTTGGGAAGATTGGAGAAACTTAATTTTTCGCCCAAAAAAAAAAACGTAAGGGGTACCACTGTCGGTTTTTTTTCGGGCCCAATTTTTGAGTTTCGATATCTCAGCTCTGGAAGGGTCTAGAGCCTCCATTTTTGCACTCAGGTCTAAGTCTCATGGCCCTCTATCAGAATCCAGAGTTTGGGAAGATTGGAGAAACTTAATTTTTCGCCCCAAAAAAAAAACGTAAGGGGTACCACTGTCGTTTTTTTTTTCGGGCCCAATTTTTGAGTTTCGATATCTCAGCTCTGGAAGGGGCTAGAGCCTCCATTTTTGCACTCAGGTCCAAGTCTCATGGCCCTCTATCAGAATCCAGAGTTTTGGGAAGATTGGAGAAACTTAATTTTTCGCCCCCCAAAAAAAACGTAAGGGGTACGTACCACTGTGGTTTTTTTTTCGGGCCCAATTTTTGAGTTTCGATATCTCAGCTCTGGAAGGGGCTAGAGCCTCCATTTTTGCACTCAGGTCCAAGTCTCATGGCCCTCTATCAGAATCCAGAGTTTTGGGAAGATTGGAGAAACTTAATTTTTCGCCCAAAAAAAAAAAAACGTAAGGGGTACCACTGTCGTTTTTTTTTCGGGCCCAATTTTTGAGTTTCGATATCTCGGCTCTGGAAGGGGCTAGAGCCTCCATTTTTGCACTCAGGTCTAAGTCTCATGGCCCTCTCTCAGAATCCAGAGTTTTGGGAAGATTGGAGAAACTTAATTTTTCGCCCAAAAAAAAAAAACGTAAGGGGTACCACTGTCTTTTTTTTTTCGGGCCAAATTTTTGAGTTTCGATATCTCAGCTCTGGAAGGGGCTAGAGCCTCCATTTTTGCACTCAGGTCTAAGTCTCATGGCCCTCTATCAGAATCCAGAGTTTTGGGAAGATTGGAGAAACTTAATTTTTCGCCCAAAAAAAAAAACGTAAGGGGTACCACTGTCGTTTTTTTTTCGGGCCCAATTTTTGAGTTTCGATATCTCAGCTCTGGAAGGGGCTAGAGCCTCCATTTTTGCACTCAGGTCTAAGTCTCATGGCCCTCTATCAGAATCTAGAGTTTTGGGAAGATTGGAGAAACTTAATTTTTCGCCCCCCCCAAAAAAAACGTAAGGGGTACCACTGTCGTTTTTTTTTTTTGGGCCCAATTTTTGAGTTTCGATATCTCAGCTCTGGAAGGGGCTAGAGCCTCCATTTTTGCACTCAGGTCTAAGTATCATGGCCCTCTATCAGAATCCAGAGTTTTGGGAAGATTGGAGAAACTTAATTTTTCGCCCCCCCAAAAAAAAACGTAAGGGGTACCACTGTCGTTTTTTTTTCGGGCCCAATTTTTGAGTTTCGATATCTCAGCTCTGGAAGGGGCTAGAGCCTCCATTTTTGCACTCAGGTCTAAGTCTCATGGCCCTCTATCAGAATCCAGAGTTTTGGGAAGATTGGAGAAACTTAATTTTTCGCCCCAAAAAAAAAAAAAACGTAAGGGGTACCACTGTCGTTTTTTTTTCGGGCCCAATTTTTGAGTTTCGATATCTCGGCTCTGGAAGGGGCTAGAGCCTCCATTTTTGCACTCAGGTCTAAGTCTCATGGCCCTCTCTCAGAATCCAGAGTTTTGGGAAGATTGGAGAAACTTAATTTTTCGCCCAAAAAAAAAAACGTAAGGGGTACCACTGTCGTTTTTTTTTCGGGCCCAATTTTTGAGTTTCGATATCTCAGCTCTGGAAGGGGCTAGAGCCTCCATTTTTGCACTCAGGTCTAAGTCTCATGGCCCTCTATCAGAATCCAGAGTTTTGGGAAGATTGGAGAAACTAAATTTTTCGCCCAAAAAAAAAAACGTAAGGGGTACCACTGTCGTTTTTTTTTCGGGCCCAATTTTTGAGTTTCGATATCTCAGCTCTGGAAGGGGTTAGAGCCTCCATATTTGCACTCAGGTCTAAGTCTCATGGCCCTCTATCAGAATCTAGAGTTTTGGGAAGATTGGAGAAACTTAATTTTTCACCCCCCCCCCAAAAAAAACGTAAGGGGTACGTACCACTGTCGTTTTTTTTTTCGGGCCCAATTTTTGAGTTTCGATATCTCAGCTCTGGAAGGGGCTAGAGCCTCCATTTTTGCACTCAGGTCTAAGTCTCATGGCCCTCTATCAGAATCCAGAGTTTTGGGAAGATTGGAGAAACTTAATTTTTCGCCCCAAAAAAAAAAAACGTAAGGGGTACCACTGTCGTTTTTTTTTCGGGCCCAATTTTTGAGTTTCGATATCTCAGCTCTGGAAGCGGCTAGAGCCTCCATTTTTGCACTCAGGTCTAAGTCTCATGGCCCTCTATCAGAATCCAGAGTTTTGGGAAGATTGGAGAAACTTAATTTTTCGCCCCAAAAAAAAACGTAAGGGGTACCACTGTCGGTTTTTTTTTCGGGCCCAATTTTTGAGTTTCGATATCTCAGCTCTGGAAGGGGCTAGAGCCTCCATTTTTGCACTCAGGTCTAAGTCTCATTGCCCTCTATCAGAATCCAGAGTTTTGGGAAGATTGGAGAAACTTAATTTTTCGCCCCAAAAAAAAAAACGTAAGGGGTACCACTGTCGTTTTTTTTTCGGGCCCAATTTTTGAGTTTCGATATCTCAGCTCTGGAAGGGGCTAGAGCCTCCATTTTTGCACTCAGGTCTAAGTCTCATTGCCCTCTATCAGAATCCAGAGTTTTGGGAAGATTGGAGAAACTTAATTTTTCGCCCCAAAAAAAAAAACGTAAGGGGTACCACTGCCTTTTTTTTTTCGGGCCCAATTTTTGAGTTTCGATATCTCAGCTCTGGAAGGGGCTAGAGCCTCCATTTTTGCACTCAGGTCTAAGTCTCATTGCCCTCTATCAGAATCCAGAGTTTTGGGAAGATTGGAGAAACTTAATTTTTCGCCCCAAAAAAAAAACGTAAGGGGTACCACTGTCGTTTTTTTTTCGGGCCCAATTTTTGAGTTTCGATATCTCAGCTCTGGAAGGGGCTAGAGCCTCCATTTTTGCACTCAGGTCCAAGTCTCATGGCCCTCTATCAGAATCCAGAGTTTTGGGAAGATTGGAGAAACTTAATTTTTCACCCAAAAAAAAAAAAACGTAAGGGGTACCACTGTCGTTTTTTTTTCGGGCCCAATTTTTGAGTTTCGATATCTCGGCTGTGGAAGGGGCTAGAGCCTCCATTTTTGCACTCAGGTCTAAGTCTCATGGCCCTCTCTCAGAATCCAGAGTTTTGGGAAGATTGGAGAAACTTAATTTTTCGCCCAAAAAAAAAAAACGTAAGGGGTCACTGTCGTTTTTTTTTCGGGCCCAATTTTTGAGTTTCGATATCTCAGCTCTGGAAGGGGCTAGAGCCTCCATTTTTGCACTCAGGTCTAAGTCTCATGGCCCTCTATCAGAATCCAGAGTTTTGGGAAGATTGGAGAAACTTAATTTTTCGCCCAAAAAAAAAAAACGTAAGGGGTACCACTGTCGTTTTTTTTTTTGGGCCCAATTTTTGAGTTTCGACATCTCAGCTCTGGAAGGGGCTAGAGCTTCCATTTTTGCACTCAGGTCTAAGTCTCATGGCCCTCTATCAGAATCCAGAGTTTTGGGAAGATTGGAGAAACTTAATTTTTCGCCCAAAAAAAAAAAAACGTAAGGGGTACCACTGTCGTTTTTTTTTTCGTGCCCAATTTTTGAGTTTCGATATCTCAGCTCTGGAAGGGGCTAGAGCCTCCATTTTTGCACTCAGGTCTAAGTCTCATTGCCCTCTATCAGAATCCAGAGTTTTGGGAAGATTGGAGAAACTTAATTTTTCGCCCCCCAAAAAAAACGTAAGGGGTACGTACCACTGTCGTTTTTTTTTCGGGCCCAATTTTTGAGTTTCGATATCTCAGCTCTGGAAGGGGCTAGAGCCTCCATTTTTGCACTCAGGTCCAAGTCTCATGGCCCTCTATCAGAATCCAGAGTTTTGGGAAGATTGGAGAAACTTAATTTTTCGCCCAAAAAAAAAAAAACGTAAGGGGTACCACTGTCGTTTTTTTTTCGGGCCCAATTTTTGAGTTTCGATATCTCGGCTCTGGAAGGGGCTAGAGCCTCCATTTTTGCACTCAGGTCTAAGTCTCATGGCCCTCTCTCAGAATCCAGAGTTTTGGGAAGATTGGAGAAACTTAATTTTTCGCCCAAAAAAAAAAAAACGTAAGGGGTACCACTGTCTTTTTTTTTTCGGGCCAAATTTTTGAGTTTCGATATCTCAGCTCTGGAAGGGGCTAGAGCCTCCATTTTTGCACTCAGGTCTAAGTCTCATGGCCCTCTATCAGAATCCAGAGTTTTGGGAAGATTGGAGAAACTTAATTTTTCGCCCAAAAAAAAAAACGTAAGGGGTACCACTGTCGTTTTTTTTTCGGGCCCAATTTTTGAGTTTCGATATCTCAGCTCTGGAAGGGGCTAGAGCCTCCATTTTTGCACTCAGGTCTAAGTCTCATGGCCCTCTATCAGAATCTAGAGTTTTGGGAAGATTGGAGAAACTTAATTTTTCGCCCCCCCCAAAAAAACGTAAGGGGTACCACTGTCGTTTTTTTTTCGGGCCCAATTTTTGAGTTTCGATATCTCAGCTATGGAAGGGGCTAGAGCCTCCATTTTTGCACTCAGGTCTAAGTCTCATGGCCCTCTATCAGAATCCAGAGTTTTGGGAAGATTGGAGAAACTTAATTTTTCGCCCAAAAAAAAAAAAACGTAAGGGGTACCACTGTCGTTTTTTTTTCGGGCCCAATTTTTGAGTTTCGATATCTCAGCTCTGGAAGGGGCTAGAGCCTCCATTTTTGCACTCAGGTCTAAGTCTCATGGCCCTCTATCAGAATCCAGAGTTTTGGGAAGATTGGAGAAACTTAATTTTTCGCCCCAAAAAAAAAAACCGTAAGGGGTACCACTGTCGTTTTTTTTTTTCGGGCCCAATTTTGAGTTTCGATATCTTAGCTCTGGAAGGGACAAGAACCTCCATTTTTGCACTCAGGTCTAAGTCTCATGGCCCTCTATCAGAATCCAGAGTTTTGGGAAGATTGGAGAAACTTAATTTTTTGCCCAAAAAAAAAAAACGTAAGGGGTACCACTGTCGTTTTTTTTTCGGGCCCAATTTTGGAGTTTCGATATCTCAGCTCTGGAAGGGGCTAGAGCCTCCATTTTTGCACTCAGGTCTAAGTCTCATGGCCCTCTATCAGAATCCAGAGTTTTGGGAAGATTGGAGAAACTTAATTTTTCGCCCAAAAAAAAAAACGTAAGGGGTACCACTGTCGGTTTTTTTTCGGGCCCAATTTTTGAGTTTCGATATCTCAGCTCTGGAAGGGGCTAGAGCCTCCATTTTTGCACTCAGGTCTAAGTCTCATGGCCCTCTATCAGAATCCAGAGTTTGGGAAGATTGGAGAAACTTAATTTTTCGCCCCAAAAAAAAAACGTAAGGGGTACCACTGTCGTTTTTTTTTTCGGGCCCAATTTTTGAGTTTCGATATCTCAGCTCTGGAAGGGGCTAGAGCCTCCATTTTTGCACTCAGGTCCAAGTCTCATGGCCCTCTATCAGAATCCAGAGTTTTGGGAAGATTGGAGAAACTTAATTTTTCGCCCCCCAAAAAAAACGTAAGGGGTACGTACCACTGTGGTTTTTTTTTCGGGCCCAATTTTTGAGTTTCGATATCTCAGCTCTGGAAGGGGCTAGAGCCTCCATTTTTGCACTCAGGTCCAAGTCTCATGGCCCTCTATCAGAATCCAGAGTTTTGGGAAGATTGGAGAAACTTAATTTTTCGCCCAAAAAAAAAAAAACGTAAGGGGTACCACTGTCGTTTTTTTTTCGGGCCCAATTTTTGAGTTTCGATATCTCGGCTCTGGAAGGGGCTAGAGCCTCCATTTTTGCACTCAGGTCTAAGTCTCATGGCCCTCTCTCAGAATCCAGAGTTTTGGGAAGATTGGAGAAACTTAATTTTTCGCCCAAAAAAAAAAAACGTAAGGGGTACCACTGTCTTTTTTTTTTCGGGCCAAATTTTTGAGTTTCGATATCTCAGCTCTGGAAGGGGCTAGAGCCTCCATTTTTGCACTCAGGTCTAAGTCTCATGGCCCTCTATCAGAATCCAGAGTTTTGGGAAGATTGGAGAAACTTAATTTTTCGCCCAAAAAAAAAAACGTAAGGGGTACCACTGTCGTTTTTTTTTCGGGCCCAATTTTTGAGTTTCGATATCTCAGCTCTGGAAGGGGCTAGAGCCTCCATTTTTGCACTCAGGTCTAAGTCTCATGGCCCTCTATCAGAATCTAGAGTTTTGGGAAGATTGGAGAAACTTAATTTTTCGCCCCCCCCAAAAAAACGTAAGGGGTACCACTGTCGTTTTTTTTTCGGGCCCAATTTTTGAGTTTCGATATCTCAGCTATGGAAGGGGCTAGAGCCTCCATTTTTGCACTCAGGTCTAAGTCTCATGGCCCTCTATCAGAATCCAGAGTTTTGGGAAGATTGGAGAAACTTAATTTTTCGCCCAAAAAAAAAAAAACGTAAGGGGTACCACTGTCGTTTTTTTTTCGGGCCCAATTTTTGAGTTTCGATATCTCAGCTCTGGAAGGGGCTAGAGCCTCCATTTTTGCACTCAGGTCTAAGTCTCATGGCCCTCTATCAGAATCCAGAGTTTTGGGAAGATTGGAGAAACTTAATTTTTCGCCCCAAAAAAAAAACCGTAAGGGGTACCACTGTCGTTTTTTTTTTTCGGGCCCAATTTTGAGTTTCGATATCTTAGCTCTGGAAGGGACAAGAACCTCCATTTTTGCACTCAGGTCTAAGTCTCATGGCCCTCTATCAGAATCCAGAGTTTTGGGAAGATTGGAGAAACTTAATTTTTTGCCCAAAAAAAAAAAACGTAAGGGGTACCACTGTCGTTTTTTTTTCGGGCCCAATTTTGGAGTTTCGATATCTCAGCTCTGGAAGGGGCTAGAGCCTCCATTTTTGCACTCAGGTCTAAGTCTCATGGCCCTCTATCAGAATCCAGAGTTTTGGGAAGATTGGAGAAACTTAATTTTTCGCCCAAAAAAAAAAACGTAAGGGGTACCACTGTCGGTTTTTTTTCGGGCCCAATTTTTGAGTTTCGATATCTCAGCTCTGGAAGGGGCTAGAGCCTCCATTTTTGCACTCAGGTCTAAGTCTCATGGCCCTCTATCAGAATCCAGAGTTTGGGAAGATTGGAGAAACTTAATTTTTCGCCCCCAAAAAAAAAACGTAAGGGGTACCACTGTCGTTTTTTTTTTCGGGCCCAATTTTTGAGTTTCGATATCTCAGCTCTGGAAGGGGCTAGAGCCTCCATTTTTGCACTCAGGTCCAAGTCTCATGGCCCTCTATCAGAATCCAGAGTTTTGGGAAGATTGGAGAAACTTAATTTTTCGCCCAAAAAAAAAAAAACGTAAGGGGTACCACTGTCGTTTTTTTTTCGGGCCCAATTTTTGAGTTTCGATATTTCAGCTCTGGAAGGGGCTAGAGCCTCCATTTTTGCACTCAGGTCTAAGTCTCATGGCCCTCTATCAGAATCCAGAGTTTTGGGAAGATTGGAGAAACTTAATTTTTCGCCCAAAAAAAAAACCGTAAGGGGTACCACTGTCGTTTTTTTTTCGGGCCCAATTTTTGAGTTTCGATATCTCGGCTCTGGAAGGGGCTAGAGCCTCCATTTTTGCACTCAGGTCTAAGTCTCATGGCCCTCTCTCAGAATCCAGAGTTTTGGGAAGATTGGAGAAACTTAATTTTTCGCCCAAAAAAAAAAAAACGTAAGGGGTACCACTGTCGTTTTTTTTTTCGGGCCCAATTTTTGAGTTTCGATATCTCAGCTCTGGAAGGGGCTAGAGCCTCCATTTTTGCACTCAGGTCTAAGTCTCATTGCCCTCTATCAGAATCCAGAGTTTTGGGAAGATTGGAGAAACTTAATTTTTCGCCCCAAAAAAAAAAACGTAAGGGGTACCACTGTCGTTTTTTTTTCGGGCCCAATTTTTGAGTTTCGATATCTCAGCTCTGAAAGGGGCTAGAGCCTCCATTTTTGCACTCAGGTCCAAGTCTCATGGCCCTCTATCAGAATCCAGAGTTTTGGGAAGATTGGAGAAACTTAATTTTTCGCCCAAAAAAAAAAAAACGTAAGGGGTACCACTGTCGTTTTTTTTTTCGGGCCCAATTTTTGAGTTTCGATATCTCAGCTCTGGAAGGGGCTAGAGCCTCCATTTTTGCACTCAGGTCTAAGTCTCATGGCCCTCTATCAAAATCCAGAGTTTTGGGAAGATTGGAGAAACTTAATTTTTCGCCCCCCAAAAAAAAACGTAAGGGGTACCACTGTCGTTTTTTTTTCGGGCCCAATTTTTGAGTTTCGATATCTCAGCTCTGGAAGGGGCTAGAGCCTCCATTTTTGCACTCAGGTCTAATTCTCATGGCCCTCTATCAGAATCCAGAGTTTTGGGAAGATTGGAGAAACTTAATTTTTCGCCCAAAAAAAAAAAACGTAAGGGGTACCACTGTCGTTTTTTTTTTCGGGCCCAATTTTTGAGTTTCGATATCTCAGCTCTGGAAGGGGCTAGAGCCTCCATTTTTGCACTCAGGTCTAAGTCTCATGGCCCTCTATCAGAATCCAGAGTTTTGGGAAGATTGGAGAAACTTAATTTTTCGCCCAAAAAAAAAAACGTAAGGGGTACCACTGTCGTTTTTTTTTCGGGCCCAATTTTTGAGTTTCGATATCTCAGCTCTGGAAGGGGATAGAGCCTCCATTTTTGCACTCAGGTCTAAGTCTCATGGCCCTCTATCAGAATCCAGAGTTTTGGGAAGATTGGAGAAACTTAATTTTTTTGCCAAAAAAAAAAAACGTAAGGGGTACCACTGTCGTTTTTTTTTCGGGCCCAATATTTGAGTTTCGATATCTCAGCTCTGGAAGGGGCTAGAGCCTCCATTTTTGCACTCAGGTCCAAGTCTCATGGCCCTCTCTCAGAATCCAGAGTTTTGGGAAGATTGGAGAAACTTAATTTTTCGCCCAAAAAAAAAAAAAACGTAAGGGGTACCACTGTCGTTTTTTTTTTCTGGCCCAATTTTTGAGTTTCGATATCTCAGCTCTGGAAGGGGCTAGAGCCTCCATTTTTGCACTCAGGTCTAAGTCTCATGGCCCTCTATCAAAATCCAGAGTTTTGGGAAGATTGGAGAAACTTAATTTTTCGCCCCCAAAAAAAAAACGTAAGGGGTATCACTGTCGTTTTTTTTTCGGGCCCAATTTTTGAGTTTCGATATCTCAGCTCTGGAAGGGGCTAGAGCCTCCATTTTTTAACTCAGGTCTAATTCTCGTGGCCCTCTATCAGAATCCAGAGTTTTGGGAAGATTGGAGAAACTTAATTTTTCGCCCAAAAAAAAAAAAACGTAAGGGGTACCACTGTCGTTTTTTTTTTTCGGGCCCAATTTTTGAGTTTCGATATCTCAGCTCTGGAAGGGGCTAGAGCCTCCATTTTTGCACTCAGGTCTAAGTCTCATGGCCCTCTATCAGAATCCAGAGTTTTGGGAAGATTGGAGAAACTTAATTTTTCGCCCAAAAAAAAAAACGTAAGGGGTACCACTGTCGTTTTTTTTTCGGGCCCAATTTTTGAGTTTCGATATCTCAGCTCTGGAAGGGGATAGAGCCTCCATTTTTGCACTCAGGTCTAAGTCTCATGGCCCTCTATCAGAATCCAGAGTTTTGGGAAGATTGGAGAAACTTAATTTTTCGCCCAAAAAAAAAAAACCGTAAGGGGTACCACTGTCGTTTTTTTTTTCGGGCCCAATTTTTGAGTTTCGATATCTCAGCTCTGGAAGGGGCTAGAGCCTCCATTTTTGCACTCAGGTCTAAGTCCCATGGCCCTCTATCAGAATCCAGAGTTTGGGAAGATTGGAGAAACTTAATTTTTCGCCCCAAAAAAAAAAACGTAAGGGGTACCACTGTCGTTTTTTTTTTCGGGCCCAATTTTTGAGTTTCGATATCTCAGCTCTGGAAGGGGCTAGAGCCTCCATTTTTGCACTCAGGTCCAAGTCTCATGGCCCTCTATCAGAATCCAGAGTTTTGGGAAGATTGGAGAAACTTAATTTTTCGCCCAAAAAAAAAAAAACGTAAGGGGTACCACTGTCGTTTTTTTTTCGGGCCCAATTTTTGAGTTTCGATATCTCAGCTCTGGAAGGGGCTAGAGCCTCCATTTTTGCACTCAGGTCTAAGTCTCGTTGCCCTCTATCAGAATCCAGAGTTTTGGGAAGATTGGAGAAACTTAATTTTTCGCCCCAAAAAAAAAACGTAAGGGGTACCACTGTCGTTTTTTTTTCGGGCCCAATTTTTGAGTTTCGATATCTCAGCTCTGGAAGGGGCTAGAGCCTCCATTTTTGCACTCAGGTCTAAGTCTCATGGCCCTCTATCAGAATCTAGAGTTTTGGGAAGATTGGAGAAACTTAATTTTTCGCCCCCCCCAAAAAAACGTAAGGGGTACCACTGTCGTTTTTTTTTCGGGCCCAATTCTTGAGTTTCGATATCTCAGCTCTGGAAGGGGCTAGAGCCTCCATTTTTGCACTCAGGTCTAAGTCTCATGGCCCTCTATCAGAATCCAGAGTTTTGGGAAGATTGGAGAAACTTAATTTTTCGCCCAAAAAAAAAAAACGTAAGGGGTACCACTGTCGTTTTTTTTTTCGGGCCCAATTTTTGAGTTTCGATATCTCAGCTCTGGAAGGGGCTAGAGCCTCCATTTTTGCACTCAGGTCTAAGTCTCATGGCCCTCTATCAGAATCCAGAGTTTTGGGAAGATTGGAGAAACTTAATTTTTCGCCCAAAAAAAAAAAACGTAAGGGGTACCACTGTCGTTTTTTTTTTGGGCCCAATTTTTGAGTTTCGACATCTCAGCTCTGGAAGGGGCTAGAGCTTCCATTTTTGCACTCAGGTCTAAGTCTCATGGCCCTCTATCAGAATCCAGAGTTTTGGGAAGATTGGAGAAACTTAATTTTTCGCCCAAAAAAAAAAAAAACGTAAGGGGTACCACTGTCGTTTTTTTTTTCGTGCCCAATTTTTGAGTTTCGATATCTCAGCTCTGGAAGGGGCTAGAGCCTCCATTTTTGCACTCAGGTCTAAGTCTCATTGCCCTCTATCAGAATCCAGAGTTTTGGGAAGATTGGAGAAACTTAATTTTTCGCCCCCAAAAAAAAACGTAAGGGGTACGTACCACTGTCGTTTTTTTTTCGGGCCCAATTTTTGAGTTTCGATATCTCAGCTCTGGAAGGGGCTAGAGCCTCCATTTTTGCACTCAGGTCCAAGTCTCATGGCCCTCTATCAGAATCCAGAGTTTTGGGAAGATTGGAGAAACTTAATTTTTCGCCCAAAAAAAAAAAAAACGTAAGGGGTACCACTGTCGTTTTTTTTTCGGGCCCAATTTTTGAGTTTCGATATCTCGGCTCTGGAAGGGGCTAGAGCCTCCATTTTTGCACTCAGGTCTAAGTCTCATGGCCCTCTCTCAGAATCCAGAGTTTTGGGAAGATTGGAGAAACTTAATTTTTCGCCCAAAAAAAAAAAACGTAAGGGGTACCACTGTCGTTTTTTTTTCGGGCCAAATTTTTGAGTTTCGATATCTCAGCTCTGGAAGGGGCTAGAGCCTCCATTTTTGCACTCAGGTCTAAGTCTCATGGCCTTCTATCAGAATCCAGAGTTTTGGGAAGATTGGAGAAACTTAATTTTTCGCCCAAAAAAAAAAACGTTAGGGGTACCACTGTCGTTTTTTTTTCGGGCCCAATTTTTGAGTTTCGATATCTCAGCTCTGGAAGGGGCTAGAGCCTCCATTTTTGCACTCAGGTCTAAGTCTCATGGCCCTCTATCAGAATCTAGAGTTTTGGGAAGATTGGAGAAACTTAATTTTTCGCCCCCCCAAAAAAAACGTAAGGGGTACCACTGTCGTTTTTTTTTCGGGCCCAATTTTTGAGTTTCGATATCTCAGCTATGGAAGGGGCTAGAGCCTCCATTTTTGCACTCAGGTCTAAGTCTCATGGCCCTCTATCAGAATCCAGAGTTTTGGGAAGATTGGAGAAACTTAATTTTTCGCCCAAAAAAAAAAAAACGTAAGGGGTACCACTGTCGTTTTTTTTTCGGGCCCAATTTTTGAGTTTCGATATCTCAGCTCTGGAAGGGGCTAGAGCCTCCATTTTTGCACTCAGGTCTAAGTCTCATGGCCCTCTATCAGAATCCAGAGTTTTGGGAAGATTGGAGAAACTTAATTTTTCGCCCCAAAAAAAAAAAACCGTAAGGGGTACCACTGTCGTTTTTTTTTTTCGGGCCCAATTTTGAGTTTCGATATCTTAGCTCTGGAAGGGACAAGAGCCTCCATTTTTGCACTCAGGTCTAAGTCTCATGGCCCTCTATCAGAATCCAGAGTTTTGGGAAGATTGGAGAAACTTAATTTTTTGCCCAAAAAAAAAAAAACGTAAGGGGTACCACTGTCGTTTTTTTTTCGGGCCCAATTTTGGAGTTTCGATATCTCAGCTCTGGAAGGGGCTAGAGCCTCCATTTTTGCACTCAGGTCTAAGTCTCATGGCCCTCTATCAGAATCCAGAGTTGTGGGAAGATTGGAGAAACTTAATTTTTCGCCCAAAAAAAAAAACGTAAGGGGTACCACTGTCGTTTTTTTTTTCGGGCCCAATTTTTGAGTTTCGATATCTCAGCTCTGGAAGGGGCTAGAGCCTCCATTTTTGCACTCAGGTCTAAGTCTCATGGCCCTCTATCAGAATCCAGAGTTTTGGGAAGATTGGAGAAACTTAATTTTTCGCCCAAAAAAAAAAACGTAAGGGGTACCACTGTCGGTTTTTTTTCGGGCCCAATTTTTGAGTTTCGATATCTCAGCTCTGGAAGGGGCTAGAGCCTCCATTTTTGCACTCAGGTCTAAGTCTCATGGCCCTCTATCAGAATCCAGAGTTTGGGAAGATTGGAGAAACTTAATTTTTCGCCCCAAAAAAAAAAACGTAAGGGGTACCACTGTCGTTTTTTTTTTCGGGCCCAATTTTTGAGTTTCGATATCTCAGCTCTGGAAGGGGCTAGAGCCTCCATTTTTGCACTCAGGTCCAAGTCTCATGGCCCTCTATCAGAATCCAGAGTTTGGGAAGATTGGAGAAACTTAATTTTTCGCCCCAAAAAAAAAAACGTAAGGGGTACCACTGTCGTTTTTTTTTTCGGGCCCAATTTTTGAGTTTCGATATCTCAGCTCTGGAAGGGGCTAGAGCCTCCATTTTTGCACTCAGGTCCAAGTCTCATGGCCCTCTATCAGAATCCAGAGTTTTGGGAAGATTGGAGAAACTTAATTTTTCGCCCAAAAAAAAAAAAACGTAAGGGGTACCACTGTCGTTTTTTTTTCGGGCCCAATTTTTGAGTTTCGATATTTCAGCTCTGGAAGGGGCTAGAGCCTCCATTTTTGCACTCAGGTCTAAGTCTCATGGCCCTCTATCAGAATCCAGAGTTTTGGGAAGATTGGAGAAACTTAATTTTTCGCCCAAAAAAAAAAAACGTAAGGGGTACCACTGTCGTTTGTTTTTTCGGGCCCAATTTTTGAGATTCGATATCTCAGCTCTGGAAGGGGCTAGAGCCTCCATTTTTGCACTCAGGTCTAAGTCTCATTGCCCTCTATCAGAATCCAGAGTTTTGGGAAGATTGGAGAAACTTAATTTTTCGCCCCAAAAAAAAAAACGTAAGGGGTACCACTGTCGTTTTTTTTTCGGGCCCAATTTTTGAGTTTCGATATCTCAGCTCTGAAAGGGGCTAGAGCCTCCATTTTTGCACTCAGGTCCAAGTCTCATGGCCCTCTATCAGAATCCAGAGTTTTGGGAAGATTGGAGAAACTTAATTTTTCGCCCAAAAAAAAAAAACGTAAGGGGTACCACTGTCGTTTTTTTTTCGGGCCCAATTTTTGAGTTTCGATATCTCAGCTCTGGAAGGGGCTAGAGCCTCAATTTTTGCACTCAGGTCTAAGTCTCATGGCCCTCTATCAAAATCCAGAGTTTTGGGAAGATTGGAGAAACTTAATTTTTCGCCCCCCAAAAAAAAACGTAAGGGGTACCACTGTCGTTTTTTTTTCGGGCCCAATTTTTGAGTTTCGATATCTCAGCTCTGGAAGGGGCTAGAGCCTCCATTTTTGCACTCAGGTCTAATTCTCATGGCCCTCTATCAGAATCCAGAGTTTTGGGAAGATTGGAGAAACTTAATTTTTCGCCCAAAAAAAAAAAAACGTAAGGGGTACCACTGTCGTTTTTTTTTTCGGGCCCAATTTTTGAGTTTCGATATCTCAGCTCTGGAAGGGGCTAGAGCCTCCATTTTTGCACTCAGGTCTAAGTCTCATGGCCCTCTATCAGAATCCAGAGTTTTGGGAAGATTGGAGAAACTTAATTTTTCGCCCAAAAAAAAAAACGTAAGGGGTACCACTGTCGTTTTTTTTTCGGGCCCAATTTTTGAGTTTCGATATCTCAGCTCTGGAAGGGGATAGAGCCTCCATTTTTGCACTCAGGTCTAAGTCTCATGGCCCTCTATCAGAATCCAGAGTTTTGGGAAGATTGGAGAAACTTAATTTTTTTGCCAAAAAAAAAAAACGTAAGGGGTACCACTGTCGTTTTTTTTTCGGGCCCAATATTTGAGTTTCGATATCTCAGCTCTGGAAGGGGCTAGAGCCTCCATTTTTGCACTCAGGTCCAAGTCTCATGGCCCTCTCTCAGAATCCAGAGTTTTGGGAAGATTGGAGAAACTTAATTTTTCGCCCAAAAAAAAAAAAACGTAAGGGGTACCACTGTCGTTTTTTTTTCTGGCCCAATTTTTGAGTTTCGATATCTCAGCTCTGGAAGGGGCTAGAGCCTCCATTTTTGCACTCAGGTCTAAGTCTCATGGCCCTCTATCAAAATCCAGAGTTTTGGGAAGATTGGAGAAACTTAATTTTTCGCCCCCCCAAAAAAAACGTAAAGGGGTACCACTGTCGTTTTTTTTTCGGGCCCAATTTTTGAGTTTCGATATCTCAGCTCTGGAAGGGGCTAGAGCCTCCATTTTTTCACTCAGGTCTAATTCTCATGGCCCTCTATCAGAATCCAGAGTTTTGGGAAGATTGGAGAAACTTAATTTTTCGCCCAAAAAAAAAAAAAACGTAAGGGGTACCACTGTCGTTTTTTTTTTCGGGCCCAATTTTTGAGTTTCGATATCTCAGCTCTGGAAGGGGCTAGAGCCTCCATTTTTGCACTCAGGTCTAAGTCTCATGGCCCTCTATCAGAATCCAGAGTTTTGGGAAGATTGGAGAAACTTAATTTTTCGCCCAAAAAAAAAAACGTAAGGGGTACCACTGTCGTTTTTTTTTCGGGCCCAATTTTTGAGTTTCGATATCTCAGCTCTGGAAGGGGATAGAGCCTCCATTTTTGCACTCAGGTCCAAGTATCATGGCCCTCTATCAGAATCCAGAGTTTTGGGAAGATTGGAGAAACTTAATTTTTTTGCCAAAAAAAAAAAAACGTAAGGGGTACCACTGTCGTTTTTTTTTCGGGCCCAATATTTGAGTTTCGATATCTCAGCTCTGGAAGGGGCTAGAGCCTCCATTTTTGCACTCAGGTCCAAGTCTCATGGCCCTCTCTCAGAATCCAGAGTTTTGGGAAGATTGGAGAAACTTAATTTTTCGCCCAAAAAAAAAAACCTAAGGGGTACCACTGTCGTTTTTTTTTTCGGGCCCAATTTTTGAGTTTCGATATCTCAGCTCTGGAAGGGGCTAGAGCCTCCATTTTTGCACTCAGGTCCAAGTCTCATGGCCCTCTATCAGAATCCAGAGTTTTGGGAAGATTGGAGAAACTTAATTTTTCGCCCAAAAAAAAAAAACGTAAGGGGTACCACTGTCGTTTTTTTCGGGCCCAATATTTGAGTTTCGATATCTCAGCTCTGGAAGGGGCTAGAGCCTCCATTTTTGCACTCAGGTCCAAGTCTCATGGCCCTCTATCAGAATCCAGAGTTTTGGGAAGATTGGAGAAACTTAATTTTTCGCCCAAAAAAAAAAAACGTAAGGGGTACCACTGTCGTTTTTTTTTCGGGCCCAATATTTGAGTTTCGATATCTCAGCTCTGGAAGGGGCTAGAGCCTCCATTTTTGCACTCAGGTCTAAGTCTCATGGCCCTCTATCAAAATCCAGAGTTTTGGGAAGATTGGAGAAACTTAATTTTTCGCCCCAAAAAAAAACAAAACGTAAGGGGTACCACTGTCGTTTTTTTTTCGGGCCCAATTTTTGAGTTTCGATATCTCAGCTCTGGAAGGGGCTAGAGCCTCCATTTTTGCACTCAGGTCTAATTCTCATGGCCCTCTATCAGAATCCAGAGTTTTGGGAAGATTGGAGAAACTTAATTTTTCGCCCAAAAAAAAAAAACGTAAGGGGTACCACTGTCGTTTTTTTTTCGGGCCCAATTTTTGAGTTTCGATATCTCAGCTCTGGAAGGGGCTAGAGCCTCCATTTTTGCACTCAGGTCTAAGTCTCATGGCCCTCTATCAAAATCCAGAGTTTTGGGAAGATTGGAGAAACTTAATTTTTTTGCCCCAAAAAAAAAAAACGTAAGGGGTACCACTGTCGTTTTTTTTTCGGGCCCAATTTTTGAGTTTCGATATCTCGGCTCTGGAAGGGGCTAGAGCCTCCATATTTGCACTCAGGTCTAAGTCTCATGGTTCTCTATCAGAATCCAGAGTTTTGGGAAGATTGGAGAAACTTAATTTTTCGCCCCCAAAAAAAACGTAAGGGGTACCACTTTCGTTTTTTTTTTCGGGCCCAATTTTTGAGTTTCGATATCTCAGCTCTGAAAGGGGCTAGAGCCTCCATTTTTGCACTCAGGTCTAAGTCTCATGGCCCTCTATCAGAATCCAGAGTTTTGGGAAGATTGGAGAAACTTAATTTTTCGCCCCAAAAAAAAAAACGTAAGGGGTACCACTGTCGTTTTTTTTTCGGGCCCAATTTTTGAGTTTCGATATCTCAGCTCTGGAAGGGGCTAGAGCCTCCATTTTTGCACTCAGGTCCAAGTCTCATGGCCCTCTATCAGAATCCAGAGTTTTGGGAAGATTGGAGAAACTTAATTTTTCGCCCAAAAAAAAAAAAACGTAAGGGGTACCACTGTCGTTTTTTTTTTCGGACCCAATTTTTGAGTTTCGATATCTCAGCTCTGGAAGGGGCTAGAGCCTCCATTTTTGCACTCAGGTCTAATTCTCATGGCCCTCTATCAGAATCCAGAGTTTTGGGAAGATTGGAGAAACTTAATTTTTCGCCCAAAAAAAAAAAACGTAAGGGGTACCACTGTCGTTTTTTTTTCGGGCCCAATTTTTGAGTTTCGATATCTCAGCTCTGGAAGGGGCTAGAGCCTCCATTTTTGCACTCAGGTCTAAGTCTCATGGCCCTCTATCAAAATCCAGAGTTTTGGGAAGATTGGAGAAACTTAATTTTTCGCCCAAAAAAAAAAAAACGTAAGGGGTACCACTGTCGGTTTTTTTTCGGGCCCAATTTTTGAGTTTCGATATCTCAGCTCTGGAAGGGGCTAGAGCCTCCATTTTTGCACTCAGGTCTAAGTCTCATTGCCCTCTATCAGAATCCAGAGTTTTGGGAAGATTGGAGAAACTTAATTTTTCGCCCCAAAAAAAAAACGTAAGGGGTACCACTGTCGTTTTTTTTTCGGGCCCAATTTTTGAGTTTCGATATCTCAGCTCTGGAAGGGGCTAGAGCCTCCATTTTTGCACTCAGGTCCAAGTCTCATGGCCCTCTATCAGAATCCAGAGTTTTGGGAAGATTGGAGAAACTTAATTTTTCACCCAAAAAAAAAAAAGAACGTAAGGGGTACCACTGTCGTTTTTTTTTTCGGGCCCAATTTTTGAGTTTCGATATCTCGGCTGTGGAAGGGGCTAGAGCCTCCATTTTTGCACTCAGGTCTAAGTCTCATGGCCCTCTCTCAGAATCCAGAGTTTTGGGAAGATTGGAGAAACGTAATTTTTCGCCCAAAAAAAAAAAACGTAAGGGGTACCACTGTCGTTTTTTTTTCGGGCCCAATTTTTGAGTTTCGATATCTCAGCTCTGGAAGGGGCTAGAGCCTCCATTTTTGCACTCAGGTCTAAGTCTCATGGCCCTCTATCAGAATCCAGAGTTTTGGGAAGATTGGAGAAACTTAATTTTCCGCCCAAAAAAAAAACGTAAGGGGTACCACTGTCGTTTTTTTTTCGGGCCCAATTTTTGAGTTTCGATATCTCAGCTCTGGAAGGGGTTAGAGCCTCCATATTTGCACTCAGGTCTAAGTCTCATGGCCCTCTATCAGAATCTAGAGTTTTGGGAAGATTGGAGAAACTTAATTTTTCGCCCGCCCAAAAAAAACGTAAGGGGTACCACTGTCGTTTTTTTTTCGGGCCCAATTTTTGAGTTTCGATATCTCAGCTCTGGAAGGGGCTAGAGCCTCCATTTTTGCACTCAGGTCTAAGTCTCATGGCCCTCTATCAGAATCCAGAGTTTTGGGAAGATTGGAGAAACTTAATTTTTCGCCCAAAAAAAAAAAACGTAAGGGGTACCACTGTCGTTTTTTTTTTCGGGCCCAATTTTTGAGTTTCGATATCTCAGCTCTGGAAGGGGCTAGAGCCTCCATTTTTGCACTCAGGTCTAAGTCTCATTGCCCTCTATCAGAATCCAGAGTTTTGGGAAGATTGGAGAAACTTAATTTTTCGCCCCCAAAAAAAAACGTAAGGGGTACCACTGTCGTTTTTTTTTCGGGCCCAATTTTTGAGTTTCGATATCTCAGCTCTGGAAGGGGCTAGAGCCTCCATTTTTGCACTCAGGTCTAAGTCTCATGGCCCTCTATCAGAATCTAGAGTTTTGGGAAGATTGGAGAAACTTAATTTTTCGCCCAAAAAAAAAAAACGTAAGGGGTACCACTGTCGTTTTTTTTTTCGGGCCCAATTTTTGAGTTTCGATATCTCAGCTCTGGAAGGGGCTAGAGCCTCCATTTTTGCACTCAGGTCTAAGTCTCATGGCCCTCTATCAGAATCCAGAGTTTTTGGAAGATTGGAGAAACTTAATTTTTCGCCCCAAAAAAAAAAACGTAAGGGGTACCACTGTCGTTTTTTTTTTCGGGCCCAATTTTTGAGTTTCGATATCTCAGCTCTGGAAGGGGCTAGAGCCTCCATTTTTGCACTCAGGTCCAAGTCTCATGGCCCTCTATCAGAATCCAGAGTTTTGGGAAGATTGGAGAAACTTAATATTTCGCCCAAAAAAAAAAAACGTAAGGGGTACCACTGTCGTTTTTTTTTCGGGCCCAATTTTTGAGTTTCGATATCTCAGCTCTGGAAGGGGCTAGAGCCTCCATTTTTGCACTCAGGTCTAAGTCTCATTGCCCTCTATCAGAATCCAGAGTTTTGGGAAGATTGGAGAAACTTAATTTTTCGCCCCCCAAAAAAAACGTAAGGGGTACCACTGTCGTTTTTTTTTTCGGGCCCAATTTTTGAGTTTCGATATCTCAGCTCTGGAAGGGGCTAGAGCCTCCATTTTTGCACTCAGGTCCAAGTCTCATGGCCCTCTATCAGAATCCAGAGTTTTGGGAAGATTGGAGAAACTTAATTTTTCGCCCAAAAAAAAAAAACGTAAGGGGTACCACTGTCGTTTTTTTTTCGGGCCCAATTTTTGAGTTTCGATATCTCGGCTCTGGAAGGGGCTAGAGCCTCCATTTTTGCACTCAGGTCTAAGTCTCATGGCCCTCTCTCAGAATCCAGAGTTTTGGGAAGATTGGAGAAACTTAATTTTTCGCCCAAAAAAAAAAAAACGTAAGGGGTACCACTGTCGTTTTTTTTTCGGGCCCAATTTTTGAGTTTCGATATCTCAGCTCTGGAAGGGGCTAGAGCCTCCATTTTTGCACTCAGGTCTAAGTCTCATTGCCCTCTATCAGAATCCAGAGTTTTGGGAAGATTGGAGAAACTTAATTTTTCGCCCCAAAAAAAAAACGTAAGGGGTACCACTGTCGTTTTTTTTTCGGGCCCAATTTTTGAGTTTCGATATCTCAGCTCTGGAAGGGGCTAGAACCTCCATTTTTGCACTCAGGTCCAAGTCTCATGGCCCTCTATCAGAATCCAGAGTTTTGGGAAGATTGGAGAAACTTAATTTTTCGCCCAAAAAAAAAAAAACGTAAGGGGTACCACTGTCGTTTTTTTTCGGGCCCAATTTTTGAGTTTCGATATCTCAGCTCTGGAAGGGGCTAGAGCCTCCATTTTTGCACTCAGGTCTAAGTCTCATGGCCCTCTATCAAAATCCAGAGTTTTGGGAAGATTGGAGAAACTTAATTTTTCGCCCCAAAAAAAAAACGTAAGGGGTACCACTGTCGTTTTTTTTTTCGGGCCCAATTTTTGAGTTTCGATATCTCAGCTCTGGAAGGGGCTAGAGCCTCCATTTTTGCACTCAGGTCTAATTCTCATGGCCCTCTATCAGAATCCAGAGTTTTGGGAAGATTGGAGAAACTTAATTTTTCGCCCAAAAAAAAAAAAAACGTAAGGGGTACCACTGTCGTTTTTTTTTCGGGCCCAATTTTTGAGTTTCGATATCTCAGCTCTGGAAGGGGCTAGAGCCTCCATTTTTGCACTCAGGTCTAATTCTCATGGCCCTCTATCAGAATCCAGAGTTTTGGGAAGATTGGAGAAACTTAATTTTTCGCCCAAAAAAAAAAAACGTAAGGGGTACCACTGTCGTTTTTTTTTCGGGCCCAATTTTTGAGTTTCGATATCTCAGCTCTGGAAGGGGATAGAGCCTCCATTTTTGCACTCAGGTCCAAGTCTCATGGCCCTCTATCAGAATCCAGAGTTTTGGGAAGATTGGAGAAACTTAATTTTTTTGCCAAAAAAAAAAAACGTAAGGGGTACCACTGTCGTTTTTTTTCGGGCCCAATTTTTGAGTTTCGATATCTCAGCTCTGGAAGGGGCTAGAGCCTCCATTTTTGCACTCAGGTCTAAGTCTCATTGCCCTCTATCAGAATCCAGAGTTTTGGGAAGATTGGAGAAACTTAATTTTTCGCCCCAAAAAAAAAAAACGTAAGGGGTACCACTGTCGTTTTTTTTTCGGGCCCAATTTTTGAGTTTCGATATCTCAGCTCTGGAAGGGGCTAGAGCCTCCATTTTTGCACTCAGGTCTAAGTCTCATGGCCCTCTATCAGAATCTAGAGTTTTGGGAAGATTGGAGAAACTTAATTTTTCGCCCCCCCAAAAAAAACGTAAGGGGTACCACTGTCGTTTTTTTTTTCGGGCCCAATTCTTGAGTTCCGATATCTCAGCTCTGGAAGGGGCTAGAGCCTCCATTTTTGCACTCAGGTCTAAGTCTCATGGCCCTCTATCAGAATCCAGAGTTTTGGGAAGATTGGAGAAACTTAATTTTTCGCCCAAAAAAAAAAAACGTAAGGGGTACCACTGTCGTTTTTTTTTTTTGGGCCCAATTTTTGAGTTTCGACATCTCAGCTCTGGAAGGGGCTAGAGCTTCCATTTTTGCACTCAGGTCTAAGTCTCATGGCCCTCTATCAGAATCCAGAGTTTTGGGAAGATTGGAGAAACTTAATTTTTCGCCCAAAAAAAAAAAAAACGTAAGGGGTACCACTGTCGTTTTTTTTTTTTCGGGCCCAATTTTTGAGTTTCGATATCTCAGCTCTGGAAGGGGCTAGAGCCTCCATTTTTGCACTCAGGTCCAAGTCTCATGGCCCTCTATCAAAATCCAGAGTTTTGGGAAGATTGGAGAAACTTAATTTTTCGCCCCAAAAAAAAAAACGTAAGGGGTACCACTGTCGTTTTTTTTTCGGGCCCAATTTTTGAGTTTCGATATCTCAGCTCTGGAAGGGGCTAGAGCCTCCATTTTTGCACTCAGGTCTAATTCTCATGGCCCTCTATCAGAATCCAGAGTTTTGGGAAGATTGGAGAAACTTAATTTTTCGCCCAAAAAAAAAAAAAACGTAAGGGGTACCACTGTCGTTTTTTTTTCGGGCCCAATTTTTGAGTTTCGATATCTCAGCTCTGGAAGGGGCTAGAGCCTCCATTTTTGCACTCAGGTCTAATTCTCATGGCCCTCTATCAGAATCCAGAGTTTTGGGAAGATTGGAGAAACTTAATTTTTCGCCCAAAAAAAAAAAACGTAAGGGGTACCACTGTCGTTTTTTTTTCGGGCCCAATTTTTGAGTTTCGATATCTCAGCTCTGGAAGGGGATAGAGCCTCCATTTTTGCACTCAGGTCCAAGTCTCATGGCCCTCTATCAGAATCCAGAGTTTTGGGAAGATTGGAGAAACTTAATTTTTTTGCCAAAAAAAAAAAACGTAAGGGGTACCACTGTCGTTTTTTTTCGGGCCCAATTTTTGAGTTTCGATATCTCAGCTCTGGAAGGGGCTAGAGCCTCCATTTTTGCACTCAGGTCTAAGTCTCATTGCCCTCTATCAGAATCCAGAGTTTTGGGAAGATTGGAGAAACTTAATTTTTCGCCCCAAAAAAAAAAACGTAAGGGGTACCACTGTCGTTTTTTTTTCGGGCCCAATTTTTGAGTTTCGATATCTCAGCTCTGGAAGGGGCTAGAGCCTCCATTTTTGCACTCAGGTCTAAGTCTCATGGCCCTCTATCAGAATCTAGAGTTTTGGGAAGATTGGAGAAACTTAATTTTTCGCCCCCCCAAAAAAAACGTAAGGGGTACCACTGTCGTTTTTTTTTTCGGGCCCAATTCTTGAGTTCCGATATCTCAGCTCTGGAAGGGGCTAGAGCCTCCATTTTTGCACTCAGGTCTAAGTCTCATGGCCCTCTATCAGAATCCAGAGTTTTGGGAAGATTGGAGAAACTTAATTTTTCGCCCAAAAAAAAAAAACGTAAGGGGTACCACTGTCGTTTTTTTTTTTGGGCCCAATTTTTGAGTTTCGACATCTCAGCTCTGGAAGGGGCTAGAGCTTCCATTTTTGCACTCAGGTCTAAGTCTCATGGCCCTCTATCAGAATCCAGAGTTTTGGGAAGATTGGAGAAACTTAATTTTTCGCCCAAAAAAAAAAAAACGTAAGGGGTACCACTGTCGTTTTTTTTTTTTCGGGCCCAATTTTTGAGTTTCGATATCTCAGCTCTGGAAGGGGCTAGAGCCTCCATTTTTGCACTCAGGTCCAAGTCTCATGGCCCTCTATCAAAATCCAGAGTTTTGGGAAGATTGGAGAAACTTAATTTTTCGCCCCAAAAAAAAAAACGTAAGGGGTACCACTGTCGTTTTTTTTTCGGGCCCAATTTTTGAGTTTCGATATCTCAGCTCTGGAAGGGGCTAGAGCCTCCATTTTTGCACTCAGGTCTAATTCTCATGGCCCTCTATCAGAATCCAGAGTTTTGGGAAGATTGGAGAAACTTAATTTTTCGCCCAAAAAAAAAAAAACGTAAGGGGTACCACTGTCGTTTTTTTTTCGGGCCCAATTTTTGAGTTTCGATATCTCAGCTCTGGAAGGGGCTAGAGCCTCCATTTTTGCACTCAGGTCTAATTCTCATGGCCCTCTATCAGAATCCAGAGTTTTGGGAAGATTGGAGAAACTTAATTTTTCGCCCAAAAAAAAAAAACGTAAGGGGTACCACTGTCGTTTTTTTTTCGGGCCCAATTTTTGAGTTTCGATATCTCAGCTCTGGAAGGGGATAGAGCCTCCATTTTTGCACTCAGGTCCAAGTCTCATGGCCCTCTATCAGAATCCAGAGTTTTGGGAAGATTGGAGAAACTTAATTTTTTTGCCAAAAAAAAAAAACGTAAGGGGTACCACTGTCGTTTTTTTTTCGGGCCAAATTTTTGAGTTTCGATATCTCAGCTCTGGAAGGGGCTAGAGCCTCCATTTTTGCACTCAGGTCTAAGTCTCATTGCCCTCTATCAGAATCCAGAGTTTTGGGAAGATTGGAGAAACTTAATTTTTCGCCCCAAAAAAAAAACGTAAGGGGTACCACTGTCGTTTTTTTTTCGGGCCCAATTTTTGAGTTTCGATATCTCAGCTCTGGAAGGGGCTAGAGCCTCCATTTTTGCACTCAGGTCTAAGTCTCATGGCCCTCTATCAGAATCTAGAGTTTTGGGAAGATTGGAGAAACTTAATTTTTCGCCCCCCCAAAAAAAACGTAAGGGGTACCACTGTCGTTTTTTTTTTCGGGCCCAATACTTGAGTTTCGATATCTCAGCTCTGGAAGGGGCTAGAGCCTCCATTTTTGCACTCAGGTCTAAGTCTCATGGCCCTCTATCAGAATCCAGAGTTTTGGGAAGATTGGAGAAACTTAATTTTTCGCCCAAAAAAAAAAAACGTAAGGGGTACCACTGTCGTTTTTTTTTCGGGCCCAATTTTTGAGTTTCGATATCTCAGCTCTGGAAGGGGCTAGAGCCTCCATTTTTGCACTCAGGTCTAAGTCTCATGGCCCTCTATCAGAATCCAGAGTTTTGGGAAGATTGGAGAAACTTAATTTTTCGCCCAAAAAAAAAAAACGTAAGGGGTACCACTGTCGTTTTTTTTTTTGGGCCCAATTTTTGAGTTTCGACATCTCAGCTCTGGAAGGGGCTAGAGCTTCCATTTTTGCACTCAGGTCTAAGTCTCATGGCCCTCTATCAGAATCCAGAGTTTTGGGAAGATTGGAGAAACTTAATTTTTCGCCCAAAAAAAAAAAACGTAAGGGGTACCACTGTCGTTTTTTTTTTTTCGGGCCCAATTTTTGAGTTTCGATATCTCAGCTCTGGAAGGGGCTAGAGCCTCCATTTTTGCACTCAGGTCCAAGTCTCATGGCCCTCTATCAGAATCCAGAGTTTTGGGAAGATTGGAGAAACTTAATTTTTCGCCCAAAAAAAAAAAAACGTAAGGGGTACCACTGTCGTTTTTTTTTCGGGCCCAATTTTTGAGTTTCGATATCTCGGCTCTGGAAGGGGCTAGAGCCTCCATTTTTGCACTCAGGTCTAAGTCTCATGGCCCTCTCTCAGAATCCAGAGTTTTGGGAAGATTGGAGAAACTTAATTTTTCGCCCAAAAAAAAAACGTAAGGGGTACCACTGTCGTTTTTTTTTCGGGCCCAATTTTTGAGTTTCGATATCTCAGCTCTGGAAGGGGCTAGAGCCTCCATTTTTGCACTCAGGTCTAAGTCTCATTGCCCTCTATCAGAATCCAGAGTTTTGGGAAGATTGGAGAAACTTAATTTTTCGCCCCAAAAAAAAAACGTAAGGGGTACCACTGTCGTTTTTTTTTTCGGGCCCAATTTTTGAGTTTCGATATCTCAGCTCTGGAAGGGGCTAGAACCTCCATTTTTGCACTCAGGTCCAAGTCTCATGGCCCTCTATCAGAATCCAGAGTTTTGGGAAGATTGGAGAAACTTAATTTTTCGCCCAAAAAAAAAACGTAAGGGGTACCACTGTCGTTTTTTTTTCGGGCCCAATTTTTGAGTTTCGATATCTCAGCTCTGGAAGGGGCTAGAGCCTCCATTTTTGCACTCAGGTCTAAGTCTCATTGCCCTCTATCAGAATCCAGAGTTTTGGGAAGATTGGAGAAACTTAATTTTTCGCCCCAAAAAAAAAACGTAAGGGGTACCACTGTCGTTTTTTTTTTCGGGCCCAATTTTTGAGTTTCGATATCTCAGCTCTGGAAGGGGCTAGAACCTCCATTTTTGCACTCAGGTCCAAGTCTCATGGCCCTCTATCAGAATCCAGAGTTTTGGGAAGATTGGAGAAACTTAATTTTTCGCCCAAAAAAAAAAAAACGTAAGGGGTACCACTGTCGTTTTTTTTTCGGGCCCAATTTTTGAGTTTCGATATCTCAGCTCTGGAAGGGGCTAGAGCCTCCATTTTTGCACTCAGGTCTAAGTCTCATGGCCCTCTATCAAAATCCAGAGTTTTGGGAAGATTGGAGAAACTTAATTTTTCGCCCCAAAAAAAAAAACGTAAGGGGTACCACTGTCGTTTTTTTTTCGGGCCCAATTTTTGAGTTTCGATATCTCAGCTCTGGAAGGGGCTAGAGCCTCCATTTTTGCACTCAGGTCTAATTCTCATGGCCCTCTATCAGAATCCAGAGTTTTGGGAAGATTGGAGAAACTTAATTTTTCGCCCAAAAAAAAAAAAACGTAAGGGGTACCACTGTCGTTTTTTTTTCGGGCCCAATTTTTGAGTTTCGATATCTCAGCTCTGGTAGGGGCTAGAGCCTCCATTTTTGCACTCAGGTCTAATTCTCATGGCCCTCTATCAGAATCCAGAGTTTTGGGAAGATTGGAGAAACTTAATTTTTCGCCCCAAAAAAAAAAACGTAAGGGGTACCACTGTCGTTTTTTTTTCGGGCCCAATTTTTGAGTTTCGATATCTCAGCTCTGGAAGGGGCTAGAGCCTCCATTTTTGCACTCAGGTCTAAGTCTCATTGCCCTCTATCAGAATCCAGAGTTTTGGGAAGATTGGAGAAACTTAATTTTTCGCCCCAAAAAAAAAACGTAAGGGGTACCACTGTCGTTTTTTTTTCGGGCCCAATTTTTGAGTTTCGATATCTCAGCTCTGGAAGGGGCTAGAGCCTCCATTTTTGCACTCAGGTCTAAGTCTCATGGCCCTCTATCAGAATCTAGAGTTTTGGGAAGATTGGAGAAACTTAATTTTTCGCCCCCCCAAAAAAAACGTAAGGGGTACCACTGTCGTTTTTTTTTCGGGCCCAATTTTTGAGTTTCGATATCTCAGCTCTGGAAGGGGCTAGAGCCTCCATTTTTGCACTCAGGTCTAAGTCTCATGGCCCTCTATCAAAATCCAGAGTTTTGGGAAGATTGGAGAAACTTAATTTTTCGCCCAAAAAAAAAAAAACGTAAGGGGTACCACTGTCGTTTTTTTTTTTCGGGCCCAATTTTTGAGTTTCGATATCTCAGCTCTGGAAGGGGCTAGAGCCTCCATTTTTGCACTCAGGTCTAATTCTCATGGCCCTCTATCAGAATCCAGAGTTTTGGGAAGATTGGAGAAACTTAATTTTTCGCCCAAAAAAAAAAAACGTAAGGGGTACCACTGTCGTTTTTTTTTCGGCCCAATTTTTGAGTTTCGATATCTCAGCTCTGGAAGGGGCTAGAGCCTCCATTTTTGCACTCAGGTCTAAGTCTCATGGCCCTCTATCAGAATCCAGAGTTTTAGGAAGATTGGAGAAACTTAATTTTTCGCCCAAAAAAAAAAAACGTAAGGGGTACCACTGTCGTTTTTTTTTTCGGGCCCAATTTTTGAGTTTCGATATCTCAGCTCTGGAAGGGGCTAGAGCCTCCATTTTTGCACTCAGGTCTAAGTCTCATTGCCCTCTATCAGAATCCAGAGTTTTGGGAAGATTGGAGAAACTTAATTTTTCGCCCCCCAAAAAAAACGTAAGGGGTACCACTGTCGTTTTTTTTTCGGGCCCAATTTTTGAGTTTCGATATCTCAGCTCTGGAAGGGGCTAGAGCCTCCATTTTTGCACTCAGGTCTAAGTCTCATGGCCCTCTATCAGAATCCAGAGTTTTGGGAAGATTGGAGAAACTTAATTTTTCGCCCAAAAAAAAAAAACGTAAGGGGTACCACTGTCGTTTTTTTTTCGGGCCCAATTTTTGAGTTTCGATATCTCAGCTCTGGAAGGGGCTAGAGCCTCCATTTTTGCACTCAGGTCTAATTCTCATGGCCCTCTATCAAAATCCAGAGTTTTGGGAAGATTGGAGAAACTTAATTTTTCGCCCAAAAAAAAAAAAACGTAAGGGGTACCACTGTCGTTTTTTTTTCGGGCCCAATATTTGAGTTTCGATATCTCAGCTCTGGAAGGGGCTAGAGCCTCCATTTTTGCACTCAGGTCTAAGTCTCATTGCCCTCTATCAGAATCCAGAGTTTTGGGAAGATTGGAGAAACTTAATTTTTCGCCCAAAAAAAAAAAACGTAAGGGGTACCACTGTCGTTTTTTTTTCGGGCCCAATTTTTGAGTTTCGATATCTCAGCTCTGGAAGGGGCTAGAGCCTCCATTTTTGCACTCAGGTCTAAGTCTCATGGCCCTCTATCAGAATCCAGAGTTTTGGGAAGATTGGAGAAACTTAATTTTTCGCCCAAAAAAAAAAAAACGTAAGGGGTACCACTGTCGTTTTTTTTTCGGGCCCAATTTTTGAGTTTCGATATCTCAGCTCTGGAAGGGGCTAGAGCCTCCATTTTTGCACTCAGGTCTAATTCTCATGGCCCTCTATCAAAATCCAGAGTTTTGGGAAGATTGGAGAAACTTAATTTTTCGCCCAAAAAAAAAAAAACGTAAGGGGTACCACTGTCGTTTTTTTTTCGGGCCCAATTTTTGAGTTTCGATATCTCAGCTCTGGTAGGGGCTAGAGCCTCCATTTTTGCACTCAGGTCTAATTCTCATGGCCCTCTATCAGAATCCAGAGTTTTGGGAAGATTGGAGAAACTTAATTTTTCGCCCAAAAAAAAAAAACGTAAGGGGTACCACTGTCGTTTTTTTTTCGGGCCCAATTTTTGAGTTTCGATATCTCAGCTCTGGAAGGGGCTAGAGCCTCCATTTTTGCACTCAGGTCTAAGTCTCATGGCCCTCTATCAAAATCCAGAGTTTTGGGAAGATTGGAGAAACTTAATTTTTCGCCCCCAAAAAAAAAACGTAAGGGGTACCACTGTCGTTTTTTTTTTCGGGCCCAATTTTTGAGTTTCGATATCTCAGCTCTGGAAGGGGCTAGAGCCTCCATTTTTGCACTCAGGTCTAATTCTCATGGCCCTCTATCAGAATCCAGAGTTTTGGGAAGATTGGAGAAACTTAATTTTTCGCCCAAAAAAAAAAAAACGTAAGGGGTACCACTGTCGTTTTTTTTTCGGGCCCAATTTTTGAGTTTCGATATCTCAGCTCTGGAAGGGGCTAGAGCCTCCATTTTTGCACTCAGGTCTAAGTCTCATGGCCCTCTATCAGAATCCAGAGTTTTAGGAAGATTGGAGAAACTTAATTTTTCGCCCAAAAAAAAAAACGTAAGGGGTACCACTGTCGTTTTTTTTTCGGGCCCAATTTTTGAGTTTCGATATCTCAGCTCTGGAAGGGGCTAGAGCCTCCATTTTTGCACTCAGGTCTAAGTCTCATTGCCCTCTATCAGAATCCAGAGTTTTGGGAAGATTGGAGAAACTTAATTTTTCGCCCCAAAAAAAAAACGTAAGGGGTACCACTGTCGTTTTTTTTTCGGGCCCAATTTTTGAGTTTCGATATCTCAGCTCTGGAAGGGGCTAGAGCCTCCATTTTTGCACTCAGGTCTAAGTCTCATTGCCCTCTATCAGAATCCAGAGTTTTGGGAAGATTGGAGAAACTTAATTTTTCGCCCCAAAAAAAAAACGTAAGGGGTACCACTGTCGGTTTTTTTTCGGGCCCAATTTTTGAGTTTCGATATCTCAGCTCTGGAAGGGGCTAGAGCCTCCATTTTTGCACTCAGGTCCAAGTCTCATGGCCCTCTATCAGAATCCAGAGTTTTGGGAAGATTGGAGAAACTTAATTTTTCACCCAAAAAAAAAAAAACGTAAGGGGTACCACTGTCGTTTTTTTTTTTCGGGCCCAATTTTTGAGTTTCGATATCTCGGCTGTGGAAGGGGCTAGAGCCTCCATTTTTGCACTCAGGTCTAAGTCTCATGGCCCTCTCTCAGAATCCAGAGTTTTGGGAAGATTGGAGAAACTTAATTTTTCGCCCAAAAAAAAAAACGTAAGGGGTACCACTGTCGTTTTTTTTTCGGGCCCAATTTTTGAGTTTCGATATCTCAGCTCTGGAAGGGGCTAGAGCCTCCATTTTTGCACTCAGGTCTAAGTCTCATGGCCCTCTATCAAAATCCAGAGTTTTGGGAAGATTGGAGAAACTTAATTTTTCGCCCCAAAAAAAAAAACGTAAGGGGTACCACTGTCGTTTTTTTTTCGGGCCCAATTTTTGAGTTTCGATATCTCAGCTCTGGAAGGGGCTAGAGCCTCCATTTTTTCACTCAGGTCTAATTCTCATGGCCCTCTATCAGAATCCAGAGTTTTGGGAAGATTAGAAAAACTTAATTTTTCGCCCAAAAAAAAAAAAACCGTAAGGGGTACCACTGTCGTTTTTTTTTTTCGGGCCCAATTTTTGAGTTTCGATATCTCAGCTCTGGAAGGGGCTAGAGCCTCCATTTTTGCACTCAGGTCTAAGTCTCATGGCCCTCTATCAGAATCCAGAGTTTTGGGAAGATTGGAGAAACTTAATTTTTCGCCCAAAAAAAAAAACGTAAGGGGTACCACTGTCGTTTTTTTTTCGGGCCCAATTTTTGAGTTTCGATATCTCAGCTCTGGAAGGGGATAGAGCCTCCATTTTTGCACTCAGGTCCAAGTCTCATGGCCCTCTATCAGAATCCAGAGTTTTGGGAAGATTGGAGAAACTTAATTTTTTTGCCAAAAAAAAACAAAACGTAAGGGGTACCACTGTCGTTTTTTTTTCGGGCCCAATATTTGAGTTTCGATATCTCAGCTCTGGAAGGGGCTAGAGCCTCCATTTTTGCACTCAGGTCCAAGTCTCATGGCCCTCTCTCAGAATCCAGAGTTTTGGGAAGATTGGAGAAACTTAATTTTTCGCCCAAAAAAAAAAAACGTAAGGGGTACCACTGTCGTTTTTTTTTTCGGGCCCAATTTTTGAGTTTCGATATCTCAGCTCTGGAAGGGGCTAGAGCCTCCATTTTTGCACTCAGGTCCAAGTCTCATGGCCCTCTATCAGAATCCAGAGTTTTGGGAAGATTGGAGAAACTTAATTTTTCGCCCAAAAAAAAAAAACGTAAGGGGTACCACTGTCGTTTTTTTTTCGGGCCCAATATTTGAGTTTCGATATCTCAGCTCTGGAAGGGGCTAGAGCCTCCATTTTTGCACTCAGGTCCAAGTCTCATGGCCCTCTATCAGAATCCAGAGTTTTGGGAAGATTGGAGAAACTTAATTTTTCGCCCAAAAAAAAAAAACGTAAGGGGTACCACTGTCGTTTTTTTTTCGGGCCCAATATTTGAGTTTCGATATCTCAGCTCTGGAAGGGGCTAGAGCCTCCATTTTTGCACTCAGGTCTAAGTCTCATGGCCCTCTATCAAAATCCAGAGTTTTGGGAAGATTGGAGAAACTTAATTTTTCGCCCCAAAAAAAAAAAAAACGTAAGGGGTACCACTGTCGTTTTTTTTTCGGGCCCAATTTTTGAGTTTCGATATCTCAGCTCTGGAAGGGGCTAGAGCCTCCATTTTTGCACTCAGGTCTAATTCTCATGGCCCTCTATCAGAATCCAGAGTTTTGGGAAGATTGGAGAAACTTAATTTTTCGCCCAAAAAAAAAAAACGTAAGGGGTACCACTGTCGTTTTTTTTTCGGGCCCAATTTTTGAGTTTCGATATCTCAGCTCTGGAAGGGGCTAGAGCCTCCATTTTTGCACTCAGGTCTAAGTCTCATGGCCCTCTATCAAAATCCAGAGTTTTGGGAAGATTGGAGAAACTTAATTTTTTTGCCCAAAAAAAAAAAACGTAAGGGGTACCACTGTCGTTTTTTTTTCGGGCCCAATTTTTGAGTTTCGATATCTCGGCTCTGGAAGGGGCTAGAGCCTCCATATTTGCACTCAGGTCTAAGTCTCATGGTTCTCTATCAGAATCCAGAGTTTTGGGAAGATTGGAGAAACTTAATTTTTCGCCCCCAAAAAAAACGTAAGGGGTACCACTGTCGTTTTTTTTTTCGGGCCCAATTTTTGAGTTTCGATATCTCAGCTCTGAAAGGGGCTAGAGCCTCCATTTTTGCACTCAGGTCTAAGTCTCATGGCCCTCTATCAGAATCCAGAGTTTTGGGAAGATTGGAGAAACTTAATTTTTCGCCCAAAAAAAAAAAACGTAAGGGGTACCACTGTCGTTTTTTTTTCGGGCCCAATTTTTGAGTTTCGATATCTCAGCTCTGGAAGGGGCTAGAGCCTCCATTTTTGCACTCAGGTCTAATTCTCATGGCCCTCTATCAGAATCCAGAGTTTTGGGAAGATTGGAGAAACTTAATTTTTCGCCCAAAAAAAAAAAACGTAAGGGGTACCACTGTCGTTTTTTTTTCGGGCCCAATTTTTGAGTTTCGATATCTCAGCTCTGGAAGGGGCTAGAGCCTCCATTTTTGCACTCAGGTCTAAGTCTCATGGCCCTCTATCAGAATCCAGAGTTTTGGGAAGATTGGAGAAACTTAATTTTTCGCCCAAAAAAAAAAAACGTAAGGGGTACCACTGTCGTTTTTTTTTTTGGGCCCAATTTTTGAGTTTCGACATCTCAGCTCTGGAAGGGGCTAGAGCTTCCATTTTTGCACTCAGGTCTAAGTCTCATGGCCCTCTATCAGAATCCAGAGTTTTGGGAAGATTGGAGAAACTTAATTTTTCGCCCAAAAAAAAAAAACGTAAGGGGTACCACTGTCGTTTTTTTTTTTTCGGGCCCAATTTTTGAGTTTCGATATCTCAGCTCTGGAAGGGGCTAGAGCCTCCATTTTTGCACTCAGGTCCAAGTCTCATGGCCCTCTATCAGAATCCAGAGTTTTGGGAAGATTGGAGAAACTTAATTTTTCGCCCAAAAAAAAAAAAACGTAAGGGGTACCACTGTCGTTTTTTTTTCGGGCCCAATTTTTGAGTTTCGATATCTCGGCTCTGGAAGGGGCTAGAGCCTCCATTTTTGCACTCAGGTCTAAGTCTCATGGCCCTCTCTCAGAATCCAGAGTTTTGGGAAGATTGGAGAAACTTAATTTTTCGCCCAAAAAAAAAAACGTAAGGGGTACCACTGTCGTTTTTTTTTCGGGCCCAATTTTTGAGTTTCGATATCTCAGCTCTGGAAGGGGCTAGAGCCTCCATTTTTGCACTCAGGTCTAAGTCTCATTGCCCTCTATCAGAATCCAGAGTTTTGGGAAGATTGGAGAAACTTAATTTTTCGCCCCAAAAAAAAAACGTAAGGGGTACCACTGTCGTTTTTTTTTTCGGGCCCAATTTTTGAGTTTCGATATCTCAGCTCTGGAAGGGGCTAGAACCTCCATTTTTGCACTCAGGTCCAAGTCTCATGGCCCTCTATCAGAATCCAGAGTTTTGGGAAGATTGGAGAAACTTAATTTTTCGCCCAAAAAAAAAAACGTAAGGGGTACCACTGTCGTTTTTTTTTCGGGCCCAATTTTTGAGTTTCGATATCTCAGCTCTGGAAGGGGCTAGAGCCTCCATTTTTGCACTCAGGTCTAAGTCTCATTGCCCTCTATCAGAATCCAGAGTTTTGGGAAGATTGGAGAAACTTAATTTTTCGCCCCAAAAAAAAAACGTAAGGGGTACCACTGTCGTTTTTTTTTTCGGGCCCAATTTTTGAGTTTCGATATCTCAGCTCTGGAAGGGGCTAGAACCTCCATTTTTGCACTCAGGTCCAAGTCTCATGGCCCTCTATCAGAATCCAGAGTTTTGGGAAGATTGGAGAAACTTAATTTTTCGCCCAAAAAAAAAAAACGTAAGGGGTACCACTGTCGTTTTTTTTTCGGGCCCAATTTTTGAGTTTCGATATCTCAGCTCTGGAAGGGGCTAGAGCCTCCATTTTTGCACTCAGGTCTAAGTCTCATGGCCCTCTATCAAAATCCAGAGTTTTGGGAAGATTGGAGAAACTTAATTTTTCGCCCCAAAAAAAAAAACGTAAGGGGTACCACTGTCGTTTTTTTTTCGGGCCCAATTTTTGAGTTTCGATATCTCAGCTCTGGAAGGGGCTAGAGCCTCCATTTTTGCACTCAGGTCTAATTCTCATGGCCCTCTATCAGAATCCAGAGTTTTGGGAAGATTGGAGAAACTTAATTTTTCGCCCAAAAAAAAAAAAACGTAAGGGGTACCACTGTCGTTTTTTTTTCGGGCCCAATTTTTGAGTTTCGATATCTCAGCTCTGGTAGGGGCTAGAGCCTCCATTTTTGCACTCAGGTCTAATTCTCATGGCCCTCTATCAGAATCCAGAGTTTTGGGAAGATTGGAGAAACTTAATTTTTCGCCCCAAAAAAAAAAACGTAAGGGGTACCACTGTCGTTTTTTTTTCGGGCCCAATTTTTGAGTTTCGATATCTCAGCTCTGGAAGGGGCTAGAGCCTCCATTTTTGCACTCAGGTCTAAGTCTCATTGCCCTCTATCAGAATCCAGAGTTTTGGGAAGATTGGAGAAACTTAATTTTTCGCCCCAAAAAAAAAACGTAAGGGGTACCACTGTCGTTTTTTTTTCGGGCCCAATTTTTGAGTTTCGATATCTCAGCTCTGGAAGGGGCTAGAGCCTCCATTTTTGCACTCAGGTCTAAGTCTCATGGCCCTCTATCAGAATCTAGAGTTTTGGGAAGATTGGAGAAACTTAATTTTTCGCCCCCCCAAAAAAAACGTAAGGGGTACCACTGTCGTTTTTTTTTCGGGCCCAATTTTTGAGTTTCGATATCTCAGCTCTGGAAGGGGCTAGAGCCTCCATTTTTGCACTCAGGTCTAAGTCTCATGGCCCTCTATCAAAATCCAGAGTTTTGGGAAGATTGGAGAAACTTAATTTTTCGCCCAAAAAAAAAAAAACGTAAGGGGTACCACTGTCGTTTTTTTTTTTTCGGGCCCAATTTTTGAGTTTCGATATCTCAGCTCTGGAAGGGGCTAGAGCCTCCATTTTTGCACTCAGGTCTAATTCTCATGGCCCTCTATCAGAATCCAGAGTTTTGGGAAGATTGGAGAAACTTAATTTTTCGCCCAAAAAAAAAAAACGTAAGGGGTACCACTGTCGTTTTTTTTTCGGCCCAATTTTTGAGTTTCGATATCTCAGCTCTGGAAGGGGCTAGAGCCTCCATTTTTGCACTCAGGTCTAAGTCTCATGGCCCTCTATCAGAATCCAGAGTTTTAGGAAGATTGGAGAAACTTAATTTTTCGCCCAAAAAAAAAAAACGTAAGGGGTACCACTGTCGTTTTTTTTTTCGGGCCCAATTTTTGAGTTTCGATATCTCAGCTCTGGAAGGGGCTAGAGCCTCCATTTTTGCACTCAGGTCTAAGTCTCATTGCCCTCTATCAGAATCCAGAGTTTTGGGAAGATTGGAGAAACTTAATTTTTCGCCCCCCAAAAAAAACGTAAGGGGTACCACTGTCGTTTTTTTTTCGGGCCCAATTTTTGAGTTTCGATATCTCAGCTCTGGAAGGGGCTAGAGCCTCCATTTTTGCACTCAGGTCTAAGTCTCATGGCCCTCTATCAGAATCCAGAGTTTTGGGAAGATTGGAGAAACTTAATTTTTCGCCCAAAAAAAAAAAAACGTAAGGGGTACCACTGTCGTTTTTTTTTCGGGCCCAATTTTTGAGTTTCGATATCTCAGCTCTGGAAGGGGCTAGAGCCTCCATTTTTGCACTCAGGTCTAATTCTCATGGCCCTCTATCAAAATCCAGAGTTTTGGGAAGATTGGAGAAACTTAATTTTTCGCCCAAAAAAAAAAAAACGTAAGGGGTACCACTGTCGTTTTTTTTTCGGGCCCAATATTTGAGTTTCGATATCTCAGCTCTGGAAGGGGCTAGAGCCTCCATTTTTGCACTCAGGTCTAAGTCTCATTGCCCTCTATCAGAATCCAGAGTTTTGGGAAGATTGGAGAAACTTAATTTTTCGCCCAAAAAAAAAAAACGTAAGGGGTACCACTGTCGTTTTTTTTTCGGGCCCAATTTTTGAGTTTCGATATCTCAGCTCTGGAAGGGGCTAGAGCCTCCATTTTTGCACTCAGGTCTAAGTCTCATGGCCCTCTATCAGAATCCAGAGTTTTGGGAAGATTGGAGAAACTTAATTTTTCGCCCAAAAAAAAAAAAACGTAAGGGGTACCACTGTCGTTTTTTTTTCGGGCCCAATTTTTGAGTTTCGATATCTCAGCTCTGGAAGGGGCTAGAGCCTCCATTTTTGCACTCAGGTCTAATTCTCATGGCCCTCTATCAAAATCCAGAGTTTTGGGAAGATTGGAGAAACTTAATTTTTCGCCCAAAAAAAAAAAAACGTAAGGGGTACCACTGTCGTTTTTTTTTCGGGCCCAATTTTTGAGTTTCGATATCTCAGCTCTGGTAGGGGCTAGAGCCTCCATTTTTGCACTCAGGTCTAATTCTCATGGCCCTCTATCAGAATCCAGAGTTTTGGGAAGATTGGAGAAACTTAATTTTTCGCCCAAAAAAAAAAAACGTAAGGGGTACCACTGTCGTTTTTTTTTCGGGCCCAATTTTTGAGTTTCGATATCTCAGCTCTGGAAGGGGCTAGAGCCTCCATTTTTGCACTCAGGTCTAAGTCTCATGGCCCTCTATCAAAATCCAGAGTTTTGGGAAGATTGGAGAAACTTAATTTTTCGCCCCCAAAAAAAAAACGTAAGGGGTACCACTGTCGTTTTTTTTTTCGGGCCCAATTTTTGAGTTTCGATATCTCAGCTCTGGAAGGGGCTAGAGCCTCCATTTTTGCACTCAGGTCTAATTCTCATGGCCCTCTATCAGAATCCAGAGTTTTGGGAAGATTGGAGAAACTTAATTTTTCGCCCAAAAAAAAAAAAACGTAAGGGGTACCACTGTCGTTTTTTTTTCGGGCCCAATTTTTGAGTTTCGATATCTCAGCTCTGGAAGGGGCTAGAGCCTCCATTTTTGCACTCAGGTCTAAGTCTCATGGCCCTCTATCAGAATCCAGAGTTTTAGGAAGATTGGAGAAACTTAATTTTTCGCCCAAAAAAAAAAACGTAAGGGGTACCACTGTCGTTTTTTTTTCGGGCCCAATTTTTGAGTTTCGATATCTCAGCTCTGGAAGGGGCTAGAGCCTCCATTTTTGCACTCAGGTCTAAGTCTCATTGCCCTCTATCAGAATCCAGAGTTTTGGGAAGATTGGAGAAACTTAATTTTTCGCCCCAAAAAAAAAACGTAAGGGGTACCACTGTCGTTTTTTTTTCGGGCCCAATTTTTGAGTTTCGATATCTCAGCTCTGGAAGGGGCTAGAGCCTCCATTTTTGCACTCAGGTCTAAGTCTCATTGCCCTCTATCAGAATCCAGAGTTTTGGGAAGATTGGAGAAACTTAATTTTTCGCCCCAAAAAAAAAACGTAAGGGGTACCACTGTCGTTTTTTTTTCGGGCCCAATTTTTGAGTTTCGATATCTCAGCTCTGGAAGGGGCTAGAGCCTCCATTTTTGCACTCAGGTCTAAGTCTCATGGCCCTCTATCAGAATCCAGAGTTTTGGGAAGATTGGAGAAACTTAATTTTTCGCCCAAAAAAAAAAAACGTAAGGGGTACCACTGTCGTTTTTTTTTCGGGCCCAATTTTTGAGTTTCGATATCTCAGCTCTGGAAGGGGCTAGAGCCTCCATTTTTGCACTCAGGTCTAATTCTCATGGCCCTCTATCAAAATCCAGAGTTTTGGGAAGATTGGAGAAACTTAATTTTTCGCCCAAAAAAAAAAAACGTAAGGGGTACCACTGTCGTTTTTTTTTCGGGCCCAATTTTTGAGTTTCGATATCTCAGCTCTGGTAGGGGCTAGAGCCTCCATTTTTGCACTCAGGTCTAATTCTCATGGCCCTCTATCAGAATCCAGAGTTTTGGGAAGATTGGAGAAACTTAATTTTTCGCCCAAAAAAAAAAAACGTAAGGGGTACCACTGTCGTTTTTTTTTCGGGCCCAATTTTTGAGTTTCGATATCTCAGCTCTGGAAGGGGCTAGAGCCTCCATTTTTGCACTCAGGTCTAAGTCTCATGGCCCTCTATCAAAATCCAGAGTTTTGGGAAGATTGGAGAAACTTAATTTTTCGCCCCCAAAAAAAAAACGTAAGGGGTACCACTGTCGTTTTTTTTTTCGGGCCCAATTTTTGAGTTTCGATATCTCAGCTCTGGAAGGGGCTAGAGCCTCCATTTTTGCACTCAGGTCTAATTCTCATGGCCCTCTATCAGAATCCAGAGTTTTGGGAAGATTGGAGAAACTTAATTTTTCGCCCAAAAAAAAAAAAACGTAAGGGGTACCACTGTCGTTTTTTTTTCGGGCCCAATTTTTGAGTTTCGATATCTCAGCTCTGGAAGGGGCTAGAGCCTCCATTTTTGCACTCAGGTCTAAGTCTCATGGCCCTCTATCAGAATCCAGAGTTTTAGGAAGATTGGAGAAACTTAATTTTTCGCCCAAAAAAAAAAACGTAAGGGGTACCACTGTCGTTTTTTTTTCGGGCCCAATTTTTGAGTTTCGATATCTCAGCTCTGGAAGGGGCTAGAGCCTCCATTTTTGCACTCAGGTCTAAGTCTCATTGCCCTCTATCAGAATCCAGAGTTTTGGGAAGATTGGAGAAACTTAATTTTTCGCCCCAAAAAAAAAACGTAAGGGGTACCACTGTCGTTTTTTTTTCGGGCCCAATTTTTGAGTTTCGATATCTCAGCTCTGGAAGGGGCTAGAGCCTCCATTTTTGCACTCAGGTCTAAGTCTCATTGCCCTCTATCAGAATCCAGAGTTTTGGGAAGATTGGAGAAACTTAATTTTTCGCCCCAAAAAAAAAACGTAAGGGGTACCACTGTCGTTTTTTTTTCGGGCCCAATTTTTGAGTTTCGATATCTCAGCTCTGGAAGGGGCTAGAGCCTCCATTTTTGCACTCAGGTCCAAGTCTCATGGCCCTCTATCAGAATCCAGAGTTTTGGGAAGATTGGAGAAACTTAATTTTTCACCCAAAAAAAAAAAAAACGTAAGGGGTACCACTGTCGTTTTTTTTTTCGGGCCCAATTTTTGAGTTTCGATATCTCGGCTGTGGAAGGGGCTAGAGCCTCCATTTTTGCACTCAGGTCTAAGTCTCATGGCCCTCTCTCAGAATCCAGAGTTTTGGGAAGATTGGAGAAACTTAATTTTTCGCCCAAAAAAAAAAACGTAAGGGGTACCACTGTCGTTTTTTTTTCGGGCCCAATTTTTGAGTTTCGATATCTCAGCTCTGGAAGGGGATAGAGCCTCCATTTTTGCACTCAGGTCCAAGTCTCATGGCCCTCTATCAGAATCCAGAGTTTTGGGAAGATTGGAGAAACTTAATTTTTTTGCCAAAAAAAAAAAACCGTAAGGGGTACCACTGTCGTTTTTTTTTCGGGCCCAATATTTGAGTTTCGATATCTCAGCTCTGGAAGGGGCTAGAGCCTCCATTTTTGCACTCAGGTCCAAGTCTCATGGCCCTCTCTCAGAATCCAGAGTTTTGGGAAGATTGGAGAAACTTAATTTTTCGCCCAAAAAAAAAAAAACGTAAGGGGTACCACTGTCGTTTTTTTTTTCGGGCCCAATTTTTGAGTTTCGATATCTCAGCTCTGGAAGGGGCTAGAGCCTCCATTTTTGCACTCAGGTCTAAGTCTCATGGCCCTCTATCAAAATCCAGAGTTTTGGGAAGATTGGAGAAACTTAATTTTTCGCCCCAAAAAAAAAAACGTAAGGGGTACCACTGTCGTTTTTTTTTCGGGCCCAATTTTTGAGTTTCGATATCTCAGCTCTGGAAGGGGCTAGAGCCTCCATTTTTTCACTCAGGTCTAATTCTCATGGCCCTCTATCAGAATCCAGAGTTTTGGGAAGATTAGAAAAACTTAATTTTTCGCCCAAAAAAAAAAAAACCGTAAGGGGTACCACTGTCGTTTTTTTTTTCGGGCCCAATTTTTGAGTTTCGATATCTCAGCTCTGGAAGGGGCTAGAGCCTCCATTTTTGCACTCAGGTCTAAGTCTCATGGCCCTCTATCAGAATCCAGAGTTTTGGGAAGATTGGAGAAACTTAATTTTTCGCCCCAAAAAAAAAACGTAAGGGGTACCACTGTCGTTTTTTATTCGGGCCCAATTTTTGAGTTTCGATATCTCAGCTCTGGAAGGGGATAGAGCCTCCATTTTTGCACTCAGGTCCAAGTCTCATGGCCCTCTATCAGAATCCAGAGTTTTGGGAAGATTGGAGAAACTTAATTTTTTTGCCAAAAAAAAACAAAACGTAAGGGGTACCACTGTCGTTTTTTTTTCGGGCCCAATATTTGAGTTTCGATATCTCAGCTCTGGAAGGGGCTAGAGCCTCCATTTTTGCACTCAGGTCCAAGTCTCATGGCCCTCTCTCAGAATCCAGAGTTTTGGGAAGATTGGAGAAACTTAATTTTTCGCCCAAAAAAAAAAAACGTAAGGGGTACCACTGTCGTTTTTTTTTTCGGGCCCAATTTTTGAGTTTCGATATCTCAGCTCTGGAAGGGGCTAGAGCCTCCATTTTTGCACTCAGGTCCAAGTCTCATGGCCCTCTATCAGAATCCAGAGTTTTGGGAAGATTGGAGAAACTTAATTTTTCGCCCAAAAAAAAAAAACGTAAGGGGTACCACTGTCGTTTTTTTTTCGGGCCCAATATTTGAGTTTCGATATCTCAGCTCTGGAAGGGGCTAGAGCCTCCATTTTTGCACTCAGGTCCAAGTCTCATGGCCCTCTATCAGAATCCAGAGTTTTGGGAAGATTGGAGAAACTTAATTTTTCGCCCAAAAAAAAAAAACGTAAGGGGTACCACTGTCGTTTTTTTTTCGGGCCCAATATTTGAGTTTCGATATCTCAGCTCTGGAAGGGGCTAGAGCCTCCATTTTTGCACTCAGGTCTAAGTCTCATGGCCCTCTATCAAAATCCAGAGTTTTGGGAAGATTGGAGAAACTTAATTTTTCGCCCCAAAAAAAAAAAAAACGTAAGGGGTACCACTGTCGTTTTTTTTTCGGGCCCAATTTTTGAGTTTCGATATCTCAGCTCTGGAAGGGGCTAGAGCCTCCATTTTTGCACTCAGGTCTAATTCTCATGGCCCTCTATCAGAATCCAGAGTTTTGGGAAGATTGGAGAAACTTAATTTTTCGCCCAAAAAAAAAAAACGTAAGGGGTACCACTGTCGTTTTTTTTTCGGGCCCAATTTTTGAGTTTCGATATCTCAGCTCTGGAAGGGGCTAGAGCCTCCATTTTTGCACTCAGGTCTAAGTCTCATGGCCCTCTATCAAAATCCAGAGTTTTGGGAAGATTGGAGAAACTTAATTTTTTTGCCCAAAAAAAAAAAACGTAAGGGGTACCACTGTCGTTTTTTTTTCGGGCCCAATTTTTGAGTTTCGATATCTCGGCTCTGGAAGGGGCTAGAGCCTCCATATTTGCACTCAGGTCTAAGTCTCATGGTTCTCTATCAGAATCCAGAGTTTTGGGAAGATTGGAGAAACTTAATTTTTCGCCCCCAAAAAAAACGTAAGGGGTACCACTGTCGTTTTTTTTTTCGGGCCCAATTTTTGAGTTTCGATATCTCAGCTCTGAAAGGGGCTAGAGCCTCCATTTTTGCACTCAGGTCTAAGTCTCATGGCCCTCTATCAGAATCCAGAGTTTTGGGAAGATTGGAGAAACTTAATTTTTCGCCCAAAAAAAAAAAACGTAAGGGGTACCACTGTCGTTTTTTTTTCGGGCCCAATTTTTGAGTTTCGATATCTCAGCTCTGGAAGGGGCTAGAGCCTCCATTTTTGCACTCAGGTCTAATTCTCATGGCCCTCTATCAGAATCCAGAGTTTTGGGAAGATTGGAGAAACTTAATTTTTCGCCCAAAAAAAAAAAACGTAAGGGGTACCACTGTCGTTTTTTTTTCGGGCCCAATTTTTGAGTTTCGATATCTCAGCTCTGGAAGGGGCTAGAGCCTCCATTTTTGCACTCAGGTCTAAGTCTCATGGCCCTCTATCAAAATCCAGAGTTTTGGGAAGATTGGAGAAACTTAATTTTTCGCCCAAAAAAAAAAAACGTAAGGGGTACCACTGTCGTTTTTTTTTCGGGCCCAATTTTTGAGTTTCGATATCTCAGCTCTGGAAGGGGCTAGAGCCTCCATTTTTGCACTCAGGTCTAAGTCTCATTGCCCTCTATCAGAATCCAGAGTTTTGGGAAGATTGGAGAAACTTAATTTTTCGCCCCAAAAAAAAAAACGTAAGGGGTACCACTGTCGTTTTTTTTTCGGGCCCAATTTTTGAGTTTCGATATCTCAGCTCTGGAAGGGGCTAGAGCCTCCATTTTTGCACTCAGGTCTAAGTCTCATTGCCCTCTATCAGAATCCAGAGTTTTGGGAAGATTGGAGAAACTTAATTTTTCGCCCCAAAAAAAACCGTAAGGGGTACCACTGTCGTTTTTTTTTCGGGCCCAATTTTTGAGTTTCGATATCTCAGCTCTGGAAGGGGCTAGAGCCTCCATTTTTGCACTCAGGTCCAAGTCTCATGGCCCTCTATCAGAATCCAGAGTTTTGGGAAGATTGGAGAAACTTAATTTTTCACCCAAAAAAAAAAAAAACGTAAGGGGTACCACTGTCGTTTTTTTTTCGGGCCCAATTTTTGAGTTTCGATATCTCGGCTGTGGAAGGGGCTAGAGCCTCCATTTTTGCACTCAGGTCTAAGTCTCATGGCCCTCTCTCAGAATCCAGAGTTTTGGGAAGATTGGAGAAACTTAATTTTTCGCCCAAAAAAAAAAACGTAAGGGGTACCACTGTCGTTTTTTTTTCGGGCCCAATTTTTGAGTTTCGATATCTCAGCTCTGGAAGGGGCTAGAGCCTCCATTTTTGCACTCAGGTCTAAGTCTCATGGCCCTCTATCAGAATCCAGAGTTTTGGGAAGATTGGAGAAACTTAATTTTCCGCCCAAAAAAAAACGTAAGGGGTACCACTGTCGTTTTTTTTTCGGGCCCAATTTTTGAGTTTCGATATCTCAGCTCTGGAAGGGGTTAGAGCCTCCATATTTGCACTCAGGTCTAAGTCTCATGGCCCTCTATCAGAATCTAGAGTTTTGGGAAGATTGGAGAAACTTAATTTTTCGCCCGCCCAAAAAAAACGTAAGGGGTACCACTGTCGTTTTTTTTTTCGGGCCCAATTTTTGAGTTTCGATATCTCAGCTCTGGAAGGGGCTAGAGCCTCCATTTTTGCACTCAGGTCTAAGTCTCATTGCCCTCTATCAGAATCCAGAGTTTTGGGAAGATTGGAGAAACTTAATTTTTCGCCCAAAAAAAAAAAACGTAAGGGGTACCACTGTCGTTTTTTTTCGGGCCCAATTTTTGAGTTTCGATATCTCAGCTCTGGAAGGGGCTAGAGCCTCCATTTTTGCACTCAGGTCCAAGTCTCATGGCCCTCTATCAGAATCCAGAGTTTTGGGAAGATTGGAGAAACTTAATTTTTCGCCCAAAAAAAAAAAAACGTAAGGGGTACCACTGTCGTTTTTTTTTCGGGCCCAATTTTTGAGTTTCGATATCTCGGCTCTGGAAGGGGCTAGAGCCTCCATTTTTGCACTCAGGTCTAAGTCTCATGGCCCTCTCTCAGAATCCAGAGTTTTGGGAAGATTGGAGAAACTTAATTTTTCGCCCAAAAAAAAAAACGTAAGGGGTACCACTGTCGTTTTTTTTTCGGGCCCAATTTTTGAGTTTCGATATCTCAGCTCTGGAAGGGGCTAGAGCCTCCATTTTTGCACTCAGGTCCAAGTCTCATGGCCCTCTATCAGAATCCAGAGTTTTGGGAAGATTGGAGAAACTTATTTTTTCGCCCAAAAAAAAAAAAACGTAAGGGGTACCACTGTCGTTTTTTTTTTCGGGCCCAATTTTTGAGTTTCGATATCTCAGCTCTGGAAGAGGCTAGAGCCTCCATTTTTGCACTCAGGTCTAAGTCTCATGGCCCTCTCTCAGAATCCAGAGTTTTGGGAAGATTGGAGAAACTTAATTTTTCGCCCAAAAAAAAAAACGTAAGGGGTACCACTGTCGTTTTTTTTTCGGGCCCAATTTTTGAGTTTCGATATCTCAGCTCTGGAAGGGGATAGAGCCTCCATTTTTGCACTCAGGTCCAAGTCTCATGGCCCTCTATCAGAATCCAGAGTTTTGGGAAGATTGGAGAAACTTAATTTTTTTGCCAAAAAAAAAAAACCGTAAGGGGTACCACTGTCGTTTTTTTTTCGGGCCCAATATTTGAGTTTCGATATCTCAGCTCTGGAAGGGGCTAGAGCCTCCATTTTTGCACTCAGGTCCAAGTCTCATGGCCCTCTCTCAGAATCCAGAGTTTTGGGAAGATTGGAGAAACTTAATTTTTCGCCCAAAAAAAAAAAAAACGTAAGGGGTACCACTGTCGTTTTTTTTTTCGGGCCCAATTTTTGAGTTTCGATATCTCAGCTCTGGAAGGGGCTAGAGCCTCCATTTTTGCACTCAGGTCTAAGTCTCATGGCCCTCTATCAAAATCCAGAGTTTTGGGAAGATTGGAGAAACTTAATTTTTCGCCCCAAAAAAAAAAACGTAAGGGGTACCACTGTCGTTTTTTTTTCGGGCCCAATTTTTGAGTTTCGATATCTCAGCTCTGGAAGGGGCTAGAGCCTCCATTTTTTCACTCAGGTCTAATTCTCATGGCCCTCTATCAGAATCCAGAGTTTTGGGAAGATTAGAAAAACTTAATTTTTCGCCCAAAAAAAAAAAAACCGTAAGGGGTACCACTGTCGTTTTTTTTTTCGGGCCCAATTTTTGAGTTTCGATATCTCAGCTCTGGAAGGGGCTAGAGCCTCCATTTTTGCACTCAGGTCTAAGTCTCATGGCCCTCTATCAGAATCCAGAGTTTTGGGAAGATTGGAGAAACTTAATTTTTCGCCCAAAAAAAAAAACGTAAGGGGTACCACTGTCGTTTTTTTTTCGGGCCCAATTTTTGAGTTTCGATATCTCAGCTCTGGAAGGGGATAGAGCCTCCATTTTTGCACTCAGGTCCAAGTCTCATGGCCCTCTATCAGAATCCAGAGTTTTGGGAAGATTGGAGAAACTTAATTTTTTTGCCAAAAAAAAACAAAACGTAAGGGGTACCACTGTCGTTTTTTTTTCGGGCCCAATATTTGAGTTTCGATATCTCAGCTCTGGAAGGGGCTAGAGCCTCCATTTTTGCACTCAGGTCCAAGTCTCATGGCCCTCTCTCAGAATCCAGAGTTTTGGGAAGATTGGAGAAACTTAATTTTTCGCCCAAAAAAAAAAAACGTAAGGGGTACCACTGTCGTTTTTTTTTTCGGGCCCAATTTTTGAGTTTCGATATCTCAGCTCTGGAAGGGGCTAGAGCCTCCATTTTTGCACTCAGGTCCAAGTCTCATGGCCCTCTATCAGAATCCAGAGTTTTGGGAAGATTGGAGAAACTTAATTTTTCGCCCAAAAAAAAAAAACGTAAGGGGTACCACTGTCGTTTTTTTTTCGGGCCCAATATTTGAGTTTCGATATCTCAGCTCTGGAAGGGGCTAGAGCCTCCATTTTTGCACTCAGGTCCAAGTCTCATGGCCCTCTATCAGAATCCAGAGTTTTGGGAAGATTGGAGAAACTTAATTTTTCGCCCAAAAAAAAAAAACGTAAGGGGTACCACTGTCGTTTTTTTTTCGGGCCCAATATTTGAGTTTCGATATCTCAGCTCTGGAAGGGGCTAGAGCCTCCATTTTTGCACTCAGGTCTAAGTCTCATGGCCCTCTATCAAAATCCAGAGTTTTGGGAAGATTGGAGAAACTTAATTTTTCGCCCCAAAAAAAAAAAAACGTAAGGGGTACCACTGTCGTTTTTTTTTCGGGCCCAATTTTTGAGTTTCGATATCTCAGCTCTGGAAGGGGCTAGAGCCTCCATTTTTGCACTCAGGTCTAATTCTCATGGCCCTCTATCAGAATCCAGAGTTTTGGGAAGATTGGAGAAACTTAATTTTTCGCCCAAAAAAAAAAAACGTAAGGGGTACCACTGTCGTTTTTTTTTCGGGCCCAATTTTTGAGTTTCGATATCTCAGCTCTGGAAGGGGCTAGAGCCTCCATTTTTGCACTCAGGTCTAAGTCTCATGGCCCTCTATCAAAATCCAGAGTTTTGGGAAGATTGGAGAAACTTAATTTTTTTGCCCAAAAAAAAAAAACGTAAGGGGTACCACTGTCGTTTTTTTTTCGGGCCCAATTTTTGAGTTTCGATATCTCGGCTCTGGAAGGGGCTAGAGCCTCCATATTTGCACTCAGGTCTAAGTCTCATGGTTCTCTATCAGAATCCAGAGTTTTGGGAAGATTGGAGAAACTTAATTTTTCGCCCCCAAAAAAAACGTAAGGGGTACCACTGTCGTTTTTTTTTTCGGGCCCAATTTTTGAGTTTCGATATCTCAGCTCTGAAAGGGGCTAGAGCCTCCATTTTTGCACTCAGGTCTAAGTCTCATGGCCCTCTATCAGAATCCAGAGTTTTGGGAAGATTGGAGAAACTTAATTTTTCGCCCAAAAAAAAAAAACGTAAGGGGTACCACTGTCGTTTTTTTTTCGGGCCCAATTTTTGAGTTTCGATATCTCAGCTCTGGAAGGGGCTAGAGCCTCCATTTTTGCACTCAGGTCTAATTCTCATGGCCCTCTATCAGAATCCAGAGTTTTGGGAAGATTGGAGAAACTTAATTTTTCGCCCAAAAAAAAAAAACGTAAGGGGTACCACTGTCGTTTTTTTTTCGGGCCCAATTTTTGAGTTTCGATATCTCAGCTCTGGAAGGGGCTAGAGCCTCCATTTTTGCACTCAGGTCTAAGTCTCATGGCCCTCTATCAAAATCCAGAGTTTTGGGAAGATTGGAGAAACTTAATTTTTCGCCCAAAAAAAAAAAACGTAAGGGGTACCACTGTCGTTTTTTTTTCGGGCCCAATTTTTGAGTTTCGATATCTCAGCTCTGGAAGGGGCTAGAGCCTCCATTTTTGCACTCAGGTCTAAGTCTCATTGCCCTCTATCAGAATCCAGAGTTTTGGGAAGATTGGAGAAACTTAATTTTTCGCCCCAAAAAAAAAACGTAAGGGGTACCACTGTCGTTTTTTTTTCGGGCCCAATTTTTGAGTTTCGATATCTCAGCTCTGGAAGGGGCTAGAGCCTCCATTTTTGCACTCAGGTCTAAGTCTCATTGCCCTCTATCAGAATCCAGAGTTTTGGGAAGATTGGAGAAACTTAATTTTTCGCCCCAAAAAAAACCGTAAGGGGTACCACTGTCGTTTTTTTTTCGGGCCCAATTTTTGAGTTTCGATATCTCAGCTCTGGAAGGGGCTAGAGCCTCCATTTTTGCACTCAGGTCCAAGTCTCATGGCCCTCTATCAGAATCCAGAGTTTTGGGAAGATTGGAGAAACTTAATTTTTCACCCAAAAAAAAAAAAAACGTAAGGGGTACCACTGTCGTTTTTTTTTCGGGCCCAATTTTTGAGTTTCGATATCTCGGCTGTGGAAGGGGCTAGAGCCTCCATTTTTGCACTCAGGTCTAAGTCTCATGGCCCTCTCTCAGAATCCAGAGTTTTGGGAAGATTGGAGAAACTTAATTTTTCGCCCAAAAAAAAAAACGTAAGGGGTACCACTGTCGTTTTTTTTTCGGGCCCAATTTTTGAGTTTCGATATCTCAGCTCTGGAAGGGGCTAGAGCCTCCATTTTTGCACTCAGGTCTAAGTCTCATGGCCCTCTATCAGAATCCAGAGTTTTGGGAAGATTGGAGAAACTTAATTTTCCGCCCAAAAAAAAACGTAAGGGGTACCACTGTCGTTTTTTTTTCGGGCCCAATTTTTGAGTTTCGATATCTCAGCTCTGGAAGGGGTTAGAGCCTCCATATTTGCACTCAGGTCTAAGTCTCATGGCCCTCTATCAGAATCTAGAGTTTTGGGAAGATTGGAGAAACTTAATTTTTCGCCCGCCCAAAAAAAACGTAAGGGGTACCACTGTCGTTTTTTTTTTCGGGCCCAATTTTTGAGTTTCGATATCTCAGCTCTGGAAGGGGCTAGAGCCTCCATTTTTGCACTCAGGTCCAAGTCTCATGGCCCTCTATCAGAATCCAGAGTTTTGGGAAGATTGGAGAAACTTATTTTTTCGCCCAAAAAAAAAAAACGTAAGGGGTACCACTGTCGTTTTTTTTTCGGGCCCAATTTTTGAGTTTCGATATCTCAGCTCTGGAAGAGGCTAGAGCCTCCATTTTTGCACTCAGGTCTAAGTCTCATGGCCCTCTATCAGAATCTAGAGTTTTGGGAAGATTGGAGAAACTTAATTTTTCGCCCAAAAAAAAAAAACGTAAGGGGTACCACTGTCGTTTTTTTTTTCGGGCCCAATTTTTGAGTTTCGATATCTCAGCTCTGGAAGGGGCTAGAGCCTCCATTTTTGCACTCAGGTCTAAGTCTCATGGCCCTCTATCAGAATCCAGAGTTTTGGGAAGATTGGAGAAACTTAATTTTTCGCCCCAAAAAAAAAAACGTAAGGGGTACCACTGTCGTTTTTTTTTTCGGGCCCAATTTTTGAGTTTCGATATCTCAGCTCTGGAAGGGGCTAGAGCCTCCATTTTTGCACTCAGGTCCAAGTCTCATGGCCCTCTATCAGAATCCAGAGTTTTGGGAAGATTGGAGAAACGTAATTTTTCGCCCCCCAAAAAAAACGTAAGGGGTACCACTGTCGTTTTTTTTTTCGGGCCCAATTTTTGAGTTTCGATATCTCAGCTCTGGAAGGGGCTAGAGCCTCCATTTTTGCACTCAGGTCCAAGTCTCATGGCCCTCTATCAGAATCCAGAGTTTTGGGAAGATTGGAGAAACTTAATTTTTCGCCCAAAAAAAAAAAACCGTAAGGGGTACCACTGTCGTTTTTTTTTCGGGCCCAATTTTTGAGTTTCGATATCTCGGCTCTGGAAGGGGCTAGAGCCTCCATTTTTGCACTCAGGTCTAAGTCTCATGGCCCTCTCTCAGAATCCAGAGTTTTGGGAAGATTGGAGAAACTTAATTTTTCGCCCAAAAAAAAAAAAAACGTAAGGGGTACCACTGTCGTTTTTTTTTCGGGCCCAATTTTTGAGTTTCGATATCTCAGCTCTGGAAGGGGCTAGAGCCTCCATTTTTGCACTCAGGTCTAAGTCTCATTGCCCTCTATCAGAATCCAGAGTTTTGGGAAGATTGGAGAAACTTAATTTTTCGCCCCAAAAAAAAAACGTAAGGGGTACCACTGTCGTTTTTTTTTCGGGCCCAATTTTTGAGTTTCGATATCTCAGCTCTGGAAGGGGCTAGAACCTCCATTTTTGCACTCAGGTCCAAGTCTCATGGCCCTCTATCAGAATCCAGAGTTTTGGGAAGATTGGAGAAACTTAATTTTTCGCCCAAAAAAAAAAAAACGTAAGGGGTACCACTGTCGTTTTTTTTTCGGGCCCAATTTTTGAGTTTCGATATCTCAGCTCTGGAAGGGGCTAGAGCCTCCATTTTTGCACTCAGGTCCAAGTCTCATGGCCCTCTATCAGAATCCAGAGTTTTGGGAAGATTGGAGAAACTTAATTTTTCACCCAAAAAAAAAAAAACGTAAGGGGTACCACTGTCGTTTTTTTTTTTCGGGCCCAATTTTTGAGTTTCGATATCTCGGCTGTGGAAGGGGCTAGAGCCTCCATTTTTGCACTCAGGTCTAAGTCTCATGGCCCTCTCTCAGAATCCAGAGTTTTGGGAAGATTGGAGAAACTTAATTTTTCGCCCAAAAAAAAAAAACGTAAGGGGTACCACTGTCGTTTTTTTTTCGGGCCCAATTTTTGAGTTTCGATATCTCAGCTCTGGAAGTGGCTAGAGCCTCCATTTTTGCACTCAGGTCCAAGTCTCATGGCCCTCTCTCAGAATCCAGAGTTTTGGGAAGATTGGAGAAACTTAATTTTTCGCCCAAAAAAAAAAAAAAACGTAAGGGGTACCACTGTCGTTTTTTTTTTCGGGCCCAATTTTTGAGTTTCGATATCTCAGCTCTGGAAGGGGCTAGAGCCTCCATTTTTGCACTCAGGTCTAAGTCTCATGGCCCTCTATCAAAATCCAGAGTTTTGGGAAGATTGGAGAAACTTAATTTTTCGCCCCAAAAAAAAAAACGTAAGGGGTACCACTGTCGTTTTTTTTTCGGGCCCAATTTTTGAGTTTCGATATCTCAGCTCTGGAAGGGGCTAGAGCCTCCATTTTTTCACTCAGGTCTAATTCTCATGGCCCTCTATCAGAATCCAGAGTTTTGGGAAGATTGGAAAAACTTAATTTTTCGCCCAAAAAAAAAAAAACCGTAAGGGGTACCACTGTCGTTTTTTTTTTCGGGCCCAATTTTTGAGTTTCGATATCTCAGCTCTGGAAGGGGCTAGAGCCTCCATTTTTGCACTCAGGTCTAAGTCTCATGGCCCTCTATCAGAATCCAGAGTTTTGGGAAGATTGGAGAAACTTAATTTTTCGCCCAAAAAAAAAAACGTAAGGGGTACCACTGTCGTTTTTTTTTCGGGCCCAATTTTTGAGTTTCGATATCTCAGCTCTGGAAGGGGATAGAGCCTCCATTTTTGCACTCAGGTCCAAGTCTCATGGCCCTCTATCAGAATCCAGAGTTTTGGGAAGATTGGAGAAACTTAATTTTTTTGCCAAAAAAAAACAAAACGTAAGGGGTACCACTGTCGTTTTTTTTTCGGGCCCAATATTTGAGTTTCGATATCTCAGCTCTGGAAGGGGCTAGAGCCTCCATTTTTGCACTCAGGTCCAAGTCTCATGGCCCTCTCTCAGAATCCAGAGTTTTGGGAAGATTGGAGAAACGTAATTTTTCGCCCAAAAAAAAAACCCTAAGGGGTACCACTGTCGTTTTTTTTTTCGGGCCCAATTTTTGAGTTTCGATATCTCAGCTCTGGAAGGGGCTAGAGCCTCCATTTTTGCACTCAGGTCCAAGTCTCATGGCCCTCTATCAGAATCCAGAGTTTTGGGAAGATTGGAGAAACTTAATTTTTCGCCCAAAAAAAAAAAACGTAAGGGGTACCACTGTCGTTTTTTTTTCGGGCCCAATATTTGAGTTTCGATATCTCAGCTCTGGAAGGGGCTAGAGCCTCCATTTTTGCACTCAGGTCCAAGTCTCATGGCCCTCTATCAGAATCCAGAGTTTTGGGAAGATTGGAGAAACTTAATTTTTCGCCCAAAAAAAAAAACGTAAGGGGTACCACTGTCGTTTTTTTTTCGGGCCCAATATTTGAGTTTCGATATCTCAGCTCTGGAAGGGGCTAGAGCCTCCATTTTTGCACTCAGGTCTAAGTCTCATGGCCCTCTATCAAAATCCAGAGTTTTGGGAAGATTGGAGAAACTTAATTTTTCGCCCCAAAAAAAAAAAAAACGTAAGGGGTACCACTGTCGTTTTTTTTTCGGGCCCAATTTTTGAGTTTCGATATCTCAGCTCTGGAAGGGGCTAGAGCCTCCATTTTTGCACTCAGGTCTAATTCTCATGGCCCTCTATCAGAATCCAGAGTTTTGGGAAGATTGGAGAAACTTAATTTTTCGCCCAAAAAAAAAAACGTAAGGGGTACCACTGTCGTTTTTTTTTCGGGCCCAATTTTTGAGTTTCGATATCTCAGCTCTGGAAGGGGCTAGAGCCTCCATTTTTGCACTCAGGTCTAAGTCTCATGGCCCTCTATCAAAATCCAGAGTTTTGGGAAGATTGGAGAAACTTAATTTTTTTGCCCAAAAAAAAAAAACGTAAGGGGTACCACTGTCGTTTTTTTTTCGGGCCCAATTTTTGAGTTTCGATATCTCGGCTCTGGAAGGGGCTAGAGCCTCCATATTTGCACTCAGGTCTAAGTCTCATGGTTCTCTATCAGAATCCAGAGTTTTGGGAAGATTGGAGAAACTTAATTTTTCGCCCCCAAAAAAAACGTAAGGGGTACCACTGTCGTTTTTTTTTTCGGGCCCAATTTTTGAGTTTCGATATCTCAGCTCTGAAAGGGGCTAGAGCCTCCATTTTTGCACTCAGGTCTAAGTCTCATGGCCCTCTATCAGAATCCAGAGTTTTGGGAAGATTGGAGAAACTTAATTTTTCGCCCAAAAAAAAAAAACGTAAGGGGTACCACTGTCGTTTTTTTTTCGGGCCCAATTTTTGAGTTTCGATATCTCAGCTCTGGAAGGGGCTAGAGCCTCCATTTTTGCACTCAGGTCTAAGTCTCATGGCCCTCTATCAGAATCCAGAGTTTTGGGAAGATTGGAGAAACTTAATTTTTCGCCCCAAAAAAAAAAACGTAAGGGGTACCACTGTCGTTTTTTTTTCGGGCCCAATTTTTGAGTTTCGATATCTCAGCTCTGGAAGGGGCTAGAGCCTCCATTTTTGCACTCAGGTCCAAGTCTCATGGCCCTCTCTCAGAATCCAGAGTTTTGGGAAGATTGGAGAAACGTAATTTTTCGCCCAAAAAAAAAACCCTAAGGGGTACCACTGTCGTTTTTTTTTTCGGGCCCAATTTTTGAGTTTCGATACCTCAGCTCTGGAAGGGGCTAGAGCCTCCATTTTTGCACTCAGGTCCAAGTCTCATGGCCCTCTATCAGAATCCAGAGTTTTGGGAAGATTGGAGAAACTTAATTTTTCGCCCAAAAAAAAAAAACGTAAGGGGTACCACTGTCGTTTTTTTTTCGGGCCCAATATTTGAGTTTCGATATCTCAGCTCTGGAAGGGGCTAGAGCCTCCATTTTTGCACTCAGGTCCAAGTCTCATGGCCCTCTATCAGAATCCAGAGTTTTGGGAAGATTGGAGAAACTTAATTTTTCGCCCAAAAAAAAAAAACGTAAGGGGTACCACTGTCGTTTTTTTTTCGGGCCCAATATTTGAGTTTCGATATCTCAGCTCTGGAAGGGGCTAGAGCCTCCATTTTTGCACTCAGGTCTAAGTCTCATGGCCCTCTATCAAAATCCAGAGTTTTGGGAAGATTGGAGAAACTTAATTTTTCGCCCCAAAAAAAAAAAAACGTAAGGGGTACCACTGTCGTTTTTTTTTCGGGCCCAATTTTTGAGTTTCGATATCTCAGCTCTGGAAGGGGCTAGAGCCTCCATTTTTGCACTCAGGTCTAATTCTCATGGCCCTCTATCAGAATCCAGAGTTTTGGGAAGATTGGAGAAACTTAATTTTTCGCCCAAAAAAAAAAACGTAAGGGGTACCACTGTCGTTTTTTTTTTCGGGCCCAATTTTTGAGTTTCGATATCTCAGCTCTGGAAGGGGCTAGAGCCTCCATTTTTGCACTCAGGTCTAAGTCTCATGGCCCTCTATCAAAATCCAGAGTTTTGGGAAGATTGGAGAAACTTAATTTTTTTGCCCAAAAAAAAAAAACGTAAGGGGTACCACTGTCGTTTTTTTTTCGGGCCCAATTTTTGAGTTTCGATATCTCGACTCTGGAAGGGGCTAGAGCCTCCATATTTGCACTCAGGTCTAAGTCTCATGGTTCTCTATCAGAATCCAGAGTTTTGGGAAGATTGGAGAAACTTAATTTTTCGCCCCCAAAAAAAACGTAAGGGGTACCACTGTCGTTTTTTTTTTCGGGCCCAATTTTTGAGTTTCGATATCTCAGCTCTGAAAGGGGCTAGAGCCTCCATTTTTGCACTCAGGTCTAAGTCTCATGGCCCTCTATCAGAATCCAGAGTTTTGGGAAGATTGGAGAAACTTAATTTTTCGCCCAAAAAAAAAAAACGTAAGGGGTACCACTGTCGTTTTTTTTTCGGGCCCAATTTTTGAGTTTCGATATCTCAGCTCTGGAAGGGGCTAGAGCCTCCATTTTTGCACTCAGGTCTAAGTCTCATGGCCCTCTATCAGAATCCAGAGTTTTGGGAAGATTGGAGAAACTTAATTTTTCGCCCCAAAAAAAAAAAACGTAAGGGGTACCACTGTCGTTTTTTTTTCGGGCCCAATTTTTGAGTTTCGATATCTCAGCTCTGGAAGGGGCTAGAGCCTCCATTTTTGCACTCAGGTCCAAGTCTCATGGCCCTCTATCAGAATCCAGAGTTTTGGGAAAATTGGAGAAACTTAATTTTTCGCCCAAAAAAAAAAAAACGTAAGGGGTACCACTGTCGTTTTTTTTTTCGGGCCCAATTTTTGAGTTTCGATATCTCAGCTCTGGAAGGGGCTAGAGCCTCCATTTTTGCACTCAGGTCTAATTCTCATGGCCCTCTATCAGAATCCAGAGTTTTGGGAAGATTGGAGAAACTTAATTTTTCGCCCAAAAAAAAAAAACGTAAGGGGTACCACTGTCGTTTTTTTTTCGGGCCCAATTTTTGAGTTTCGATATCTCAGCTCTGGAAGGGGCTAGAGCCTCCATTTTTGCACTCAGGTCTAAGTCTCATGGCCCTCTATCAAAATCCAGAGTTTTGGGAAGATTGGAGAAACTTAATTTTTCGCCCAAAAAAAAAAAACGTAAGGGGTACCACTGTCGTTTTTTTTTCGGGCCCAATTTTTGAGTTTCGATATCTCAGCTCTGGAAGGGGCTAGAGCCTCCATTTTTGCACTCAGGTCTAAGTCTCATTGCCCTCTATCAGAATCCAGAGTTTTGGGAAGATTGGAGAAACTTAATTTTTCGCCCCAAAAAAAAAAACGTAAGGGGTACCACTGTCGTTTTTTTTTCGGGCCCAATTTTTGAGTTTCGATATCTCAGCTCTGGAAGGGGCTAGAGCCTCCATTTTTGCACTCAGGTCTAAGTCTCATTGCCCTCTATCAGAATCCAGAGTTTTGGGAAGATTGGAGAAACTTAATTTTTCGCCCCAAAAAAAAAACGTAAGGGGTACCACTGTCGTTTTTTTTTCGGGCCCAATTTTTGAGTTTCGATATCTCAGCTCTGGAAGGGGCTAGAGCCTCCATTTTTGCACTCAGGTCCAAGTCTCATGGCCCTCTATCAGAATCCAGAGTTTTGGGAAGATTGGAGAAACTTAATTTTTCACCCAAAAAAAAAAAAAACGTAAGGGGTACCACTGTCGTTTTTTTTTCGGGCCCAATTTTTGAGTTTCGATATCTCAGCTCTGGAAGGGGATAGAGCCTCCATTTTTGCACTCAGGTCCAAGTCTCATGGCCCTCTATCAGAATCCAGAGTTTTGGGAAGATTGGAGAAACTTAATTTTTCGCCCAAAAAAAAAAAACGTAAGGGGTACCACTGTCGTTTTTTTTTTCGGGCCCAATTTTTGAGTTTCGATATCTCAGCTCTGGAAGGGGCTAGAGCCTCCATTTTTGCACTCAGGTCTAATTCTCATGGCCCTCTATCAGAATCCAGAGTTTTGGGAAGATTGGAGAAACTTAATTTTTCGCCCAAAAAAAAAAAACGTAAGGGGTACCACTGTCGTTTTTTTTTCGGGCCCAATTTTTGAGTTTCGATATCTCAGCTCTGGAAGGGGATAGAGCCTCCATTTTTGCACTCAGGTCCAAGTCTCATGGCCCTCTATCAGAATCCAGAGTTTTGGGAAGATTGGAGAAACTTAATTTTTGCCAAAAAAAAAAAACGTAAGGGGTACCACTGTCGTTTTTTTTTCGGGCCCAATTTTTGAGTTTCGATATCTCAGCTCTGGAAGGGGCTAGAGCCTCCATTTTTGCACTCAGGTCTAAGTCTCATTGCCCTCTATCAGAATCCAGAGTTTTGGGAAGATTGGAGAAACTTAATTTTTCGCCCCAAAAAAAAAACGTAAGGGGTACCACTGTCGTTTTTTTTTCGGGCCCAATTTTTGAGTTTCGATATCTCAGCTCTGGAAGGGGCTAGAGCCTCCATTTTTGCACTCAGGTCTAAGTCTCATGGCCCTCTATCAGAATCTAGAGTTTTGGGAAGATTGGAGAAACTTAATTTTTCGCCCCCCCAAAAAAAACGTAAGGGGTACCACTGTCGTTTTTTTTTTTCGGGCCCAATTCTTGAGTTTCGATATCTCAGCTCTGGAAGGGGCTAGAGCCTCCATTTTTGCACTCAGGTCTAAGTCTCATGGCCCTCTATCAGAATCCAGAGTTTTGGGAAGATTGGAGAAACTTAATTTTTCGCCCAAAAAAAAAAAACGTAAGGGGTACCACTGTCGTTTTTTTTTCGCGCCCAATTTTTGAGTTTCGATATCTCAGCTCTGGAAGGGGCTAGAGCCTCCATTTTTGCACTCAGGTCTAAGTCTCATGGCCCTCTATCAGAATCCAGAGTTTTGGGAAGATTGGAGAAACTTAATTTTTCGCCCAAAAAAAAAAAACGTAAGGGGTACCACTGTCGTTTTTTTTTTTGGGCCCAATTTTTGAGTTTCGACATCTCAGCTCTGGAAGGGGCTAGAGCTTCCATTTTTGCACTCAGGTCTAAGTCTCATGGCCCTCTATCAGAATCCAGAGTTTTGGGAAGATTGGAGAAACTTAATTTTTCGCCCAAAAAAAAAAAAACGTAAGGGGTACCACTGTCGTTTTTTTTTTCGGGCCCAATTTTTGAGTTTCGATATCTCAGCTCTGGAAGGGGCTAGAGCCTCCATTTTTGCACTCAGGTCCAAGTCTCATGGCCCTCTATCAGAATCCAGAGTTTTGGGAAGATTGGAGAAACTTAATTTTTCGCCCAAAAAAAAAAACCGTAAGGGGTACCACTGTCGTTTTTTTTTCGGGCCCAATTTTTGAGTTTCGATATCTCGGCTCTGGAAGGGGCTAGAGCCTCCATTTTTGCACTCAGGTCTAAGTCTCATGGCCCTCTCTCAGAATCCAGAGTTTTGGGAAGATTGGAGAAACTTAATTTTTCGCCCAAAAAAAAAAAACGTAAGGGGTACCACTGTCGTTTTTTTTTCGGGCCCAATTTTTGAGTTTCGATATCTCAGCTCTGGAAGGGGCTAGAGCCTCCATTTTTGCACTCAGGTCTAAGTCTCATTGCCCTCTATCAGAATCCAGAGTTTTGGGAAGATTGGAGAAACTTAATTTTTCGCCCCAAAAAAAAAACGTAAGGGGTACCACTGTCGTTTTTTTTTCGGGCCCAATTTTTGAGTTTCGATATCTCAGCTCTGGAAGGGGCTAGAACCTCCATTTTTGCACTCAGGTCCAAGTCTCATGGCCCTCTATCAGAATCCAGAGTTTTGGGAAGATTGGAGAAACTTAATTTTTCGCCCAAAAAAAAAAAAACGTAAGGGGTACCACTGTCGTTTTTTTTTCGGGCCCAATTTTTGAGTTTCGATATCTCAGCTCTGGAAGGGGCTAGAGCCTCCATTTTTGCACTCAGGTCTAAGTCTCATGGCCCTCTATCAAAATCCAGAGTTTTGGGAAGATTGGAGAAACTTAATTTTTCGCCCCAAAAAAAAAAACGTAAGGAGTACCACTGTCGTTTTTTTTTCGGGCCCAATTTTTGAGTTTCGATATCTCAGCTCTGGAAGGGGCTAGAGCCTCCATTTTTGCACTCAGGTCTAATTCTCATGGCCCTCTATCAGAATCCAGAGTTTTGGGAAGATTGGAGAAACTTAATTTTTCGCCCAAAAAAAAAAAAAACGTAAGGGGTACCACTGTCGTTTTTTTTTCGGGCCCAATTTTTGAGTTTCGATATCTCAGCTCTGGAAGGGGCTAGAGCCACCATTTTTGCACTCAGGTCTAATTCTCATGGCCCTCTATCAGAATCCAGAGTTTTGGGAAGATTGGAGAAACTTAATTTTTCGCCCAAAAAAAAAAAACGTAAGGGGTACCACTGTCGTTTTTTTTTCGGGCCCAATTTTTGAGTTTCGATATCTCAGCTCTGGAAGGGGATAGAGCCTCCATTTTTGCACTCAGGTCCAAGTCTCATGGCCCTCTATCAGAATCCAGAGTTTTGGGAAGATTGGAGAAACTTAATTTTTTTGCCAAAAAAAAAAAACGTAAGGGGTACCACTGTCGTTTTTTTTTCGGGCCCAATTTTTGAGTTTCGATATCTCAGCTCTGGAAGGGGCTAGAGCCTCCATTTTTGCACTCAGGTCTAAGTCTCATTGCCCTCTATCAGAATCCAGAGTTTTGGGAAGATTGGAGAAACTTAATTTTTCGCCCCAAAAAAAAAACGTAAGGGGTACCACTGTCGTTTTTTTTTCGGGCCCAATTTTTGAGTTTCGATATCTCAGCTCTGGAAGGGGCTAGAGCCTCCATTTTTGCACTCAGGTCTAAGTCTCATGGCCCTCTATCAGAATCTAGAGTTTTGGGAAGATTGGAGAAACTTAATTTTTCGCCCCCCCAAAAAAAACGTAAGGGGTACCACTGTCGTTTTTTTTTCGGGCCCAATTTTTGAGTTTCGATATCTCAGCTCTGGAAGGGGCTAGAGCCTCCATTTTTGCACTCAGGTCTAAGTCTCATGGCCCTCTATCAGAATCCAGAGTTTTGGGAAGATTGGAGAAACTTAATTTTTCGCCCCAAAAAAAAAAACGTAAGGGGTACCACTGTCGTTTTTTTTTTCGGGCCCAATTTTTGAGTTTCGATATCTCAGCTCTGGAAGGGGCTAGAGCCTCCATTTTTGCACTCAGGTCCAAGTCTCATGGCCCTCTATCAGAATCCAGAGTTTTGGGAAGATTGGAGAAACTTAATATTTCGGCCAAAAAAAAAAAAACGTAAGGGGTACCACTGTCGTTTTTTTTTTCGGGCCCAATTTTTGAGTTTCGATATCTCAGCTCTGGAAGGGGCTAGAGCCTCCATTTTTGCACTCAGGTCTCAGTCTCATTGCCCTCTATCAGAATCCAGAGTTTTGGGAAGATTGGAGAAACTTAATTTTTCGCCCCCCAAAAAAAACGTAAGGGGTACCACTGTCGTTTTTTTTTTCGGGCCCAATTTTTGAGTTTCGATATCTCAGCTCTGGAAGGGGCTAGAGCCTCCATTTTTGCACTCAGGTCCAAGTCTCATGGCCCTCTATCAGAATCCAGAGTTTTGGGAAGATTGGAGAAACTTAATTTTTCGCCCAAAAAAAAAAAAACGTAAGGGGTACCACTGTCGTTTTTTTTTCGGGCCCAATTTTTGAGTTTCGATATCTCGGCTCTGGAAGGGGCTAGAGCCTCCATTTTTGCACTCAGGTCTAAGTCTCATGGCCCTCTCTCAGAATCCAGAGTTTTGGGAAGATTGGAGAAACTTAATTTTTCGCCCCCAAAAAAAAACGTAAGGGGTACCACTGTCGTTTTTTTTTCGGGCCCAATTTTTGAGTTTCGATATCTCAGCTCTGGAAGGGGCTAGAACCTCCATTTTTGCACTCAGGTCCAAGTCTCATGGCCCTCTATCAGAATCCAGAGTTTTGGGAAGATTGGAGAAACTTAATTTTTCGCCCAAAAAAAAAAAAACGTAAGGGGTACCACTGTCGTTTTTTTTTCGGGCCCAATTTTTGAGTTTCGATATCTCAGCTCTGGAAGGGGCTAGAGCCTCCATTTTTGCACTCAGGTCTAAGTCTCATGGCCCTCTATCAAAATCCAGAGTTTTGGGAAGATTGGAGAAACTTAATTTTTCGCCCCAAAAAAAAAACGTAAGGGGTACCACTGTCGTTTTTTTTTCGGGCCCAATTTTTGAGTTTCGATATCTCAGCTCTGGAAGGGGCTAGAGCCTCCATTTTTGCACTCAGGTCTAATTCTCATGGCCCTCTATCAGAATCCAGAGTTTTGGGAAGATTGGAGAAACTTAATTTTTCGCCCAAAAAAAAAAACGTAAGGGGTACCACTGTCGTTTTTTTTTCGGGCCCAATTTTTGAGTTTCGATATCTCAGCTCTGGAAGGGGCTAGAGCCTCCATTTTTGCACTCAGGTCTAAGTCTCATGGCCCTCTATCAAAATCCAGAGTTTTGGGAAGATTGGAGAAACTTAATTTTTCGCCCCAAAAAAAAAAACGTAAGGAGTACCACTGTCGTTTTTTTTTCGGGCCCAATTTTTGAGTTTCGATATCTCAGCTCTGGAAGGGGCTAGAGCCTCCATTTTTGCACTCAGGTCTAATTCTCATGGCCCTCTATCAGAATCCAGAGTTTTGGGAAGATTGGAGAAACTTAATTTTTCGCCCAAAAAAAAAAAAACGTAAGGGGTACCACTGTCGTTTTTTTTTCGGGCCCAATTTTTGAGTTTCGATATCTCAGCTCTGGAAGGGGCTAGAGCCTCCATTTTTGCACTCAGGTCTAAGTCTCATGGCCCTCTATCAGAATCCAGAGTTTTGGGAAGATTGGAGAAACTTAATTTTTCGCCCAAAAAAAAAAAAACGTAAGGGGTACCACTGTCGTTTTTTTTTCGGGCCCAATTTTTGAGTTTCGATATCTCAGCTCTGGAAGGGGCTAGAGCCTCCATTTTTGCACTCAGGTCTAATTCTCATGGCCCTCTATCAGAATCCAGAGTTTTGGGAAGATTGGAGAAACTTAATTTTTCGCCCAAAAAAAAAAACGTAAGGAGTACCACTGTCGTTTTTTTTTCGGGCCCAATTTTTGAGTTTCGATATCTCAGCTCTGGAAGGGGCTAGAGCCTCCATTTTTGCACTCAGGTCTAATTCTCATGGCCCTCTATCAGAATCCAGAGTTTTGGGAAGATTGGAGAAACTTAATTTTTCGCCCAAAAAAAAAAAAACGTAAGGGGTACCACTGTCGTTTTTTTTTCGGGCCCAATTTTTGAGTTTCGATATCTCAGCTCTGGAAGGGGCTAGAGCCTCCATTTTGGCACTCAGGTCTAAGTCTCATGGCCCTCTATCAAAATCCAGAGTTTTGGGAAGATTGGAGAAACTTAATTTTTCGCCCCAAAAAAAAAAACGTAAGGAGTACCACTGTCGTTTTTTTTTCGGGCCCAATTTTTGAGTTTCGATATCTCAGCTCTGGAAGGGGCTAGAGCCTCCATTTTTGCACTCAGGTCTAATTCTCATGGCCCTCTATCAGAATCCAGAGTTTTGGGAAGATTGGAGAAACTTAATTTTTCGCCCAAAAAAAAAAAACGTAAGGGGTACCACTGTCGTTTTTTTTTCGGGCCCAATTTTTGAGTTTCGATATCTCAGCTCTGGAAGGGGCTAGAGCCTCCATTTTTGCACTCAGGTCTAAGTCTCATGGCCCTCTATCAGAATCCAGAGTTTTGGGAAGATTGGAGAAACTTAATTTTTCGCCCAAAAAAAAAAAAACGTAAGGGGTACCACTGTCGTTTTTTTTTCGGGCCCAATTTTTGAGTTTCGATATCTCAGCTCTGGAAGGGGCTAGAGCCTCCATTTTTGCACTCAGGTCTAATTCTCATGGCCCTCTATCAGAATCCAGAGTTTTGGGAAGATTGGAGAAACTTAATTTTTCGCCCAAAAAAAAAAAACGTAAGGGGTACCACTGTCGTTTTTTTTTCGGGCCCAATTTTTGAGTTTCGATATCTCAGCTCTGGAAGGGGATAGAGCCTCCATTTTTGCACTCAGGTCCAAGTCTCATGGCCCTCTATCAGAATCCAGAGTTTTGGGAAGATTGGAGAAACTTAATTTTTTTGCCAAAAAAAAAAAACGTAAGGGGTACCACTGTCGTTTTTTTTTCGGGCCCAATTTTTGAGTTTCGATATCTCAGCTCTGGAAGGGGCTAGAGCCTCCATTTTTGCACTCAGGTCTAAGTCTCATTGCCCTCTATCAGAATCCAGAGTTTTGGGAAGATTGGAGAAACTTAATTTTTCGCCCCAAAAAAAAAACGTAAGGGGTACCACTGTCGTTTTTTTTTCGGGCCCAATTTTTGAGTTTCGATATCTCAGCTCTGGAAGGGGCTAGAGCCTCCATTTTTGCACTCAGGTCTAAGTCTCATGGCCCTCTATCAGAATCTAGAGTTTTGGGAAGATTGGAGAAACTTAATTTTTCGCCCCCCCAAAAAAAACGTAAGGGGTACCACTGTCGTTTTTTTTTCGGGCCCAATTTTTGAGTTTCGATATCTCAGCTCTGGAAGGGGCTAGAGCCTCCATTTTTGCACTCAGGTCTAAGTCTCATGGCCCTCTATCAGAATCCAGAGTTTTGGGAAGATTGGAGAAACTTAATTTTTCGCCCCAAAAAAAAAAACGTAAGGGGTACCACTGTCGTTTTTTTTTTCGGGCCCAATTTTTGAGTTTCGATATCTCAGCTCTGGAAGGGGCTAGAGCCTCCATTTTTGCACTCAGGTCCAAGTCTCATGGCCCTCTATCAGAATCCAGAGTTTTGGGAAGATTGGAGAAACTTAATATTTCGCCCAAAAAAAAAAAACGTAAGGGGTACCACTGTCGTTTTTTTTTTCGGGCCCAATTTTTGAGTTTCGATATCTCAGCTCTGGAAGGGGCTAGAGCCTCCATTTTTGCACTCAGGTCTAAGTCTCATTGCCCTCTATCAGAATCCAGAGTTTTGGGAAGATTGGAGAAACTTAATTTTTCGCCCCCCAAAAAAAACGTAAGGGGTACCACTGTCGTTTTTTTTTTCGGGCCCAATTTTTGAGTTTCGATATCTCAGCTCTGGGAGGGGCTAGAGCCTCCATTTTTGCACTCAGGTCCAAGTCTCATGGCCCTCTATCAGAATCCAGAGTTTTGGGAAGATTGGAGAAACTTAATTTTTCGCCCAAAAAAAAAAAAACGTAAGGGGTACCACTGTCGTTTTTTTTTCGGGCCCAATTTTTGAGTTTCGATATCTCGGCTCTGGAAGGGGCTAGAGCCTCCATTTTTGCACTCAGGTCTAAGTCTCATGGCCCTCTCTCAGAATCCAGAGTTTTGGGAAGATTGGAGAAACTTAATTTTTCGCCCCCAAAAAAAAACGTAAGGGGTACCACTGTCGTTTTTTTTTCGGGCCCAATTTTTGAGTTTCGATATCTCAGCTCTGGAAGGGGCTAGAGCCTCCATTTTTGCACTCAGGTCCAAGTCTCATGGCCCTCTATCAGAATCCAGAGTTTTGGGAAGATTGGAGAAACTTAATATTTCGCCCAAAAAAAAAAAACGTAAGGGGTACCACTGTCGTTTTTTTTTTCGGGCCCAATTTTTGAGTTTCGATATCTCAGCTCTGGAAGGGGCTAGAGCCTCCATTTTTGCACTCAGGTCTAAGTCTCATTGCCCTCTATCAGAATCCAGAGTTTTGGGAAGATTGGAGAAACTTAATTTTTCGCCCCCCAAAAAAAACGTAAGGGGTACCACTGTCGTTTTTTTTTTCGGGCCCAATTTTTGAGTTTCGATATCTCAGCTCTGGAAGGGGCTAGAGCCTCCATTTTTGCACTCAGGTCCAAGTCTCATGGCTCTCTTTTAGAATCCAGAGTTTTGGGAAGATTGGAGAAACTTAATTTTTCGCCCAAAAAAAAAAAAACGTAAGGGGTACCACTGTCGTTTTTTTTTCGGGCCCAATTTTTGAGTTTCGATATCTCGGCTCTGGAAGGGGCTAGAGCCTCCATTTTTGCACTCAGGTCTAAGTCTCATGGCCCTCTCTCAGAATCCAGAGTTTTGGGAAGATTGGAGAAACTTAATTTTTCGCCCCCAAAAAAAAACGTAAGGGGTACCACTGTCGTTTTTTTTTCGGGCCCAATTTTTGAGTTTCGATATCTCAGCTCTGGAAGGGGCTAGAACCTCCATTTTTGCACTCAGGTCCAAGTCTCATGGCCCTCTATCAGAATCCAGAGTTTTGGGAAGATTGGAGAAACTTAATTTTTCGCCCAAAAAAAAAAAAACGTAAGGGGTACCACTGTCGTTTTTTTTTCGGGCCCAATTTTTGAGTTTCGATATCTCAGCTCTGGAAGGGGCTAGAGCCTCCATTTTTGCACTCAGGTCTAATTCTCATGGCCCTCTATCAGAATCCAGAGTTTTGGGAAGATTGGAGAAACTTAATTTTTCGCCCAAAAAAAAAAAAACGTAAGGGGTACCACTGTCGTTTTTTTTTCGGGCCCAATTTTTTAGTTTCGATATCTCAGCTCTGGAAGGGGCTAGAGCCTCCATTTTTGCACTCAGGTCTAATTCTCATGGCCCTCTATCAGAATCCAGAGTTTTGGGAAGATTGGAGAAACTTAATTTTTCGCCCAAAAAAAAAAAACGTAAGGGGTACCACTGTCGTTTTTTTTTCGGGCCCAATTTTTGAGTTTCGATATCTCAGCTCTGGAAGGGGATAGAGCCTCCATTTTGGCACTCAGGTCTAAGTCTCATGGCCCTCTATCAAAATCCAGAGTTTTGGGAAGATTGGAGAAACTTAATTTTTCGCCCCAAAAAAAAAAAACGTAAGGAGTACCACTGTCGTTTTTTTTTCGGGCCCAATTTTTGAGTTTCGATATCTCAGCTCTGGAAGGGGCTAGAGCCTCCATTTTTGCACTCAGGTCTAATTCTCATGGCCCTCTATCAGAATCCAGAGTTTTGGGAAGATTGGAGAAACTTAATTTTTCGCCCAAAAAAAAAAAAACGTAAGGGGTACCACTGTCGTTTTTTTTTCGGGCCCAATTTTTGAGTTTCGATATCTCAGCTCTGGAAGGGGCTAGAGCCTCCATTTTTGCACTCAGGTCTAAGTCTCATGGCCCTCTATCAGAATCCAGAGTTTTGGGAAGATTGGAGAAACTTAATTTTTCGCCCAAAAAAAAAAAACGTAAGGGGTACCACTGTCGTTTTTTTTTCGGGCCCAATTTTTGAGTTTCGATATCTCAGCTCTGGAAGGGGCTAGAGCCTCCATTTTTGCACTCAGGTCTAATTCTCATGGCCCTCTATCAGAATCCAGAGTTTTGGGAAGATTGGAGAAACTTAATTTTTCGCCCAAAAAAAAAAAACGTAAGGGGTACCACTGTCGTTTTTTTTTCGGGCCCAATTTTTGAGTTTCGATATCTCAGCTCTGGAAGGGGATAGAGCCTCCATTTTTGCACTCAGGTCCAAGTCTCATGGCCCTCTATCAGAATCCAGAGTTTTGGGAAGATTGGAGAAACTTAATTTTTTTGCCAAAAAAAAAAAACGTAAGGGGTACCACTGTCGTTTTTTTTTCGGGCCCAATTTTTGAGTTTCGATATCTCAGCTCTGGAAGGGGCTAGAGCCTCCATTTTTGCACTCAGGTCTAAGTCTCATTGCCCTCTATCAGAATCCAGAGTTTTGGGAAGATTGGAGAAACTTAATTTTTCGCCCCAAAAAAAAAACGTAAGGGGTACCACTGTCGTTTTTTTTTCGGGCCCAATTTTTGAGTTTCGATATCTCAGCTCTGGAAGGGGCTAGAGCCTCCATTTTTGCACTCAGGTCTAAGTCTCATGGCCCTCTATCAGAATCTAGAGTTTTGGGAAGATTGGAGAAACTTAATTTTTCGCCCCCCCAAAAAAAACGTAAGGGGTACCACTGTCGTTTTTTTTTCGGGCCCAATTTTTGAGTTTCGATATCTCAGCTCTGGAAGGGGCTAGAGCCTCCATTTTTGCACTCAGGTCTAAGTCTCATGGCCCTCTATCAGAATCCAGAGTTTTGGGAAGATTGGAGAAACTTAATTTTTCGCCCCAAAAAAAAAAACGTAAGGGGTACCACTGTCGTTTTTTTTTTCGGGCCCAATTTTTGAGTTTCGATATCTCAGCTCTGGAAGGGGCTAGAGCCTCCATTTTTGCACTCAGGTCCAAGTCTCATGGCCCTCTATCAGAATCCAGAGTTTTGGGAAGATTGGAGAAACTTAATATTTCGCCCAAAAAAAAAAAACGTAAGGGGTACCACTGTCGTTTTTTTTTTCGGGCCCAATTTTTGAGTTTCGATATCTCAGCTCTGGAAGGGGCTAGAGCCTCCATTTTTGCACTCAGGTCTAAGTCTCATTGCCCTCTATCAGAATCCAGAGTTTTGGGAAGATTGGAGAAACTTAATTTTTCGCCCCCCAAAAAAAACGTAAGGGGTACCACTGTCGTTTTTTTTTTCGGGCCCAATTTTTGAGTTTCGATATCTCAGCTCTGGAAGGGGCTAGAGCCTCCATTTTTGCACTCAGGTCCAAGTCTCATGGCCCTCTATCAGAATCCAGAGTTTTGGGAAGATTGGAGAAACTTAATTTTTCGCCCAAAAAAAAAAAACGTAAGGGGTACCACTGTCGTTTTTTTTTCGGGCCCAATTTTTGAGTTTCGATATCTCGGCTCTGGAAGGGGCTAGAGCCTCCATTTTTGCACTCAGGTCTAAGTCTCATGGCCCTCTCTCAGAATCCAGAGTTTTGGGAAGATTGGAGAAACTTAATTTTTCGCCCCCAAAAAAAAACGTAAGGGGTACCACTGTCGTTTTTTTTTCGGGCCCAATTTTTGAGTTTCGATATCTCAGCTCTGGAAGGGGCTAGAGCCTCCATTTTTGCACTCAGGTCCAAGTCTCATGGCCCTCTATCAGAATCCAGAGTTTTGGGAAGATTGGAGAAACTTAATATTTCGCCCAAAAAAAAAAAACGTAAGGGGTACCACTGTCGTTTTTTTTTTCGGGCCCAATTTTTGAGTTTCGATATCTCAGCTCTGGAAGGGGCTAGAGCCTCCATTTTTGCACTCAGGTCTAAGTCTCATTGCCCTCTATCAGAATCCAGAGTTTTGGGAAGATTGGAGAAACTTAATTTTTCGCCCCCCAAAAAAAACGTAAGGGGTACCACTGTCGTTTTTTTTTTCGGGCCCAATTTTTGAGTTTCGATATCTCAGCTCTGGAAGGGGCTAGAGCCTCCATTTTTGCACTCAGGTCCAAGTCTCATGGCTCTCTTTTAGAATCCAGAGTTTTGGGAAGATTGGAGAAACTTAATTTTTCGCCCAAAAAAAAAAAAACGTAAGGGGTACCACTGTCGTTTTTTTTTCGGGCCCAATTTTTGAGTTTCGATATCTCGGCTCTGGAAGGGGCTAGAGCCTCCATTTTTGCACTCAGGTCTAAGTCTCATGGCCCTCTCTCAGAATCCAGAGTTTTGGGAAGATTGGAGAAACTTAATTTTTCGCCCCCAAAAAAAAACGTAAGGGGTACCACTGTCGTTTTTTTTTCGGGCCCAATTTTTGAGTTTCGATATCTCAGCTCTGGAAGGGGCTAGAACCTCCATTTTTGCACTCAGGTCCAAGTCTCATGGCCCTCTATCAGAATCCAGAGTTTTGGGAAGATTGGAGAAACTTAATTTTTCGCCCAAAAAAAAAAAAACGTAAGGGGTACCACTGTCGTTTTTTTTTCGGGCCCAATTTTTGAGTTTCGATATCTCAGCTCTGGAAGGGGCTAGAGCCTCCATTTTTGCACTCAGGTCTAATTCTCATGGCCCTCTATCAGAATCCAGAGTTTTGGGAAGATTGGAGAAACTTAATTTTTCGCCCAAAAAAAAAAAACGTAAGGGGTACCACTGTCGTTTTTTTTTCGGGCCCAATTTTTTAGTTTCGATATCTCAGCTCTGGAAGGGGCTAGAGCCTCCATTTTTGCACTCAGGTCTAATTCTCATGGCCCTCTATCAGAATCCAGAGTTTTGGGAAGATTGGAGAAACTTAATTTTTCGCCCAAAAAAAAAAAACGTAAGGGGTACCACTGTCGTTTTTTTTTCGGGCCCAATTTTTGAGTTTCGATATCTCAGCTCTGGAAGGGGATAGAGCCTCCATTTTTGCACTCAGGTCCAAGTCTCATGGCCCTCTATCAGAATCCAGAGTTTTGGGAAGATTGGAGAAACTTAATTTTTTTGCCAAAAAAAAAAAACGTAAGGGGTACCACTGTCGTTTTTTTTTCGGGCCCAATTTTTGAGTTTCGATATCTCAGCTCTGGAAGGGGCTAGAGCCTCCATTTTTGCACTCAGGTCTAAGTCTCATTGCCCTCTATCAGAATCCAGAGTTTTGGGAAGATTGGAGAAACTTAATTTTTCGCCCCAAAAAAAAAAACGTAAGGGGTACCACTGTCGTTTTTTTTTCGGGCCCAATTTTTGAGTTTCGATATCTCAGCTCTGGAAGGGGCTAGAGCCTCCATTTTTGCACTCAGGTCTAAGTCTCATGGCCCTCTATCAGAATCTAGAGTTTTGGGAAGATTGGAGAAACTTAATTTTTCGCCCCCCCAAAAAAAACGTAAGGGGTACCACTGTCGTTTTTTTTTCGGGCCCAATTTTTGAGTTTCGATATCTCAGCTCTGGAAGGGGCTAGAGCCTCCATTTTTGCACTCAGGTCTAAGTCTCATGGCCCTCTATCAGAATCCAGAGTTTTGGGAAGATTGGAGAAACTTAATTTTTCGCCCCAAAAAAAAAAACGTAAGGGGTACCACTGTCGTTTTTTTTTTCGGGCCCAATTTTTGAGTTTCGATATCTCAGCTCTGGAAGGGGCTAGAGCCTCCATTTTTGCACTCAGGTCCAAGTCTCATGGCCCTCTATCAGAATCCAGAGTTTTGGGAAGATTGGAGAAACTTAATATTTCGCCCAAAAAAAAAAAACGTAAGGGGTACCACTGTCGTTTTTTTTTTCGGGCCCAATTTTTGAGTTTCGATATCTCAGCTCTGGAAGGGGCTAGAGCCTCCATTTTTGCACTCAGGTCTAAGTCTCATTGCCCTCTATCAGAATCCAGAGTTTTGGGAAGATTGGAGAAACTTAATTTTTCGCCCCCCAAAAAAAACGTAAGGAGTACCACTGTCGTTTTTTTTTTCGGGCCCAATTTTTGAGTTTCGATATCTCGGCTCTGGAAGGGGCTAGAGCCTCCATTTTTGCACTCAGGTCTAAGTCTCATGGCCCTCTCTCAGAATCCAGAGTTTTGGGAAGATTGGAGAAACTTAATTTTTCGCCCCCAAAAAAAAACGTAAGGGGTACCACTGTCGTTTTTTTTTCGGGCCCAATTTTTGAGTTTCGATATCTCAGCTCTGGAAGGGGCTAGAACCTCCATTTTTGCACTCAGGTCCAAGTCTCATGGCCCTCTATCAGAATCCAGAGTTTTGGGAAGATTGGAGAAACTTAATTTTTCGCCCAAAAAAAAAAAAACGTAAGGGGTACCACTGTCGTTTTTTTTTCGGGCCCAATTTTTGAGTTTCGATATCTCAGCTCTGGAAGGGGCTAGAGCCTCCATTTTTGCACTCAGGTCTAAGTGTCATGGCCCTCTATCAAAATCCAGAGTTTTGGGAAGATTGGAGAAACTTAATTTTTCGCCCAAAAAAAAAAAACGTAAGGGGTACCACTGTCGTTTTTTTTTCGGGCCCAATTTTTGAGTTTCGATATCTCAGCTCTGGAAGGGGCTAGAACCTCCATTTTTGCACTCAGGTCCAAGTCTCATGGCCCTCTGTCAGAATCCAGAGTTTTGGGAAGATTGGAGAAACTTAATTTTTCGCCCAAAAAAAAAAAAACGTAAGGGGTACCACTGTCGTTTTTTTTTCGGGCCCAATTTTTGAGTTTCGATATCTCAGCTCTGGAAGGGGCTAGAGCCTCCATTTTTGCACTCAGGTCTAAGTCTCATGGCCCTCTATCAAAATCCAGAGTTTTGGGAAGATTGGAGAAACTTAATTTTTCGCCCCAAAAAAAAAAACGTAAGGAGTACCACTGTCGTTTTTTTTTCGGGCCCAATTTTTGAGTTTCGATATCTCAGCTCTGGAAGGGGCTAGAGCCTCCATTTTTGCACTCAGGTCTAATTCTCATGGCCCTCTATCAGAATCCAGAGTTTTGGGAAGATTGGAGAAACTTAATTTTTCGCCCAAAAAAAAAAAACGTAAGGGGTACCACTGTCGTTTTTTTTTCGGGCCCAATTTTTGAGTTTCGATATCTCAGCTCTGGAAGGGGCTAGAGCCTCCATTTTTGCACTCAGGTCTAATTCTCATGGCCCTCTATCAGAATCCAGAGTTTTGGGAAGATTGGAGAAACTTAATTTTTCGCCCAAAAAAAAAAAACGTAAGGGGTACCACTGTCGTTTTTTTTTCGGGCCCAATTTTTGAGTTTCGATATCTCAGCTCTGGAAGGGGATAGAGCCTCCATTTTTGCACTCAGGTCCAAGTCTCATGGCCCTCTATCAGAATCCAGAGTTTTGGGAAGATTGGAGAAACTTAATTTTTTTGCCAAAAAAAAAAAACGTAAGGGGTACCACTGTCGTTTTTTTTTCGGGCCCAATTTTTGAGTTTCGATATCTCAGCTCTGGAAGGGGCTAGAGCCTCCATTTTTGCACTCAGGTCTAAGTCTCATGGCCCTCTATCAGAATCCAGAGTTTTGGGAAGATTGGAGAAACTTAATTTTTCGCCCAAAAAAAAAAACGTAAGGGGTACCACTGTCGTTTTTTTTTCGGGCCCAATTTTTGAGTTTCGATATCTCAGCTCTGGAAGGGGCTAGAGCCTCCATTTTTGCACTCAGGTCTAATTCTCATGGCCCTCTATCAGAATCCAGAGTTCTGGGAAGATTGGAGAAACTTAATTTTTCGCCCAAAAAAAAAAAAACGTAAGGGGTACCACTGTCGTTTTTTTTTCGGGCCCAATTTTTGAGTTTCGATATCTCAGCTCTGGAAGGGGATAGAGCCTCCATTTTTGCACTCAGGTCCAAGTCTCATGGCCCTCTATCAGATTCCAGAGTTTTGGGAAGATTGGAGAAACTTAATTTTTTTGCCAAAAAAAAAAAACGTAAGGGGTACCACTGTCGTTTTTTTTTCGGGCCCAATTTTTGAGTTTCGATATCTCAGCTCTGGAAGGGGCTAGAGCCTCCATTTTTGCACTCAGGTCTAAGTCTCATTGCCCTCTATCAGAATCCAGAGTTTTGGGAAGATTGGAGAAACTTAATTTTTCGCCCCAAAAAAAAAACGTAAGGGGTACCACTGTCGTTTTTTTTTCGGGCCCAATTTTTGAGTTTCGATATCTCAGCTCTGGAAGGGGCTAGAGCCTCCATTTTTGCACTCAGGTCTAAGTCTCATGGCCCTCTATCAGAATCTAGAGTTTTGGGAAGATTGGAGAAACTTAATTTTTCGCCCCCCCAAAAAAAACGTAAGGGGGACCACTGTCGTTTTTTTTTTGGGCCCAATTTTTGAGTTTCGACATCTCAGCTCTGGAAGGGGCTAGAGCTTCCATTTTTGCACTCAGGTCTAAGTCTCATGGCCCTCTATCAGAATCCAGAGTTTTGGGAAGATTGGAGAAACTTAATTTTTCGCCCAAAAAAAAAAAACGTAAGGGGTACCACTGTCGTTTTCTTTTTGGGCCCAATTTTTGAGTTTCGACATCTCAGCTCTGGAAGGGGCTAGAGCTTCCATTTTTGCACTCAGGTCTAAGTCTCATGGCCCTCTATCAGAATCCAGAGTTTTGGGAAGATTGGAGAAACTTAATTTTTCGCCCAAAAAAAAAAAAACGTAAGGGGTACCACTGTCGTTTTTTTTTTCGGGCCCAATTTTTGAGTTTCGATATCTCAGCTCTGGAAGGGGCTAGAGCCTCCATTTTTGCACTCAGGTCCAAGTCTCATGGCCCTCTATCAGAATCCAGAGTTTTGGGAAGATTGGAGAAACTTAATTTTTCGCCCAAAAAAAAAAAAACGTAAGGGGTACCACTGTCGTTTTTTTTTCGGGCCCAATTTTTGAGTTTCGATATCTCGGCTCTGGAAGGGGCTAGAGCCTCCATTTTTGCACTCAGGTCTAAGTCTCATGGCCCTCTCTCAGAATCCAGAGTTTTGGGAAGATTGGAGAAACTTAATTTTTCGCCCAAAAAAAAAAAACGTAAGGGGTACCACTGTCGTTTTTTTTCGGGCCCAATTTTTGAGTTTCGATATCTCAGCTCTGGAAGGGGCTAGAGCCTCCATTTTTGCACTCAGGTCTAAGTCTCATTGCCCTCTATCAGAATCCAGAGTTTTGGGAAGATTGGAGAAACTTAATTTTTCGCCCCAAAAAAAAAACGTAAGGGGTACCACTGTCGTTTTTTTTTCGGGCCCAATTTTTGAGTTTCGATATCTCAGCTCTGGAAGGGGCTAGAACCTCCATTTTTGCACTCAGGTCCAAGTCTCATGGCCCTCTATCAGAATCCAGAGTTTTGGGAAGATTGGAGAAACTTAATTTTTCGCCCAAAAAAAAAAAAACGTAAGGGGTACCACTGTCGTTTTTTTTTCGGGCCCAATTTTTGAGTTTCGATATCTCAGCTCTGGAAGGGGCTAGAGCCTCCATTTTTGCACTCAGGTCTAAGTCTCATGGCCCTCTATCAAAATCCAGAGTTTTGGGAAGATTGGAGAAACTTAATTTTTCGCCCCAAAAAAAAAAACGTAAGGGGTACCACTGTCGTTTTTTTTTCGGGCCCAATTTTTGAGTTTCGATATCTCAGCTCTGGAAGGGGCTAGAGCCTCCATTTTTGCACTCAGGTCTAAGTCTCATTGCCCTCTATCAGAATCCAGAGTTTTGGGAAGATTGGAGAAACTTAATTTTTCGCCCCAAAAAAAAAACGTAAGGGGTACCACTGTCGTTTTTTTTTCGGGCCCAATTTTTGAGTTTCGATATCTCAGCTCTGGAAGGGGCTAGAGCCTCCATTTTTGCACTCAGGTCTAAGTCTCATGGCCCTCTATCAGAATCTAGAGTTTTGGGAAGATTGGAGAAACTTAATTTTTCGCCCCCCCAAAAAAAACGTAAGGGGTACCACTGTCGTTTTTTTTTCGTGCCCAATTTTTGAGTTTCGATATCTCAGCTCTGGAAGGGGCTAGAGCCTCCATTTTTGCACTCAGGTCTAAGTCTCATGGCCCTCTATCAAAATCCAGTTTTGGGAAGATTGGAGAAACTTAATTTTTCGCCCCCAAAAAAAAAACGTAAGGGGTACCACTGTCGTTTTTTTTTTCGGGCCCAATTTTTGAGTTTCGATATCTCAGCTCTGGAAGGGGCTAGAGCCTCCATTTTTGCACTCAGGTCTAATTCTCATGGCCCTCTATCAGAATCCAGAGTTTTGGGAAGATTGGAGAAACTTAATTTTTCGCCCAAAAAAAAAAAACGTAAGGGGTACCACTGTCGTTTTTTTTTCGGGCCCAATTTTTGAGTTTCGATATCTCAGCTCTGGAAGGGGCTAGAGCCTCCATTTTTGCACTCAGGTCTAAGTCTCATGGCCCTCTATCAGAATCTAGAGTTTTGGGAAGATTGGAGAAACTTAATTTTTCGCCCCCCCAAAAAAAACGTAAGGGGTACCACTGTCGTTTTTTTTTCGGGCCCAATTTTTGAGTTTCGATATCTCAGCTCTGGAAGGGGCTAGAGCCTCCATTTTTGCACTCAGGTCTAAGTCTCATGGCCCTCTATCAGAATCCAGAGTTTTGGGAAGATTGGAGAAACTTAATTTTTCGCCCCAAAAAAAAAAACGTAAGGGGTACCACTGTCGTTTTTTTTTTCGGGCCCAATTTTTGAGTTTCGATATCTCAGCTCTGGAAGGGGCTAGAGCCTCCATTTTTGCACTCAGGTCCAAGTCTCATGGCCCTCTATCAGAATCCAGAGTTTTGGGAAGATTGGAGAAACTTAATATTTCGCCCAAAAAAAAAAAACGTAAGGGGTACCACTGTCGTTTTTTTTTTCGGGCCCAATTTTTGAGTTTCGATATCTCAGCTCTGGAAGGGGCTAGAGCCTCCATTTTTGCACTCAGGTCTAAGTCTCATTGCCCTCTATCAGAATCCAGAGTTTTGGGAAGATTGGAGAAACTTAATTTTTCGCCCCCCAAAAAAAACGTAAGGAGTACCACTGTCGTTTTTTTTTTCGGGCCCAATTTTTGAGTTTCGATGTCTCGGCTCTGGAAGGGGCTAGAGCCTCCATTTTTGCACTCAGGTCTAAGTCTCATGGCCCTCTCTCAGAATCCAGAGTTTTGGGAAGATTGGAGAAACTTAATTTTTCGCCCCCAAAAAAAAACGTAAGGGGTACCACTGTCGTTTTTTTTTCGGGCCCAATTTTTGAGTTTCGATATCTCAGCTCTGGAAGGGGCTAGAACCTCCATTTTTGCACTCAGGTCCAAGTCTCATGGCCCTCTATCAGAATCCAGAGTTTTGGGAAGATTGGAGAAACTTAATTTTTCGCCCAAAAAAAAAAAAACGTAAGGGGTACCACTGTCGTTTTTTTTTCGGGCCCAATTTTTGAGTTTCGATATCTCAGCTCTGGAAGGGGCTAGAGCCTCCATTTTTGCACTCAGGTCTAAGTGTCATGGCCCTCTATCAAAATCCAGAGTTTTGGGAAGATTGGAGAAACTTAATTTTTCGCCCAAAAAAAAAAAACGTAAGGGGTACCACTGTCGTTTTTTTTTCGGGCCCAATTTTTGAGTTTCGATATCTCAGCTCTGGAAGGGGCTAGAACCTCCATTTTTGCACTCAGGTCCAAGTCTCATGGCCCTCTGTCAGAATCCAGAGTTTTGGGAAGATTGGAGAAACTTAATTTTTCGCCCAAAAAAAAAAAAACGTAAGGGGTACCACTGTCGTTTTTTTTTCGGGCCCAATTTTTGAGTTTCGATATCTCAGCTCTGGAAGGGGCTAGAGCCTCCATTTTTGCACTCAGGTCTAAGTCTCATGGCCCTCTATCAAAATCCAGAGTTTTGGGAAGATTGGAGAAACTTAATTTTTCGCCCCAAAAAAAAAAACGTAAGGAGTACCACTGTCGTTTTTTTTTCGGGCCCAATTTTTGAGTTTCGATATCTCAGCTCTGGAAGGGGCTAGAGCCTCCATTTTTGCACTCAGGTCTAATTCTCATGGCCCTCTATCAGAATCCAGAGTTTTGGGAAGATTGGAGAAACTTAATTTTTCGCCCAAAAAAAAAAAACGTAAGGGGTACCACTGTCGTTTTTTTTTCGGGCCCAATTTTTGAGTTTCGATATCTCAGCTCTGGAAGGGGCTAGAGCCTCCATTTTTGCACTCAGGTCTAATTCTCATGGCCCTCTATCAGAATCCAGAGTTTTGGGAAGATTGGAGAAACTTAATTTTTCGCCCAAAAAAAAAAAACGTAAGGGGTACCACTGTCGTTTTTTTTTCGGGCCCAATTTTTGAGTTTCGATATCTCAGCTCTGGAAGGGGGTAGAGCCTCCATTTTTGCACTCAGGTCCAAGTCTCATGGCCCTCTATCAGAATCCAGAGTTTTGGGAAGATTGGAGAAACTTAATTTTTTTGCCAAAAAAAAAAAACGTAAGGGGTACCACTGTCGTTTTTTTTTCGGGCCCAATTTTTGAGTTTCGATATCTCAGCTCTGGAAGGGGCTAGAGCCTCCATTTTTGCACTCAGGTCTAAGTCTCATGGCCCTCTATCAGAATCCAGAGTTTTGGGAAGATTGGAGAAACTTAATTTTTCGCCCAAAAAAAAAAACGTAAGGGGTACCACTGTCGTTTTTTTTTCGGGCCCAATTTTTGAGTTTCGATATCTCAGCTCTGGAAGGGGCTAGAGCCTCCATTTTTGCACTCAGGTCTAATTCTCATGGCCCTCTATCAGAATCCAGAGTTCTGGGAAGATTGGAGAAACTTAATTTTTCGCCCAAAAAAAAAAAAACGTAAGGGGTACCACTGTCGTTTTTTTTTCGGGCCCAATTTTTGAGTTTCGATATCTCAGCTCTGGAAGGGGATAGAGCCTCCATTTTTGCACTCAGGTCCAAGTCTCATGGCCCTCTATCAGATTCCAGAGTTTTGGGAAGATTGGAGAAACTTAATTTTTTTGCCAAAAAAAAAAAACGTAAGGGGTACCACTGTCGTTTTTTTTTCGGGCCCAATTTTTGAGTTTCGATATCTCAGCTCTGGAAGGGGCTAGAGCCTCCATTTTTGCACTCAGGTCTAAGTCTCATTGCCCTCTATCAGAATCCAGAGTTTTGGGAAGATTGGAGAAACTTAATTTTTCGCCCCAAAAAAAAAACGTAAGGGGTACCACTGTCGTTTTTTTTTCGGGCCCAATTTTTGAGTTTCGATATCTCAGCTCTGGAAGGGGCTAGAGCCTCCATTTTTGCACTCAGGTCTAAGTCTCATGGCCCTCTATCAGAATCTAGAGTTTTGGGAAGATTGGAGAAACTTAATTTTTCGCCCCCCCAAAAAAAACGTAAGGGGGACCACTGTCGTTTTTTTTTTGGGCCCAATTTTTGAGTTTCGACATCTCAGCTCTGGAAGGGGCTAGAGCTTCCATTTTTGCACTCAGGTCTAAGTCTCATGGCCCTCTATCAGAATCCAGAGTTTTGGGAAGATTGGAGAAACTTAATTTTTCGCCCAAAAAAAAAAAACGTAAGGGGTACCACTGTCGTTTTCTTTTTGGGCCCAATTTTTGAGTTTCGACATCTCAGCTCTGGAAGGGGCTAGAGCTTCCATTTTTGCACTCAGGTCTAAGTCTCATGGCCCTCTATCAGAATCCAGAGTTTTGGGAAGATTGGAGAAACTTAATTTTTCGCCCAAAAAAAAAAAAACGTAAGGGGTACCACTGTCGTTTTTTTTTTCGGGCCCAATTTTTGAGTTTCGATATCTCAGCTCTGGAAGGGGCTAGAGCCTCCATTTTTGCACTCAGGTCCAAGTCTCATGGCCCTCTATCAGAATCCAGAGTTTTGGGAAGATTGGAGAAACTTAATTTTTCGCCCAAAAAAAAAAAACGTAAGGGGTACCACTGTCGTTTTTTTTTCGGGCCCAATTTTTGAGTTTCGATATCTCGGCTCTGGAAGGGGCTAGAGCCTCCATTTTTGCACTCAGGTCTAAGTCTCATGGCCCTCTCTCAGAATCCAGAGTTTTGGGAAGATTGGAGAAACTTAATTTTTCGCCCAAAAAAAAAAAACGTAAGGGGTACCACTGTCGTTTTTTTTCGGGCCCAATTTTTGAGTTTCGATATCTCAGCTCTGGAAGGGGCTAGAGCCTCCATTTTTGCACTCAGGTCTAAGTCTCATTGCCCTCTATCAGAATCCAGAGTTTTGGGAAGATTGGAGAAACTTAATTTTTCGCCCCAAAAAAAAAAACGTAAGGGGTACCACTGTCGTTTTTTTTTCGGGCCCAATTTTTGAGTTTCGATATCTCAGCTCTGGAAGGGGCTAGAACCTCCATTTTTGCACTCAGGTCCAAGTCTCATGGCCCTCTATCAGAATCCAGAGTTTTGGGAAGATTGGAGAAACTTAATTTTTCGCCCAAAAAAAAAAAAACGTAAGGGGTACCACTGTCGTTTTTTTTTCGGGCCCAATTTTTGAGTTTCGATATCTCAGCTCTGGAAGGGGCTAGAGCCTCCATTTTTGCACTCAGGTCTAAGTCTCATGGCCCTCTATCAAAATCCAGAGTTTTGGGAAGATTGGAGAAACTTAATTTTTCGCCCCAAAAAAAAAAACGTAAGGGGTACCACTGTCGTTTTTTTTTCGGGCCCAATTTTTGAGTTTCGATATCTCAGCTCTGGAAGGGGCTAGAGCCTCCATTTTTGCACTCAGGTCTAAGTCTCATTGCCCTCTATCAGAATCCAGAGTTTTGGGAAGATTGGAGAAACTTAATTTTTCGCCCCAAAAAAAAAACGTAAGGGGTACCACTGTCGTTTTTTTTTCGGGCCCAATTTTTGAGTTTCGATATCTCAGCTCTGGAAGGGGCTAGAGCCTCCATTTTTGCACTCAGGTCTAAGTCTCATGGCCCTCTATCAGAATCTAGAGTTTTGGGAAGATTGGAGAAACTTAATTTTTCGCCCCCCCAAAAAAAACGTAAGGGGTACCACTGTCGTTTTTTTTTCGTGCCCAATTTTTGAGTTTCGATATCTCAGCTCTGGAAGGGGCTAGAGCCTCCATTTTTGCACTCAGGTCTAAGTCTCATGGCCCTCTATCAAAATCCAGTTTTGGGAAGATTGGAGAAACTTAATTTTTCGCCCCCAAAAAAAAAACGTAAGGGGTACCACTGTCGTTTTTTTTTTCGGGCCCAATTTTTGAGTTTCGATATCTCAGCTCTGGAAGGGGCTAGAGCCTCCATTTTTGCACTCAGGTCTAATTCTCATGGCCCTCTATCAGAATCCAGAGTTTTGGGAAGATTGGAGAAACTTAATTTTTCGCCCAAAAAAAAAAAACGTAAGGGGTACCACTGTCGTTTTTTTTTCGGGCCCAATTTTTGAGTTTCGATATCTCAGCTCTGGAAGGGGCTAGAGCCTCCATTTTTGCACTCAGGTCTAAGTCTCATGGCCCTCTATCAGAATCCAGAGTTTTGGGAAGATTGGAGAAACTTAATTTTTCGCCCAAAAAAAAAAAACGTAAGGGGTACCACTGTCGTTTTTTTTTTCGGGCCCAATTTTTGAGTTTCGATATCTCAGCTCTGGAAGGGGCTAGAGCCTCCATTTTTGCACTCAGGTCTAAGTCTCATGGCCCTCTATCAGAATCTAGAGTTTTGGGAAGATTGGAGAAACTTAATTTTTCGCCCCCCCAAAAAAAACGTAAGGGGTACCACTGTCGTTTTTTTTTCGGGCCCAATTTTTGAGTTTCGATATCTCAGCTCTGGAAGGGGCTAGAGCCTCCATTTTTGCACTCAGGTCTAAGTCTCATGGCCCTCTATCAAAATCCAGAGTTTTGGGAAGATTGGAGAAACTTAATTTTTCGCCCCCAAAAAAAAAACGTAAGGGGTACCACTGTCGTTTTTTTTTTCGGGCCCAATTTTTGAGTTTCGATATCTCAGCTCTGGAAGGGGCTAGAGCCTCCATTTTTGCACTCAGGTCTAATTCTCATGGCCCTCTATCAGAATCCAGAGTTTTGGGAAGATTGGAGAAACTTAATTTTTCGCCCAAAAAAAAAAAACGTAAGGGGTACCACTGTCGTTTTTTTTTCGGGCCCAATTTTTGAGTTTCGATATCTCAGCTCTGGAAGGGGATAGAGCCTCCATTTTTGCACTCAGGTCCAAGTCTCATGGCCCTCTATCAGAATCCAGAGTTTTGGGAAGATTGGAGAAACTTAATTTTTTTGCCAAAAAAAAAAAACGTAAGGGGTACCACTGTCGTTTTTTTTTCGGGCCCAATTTTTGAGTTTCGATATCTCAGCTCTGGAAGGGGCTAGAGCCTCCATTTTTGCACTCAGGTCTAAGTCTCATTGCCCTCTATCAGAATCCAGAGTTTTGGGAAGATTGGAGAAACTTAATTTTTCGCCCCAAAAAAAAAACGTAAGGGGTACCACTGTCGTTTTTTTTTCGGGCCCAATTTTTGAGTTTCGATATCTCAGCTCTGGAAGGGGCTAGAGCCTCCATTTTTGCACTCAGGTCTAAGTCTCATGGCCCTCTATCAGAATCTAGAGTTTTGGGAAGATTGGAGAAACTTAATTTTTCGCCCCCCCAAAAAAAACGTAAGGGGTACCACTGTCGTTTTTTTTTTCGGGCCCAATTCTTGAGTTTCGATATCTCAGCTCTGGAAGGGGCTAGAGCTTCCATTTTTGCACTCAGGTCTAAGTCTCATGGCCCTCTATCAGAATCCAGAGTTTTGGGAAGATTGGAGAAACTTAATTTTTCGCCCCCAAAAAAAAAAAACGTAAGGGGTACCACTGTGGTTTTTTTTTCGGGCCCAATTTTTGAGTTTCGATATCTCAGCTCTGGAAGGGGCTAGAGCCTCCATTTTTGCACTCAGGTCCAAGTCTCATGGCCCTCTATCAGAATCCAGAGTTTTGGGAAGATTGGAGAAACTTAATTTTTCGCCCAAAAAAAAAAAAACGTAAGGGGTACCACTGTCGTTTTTTTTTCGGGCCCAATTTTTGAGTTTCGATATCTCAGCTCTGGAAGGGGCTAGAGCCTCCATTTTTGCACTCAGGTCCAAGTCTCATGGCCCTCTATCAGAATCCAGAGTTTTGGGAAGATTGGAGAAACTTAATTTTTCGCCCCCAAAAAAAAAAAACGTAAGGGGTACCACTGTGGTTTTTTTTTCGGGCCCAATTTTTGAGTTTCGATATCTCGGCTCTGGAAGGGGCTAGAGCCTCCATTTTTGCACTCAGGTCTAAGTCTCATGGCCCTCTCTCAGAATCCAGAGTTTTGGGAAGATTGGAGAAACTTAATTTTTCGCCCAAAAAAAAAAAACGTAAGGGGTACCACTGTCGTTTTTTTTTCGGGCCCAATTTTTGAGTTTCGATATCTCAGCTCTGGAAGGGGCTAGAGCCTCCATTTTTGCACTCAGGTCTAAGTCTCATTGCCCTCTATCAGAATCCAGAGTTTTGGGAAGATTGGAGAAACTTAATTTTTCGCCCAAAAAAAAAAAACGTAAGGGGTACCACTGTCGTTTTTTTTTCGGGCCCAATTTTTGAGTTTCGATATCTCAGCTCTGGAAGGGGATAGAGCCTCCATTTTTGCACTCAGGTCCAAGTCTCATGGCCCTCTATCAGATTCCAGAGTTTTGGGAAGATTGGAGAAACTTAATTTTTTTGCCAAAAAAAAAAAACGTAAGGGGTACCACTGTCGTTTTTTTTTCGGGCCCAATTTTTGAGTTTCGATATCTCAGCTCTGGAAGGGGCTAGAGCCTCCATTTTTGCACTCAGGTCTAAGTCTCATTGCCCTCTATCAGAATCCAGAGTTTTGGGAAGATTGGAGAAACTTAATTTTTCGCCCCAAAAAAAAAACGTAAGGGGTACCACTGTCGTTTTTTTTTCGGGCCCAATTTTTGAGTTTCGATATCTCAGCTCTGGAAGGGGCTAGAGCCTCCATTTTTGCACTCAGGTCTAAGTCTCATGGCCCTCTATCAGAATCTAGAGTTTTGGGAAGATTGGAGAAACTTAATTTTTCGCCCCCCCAAAAAAAACGTAAGGGGGACCACTGTCGTTTTTTTTTTCGGGCCCAATTCTTGAGTTTCGATATCTCAGCTCTGGAAGGGGCTAGAGCCTCCATTTTTGCACTCAGGTCTAAGTCTCATGGCCCTCTATCAGAATCCAGAGTTTTGGGAAGATTGGAGAAACTTAATTTTTCGCCCAAAAAAAAAAAACGTAAGGGGTACCACTGTCGTTTTTTTTTTGGGCCCAATTTTTGAGTTTCGACATCTCAGCTCTGGAAGGGGCTAGAGCTTCCATTTTTGCACTCAGGTCTAAGTCTCATGGCCCTCTATCAGAATCCAGAGTTTTGGGAAGATTGGAGAAACTTAATTTTTCGCCCAAAAAAAAAAAAACGTAAGGGGTACCACTGTCGTTTTTTTTTTCGGGCCCAATTTTTGAGTTTCGATATCTCAGCTCTGGAAGGGGCTAGAGCCTCCATTTTTGCACTCAGGTCCAAGTCTCATGGCCCTCTATCAGAATCCAGAGTTTTGGGAAGATTGGAGAAACTTAATTTTTCGCCCAAAAAAAAAAAAACGTAAGGGGTACCACTGTCGTTTTTTTTTCGGGCCCAATTTTTGAGTTTCGATATCTCGGCTCTGGAAGGGGCTAGAGCCTCCATTTTTGCACTCAGGTCTAAGTCTCATGGCCCTCTCTCAGAATCCAGAGTTTTGGGAAGATTGGAGAAACTTAATTTTTCGCCCCCAAAAAAAAACGTAAGGGGTACCACTGTCGTTTTTTTTTCGGGCCCAATTTTTGAGTTTCGATATCTCAGCTCTGGAAGGGGCTAGAACCTCCATTTTTGCACTCAGGTCCAAGTCTCATGGCCCTCTATCAGAATCCAGAGTTTTGGGAAGATTGGAGAAACTTAATTTTTCGCCCAAAAAAAAAAAAACGTAAGGGGTACCACTGTCGTTTTTTTTTCGGGCCCAATTTTTGAGTTTCGATATCTCAGCTCTGGAAGGGGCTAGAGCCTCCATTTTTGCACTCAGGTCTAAGTGTCATGGCCCTCTATCAAAATCCAGAGTTTTGGGAAGATTGGAGAAACTTAATTTTTCGCCCAAAAAAAAAAAACGTAAGGGGTACCACTGTCGTTTTTTTTTCGGGCCCAATTTTTGAGTTTCGATATCTCAGCTCTGGAAGGGGCTAGAACCTCCATTTTTGCACTCAGGTCCAAGTCTCATGGCCCTCTGTCAGAATCCAGAGTTTTGGGAAGATTGGAGAAACTTAATTTTTCGCCCAAAAAAAAAAAAACGTAAGGGGTACCACTGTCGTTTTTTTTTCGGGCCCAATTTTTGAGTTTCGATATCTCAGCTCTGGAAGGGGCTAGAGCCTCCATTTTTGCACTCAGGTCTAAGTCTCATGGCCCTCTATCAAAATCCAGAGTTTTGGGAAGATTGGAGAAACTTAATTTTTCGCCCCAAAAAAAAAAACGTAAGGAGTACCACTGTCGTTTTTTTTTCGGGCCCAATTTTTGAGTTTCGATATCTCAGCTCTGGAAGGGGCTAGAGCCTCCATTTTTGCACTCAGGTCTAATTCTCATGGCCCTCTATCAGAATCCAGAGTTTTGGGAAGATTGGAGAAACTTAATTTTTCGCCCAAAAAAAAAAAACGTAAGGGGTACCACTGTCGTTTTTTTTTCGGGCCCAATTTTTGAGTTTCGATATCTCAGCTCTGGAAGGGGCTAGAGCCTCCATTTTTGCACTCAGGTCTAATTCTCATGGCCCTCTATCAGAATCCAGAGTTTTGGGAAGATTGGAGAAACTTAATTTTTCGCCCAAAAAAAAAAAACGTAAGGGGTACCACTGTCGTTTTTTTTTCGGGCCCAATTTTTGAGTTTCGATATCTCAGCTCTGGAAGGGGATAGAGCCTCCATTTTTGCACTCAGGTCCAAGTCTCATGGCCCTCTATCAGAATCCAGAGTTTTGGGAAGATTGGAGAAACTTAATTTTTTTGCCAAAAAAAAAAAACGTAAGGGGTACCACTGTCGTTTTTTTTTCGGGCCCAATTTTTGAGTTTCGATATCTCAGCTCTGGAAGGGGCTAGAGCCTCCATTTTTGCACTCAGGTCTAAGTCTCATGGCCCTCTATCAGAATCCAGAGTTTTGGGAAGATTGGAGAAACTTAATTTTTCGCCCAAAAAAAAAAACGTAAGGGGTACCACTGTCGTTTTTTTTTCGGGCCCAATTTTTGAGTTTCGATATCTCAGCTCTGGAAGGGGCTAGAGCCTCCATTTTTGCACTCAGGTCTAATTCTCATGGCCCTCTATCAGAATCCAGAGTTCTGGGAAGATTGGAGAAACTTAATTTTTCGCCCAAAAAAAAAAAAACGTAAGGGGTACCACTGTCGTTTTTTTTTCGGGCCCAATTTTTGAGTTTCGATATCTCAGCTCTGGAAGGGGATAGAGCCTCCATTTTTGCACTCAGGTCCAAGTCTCATGGCCCTCTATCAGATTCCAGAGTTTTGGGAAGATTGGAGAAACTTAATTTTTTTGCCAAAAAAAAAAAACGTAAGGGGTACCACTGTCGTTTTTTTTTCGGGCCCAATTTTTGAGTTTCGATATCTCAGCTCTGGAAGGGGCTAGAGCCTCCATTTTTGCACTCAGGTCTAAGTCTCATTGCCCTCTATCAGAATCCAGAGTTTTGGGAAGATTGGAGAAACTTAATTTTTCGCCCCAAAAAAAAAACGTAAGGGGTACCACTGTCGTTTTTTTTTCGGGCCCAATTTTTGAGTTTCGATATCTCAGCTCTGGAAGGGGCTAGAGCCTCCATTTTTGCACTCAGGTCTAAGTCTCATGGCCCTCTATCAGAATCTAGAGTTTTGGGAAGATTGGAGAAACTTAATTTTTCGCCCCCCCAAAAAAAACGTAAGGGGGACCACTGTCGTTTTTTTTTTGGGCCCAATTTTTGAGTTTCGACATCTCAGCTCTGGAAGGGGCTAGAGCTTCCATTTTTGCACTCAGGTCTAAGTCTCATGGCCCTCTATCAGAATCCAGAGTTTTGGGAAGATTGGAGAAACTTAATTTTTCGCCCAAAAAAAAAAAACGTAAGGGGTACCACTGTCGTTTTCTTTTTGGGCCCAATTTTTGAGTTTCGACATCTCAGCTCTGGAAGGGGCTAGAGCTTCCATTTTTGCACTCAGGTCTAAGTCTCATGGCCCTCTATCAGAATCCAGAGTTTTGGGAAGATTGGAGAAACTTAATTTTTCGCCCAAAAAAAAAAAAACGTAAGGGGTACCACTGTCGTTTTTTTTTTCGGGCCCAATTTTTGAGTTTCGATATCTCAGCTCTGGAAGGGGCTAGAGCCTCCATTTTTGCACTCAGGTCCAAGTCTCATGGCCCTCTATCAGAATCCAGAGTTTTGGGAAGATTGGAGAAACTTAATTTTTCGCCCAAAAAAAAAAAAACGTAAGGGGCACCACTGTCGTTTTTTTTTCGGGCCCAATTTTTGAGTTTCGATATCTCGGCTCTGGAAGGGGCTAGAGCCTCCATTTTTGCACTCAGGTCTAAGTCTCATGGCCCTCTCTCAGAATCCAGAGTTTTGGGAAGATTGGAGAAACTTAATTTTTCGCCCAAAAAAAAAAAACGTAAGGGGTACCACTGTCGTTTTTTTTCGGGCCCAATTTTTGAGTTTCGATATCTCAGCTCTGGAAGGGGCTAGAGCCTCCATTTTTGCACTCAGGTCTAAGTCTCATTGCCCTCTATCAGAATCCAGAGTTTTGGGAAGATTGGAGAAACTTAATTTTTCGCCCCAAAAAAAAAAACGTAAGGGGTACCACTGTCGTTTTTTTTTTCGGGCCCAATTTTTGAGTTTCGATATCTCAGCTCTGGAAGGGGCTAGAACCTCCATTTTTGCACTCAGGTCCAAGTCTCATGGCCCTCTATCAGAATCCAGAGTTTTGGGAAGATTGGAGAAACTTAATTTTTCGCCCAAAAAAAAAAAAACGTAAGGGGTACCACTGTCGTTTTTTTTTCGGGCCCAATTTTTGAGTTTCGATATCTCAGCTCTGGAAGGGGCTAGAGCCTCCATTTTTGCACTCAGGTCTAAGTCTCATGGCCCTCTATCAAAATCCAGAGTTTTGGGAAGATTGGAGAAACTTAATTTTTCGCCCCAAAAAAAAAAACGTAAGGGGTACCACTGTCGTTTTTTTTTCGGGCCCAATTTTTGAGTTTCGATATCTCAGCTCTGGAAGGGGCTAGAGCCTCCATTTTTGCACTCAGGTCTAATTCTCATGGCCCTCTATCAGAATCCAGAGTTCTGGGAAGATTGGAGAAACTTAATTTTTCGCCCAAAAAAAAAAAAACGTAAGGGGTACCACTGTCGTTTTTTTTTCGGGCCCAATTTTTGAGTTTCGATATCTCAGCTCTGGAAGGGGATAGAGCCTCCATTTTTGCACTCAGGTCCAAGTCTCATGGCCCTCTATCAGATTCCAGAGTTTTGGGAAGATTGGAGAAACTTAATTTTTTTGCCAAAAAAAAAAAACGTAAGGGGTACCACTGTCGTTTTTTTTTCGGGCCCAATTTTTGAGTTTCGATATCTCAGCTCTGGAAGGGGCTAGAGCCTCCATTTTTGCACTCAGGTCTAAGTCTCATTGCCCTCTATCAGAATCCAGAGTTTTGGGAAGATTGGAGAAACTTAATTTTTCGCCCCAAAAAAAAAACGTAAGGGGTACCACTGTCGTTTTTTTTTCGGGCCCAATTTTTGAGTTTCGATATCTCAGCTCTGGAAGGGGCTAGAGCCTCCATTTTTGCACTCAGGTCTAAGTCTCATGGCCCTCTATCAGAATCTAGAGTTTTGGGAAGATTGGAGAAACTTAATTTTTCGCCCCCCCAAAAAAAACGTAAGGGGGACCACTGTCGTTTTTTTTTTGGGCCCAATTTTTGAGTTTCGACATCTCAGCTCTGGAAGGGGCTAGAGCTTCCATTTTTGCACTCAGGTCTAAGTCTCATGGCCCTCTATCAGAATCCAGAGTTTTGGGAAGATTGGAGAAACTTAATTTTTCGCCCAAAAAAAAAAAACGTAAGGGGTACCACTGTCGTTTTCTTTTTGGGCCCAATTTTTGAGTTTCGACATCTCAGCTCTGGAAGGGGCTAGAGCTTCCATTTTTGCACTCAGGTCTAAGTCTCATGGCCCTCTATCAGAATCCAGAGTTTTGGGAAGATTGGAGAAACTTAATTTTTCGCCCAAAAAAAAAAAAACGTAAGGGGTACCACTGTCGTTTTTTTTTTCGGGCCCAATTTTTGAGTTTCGATATCTCAGCTCTGGAAGGGGCTAGAGCCTCCATTTTTGCACTCAGGTCCAAGTCTCATGGCCCTCTATCAGAATCCAGAGTTTTGGGAAGATTGGAGAAACTTAATTTTTCGCCCAAAAAAAAAAAAACGTAAGGGGTACCACTGTCGTTTTTTTTTCGGGCCCAATTTTTGAGTTTCGATATCTCGGCTCTGGAAGGGGCTAGAGCCTCCATTTTTGCACTCAGGTCTAAGTCTCATGGCCCTCTCTCAGAATCCAGAGTTTTGGGAAGATTGGAGAAACTTAATTTTTCGCCCAAAAAAAAAAAACGTAAGGGGTACCACTGTCGTTTTTTTTCGGGCCCAATTTTTGAGTTTCGATATCTCAGCTCTGGAAGGGGCTAGAGCCTCCATTTTTGCACTCAGGTCTAAGTCTCATTGCCCTCTATCAGAATCCAGAGTTTTGGGAAGATTGGAGAAACTTAATTTTTCGCCCCAAAAAAAAAAACGTAAGGGGTACCACTGTCGTTTTTTTTTCGGGCCCAATTTTTGAGTTTCGATATCTCAGCTCTGGAAGGGGCTAGAACCTCCATTTTTGCACTCAGGTCCAAGTCTCATGGCCCTCTATCAGAATCCAGAGTTTTGGGAAGATTGGAGAAACTTAATTTTTCGCCCAAAAAAAAAAAAACGTAAGGGGTACCACTGTCGTTTTTTTTTCGGGCCCAATTTTTGAGTTTCGATATCTCAGCTCTGGAAGGGGCTAGAGCCTCCATTTTTGCACTCAGGTCTAAGTCTCATGGCCCTCTATCAAAATCCAGAGTTTTGGGAAGATTGGAGAAACTTAATTTTTCGCCCCAAAAAAAAAAACGTAAGGGGTACCACTGTCGTTTTTTTTTCGGGCCCAATTTTTGAGTTTCGATATCTCAGCTCTGGAAGGGGCTAGAGCCTCCATTTTTGCACTCAGGTCTAAGTCTCATTGCCCTCTATCAGAATCCAGAGTTTTGGGAAGATTGGAGAAACTTAATTTTTCGCCCCAAAAAAAAAACGTAAGGGGTACCACTGTCGTTTTTTTTTCGGGCCCAATTTTTGAGTTTCGATATCTCAGCTCTGGAAGGGGCTAGAGCCTCCATTTTTGCACTCAGGTCTAAGTCTCATGGCCCTCTATCAGAATCTAGAGTTTTGGGAAGATTGGAGAAACTTAATTTTTCGCCCCCCCAAAAAAAACGTAAGGGGTACCACTGTCGTTTTTTTTTCGTGCCCAATTTTTGAGTTTCGATATCTCAGCTCTGGAAGGGGCTAGAGCCTCCATTTTTGCACTCAGGTCTAAGTCTCATGGCCCTCTATCAAAATCCAGTTTTGGGAAGATTGGAGAAACTTAATTTTTCGCCCCCAAAAAAAAAACGTAAGGGGTACCACTGTCGTTTTTTTTTTCGGGCCCAATTTTTGAGTTTCGATATCTCAGCTCTGGAAGGGGCTAGAGCCTCCATTTTTGCACTCAGGTCTAATTCTCATGGCCCTCTATCAGAATCCAGAGTTTTGGGAAGATTGGAGAAACTTAATTTTTCGCCCAAAAAAAAAAAACGTAAGGGGTACCACTGTCGTTTTTTTTTCGGGCCCAATTTTTGAGTTTCGATATCTCAGCTCTGGAAGGGGCTAGAGCCTCCATTTTTGCACTCAGGTCTAAGTCTCATGGCCCTCTATCAGAATCCAGAGTTTTGGGAAGATTGGAGAAACTTAATTTTTCGCCCAAAAAAAAAAAACGTAAGGGGTACCACTGTCGTTTTTTTTTTCGGGCCCAATTTTTGAGTTTCGATATCTCAGCTCTGGAAGGGGCTAGAGCCTCCATTTTTGCACTCAGGTCTAAGTCTCATGGCCCTCTATCAGAATCTAGAGTTTTGGGAAGATTGGAGAAACTTAATTTTTCGCCCCCCCAAAAAAAACGTAAGGGGTACCACTGTCGTTTTTTTTTCGGGCCCAATTTTTGAGTTTCGATATCTCAGCTCTGGAAGGGGCTAGAGCCTCCATTTTTGCACTCAGGTCTAAGTCTCATGGCCCTCTATCAAAATCCAGAGTTTTGGGAAGATTGGAGAAACTTAATTTTTCGCCCCCAAAAAAAAAACGTAAGGGGTACCACTGTCGTTTTTTTTTTCGGGCCCAATTTTTGAGTTTCGATATCTCAGCTCTGGAAGGGGCTAGAGCCTCCATTTTTGCACTCAGGTCTAATTCTCATGGCCCTCTATCAGAATCCAGAGTTTTGGGAAGATTGGAGAAACTTAATTTTTCGCCCAAAAAAAAAAAACGTAAGGGGTACCACTGTCGTTTTTTTTTCGGGCCCAATTTTTGAGTTTCGATATCTCAGCTCTGGAAGGGGATAGAGCCTCCATTTTTGCACTCAGGTCCAAGTCTCATGGCCCTCTATCAGAATCCAGAGTTTTGGGAAGATTGGAGAAACTTAATTTTTTTGCCAAAAAAAAAAAACGTAAGGGGTACCACTGTCGTTTTTTTTTCGGGCCCAATTTTTGAGTTTCGATATCTCAGCTCTGGAAGGGGCTAGAGCCTCCATTTTTGCACTCAGGTCTAAGTCTCATTGCCCTCTATCAGAATCCAGAGTTTTGGGAAGATTGGAGAAACTTAATTTTTCGCCCCAAAAAAAAAACGTAAGGGGTACCACTGTCGTTTTTTTTTCGGGCCCAATTTTTGAGTTTCGATATCTCAGCTCTGGAAGGGGCTAGAGCCTCCATTTTTGCACTCAGGTCTAAGTCTCATGGCCCTCTATCAGAATCTAGAGTTTTGGGAAGATTGGAGAAACTTAATTTTTCGCCCCCCCAAAAAAAACGTAAGGGGTACCACTGTCGTTTTTTTTTTCGGGCCCAATTCTTGAGTTTCGATATCTCAGCTCTGGAAGGGGCTAGAGCTTCCATTTTTGCACTCAGGTCTAAGTCTCATGGCCCTCTATCAGAATCCAGAGTTTTGGGAAGATTGGAGAAACTTAATTTTTCGCCCCCAAAAAAAAAAAACGTAAGGGGTACCACTGTGGTTTTTTTTTCGGGCCCAATTTTTGAGTTTCGATATCTCAGCTCTGGAAGGGGCTAGAGCCTCCATTTTTGCACTCAGGTCCAAGTCTCATGGCCCTCTATCAGAATCCAGAGTTTTGGGAAGATTGGAGAAACTTAATTTTTCGCCCAAAAAAAAAAAAACGTAAGGGGTACCACTGTCGTTTTTTTTTCGGGCCCAATTTTTGAGTTTCGATATCTCAGCTCTGGAAGGGGCTAGAGCCTCCATTTTTGCACTCAGGTCCAAGTCTCATGGCCCTCTATCAGAATCCAGAGTTTTGGGAAGATTGGAGAAACTTAATTTTTCGCCCCCAAAAAAAAAAAACGTAAGGGGTACCACTGTGGTTTTTTTTTCGGGCCCAATTTTTGAGTTTCGATATCTCGGCTCTGGAAGGGGCTAGAGCCTCCATTTTTGCACTCAGGTCTAAGTCTCATGGCCCTCTCTCAGAATCCAGAGTTTTGGGAAGATTGGAGAAACTTAATTTTTCGCCCAAAAAAAAAAAACGTAAGGGGTACCACTGTCGTTTTTTTTTCGGGCCCAATTTTTGAGTTTCGATATCTCAGCTCTGGAAGGGGCTAGAGCCTCCATTTTTGCACTCAGGTCTAAGTCTCATTGCCCTCTATCAGAATCCAGAGTTTTGGGAAGATTGGAGAAACTTAATTTTTCGCCCAAAAAAAAAAAACGTAAGGGGTACCACTGTCGTTTTTTTTTCGGGCCCAATTTTTGAGTTTCGATATCTCAGCTCTGGAAGGGGATAGAGCCTCCATTTTTGCACTCAGGTCCAAGTCTCATGGCCCTCTATCAGATTCCAGAGTTTTGGGAAGATTGGAGAAACTTAATTTTTTTGCCAAAAAAAAAAAACGTAAGGGGTACCACTGTCGTTTTTTTTTCGGGCCCAATTTTTGAGTTTCGATATCTCAGCTCTGGAAGGGGCTAGAGCCTCCATTTTTGCACTCAGGTCTAAGTCTCATTGCCCTCTATCAGAATCCAGAGTTTTGGGAAGATTGGAGAAACTTAATTTTTCGCCCCAAAAAAAAAACGTAAGGGGTACCACTGTCGTTTTTTTTTCGGGCCCAATTTTTGAGTTTCGATATCTCAGCTCTGGAAGGGGCTAGAGCCTCCATTTTTGCACTCAGGTCTAAGTCTCATGGCCCTCTATCAGAATCTAGAGTTTTGGGAAGATTGGAGAAACTTAATTTTTCGCCCCCCCAAAAAAAACGTAAGGGGGACCACTGTCGTTTTTTTTTTCGGGCCCAATTCTTGAGTTTCGATATCTCAGCTCTGGAAGGGGCTAGAGCCTCCATTTTTGCACTCAGGTCTAAGTCTCATGGCCCTCTATCAGAATCCAGAGTTTTGGGAAGATTGGAGAAACTTAATTTTTCGCCCAAAAAAAAAAAACGTAAGGGGTACCACTGTCGTTTTTTTTTTGGGCCCAATTTTTGAGTTTCGACATCTCAGCTCTGGAAGGGGCTAGAGCTTCCATTTTTGCACTCAGGTCTAAGTCTCATGGCCCTCTATCAGAATCCAGAGTTTTGGGAAGATTGGAGAAACTTAATTTTTCGCCCAAAAAAAAAAAAACGTAAGGGGTACCACTGTCGTTTTTTTTTTCGGGCCCAATTTTTGAGTTTCGATATCTCAGCTCTGGAAGGGGCTAGAGCCTCCATTTTTGCACTCAGGTCCAAGTCTCATGGCCCTCTATCAGAATCCAGAGTTTTGGGAAGATTGGAGAAACTTAATTTTTCGCCCAAAAAAAAAAAAACGTAAGGGGTACCACTGTCGTTTTTTTTTCGGGCCCAATTTTTGAGTTTCGATATCTCGGCTCTGGAAGGGGCTAGAGCCTCCATTTTTGCACTCAGGTCTAAGTCTCATGGCCCTCTCTCAGAATCCAGAGTTTTGGGAAGATTGGAGAAACTTAATTTTTCGCCCCCAAAAAAAAACGTAAGGGGTACCACTGTCGTTTTTTTTTCGGGCCCAATTTTTGAGTTTCGATATCTCAGCTCTGGAAGGGGCTAGAACCTCCATTTTTGCACTCAGGTCCAAGTCTCATGGCCCTCTATCAGAATCCAGAGTTTTGGGAAGATTGGAGAAACTTAATTTTTCGCCCAAAAAAAAAAAAACGTAAGGGGTACCACTGTCGTTTTTTTTTCGGGCCCAATTTTTGAGTTTCGATATCTCAGCTCTGGAAGGGGCTAGAGCCTCCATTTTTGCACTCAGGTCTAAGTGTCATGGCCCTCTATCAAAATCCAGAGTTTTGGGAAGATTGGAGAAACTTAATTTTTCGCCCAAAAAAAAAAAACGTAAGGGGTACCACTGTCGTTTTTTTTTCGGGCCCAATTTTTGAGTTTCGATATCTCAGCTCTGGAAGGGGCTAGAACCTCCATTTTTGCACTCAGGTCCAAGTCTCATGGCCCTCTGTCAGAATCCAGAGTTTTGGGAAGATTGGAGAAACTTAATTTTTCGCCCAAAAAAAAAAAAACGTAAGGGGTACCACTGTCGTTTTTTTTTCGGGCCCAATTTTTGAGTTTCGATATCTCAGCTCTGGAAGGGGCTAGAGCCTCCATTTTTGCACTCAGGTCTAAGTCTCATGGCCCTCTATCAGAATCCAGAGTTTTGGGAAGATTGGAGAAACTTAATTTTTTTGCCAAAAAAAAAAAACGTAAGGGGTACCACTGTCGTTTTTTTTTCGGGCCCAATTTTTGAGTTTCGATATCTCAGCTCTGGAAGGGGCTAGAGCCTCCATTTTTGCACTCAGGTCTAAGTCTCATTGCCCTCTATCAGAATCCAGAGTTTTGGGAAGATTGGAGAAACTTAATTTTTCGCCCCAAAAAAAAAACGTAAGGGGTACCACTGTCGTTTTTTTTTCGGGCCCAATTTTTGAGTTTCGATATCTCAGCTCTGGAAGGGGCTAGAGCCTCCATTTTTGCACTCAGGTCTAAGTCTCATGGCCCTCTATCAGAATCTAGAGTTTTGGGAAGATTGGAGAAACTTAATTTTTCGCCCCCCCAAAAAAAACGTAAGGGGTACCACTGTCGTTTTTTTTTTCGGGCCCAATTCTTGAGTTTCGATATCTCAGCTCTGGAAGGGGCTAGAGCTTCCATTTTTGCACTCAGGTCTAAGTCTCATGGCCCTCTATCAGAATCCAGAGTTTTGGGAAGATTGGAGAAACTTAATTTTTCGCCCCCAAAAAAAAAAAACGTAAGGGGTACCACTGTGGTTTTTTTTTCGGGCCCAATTTTTGAGTTTCGATATCTCAGCTCTGGAAGGGGCTAGAGCCTCCATTTTTGCACTCAGGTCCAAGTCTCATGGCCCTCTATCAGAATCCAGAGTTTTGGGAAGATTGGAGAAACTTAATTTTTCGCCCAAAAAAAAAAAAACGTAAGGGGTACCACTGTCGTTTTTTTTTCGGGCCCAATTTTTGAGTTTCGATATCTCAGCTCTGGAAGGGGCTAGAGCCTCCATTTTTGCACTCAGGTCCAAGTCTCATGGCCCTCTATCAGAATCCAGAGTTTTGGGAAGATTGGAGAAACTTAATTTTTCGCCCCCAAAAAAAAAAAACGTAAGGGGTACCACTGTGGTTTTTTTTTCGGGCCCAATTTTTGAGTTTCGATATCTCGGCTCTGGAAGGGGCTAGAGCCTCCATTTTTGCACTCAGGTCTAAGTCTCATGGCCCTCTCTCAGAATCCAGAGTTTTGGGAAGATTGGAGAAACTTAATTTTTCGCCCAAAAAAAAAAAACGTAAGGGGTACCACTGTCGTTTTTTTTTCGGGCCCAATTTTTGAGTTTCGATATCTCAGCTCTGGAAGGGGCTAGAGCCTCCATTTTTGCACTCAGGTCTAAGTCTCATTGCCCTCTATCAGAATCCAGAGTTTTGGGAAGATTGGAGAAACTTAATTTTTCGCCCAAAAAAAAAAAACGTAAGGGGTACCACTGTCGTTTTTTTTTCGGGCCCAATTTTTGAGTTTCGATATCTCAGCTCTGGAAGGGGATAGAGCCTCCATTTTTGCACTCAGGTCCAAGTCTCATGGCCCTCTATCAGATTCCAGAGTTTTGGGAAGATTGGAGAAACTTAATTTTTTTGCCAAAAAAAAAAAACGTAAGGGGTACCACTGTCGTTTTTTTTTCGGGCCCAATTTTTGAGTTTCGATATCTCAGCTCTGGAAGGGGCTAGAGCCTCCATTTTTGCACTCAGGTCTAAGTCTCATTGCCCTCTATCAGAATCCAGAGTTTTGGGAAGATTGGAGAAACTTAATTTTTCGCCCCAAAAAAAAAACGTAAGGGGTACCACTGTCGTTTTTTTTTCGGGCCCAATTTTTGAGTTTCGATATCTCAGCTCTGGAAGGGGCTAGAGCCTCCATTTTTGCACTCAGGTCTAAGTCTCATGGCCCTCTATCAGAATCTAGAGTTTTGGGAAGATTGGAGAAACTTAATTTTTCGCCCCCCCAAAAAAAACGTAAGGGGGACCACTGTCGTTTTTTTTTTCGGGCCCAATTCTTGAGTTTCGATATCTCAGCTCTGGAAGGGGCTAGAGCCTCCATTTTTGCACTCAGGTCTAAGTCTCATGGCCCTCTATCAGAATCCAGAGTTTTGGGAAGATTGGAGAAACTTAATTTTTCGCCCAAAAAAAAAAAACGTAAGGGGTACCACTGTCGTTTTTTTTTTGGGCCCAATTTTTGAGTTTCGACATCTCAGCTCTGGAAGGGGCTAGAGCTTCCATTTTTGCACTCAGGTCTAAGTCTCATGGCCCTCTATCAGAATCCAGAGTTTTGGGAAGATTGGAGAAACTTAATTTTTCGCCCAAAAAAAAAAAAACGTAAGGGGTACCACTGTCGTTTTTTTTTTCGGGCCCAATTTTTGAGTTTCGATATCTCAGCTCTGGAAGGGGCTAGAGCCTCCATTTTTGCACTCAGGTCCAAGTCTCATGGCCCTCTATCAGAATCCAGAGTTTTGGGAAGATTGGAGAAACTTAATTTTTCGCCCAAAAAAAAAAAACGTAAGGGGTACCACTGTCGTTTTTTTTTCGGGCCCAATTTTTGAGTTTCGATATCTCGGCTCTGGAAGGGGCTAGAGCCTCCATTTTTGCACTCAGGTCTAAGTCTCATGGCCCTCTCTCAGAATCCAGAGTTTTGGGAAGATTGGAGAAACTTAATTTTTCGCCCCCAAAAAAAAACGTAAGGGGTACCACTGTCGTTTTTTTTTCGGGCCCAATTTTTGAGTTTCGATATCTCAGCTCTGGAAGGGGCTAGAACCTCCATTTTTGCACTCAGGTCCAAGTCTCATGGCCCTCTATCAGAATCCAGAGTTTTGGGAAGATTGGAGAAACTTAATTTTTCGCCCAAAAAAAAAAAAACGTAAGGGGTACCACTGTCGTTTTTTTTTCGGGCCCAATTTTTGAGTTTCGATATCTCAGCTCTGGAAGGGGCTAGAGCCTCCATTTTTGCACTCAGGTCTAAGTGTCATGGCCCTCTATCAAAATCCAGAGTTTTGGGAAGATTGGAGAAACTTAATTTTTCGCCCAAAAAAAAAAAACGTAAGGGGTACCACTGTCGTTTTTTTTTCGGGCCCAATTTTTGAGTTTCGATATCTCAGCTCTGGAAGGGGCTAGAACCTCCATTTTTGCACTCAGGTCCAAGTCTCATGGCCCTCTGTCAGAATCCAGAGTTTTGGGAAGATTGGAGAAACTTAATTTTTCGCCCAAAAAAAAAAAAACGTAAGGGGTACCACTGTCGTTTTTTTTTCGGGCCCAATTTTTGAGTTTCGATATCTCAGCTCTGGAAGGGGCTAGAGCCTCCATTTTTGCACTCAGGTCTAAGTCTCATGGCCCTCTATCAAAATCCAGAGTTTTGGGAAGATTGGAGAAACTTAATTTTTCGCCCCAAAAAAAAAAACGTAAGGAGTACCACTGTCGTTTTTTTTTCGGGCCCAATTTTTGAGTTTCGATATCTCAGCTCTGGAAGGGGCTAGAGCCTCCATTTTTGCACTCAGGTCTAATTCTCATGGCCCTCTATCAGAATCCAGAGTTTTGGGAAGATTGGAGAAACTTAATTTTTCGCCCAAAAAAAAAAAACGTAAGGGGTACCACTGTCGTTTTTTTTTCGGGCCCAATTTTTGAGTTTCGATATCTCAGCTCTGGAAGGGGCTAGAGCCTCCATTTTTGCACTCAGGTCTAATTCTCATGGCCCTCTATCAGAATCCAGAGTTTTGGGAAGATTGGAGAAACTTAATTTTTCGCCCAAAAAAAAAAAACGTAAGGGGTACCACTGTCGTTTTTTTTTCGGGCCCAATTTTTGAGTTTCGATATCTCAGCTCTGGAAGGGGATAGAGCCTCCATTTTTGCACTCAGGTCCAAGTCTCATGGCCCTCTATCAGAATCCAGAGTTTTGGGAAGATTGGAGAAACTTAATTTTTTTGCCAAAAAAAAAAAACGTAAGGGGTACCACTGTCGTTTTTTTTTCGGGCCCAATTTTTGAGTTTCGATATCTCAGCTCTGGAAGGGGCTAGAGCCTCCATTTTTGCACTCAGGTCTAAGTCTCATGGCCCTCTATCAGAATCCAGAGTTTTGGGAAGATTGGAGAAACTTAATTTTTCGCCCAAAAAAAAAAACGTAAGGGGTACCACTGTCGTTTTTTTTTCGGGCCCAATTTTTGAGTTTCGATATCTCAGCTCTGGAAGGGGCTAGAGCCTCCATTTTTGCACTCAGGTCTAATTCTCATGGCCCTCTATCAGAATCCAGAGTTCTGGGAAGATTGGAGAAACTTAATTTTTCGCCCAAAAAAAAAAAAACGTAAGGGGTACCACTGTCGTTTTTTTTTCGGGCCCAATTTTTGAGTTTCGATATCTCAGCTCTGGAAGGGGATAGAGCCTCCATTTTTGCACTCAGGTCCAAGTCTCATGGCCCTCTATCAGATTCCAGAGTTTTGGGAAGATTGGAGAAACTTAATTTTTTTGCCAAAAAAAAAAAACGTAAGGGGTACCACTGTCGTTTTTTTTTCGGGCCCAATTTTTGAGTTTCGATATCTCAGCTCTGGAAGGGGCTAGAGCCTCCATTTTTGCACTCAGGTCTAAGTCTCATTGCCCTCTATCAGAATCCAGAGTTTTGGGAAGATTGGAGAAACTTAATTTTTCGCCCCAAAAAAAAAACGTAAGGGGTACCACTGTCGTTTTTTTTTCGGGCCCAATTTTTGAGTTTCGATATCTCAGCTCTGGAAGGGGCTAGAGCCTCCATTTTTGCACTCAGGTCTAAGTCTCATGGCCCTCTATCAGAATCTAGAGTTTTGGGAAGATTGGAGAAACTTAATTTTTCGCCCCCCCAAAAAAAACGTAAGGGGGACCACTGTCGTTTTTTTTTTGGGCCCAATTTTTGAGTTTCGACATCTCAGCTCTGGAAGGGGCTAGAGCTTCCATTTTTGCACTCAGGTCTAAGTCTCATGGCCCTCTATCAGAATCCAGAGTTTTGGGAAGATTGGAGAAACTTAATTTTTCGCCCAAAAAAAAAAAACGTAAGGGGTACCACTGTCGTTTTCTTTTTGGGCCCAATTTTTGAGTTTCGACATCTCAGCTCTGGAAGGGGCTAGAGCTTCCATTTTTGCACTCAGGTCTAAGTCTCATGGCCCTCTATCAGAATCCAGAGTTTTGGGAAGATTGGAGAAACTTAATTTTTCGCCCAAAAAAAAAAAAACGTAAGGGGTACCACTGTCGTTTTTTTTTTCGGGCCCAATTTTTGAGTTTCGATATCTCAGCTCTGGAAGGGGCTAGAGCCTCCATTTTTGCACTCAGGTCCAAGTCTCATGGCCCTCTATCAGAATCCAGAGTTTTGGGAAGATTGGAGAAACTTAATTTTTCGCCCAAAAAAAAAAAAACGTAAGGGGCACCACTGTCGTTTTTTTTTCGGGCCCAATTTTTGAGTTTCGATATCTCGGCTCTGGAAGGGGCTAGAGCCTCCATTTTTGCACTCAGGTCTAAGTCTCATGGCCCTCTCTCAGAATCCAGAGTTTTGGGAAGATTGGAGAAACTTAATTTTTCGCCCAAAAAAAAAAAACGTAAGGGGTACCACTGTCGTTTTTTTTCGGGCCCAATTTTTGAGTTTCGATATCTCAGCTCTGGAAGGGGCTAGAGCCTCCATTTTTGCACTCAGGTCTAAGTCTCATTGCCCTCTATCAGAATCCAGAGTTTTGGGAAGATTGGAGAAACTTAATTTTTCGCCCCAAAAAAAAAAACGTAAGGGGTACCACTGTCGTTTTTTTTTTCGGGCCCAATTTTTGAGTTTCGATATCTCAGCTCTGGAAGGGGCTAGAACCTCCATTTTTGCACTCAGGTCCAAGTCTCATGGCCCTCTATCAGAATCCAGAGTTTTGGGAAGATTGGAGAAACTTAATTTTTCGCCCAAAAAAAAAAAAACGTAAGGGGTACCACTGTCGTTTTTTTTTCGGGCCCAATTTTTGAGTTTCGATATCTCAGCTCTGGAAGGGGCTAGAGCCTCCATTTTTGCACTCAGGTCTAAGTCTCATGGCCCTCTATCAAAATCCAGAGTTTTGGGAAGATTGGAGAAACTTAATTTTTCGCCCCAAAAAAAAAAACGTAAGGGGTACCACTGTCGTTTTTTTTTCGGGCCCAATTTTTGAGTTTCGATATCTCAGCTCTGGAAGGGGCTAGAGCCTCCATTTTTGCACTCAGGTCTAAGTCTCATTGCCCTCTATCAGAATCCAGAGTTTTGGGAAGATTGGAGAAACTTAATTTTTCGCCCCAAAAAAAAACGTAAGGGGTACCACTGTCGTTTTTTTTTCGGGCCCAATTTTTGAGTTTCGATATCTCAGCTCTGGAAGGGGCTAGAGCCTCCATTTTTGCACTCAGGTCTAAGTCTCATGGCCCTCTATCAGAATCTAGAGTTTTGGGAAGATTGGAGAAACTTAATTTTTCGCCCCCCCAAAAAAAACGTAAGGGGTACCACTGTCGTTTTTTTTTCGTGCCCAATTTTTGAGTTTCGATATCTCAGCTCTGGAAGGGGCTAGAGCCTCCATTTTTGCACTCAGGTCTAAGTCTCATGGCCCTCTATCAAAATCCAGTTTTGGGAAGATTGGAGAAACTTAATTTTTCGCCCCCAAAAAAAAAACGTAAGGGGTACCACTGTCGTTTTTTTTTTCGGGCCCAATTTTTGAGTTTCGATATCTCAGCTCTGGAAGGGGCTAGAGCCTCCATTTTTGCACTCAGGTCTAATTCTCATGGCCCTCTATCAGAATCCAGAGTTTTGGGAAGATTGGAGAAACTTAATTTTTCGCCCAAAAAAAAAAAACGTAAGGGGTACCACTGTCGTTTTTTTTTCGGGCCCAATTTTTGAGTTTCGATATCTCAGCTCTGGAAGGGGCTAGAGCCTCCATTTTTGCACTCAGGTCTAAGTCTCATGGCCCTCTATCAGAATCCAGAGTTTTGGGAAGATTGGAGAAACTTAATTTTTCGCCCAAAAAAAAAAAACGTAAGGGGTACCACTGTCGTTTTTTTTTTCGGGCCCAATTTTTGAGTTTCGATATCTCAGCTCTGGAAGGGGCTAGAGCCTCCATTTTTGCACTCAGGTCTAAGTCTCATGGCCCTCTATCAGAATCTAGAGTTTTGGGAAGATTGGAGAAACTTAATTTTTCGCCCCCCCAAAAAAAACGTAAGGGGTACCACTGTCGTTTTTTTTTCGGGCCCAATTTTTGAGTTTCGATATCTCAGCTCTGGAAGGGGCTAGAGCCTCCATTTTTGCACTCAGGTCTAAGTCTCATGGCCCTCTATCAAAATCCAGAGTTTTGGGAAGATTGGAGAAACTTAATTTTTCGCCCCCAAAAAAAAAACGTAAGGGGTACCACTGTCGTTTTTTTTTTCGGGCCCAATTTTTGAGTTTCGATATCTCAGCTCTGGAAGGGGCTAGAGCCTCCATTTTTGCACTCAGGTCTAATTCTCATGGCCCTCTATCAGAATCCAGAGTTTTGGGAAGATTGGAGAAACTTAATTTTTCGCCCAAAAAAAAAAAACGTAAGGGGTACCACTGTCGTTTTTTTTTCGGGCCCAATTTTTGAGTTTCGATATCTCAGCTCTGGAAGGGGATAGAGCCTCCATTTTTGCACTCAGGTCCAAGTCTCATGGCCCTCTATCAGAATCCAGAGTTTTGGGAAGATTGGAGAAACTTAATTTTTTTGCCAAAAAAAAAAAACGTAAGGGGTACCACTGTCGTTTTTTTTTCGGGCCCAATTTTTGAGTTTCGATATCTCAGCTCTGGAAGGGGCTAGAGCCTCCATTTTTGCACTCAGGTCTAAGTCTCATTGCCCTCTATCAGAATCCAGAGTTTTGGGAAGATTGGAGAAACTTAATTTTTCGCCCCAAAAAAAAAACGTAAGGGGTACCACTGTCGTTTTTTTTTCGGGCCCAATTTTTGAGTTTCGATATCTCAGCTCTGGAAGGGGCTAGAGCCTCCATTTTTGCACTCAGGTCTAAGTCTCATGGCCCTCTATCAGAATCTAGAGTTTTGGGAAGATTGGAGAAACTTAATTTTTCGCCCCCCCAAAAAAAACGTAAGGGGTACCACTGTCGTTTTTTTTTTCGGGCCCAATTCTTGAGTTTCGATATCTCAGCTCTGGAAGGGGCTAGAGCTTCCATTTTTGCACTCAGGTCTAAGTCTCATGGCCCTCTATCAGAATCCAGAGTTTTGGGAAGATTGGAGAAACTTAATTTTTCGCCCCCAAAAAAAAAAAACGTAAGGGGTACCACTGTGGTTTTTTTTTCGGGCCCAATTTTTGAGTTTCGATATCTCAGCTCTGGAAGGGGCTAGAGCCTCCATTTTTGCACTCAGGTCCAAGTCTCATGGCCCTCTATCAGAATCCAGAGTTTTGGGAAGATTGGAGAAACTTAATTTTTCGCCCAAAAAAAAAAAACGTAAGGGGTACCACTGTCGTTTTTTTTTCGGGCCCAATTTTTGAGTTTCGATATCTCAGCTCTGGAAGGGGCTAGAGCCTCCATTTTTGCACTCAGGTCCAAGTCTCATGGCCCTCTATCAGAATCCAGAGTTTTGGGAAGATTGGAGAAACTTAATTTTTCGCCCCCAAAAAAAAAAAACGTAAGGGGTACCACTGTGGTTTTTTTTTCGGGCCCAATTTTTGAGTTTCGATATCTCAGCTCTGGAAGGGGCTAGAGCCTCCATTTTTGCACTCAGGTCCAAGTCTCATGGCCCTCTATCAGAATCCAGAGTTTTGGGAAGATTGGAGAAACTTAATTTTTCGCCCAAAAAAAAAAAAACGTAAGGGGTACCACTGTCGTTTTTTTTTCGGGCCCAATTTTTGAGTTTCGATATCTCGGCTCTGGAAGGGGCTAGAGCCTCCATTTTTGCACTCAGGTCTAAGTCTCATGGCCCTCTCTCAGAATCCAGAGTTTTGGGAAGATTGGAGAAACTTAATTTTTCGCCCAAAAAAAAAAAACGTAAGGGGTACCACTGTCGTTTTTTTTTCGGGCCCAATTTTTGAGTTTCGATATCTCAGCTCTGGAAGGGGCTAGAGCCTCCATTTTTGCACTCAGGTCTAAGTCTCATTGCCCTCTATCAGAATCCAGAGTTTTGGGAAGATTGGAGAAACTTAATTTTTCGCCCAAAAAAAAAAAACGTAAGGGGTACCACTGTCGTTTTTTTTTCGGGCCCAATTTTTGAGTTTCGATATCTCAGCTCTGGAAGGGGATAGAGCCTCCATTTTTGCACTCAGGTCCAAGTCTCATGGCCCTCTATCAGATTCCAGAGTTTTGGGAAGATTGGAGAAACTTAATTTTTTTGCCAAAAAAAAAAAACGTAAGGGGTACCACTGTCGTTTTTTTTTCGGGCCCAATTTTTGAGTTTCGATATCTCAGCTCTGGAAGGGGCTAGAGCCTCCATTTTTGCACTCAGGTCTAAGTCTCATTGCCCTCTATCAGAATCCAGAGTTTTGGGAAGATTGGAGAAACTTAATTTTTCGCCCCAAAAAAAAAACGTAAGGGGTACCACTGTCGTTTTTTTTTCGGGCCCAATTTTTGAGTTTCGATATCTCAGCTCTGGAAGGGGCTAGAGCCTCCATTTTTGCACTCAGGTCTAAGTCTCATGGCCCTCTATCAGAATCTAGAGTTTTGGGAAGATTGGAGAAACTTAATTTTTCGCCCCCCCAAAAAAAACGTAAGGGGGACCACTGTCGTTTTTTTTTTCGGGCCCAATTCTTGAGTTTCGATATCTCAGCTCTGGAAGGGGCTAGAGCCTCCATTTTTGCACTCAGGTCTAAGTCTCATGGCCCTCTATCAGAATCCAGAGTTTTGGGAAGATTGGAGAAACTTAATTTTTCGCCCAAAAAAAAAAAACGTAAGGGGTACCACTGTCGTTTTTTTTTTGGGCCCAATTTTTGAGTTTCGACATCTCAGCTCTGGAAGGGGCTAGAGCTTCCATTTTTGCACTCAGGTCTAAGTCTCATGGCCCTCTATCAGAATCCAGAGTTTTGGGAAGATTGGAGAAACTTAATTTTTCGCCCAAAAAAAAAAAAACGTAAGGGGTACCACTGTCGTTTTTTTTTTCGGGCCCAATTTTTGAGTTTCGATATCTCAGCTCTGGAAGGGGCTAGAGCCTCCATTTTTGCACTCAGGTCCAAGTCTCATGGCCCTCTATCAGAATCCAGAGTTTTGGGAAGATTGGAGAAACTTAATTTTTCGCCCAAAAAAAAAAAAACGTAAGGGATACCACTGTCGTTTTTTTTTCGGGCCCAATTTTTGAGTTTCGATATCTCGGCTCTGGAAGGGGCTAGAGCCTCCATTTTTGCACTCAGGTCTAAGTCTCATGGCCCTCTCTCAGAATCCAGAGTTTTGGGAAGATTGGAGAAACTTAATTTTTCGCCCAAAAAAAAAAAAACGTAAGGGGTACCACTGTCGTTTTTTTTCGGGCCCAATTTTTGAGTTTCGATATCTCAGCTCTGGAAGGGGCTAGAGCCTCCATTTTTGCACTCAGGTCTAAGTCTCATTGCCCTCTATCAGAATCCAGAGTTTTGGGAAGATTGGAGAAACTTAATTTTTCGCCCCAAAAAAAAAACGTAAGGGGTACCACTGTCGTTTTTTTTTCGGGCCCAATTTTTGAGTTTCGATATCTCAGCTCTGGAAGGGGCTAGAACCTCCATTTTTGCACTCAGGTCCAAGTCTCATGGCCCTCTATCAGAATCCAGAGTTTTGGGAAGATTGGAGAAACTTAATTTTTCGCCCAAAAAAAAAAAAACGTAAGGGGTACCACTGTCGTTTTTTTTTCGGGCCCAATTTTTGAGTTTCGATATCTCAGCTCTGGAAGGGGCTAGAGCCTCCATTTTTGCACTCAGGTCTAAGTCTCATGGCCCTCTATCAAAATCCAGAGTTTTGGGAAGATTGGAGAAACTTAATTTTTCGCCCCAAAAAAAAAAACGTAAGGGGTACCACTGTCGTTTTTTTTTCGGGCCCAATTTTTGAGTTTCGATATCTCAGCTCTGGAAGGGGCTAGAGCCTCCATTTTTGCACTCAGGTCTAAGTCTCATTGCCCTCTATCAGAATCCAGAGTTTTGGGAAGATTGGAGAAACTTAATTTTTCGCCCCAAAAAAAAAACGTAAGGGGTACCACTGTCGTTTTTTTTTCGGGCCCAATTTTTGAGTTTCGATATTTCAGCTCTGGAAGGGGCTAGAGCCTCCATTTTTGCACTCAGGTCTAAGTCTCATGGCCCTCTATCAGAATCTAGAGTTTTGGGAAGATTGGAGAAACTTAATTTTTCGCCCCCCCAAAAAAAACGTAAGGGGTACCACTGTCGTTTTTTTTTCGTGCCCAATTTTTGAGTTTCGATATCTCAGCTCTGGAAGGGGCTAGAGCCTCCATTTTTGCACTCAGGTCTAAGTCTCATGGCCCTCTATCAAAATCCAGAGTTTTGGGAAGATTGGAGAAACTTAATTTTTCGCCCCCAAAAAAAAAACGTAAGGGGTACCACTGTCGTTTTTTTTTTCGGGCCCAATTTTTGAGTTTCGATATCTCAGCTCTGGAAGGGGCTAGAGCCTCCATTTTTGCACTCAGGTCTAATTCTCATGGCCCTCTATCAGAATCCAGAGTTTTGGGAAGATTGGAGAAACTTAATTTTTCGCCCAAAAAAAAAAAACGTAAGGGGTACCACTGTCGTTTTTTTTTCGGGCCCAATTTTTGAGTTTCGATATCTCAGCTCTGGAAGGGGCTAGAGCCTCCATTTTTGCACTCAGGTCTAAGTCTCATGGCCCTCTACCAGAATCCAGAGTTTTGGGAAGATTGGAGAAACTTAATTTTTCGCCCAAAAAAAAAAAACGTAAGGGGTACCACTGTCGTTTTTTTTTTCGGGCCCAATTTTTGAGTTTCGATATCTCAGCTCTGGAAGGGGCTAGAGCCTCCATTTTTGCACTCAGGTCTAAGTCTCATGGCCCTCTATCAGAATCTAGAGTTTTGGGAAGATTGGAGAAACTTAATTTTTCGCCCCCCCAAAAAAAACGTAAGGGGTACCACTGTCGTTTTTTTTTTCGGGCCCAATTTTTGAGTTTCGATATCTCAGCTCTGGAAGGGGCTAGAGCCTCCATTTTTGCACTCAGGTCTAAGTCTCATGGCCCTCTATCAAAATCCAGAGTTTTGGGAAGATTGGAGAAACTTAATTTTTCGCCCCCAAAAAAAAAACGTAAGGGGTACCACTGTCGTTTTTTTTTTCGGGCCCAATTTTTGAGTTTCGATATCTCAGCTCTGGAAGGGGCTAGAGCCTCCATTTTTGCACTCAGGTCTAATTCTCATGGCCCTCTATCAGAATCCAGAGTTTTGGGAAGATTGGAGAAACTTAATTTTTCGCCCAAAAAAAAAAAACGTTAGGGGTACCACTGTCGTTTTTTTTTCGGGCCCAATTTTTGAGTTTCGATATCTCAGCTCTGGAAGGGGATAGAGCCTCCATTTTTGCACTCAGGTCCAAGTCTCATGGCCCTCTATCAGAATCCAGAGTTTTGGGAAGATTGGAGAAACTTAATTTTTTTGCCAAAAAAAAAAAACGTAAGGGGTACCACTGTCGTTTTTTTTTCGGGCCCAATTTTTGAGTTTCGATATCTCAGCTCTGGAAGGGGCTAGAGCCTCCATTTTTGCACTCAGGTCTAAGTCTCATGGCCCTCTATCAGAATCTAGAGTTTTGGGAAGATTGGAGAAACTTAATTTTTCGCCCCCCCAAAAAAAACGTAAGGGGTACCACTGTCGTTTTTTTTTTCGGGCCCAATTCTTGAGTTTCGATATCTCAGCTCTGGAAGGGGCTAGAGCTTCCATTTTTGCACTCAGGTCTAAGTCTCATGGCCCTCTATCAGAATCCAGAGTTTTGGGAAGATTGGAGAAACTTAATTTTTCGCCCCCAAAAAAAAAAAACGTAAGGGGTACCACTGTCGTTTTTTTTTTCGGGCCCAATTTTTGAGTTTCGATATCTCAGCTCTGGAAGGGGCTAGAGCCTCCATTTTTGCACTCAGGTCCAAGTCTCATGGCCCTCTATCAGAATCCAGAGTTTTGGGAAGATTGGAGAAACTTAATTTTTCGCCCAAAAAAAAAAAAACGTAAGGGGTACCACTGTCGTTTTTTTTTCGGGCCCAATTTTTGAGTTTCGATATCTCGGCTCTGGAAGGGGCTAGAGCCTCCATTTTTGCACTCAGGTCTAAGTCTCATGGCCCTCTCTCAGAATCCAGAGTTTTGGGAAGATTGGAGAAACTTAATTTTTCGCCCAAAAAAAAAAAACGTAAGGGGTACCACTGTCGTTTTTTTTCGGGCCCAATTTTTGAGTTTCGATATCTCAGCTCTGGAAGGGGCTAGAGCCTCCATTTTTGCACTCAGGTCTAAGTCTCATTGCCCTCTATCAGAATCCAGAGTTTTGGGAAGATTGGAGAAACTTAATTTTTCGCCCCAAAAAAAAACGTAAGGGGTACCACTGTCGTTTTTTTTTCGGGCCCAATTTTTGAGTTTCGATATCTCAGCTCTGGAAGGGGCTAGAACCTCCATTTTTGCACTCAGGTCCAAGTCTCATGGCCCTCTATCAGAATCCAGAGTTTTGGGAAGATTGGAGAAACTTAATTTTTCGCCCAAAAAAAAAAAACGTAAGGGGTACCACTGTCGTTTTTTTTTCGGGCCCAATTTTTGAGTTTCGATATCTCAGCTCTGGAAGGGGCTAGAGCCTCCATTTTTGCACTCAGGTCTAAGTCTCATGGCCCTCTATCAAAATCCAGAGTTTTGGGAAGATTGGAGAAACTTAATTTTTCGCCCCAAAAAAAAAAACGTAAGGGGTACCACTGTCGTTTTTTTTTCGGGCCCAATTTTTGAGTTTCGATATCTCAGCTCTGGAAGGGGCTAGAGCCTCCATTTTTGCACTCAGGTCTAATTCTCATGGCCCTCTATCAGAATCCAGAGTTTTGGGAAGATTGGAGAAACTTAATTTTTCGCCCAAAAAAAAAAAAACGTAAGGGGTACCACTGTCGTTTTTTTTTTCGGGCCCAATTTTTGAGTTTTGATATCTCAGCTCTGGAAGGGGCTAGAGCCTCCATTTTTGCACTCAGGTCTAATTCTCATGGCCCTCTATCAGAATCCAGAGTTTTGGGAAGATTGGAGAAACTTAATTTTTCGCCCAAAAAAAAAAACGTAAGGGGTACCACTGTCGTTTTTTTTTCGGGCCCAATTTTTGAGTTTCGATATCTCAGCTCTGGAAGGGGATAGAGCCTCCATTTTTGCACTCAGGTCCAAGTCTCATGGCCCTCTATCAGAATCCAGAGTTTTGGGAAGATTGGAGAAACTTAATTTTTTTGCCAAAAAAAAAAACGTAAGGGGTACCACTGTCGTTTTTTTTTCGGGCCCAATTTTTGAGTTTCGATATCTCAGCTCTGGAAGGGGCTAGAGCCTCCATTTTTGCACTCAGGTCTAAGTCTCATTGCCCTCTATCAGAATCCAGAGTTTTGGGAAGATTGGAGAAACTTAATTTTTCGCCCCCAAAAAAATACGTAAGGGGTACCACTGTCGTTTTTTTTTCGGGCCCAATTTTTGAGTTTCGATATCTCAGCTCTGGAAGGGGCTAGAGCCTCCATTTTTGCACTCAGGTCTAAGTCTCATGGCCCTCTATCAGAATCTAGAGTTTTGGGAAGATTGGAGAAACTTAATTTTTCGCCCCCCCAAAAAAAACGTAAGGGGTACCACTGTCGTTTTTTTTTCGGGCCCAATTTTTGAGTTTCGATATCTCAGCTCTGGAAGGGGCTAGAGCCTCCATTTTTGCACTCAGGTCTAAGTCTCATGGCCCTCTATCAAAATCCAGAGTTTTGGGAAGATTGGAGAAACTTAATTTTTCGCCCCCCCAAAAAAAACGTAAGGGGTACCACTGTCGTTTTTTTTTCGGGCCCAATTTTTGAGTTTCGATATCTCAGCTCTGGAAGGGGCTAGAGCCTCCATTTTTGCACTCAGGTCTAAGTCTCATGGCCCTCTATCAGAATCTAGAGTTTTGGGAAGATTGGAGAAACTTAATTTTTCGCCCCCCCCAAAAAAAACGTAAGGGGTACCACTGTCGTTTTTTTTTTCGGGCCCAATTCTTGAGTTTCGATATCTCAGCTCTGGAAGGGGCTAGAGCCTCCATTTTTGCACTCAGGTCTAAGTCTCATGGCCCTCTATCAGAATCCAGAGTTTTGGGAAGATTGGAGAAACTTAATTTTTCGCCCAAAAAAAAAAAACGTAAGGGGTACCACTGTCGTTTTTTTTTCGGGCCCAATTTTTGAGTTTCGATATCTCAGCTCTGGAAGGGGCTAGAGCCTCCATTTTTGCACTCAGGTCTAAGTCTCATGGCCCTCTATCAGAATCCAGAGTTTTGGGAAGATTGGAGAAACTTAATTTTTCGCCCAAAAAAAAAAAACGTAAGGGGTACCACTGTCGTTTTTTTTTTTGGGCCCAATTTTTGAGTTTCGACATCTCAGCTCTGGAAGGGGCTAGAGCTTCCATTTTTGCACTCAGGTCTAAGTCTCATGGCCCTCTATCAGAATCCAGAGTTTTGGGAAGATTGGAGAAACTTAATTTTTCGCCCAAAAAAAAAAAAACGTAAGGGGTACCACTGTCGTTTTTTTTTTTCGGGCCCAATTTTTGAGTTTCGATATCTCAGCTCTGGAAGGGGCTAGAGCCTCCATTTTTGCACTCAGGTCCAAGTCTCATGGCCCTCTATCAGAATCCAGAGTTTTGGGAAGATTGGAGAAACTTAATTTTTCGCCCAAAAAAAAAAAAAACGTAAGGGGTACCACTGTCGTTTTTTTTTCGGGCCCAATTTTTGAGTTTCGATATCTCGGCTCTGGAAGGGGCTAGAGCCTCCATTTTTGCACTCAGGTCTAAGTCTCATGGCCCTCTCTCAGAATCCAGAGTTTTGGGAAGATTGGAGAAACTTAATTTTTCGCCCAAAAAAAAAAACGTAAGGGGTACCACTGTCGTTTTTTTTTCGGGCCCAACTTTTGAGTTTCGATATCTCAGCTCTGGAAGGGGCTAGAGCCTCCATTTTTGCACTCAGGTCTAAGTCTCATTGCCCTCTATCAGAATCCAGAGTTTTGGGAAGATTGGAGAAACTTAATTTTTCGCCCCAAAAAAAAAACGTAAGGGGTACCACTGTCGTTTTTTTTTCGGGCCCAATTTTTGAGTTTCGATATCTCAGCTCTGGAAGGGGCTAGAACCTCCATTTTTGCACTCAGGTCCAAGTCTCATGGCCCTCTATCAGAATCCAGAGTTTTGAGAAGATTGGAGAAACTTAATTTTTCGCCCAAAAAAAAAAAAACGTAAGGGGTACCACTGTCGTTTTTTTTTCGGGCCCAATTTTTGAGTTTCGATATCTCAGCTCTGGAAGGGGCTAGAGCCTCCATTTTTGCACTCAGGTCTAAGTCTCATGGCCCTCTATCAAAATCCAGAGTTTTGGGAAGATTGGAGAAACTTAATTTTTCGCCCCAAAAAAAAAAACGTAAGGGGTACCACTGTCGTTTTTTTTTCGGGCCCAATTTTTGAGTTTCGATATCTCAGCTCTGGAAGGGGCTAGAGCCTCCATTTTTGCACTCAGGTCTAATTCTCATGGCCCTCTATCAGAATCCAGAGTTTTGGGAAGATTGGAGAAACTTAATTTTTCGCCCAAAAAAAAAAAACGTAAGGGGTACCACTGTCGTTTTTTTTTCGGGCCCAATTTTTGAGTTTCGATATCTCAGCTCTGGAAGGGGATAGAGCCTCCATTTTTGCACTCAGGTCCAAGTCTCATGGCCCTCTATCAGAATCCAGAGTTTTGGGAAGATTGGAGAAACGTAATTTTTTTGCCAAAAAAAAAAAACGTAAGGGGTACCACTGTCGTTTTTTTTTCGGGCCCAATTTTTGAGTTTCGATATCTCAGCTCTGGAAGGGGCTAGAGCCTCCATTTTTGCACTCAGGTCTAAGTCTCATTGCCCTCTATCAGAATCCAGAGTTTTGGGAAGATTGGAGAAACTTAATTTTTCGCCCCAAAAAAAAAACGTAAGGGGTACCACTGTCGTTTTTTTTTCGGGCCCAATTTTTGAGTTTCGATATCTCAGCTCTGGAAGGGGCTAGAGCCTCCATTTTTGCACTCAGGTCTAAGTCTCATGGCCCTCTATCAGAATCTAGAGTTTTGGGAAGATTGGAGAAACTTAATTTTTCGCCCCCCCAAAAAAAACGTAAGGGGTACCACTGTCGTTTTTTTTTCGGGCCCAATTTTTGAGTTTCGATATCTCAGCTCTGGAAGGGGCTAGAGCCTCCATTTTTGCACTCAGGTCTAAGTCTCATGGCCCTCTATCAAAATCCAGAGTTTTGGGAAGATTGGAGAAACTTAATTTTTCGCCCCCCAAAAAAAAAACGTAAGGGGTACCACTGTCGTTTTTTTTTTCGGGCCCAATTTTTGAGTTTCGATATCTCAGCTCTGGAAGGGGCTAGAGCCTCCATTTTTGCACTCAGGTCTAATTCTCATGGCCCTCTATCAGAATCCAGAGTTTTGGGAAGATTGGAGAAACTTAATTTTTCGCCCAAAAAAAAAAAACGTAAGGGGTACCACTGTCGTTTTTTTTTCGGGCCCAATTTTTGAGTTTCGATATCTCAGCTCTGGAAGGGGCTAGAGCCTCCATTTTTGCACTCAGGTCTAAGTCTCATGGCCCTCTATCAGAATCTAGAGTTTTGGGAAGATTGGAGAAACTTAATTTTTCGCCCCCCCAAAAAAAACGTAAGGGGTACCACTGTCGTTTTTTTTTCGGGCCCAATTTTTGAGTTTCGATATCTCAGCTCTGGAAGGGGCTAGAGCCTCCATTTTTGCACTCAGGTCTAAGTCTCATGGCCCTCTATCAAAATCCAGAGTTTTGGGAAGATTGGAGAAACTTAATTTTTCGCCCCCAAAAAAAAAACGTAAGGGGTACCACTGTCGTTTTTTTTTTTCGGGCCCAATTTTTGAGTTTCGATATCTCAGCTCTGGAAGGGGCTAGAGCCTCCATTTTTGCACTCAGGTCTAATTCTCATGGCCCTCTATCAGAATCCAGAGTTTTGGGAAGATTGGAGAAACTTAATTTTTCGCCCAAAAAAAAAAACGTAAGGGGTACCACTGTCGTTTTTTTTTCGGGCCCAATTTTTGAGTTTCGATATCTCAGCTCTGGAAGGGGCTAGAGCCTCCATTTTTGCACTCAGGTCTAAGTCTAATGGCCCTCTATCAGAATCCAGAGTTTTGGGAAGATTGGAGAAACTTAATTTTTCACCCAAAAAAAAAAAACGTAAGGGGTACCACTGTCGTTTTTTTTTCGGGCCCAATTTTTGAGTTTCGATATCTCAGCTCTGGAAGGGGCTAGAGCCTCCATTTTTGCACTCAGGTCTAAGTCTCATTGCCCTCTATCAGAATCCAGAGTTTTGGGAAGATTGGAGAAACTTAATTTTTCGCCCCAAAAAAAAAACGTAAGGGGTACCACTGTCGTTTTTTTTTCGGGCCCAATTTTTGAGTTTCGATATCTCAGCTCTGGAAGGGGCTAGAGCCTCCATTTTTGCACTCAGGTCCAAGTCTCATGGCCCTCTATCAGAATCCAGAGTTTTGGGAAGATTGGAGAAACTTAATTTTTCGCCCAAAAAAAAAAAAACGTAAGGGGTACCACTGTCGTTTTTTTTTTCGGGCCCAATTTTTGAGTTTCGATATCTCGGCTCTGGAAGGGGCTAGAGCCTCCATTTTTGCACTCAGGTCTAAGTCTCATGGCCCTCTCTCAGAATCCAGAGTTTTGGGAAGATTGGAGAAACTTAATTTTTCGCCCAAAAAAAAAAACGTAAGGGGTACCACTGTCGTTTTTTTTTCGGGCCCAATTTTTGAGTTTCGATATCTCAGCTCTGGAAGGGGCTAGAGCCTCCATTTTTGCACTCAGGTCTAAGTCTCATTGCCCTCTATCAGAATCCAGAGTTTTGGGAAGATTGGAGAAACTTAATTTTTCGCCCCAAAAAAAAAACGTAAGGGGTACCACTGTCGTTTTTTTTTCGGGCCCAATTTTTGAGTTTCGATATCTCAGCTCTGGAAGGGGCTAGAACCTCCATTTTTGCACTCAGGTCCAAGTCTCATGGCCCTCTATCAGAATCCAGAGTTTTGGGAAGATTGGAGAAACTTAATTTTTCGCCCAAAAAAAAAAAAACGTAAGGGGTACCACTGTCGTTTTTTTTTCGGGCCCAATTTTTGAGTTTCGATATCTCAGCTCTGGAAGGGGCCAGAGCCTCCATTTTTGCACTCAGGTCTAAGTCTCATGGCCCTCTATCAAAATCCAGAGTTTTGGGAAGATTGGAGAAACTTAATTTTTCGCCCCAAAAAAAAAACGTAAGGGGTACCACTGTCGTTTTTTTTTCGGGCCCAATTTTTGAGTTTCGATATCTCAGCTCTGGAAGGGGCTAGAGCCCCCATTTTTGCACTCAGGTCTAATTCTCATGGCCCTCTATCAGAATCCAGAGTTTTGGGAAGATTGGAGAAACTTAATTTTTCGCCCAAAAAAAAAAAACGTAAGGGGTACCACTGTCGTTTTTTTTTCGGGCCCAATTTTTGAGTTTCGATATCTCAGCTCTGGAAGGGGCTAGAGCCTCCATTTTTGCACTCAGGTCTAATTCTCATGGCCCTCTATCAGAATCCAGAGTTTTGGGAAGATTGGAGAAACTTAATTTTTCGCCCAAAAAAAAAAAACGTAAGGGGTACCACTGTCGTTTTTTTTTCGGGCCCAATTTTTGAGTTTCGATATCTCAGTTCTGGAAGGGGATAGAGCCTCCATTTTTGCACTCAGGTCCAAGTCTCATGGCCCTCTATCAGAATCCAGAGTTTTGGGAAGATTGGAGAAACTTAATTTTTTTGCCAAAAAAAAAAAACGTAAGGGGTACCACTGTCGTTTTTTTTTCGGGCCCAATTTTTGAGTTTCGATATCTCAGCTCTGGAAGGGGCTAGAGCCTCCATTTTTGCACTCAGGTCTAAGTCTCATTGCCCTCTATCAGAATCCAGAGTTTTGGGAAGATTGGAGAAACTTAATTTTTCGCCCCAAAAAAAAAACGTAAGGGGTACCACTGTCGTTTTTTTTTCGGGCCCAATTTTTGAGTTTCGATATCTCAGCTCTGGAAGGGGCTAGAGCCTCCATTTTTGCACTCAGGTCTAAGTCTCATGGCCCTCTATCAGAATCTAGAGTTTTGGGAAGATTGGAGAAACTTAATTTTTCGCCCCCCCAAAAAAAACGTAAGGGGTACCACTGTCGTTTTTTTTTCGGGCCCAATTCTTGAGTTTCGATATCTCAGCTCTGGAAGGGGCTAGAGCCTCCATTTTTGCACTCAGGTCTAAGTCTCATGGCCCTCTATCAGAATCCAGAGTTTTGGGAAGATTGGAGAAACTTTATTTTTCGCCCAAAAAAAAAAAACGTAAGGGGTACCACTGTCGTTTTTTTTTCGGGCCCAATTTTTGAGTTTTGATATCTCAGCTCTGGAAGGGGCTAGAGCCTCCATTTTTGCACTCAGGTCTAAGTCTCATGGCCCTCTATCAGAATCCAGAGTTTTGGGAAGATTGGAGAAACTTAATTTTTCGCCCAAAAAAAAAAAAAACGTAAGGGGTACCACTGTCGTTTTTTTTTTTTGGGCCCAATTTTTGAGTTTCGACATCTCAGCTCTGGAAGGGGCTAGAGCTTCCATTTTTGCACTCAGGTCTAAGTCTCATGGCCCTCTATCAGAATCCAGAGTTTTGGGAAGATTGGAGAAACTTAATTTTTCGCCCAAAAAAAAAAAAACGTAAGGGGTACCACTGTCGTTTTTTTTTTCGGGCCCAATTTTTGAGTTTCGATATCTCAGCTCTGGAAGGGGCTAGAGCCTCCATTTTTGCACTCAGGTCCAAGTCTCATGGCCCTCTATCAGAATCCAGAGTTTTGGGAAGATTGGAGAAACTTAATTTTTCGCCCAAAAAAAAAAAAACGTAAGGGGTACCACTGTCGTTTTTTTTTCGGGCCCAATTTTTGAGTTTCGATATCTCGGCTCTGGAAGGGGCTAGAGCCTCCATTTTTGCACTCAGGTCTAAGTCTCATGGCCCTCTCTCAGAATCCAGAGTTTTGGGAAGATTGGAGAAACTTAATTTTTCGCCCAAAAAAAAAAAACGTAAGGGGTACCACTGTCGTTTTTTTTTCGGGCCCAATTTTTGAGTTTCGATATCTCAGCTCTGGAAGGGGCTAGAGCCTCCATTTTTGCACTCAGGTCTAAGTCTCATTGCCCTCTATCAGAATCCAGAGTTTTGGGAAGATTGGAGAAACTTAATTTTTCGCCCCAAAAAAAAACCGTAAGGGGTACCACTGTCGTTTTTTTTTCGGGCCCAATTTTTGAGTTTCGATATCTCAGCTCTGGAAGGGGCTAGAACCTCCATTTTTGCACTCAGGTCCAAGTCTCATGGCCCTCTATCAGAATCCAGAGTTTTGGGAAGATTGGAGAAACTTAATTTTTCGCCCAAAAAAAAAAAAACGTAAGGGGTACCACTGTCGTTTTTTTTTCGGGCCCAATTTTTGAGTTTCGATATCTCAGCTCTGGAAGGGGCTAGAGCCTCCATTTTTGCACTCAGGTCTAAGTCTCATTGCCCTCTATCAGAATCCAGAGTTTTGGGAAGATTGGAGAAACTTAATTTTTCGCCCCAAAAAAAAAAACGTAAGGGGTACCACTGTCGTTTTTTTTTTCGGGCCCAATTTTTGAGTTTCGATATCTCAGCTCTGGAAGGGGCTAGAGCCTCCATTTTTGCACTCAGGTCTAAGTCTCATGGCCCTCTATCAGAATCTAGAGTTTTGGGAAGATTGGAGAAACTTAATTTTTCGCCCCCCCAAAAAAAACGTAAGGGGTACCACTGTCGTTTTTTTTTTCGGGCCCAATTCTTGAGTTTCGATATCTCAGCTCTGGAAGGGGCTAGAGCCTCCATTTTTGCACTCAGGTCTAAGTCTCATGGCCCTCTATCAGAATCCAGAGTTTTGGGAAGATTGGAGAAACTTAATTTTTCGCCCAAAAAAAAAAAACGTAAGGGGTACCACTGTCGTTTTTTTTTCGGGCCCAATTTTTGAGTTTCGATATCTCAGCTCTGGAAGGGGCTAGAGCCTCCATTTTTGCACTCAGGTCTAAGTCTCATGGCCCTCTATCAGAATCCAGAGTTTTGGGAAGATTGGAGAAACTTAATTTTTCGCCCAAAAAAAAAAAACGTAAGGGGTACCACTGTCGTTTTTTTTTTTGGGCCCAATTTTTGAGTTTCGATATCTCAGCTCTGGAAGGGGCTAGAGCCTCCATTTTTGCACTCAGGTCTAAGTCTCATTGCCCTCTATCAGAATCCAGAGTTTTGGGAAGATTGGAGAAACTTAATTTTTCGCCCAAAAAAAAAAAAACGTAAGGGGTACCACTGTCGTTTTTTTTTCGGGCCCAATTTTTGAGTTTCGATATCTCGGCTCTGGAAGGGGCTAGAGCCTCCATTTTTGCACTCAGGTCTAAGTCTCATGGCCCTCTCTCAGAATCCAGAGTTTTGGGAAGATTGGAGAAACTTAATTTTTCGCCCAAAAAAAAAAAACGTAAGGGGTACCACTGTCGTTTTTTTTTCGGGCCCAATTTTTGAGTTTCGATATCTCAGCTCTGGAAGGGGCTAGAGCCTCCATTTTTGCACTCAGGTCTAAGTCTCATTGCCCTCTATCAGAATCCAGAGTTTTGGGAAGATTGGAGAAACTTAATTTTTCGCCCCAAAAAAAAAACGTAAGGGGTACCACTGTCGTTTTTTTTTCGGGCCCAATTTTTGAGTTTCGATATCTCAGCTCTGGAAGGGGCTAGAACCTCCATTTTTGCACTCAGGTCCAAGTCTCATGGCCCTCTATCAGAATCCAGAGTTTTGGGAAGATTGGAGAAACTTAATTTTTCGCCCAAAAAAAAAAAAACGTAAGGGGTACCACTGTCGTTTTTTTTTCGGGCCCAATTTTTGAGTTTCGATATCTCAGCTCTGGAAGGGGCTAGAGCCTCCATTTTTGCACTCAGGTCTAAGTCTCATGGCCCTCTATCAAAATCCAGAGTTTTGGGAAGATTGGAGAAACTTAATTTTTCGCCCCAAAAAAAAAAACGTAAGGGGTACCACTGTCGGTTTTTTTTCGGGCCCAATTTTTGAGTTTCGATATCTCAGCTCTGGAAGGGGCTAGAGCCTCCATTTTTGCACTCAGGTCTAATTCTCATGGCCCTCTATCAGAATCCAGAGTTTTGGGAAGATCGGAGAAACTTAATTTTTCGCCCAAAAAAAAAAAACGTAAGGGGTACCACTGTCGTTTTTTTTTCGGGCCCAATTTTTGAGTTTCGATATCTCAGCTCTGGAAGGGGCTAGAGCCTCCATTTTTGCACTCAGGTCTAATTCTCATGGCCCTCTATCAGAATCCAGAGTTTTGGGAAGATTGGAGAAACTTAATTTTTCGCCCAAAAAAAAAAAACGTAAGGGGTACCACTGTCGTTTTTTTTTTCGGGCCCAATTTTTGAGTTTCGATATCTCAGCTCTGGAAGGGGATAGAGCCTCCATTTTTGCACTCAGGTCCAAGTCTCATGGCCCTCTATCAGAATCCAGAGTTTTGGGAAGATTGGAGAAACTTAATTTTTTTGCCAAAAAAAAAAAAACGTAAGGGGTACCACTGTCGTTTTTTTTTCGGGCCCAATTTTTGAGTTTCGATATCTCAGCTCTGGAAGGGGCTAGAGCCTCCATTTTTGCACTCAGGTCTAAGTCTCATTGCCCTCTATCAGAATCCAGAGTTTTGGGAAGATTGGAGAAACTTAATTTTTCGCCCCAAAAAAAAAACGTAAGGGGTACCACTGTCGTTTTTTTTTCGGGCCCAATTTTTGAGTTTCGATATCTCAGCTCTGGAAGGGGCTAGAGCCTCCATTTTTGCACTCAGGTCTAAGTCTCATGGCCCTCTATCAGAATCTAGAGTTTTGGGAAGATTGGAGAAACTTAATTTTTCGCCCCCCCAAAAAAAACGTAAGGGGTACCACTGTCGTTTTTTTTTCGGGCCCAATTTTTGAGTTTCGATATCTCAGCTCTGGAAGGGGCTAGAGCCTCCATTTTTGCACTCAGGTCTAAGTCTCATGGCCCTCTATCAAAATCCAGAGTTTTGGGAAGATTGGAGAAACTTAATTTTTCGCCCCCCAAAAAAAAACGTAAGGGGTACCACTGTCGTTTTTTTTTTCGGGCCCAATTTTTGAGTTTCGATATCTCAGCTCTGGAAGGGGCTAGAGCCTCCATTTTTGCACTCAGGTCTAATTCTCATGGCCCTCTATCAGAATCCAGAGTTTTGGGAAGATTGGAGAAACTTAATTTTTCGCCCAAAAAAAAAAAAACGTAAGGGGTACCACTGTCGTTTTTTTTTCGGGCCCAATTTTTGAGTTTCGATATCTCAGCTCTGGAAGGGGCTAGAGCCTCCATTTTTGCACTCAGGTCTAAGTCTCATGGCCCTCTATCAGAATCCAGAGTTTTGGGAAGATTGGAGAAACTTAATTTTTCGCCCAAAAAAAAAAAAACGTAAGGGGTACCACTGTCGTTTTTTTTTCGGGCCCAATTTTTGAGTTTCGATATCTCAGCTCTGGAAGGGGCTAGAGCCTCCATTTTTGCACTCAGGTCTAAGTCTCATTGCCCTCTATCAGAATCCAGAGTTTTGGGAAGATTGGAGAAACTTAATTTTTCGCCCCAAAAAAAAACGTAAGGGGTACCACTGTCGTTTTTTTTTCGGGCCCAATTTTTGAGTTTCGATATCTCAGCTCTGGAAGGGGCTAGAGCCTCCATTTTTGCACTCAGGTCTAAGTCTCATTGCCCTCTATCAGAATCCAGAGTTTTGGGAAGATTGGAGAAACTTAATTGTTCGCCCCAAAAAAAAAACGTAAGGGGTACCACTGTCGTTTTTTTTTCGGGCCCAATTTTTGAGTTTCGATATCTCAGCTCTGGAAGGGGCTAGAGCCTCCATTTTTGCACTCAGGTCCAAGTCTCATGGCCCTCTATCAGAATCCAGAGTTTTGGGAAGATTGGAGAAACTTAATTTTTCACCCAAAAAAAAAAAAACGTAAGGGGTACCACTGTCGTTTTTTTTTTCGGGCCCAATTTTTGAGTTTCGATATCTCGGCTGTGGAAGGGGCTAGAGCCTCCATTTTTGCACTCAGGTCTAAGTCTCATGGCCCTCTCTCAGAATCCAGAGTTTTGGGAAGATTGGAGAAACTTAATTTTTCGCCCAAAAAAAAAAAACGTAAGGGGTACCACTGTCGTTTTTTTTTCGGGCCCAATTTTTGAGTTTCGATATCTCAGCTCTGGAAGGGGTTAGAGCCTCCATATTTGCACTCAGGTCTAAGTCTCATGGCCCTCTATCAGAATCTAGAGTTTTGGGAAGATTGGAGAAACTTAATTTTTCGCCCGCCCAAAAAAAACGTAAGGGGTACCACTGTCGTTTTTTTTTTCGGGCCCAATTTTTGAGTTTCGATATCTCAGCTCTGGAAGGGGCTAGAGCCTCCATTTTTGCACTCAGGTCTAAGTCTCATGGCCCTCTATCAGAATCCAGAGTTTTGGGAAGATTGGAGAAACTTAATTTTTCGCCCAAAAAAAAAAAACGTAAGGGGTACCACTGTCGTTTTTTTTTCGGGCCCAATTTTTGAGTTTCGATATCTCAGCTCTGGAAGGGGCTAGAGCCTCCATTTTTGCACTCAGATCTAAGTCTCATTGCCCTCTATCAGAATCCAGAGTTTTGGGAAGATTGGAGAAACTTAATTTTTCGCCCCCAAAAAAAAAACGTAAGGGGTACCACTGTCGTTTTTTTTTCGGGCCCAATTTTTGAGTTTCGATATCTCAGCTCTGGAAGGGGCTAGAGCCTCCATTTTTGCACTCAGGTCCAAGTCTCATGGCCCTCTATCAGAATCCAGAGTTTTGGGAAGATTGGAGAAACTTAATTTTTCGCCCAAAAAAAAAATAACGTAAGGGGTACCACTGTCGTTTTTTTTTCGGGCCCAATTTTTGAGTTTCGATATCTCGGCTCTGGAAGGGGCTAGAGCCTCCATTTTTGCACTCAGGTCTAAGTCTCATGGCCCTCTATCAGAATCCAGAGTTTTGGGAAGATTGGAGAAACTTAATTTTTCGCCCAAAAAAAAAAACGTAAGGGGTACCACTGTCGTTTTTTTTTCGGGCCCAATTTTTGAGTTTCGATATCTCAGCTCTGGAAGGGGCTAGAGCCTCCATTTTTGCACTCAGGTCCAAGTCTCATGGCCCTCTATCAGAATCCAGAGTTTTGGGAAGATTGGAGAAACTTAATTTTTCGCCCAAAAAAAAAAAAACGTAAGGGGTACCACTGTCGTTTTTTTTTCGGGCCCAATTTTTGAGTTTCGATATCTCAGCTCTGGAAGGGGCTAGAGCCTCCATTTTTGCACTCAGGTCTAAGTCTCATGGCCCTCTGTCAGAATCTAGAGTTTTGGGAAGATTGGAGAAACTTAATTTTTCGCCCAAAAAAAAAAAACGTAAGGGGTACCACTGTCGTTTTTTTTTTCGGGCCCAATTTTTGAGTTTCGATATCTCAGCTCTGGAAGGGGCTAGAGCCTCCATTTTTGCACTCAGGTCTAAGTCTCATGGCCCTCTATCAGAATCCAGAGTTTTGGGAAGATTGGAGAAACTTAATTTTTCGCCCCAAAAAAAAAAACGTAAGGGGTACCACTGTCGTTTTTTTTTTCGGGCCCAATTTTTGAGTTTCGATATCTCAGCTCTGGAAGGGGCTAGAGCCTCCATTTTTGCACTCAGGTCCAAGTCTCATGGCCCTCTATCAGAATCCAGAGTTTTGGGAAGATTGGAGAAACTTAATTTTTCGCCCCCCCCAAAAAAAACGTAAGGGGTACCACTGTCGTTTTTTTTTCGGGCCCAATTTTTGAGTTTCGATATCTCAGCTATGGAAGGGGCTAGAGCCTCCATTTTTGCACTCAGGTCTAAGTCTCATGGCCCTCTATCAGAATCCAGAGTTTTGGGAAGATTGGAGAAACTTAATTTTTCGCCCAAAAAAAAAAAAAAACGTAAGGGGTACCACTGTCGTTTTTTTTTCGGGCCCAATTTTTGAGTTTCGATATCTCAGCTCTGGAAGGGGCTAGAGCCTCCATTTTTGCACTCAGGTCTAAGTCTCATGGCCCTCTATCAGAATCCAGAGTTTTGGGAAGATTGGAGAAACTAAATTTTTCGCCCCAAAAAAAAAAAAACGTAAGGGGTACCACTGTCGTTTTTTTTTTTTTCGGGCCCAATTTTGAGTTTCGATATCTTAGCTCTGGAAGGGACTAGAGCCTCCATTTTTGCACTCAGGTCTAAGTCTCATGGCCCTCTATCAGAATCCAGAGTTTTGGGAAGATTGGAGAAACTTAATTTTTTGCCCAAAAAAAAAAAACCGTAAGGGGTACCACTGTCGTTTTTTTTTCGGGCCCAATTTTTGAGTTTCGATATCTCAGCTCTGGAAGGGGCTAGAGCCTCCATTTTTGCACTCAGGTCTAAGTCTCATGGCCCTCTATCAGAATCCAGAGTTTTGGGAAGATTGGAGAAACTTAATTTTTCGCCCAAAAAAAAAAACGTAAGGGGTACCACTGTCGTTTTTTTTTTCGGGCCCAATTTTTGAGTTTCGATATCTCAGCTCTGGAAGGGGCTAGAGCCTCCATTTTTGCACTCAGGTCTAAGTCTCATGGCCCTCTATCAGAATCCAGAGTTTTGGGAAGATTGGAGAAACTTAATTTTTCGCCCAAAAAAAAAAAACGTAAGGGGTACCACTGTCGGTTTTTTTTCGGGCCCAATTTTTGAGTTTCGATATCTCAGCTCTGGAAGGGGCTAGAGCCTCCATTTTTGCACTCAGGTCTAAGTCTCATGGCCCTCTATCAGAATCCAGAGTTTGGGAAGATTGGAGAAACTTAATTTTTCGCCCCAAAAAAAAAAACGTAAGGGGTACCACTGTCGTTTTTTTTTTCGGGCCCAATTTTTGAGTTTCGATATCTCAGCTCTGGAAGGGGCTAGAGCCTCAATTTTTGCACTCAGGTCCAAGTCTCATGGCCCTCTATCAGAATCCAGAGTTTTGGGAAGATTGGAGAAACTTAATTTTTCGCCCAAAAAAAAAAAACGTAAGGGGTACCACTGTCGTTTTTTTTTCGGGCCCAACTTTTGAGTTTCGATATTTCAGCTCTGGAAGGGGCTAGAGCCTCCATTTTTGCACTCAGGTCTAAGTCTCATTGCCCTCTATCAGAATCCAGAGTTTTGGGAAGATTGGAGAAACTTAATTTTTCGCCCCCCAAAAAAAACGTAAGGGGTACCACTGTCGTTTTTTTTTCGGGCCCAATTTTTGAGTTTCGATATCTCAGCTCTGGAAGGGGCTAGAGCCTCCATTTTTGCACTCAGGTCCAAGTCTCATGGCCCTCTATCAGAATCCAGAGTTTTGGGAAGATTGGAGAAACTTAATTTTTCGCCCAAAAAAAAAAACCGTAAGGGGTACCACTGTCGTTTTTTTTTCGGGCCCAATTTTTGAGTTTCGATATCTCGGCTCTGGAAGGGGCTAGAGCCTCCATTTTTGCACTCAGGTCTAAGTCTCATGGCCCTCTCTCAGAATCCAGAGTTTTGGGAAGATTGGAGAAACTTAATTTTTCGCCCAAAAAAAAAAACGTAAGGGGTACCACTGTCGTTTTTTTTTCGGGCCCAATTTTTGAGTTTCGATATCTCAGCTCTGGAAGGGGCTAGAGCCTCCATTTTTGCACTCAGGTCCAAGTCTCATGGCCCTCTATCAGAATCCAGAGTTTTGGGAAGATTGGAGAAACTTAATTTTTCGCCCAAAAAAAAAAAAACGTAAGGGGTACCACTGTCGTTTTTTTTTTCGGGCCCAATTTTTGAGTTTCGATATCTCAGCTCTGGAAGGGGCTAGAGCCTCCATTTTTGCACTCAGGTCTAAGTCTCATGGCCCTCTATCAAAATCCAGAGTTTTGGGAAGATTGGAGAAACTTAATTTTTCGCCCCCCAAAAAAAAACGTAAGGGGTACCACTGTCGTTTTTTTTTCGGGCCCAATTTTTGAGTTTCGATATCTCAGCTCTGGAAGGGGCTAGAGCCTCCATTTTTGCACTCAGGTCTAATTCTCATGGCCCTCTATCAGAATCCAGAGTTTTGGGAAGATTGGAGAAACTTAATTTTTCGCCCAAAAAAAAAAAACGTAAGGGGTACCACTGTCGTTTTTTTTTTTCGGGCCCAATTTTTGAGTTTCGATATCTCAGCTCTGGAAGGGGCTAGAGCCTCCATTTTTGCACTCAGGTCTAAGTCTCATGGCCCTCTATCAGAATCCAGAGTTTTGGGAAGATTGGAGAAACTTAATTTTTCGCCCAAAAAAAAAACGTAAGGGGTACCACTGTCGTTTTTTTTTCGGGCCCAATTTTTGAGTTTCGATATCTCAGCTCTGGAAGGGGATAGAGCCTCCATTTTTGCACTCAGGTCCAAGTCTCATGGCCCTCTATCAGAATCCAGAGTTTTGGGAAGATTGGAGAAACTTAATTTTTTTGCCAAAAAAAAAAAACGTAAGGGGTACCACTGTCGTTTTTTTTTTCGGGCCCAATATTTGAGTTTCGATATCTCAGCTCTGGAAGGGGCTAGAGCCTCCATTTTTGCACTCAGGTCCAAGTCTCATGGCCCTCTCTCAGAATCCAGAGTTTTGGGAAGATTGGAGAAACTTAATTTTTCGCCCAAAAAAAAAAAACGTAAGGGGTACCACTGTCGTTTTTTTTTTCGGGCCCAATTTTTGAGTTTCGATATCTCAGCTCTGGAAGGGGCTAGAGCCTCCATTTTTGCACTCAGGTCTAAGTCTCATGGCCCTCTATCAAAATCCAGAGTTTTGGGAAGATTGGAGAAACTTAATTTTTCGCCCCAAAAAAAAAAAACGTAAGGGGTACCACTGTCGTTTTTTTTTCGGGCCCAATTTTTGAGTTTCGATATCTCAGCTCTGGAAGGGGCTAGAGCCTCCATTTTTTCACTCAGGTCTAATTCTCATGGCCCTCTATCAGAATCCAGAGTTTTGGGAAGATTGGAGAAACTTAATTTTTCGCCCAAAAAAAAAAACGTAAGGGGTACCACTGTCGTTTTTTTTTCGGGCCCAATTTTTGAGTTTCGATATCTCAGCTCTGGAAGGGGCTAGAGCCTCCATTTTTGCACTCAGGTCTAAGTCTCATGGCCCTCTATCAGAATCCAGAGTTTTGGGAAGATTGGAGAAACTTAATTTTTCGCCCAAAAAAAAAAACGTAAGGGGTACCACTGTCGTTTTTTTTTCGGGCCCAATTTTTGAGTTTCGATATCTCAGCTCTGGAAGGGGATAGAGCCTCCATTTTTGCACTCAGGTCCAAGTCTCATGGCCCTCTATCAGAATCCAGAGTTTTGGGAAGATTGGAGAAACTTAATTTTTTTGCCAAAAAAAAAAAAAACGTAAGGGGTACCACTGTCGTTTTTTTTTCGGGCCCAATATTTGAGTTTCGATATCTCAGCTCTGGAAGGGGCTAGAGCCTCCATTTTTGCACTCAGGTCCAAGTCTCATGGCCCTCTCTCAGAATCCAGAGTTTTGGGAAGATTGGAGAAACTTAATTTTTCGCCCCAAAAAAAAAAAACGTAAGGGGTACCACTGTCGTTTTTTTTTCGGGCCCAATTTTTGAGTTTCGATATCTCAGCTCTGGAAGGGGCTAGAGCCTCAATTTTTGCACTCAGGTCCAAGTCTCATGGCCCTCTATCAGAATCCAGAGTTTTGGGAAGATTGGAGAAACTTAATTTTTCGCCCAAAAAAAAAAAACGTAAGGGGTACCACTGTCGTTTTTTTTTTCGGGCCCAATATTTGAGTTTCGATATCTCAGCTCTGGAAGGGGTTAGAGCCTCCATTTTTGCACTCAGGTCCAAGTCTCATGGCCCTCTATCAGAATCCAGAGTTTTGGGAAGATTGGAGAAACTTAATTTTTCGCCCAAAAAAAAAAACGTAAGGGGTACCACTGTCGTTTTTTTTTCGGGCCCAATTTTTGAGTTTCGATATCTCAGCTCTGGAAGGGGCTAGAGCCTCCATTTTTGCACTCAGGTCCAAGTCTCATGGCCCTCTATCAGAATCCAGAGTTTTGGGAAGATTGGAGAAACTTAATTTTTCGCCCAAAAAAAAAAACGTAAGGGGTACCACTGTCGTTTTTTTTTCGGGCCCAATATTTGAGTTTCGATATCTCAGCTCTGGAAGGGGCTAGAGCCTCCATTTTTGCACTCAGGTCTAAGTCTCATGGCCCTCTATCAAAATCCAGAGTTTTGGGAAGATTGGAGAAACTTAATTTTTCGCCCCAAAAAAAAAAAAAAAACGTAAGGGGTACCACTGTCGTTTTTTTTTCGGGCCCAATTTTTGAGTTTCGATATCTCAGCTCTGGAAGGGGCTAGAGCCTCCATTTTTGCACTCAGGTCTAATTCTCATGGCCCTCTATCAGAATCCAGAGTTTTGGGAAGATTGGAGAAACTTAATTTTTCGCCCAAAAAAAAAAAACGTAAGGGGTACCACTGTCGTTTTTTTTTTCGGGCCCAATTTTTGAGTTTCGATATCTCAGCTCTGGAAGGGGCTAGAGCCTCCATTTTTGCACTCAGGTCTAAGTCTCATGGCCCTCTATCAAAATCCAGAGTTTTGGGAAGATTGGAGAAACTTAATTTTTCGCCCAAAAAAAAAAAAACGTAAGGGGTACCACTGTCATTTTTTTTTCGGGCCCAATTTTTGAGTTTCGATATCTCAGCTCTGGAAGGGGATAGAGCCTCCATTTTTGCACTCAGGTCCAAGTCTCATGGCCCTCTATCAGAATCCAGAGTTTTGGGAAGATTGGAGAAACTTAATTTTTTTGCCCAAAAAAAAAAAACGTAAGGGGTACCACTGTCGTTTTTTTTTCGGGCCCAATTTTTGAGTTTTGATATCTCGGCTCTGGAAGGGGCTAGAGCCTCCATATTTGCACTCAGGTCTAAGTCTCATGGTTCTCTATCAGAATCCAGAGTTTTGGGAAGATTGGAGAAACTTAATTTTTCGCCCCCAAAAAAAACGTAAGGGGTACCACTGTCGTTTTTTTTTTCGGGCCCAATTTTTGAGTTTCGATATCTCAGCTCTGGAAGGGGCTAGAGCCTCCATTTTTGCACTCAGGTCTAAGTCTCATGGCCCTCTATCAGAATCCAGAGTTTTGGGAAGATTGGAGAAACTTAATTTTTTTGCCCAAAAAAAAAAACGTAAGGGGTACCACTGTCGTTTTTTTTTCGGGCCCAATTTTTGAGTTTCAATATCTCAGCTCTGGAAGGGGCTAGAGCCTCCATTTTTGCACTCAGGTCCAAGTCTCATGGCCCTCTATCAGAATCCAGAGTTTTGGGAAGATTGGAGAAACTTAATTTTTCGCCCAAAAAAAAAAAAACGTAAGGGGTACCACTGTCGTTTTTTTTTTCGGGCCCAATTTTTGAGTTTCGATATCTCAGCTCTGGAAGGGGCTAGAGCCTCCATTTTTGCACTCAGGTCTAATTCTCATGGCCCTCTATCAGAATCCAGAGTTTTGGGAAGATTGGAGAAACTTAATTTTTCGCCCAAAAAAAAAAAACGTAAGGGGTACCACTGTCGTTTTTTTTTCGGGCCCAATTTTTGAGTTTCGATATCTCAGCTCTGGAAGGGGCTAGAGCCTCCATTTTTGCACTCAGGTCTAAGTCTCATGGCCCTCTATCAAAATCCAGAGTTGTGGGAAGATTGGAGAAACTTAATTTTTCGCCCCCCCAAAAAAAACGTAAGGGGTACCACTGTCGGTTTTTTTTCGGGCCCAATTTTTGAGTTTCGATATCTCAGCTCTGGAAGGGGCTAGAGCCTCCATTTTTGCACTCAGGTCTAATTCTCATGGCCCTCTATCAGAATCCAGAGTTTTGGGAAGATTGGAGAAACTTAATTTTTCGCCCAAAAAAAAAAAAACGTAAGGGGTACCACTGTCGTTTTTTTTTTCGGGCCCAATTTTTGAGTTTCGATATCTCAGCTCTGGAAGGGGCTAGAGCCTCCATTTTTGCACTCAGGTCTAAGTCTCATGGCCCTCTATCAAAATCCAGAGTTTTGGGAAGATTGGAGAAACTTAATTTTTCGCCCCCCCCAAAAAAACGTAAGGGGTACCACTGTCGTTTTTTTTTCGGGCCCAATTTTTGAGTTTCGATATCTCAGCTCTGGAAGGGGCTAGAGCCTCCATTTTTGCACTCAGGTCTAATTCTCATGGCCCTCTATCAGAATCCAGAGTTTTGGGAAGATTGGAGAAACTTAATTTTTCGCCCCAAAAAAAAAAAACGTAAGGGGTACCACTGTCGTTTTTTTTTCGGGCCCAATTTTTGAGTTTCGATATCTCAGCTCTGGAAGGGGCTAGAGCCTCCATTTTTGCACTCAGGTCTAAGTCTCATTGCCCTCTATCAGAATCCAGAGTTTTGGGAAGATTGGAGAAACTTAATTTTTCGCCCCAAAAAAAAAACGTAAGGGGTACCACTGTCGTTTTTTTTTCGGGCCCAATTTTTGAGTTTCGATATCTCAGCTCTGGAAGGGGCTAGAGCCTCCATTTTTGCACTCAGGTCTAAGTCTCATTGCCCTCTATCAGAATCCAGAGTTTTGGGAAGATTGGAGAAACTTAATTTTTCGCCCCAAAAAAAAACGTAAGGGGTACCACTGTCGTTTTTTTTTCGGGCCCAATTTTTGAGTTTCGATATCTCAGCTCTGGAAGGGGCTAGAGCCTCCATTTTTGCACTCAGGTCCAAGTCTCATGGCCCTCTATCAGAATCCAGAGTTTTGGGAAGATTGGAGAAACTTAATTTTTCACCCAAAAAAAAAAAACGTAAGGGGTACCACTGTCGTTTTTTTTTTCGGGCCCAATTTTTGAGTTTCGATATCTCAGCTCTGGAAGGGGCTAGAGCCTCCATTTTTGCACTCAGGTCTAAGTCTCATGGCCCTCTATCAGAATCCAGAGTTTTGGGAAGATTGGAGAAACTTAATTTTCCGCCCAAAAAAAAAAACGTAAGGGGTACCACTGTCGTTTTTTTTTCGGGCCCAATTTTTGAGTTTCGATATCTCAGCTCTGGAAGGGGTTAGAGCCTCCATATTTGCACTCAGGTCTAAGTCTCATGGCCCTCTATCAGAATCTAGAGTTTTGGGAAGATTGGAGAAACTTAATTTTTCGCCCGCCCAAAAAAAACGTAAGGGGTACCACTGTCGTTTTTTTTTCGGGCCCAATTTTTGAGTTTCGATATCTGAGCTCTGGAAGGGGCTAGAGCCTCCATTTTTGCACTCAGGTCTAAGTCTCATTGCCCTCTATCAGAATCCAGAGTTTTGGGAAGATTGGAGAAACTTAATTTTTCGCCCAAAAAAAAAAAAAACGTAAGGGGTACCACTGTCGTTTTTTTTTTCGGGCCCAATTTTTGAGTTTCGACATCTCAGCTCTGGAAGGGGCTAGAGCCTCCATTTTTGCACTCAGGTCTAAGTCTCATGGCCCTCTATCAGAATCCAGAGTTTTGGGAAGATTGGAGAAACTTAATTTTTCGCCCAAAAAAAAAAAAACCGTAAGGGGTACCACTGTCGTTTTTTTTTCGGGCCCAATTTTTGAGTTTCGATATCTCAGCTCTGGAAGGGGCTAGAGCCTCCATTTTTGCACTCAGGTCTAAGTCTCATTGCCCTCTATCAGAATCCAGAGTTTTGGGAAGATTGGAGAAACTTAATTTTTCGCCCCAAAAAAAAAACGTAAGGGGTACCACTGTCGTTTTTTTTTCGGGCCCAATTTTTGAGTTTCGATATCTCAGCTCTGGAAGGGGCTAGAGCCTCCATTTTTGCACTCAGGTCCAAGTCTCATGGCCCTCTATCAGAATCCAGAGTTTTGGGAAGATTGGAGAAACTTAATTTTTCGCCCAAAAAAAAAAACCTAAGGGGTACCACTGTCGTTTTTTTTTCGGGCCCAATTTTTGAGTTTCGATATCTCAGCTCTGGAAGGGGTTAGAGCCTCCATATTTGCACTCAGGTCTAAGTCTCATGGCCCTCTATCAGAATCTAGAGTTTTGGGAAGATTGGAGAAACTTTATTTTTCGCCCCCCCCAAAAAAAACGTAAGGGGTACCACTGTCGTTTTTTTTTCGGGCCCCAATTTTTGAGTTTCGATATCTCAGCTCTGGAAGGGGCTAGAGCCTCCATTTTTGCACTCAGGTCTAAGTCTCATGGCCCTCTATCAGAATCCAGAGTTTTGGGAAGATTGGAGAAACTTATTTTTTCGCCAAAAAAAAAAAAAAACGTAAGGGGTACCACTGTCGTTTTTTTTTCGGGCCCAATTTTTGAGTTTCGATATCTCAGCTCTGGAAGGGGCTAGAGCCTCCATATTTGCACTCAGGTCTAAGTCTCATGGTTCTCTATCAGAATCCAGAGTTTTGGGAAGATTGGAGAAACTTAATTTTTCGCCCCCCAAAAAAAACGTAAGGGGTACCACTGTCGTTTTTTTTTTCGGGCCCAATTTTTGAGTTTCGATATCTCAGCTCTGGAAGGGGCTAGAGGCTCCATTTTTGCACTCAGGTCTAAGTCTCATGGCCCTCTATCAGAATCCAGAGTTTTGGGAAGATTGGAGAAACTTAATTTTTCGCCCAAAAAAAAAAACGTAAGGGGTACCACTGTCGTTTTTTTTTCGGGCCCAATTTTTGAGTTTCGATATCTCAGCTCTGGAAGGGGCTAGAGCCTCCATTTTTGCACTCAGGTCCAAGTCTCATGGCCCTCTATCAGAATCCAGAGTTTTGGGAAGATTGGAGAAACTTAATTTTTCGCCCAAAAAAAAAAAAACGTAAGGGGTACCACTGTCGTTTTTTTTTTCGGGCCCAATTTTTGAGTTTCGATATCTCAGCTCTGGAAGGGGCTAGAGCCTCCATTTTTGCACTCAGGTCTAAGTCTCATGGCCCTCTATCAAAATCCAGAGTTTTGGGAAGATTGGAGAAACTTAATTTTTCGCCCCCAAAAAAAAAACGTAAGGGGTACCACTGTCGTTTTTTTTTCGGGCCCAATTTTTGAGTTTCGATATCTCAGCTCTGGAAGGGGCTAGAGCCTCCATTTTTGCACTCAGGTCTAATTCTCATGGCCCTCTATCAGAATCCAGAGTTTTGGGAAGATTGGAGAAACTTAATTTTTCGCCCAAAAAAAAAAAACGTAAGGGGTACCACTGTCGTTTTTTTTTTCGGGCCCAATTTTTGAGTTTCGATATCTCAGCTCTGGAAGGGGCTAGAGCCTCCATTTTTGCACTCAGGTCTAAGTCTCATGGCCCTCTATCAGAATCCAGAGTTTTGGGAAGATTGGAGAAACTTAATTTTTCGCCCAAAAAAAAAAACGTAAGGGGTACCACTGTCGTTTTTTTTTCGGGCCCAATTTTTGAGTTTCGATATCTCAGCTCTGGAAGGGGATAGAGCCTCCATTTTTGCACTCAGGTCCAAGTCTCATGGCCCTCTATCAGAATCCAGAGTTTTGGGAAGATTGGAGAAACTTAATTTTTTTGCCAAAAAAAAAAAAAACGTAAGGGGTACCACTGTCGTTTTTTTTTCGGGCCCAATATTTGAGTTTCGATATCTCAGCTCTGGAAGGGGCTAGAGCCTCCATTTTTGCACTCAGGTCCAAGTCTCATGGCCCTCTCTCAGAATCCAGAGTTTTGGGAAGATTGGAGAAACTTAATTTTTCGCCCAAAAAAAAAAAACCTAAGGGGTACCACTGTCGTTTTTTTTTTCGGGCCCAATTTTTGAGTTTCGATATCTCAGCTCTGGAAGGGGCTAGAGCCTCCATTTTTGCACTCAGGTCTAAGTCTCATTGCCCTCTATCAGAATCCAGAGTTTTGGGAAGATTGGAGAAACTTAATTTTTCGCCCCAAAAAAAAAAAAACGTAAGGGGTACCACTGTCGTTTTTTTTTCGGGCCCAATTTTTGAGTTTCGATATCTCAGCTCTGGAAGGGGCTAGAGCCTCAATTTTTGCACTCAGGTCCAAGTCTCATGGCCCTCTATCAGAATCCAGAGTTTTGGGAAGATTGGAGAAACTTAATTTTTCGCCCCAAAAAAAAACGTAAGGGGTACCACTGTCGTTTTTTTTTCGGGCCCAATTTTTGAGTTTCGATATCTCAGCTCTGGAAGGGGCTAGAGCCTCCATTTTTGCACTCAGGTCCAAGTCTCATGGCCCTCTATCAGAATCCAGAGTTTTGGGAAGATTGGAGAAACTTAATTTTTCACCCAAAAAAAAAAAACGTAAGGGGTACCACTGTCGTTTTTTTTTTCGGGCCCAATTTTTGAGTTTCGATATCTCAGCTCTGGAAGGGGCTAGAGCCTCCATTTTTGCACTCAGGTCTAAGTCTCATGGCCCTCTATCAGAATCCAGAGTTTTGGGAAGATTGGAGAAACTTAATTTTCCGCCCAAAAAAAAAAACGTAAGGGGTACCACTGTCGTTTTTTTTTCGGGCCCAATTTTTGAGTTTCGATATCTCAGCTCTGGAAGGGGCTAGAGCCTCCATTTTTGCACTCAGGTCTAAGTCTCATGGCCCTCTATCAAAATCCAGAGTTGTGGGAAGATTGGAGAAACTTAATTTTTCGCCCCCCCAAAAAAAACGTAAGGGGTACCACTGTCGGTTTTTTTTCGGGCCCAATTTTTGAGTTTCGATATCTCAGCTCTGGAAGGGGCTAGAGCCTCCATTTTTGCACTCAGGTCTAATTCTCATGGCCCTCTATCAGAATCCAGAGTTTTGGGAAGATTGGAGAAACTTAATTTTTCGCCCAAAAAAAAAAAAACGTAAGGGGTACCACTGTCGTTTTTTTTTTCGGGCCCAATTTTTGAGTTTCGATATCTCAGCTCTGGAAGGGGCTAGAGCCTCCATTTTTGCACTCAGGTCTAAGTCTCATGGCCCTCTATCAAAATCCAGAGTTTTGGGAAGATTGGAGAAACTTAATTTTTCGCCCCCCCCAAAAAAACGTAAGGGGTACCACTGTCGTTTTTTTTTCGGGCCCAATTTTTGAGTTTCGATATCTCAGCTCTGGAAGGGGCTAGAGCCTCCATTTTTGCACTCAGGTCTAATTCTCATGGCCCTCTATCAGAATCCAGAGTTTTGGGAAGATTGGAGAAACTTAATTTTTCGCCCCAAAAAAAAAAAACGTAAGGGGTACCACTGTCGTTTTTTTTTCGGGCCCAATTTTTGAGTTTCGATATCTCAGCTCTGGAAGGGGCTAGAGCCTCCATTTTTGCACTCAGGTCTAAGTCTCATTGCCCTCTATCAGAATCCAGAGTTTTGGGAAGATTGGAGAAACTTAATTTTTCGCCCCAAAAAAAAAACGTAAGGGGTACCACTGTCGTTTTTTTTTCGGGCCCAATTTTTGAGTTTCGATATCTCAGCTCTGGAAGGGGCTAGAGCCTCCATTTTTGCACTCAGGTCTAAGTCTCATTGCCCTCTATCAGAATCCAGAGTTTTGGGAAGATTGGAGAAACTTAATTTTTCGCCCCAAAAAAAAACGTAAGGGGTACCACTGTCGTTTTTTTTTCGGGCCCAATTTTTGAGTTTCGATATCTCAGCTCTGGAAGGGGCTAGAGCCTCCATTTTTGCACTCAGGTCCAAGTCTCATGGCCCTCTATCAGAATCCAGAGTTTTGGGAAGATTGGAGAAACTTAATTTTTCACCCAAAAAAAAAAAACGTAAGGGGTACCACTGTCGTTTTTTTTTTCGGGCCCAATTTTTGAGTTTCGATATCTCAGCTCTGGAAGGGGCTAGAGCCTCCATTTTTGCACTCAGGTCTAAGTCTCATGGCCCTCTATCAGAATCCAGAGTTTTGGGAAGATTGGAGAAACTTAATTTTCCGCCCAAAAAAAAAAACGTAAGGGGTACCACTGTCGTTTTTTTTTCGGGCCCAATTTTTGAGTTTCGATATCTCAGCTCTGGAAGGGGTTAGAGCCTCCATATTTGCACTCAGGTCTAAGTCTCATGGCCCTCTATCAGAATCTAGAGTTTTGGGAAGATTGGAGAAACTTAATTTTTCGCCCGCCCAAAAAAAACGTAAGGGGTACCACTGTCGTTTTTTTTTCGGGCCCAATTTTTGAGTTTCGATATCTGAGCTCTGGAAGGGGCTAGAGCCTCCATTTTTGCACTCAGGTCTAAGTCTCATTGCCCTCTATCAGAATCCAGAGTTTTGGGAAGATTGGAGAAACTTAATTTTTCGCCCAAAAAAAAAAAAAACGTAAGGGGTACCACTGTCGTTTTTTTTTTCGGGCCCAATTTTTGAGTTTCGACATCTCAGCTCTGGAAGGGGCTAGAGCCTCCATTTTTGCACTCAGGTCTAAGTCTCATGGCCCTCTATCAGAATCCAGAGTTTTGGGAAGATTGGAGAAACTTAATTTTTCGCCCAAAAAAAAAAAAACCGTAAGGGGTACCACTGTCGTTTTTTTTTCGGGCCCAATTTTTGAGTTTCGATATCTCAGCTCTGGAAGGGGCTAGAGCCTCCATTTTTGCACTCAGGTCTAAGTCTCATTGCCCTCTATCAGAATCCAGAGTTTTGGGAAGATTGGAGAAACTTAATTTTTCGCCCCAAAAAAAAAACGTAAGGGGTACCACTGTCGTTTTTTTTTCGGGCCCAATTTTTGAGTTTCGATATCTCAGCTCTGGAAGGGGCTAGAGCCTCCATTTTTGCACTCAGGTCCAAGTCTCATGGCCCTCTATCAGAATCCAGAGTTTTGGGAAGATTGGAGAAACTTAATTTTTCGCCCAAAAAAAAAAACCTAAGGGGTACCACTGTCGTTTTTTTTTCGGGCCCAATTTTTGAGTTTCGATATCTCAGCTCTGGAAGGGGTTAGAGCCTCCATATTTGCACTCAGGTCTAAGTCTCATGGCCCTCTATCAGAATCTAGAGTTTTGGGAAGATTGGAGAAACTTTATTTTTCGCCCCCCCCAAAAAAAACGTAAGGGGTACCACTGTCGTTTTTTTTTTCGGGCCCCAATTTTTGAGTTTCGATATCTCAGCTCTGGAAGGGGCTAGAGCCTCCATTTTTGCACTCAGGTCTAAGTCTCATGGCCCTCTATCAGAATCCAGAGTTTTGGGAAGATTGGAGAAACTTATTTTTTCGCCAAAAAAAAAAAAAAACGTAAGGGGTACCACTGTCGTTTTTTTTTCGGGCCCAATTTTTGAGTTTCGATATCTCAGCTCTGGAAGGGGCTAGAGCCTCCATATTTGCACTCAGGTCTAAGTCTCATGGTTCTCTATCAGAATCCAGAGTTTTGGGAAGATTGGAGAAACTTAATTTTTCGCCCCCCAAAAAAAACGTAAGGGGTACCACTGTCGTTTTTTTTTTCGGGCCCAATTTTTGAGTTTCGATATCTCAGCTCTGGAAGGGGCTAGAGGCTCCATTTTTGCACTCAGGTCTAAGTCTCATGGCCCTCTATCAGAATCCAGAGTTTTGGGAAGATTGGAGAAACTTAATTTTTCGCCCAAAAAAAAAAACGTAAGGGGTACCACTGTCGTTTTTTTTTCGGGCCCAATTTTTGAGTTTCGATATCTCAGCTCTGGAAGGGGCTAGAGCCTCCATTTTTGCACTCAGGTCCAAGTCTCATGGCCCTCTATCAGAATCCAGAGTTTTGGGAAGATTGGAGAAACTTAATTTTTCGCCCAAAAAAAAAAAAACGTAAGGGGTACCACTGTCGTTTTTTTTTTCGGGCCCAATTTTTGAGTTTCGATATCTCAGCTCTGGAAGGGGCTAGAGCCTCCATTTTTGCACTCAGGTCTAAGTCTCATGGCCCTCTATCAAAATCCAGAGTTTTGGGAAGATTGGAGAAACTTAATTTTTCGCCCCCAAAAAAAAAACGTAAGGGGTACCACTGTCGTTTTTTTTTCGGGCCCAATTTTTGAGTTTCGATATCTCAGCTCTGGAAGGGGCTAGAGCCTCCATTTTTGCACTCAGGTCTAATTCTCATGGCCCTCTATCAGAATCCAGAGTTTTGGGAAGATTGGAGAAACTTAATTTTTCGCCCAAAAAAAAAAAACGTAAGGGGTACCACTGTCGTTTTTTTTTTCGGGCCCAATTTTTGAGTTTCGATATCTCAGCTCTGGAAGGGGCTAGAGCCTCCATTTTTGCACTCAGGTCTAAGTCTCATGGCCCTCTATCAGAATCCAGAGTTTTGGGAAGATTGGAGAAACTTAATTTTTCGCCCAAAAAAAAAAACGTAAGGGGTACCACTGTCGTTTTTTTTTCGGGCCCAATTTTTGAGTTTCGATATCTCAGCTCTGGAAGGGGATAGAGCCTCCATTTTTGCACTCAGGTCCAAGTCTCATGGCCCTCTATCAGAATCCAGAGTTTTGGGAAGATTGGAGAAACTTAATTTTTTTGCCAAAAAAAAAAAAAACGTAAGGGGTACCACTGTCGTTTTTTTTTCGGGCCCAATATTTGAGTTTCGATATCTCAGCTCTGGAAGGGGCTAGAGCCTCCATTTTTGCACTCAGGTCCAAGTCTCATGGCCCTCTCTCAGAATCCAGAGTTTTGGGAAGATTGGAGAAACTTAATTTTTCGCCCAAAAAAAAAAAACCTAAGGGGTACCACTGTCGTTTTTTTTTTCGGGCCCAATTTTTGAGTTTCGATATCTCAGCTCTGGAAGGGGCTAGAGCCTCCATTTTTGCACTCAGGTCTAAGTCTCATTGCCCTCTATCAGAATCCAGAGTTTTGGGAAGATTGGAGAAACTTAATTTTTCGCCCCAAAAAAAAAAAACGTAAGGGGTACCACTGTCGTTTTTTTTTCGGGCCCAATTTTTGAGTTTCGATATCTCAGCTCTGGAAGGGGCTAGAGCCTCAATTTTTGCACTCAGGTCCAAGTCTCATGGCCCTCTATCAGAATCCAGAGTTTTGGGAAGATTGGAGAAACTTAATTTTTCGCCCCAAAAAAAAACGTAAGGGGTACCACTGTCGTTTTTTTTTCGGGCCCAATTTTTGAGTTTCGATATCTCAGCTCTGGAAGGGGCTAGAGCCTCCATTTTTGCACTCAGGTCCAAGTCTCATGGCCCTCTATCAGAATCCAGAGTTTTGGGAAGATTGGAGAAACTTAATTTTTCACCCAAAAAAAAAAACGTAAGGGGTACCACTGTCGTTTTTTTTTTCGGGCCCAATTTTTGAGTTTCGATATCTCAGCTCTGGAAGGGGCTAGAGCCTCCATTTTTGCACTCAGGTCTAAGTCTCATGGCCCTCTATCAGAATCCAGAGTTTTGGGAAGATTGGAGAAACTTAATTTTCCGCCCAAAAAAAAAAACGTAAGGGGTACCACTGTCGTTTTTTTTTCGGGCCCAATTTTTGAGTTTCGATATCTCAGCTCTGGAAGGGGTTAGAGCCTCCATATTTGCACTCAGGTCTAAGTCTCATGGCCCTCTATCAGAATCTAGAGTTTTGGGAAGATTGGAGAAACTTAATTTTTCGCCCGCCCAAAAAAAACGTAAGGGGTACCACTGTCGTTTTTTTTTCGGGCCCAATTTTTGAGTTTCGATATCTGAGCTCTGGAAGGGGCTAGAGCCTCCATTTTTGCACTCAGGTCTAAGTCTCATTGCCCTCTATCAGAATCCAGAGTTTTGGGAAGATTGGAGAAACTTAATTTTTCGCCCAAAAAAAAAAAAACGTAAGGGGTACCACTGTCGTTTTTTTTTTCGGGCCCAATTTTTGAGTTTCGACATCTCAGCTCTGGAAGGGGCTAGAGCCTCCATTTTTGCACTCAGGTCTAAGTCTCATGGCCCTCTATCAGAATCCAGAGTTTTGGGAAGATTGGAGAAACTTAATTTTTCGCCCAAAAAAAAAAAAACCGTAAGGGGTACCACTGTCGTTTTTTTTTCGGGCCCAATTTTTGAGTTTCGATATCTCAGCTCTGGAAGGGGCTAGAGCCTCCATTTTTGCACTCAGGTCTAAGTCTCATTGCCCTCTATCAGAATCCAGAGTTTTGGGAAGATTGGAGAAACTTAATTTTTCGCCCCAAAAAAAAAACGTAAGGGGTACCACTGTCGTTTTTTTTTCGGGCCCAATTTTTGAGTTTCGATATCTCAGCTCTGGAAGGGGCTAGAGCCTCCATTTTTGCACTCAGGTCCAAGTCTCATGGCCCTCTATCAGAATCCAGAGTTTTGGGAAGATTGGAGAAACTTAATTTTTCGCCCAAAAAAAAAAACCTAAGGGGTACCACTGTCGTTTTTTTTTCGGGCCCAATTTTTGAGTTTCGATATCTCAGCTCTGGAAGGGGTTAGAGCCTCCATATTTGCACTCAGGTCTAAGTCTCATGGCCCTCTATCAGAATCTAGAGTTTTGGGAAGATTGGAGAAACTTTATTTTTCGCCCCCCCCAAAAAAAACGTAAGGGGTACCACTGTCGTTTTTTTTTTCGGGCCCCAATTTTTGAGTTTCGATATCTCAGCTCTGGAAGGGGCTAGAGCCTCCATTTTTGCACTCAGGTCTAAGTCTCATGGCCCTCTATCAGAATCCAGAGTTTTGGGAAGATTGGAGAAACTTATTTTTTCGCCAAAAAAAAAAAAAACGTAAGGGGTACCACTGTCGTTTTTTTTTCGGGCCCAATTTTTGAGTTTCGATATCTCAGCTCTGGAAGGGGCTAGAGCCTCCATATTTGCACTCAGGTCTAAGTCTCATGGTTCTCTATCAGAATCCAGAGTTTTGGGAAGATTGGAGAAACTTAATTTTTCGCCCCCCAAAAAAAACGTAAGGGGTACCACTGTCGTTTTTTTTTTCGGGCCCAATTTTTGAGTTTCGATATCTCAGCTCTGGAAGGGGCTAGAGGCTCCATTTTTGCACTCAGGTCTAAGTCTCATGGCCCTCTATCAGAATCCAGAGTTTTGGGAAGATTGGAGAAACTTAATTTTTCGCCCAAAAAAAAAAACGTAAGGGGTACCACTGTCGTTTTTTTTTCGGGCCCAATTTTTGAGTTTCGATATCTCAGCTCTGGAAGGGGCTAGAGCCTCCATTTTTGCACTCAGGTCCAAGTCTCATGGCCCTCTATCAGAATCCAGAGTTTTGGGAAGATTGGAGAAACTTAATTTTTCGCCCAAAAAAAAAAAAACGTAAGGGGTACCACTGTCGTTTTTTTTTTCGGGCCCAATTTTTGAGTTTCGATATCTCAGCTCTGGAAGGGGCTAGAGCCTCCATTTTTGCACTCAGGTCTAAGTCTCATGGCCCTCTATCAAAATCCAGAGTTTTGGGAAGATTGGAGAAACTTAATTTTTCGCCCCCAAAAAAAAAACGTAAGGGGTACCACTGTCGTTTTTTTTTCGGGCCCAATTTTTGAGTTTCGATATCTCAGCTCTGGAAGGGGCTAGAGCCTCCATTTTTGCACTCAGGTCTAATTCTCATGGCCCTCTATCAGAATCCAGAGTTTTGGGAAGATTGGAGAAACTTAATTTTTCGCCCAAAAAAAAAAACGTAAGGGGTACCACTGTCGTTTTTTTTTTCGGGCCCAATTTTTGAGTTTCGATATCTCAGCTCTGGAAGGGGCTAGAGCCTCCATTTTTGCACTCAGGTCTAAGTCTCATGGCCCTCTATCAAAATCCAGAGTTTTGGGAAGATTGGAGAAACTTAATTTTTCGCCCCAAAAAAAAAAAACGTAAGGGGTACCACTGTCGTTTTTTTTTCGGGCCCAATTTTTGAGTTTCGATATCTCAGCTCTGGAAGGGGCTAGAGCCTCCATTTTTGCACTCAGGTCTAAGTCTCATGGCCCTCTATCAGAATCCAGAGTTTTGGGAAGATTGGAGAAACTTAATTTTTCGCCCAAAAAAAAAAACGTAAGGGGTACCACTGTTGTTTTTTTTTCGGGCCCAATTTTTGAGTTTCGATATCTCAGCTCTGGAAGGGGATAGAGCCTCCATTTTTGCACTCAGGTCCAAGTCTCATGGCCCTCTATCAGAATCCAGAGTTTTGGGAAGATTGGAGAAACTTAATTTTTTTGCCAAAAAAAAAAAAACGTAAGGGGTACCACTGTCGTTTTTTTTTCGGGCCCAATATTTGAGTTTCGATATCTCAGCTCTGGAAGGGGCTAGAGCCTCCATTTTTGCACTCAGGTCCAAGTCTCATGGCCCTCTCTCAGAATCCAGAGTTTTGGGAAGATTGGAGAAACTTAATTTTTCGCCCAAAAAAAAAAAACCTAAGGGGTACCACTGTCGTTTTTTTTTTCGGGCCCAATTTTTGAGTTTCGATATCTCAGCTCTGGAAGGGGCTAGAGCCTCCATTTTTGCACTCAGGTCTAAGTCTCATTGCCCTCTATCAGAATCCAGAGTTTTGGGAAGATTGGAGAAACTTAATTTTTCGCCCCAAAAAAAAAAAACGTAAGGGGTACCACTGTCGTTTTTTTTTCGGGCCCAATTTTTGAGTTTCGATATCTCAGCTCTGGAAGGGGCTAGAGCCTCAATTTTTGCACTCAGGTCCAAGTCTCATGGCCCTCTATCAGAATCCAGAGTTTTGGGAAGATTGGAGAAACTTAATTTTTCGCCCAAAAAAAAAAAACGTAAGGGGTACCACTGTCGTTTTTTTTTTTCGGGCCCAATATTTGAGTTTCGATATCTCAGCTCTGGAAGGGGCTAGAGCCTCCATTTTTGCACTCAGGTCCAAGTCTCATGGCCCTCTATCAGAATCCAGAGTTTTGGGAAGATTGGAGAAACTTAATTTTTCGCCCAAAAAAAAAAACGTAAGGGGTACCACTGTCGTTTTTTTTTCGGGCCCAATATTTGAGTTTCGATATCTCAGCTCTGGAAGGGGCTAGAGCCTCCATTTTTGCACTCAGGTCTAAGTCTCATGGCCCTCTATCAAAATCCAGAGTTTTGGGAAGATTGGAGAAACTTAATTTTTCGCCCCAAAAAAAAAAAAAAAAACGTAAGGGGTACCACTGTCGTTTTTTTTTCGGGCCCAATTTTTGAGTTTCGATATCTCAGCTCTGGAAGGGGCTAGAGCCTCCATTTTTGCACTCAGGTCTAATTCTCATGGCCCTCTATCAGAATCCAGAGTTTTGGGAAGATTGGAGAAACTTAATTTTTCGCCCAAAAAAAAAAAAACGTAAGGGGTACCACTGTCGTTTTTTTTTCGGGCCCAATTTTTGAGTTTCGATATCTCAGCTCTGGAAGGGGCTAGAGCCTCCATTTTTGCACTCAGGTCTAAGTCTCATGGCCCTCTATCAAAATCCAGAGTTTTGGGAAGATTGGAGAAACTTAATTTTTCGCCCAAAAAAAAAAAAACGTAAGGGGTACCACTGTCATTTTTTTTCGGGCCCAATTTTTGAGTTTCGATATCTCAGCTCTGGAAGGGGATAGAGCCTCCATTTTTGCACTCAGGTCCAAGTCTCATGGCCCTCTATCAGAATCCAGAGTTTTGGGAAGATTGGAGAAACTTAATTTTTTTGCCCAAAAAAAAAAACGTAAGGGGTACCACTGTCGTTTTTTTTTCGGGCCCAATTTTTGAGTTTTGATATCTCGGCTCTGGAAGGGGCTAGAGCCTCCATATTTGCACTCAGGTCTAAGTCTCATGGTTCTCTATCAGAATCCAGAGTTTTGGGAAGATTGGAGAAACTTAATTTTTCGCCCCCAAAAAAAACGTAAGGGGTACCACTGTCGTTTTTTTTTTCGGGCCCAATTTTTGAGTTTCGATATCTCAGCTCTGAAAGGGGCTAGAGCCTCCATTTTTGCACTCAGGTCTAAGTCTCATGGCCCTCTATCAGAATCCAGAGTTTTGGGAAGATTGGAGAAACTTAATTTTTCGCCCAAAAAAAAAAACGTAAGGGGTACCACTGTCGTTTTTTTTTTCGGGCCCAATTTTTGAGTTTCGATATCTCAGCTCTGGAAGGGGCTAGAGCCTCCATTTTTGCACTCAGGTCTAAGTCTCATGGCCCTCTATCAGAATCCAGAGTTTTGGGAAGATTGGAGAAACTTAATTTTTCGCCCCAAAAAAAAAAACGTAAGGGGTACCACTGTCGTTTTTTTTTCGGGCCCAATTTTTGAGTTTCGATATCTCAGCTCTGGAAGGGGCTAGAGCCTCCATTTTTGCACTCAGGTCTAATTCTCATGGCCCTCTATCAGAATCCAGAGTTTTGGGAAGATTGGAGAAACTTAATTTTTCGCCCAAAAAAAAAAAACGTAAGGGGTACCACTGTCGTTTTTTTTTTCGGGCCCAATTTTTGAGTTTCGATATCTCAGCTCTGGAAGGGGCTAGAGCCTCCATTTTTGCACTCAGGTCTAAGTCTCATGGCCCTCTATCAAAATCCAGAGTTTTGGGAAGATTGGAGAAACTTAATTTTTCGCCCCCCCAAAAAAAACGTAAGGGGTACCACTGTCGTTTTTTTTTCGGGCCCAATTTTTGAGTTTCGATATCTCAGCTCTGGAAGGGGCTAGAGCCTCCATTTTTGCACTCAGGTCTAATTCTCATGGCCCTCTATCAGAATCCAGAGTTTTGGGAAGATTGGAGAAACTTAATTTTTCGCCCAAAAAAAAAAAAACGTAAGGGGTACCACTGTCGTTTTTTTTTTCGGGCCCAATTTTTGAGTTTCGATATCTCAGCTCTGGAAGGGGCTAGAGCCTCCATTTTTGCACTCAGGTCTAAGTCTCATGGCCCTCTATCAAAATCCAGAGTTTTGGGAAGATTGGAGAAACTTAATTTTTCGCCCCCCAAAAAAAAACGTAAGGGGTACCACTGTCGTTTTTTTTTCGGGCCCAATTTTTGAGTTTCGATATCTCAGCTCTGGAAGGGGCTAGAGCCTCCATTTTTGCACTCAGGTCTAAGTCTCATGGCCCTCTATCAGAATCCAGAGTTTTGGGAAGATTGGAGAAACTTAATTTTTCGCCCCAAAAAAAAAACGTAAGGGGTACCACTGTCGTTTTTTTTTCGGGCCCAATTTTTGAGTTTCGATATCTCAGCTCTGGAAGGGGCTAGAGCCTCCATTTTTGCACTCAGGTCTAAGTCTCATTGCCCTCTATCAGAATCCAGAGTTTTGGGAAGATTGGAGAAACTTAATTTTTCGCCCCAAAAAAAAACGTAAGGGGTACCACTGTCGTTTTTTTTTCGGGCCCAATTTTTGAGTTTCGATATCTCAGCTCTGGAAGGGGCTAGAGCCTCCATTTTTGCACTCAGGTCCAAGTCTCATGGCCCTCTATCAGAATCCAGAGTTTTGGGAAGATTGGAGAAACTTAATTTTTCACCCAAAAAAAAAAAACCGTAAGGGGTACCACTGTCGTTTTTTTTTTCGGGCCCAATTTTTGAGTTTCGATATCTCGGCTGTGGAAGGGGCTAGAGCCTCCATTTTTGCACTCAGGTCTAAGTCTCATGGCCCTCTCTCAGAATCCAGAGTTTTGGGAAGATTGGAGAAACTTAATTTTTCGCCCAAAAAAAAAAAACGTAAGGGGTACCACTGTCGTTTTTTTTTCGGGCCCAATTTTTGAGTTTCGATATCTCAGCTCTGGAAGGGGCTAGAGCCTCCATTTTTGCACTCAGGTCTAAGTCTCATGGCCCTCTATCAGAATCCAGAGTTTTGGGAAGATTGGAGAAACTTAATTTTCCGCCCAAAAAAAAAAACGTAAGGGGTACCACTGTCGTTTTTTTTTCGGGCCCAATTTTTGAGTTTCGATATCTCAGCTCTGGAAGGGGTTAGAGCCTCCATATTTGCACTCAGGTCTAAGTCTCATGGCCCTCTATCAGAATCTAGAGTTTTGGGAAGATTGGAGAAACTTAATTTTTCGCCCGCCCAAAAAAAACGTAAGGGGTACCACTGTCGTTTTTTTTTCGGGCCCAATTTTTGAGTTTCGATATCTCAGCTCTGGAAGGGGCTAGAGCCTCCATTTTTGCACTCAGGTCTAAGTCTCATGGCCCTCTATCAGAATCCAGAGTTTTGGGAAGATTGGAGAAACTTAATTTTTCGCCCAAAAAAAAAAAACGTAAGGGGTACCACTGTCGTTTTTTTTTCGGGCCCAATTTTTGAGTTTCGATATCTCAGCTCTGGAAGGGGCTAGAGCCTCCATTTTTGCACTCAGGTCTAAGTCTCATTGCCCTCTATCAGAATCCAGAGTTTTGGGAAGATTGGAGAAACTTAATTTTTCGCCCAAAAAAAAAAACGTAAGGGGTACCACTGTCGTTTTTTTTTTCGGGCCCAATTTTTGAGTTTCGACATCTCAGCTCTGGAAGGGGCTAGAGCCTCCATTTTGCACTCAGGTCTAAGTCTCATGGCCCTCTATCAGAATCCAGAGTTTTGGGAAGATTGGAGAAACTTAATTTTTCGCCCAAAAAAAAAAAAACGTAAGGGGTACCACTGTCGTTTTTTTTTCGGGCCCAATTTTTGAGTTTCGATATCTCAGCTCTGGAAGGGGCTAGAGCCTCCATTTTTGCACTCAGGTCTAAGTCTCATTGCCCTCTATCAGAATCCAGAGTTTTGGGAAGATTGGAGAAACTTAATTTTTCGCCCCAAAAAAAAAACGTAAGGGGTACCACTGTCGTTTTTTTTTCGGGCCCAATTTTTGAGTTTCGATATCTCAGCTCTGGAAGGGGCTAGAGCCTCCATTTTTGCACTCAGGTCCAAGTCTCATGGCCCTCTATCAGAATCCAGAGTTTTGGGAAGATTGGAGAAACTTAATTTTTCGCCCGCCCAAAAAAAACGTAAGGGGTACCACTGTCGTTTTTTTTTCGGGCCCAATTTTTGAGTTTCGATATCTCAGCTCTGGAAGGGGCTAGAGCCTCCATTTTTGCACTCAGGTCTAAGTCTCATGGCCCTCTATCAGAATCCAGAGTTTTGGGAAGATTGGAGAAACTTAATTTTTCGCCCAAAAAAAAAAAACGTAAGGGGTACCACTGTCGTTTTTTTTTCGGGCCCAATTTTTGAGTTTCGATATCTCAGCTCTGGAAGGGGCTAGAGCCTCCATTTTTGCACTCAGGTCTAAGTCTCATTGCCCTCTATCAGAATCCAGAGTTTTGGGAAGATTGGAGAAACTTAATTTTTCGCCCAAAAAAAAAAACGTAAGGGGTACCACTGTCGTTTTTTTTTCGGGCCCAATTTTTGAGTTTCGATATCTCAGCTCTGGAAGGGGCTAGAGCCTCCATTTTTGCACTCAGGTCTAAGTCTCATGGCCCTCTATCAGAATCCAGAGTTTTGGGAACATTGGAGAAACTTAATTTTTCGCCCAAAAAAAAAAAAAACGTAAGGGGTACCACTGTCGTTTTTTTTTTCGGGCCCAATTTTTGAGTTTCGACATCTCAGCTCTGGAAGGGGCTAGAGCCTCCATTTTTGCACTCAGGTCTAAGTCTCATGGCCCTCTATCAGAATCCAGAGTTTTGGGAAGATTGGAGAAACTTAATTTTTCGCCCAAAAAAAAAAAAAACGTAAGGGGTACCACTGTCGTTTTTTTTTCGGGCCCAATTTTTGAGTTTCGATATCTCAGCTCTGGAAGGGGCTAGAGCCTCCATTTTTGCACTCAGGTCTAAGTCTCATTGCCCTCTATCAGAATCCAGAGTTTTGGGAAGATTGGAGAAACTTAATTTTTCGCCCCAAAAAAAAAACGTAAGGGGTACCACTGTCGTTTTTTTTTCGGGCCCAATTTTTGAGTTTCGATATCTCAGCTCTGGAAGGGGCTAGAGCCTCCATTTTTGCACTCAGGTCCAAGTCTCATGGCCCTCTATCAGAATCCAGAGTTTTGGGAAGATTGGAGAAACTTAATTTTTCGCCCAAAAAAAAAAACCTAAGGGGTACCACTGTCGTTTTTTTTTCGGGCCCAATTTTTGAGTTTCGATATCTCAGCTCTGGAAGGGGTTAGAGCCTCCATATTTGCACTCAGGTCTAAGTCTCATGGCCCTCTATCAGAATCTAGAGTTTTGGGAAGATTGGAGAAACTTAATTTTTCGCCCCCCCCAAAAAAAATTAAGGGGTACCACTGTCGTTTTTTTTTTCGGGCCCCAATTTTTGAGTTTCGATATCTCAGCTCTGGAAGGGGCTAGAGCCTCCATTTTTGCACTCAGGTCTAAGTCTCATGGCCCTCTATCAGAATCCAGAGTTTTGGGAAGATTGGAGAAACTTATTTTTTCGCCAAAAAAAAAAAAAAACGTAAGGGGTACCACTGTCGTTTTTTTTTTCGGGCCCAATTTTTGAGTTTCGATATCTCAGCTCTGGAAGGGGCTAGAGCCTCCATATTTGCACTCAGGTCTAAGTCTCATGGTTCTCTATCAGAATCCAGAGTTTTGGGAAGATTGGAGAAACTTAATTTTTCGCCCCCCAAAAAAAACGTAAGGGGTACCACTGTCGTTTTTTTTTTCGGGCCCAATTTTTGAGTTTCGATATCTCAGCTCTGGAAGGGGCTAGAGGCTCCATTTTTGCACTCAGGTCTAAGTCTCATGGCCCTCTATCAGAATCCAGAGTTTTGGGAAGATTGGAGAAACTTAATTTTTCGCCCAAAAAAAAAAAACGTAAGGGGTACCACTGTCGTTTTTTTTTTCGGGCCCAATTTTTGAGTTTCGATATCTCAGCTCTGGAAGGGGCTAGAGCCTCCATTTTTGCACTCAGGTCTAAGTCTCATGGCCCTCTATCAGAATCCAGAGTTTTGGGAAGATTGGAGAAACTTAATTTTTCGCCCAAAAAAAAAAAACGTAAGGGGTACCACTGTCGTTTTTTTTTCGGGCCCAATTTTTGAGTTTCGATATCTCAGCTCTGGAAGGGGCTAGAGCCTCCATTTTTGCACTCAGGTCTAAGTCTCATTGCCCTCTATCAGAATCCAGAGTTTTGGGAAGATTGGAGAAACTTAATTTTTCGCCCAAAAAAAAAAAAACGTAAGGGGTACCACTGTCGTTTTTTTTTTTTCGGGCCCAATTTTTGAGTTTCGATATCTCAGCTCTGGAAGGGGCTAGAGCCTCCATTTTTGCAGTCAGGTCTAAGTCTCATGGCCCTCTATCAGAATCCAGAGTTTTGGGAAGATTGGAGAAACTTAATTTTTCGCCCAAAAAAAAAAACGTAAGGGGTACCACTGTCGTTTTTTTTTCGGGCCCAATTTTTGAGTTTCGATATCTCAGCTCTGGAAAAGGCTAGAGCCTCCATTTTTGCACTCAGGTCCAAGTCTCATGGCCCTCTATCAGAATCCAGAGTTTTGGGAAGATTGGAGAAACTTAATTTTTCGCCCAAAAAAAAAAAAAACGTAAGGGGTACCACTGTCGTTTTTTTTTCGGGCCCAATTTTTGAGTTTCGATATCTCAGCTCTGGAAGGGGCTAGAGCCTCCATTTTTGCACTCAGGTCTAAGTCTCATTGCCCTCTATCAGAATCCAGAGTTTTGGGAAGATTGGAGAAACTTAATTTTTCGCCCAAAAAAAAAAAAAACGTAAGGGGTACCACTGTCGGTTTTTTTTTCGGGCCCAATTTTTGAGTTTCGATATCTCAGCTCTGGAAGGGGTTAGAGCCTCCATATTTGCACTCAGGTCTAAGTCTCATGGCCCTCTATCAGAATTTAGAGTTTTGGGAAGATTGGAGAAACTTAATTTTTCGCCCCCCCAAAAAAAACGTAAGGGGTACCACTGTCTTTTTTTTTTCGGGCCCAATTTTTGAGTTTCGATATCTCAGCTCTGGAAGGGGCTAGAGCCTCCATTTTTGCACTCAGGTCCAAGTCTCATGGCCCTCTATCAGAATCCAGAGTTTTGGGAAGATTGGAGAAACTTAATTTTTCGCCCAAAAAAAAAAACCTAAGGGGTACCACTGTCGTTTTTTTTTCGGGCCCAATTTTTGAGTTTCGATATCTCAGCTCTGGAAGGGGTTAGAGCCTCCATATTTGCACTCAGGTCTAAGTCTCATGGCCCTCTATCAGAATCTAGAGTTTTGGGAAGATTGGAGAAACTTAATTTTTCGCCCCCCCCAAAAAAAATTAAGGGGTACCACTGTCGTTTTTTTTTTCGGGCCCCAATTTTTGAGTTTCGATATCTCAGCTCTGGAAGGGGCTAGAGCCTCCATTTTTGCACTCAGGTCTAAGTCTCATGGCCCTCTATCAGAATCCAGAGTTTTGGGAAGATTGGAGAAACTTATTTTTTCGCCAAAAAAAAAAAAAAACGTAAGGGGTACCACTGTCGTTTTTTTTTTCGGGCCCAATTTTTGAGTTTCGATATCTCAGCTCTGGAAGGGGCTAGAGCCTCCATATTTGCACTCAGGTCTAAGTCTCATGGTTCTCTATCAGAATCCAGAGTTTTGGGAAGATTGGAGAAACTTAATTTTTCGCCCCCCAAAAAAAACGTAAGGGGTACCACTGTCGTTTTTTTTTTCGGGCCCAATTTTTGAGTTTCGATATCTCAGCTCTGGAAGGGGCTAGAGGCTCCATTTTTGCACTCAGGTCTAAGTCTCATGGCCCTCTATCAGAATCCAGAGTTTTGGGAAGATTGGAGAAACTTAATTTTTCGCCCAAAAAAAAAAAAACGTAAGGGGTACCACTGTCGTTTTTTTTTTCGGGCCCAATTTTTGAGTTTCGATATCTCAGCTCTGGAAGGGGCTAGAGCCTCCATTTTTGCACTCAGGTCTAAGTCTCATGGCCCTCTATCAGAATCCAGAGTTTTGGGAAGATTGGAGAAACTTAATTTTTCGCCCAAAAAAAAAAAACGTAAGGGGTACCACTGTCGTTTTTTTTTCGGGCCCAATTTTTGAGTTTCGATATCTCAGCTCTGGAAGGGGCTAGAGCCTCCATTTTTGCACTCAGGTCTAAGTCTCATTGCCCTCTATCAGAATCCAGAGTTTTGGGAAGATTGGAGAAACTTAATTTTTCGCCCAAAAAAAAAAAAAACGTAAGGGGTACCACTGTCGTTTTTTTTTTTTCGGGCCCAATTTTTGAGTTTCGATATCTCAGCTCTGGAAGGGGCTAGAGCCTCCATTTTTGCAGTAAGGTCTAAGTCTCATGGCCCTCTATCAGAATCCAGAGTTTTGGGAAGATTGGAGAAACTTAATTTTTCGCCCAAAAAAAAAAAACGTAAGGGGTACCACTGTCGTTTTTTTTTCGGGCCCAATTTTTGAGTTTCGATATCTCAGCTCTGGAAAAGGCTAGAGCCTCCATTTTTGCACTCAGGTCCAAGTCTCATGGCCCTCTATCAGAATCCAGAGTTTTGGGAAGATTGGAGAAACTTAATTTTTCGCCCAAAAAAAAAAAAACGTAAGGGGTACCACTGTCGTTTTTTTTTCGGGCCCAATTTTTGAGTTTCGATATCTCAGCTCTGGAAGGGGCTAGAGCCTCCATTTTTGCACTCAGGTCTAAGTCTCATTGCCCTCTATCAGAATCCAGAGTTTTGGGAAGATTGGAGAAACTTAATTTTTCGCCCAAAAAAAAAAAAACGTAAGGGGTACCACTGTCGTTTTTTTTTTCGGGCCCAATTTTTGAGTTTCGATATCTCAGCTCTGGAAGGGGTTAGAGCCTCCATATTTGCACTCAGGTCTAAGTCTCATGGCCCTCTATCAGAATTTAGAGTTTTGGGAAGATTGGAGAAACTTAATTTTTCGCCCCCCCAAAAAAAACGTAAGGGGTACCACTGTCTTTTTTTTTTTCGGGCCCAATTTTTGAGTTTCGATATCTCAGCTCTGGAAGGGGCTAGAGCCTCCATTTTTGCAATCAGGTCTAAGTCTCATGGCCCTCTATCAGAATCCAGAGTTTTGGGAAGATTGGAGAAACTTAATTTTTCGCCCAAAAAAAAAACGTAAGGGGTACCACTGTCGTTTTTTTTTTTCGGGCCCAATTTTTGAGTTTCGATATCTCAGCTCTGGAATGGGCTAGAGCCTCCATTTTTGCACTCAGGTCTAAGTCTCATGGCCCTCTATCAGAATCCAGAGTTTTGGGAACATTGGAGAAACTTAACTTTTCGCCCAAAAAAAAAAAAACGTAAGGGGTACCACTGTCGTTTTTTTTTTCGGGCCCAATTTTTGAGTTTCGATATCTCAGCTCTGGAAGGGGCTAGAGCCTCCATTTTTGCAGTCAGGTCTAAGTCTCATGGCCCTCTATCAGAATCCAGAGTTTTGGGAAGATTGGAGAAACTTAATTTTTCGCCCAAAAAAAAAAAAAAACGTAAGGGGTACCACTGTCGTTTTTTTTTCGGGCCCAATTTTTGAGTTTCGATATCTCAGCTCTGGAAGGGGCTAGAGCCTCCATTTTTTCACTCAGGTCTAAGTCTCATGGCCCTCTATCAGAATCCAGAGTTTTGGGAAGATTGGAGAAACTTAATTTTTCGCCCAAAAAAAAAAACCTAAGGGGTACCACTGTCGTTTTTTTTTCGGGCCCAATTTTTGAGTTTCGATATCTCAGCTCTGGAAGGGGTTAGAGCCTCCATATTTGCACTCAGGTCTAAGTCTCATGGCCCTCTATCAGAATCTAGAGTTTTGGGAAGATTGGAGAAACTTAATTTTTCGCCCAAAAAAAAAAACCTAAGGGGTACCACTGTCGTTTTTTTTTTCGGGCCCCAATTTTTGAGTTTCGATATCTCAGCTCTGGAAGGGGCTAGAGCCTCCATTTTTGCACTCAGGTCTAAGTCTCATGGCCCTCTATCAGAATCCAGAGTTTTGGGAAGATTGGAGAAACTTAATTTTTCGCCCAAAAAAAAAAAAAAAACGTAAGGGGTACCACTGTCGTTTTTTTTTCGGGCCCAATTTTTGAGTTTCGATATCTCAGCTCTGGAAGGGGCTAGAGCCTCCATTTTTGCGCTCAGGTCTAAGTCTCATGGCCCTCTATCAGAATCCAGAGTTTTGGGAAGATTGGAGAAACTTAATTTTTCGCCCAAAAAAAAAAATGTAAGGGGTACCACTGTCTTTTTTTTTTCGGGCCCAATTTTTGAGTTTCGATATCTCAGCTCTGGAAGGGGCTAGAGCCTCCATTTTTGCGCTCAGGTCTAAGTCTCATGGCCCTCTATCAGAATCCAGAGTTTTGGGAAGATTGGAGAAACTTAATTTTTCGCCCAAAAAAAAAAAAACGTAAGGGGTACCACTGTCGTTTTTTTTTCGGGGCCCAATTTTTGAGTTTCGATATCTCAGCTCTGGAAGGGGCTAGAGCCTCCATTTTTGCACTCAGGTCTAAGTCTCATGGCCCTCTATCAGAATCCAGAGTTTGGGAAGATTGGAGAAACTTAATTTTTCGCCCCAAAAAAAAAAAAACGTAAGGGGTACCACTGTCGTTTTTTTTTTCGGGCCCAATTTTTGAGTTTCGATATCTCAGCTCTGGAATGGGCTAGAGCCTCCATTTTTGCCCTCAGGTCCAAGTCTCATGGCCCTCTATCAGAATCCAGAGTTTTGGGAAGATTGGAGAAACTTACTTTTTCGCCCAAAAAAAAAAAAAAACGTAAGGGGTACCACTGTCGTTTTTTTTTCGGGCCCAATTTTTGAGTTTCGATATCTCAGCTCTGGAAGGGGCTAGAGCCTCCATTTTTGCACTCAGGTCCAAGTCTCATGGCCCTCTATCAGAATCCAGAGTTTTGGGAAGATTGGAGAAACTTACTTTTTCGCCCAAAAAAAAAAACGTAAGGGGTACCACTGTCGTTTTTTTTTCGGGCCCAATTTTTGAGTTTCGATATCTCAGCTCTGGAAGGGGCTAGAGCCTCCATTTTTGCACTCAGGTCTAAGTCTCATGGCCCTCTATCAGAATCCAGAGTTTTGGGAAGATTGGAGAAACTTAATTTTTCGCCCAAAAAAAAAAAACGTAAGGGGTACCACTGTCTTTTTTTTTTCGGGCCCAATTTTTGAGTTTCGATATCTCAGCTCTGGAAGGGGCTAGAGCCTCCATTTTTGCACTCAGGTCTAAGTCTCATGGCCCTCTCTCAGAGTCCAGAATTTTGGGAAGATTGGAGAAACTTAATTTTTCGCCCAAAAAAAAAAAAACGTAAGGGGTACCACTGTCGTTTTTTTTTCGGGCCCAATTTTTGAGTTTCGATATCTCAGCTCTGGAAGGGGCTAGAGCCTCCATTTTTGCACTCAGGTCTAAGTCTCATTGCCCTCTATCAGAATCCAGAGTTTTGGGAAGATTGGAGAAACTTAATTTTTCGCCCAAAAAAAAAAAAAAACGTAAGGGGTACCACTGTCGTTTTTTTTTTTCGGGCCCAATTTTTGAGTTTCGATATCTCAGCTCTGGAAGGGGCTAGAGCCTCCATTTTTGCAGTCAGGTCTAAGTCTCATGGCCCTCTATCAGAATCCAGAGTTTTGGGAAGATTGGAGAAACTTAATTTTTCGCCCAAAAAAAAAAAACGTAAGGGGTACCACTGTCGTTTTTTTTTCGGGCCCAATTTTTGAGTTTCGATATCTCAGCTCTGGAAAAGGCTAGAGCCTCCATTTTTGCACTCAGGTCCAAGTCTCATGGCCCTCTATCAGAATCCAGAGTTTTGGGAAGATTGGAGAAACTTAATTTTTCGCCCAAAAAAAAAAACGTAAGGGGTACCACTGTCGTTTTTTTTTCGGGCCCAATTTTTGAGTTTCGATATCTCAGCTCTGGAAGGGGCTAGAGCCTCCATTTTTGCACTCAGGTCTAAGTCTCATTGCCCTCTATCAGAATCCAGAGTTTTGGGAAGATTGGAGAAACTTAATTTTTCGCCCAAAAAAAAAAAAACGTAAGGGGTACCACTGTCGTTTTTTTTTTTCGGGCCCAATTTTTGAGTTTCGATATCTCAGCTCTGGAAGGGGCTAGAGCCTCCATTTTTGCAGTCAGGTCTAAGTCTCATGGCCCTCTATCAGAATCCAGAGTTTTGGGAAGATTGGAGAAACTTAATTTTTCGCCCAAAAAAAAAAAACGTAAGGGGTACCACTGTCGTTTTTTTTTCGGGCCCAATTTTTGAGTTTCGATATCTCAGCTCTGGAAGGGGATAGAGCCTCCATTTTTGCACTCAGGTCCAAGTCTCATGGCCCTCTATCAGAATCCAGAGTTTTGGGAAGATTGGAGAAACTTAATTTTTTTGCCAAAAAAAAAAAACGTAAGGGGTACCACTGTCGTTTTTTTTTCGGGCCCAATTTTTGAGTTTCGATATCTCAGCTCTGGAAGGGGCTAGAGCCTCCATTTTTGCACTCAGGTCTAAGTCTCATTGCCCTCTATCAGAATCCAGAGTTTTGGGAAGATTGGAGAAACTTAATTTTTCGCCCCCCCAAAAAAAACGTAAGGGGTACCACTGTCGTTTTTTTTTCGGGCCCAATTTTTGAGTTTCGATATCTCAGCTCTGGAAGGGGCTAGAGCCTCCATTTTTGCACTCAGGTCTAAGTCTCATGGCCCTCTATCAGAATCTAGAGTTTTGGGAAGATTGGAGAAACTTAATTTTTCGCCCCCCCAAAAAAAACGTAAGGGGTACCACTGTCGTTTTTTTTTTCGGGCCCAATTCTTGAGTTTCGATATCTCAGCTCTGGAAGGGGCTAGAGCCTCCATTTTTGCACTCAGGTCTAAGTCTCATGGCCCTCTATCAGAATCCAGAGTTTTGGGAAGATTGGAGAAACTTAATTTTTCGCCCAAAAAAAAAAACGTAAGGGGTACCACTGTCGTTTTTTTTTCGGGCCCAATTTTTGAGTTTCGATATCTCAGCTCTGGAAGGGGCTAGAGCCTCCATTTTTGCACTCAGGTCTAAGTCTCATGGCCCTCTATCAGAATCCAGAGTTTTGGGAAGATTGGAGAAACTTAATTTTTCGCCCAAAAAAAAAAAACGTAAGGGGTACCACTGTCGTTTTTTTTTTTGGGCCCAATTTTTGAGTTTCGACATCTCAGCTCTGGAAGGGGCTAGAGCTTCCATTTTTGCACTCAGGTCTAAGTCTCATGGCCCTCTATCAGAATCCAGAGTTTTGGGAAGATTGGAGAAACTTAATTTTTCGCCCCAAAAAAAAAAAACGTAAGGGGTACCACTGTCGTTTTTTTTTTCGGGCCCAATTTTTGAGTTTCGATATCTCAGCTCTGGAAGGGGCTAGAGCCTCCATTTTTGCACTCAGGTCTAATTCTCATGGCCCTCTATCAGAATCCAGAGTTTTGGGAAGATTGGAGAAACTTAATTTTTCGCCCAAAAAAAAAAAACGTAAGGGGTACCACTGTCGTTTTTTTTTCGGGCCCAATTTTTGAGTTTCGATATCTCAGCTCTGGAAGGGGCTAGAGCCTCCATTTTTGCACTCAGGTCTAATTCTCATGGCCCTCTATCAGAATCCAGAGTTTTGGGAAGATTGGAGAAACTTAATTTTTCGCCCAAAAAAAAAAAACGTAAGGGGTACCACTGTCGTTTTTTTTTCGGGCCCAATTTTTGAGTTTCGATATCTCAGCTCTGGAAAGGGATAGAGCCTCCATTTTTGCACTCAGGTCCAAGTCTCATGGCCCTCTATCAGAATCCAGAGTTTTGGGAAGATTGGAGAAACTTAATTTTTTTGCCAAAAAAAAAAAACGTAAGGGGTACCACTGTCGTTTTTTTTTCGGGCCCAATTTTTGAGTTTCGATATCTCAGCTCTGGAAGGGGCTAGAGCCTCCATTTTTGCACTCAGGTCTAAGTCTCATTGCCCTCTATCAGAATCCAGAGTTTTGGGAAGATTGGAGAAACTTAATTTTTCGCCCCCCCAAAAAAAACGTAAGGGGTACCACTGTCGTTTTTTTTTCGGGCCCAATTTTTGAGTTTCGATATCTCAGCTCTGGAAGGGGCTAGAGCCTCCATTTTTGCACTCAGGTCTAAGTCTCATGGCCCTCTATCAGAATCTAGAGTTTTGGGAAGATTGGAGAAACTTAATTTTTCGCCCCCCCAAAAAAAACGTAAGGGGTACCACTGTCGTTTTTTTTTTCGGGCCCAATTCTTGAGTTTCGATATCTCAGCTCTGGAAGGGGCTAGAGCCTCCATTTTTGCACTCAGGTCTAAGTCTCATGGCCCTCTATCAGAATCCAGAGTTTTGGGAAGATTGGAGAAACTTAATTTTTCGCCCAAAAAAAAAAAACGTAAGGGGTACCACTGTCGTTTTTTTTTCGGGCCCAATTTTTGAGTTTCGATATCTCAGCTCTGGAAGGGGCTAGAGCCTCCATTTTTGCACTCAGGTCTAAGTCTCATGGCCCTCTATCAGAATCCAGAGTTTTGGGAAGATTGGAGAAACTTAATTTTTCGCCCAAAAAAAAAAAACGTAAGGGGTACCACTGTCGTTTTTTTTTTTGGGCCCAATTTTTGAGTTTCGACATCTCAGCTCTGGAAGGGGCTAGAGCTTCCATTTTTGCACTCAGGTCTAAGTCTCATGGCCCTCTATCAGAATCCAGAGTTTTGGGAAGATTGGAGAAACTTAATTTTTCGCCCCAAAAAAAAAAACCGTAAGGGGTACCACTGTCGTTTTTTTTTTCGGGCCCAATTTTTGAGTTTCGATATCTCAGCTCTGGAAGGGGCTAGAGCCTCCATTTTTGCACTCAGGTCTAAGTCTCATTGCCCTCTATCAGAATCCAGAGTTTTGGGAAGATTGGAGAAACTTAATTTTTCGCCCCCCAAAAAAAACGTAAGGGGTACCACTGTCGTTTTTTTTTCGGGCCCAATTTTTGAGTTTCGATATCTCAGCTCTGGAAGGGGCTAGAGCCTCCATTTTTGCACTCAGGTCCAAGTCTCATGGCCCTCTATCAGAATCCAGAGTTTTGGGAAGATTGGAGAAACTTAATTTTTCGCCCAAAAAAAAAAAAAACGTAAGGGGTACCACTGTCGTTTTTTTTTCGGGCCCAATTTTTGAGTTTCGATATCTCGGCTCTGGAAGGGGCTAGAGCCTCCATTTTTGCACTCAGGTCTAAGTCTCATGGCCCTCTATCAGAATCCAGAGTTTTGGGAAGATTGGAGAAACTTAATTTTTCGCCCAAAAAAAAAAACGTAAGGGGTACCACTGTAGTTTTTTTTTCGGGCCCAATTTTTGAGTTTCGATATCTCAGCTCTGGAAGGGGTTAGAGCCTCCATATTTGCACTCAGGTCTAAGTCTCATGGCCCTCTATCAGAATCTAGAGTTTTGGGAAGATTGGAGAAACTTAATTTTTCGCCCCCCCAAAAAAAACGTAAGGGGTACCACTGTCGTTTTTTTTTCGGGCCCAATTTTTGAGTTTCGATATCTCAGCTATGGAAGGGGCTAGAGCCTCCATTTTTGCACTCAGGTCTAAGTCTCATGGCCCTCTATCAGAATCCAGAGTTTTGGGAAGATTGGAGAAACTTAATTTTTCGCCCAAAAAAAAAAAAACGTAAGGGGTACCACTGTCGTTTTTTTTTCGGGCCCAATTTTTGAGTTTCGATATCTCAGCTCTGGAAGGGGCTAGAGCCTCCATTTTTGCACTCAGGTCTAAGTCTCATTGCCCTCTATCAGAATCCAGAGTTTTGGGAAGATTGGAGAAACTTAATTTTTCGCCCAAAAAAAAAAAAACGTAAGGGGTACCACTGTCGTTTTTTTTTTTCGGGCCCAATTTTTGAGTTTCGATATCTCAGCTCTGGAAGGGGCTAGAGCCTCCATTTTTGCAGTCAGGTCTAAGTCTCATGGCCCTCTATCAGAATCCAGAGTTTTGGGAAGATTGGAGAAACTTAATTTTTCGCCCAAAAAAAAAAAACGTAAGGGGTACCACTGTCGTTTTTTTTTCGGGCCCAATTTTTGAGTTTCGATATCTCAGCTCTGGAAGGGGATAGAGCCTCCATTTTTGCACTCAGGTCCAAGTCTCATGGCCCTCTATCAGAATCCAGAGTTTTGGGAAGATTGGAGAAACTTAATTTTTTTGCCAAAAAAAAAAAACGTAAGGGGTACCACTGTCGTTTTTTTTTCGGGCCCAATTTTTGAGTTTCGATATCTCAGCTCTGGAAGGGGCTAGAGCCTCCATTTTTGCACTCAGGTCTAAGTCTCATTGCCCTCTATCAGAATCCAGAGTTTTGGGAAGATTGGAGAAACTTAATTTTTCGCCCCCCCAAAAAAAACGTAAGGGGTACCACTGTCGTTTTTTTTTCGGGCCCAATTTTTGAGTTTCGATATCTCAGCTCTGGAAGGGGCTAGAGCCTCCATTTTTGCACTCAGGTCTAAGTCTCATGGCCCTCTATCAGAATCTAGAGTTTTGGGAAGATTGGAGAAACTTAATTTTTCGCCCCCCCAAAAAAAACGTAAGGGGTACCACTGTCGTTTTTTTTTTCGGGCCCAATTCTTGAGTTTCGATATCTCAGCTCTGGAAGGGGCTAGAGCCTCCATTTTTGCACTCAGGTCTAAGTCTCATGGCCCTCTATCAGAATCCAGAGTTTTGGGAAGATTGGAGAAACTTAATTTTTCGCCCAAAAAAAAAAAACGTAAGGGGTACCACTGTCGTTTTTTTTTCGGGCCCAATTTTTGAGTTTCGATATCTCAGCTCTGGAAGGGGCTAGAGCCTCCATTTTTGCACTCAGGTCTAAGTCTCATGGCCCTCTATCAGAATCCAGAGTTTTGGGAAGATTGGAGAAACTTAATTTTTCGCCCAAAAAAAAAAAACGTAAGGGGTACCACTGTCGTTTTTTTTTTTGGGCCCAATTTTTGAGTTTCGACATCTCAGCTCTGGAAGGGGCTAGAGCTTCCATTTTTGCACTCAGGTCTAAGTCTCATGGCCCTCTATCAGAATCCAGAGTTTTGGGAAGATTGGAGAAACTTAATTTTTCGCCCCAAAAAAAAAAACCGTAAGGGGTACCACTGTCGTTTTTTTTTTCGGGCCCAATTTTTGAGTTTCGATATCTCAGCTCTGGAAGGGGCTAGAGCCTCCATTTTTGCACTCAGGTCTAAGTCTCATTGCCCTCTATCAGAATCCAGAGTTTTGGGAAGATTGGAGAAACTTAATTTTTCGCCCCCCAAAAAAAACGTAAGGGGTACCACTGTCGTTTTTTTTTCGGGCCCAATTTTTGAGTTTCGATATCTCAGCTCTGGAAGGGGCTAGAGCCTCCATTTTTGCACTCAGGTCCAAGTCTCATGGCCCTCTATCAGAATCCAGAGTTTTGGGAAGATTGGAGAAACTTAATTTTTCGCCCAAAAAAAAAAAAACGTAAGGGGTACCACTGTCGTTTTTTTTTCGGGCCCAATTTTTGAGTTTCGATATCTCGGCTCTGGAAGGGGCTAGAGCCTCCATTTTTGCACTCAGGTCTAAGTCTCATGGCCCTCTATCAGAATCCAGAGTTTTGGGAAGATTGGAGAAACTTAATTTTTCGCCCAAAAAAAAAAACGTAAGGGGTACCACTGTAGTTTTTTTTTCGGGCCCAATTTTTGAGTTTCGATATCTCAGCTCTGGAAGGGGTTAGAGCCTCCATATTTGCACTCAGGTCTAAGTCTCATGGCCCTCTATCAGAATCTAGAGTTTTGGGAAGATTGGAGAAACTTAATTTTTCGCCCCCCCAAAAAAAACGTAAGGGGTACCACTGTCGTTTTTTTTTCGGGCCCAATTTTTGAGTTTCGATATCTCAGCTATGGAAGGGGCTAGAGCCTCCATTTTTGCACTCAGGTCTAAGTCTCATGGCCCTCTATCAGAATCCAGAGTTTTGGGAAGATTGGAGAAACTTAATTTTTCGCCCAAAAAAAAAAAAAACGTAAGGGGTACCACTGTCGTTTTTTTTTCGGGCCCAATTTTTGAGTTTCGATATCTCAGCTCTGGAAGGGGCTAGAGCCTCCATTTTTGCACTCAGGTCTAAGTCTCATGGCCCTCTATCAGAATCCAGAGTTTTGGGAAGATTGGAGAAACTAAATTTTTCGCCCCAAAAAAAAAAAACGTAAGGGGTACCACTGTCGTTTTTTTTTTTTCGGGCCCAATTTTGAGTTTCGATATCTTAGCTCTGGAAGGGACTAGAGCCTCCATTTTTGCACTCAGGTCTAAGTCTCATGGCCCTCTATCAGAATCCAGAGTTTTGGGAAGATTGGAGAAACTTAATTTTTTGCCCAAAAAAAAAAACCGTAAGGGGTACCACTGTCGTTTTTTTTTCGGGCCCAATTTTTGAGTTTCGATATCTCAGCTCTGGAAGGGGCTAGAGCCTCCATTTTTGCACTCAGGTCTAAGTCTCATGGCCCTCTATCAGAATCCAGAGTTTTGGGAAGATTGGAGAAACTTAATTTTTCGCCCAAAAAAAAAAACGTAAGGGGTACCACTGTCGTTTTTTTTTTCGGGCCCAATTTTTGAGTTTCGATATCTCAGCTCTGGAAGGGGCTAGAGCCTCCATTTTTGCACTCAGGTCTAAGTCTCATGGCCCTCTATCAGAATCCAGAGTTTTGGGAAGATTGGAGAAACTTAATTTTTCGCCCAAAAAAAAAAAACGTAAGGGGTACCACTGTCGGTTTTTTTTCGGGCCCAATTTTTGAGTTTCGATATCTCAGCTCTGGAAGGGGCTAGAGCCTCCATTTTTGCACTCAGGTCTAAGTCTCATGGCCCTCTATCAGAATCCAGAGTTTGGGAAGATTGGAGAAACTTAATTTTTCGCCCCAAAAAAAAAAACGTAAGGGGTACCACTGTCGTTTTTTTTTTCGGGCCCAATTTTTGAGTTTCGATATCTCAGCTCTGGAAGGGGCTAGAGCCTCCATTTTTGCACTCAGGTCCAAGTCTCATGGCCCTCTATCAGAATCCAGAGTTTTGGGAAGATTGGAGAAACTTAATTTTTCGCCCAAAAAAAAAAAAACGTAAGGGGTACCACTGTCGTTTTTTTTTCGGGCCCAACTTTTGAGTTTCGATATTTCAGCTCTGGAAGGGGCTAGAGCCTCCATTTTTGCACTCAGGTCTAAGTCTCATTGCCCTCTATCAGAATCCAGAGTTTTGGGAAGATTGGAGAAACTTAATTTTTCGCCCCCCAAAAAAAACGTAAGGGGTACCACTGTCGTTTTTTTTTCGGGCCCAATTTTTGAGTTTCGATATCTCAGCTCTGGAAGGGGATAGAGCCTCCATTTTTGCACTCAGGTCCAAGTCTCATGGCCCTCTATCAGAATCCAGAGTTTTGGGAAGATTGGAGAAACTTAATTTTTCGCCCCCCAAAAAAAACGTAAGGGGTACCACTGTCGTTTTTTTTTCGGGCCCAATTTTTGAGTTTCGATATCTCAGCTCTGGAAGGGGCTAGAGCCTCCATTTTTGCACTCAGGTCCAAGTCTCATGGCCCTCTATCAGAATCCAGAGTTTTGGGAAGATTGGAGAAACTTAATTTTTCGCCCAAAAAAAAAAAACCGTAAGGGGTACCACTGTCGTTTTTTTTTCGGGCCCAATTTTTGAGTTTCGATATCTCGGCTCTGGAAGGGGCTAGAGCCTCCATTTTTGCACTCAGGTCTAAGTCTCATGGCCCTCTCTCAGAATCCAGAGTTTTGGGAAGATTGGAGAAACTTAATTTTTCGCCCAAAAAAAAAAAACGTAAGGGGTACCACTGTCGTTTTTTTTTCGGGCCCAATTTTTGAGTTTCGATATCTCAGCTCTGGAAGGGGCTAGAGCCTCCATTTTTGCACTCAGGTCCAAGTCTCATGGCCCTCTATCAGAATCCAGAGTTTTGGGAAGATTGGAGAAACTTAATTTTTCGCCCAAAAAAAAAAAAACGTAAGGGGTACCACTGTCGTTTTTTTTTTCGGGCCCAATTTTTGAGTTTCGATATCTCAGCTCTGGAAGGGGCTAGAGCCTCCATTTTTGCACTCAGGTCTAAGTCTCATGGCCCTCTATCAAAATCCAGAGTTTTGGGAAGATTGGAGAAACTTAATTTTTCGCCCCCAAAAAAAAAACGTAAGGGGTACCACTGTCGTTTTTTTTTCGGGCCCAATTTTTGAGTTTCGATATCTCAGCTCTGGAAGGGGCTAGAGCCTCCATTTTTGCACTCAGGTCTAATTCTCATGGCCCTCTATCAGAATCCAGAGTTTTGGAAGATTGGAGAAACTTAATTTTTCGCCCCAAAAAAAAAAACGTAAGGGGTACCACTGTCGTTTTTTTTTCGGGCCCAATTTTTGAGTTTCGATATCTCAGCTCTGGAAGGGGCTAGAGCCTCCATTTTTGCACTCAGGTCCAAGTCTCATGGCCCTCTATCAGAATCCAGAGTTTTGGGAAGATTGGAGAAACTTAATTTTTCGCCCAAAAAAAAAACGTAAGGGGTACCACTGTCGTTTTTTTTTCGGGCCCAATTTTTGAGTTTCGATATCTCAGCTCTGGAAGGGGATAGAGCCTCCATTTTTGCACTCAGGTCCAAGTCTCATGGCCCTCTATCAGAATCCAGAGTTTTGGGAAGATTGGAGAAACTTAATTTTTTTGCCAAAAAAAAAAAAACGTAAGGGGTACCACTGTCGTTTTTTTTTTCGGGCCCAATATTTGAGTTTCGATATCTCAGCTCTGGAAGGGGCTAGAGCCTCCATTTTTGCACTCAGGTCCAAGTCTCATGGCCCTCTCTCAGAATCCAGAGTTTTGGGAAGATTGGAGAAACTTAATTTTTCGCCCAAAAAAAAAAAACGTAAGGGGTACCACTGTCGTTTTTTTTTTCGGGCCCAATTTTTGAGTTTCGATATCTCAGCTCTGGAAGGGGCTAGAGCCTCCATTTTTGCACTCAGGTCTAAGTCTCATGGCCCTCTATCAAAATCCAGAGTTTTGGGAAGATTGGAGAAACTTAATTTTTCGCCCCAAAAAAAAAAAACGTAAGGGGTACCACTGTCGTTTTTTTTTCGGGCCCAATTTTTGAGTTTCGATATCTCAGCTCTGGAAGGGGCTAGAGCCTCCATTTTTTCACTCAGGTCTAATTCTCATGGCCCTCTATCAGAATCCAGAGTTTTGGGAAGATTGGAGAAACTTAATTTTTCGCCCAAAAAAAAAAACGTAAGGGGTACCACTGTCGTTTTTTTTTCGGGCCCAATTTTTGAGTTTCGATATCTCAGCTCTGGAAGGGGCTAGAGCCTCCATTTTTGCACTCAGGTCTAAGTCTCATGGCCCTCTATCAGAATCCAGAGTTTTGGGAAGATTGGAGAAACTTAATTTTTCGCCCAAAAAAAAAAACGTAAGGGGTACCACTGTCGTTTTTTTTTCGGGCCCAATTTTTGAGTTTCGATATCTCAGCTCTGGAAGGGGATAGAGCCTCCATTTTTGCACTCAGGTCCAAGTCTCATGGCCCTCTATCAGAATCCAGAGTTTTGGGAAGATTGGAGAAACTTAATTTTTTTGCCAAAAAAAAAAAAACGTAAGGGGTACCACTGTCGTTTTTTTTTCGGGCCCAATATTTGAGTTTCGATATCTCAGCTCTGGAAGGGGCTAGAGCCTCCATTTTTGCACTCAGGTCCAAGTCTCATGGCCCTCTCTCAGAATCCAGAGTTTTGGGAAGATTGGAGAAACTTAATTTTTCGCCCAAAAAAAAAAAACCTAAGGGGTACCACTGTCGTTTTTTTTTTCGGGCCCAATTTTTGAGTTTCGATATCTCAGCTCTGGAAGGGGCTAGAGCCTCCATTTTTGCACTCAGGTCTAAGTCTCATTGCCCTCTATCAGAATCCAGAGTTTTGGGAAGATTGGAGAAACGTAATTTTTCGCCCAAAAAAAAAAAACCTAAGTGGTACCACTGTCGTTTTTTTTTTCGGGCCCAATTTTTGAGTTTCGATATCTCAGCTCTGGAAGGGGCTAGAGCCTCCATTTTTGCACTCAGGTCTAAGTCTCATTGCCCTCTATCAGAATCCAGAGTTTTGGGAAGATTGGAGAAACTTAATTTTTCGCCCCAAAAAAAAAAAACGTAAGGGGTACCACTGTCGTTTTTTTTTCGGGCCCAATTTTTGAGTTTCGATATCTCAGCTCTGGAAGGGGCTAGAGCCTCAATTTTTGCACTCAGGTCCAAGTCTCATGGCCCTCTATCAGAATCCAGAGTTTTGGGAAGATTGGAGAAACTTAATTTTTCGCCCAAAAAAAAAAAACGTAAGGGGTACCACTGTCGTTTTTTTTTTCGGGCCCAATATTTGAGTTTCGATATCTCAGCTCTGGAAGGGGCTAGAGCCTCCATTTTTGCACTCAGGTCCAAGTCTCATGGCCCTCTATCAGAATCCAGAGTTTTGGGAAGATTGGAGAAACTTAATTTTTCGCCCAAAAAAAAAAACGTAAGGGGTACCACTGTCGTTTTTTTTTCGGGCCCAATATTTGAGTTTCGATATCTCAGCTCTGGAAGGGGCTAGAGCCTCCATTTTTGCACTCAGGTCTAAGTCTCATGGCCCTCTATCAAAATCCAGAGTTTTGGGAAGATTGGAGAAACTTAATTTTTCGCCCCAAAAAAAAAAAAAAAACGTAAGGGGTACCACTGTCGTTTTTTTTTCGGGCCCAATTTTTGAGTTTCGATATCTCAGCTCTGGAAGGGGCTAGAGCCTCCATTTTTGCACTCAGGTCTAATTCTCATGGCCCTCTATCAGAATCCAGAGTTTTGGGAAGATTGGAGAAACTTAATTTTTCGCCCAAAAAAAAAAAACGTAAGGGGTACCACTGTCGTTTTTTTTTCGGGCCCAATTTTTGAGTTTCGATATCTCAGCTCTGGAAGGGGCTAGAGCCTCCATTTTTGCACTCAGGTCTAAGTCTCATGGCCCTCTATCAAAATCCAGAGTTTTGGGAAGATTGGAGAAACTTAATTTTTCGCCCAAAAAAAAAAAAACGTAAGGGGTACCACTGTCATTTTTTTTTCGGGCCCAATTTTTGAGTTTCGATATCTCAGCTCTGGAAGGGGATAGAGCCTCCATTTTTGCACTCAGGTCCAAGTCTCATGGCCCTCTATCAGAATCCAGAGTTTTGGGAAGATTGGAGAAACTTAATTTTTTTGCCCAAAAAAAAAAAACGTAAGGGGTACCACTGTCGTTTTTTTTTCGGGCCCAATTTTTGAGTTTTGATATCTCGGCTCTGGAAGGGGCTAGAGCCTCCATATTTGCACTCAGGTCTAAGTCTCATGGTTCTCTATCAGAATCCAGAGTTTTGGGAAGATTGGAGAAACTTAATTTTTCGCCCCCAAAAAAAACGTAAGGGGTACCACTGTCGTTTTTTTTTTCGGGCCCAATTTTTGAGTTTCGATATCTCAGCTCTGAAAGGGGCTAGAGCCTCCATTTTTGCACTCAGGTCTAAGTCTCATGGCCCTCTATCAGAATCCAGAGTTTTGGGAAGATTGGAGAAACTTAATTTTTCGCCCAAAAAAAAAAAACGTAAGGGGTACCACTGTCGTTTTTTTTTCGGGCCCAATTTTTGAGTTTCGATATCTCAGCTCTGGAAGGGGCTAGAGCCTCCATTTTTGCACTCAGGTCTAAGTCTCATGGCCCTCTATCAGAATCCAGAGTTTTGGGAAGATTGGAGAAACTTAATTTTTTTGCCCAAAAAAAAAAACGTAAGGGGTACCACTGTCGTTTTTTTTTCGGGCCCAATTTTTGAGTTTCAATATCTCAGCTCTGGAAGGGGCTAGAGCCTCCATTTTTGCACTCAGGTCCAAGTCTCATGGCCCTCTATCAGAATCCAGAGTTTTGGGAAGATTGGAGAAACTTAATTTTTCGCCCAAAAAAAAAAAAACGTAAGGGGTACCACTGTCGTTTTTTTTTTCGGGCCCAATTTTTGAGTTTCGATATCTCAGCTCTGGAAGGGGCTAGAGCCTCCATTTTTGCACTCAGGTCTAATTCTCATGGCCCTCTATCAGAATCCAGAGTTTTGGGAAGATTGGAGAAACTTAATTTTTCGCCCAAAAAAAAAAAACGTAAGGGGTACCACTGTCGTTTTTTTTTCGGGCCCAATTTTTGAGTTTCGATATCTCAGCTCTGGAAGGGGCTAGAGCCTCCATTTTTGCACTCAGGTCTAAGTCTCATGGCCCTCTATCAAAATCCAGAGTTGTGGGAAGATTGGAGAAACTTAATTTTTCGCCCCCCCAAAAAAAACGTAAGGGGTACCACTGTCGGTTTTTTTTCGGGCCCAATTTTTGAGTTTCGATATCTCAGCTCTGGAAGGGGCTAGAGCCTCCATTTTTGCACTCAGGTCTAATTCTCATGGCCCTCTATCAGAATCCAGAGTTTTGGGAAGATTGGAGAAACTTAATTTTTCGCCCAAAAAAAAAAAAACGTAAGGGGTACCACTGTCGTTTTTTTTTTCGGGCCCAATTTTTGAGTTTCGATATCTCAGCTCTGGAAGGGGCTAGAGCCTCCATTTTTGCACTCAGGTCTAAGTCTCATGGCCCTCTATCAAAATCCAGAGTTTTGGGAAGATTGGAGAAACTTAATTTTTCGCCCCCCCCAAAAAAACGTAAGGGGTACCACTGTCGTTTTTTTTTCGGGCCCAATTTTTGAGTTTCGATATCTCAGCTCTGGAAGGGGCTAGAGCCTCCATTTTTGCACTCAGGTCTAATTCTCATGGCCCTCTATCAGAATCCAGAGTTTTGGGAAGATTGGAGAAACTTAATTTTTCGCCCCAAAAAAAAAAAACGTAAGGGGTACCACTGTCGTTTTTTTTTCGGGCCCAATTTTTGAGTTTCGATATCTCAGCTCTGGAAGGGGCTAGAGCCTCCATTTTTGCACTCAGGTCCAAGTCTCATGGCCCTCTATCAGAATCCAGAGTTTTGGGAAGATTGGAGAAACTTAATTTTTCGCCCCAAAAAAAAAACGTAAGGGGTACCACTGTCGTTTTTTTTTCGGGCCCAATTTTTGAGTTTCGATATCTCAGCTCTGGAAGGGGTTAGAGCCTCCATATTTGCACTCAGGTCTAAGTCTCATGGCCCTCTATCAGAATCTAAAGTTTTGGGAAGATTGGAGAAACTTAATTTTTCGCCCCCCCCAAAAAAAACGTAAGGGGTACCACTGTCGTTTTTTTTTTCGGGCCCCAATTTTTGAGTTTCGATATCTCAGCTCTGGAAGGGGCTAGAGCCTCCATTTTTGCACTCAGGTCTAAGTCTCATGGCCCTCTATCAGAATCCAGAGTTTTGGGAAGATTGGAGAAACTTATTTTTTCGCCAAAAAAAAAAAAAAACGTAAGGGGTACCACTGTCGTTTTTTTTTCGGGCCCAATTTTTGAGTTTCGATATCTCAGCTCTGGAAGGGGCTAGAGCCTCCATATTTGCACTCAGGTCTAAGTCTCATGGTTCTCTATCAGAATCCAGAGTTTTGGGAAGATTGGAGAAACTTAATTTTTCGCCCCCCAAAAAAAACGTAAGGGGTACCACTGTCGTTTTTTTTTTCGGGCCCAATTTTTGAGTTTCGATATCTCAGCTCTGGAAGGGGCTAGAGGCTCCATTTTTGCACTCAGGTCTAAGTCTCATGGCCCTCTATCAGAATCCAGAGTTTTGGGAAGATTGGAGAAACTTAATTTTTCGCCAAAAAAAAAAAACGTAAGGGGTACCACTGTCGTTTTTTTTTCGGGCCCAATTTTTGAGTTTCGATATCTCAGCTCTGGAAGGGGCTAGAGCCTCCATTTTTGCACTCAGGTCCAAGTCTCATGGCCCTCTATCAGAATCCAGAGTTTTGGGAAGATTGGAGAAACTTAATTTTTCGCCCAAAAAAAAAAAAACGTAAGGGGTACCACTGTCGTTTTTTTTTTCGGGCCCAATTTTTGAGTTTCGATATCTCAGCTCTGGAAGGGGCTAGAGCCTCCATTTTTGCACTCAGGTCTAAGTCTCATGGCCCTCTATCAAAATCCAGAGTTTTGGGAAGATTGGAGAAACTTAATTTTTCGCCCCCAAAAAAAAAACGTAAGGGGTACCACTGTCGTTTTTTTTTCGGGCCCAATTTTTGAGTTTCGATATCTCAGCTCTGGAAGGGGCTAGAGCCTCCATTTTTGCACTCAGGTCTAATTCTCATGGCCCTCTATCAGAATCCAGAGTTTTGGGAAGATTGGAGAAACTTAATTTTTCGCCCAAAAAAAAAAAACGTAAGGGGTACCACTGTCGTTTTTTTTTTCGGGCCCAATTTTTGAGTTTCGATATCTCAGCTCTGGAAGGGGCTAGAGCCTCCATTTTTGCACTCAGGTCTAAGTCTCATGGCCCTCTATCAAAATCCAGAGTTTTGGGAAGATTGGAGAAACTTAATTTTTCGCCCCAAAAAAAAAAAACGTAAGGGGTACCACTGTCGTTTTTTTTTCGGGCCCAATTTTTGAGTTTCGATATCTCAGCTCTGGAAGGGGCTAGAGCCTCCATTTTTGCACTCAGGTCTAAGTCTCATGGCCCTCTATCAGAATCCAGAGTTTTGGGAAGATTGGAGAAACTTAATTTTTCGCCCAAAAAAAAAAACGTAAGGGGTACCACTGTCGTTTTTTTTTCGGGCCCAATTTTTGAGTTTCGATATCTCAGCTCTGGAAGGGGATAGAGCCTCCATTTTTGCACTCAGGTCCAAGTCTCATGGCCCTCTATCAGAATCCAGAGTTTTGGGAAGATTGGAGAAACTTAATTTTTTTGCCAAAAAAAAAAAAAACGTAAGGGGTACCACTGTCGTTTTTTTTTCGGGCCCAATATTTGAGTTTCGATATCTCAGCTCTGGAAGGGGCTAGAGCCTCCATTTTTGCACTCAGGTCCAAGTCTCATGGCCCTCTCTCAGAATCCAGAGTTTTGGGAAGATTGGAGAAACTTAATTTTTGGCCCAAAAAAAAAAAACCTAAGGGGTACCACTGTCGTTTTTTTTTTCGGGCCCAATTTTTGAGTTTCGATATCTCAGCTCTGGAAGGGGCTAGAGCCTCCATTTTTGCACTCAGGTCTAAGTCTCATTGCCCTCTATCAGAATCCAGAGTTTTGGGAAGATTGGAGAAACTTAATTTTTCGCCCCAAAAAAAAAAAACGTAAGGGGTACCACTGTCGTTTTTTTTTCGGGCCCAATTTTTGAGTTTCGATATCTCAGCTCTGGAAGGGGCTAGAGCCTCAATTTTTGCACTCAGGTCCAAGTCTCATGGCCCTCTATCAGAATCCAGAGTTTTGGGAAGATTGGAGAAACTTAATTTTTCGCCCAAAAAAAAAAAACGTAAGGGGTACCACTGTCGTTTTTTTTTTTCGGGCCCAATATTTGAGTTTCGATATCTCAGCTCTGGAAGGGGCTAGAGCCTCCATTTTTGCACTCAGGTCCAAGTCTCATGGCCCTCTATCAGAATCCAGAGTTTTGGGAAGATTGGAGAAACTTAATTTTTCGCCCAAAAAAAAAAACGTAAGGGGTACCACTGTCGTTTTTTTTTCGGGCCCAATATTTGAGTTTCGATATCTCAGCTCTGGAAGGGGCTAGAGCCTCCATTTTTGCACTCAGGTCTAAGTCTCATGGCCCTCTATCAAAATCCAGAGTTTTGGGAAGATTGGAGAAACTTAATTTTTCGCCCCAAAAAAAAAAAAAAAACGTAAGGGGTACCACTGTCGTTTTTTTTTCGGGCCCAATTTTTGAGTTTCGATATCTCAGCTCTGGAAGGGGCTAGAGCCTCCATTTTTGCACTCAGGTCTAATTCTCATGGCCCTCTATCAGAATCCAGAGTTTTGGGAAGATTGGAGAAACTTAATTTTTCGCCCAAAAAAAAAAAACGTAAGGGGTACCACTGTCGTTTTTTTTTCGGGCCCAATTTTTGAGTTTCGATATCTCAGCTCTGGAAGGGGCTAGAGCCTCCATTTTTGCACTCAGGTCTAAGTCTCATGGCCCTCTATCAAAATCCAGAGTTTTGGGAAGATTGGAGAAACTTAATTTTTCGCCCAAAAAAAAAAAAACATAAGGGGTACCACTGTCATTTTTTTTTCGGGCCCAATTTTTGAGTTTCGATATCTCAGCTCTGGAAGGGGATAGAGCCTCCATTTTTGCACTCAGGTCCAAGTCTCATGGCCCTCTATCAGAATCCAGAGTTTTGGGAAGATTGGAGAAACTTAATTTTTTTGCCCAAAAAAAAAAAACGTAAGGGGTACCACTGTCGTTTTTTTTTCGGGCCCAATTTTTGAGTTTTGATATCTCGGCTCTGGAAGGGGCTAGAGCCTCCATATTTGCACTCAGGTCTAAGTCTCATGGTTCTCTATCAGAATCCAGAGTTTTGGGAAGATTGGAGAAACTTAATTTTTCGCCCCCAAAAAAAACGTAAGGGGTACCACTGTCGTTTTTTTTTCGGGCCCAATTTTTGAGTTTCGATATCTCAGCTCTGAAAGGGGCTAGAGCCTCCATTTTTGCACTCAGGTCTAAGTCTCATGGCCCTCTATCAGAATCCAGAGTTTTGGGAAGATTGGAGAAACTTAATTTTTCGCCCAAAAAAAAAAAACGTAAGGGGTACCACTGTCGTTTTTTTTTTCGGGCCCAATTTTTGAGTTTCGATATCTCAGCTCTGGAAGGGGCTAGAGCCTCCATTTTTGCACTCAGGTCTAAGTCTCATGGCCCTCTATCAGAATCCAGAGTTTTGGGAAGATTGGAGAAACTTAATTTTTCGCCCCAAAAAAAAAAACGTAAGGGGTACCACTGTCGTTTTTTTTTCGGGCCCAATTTTTGAGTTTCGATATCTCAGCTCTGGAAGGGGCTAGAGCCTCCATTTTTGCACTCAGGTCTAATTCTCATGGCCCTCTATCAGAATCCAGAGTTTTGGGAAGATTGGAGAAACTTAATTTTTCGCCCAAAAAAAAAAAACGTAAGGGGTACCACTGTCGTTTTTTTTTTCGGGCCCAATTTTTGAGTTTCGATATCTCAGCTCTGGAAGGGGCTAGAGCCTCCATTTTTGCACTCAGGTCTAAGTCTCATGGCCCTCTATCAAAATCCAGAGTTTTGGGAAGATTGGAGAAACTTAATTTTTCGCCCCCCCAAAAAAAACGTAAGGGGTACCACTGTCGTTTTTTTTTCGGGCCCAATTTTTGAGTTTCGATATCTCAGCTCTGGAAGGGGCTAGAGCCTCCATTTTTGCACTCAGGTCTAAGTCTCATGGCCCTCTATCAGAATCCAGAGTTTTGGGAAGATTGGAGAAACTTAATTTTTCGCCAAAAAAAAAAAAAACGTAAGGGGTACCACTGTCGTTTTTTTTTTCGGGCCCAATTTTTGAGTTTCGATATCTCAGCTCTGGAAGGGGCTAGAGCCTCCATTTTTGCACTCAGGTCTAAGTCTCATGGCCCTCTATCAAAATCCAGAGTTTTGGGAAGATTGGAGAAACTTAATTTTTCGCCCCCCAAAAAAAAACGTAAGGGGTACCACTGTCGTTTTTTTTTCGGGCCCAATTTTTGAGTTTCGATATCTCAGCTCTGGAAGGGGCTAGAGCCTCCATTTTTGCACTCAGGTCTAAGTCTCATGGCCCTCTATCAGAATCCAGAGTTTTGGGAAGATTGGAGAAACTTAATTTTTCGCCCCAAAAAAAAAACGTAAGGGGTACCACTGTCGTTTTTTTTTCGGGCCCAATTTTTGAGTTTCGATATCTCAGCTCTGGAAGGGGCTAGAGCCTCCATTTTTGCACTCAGGTCTAAGTCTCATTGCCCTCTATCAGAATCCAGAGTTTTGGGAAGATTGGAGAAACTTAATTTTTCGCCCCAAAAAAAAACGTAAGGGGTACCACTGTCGTTTTTTTTTCGGGCCCAATTTTTGAGTTTCGATATCTCAGCTCTGGAAGGGGCTAGAGCCTCCATTTTTGCACTCAGGTCCAAGTCTCATGGCCCTCTATCAGAATCCAGAGTTTTGGGAAGATTGGAGAAACTTAATTTTTCACCCAAAAAAAAAAAAACCGTAAGGGGTACCACTGTCGTTTTTTTTTTCGGGCCCAATTTTTGAGTTTCGATATCTCGGCTGTGGAAGGGGCTAGAGCCTCCATTTTTGCACTCAGGTCTAAGTCTCATGGCCCTCTCTCAGAATCCAGAGTTTTGGGAAGATTGGAGAAACTTAATTTTTCGCCCAAAAAAAAAAAACGTAAGGGGTACCACTGTCGTTTTTTTTTCGGGCCCAATTTTTGAGTTTCGATATCTCAGCTCTGGAAGGGGCTAGAGCCTCCATTTTTGCACTCAGGTCTAAGTCTCATGGCCCTCTATCAGAATCCAGAGTTTTGGGAAGATTGGAGAAACTTAATTTTCCGCCCAAAAAAAAAACGTAAGGGGTACCACTGTCGTTTTTTTTTCGGGCCCAATTTTTGAGTTTCGATATCTCAGCTCTGGAAGGGGTTAGAGCCTCCAAATTTGCACTCAGGTCTAAGTCTCATGGCCCTCTATCAGAATCTAGAGTTTTGGGAAGATTGGAGAAACTTAATTTTTCGCCCGCCCAAAAAAAACGTAAGGGGTACCACTGTCGTTTTTTTTTCGGGCCCAATTTTTGAGTTTCGATATCTCAGCTCTGGAAGGGGCTAGAGCCTCCATTTTTGCACTCAGGTCTAAGTCTCATGGCCCTCTATCAGAATCCAGAGTTTTGGGAAGATTGGAGAAACTTAATTTTTCGCCAAAAAAAAAAAAAACGTAAGGGGTACCACTGTCGTTTTTTTTTTCGGGCCCAATTTTTGAGTTTCGATATCTCAGCTCTGGAAGGGGCTAGAGCCTCCATTTTTGCACTCAGGTCTAAGTCTCATGGCCCTCTATCAAAATCCAGAGTTTTGGGAAGATTGGAGAAACTTAATTTTTCGCCCCCCAAAAAAAAACGTAAGGGGTACCACTGTCGTTTTTTTTTCGGGCCCAATTTTTGAGTTTCGATATCTCAGCTCTGGAAGGGGCTAGAGCCTCCATTTTTGCACTCAGGTCTAAGTCTCATGGCCCTCTATCAGAATCCAGAGTTTTGGGAAGATTGGAGAAACTTAATTTTTCGCCCCAAAAAAAAAACGTAAGGGGTACCACTGTCGTTTTTTTTTCGGGCCCAATTTTTGAGTTTCGATATCTCAGCTCTGGAAGGGGCTAGAGCCTCCATTTTTGCACTCAGGTCTAAGTCTCATTGCCCTCTATCAGAATCCAGAGTTTTGGGAAGATTGGAGAAACTTAATTTTTCGCCCCAAAAAAAAACGTAAGGGGTACCACTGTCGTTTTTTTTTCGGGCCCAATTTTTGAGTTTCGATATCTCAGCTCTGGAAGGGGCTAGAGCCTCCATTTTTGCACTCAGGTCCAAGTCTCATGGCCCTCTATCAGAATCCAGAGTTTTGGGAAGATTGGAGAAACTTAATTTTTCACCCAAAAAAAAAAAACCGTAAGGGGTACCACTGTCGTTTTTTTTTTCGGGCCCAATTTTTGAGTTTCGATATCTCGGCTGTGGAAGGGGCTAGAGCCTCCATTTTTGCACTCAGGTCTAAGTCTCATGGCCCTCTCTCAGAATCCAGAGTTTTGGGAAGATTGGAGAAACTTAATTTTTCGCCCAAAAAAAAAAAACGTAAGGGGTACCACTGTCGTTTTTTTTTCGGGCCCAATTTTTGAGTTTCGATATCTCAGCTCTGGAAGGGGCTAGAGCCTCCATTTTTGCACTCAGGTCTAAGTCTCATGGCCCTCTATCAGAATCCAGAGTTTTGGGAAGATTGGAGAAACTTAATTTTCCGCCCAAAAAAAAAACGTAAGGGGTACCACTGTCGTTTTTTTTTCGGGCCCAATTTTTGAGTTTCGATATCTCAGCTCTGGAAGGGGTTAGAGCCTCCATATTTGCACTCAGGTCTAAGTCTCATGGCCCTCTATCAGAATCTAGAGTTTTGGGAAGATTGGAGAAACTTAATTTTTCGCCCGCCCAAAAAAAACGTAAGGGGTACCACTGTCGTTTTTTTTTCGGGCCCAATTTTTGAGTTTCGATATCTCAGCTCTGGAAGGGGCTAGAGCCTCCATTTTTGCACTCAGGTCTAAGTCTCATGGCCCTCTATCAGAATCCAGAGTTTTGGGAAGATTGGAGAAACTTAATTTTTCGCCCAAAAAAAAAAAAACGTAAGGGGTACCACTGTCGTTTTTTTTTCGGGCCCAATTTTTGAGTTTCGATATCTCAGCTCTGGAAGGGGCTAGAGCCTCCATTTTTGCACTCAGGTCTAAGTCTCATTGCCCTCTATCAGAATCCAGAGTTTTGGGAAGATTGGAGAAACTTAATTTTTCGCCCAAAAAAAAAAACGTAAGGGGTACCACTGTCGTTTTTTTTTCGGGCCCAATTTTTGAGTTTCGATATCTCAGCTCTGGAAGGGGCTAGAGCCTCCATTTTTGCACTCAGGTCTAAGTCTCATGGCCCTCTATCAGAATCCAGAGTTTTGGGAACATTGGAGAAACTTAATTTTTCGCCCAAAAAAAAAAAAAAACGTAAGGGGTACCACTGTCGTTTTTTTTTTCGGGCCCAATTTTTGAGTTTCGACATCTCAGCTCTGGAAGGGGCTAGAGCCTCCATTTTTGCACTCAGGTCTAAGTCTCATGGCCCTCTATCAGAATCCAGAGTTTTGGGAAGATTGGAGAAACTTAATTTTTCGCCCAAAAAAAAAAAAACGTAAGGGGTACCACTGTCGTTTTTTTTTCGGGCCCAATTTTTGAGTTTCGATATCTCAGCTCTGGAAGGGGCTAGAGCCTCCATTTTTGCACTCAGGTCTAAGTCTCATTGCCCTCTATCAGAATCCAGAGTTTTGGGAAGATTGGAGAAACTTAATTTTTCGCCCCAAAAAAAAAACGTAAGGGGTACCACTGTCGTTTTTTTTTCGGGCCCAATTTTTGAGTTTCGATATCTCAGCTCTGGAAGGGGCTAGAGCCTCCATTTTTGCACTCAGGTCCAAGTCTCATGGCCCTCTATCAGAATCCAGAGTTTTGGGAAGATTGGAGAAACTTAATTTTTCGCCCAAAAAAAAAAACCTAAGGGGTACCACTGTCGTTTTTTTTTCGGGCCCAATTTTTGAGTTTCGATATCTCAGCTCTGGAAGGGGTTAGAGCCTCCATATTTGCACTCAGGTCTAAGTCTCATGGCCCTCTATCAGAATCTAGAGTTTTGGGAAGATTGGAGAAACTTAATTTTTCGCCCCCCCCCCAAAAAAATTAAGGGGTACCACTGTCGTTTTTTTTTTCGGGCCCCAATTTTTGAGTTTCGATATCTCAGCTCTGGAAGGGGCTAGAGCCTCCATTTTTGCACTCAGGTCTAAGTCTCATGGCCCTCTATCAGAATCCAGAGTTTTGGGAAGATTGGAGAAACTTATTTTTTCGCCAAAAAAAAAAAAAAACGTAAGGGGTACCACTGTCGTTTTTTTTTCGGGCCCAATTTTTGAGTTTCGATATCTCAGCTCTGGAAGGGGCTAGAGCCTCCATATTTGCACTCAGGTCTAAGTCTCATGGTTCTCTATCAGAATCCAGAGTTTTGGGAAGATTGGAGAAACTTAATTTTTCGCCCCCCAAAAAAAACGTAAGGGGTACCACTGTCGTTTTTTTTTTCGGGCCCAATTTTTGAGTTTCGATATCTCAGCTCTGGAAGGGGCTAGAGGCTCCATTTTTGCACTCAGGTCTAAGTCTCATGGCCCTCTATCAGAATCCAGAGTTTTGGGAAGATTGGAGAAACTTAATTTTTCGCCCAAAAAAAAAAAACGTAAGGGGTACCACTGTCGTTTTTTTTTTCGGGCCCAATTTTTGAGTTTCGATATCTCAGCTCTGGAAGGGGCTAGAGCCTCCATTTTTGCACTCAGGTCTAAGTCTCATGGCCCTCTATCAGAATCCAGAGTTTTGGGAAGATTGGAGAAACTTAATTTTTCGCCCAAAAAAAAAAAACGTAAGGGGTACCACTGTCGTTTTTTTTTCGGGCCCAATTTTTGAGTTTCGATATCTCAGCTCTGGAAGGGGCTAGAGCCTCCATTTTTGCACTCAGGTCTAAGTCTCATTGCCCTCTATCAGAATCCAGAGTTTTGGGAAGATTGGAGAAACTTAATTTTTCGCCCAAAAAAAAAAAAAACGTAAGGGGTACCACTGTCGTTTTTTTTTTTTCGGGCCCAATTTTTGAGTTTCGATATCTCAGCTCTGGAAGGGGCTAGAGCCTCCATTTTTGCAGTCAGGTCTAAGTCTCATGGCCCTCTATCAGAATCCAGAGTTTTGGGAAGATTGGAGAAACTTAATTTTTCGCCCAAAAAAAAAAAACGTAAGGGGTACCACTGTCGTTTTTTTTTCGGGCCCAATTTTTGAGTTTCGATATCTCAGCTCTGGAAAAGGCTAGAGCCTCCATTTTTGCACTCAGGTCCAAGTCTCATGGCCCTCTATCAGAATCCAGAGTTTTGGGAAGATTGGAGAAACTTAATTTTTCGCCCAAAAAAAAAAAAACGTAAGGGGTACCACTGTCGTTTTTTTTTCGGGCCCAATTTTTGAGTTTCGATATCTCAGCTCTGGAAGGGGCTAGAGCCTCCATTTTTGCACTCAGGTCTAAGTCTCATTGCCCTCTATCAGAATCCAGAGTTTTGGGAAGATTGGAAAAACTTAATTTTTCGCCCAAAAAAAAAAAAACGTAAGGGGTACCACTGTCGTTTTTTTTTTCGGGCCCAATTTTTGAGTTTCGATATCTCAGCTCTGGAAGGGGTTAGAGCCTCCATATTTGCACTCAGGTCTAAGTCTCATGGCCCTCTATCAGAATTTAGAGTTTTGGGAAGATTGGAGAAACTTAATTTTTCGCCCCCCCAAAAAAAACGTAAGGGGTACCACTGTCTTTTTTTTTTCGGGCCCAATTTTTGAGTTTCGATATCTCAGCTCTGGAAGGGGCTAGAGCCTCCATTTTTGCAATCAGGTCTAAGTCTCATGGCCCTCTATCAGAATCCAGAGTTTTGGGAAGATTGGAGAAACTTAATTTTTCGCCCAAAAAAAAAACGTAAGGGGTACCACTGTCGTTTTTTTTTTTCGGGCCCAATTTTTGAGTTTCGATATCTCAGCTCTGGAATGGGCTAGAGCCTCCATTTTTGCACTCAGGTCTAAGTCTCATGGCCCTCTATCAGAATCCAGAGTTTTGGGAACATTGGAGAAACTTAACTTTTCGCCCAAAAAAAAAAAAACGTAAGGGGTACCACTGTCGTTTTTTTTTTCGGGCCCAATTTTTGAGTTTCGATATCTCAGCTCTGGAAGGGGCTAGAGCCTCCATTTTTGCAGTCAGGTCTAAGTCTCATGGCCCTCTATCAGAATCCAGAGTTTTGGGAAGATTGGAGAAACTTAATTTTTCGCCCAAAAAAAAAAAAAACGTAAGGGGTACCACTGTCGTTTTTTTTTTCGGGCCCCAATTTTTGAGTTTCGATATCTCAGCTCTGGAAGGGGCTAGAGCCTCCATTTTTGCACTCAGGTCTAAGTCTCATGGCCCTCTATCAGAATCCAGAGTTTTGGGAAGATTGGAGAAACTTAATTTTTCGCCCAAAAAAAAAAAAAAACGTAAGGGGTACCACTGTCGTTTTTTTTTCGGGCCCAATTTTTGAGTTTCGATATCTCAGCTCTGGAAGGGGCTAGAGCCTCCATTTTTGCGCTCAGGTCTAAGTCTCATGGCCCTCTATCAGAATCCAGAGTTTTGGGAAGATTGGAGAAACTTAATTTTTCGCCCAAAAAAAAAAATGTAAGGGGTACCACTGTCTTTTTTTTTTCGGGCCCAATTTTTGAGTTTCGATATCTCAGCTCTGGAAGGGGCTAGAGCCTCCATTTTTGCGCTCAGGTCTAAGTCTCATGGCCCTCTATCAGAATCCAGAGTTTTGGGAAGATTGGAGAAACTTAATTTTTCGCCCAAAAAAAAAAAAACCGTAAGGGGTACCACTGTCGTTTTTTTTTCGGGCCCAATTTTTGAGTTTCGATATCTCAGCTCTGGAAGGGGCTAGAGCCTCCATTTTTGCACTCAGGTCTAAGTCTCATGGCCCTCTATCAGAATCCAGAGTTTGGGAAGATTGGAGAAACTTAATTTTTCGCCCCAAAAAAAAAAAAACGTAAGGGGTACCACTGTCGTTTTTTTTTTCGGGCCCAATTTTTGAGTTTCGATATCTCAGCTCTGGAATGGGCTAGAGCCTCCATTTTTGCCCTCAGGTCCAAGTCTCATGGCCCTCTATCAGAATCCAGAGTTTTGGGAAGATTGGAGAAACTTACTTTTTCGCCCAAAAAAAAAAAAAAACGTAAGGGGTACCACTGTCGTTTTTTTTTCGGGCCCAATTTTTGAGTTTCGATATCTCAGCTCTGGAAGGGGCTAGAGCCTCCATTTTTGCACTCAGGTCCAAGTCTCATGGCCCTCTATCAGAATCCAGAGTTTTGGGAAGATTGGAGAAACTTACTTTTTCGCCCAAAAAAAAAAACGTAAGGGGTACCACTGTCGTTTTTTTTTCGGGCCCAATTTTTGAGTTTCGATATCTCAGCTCTGGAAGGGGCTAGAGCCTCCATTTTTGCACTCAGGTCTAAGTCTCATGGCCCTCTATCAGAATCCAGAGTTTTGGGAAGATTGGAGAAACTTAATTTTTCGCCCAAAAAAAAAAAACGTAAGGGGTACCACTGTCTTTTTTTTTTCGGGCCCAATTTTTGAGTTTCGATATCTCAGCTCTGGAAGGGGCTAGAGCCTCCATTTTTGCACTCAGGTCTAAGTCTCATGGCCCTCTCTCAGAGTCCAGAATTTTGGGAAGATTGGAGAAACTTAATTTTTCGCCCAAAAAAAAAAAACGTAAGGGGTACCACTGTCGTTTTTTTTTCGGGCCCAATTTTTGAGTTTCGATATCTCAGCTCTGGAAGGGGCTAGAGCCTCCATTTTTGCACTCAGGTCTAAGTCTCATTGCCCTCTATCAGAATCCAGAGTTTTGGGAAGATTGGAGAAACTTAATTTTTCGCCCAAAAAAAAAAAAAAACGTAAGGGGTACCACTGTCGTTTTTTTTTTTCGGGCCCAATTTTTGAGTTTCGATATCTCAGCTCTGGAAGGGGCTAGAGCCTCCATTTTTGCAGTCAGGTCTAAGTCTCATGGCCCTCTATCAGAATCCAGAGTTTTGGGAAGATTGGAGAAACTTAATTTTTCGCCCAAAAAAAAAAAACGTAAGGGGTACCACTGTCGTTTTTTTTTCGGGCCCAATTTTTGAGTTTCGATATCTCAGCTCTGGAAAAGGCTAGAGCCTCCATTTTTGCACTCAGGTCCAAGTCTCATGGCCCTCTATCAGAATCCAGAGTTTTGGGAAGATTGGAGAAACTTAATTTTTCGCCCAAAAAAAAAAACGTAAGGGGTACCACTGTCGTTTTTTTTTCGGGCCCAATTTTTGAGTTTCGATATCTCAGCTCTGGAAGGGGCTAGAGCCTCCATTTTTGCACTCAGGTCTAAGTCTCATTGCCCTCTATCAGAATCCAGAGTTTTGGGAAGATTGGAGAAACTTAATTTTTCGCCCAAAAAAAAAAAAACGTAAGGGGTACCACTGTCGTTTTTTTTTTTCGGGCCCAATTTTTGAGTTTCGATATCTCAGCTCTGGAAGGGGCTAGAGCCTCCATTTTTGCAGTCAGGTCTAAGTCTCATGGCCCTCTATCAGAATCCAGAGTTTTGGGAAGATTGGAGAAACTTAATTTTTCGCCCAAAAAAAAAAAACGTAAGGGGTACCACTGTCGTTTTTTTTTCGGGCCCAATTTTTGAGTTTCGATATCTCAGCTCTGGAAAAGGCTAGAGCCTCCATTTTTGCACTCAGGTCCAAGTCTCATGGCCCTCTCTCAGAATTCAGAGTTTTGGGAAGATTGGAGAAACTTAATTTTTCGCCCAAAAAAAAAAAAACGTAAGGGGTACCACTGTCTTTTTTTTTCGGGCCCAATTTTTGAGTTTCGATATCTCAGCTCTGGAAGGGGCTAGAGCCTCCATTTTTGCACTCAGGTCTAAGTCTCATGGCCCTCTATCAGAATCCAGAGTTTTGGGAAGATTGGAGAAACTTAATTTTTCGCCCAAAAAAAAAAAACGTAAGGGGTACCACTGTCGTTTTTTTTTTCGGGCCCAAATTTTGAGTTTCGATATCTCAGCTCTGGAAGGGGTTAGAGCCTCCATATTTGCACTCAGGTCTAAGTCTCATGGCCCTCTATCAGAATCTAGAGTTTTGGGAAGATTGGAGAAACTTAATTTTTCGCCCCCCCAAAAAAAACGTAAGGGGTACCACTGTCTTTTTTTTTTCGGGCCCAATTTTTGAGTTTCGATATCTCAGCTCTGGAAGGGGCTAGAGCCTCCATTTTTGCAATCAGGTCTAAGTCTCATGGCCCTCTATCAGAATCCAGAGTTTTGGGAACATTGGAGAAACTTAACTTTTCGCCCAAAAAAAAAAAAACGTAAGGGGTACCACTGTCGTTTTTTTTTCGGGCCCAATTTTTGAGTTTCGATATCTCAGCTCTGGAAGGGGCTAGAGCCTCCATTTTTGCACTCAGGTCTAAGTCTCATTGCCCTCTATCAGAATCCAGAGTTTTGGGAAGATTGGAGAAACTTAATTTTTCGCCCCAAAAAAAAACGTAAGGGGTACCACTGTCGTTTTTTTTTCGGGCCCAATTTTTGAGTTTCGATATCTCAGCTCTGGAAGGGGCTAGAGCCTCCATTTTTGCACTCAGGTCCAAGTCTCATGGCCCTCTATCAGAATCCAGAGTTTTGGGAAGATTGGAGAAACTTAATTTTTCACCCAAAAAAAAAAAAACCGTAAGGGGTACCACTGTCGTTTTTTTTTTCGGGCCCAATTTTTGAGTTTCGATATCTCGGCTGTGGAAGGGGCTAGAGCCTCCATTTTTGCACTCAGGTCTAAGTCTCATGGCCCTCTCTCAGAATCCAGAGTTTTGGGAAGATTGGAGAAACTTAATTTTTCGCCCAAAAAAAAAAAACGTAAGGGGTACCACTGTCGTTTTTTTTTCGGGCCCAATTTTTGAGTTTCGATATCTCAGCTCTGGAAGGGGCTAGAGCCTCCATTTTTGCACTCAGGTCTAAGTCTCATGGCCCTCTATCAGAATCCAGAGTTTTGGGAAGATTGGAGAAACTTAATTTTCCGCCCAAAAAAAAAACGTAAGGGGTACCACTGTCGTTTTTTTTTCGGGCCCAATTTTTGAGTTTCGATATCTCAGCTCTGGAAGGGGTTAGAGCCTCCAAATTTGCACTCAGGTCTAAGTCTCATGGCCCTCTATCAGAATCTAGAGTTTTGGGAAGATTGGAGAAACTTAATTTTTCGCCCGCCCAAAAAAAACGTAAGGGGTACCACTGTCGTTTTTTTTTCGGGCCCAATTTTTGAGTTTCGATATCTCAGCTCTGGAAGGGGCTAGAGCCTCCATTTTTGCACTCAGGTCTAAGTCTCATGGCCCTCTATCAGAATCCAGAGTTTTGGGAAGATTGGAGAAACTTAATTTTTCGCCAAAAAAAAAAAAAACGTAAGGGGTACCACTGTCGTTTTTTTTTTCGGGCCCAATTTTTGAGTTTCGATATCTCAGCTCTGGAAGGGGCTAGAGCCTCCATTTTTGCACTCAGGTCTAAGTCTCATGGCCCTCTATCAAAATCCAGAGTTTTGGGAAGATTGGAGAAACTTAATTTTTCGCCCCCCAAAAAAAAACGTAAGGGGTACCACTGTCGTTTTTTTTTCGGGCCCAATTTTTGAGTTTCGATATCTCAGCTCTGGAAGGGGCTAGAGCCTCCATTTTTGCACTCAGGTCTAAGTCTCATGGCCCTCTATCAGAATCCAGAGTTTTGGGAAGATTGGAGAAACTTAATTTTTCGCCCCAAAAAAAAAACGTAAGGGGTACCACTGTCGTTTTTTTTTCGGGCCCAATTTTTGAGTTTCGATATCTCAGCTCTGGAAGGGGCTAGAGCCTCCATTTTTGCACTCAGGTCTAAGTCTCATTGCCCTCTATCAGAATCCAGAGTTTTGGGAAGATTGGAGAAACTTAATTTTTCGCCCCAAAAAAAAACGTAAGGGGTACCACTGTCGTTTTTTTTTCGGGCCCAATTTTTGAGTTTCGATATCTCAGCTCTGGAAGGGGCTAGAGCCTCCATTTTTGCACTCAGGTCCAAGTCTCATGGCCCTCTATCAGAATCCAGAGTTTTGGGAAGATTGGAGAAACTTAATTTTTCACCCAAAAAAAAAAAACCGTAAGGGGTACCACTGTCGTTTTTTTTTTCGGGCCCAATTTTTGAGTTTCGATATCTCGGCTGTGGAAGGGGCTAGAGCCTCCATTTTTGCACTCAGGTCTAAGTCTCATGGCCCTCTCTCAGAATCCAGAGTTTTGGGAAGATTGGAGAAACTTAATTTTTCGCCCAAAAAAAAAAAACGTAAGGGGTACCACTGTCGTTTTTTTTTCTGGCCCAATTTTTGAGTTTCGATATCTCAGCTCTGGAAGGGGCTAGAGCCTCCATTTTTGCACTCAGGTCTAAGTCTCATGGCCCTCTATCAGAATCCAGAGTTTTGGGAAGATTGGAGAAACTTAATTTTCCGCCCAAAAAAAAAACGTAAGGGGTACCACTGTCGTTTTTTTTTCGGGCCCAATTTTTGAGTTTCGATATCTCAGCTCTGGAAGGGGTTAGAGCCTCCATATTTGCACTCAGGTCTAAGTCTCATGGCCCTCTATCAGAATCTAGAGTTTTGGGAAGATTGGAGAAACTTAATTTTTCGCCCGCCCAAAAAAAACGTAAGGGGTACCACTGTCGTTTTTTTTTCGGGCCCAATTTTTGAGTTTCGATATCTCAGCTCTGGAAGGGGCTAGAGCCTCCATTTTTGCACTCAGGTCTAAGTCTCATGGCCCTCTATCAGAATCCAGAGTTTTGGGAAGATTGGAGAAACTTAATTTTTCGCCCAAAAAAAAAAAAACGTAAGGGGTACCACTGTCGTTTTTTTTTCGGGCCCAATTTTTGAGTTTCGATATCTCAGCTCTGGAAGGGGCTAGAGCCTCCATTTTTGCACTCAGGTCTAAGTCTCATTGCCCTCTATCAGAATCCAGAGTTTTGGGAAGATTGGAGAAACTTAATTTTTCGCCCAAAAAAAAAAACGTAAGGGGTACCACTGTCGTTTTTTTTTCGGGCCCAATTTTTGAGTTTCGATATCTCAGCTCTGGAAGGGGCTAGAGCCTCCATTTTTGCACTCAGGTCTAAGTCTCATGGCCCTCTATCAGAATCCAGAGTTTTGGGAACATTGGAGAAACTTAATTTTTCGCCCAAAAAAAAAAAAAAACGTAAGGGGTACCACTGTCGTTTTTTTTTTCGGGCCCAATTTTTGAGTTTCGACATCTCAGCTCTGGAAGGGGCTAGAGCCTCCATTTTTGCACTCAGGTCTAAGTCTCATGGCCCTCTATCAGAATCCAGAGTTTTGGGAAGATTGGAGAAACTTAATTTTTCGCCCAAAAAAAAAAAAAACGTAAGGGGTACCACTGTCGTTTTTTTTTCGGGCCCAATTTTTGAGTTTCGATATCTCAGCTCTGGAAGGGGCTAGAGCCTCCATTTTTGCACTCAGGTCTAAGTCTCATTGCCCTCTATCAGAATCCAGAGTTTTGGGAAGATTGGAGAAACTTAATTTTTCGCCCCAAAAAAAAAACGTAAGGGGTACCACTGTCGTTTTTTTTTCGGGCCCAATTTTTGAGTTTCGATATCTCAGCTCTGGAAGGGGCTAGAGCCTCCATTTTTGCACTCAGGTCCAAGTCTCATGGCCCTCTATCAGAATCCAGAGTTTTGGGAAGATTGGAGAAACTTAATTTTTCGCCCAAAAAAAAAAACCTAAGGGGTACCACTGTCGTTTTTTTTTCGGGCCCAATTTTTGAGTTTCGATATCTCAGCTCTGGAAGGGGTTAGAGCCTCCATATTTGCACTCAGGTCTAAGTCTCATGGCCCTCTATCAGAATCTAGAGTTTTGGGAAGATTGGAGAAACTTAATTTTTCGCCCCCCCCCCAAAAAAATTAAGGGGTACCACTGTCGTTTTTTTTTTCGGGCCCCAATTTTTGAGTTTCGATATCTCAGCTCTGGAAGGGGCTAGAGCCTCCATTTTTGCACTCAGGTCTAAGTCTCATGGCCCTCTATCAGAATCCAGAGTTTTGGGAAGATTGGAGAAACTTATTTTTTCGCCAAAAAAAAAAAAAAACGTAAGGGGTACCACTGTCGTTTTTTTTTCGGGCCCAATTTTTGAGTTTCGATATCTCAGCTCTGGAAGGGGCTAGAGCCTCCATATTTGCACTCAGGTCTAAGTCTCATGGTTCTCTATCAGAATCCAGAGTTTTGGGAAGATTGGAGAAACTTAATTTTTCGCCCCCCAAAAAAAACGTAAGGGGTACCACTGTCGTTTTTTTTTTCGGGCCCAATTTTTGAGTTTCGATATCTCAGCTCTGGAAGGGGCTAGAGGCTCCATTTTTGCACTCAGGTCTAAGTCTCATGGCCCTCTATCAGAATCCAGAGTTTTGGGAAGATTGGAGAAACTTAATTTTTCGCCCAAAAAAAAAAAACGTAAGGGGTACCACTGTCGTTTTTTTTTTCGGGCCCAATTTTTGAGTTTCGATATCTCAGCTCTGGAAGGGGCTAGAGCCTCCATTTTTGCACTCAGGTCTAAGTCTCATGGCCCTCTATCAGAATCCAGAGTTTTGGGAAGATTGGAGAAACTTAATTTTTCGCCCAAAAAAAAAAAACGTAAGGGGTACCACTGTCGTTTTTTTTTCGGGCCCAATTTTTGAGTTTCGATATCTCAGCTCTGGAAGGGGCTAGAGCCTCCATTTTTGCACTCAGGTCTAAGTCTCATTGCCCTCTATCAGAATCCAGAGTTTTGGGAAGATTGGAGAAACTTAATTTTTCGCCCAAAAAAAAAAAAAACGTAAGGGGTACCACTGTCGTTTTTTTTTTTTCGGGCCCAATTTTTGAGTTTCGATATCTCAGCTCTGGAAGGGGCTAGAGCCTCCATTTTTGCAGTCAGGTCTAAGTCTCATGGCCCTCTATCAGAATCCAGAGTTTTGGGAAGATTGGAGAAACTTAATTTTTCGCCCAAAAAAAAAAAACGTAAGGGGTACCACTGTCGTTTTTTTTTCGGGCCCAATTTTTGAGTTTCGATATCTCAGCTCTGGAAAAGGCTAGAGCCTCCATTTTTGCACTCAGGTCCAAGTCTCATGGCCCTCTATCAGAATCCAGAGTTTTGGGAAGATTGGAGAAACTTAATTTTTCGCCCAAAAAAAAAAAAACGTAAGGGGTACCACTGTCGTTTTTTTTTCGGGCCCAATTTTTGAGTTTCGATATCTCAGCTCTGGAAGGGGCTAGAGCCTCCATTTTTGCACTCAGGTCTAAGTCTCATTGCCCTCTATCAGAATCCAGAGTTTTGGGAAGATTGGAAAAACTTAATTTTTCGCCCAAAAAAAAAAAAACGTAAGGGGTACCACTGTCGTTTTTTTTTTCGGGCCCAATTTTTGAGTTTCGATATCTCAGCTCTGGAAGGGGTTAGAGCCTCCATATTTGCACTCAGGTCTAAGTCTCATGGCCCTCTATCAGAATTTAGAGTTTTGGGAAGATTGGAGAAACTTAATTTTTCGCCCCCCCAAAAAAAACGTAAGGGGTACCACTGTCTTTTTTTTTTCGGGCCCAATTTTTGAGTTTCGATATCTCAGCTCTGGAAGGGGCTAGAGCCTCCATTTTTGCAATCAGGTCTAAGTCTCATGGCCCTCTATCAGAATCCAGAGTTTTGGGAAGATTGGAGAAACTTAATTTTTCGCCCAAAAAAAAAACGTAAGGGGTACCACTGTCGTTTTTTTTTTTCGGGCCCAATTTTTGAGTTTCGATATCTCAGCTCTGGAATGGGCTAGAGCCTCCATTTTTGCACTCAGGTCTAAGTCTCATGGCCCTCTATCAGAATCCAGAGTTTTGGGAACATTGGAGAAACTTAACTTTTCGCCCAAAAAAAAAAAAACGTAAGGGGTACCACTGTCGTTTTTTTTTTCGGGCCCAATTTTTGAGTTTCGATATCTCAGCTCTGGAAGGGGCTAGAGCCTCCATTTTTGCAGTCAGGTCTAAGTCTCATGGCCCTCTATCAGAATCCAGAGTTTTGGGAAGATTGGAGAAACTTAATTTTTCGCCCAAAAAAAAAAAAAACGTAAGGGGTACCACTGTCGTTTTTTTTTTCGGGCCCCAATTTTTGAGTTTCGATATCTCAGCTCTGGAAGGGGCTAGAGCCTCCATTTTTGCACTCAGGTCTAAGTCTCATGGCCCTCTATCAGAATCCAGAGTTTTGGGAAGATTGGAGAAACTTAATTTTTCGCCCAAAAAAAAAAAAAAAACGTAAGGGGTACCACTGTCGTTTTTTTTTCGGGCCCAATTTTTGAGTTTCGATATCTCAGCTCTGGAAGGGGCTAGAGCCTCCATTTTTGCGCTCAGGTCTAAGTCTCATGGCCCTCTATCAGAATCCAGAGTTTTGGGAAGATTGGAGAAACTTAATTTTTCGCCCAAAAAAAAAAATGTAAGGGGTACCACTGTCTTTTTTTTTTCGGGCCCAATTTTTGAGTTTCGATATCTCAGCTCTGGAAGGGGCTAGAGCCTCCATTTTTGCGCTCAGGTCTAAGTCTCATGGCCCTCTATCAGAATCCAGAGTTTTGGGAAGATTGGAGAAACTTAATTTTTCGCCCAAAAAAAAAAAAACCGTAAGGGGTACCACTGTCGTTTTTTTTTCGGGCCCAATTTTTGAGTTTCGATATCTCAGCTCTGGAAGGGGCTAGAGCCTCCATTTTTGCACTCAGGTCTAAGTCTCATGGCCCTCTATCAGAATCCAGAGTTTGGGAAGATTGGAGAAACTTAATTTTTCGCCCCAAAAAAAAAAAAACGTAAGGGGTACCACTGTCGTTTTTTTTTTCGGGCCCAATTTTTGAGTTTCGATATCTCAGCTCTGGAATGGGCTAGAGCCTCCATTTTTGCCCTCAGGTCCAAGTCTCATGGCCCTCTATCAGAATCCAGAGTTTTGGGAAGATTGGAGAAACTTACTTTTTCGCCCAAAAAAAAAAAAAAACGTAAGGGGTACCACTGTCGTTTTTTTTTCGGGCCCAATTTTTGAGTTTCGATATCTCAGCTCTGGAAGGGGCTAGAGCCTCCATTTTTGCACTCAGGTCCAAGTCTCATGGCCCTCTATCAGAATCCAGAGTTTTGGGAAGATTGGAGAAACTTACTTTTTCGCCCAAAAAAAAAAACGTAAGGGGTACCACTGTCGTTTTTTTTTCGGGCCCAATTTTTGAGTTTCGATATCTCAGCTCTGGAAGGGGCTAGAGCCTCCATTTTTGCACTCAGGTCTAAGTCTCATGGCCCTCTATCAGAATCCAGAGTTTTGGGAAGATTGGAGAAACTTAATTTTTCGCCCAAAAAAAAAAAACGTAAGGGGTACCACTGTCTTTTTTTTTTCGGGCCCAATTTTTGAGTTTCGATATCTCAGCTCTGGAAGGGGCTAGAGCCTCCATTTTTGCACTCAGGTCTAAGTCTCATGGCCCTCTCTCAGAGTCCAGAATTTTGGGAAGATTGGAGAAACTTAATTTTTCGCCCAAAAAAAAAAAACGTAAGGGGTACCACTGTCGTTTTTTTTTCGGGCCCAATTTTTGAGTTTCGATATCTCAGCTCTGGAAGGGGCTAGAGCCTCCATTTTTGCACTCAGGTCTAAGTCTCATTGCCCTCTATCAGAATCCAGAGTTTTGGGAAGATTGGAGAAACTTAATTTTTCGCCCAAAAAAAAAAAAAAACGTAAGGGGTACCACTGTCGTTTTTTTTTTTCGGGCCCAATTTTTGAGTTTCGATATCTCAGCTCTGGAAGGGGCTAGAGCCTCCATTTTTGCAGTCAGGTCTAAGTCTCATGGCCCTCTATCAGAATCCAGAGTTTTGGGAAGATTGGAGAAACTTAATTTTTCGCCCAAAAAAAAAAAACGTAAGGGGTACCACTGTCGTTTTTTTTTCGGGCCCAATTTTTGAGTTTCGATATCTCAGCTCTGGAAAAGGCTAGAGCCTCCATTTTTGCACTCAGGTCCAAGTCTCATGGCCCTCTATCAGAATCCAGAGTTTTGGGAAGATTGGAGAAACTTAATTTTTCGCCCAAAAAAAAAAACGTAAGGGGTACCACTGTCGTTTTTTTTTCGGGCCCAATTTTTGAGTTTCGATATCTCAGCTCTGGAAGGGGCTAGAGCCTCCATTTTTGCACTCAGGTCTAAGTCTCATTGCCCTCTATCAGAATCCAGAGTTTTGGGAAGATTGGAGAAACTTAATTTTTCGCCCAAAAAAAAAAAACGTAAGGGGTACCACTGTCGTTTTTTTTTTTCGGGCCCAATTTTTGAGTTTCGATATCTCAGCTCTGGAAGGGGCTAGAGCCTCCATTTTTGCAGTCAGGTCTAAGTCTCATGGCCCTCTATCAGAATCCAGAGTTTTGGGAAGATTGGAGAAACTTAATTTTTCGCCCAAAAAAAAAAAACGTAAGGGGTACCACTGTCGTTTTTTTTTCGGGCCCAATTTTTGAGTTTCGATATCTCAGCTCTGGAAAAGGCTAGAGCCTCCATTTTTGCACTCAGGTCCAAGTCTCATGGCCCTCTCTCAGAATTCAGAGTTTTGGGAAGATTGGAGAAACTTAATTTTTCGCCCAAAAAAAAAAAACGTAAGGGGTACCACTGTCTTTTTTTTTCGGGCCCAATTTTTGAGTTTCGATATCTCAGCTCTGGAAGGGGCTAGAGCCTCCATTTTTGCACTCAGGTCTAAGTCTCATGGCCCTCTATCAGAATCCAGAGTTTTGGGAAGATTGGAGAAACTTAATTTTTCGCCCAAAAAAAAAAAACGTAAGGGGTACCACTGTCGTTTTTTTTTTCGGGCCCAAATTTTGAGTTTCGATATCTCAGCTCTGGAAGGGGTTAGAGCCTCCATATTTGCACTCAGGTCTAAGTCTCATGGCCCTCTATCAGAATCTAGAGTTTTGGGAAGATTGGAGAAACTTAATTTTTCGCCCCCCCAAAAAAAACGTAAGGGGTACCACTGTCTTTTTTTTTTCGGGCCCAATTTTTGAGTTTCGATATCTCAGCTCTGGAAGGGGCTAGAGCCTCCATTTTTGCAATCAGGTCTAAGTCTCATGGCCCTCTATCAGAATCCAGAGTTTTGGGAACATTGGAGAAACTTAACTTTTCGCCCAAAAAAAAAAAACGTAAGGGGTACCACTGTCGTTTTTTTTTTCGGGCCCAATTTTTGAGTTTCGATATCTCAGCTCTGGAAGGGGCTAGAGCCTCCATTTTTGCAGTCAGGTCTAAGTCTCATGGCCCTCTATCAGAATCCAGAGTTTTGGGAAGATTGGAGAAACTTAATTTTTCGCCCCCCCAAAAAAAACGTAAGGGGTACCACTGTTGTTGTTTTTTTCGGGCCCCAATTTTTGAGTTTCGATATCTCAGCTCTGGAAGGGGCTAGAGCCTCCATTTTTGCACTCAGGTCTAAGTCTCATGGCCCTCTATCAGAATCCAGAGTTTTGGGAAGATTGGAGAAACTTAATTTTTCGCCCAAAAAAAAAAAAAAACGTAAGGGGTACCACTGTCGTTTTTTTTTCGGGCCCAATTTTTGAGTTTCGATATCTCAGCTCTGGAAGGGGCTAGAGCCTCCATTTTTGCGCTCAGGTCTAAGTCTCATGGCCCTCTATCAGAATCCAGAGTTTTGGGAAGATTGGAGAAACTTAATTTTTCGCCCAAAAAAAAAAAAACGTAAGGGGTACCACTGTCGTTTTTTTTTCGGGCCCAATTTTTGAGTTTCGATATCTCAGCTCTGGAAGGGGCTAGAGCCTCCATTTTTGCACTCAGGTCCAAGTCTCATGGCCCTCTATCAGAATCCAGAGTTTTGGGAAGATTGGAGAAACTTACTTTTTCGCCCAAAAAAAAAACGTAAGGGGTACCACTGTCGTTTTTTTTTCGGGCCCAATTTTTGAGTTTCGATATCTCAGCTCTGGAAGGGGCTAGAGCCTCCATTTTTGCACTCAGGTCTAAGTCTCATGGCCCTCTATCAGAATCCAGAGTTTTGGGAAGATTGGAGAAACTTAATTTTTCGCCCAAAAAAAAAAAAACGTAAGAGGTACCACTGTCTTTTTTTTTTCGGGCCCAATTTTTGAGTTTCGATATCTCAGCTCTGGAAGGGGCTAGAGCCTCCATTTTTGCACTCAGGTCTAAGTCTCATGGCCCTCTCTCAGAGTCCAGAATTTTGGGAAGATTGGAGAAACTTAATTTTTCGCCCAAAAAAAAAAAACGTAAGGGGTACCACTGTCTTTTTTTTTTCGGGCCCAATTTTTGAGTTTCGATATCTCAGCTCTGGAAGGGGCTAGAGCCTCCATTTTTGCACTCAGGTCTAAGTCTCATGGTCCTCTATCAGAATCCAGAGTTTTGGGAAGATTGGAGAAACTTAATTTATCGCCCAAAAAAAAAACCGTAAGGGGTACCACTGTCGTTTTTTTTTCGGGCCCAATTTTTGAGTTTCGATATCTCAGCTCTGGAAGGGGCTAGAGCCTCCATTTTTGCACTCAGGTCTAAGTCTCATGGCCCTCTATCAGAATCCAGAGTTTGGGAAGATTGGAGAAACTTAATTTTTCGCCTCAAAAAAAAAAAACGTAAGGGGTACCACTGTCGTTTTTTTTTCGGGCCCAATTTTTGAGTTTCGATATCTCAGCTCTGGAAGGGGCTAGAGCCTCCATTTTTGCCCTCAGGTCCAAGTCTCATGGCCCTCTATCAGAATCCAGAGTTTTGGGAAGATTGGAGAAACTTACTTTTTCGCCCAAAAAAAAAAAAAACGTAAGGGGTACCACTGTTGTTTTTTTTTCGGGCCCAATTTTTGAGTTTCGATATCTCAGCTCTGGAAGGGGCTAGAGCCTCCATTTTTGCACTCAGGTCCAAGTCTCATGGCCCTCTATCAGAATCCAGAGTTTTGGGAAGATTGGAGAAACTTACTTTTTCGCCCAAAAAAAAAACGTAAGGGGTACCACTGTCGTTTTTTTTTCGGGCCCAATTTTTGAGTTTCGATATCTCAGCTCTGGAAGGGGCTAGAGCCTCCATTTTTGCACTCAGGTCTAAGTCTCATGGCCCTCTATCAGAATCCAGAGTTTTGGGAAGATTGGAGAAACTTAATTTTTCGCCCAAAAAAAAAAACCGTAAGGGGTACCACTGTCTTTTTTTTTTCGGGCCCAATTTTTGAGTTTCGATATCTCAGCTCTGGAAGGGGCTAGAGCCTCCATTTTTGCACTCAGGTCTAAGTCTCATGGCCCTCTCTCAGAGTCCAGAATTTTGGGAAGATTGGAGAAACTTAATTTTTCGCCCAAAAAAAAAAAACGTAAGGGGTACCACTGTCTTTTTTTTTTCGGGCCCAATTTTTGAGTTTCGATATCTCAGCTCTGGAAGGGGCTAGAGCCTCCATTTTTGCACTCAGGTCTAAGTCTCATGGCCCTCTATCAGAATCCAGAGTTTTGGGAAGATTGGAGAAACTTAATTTTTCGCCCAAAAAAAAAAAAACGTAAGGGGTACCACTGTCGTTTTTTTTTCGGGCCCAATTTTTGAGTTTCGATATCTCAGCTCTGGAAGGGGCTAGAGCCTCCATTTTTGCACTCAGGTCTAAGTCTCATGGCCCTCTATCAGAATCCAGAGTTTGGGAAGATTGGAGAAACTTAATTTTTCGCCCCAAAAAAAAAAAACGTAAGGGGTACCACTGTCGTTTTTTTTCGGGCCCAATTTTTGAGTTTCGATATCTCAGCTCTGGAAGGGGCTAGAGCCTCCATTTTTGCCCTCAGGTCCAAGTCTCATGGCCCTCTATCAGAATCCAGAGTTTTGGGAAGATTGGAGAAACTTACTTTTTCGCCCAAAAAAAAAAAAACGTAAGGGGTACCACTGTCGTTTTTTTTTCGGGCCCAATTTTTGAGTTTCGATATCTCAGCTCTGGAAGGGGCTAGAGCCTCCATTTTTGCACTCAGGTCCAAGTCTCATGGCCCTCTATCAGAATCCAGAGTTTTGGGAAGATTGGAGAAACCTAATTTTTCGCCCAAAAAAAAAAAAACTTAAGGGGTACCACTGTCGTTTTTTTTTTCGGGCCCAATTTTTGAGTTTCGATATCTCAGCTCTGGAAGGGGCTAGAGCCTCCATTTTTGCACTCAGGTCTAAGTCTCATGGCCCTCTATCAGAATCCAGAGTTTTGGGAAGATTGGAGAAACTTAATTTTTCGCCCAAAAAAAAAAAACGTAAAGGGTACCACTGTCGGTTTTTTTTCAGGCCCAATTTTTGAGTTTCGATATCTCAGCTCTGGAAACGGCTAAAGCCTCCATTTTTGCACTCAGGTCTAAGTCTCATGGCCCTCTCTCAGAATCCAGAGTTTTGGGAAGATTGGAGAAACTTAATTTTTCGCCCCCCCAAAAAAAACGTAAGGGGTACCACTGTCTTTTTTTTTTCGGGCCCAATTTTTGAGTTTCGATATCTCAGCTCTGGAAGGGGCTAGAGCCTCCATTTTTGCACTCAGGTCTAAGTCTCATGGCCCTCTATCAGAATCCAGAGTTTTGGGAAGATTGGAGAAACTTAATTTTTCGCCCAAAAAAAAAAACGTAAGGGGTACCACTGTCGTTTTTTTTTTCGTTTTTTTTTCGAAACTTAATTTTTCTCATGGCTTTCTATCTATCAAATTTTTTTTTTTTTTAACAGGGTTACATAACCAGCGTTAGCGATAACAGCATACCCAGGCCCCGTTTACACGAAGGGAAAACGCAGATATTTCCCTGCGAATTGGCCTCTCGTTTACATGAAAGCCCCGTTTTTACCACAAAAAACTATTATATCTTAAAACTCCGGCCAAAGTGAAGATTTCTGAAAACGCTGGTTATGTGTTGTCGTGTGAATTGGGAGAAACGGCGTTTTAGGTTTTCTCTTGTCGATTCTGAGGATTCTGATTGGCTTGCATGGCTTTATCCTTAACCCCTACACTGCCGCCAATAGGTTTGGCATAGATATGATGGCGCTCGATGGCGTATTTATGCAGGTGTGTAAACGATGTTATTTTTGAAAACGGAGAGGGGGAAAATATTTGTTTTGCTTTGTGTAAACGTGGCCCAAGTCAAGCGGAAGCCCCGATGGGACGGCGGTGGGGGACAGGACAGGACCAGGACATGGTAATGGCGGACCTGGGCCGTGGGGCGTTGGGTTTTCTTTTACATACACACAACCATCCAGACATAGTTTGACTACTGACTCTAATAAGCCAGCTCTTTTAACGAATCATTCAAAGACTCACAAACTCATGATTTACCTGATAAATCGCTCACTGAAATAGACTGAATCAACTGACTGAATATGTCACCTGAATCTGACTCTTTTTGTGTCTGTTTTATTAATAAATGACATTTAAAATTAATTACAGACATCCTTACATTAATCAAAGATGATATGATCAGTCTTAGAGAATATTTAAAGAAAATTGCAGCTGTCCAGAATTCTGATATTACAATCCAAAATACTTCCACCAACAGTATACTAAATTACTTAAACGATATAATTACAACTAAATTACCAAAAACTACTAAACTATCCTGAATGGTGCAAACGTCAGCAATACAACATTGACAACTGAAGTAGACTTTATTTCTGTTTAGTGTTACATTACAGTACACAGCAACACAAATCACTATAGAACATTGTGTTTCTGGTTCAAGGCAAGAAAACTGAAGATAGCATATGCATTCATTTAGTAGACATGTAAGGCAGTAAATAGTAAACATCATACTTTAAAAAAAAAACAACAATATGATTGTTCTGCTTGATATTTAAGACCATAAAAATATAACAGCACAGAAATGGTTTATCTTTGGAGTTTGAGAGTTTGTTTGTGTCTTTACATGGTTCTTTGTGAGGCTAAGCTGAGTTTGCTTTTACAATCCATATGGTGCAAAAAGTAACTTTCGATCAACCCCATAAATCTCAGGACAGTATACAGATGCTTTAGAAATCTAACAGTCTTTGTGTTTTTTGTTGGTTTTTTAATGATTCTGTATAAAAGCTAAACATTACTGGACTTATCATGGAATTTGTGGTTTTCAAGTCTGTTACACTCTATGAACAAAATGTGACTAATGTTCCGCAAAGTTAATGCTTGCTCAATGCACAGATAATGAATATCCTATCAAGCACCATTAAATATGAAAAGCGTCAAATGTACAAAAGACTTAACGGTAAAATACCATCGTACAATGAATGTGAAAACATGAAATGTCAGGTACATTAGATTAAAAGAATTAAAGGCTCACATACAGAAGATTCACCAAAGGCCGTCCACTTAAAAGAAGCTTGAACGTTTCAAAATTCTAAAAACTAATATAAATAATTTTAATTTAAACTTATAAGGATCAGACTAGGATCTAATTGCATCGTGGCCTCTGTTCTATTAATTAAAATGTTCATTAAATGAATCAAGTTCCTATAGGTCCTTGTCTAAAGATCCTTTCCATTTCTCCCATATTTAGGCTTTGTTATAAACTAAGGATGGGAGATATTTTCAGTCACATAAAACTGCAAACAAAACAACCAGAACCTTAAGGGTTGAAATAAACCATATTAAATATTACGTTTCAATAAAAACATCTAGCAGCCCTTTTTATGGTCAAAATAGTAAAGTAATTCAGTTCAGGATTTTAATCCCTAAGAGCATTTTATCATTGTATAAACACAGTTCAATTTGTTTTAATGTGATAGTTTGTATAGATTACTCATAGGCTAGAAACATACTCGGGTATGTAAACGTGAATGCTTGACCAACGCATTGCAAGGGTTTGGTTTCGTACCGTACACACTGTAACATTTTATCTTGCTATCAATCTATGGCAATAAAAGCCTATGGTACTCAAAGGGGTGATCGAGTTATAATAGGTTAGGCTACTCCAACATTACAGGCAGGTAAACTGCTTGACGCTGAGAACCGGCTGCATTATGAATGAGCATGAACTCAAACTCACGTATCCAGAAATGTTTTTGTTCTCATACTTGCGTAGAATATGTTTCAGGCGCTTTCCTAGCCAACAGGGAACGTTCTCAGAACTTTGTCTTATGTCGGGGCAACTTCTTTCAAAGTTATGAACAAGCGTTCTTTCAGTAACGTTAATAGAACGTTCATTCAAAGTTATCTGGTCTTTAATAACGTTCTTAAAGCATTCGCACAAAAACGTTTTAGATGGACATTAGTCTAACGTTTTTGAAATGTTTCTTGAGAACTTTCAAAAGTAACGTCGCCATAATGTTTGCAGAATGATACGATGGAGTATTTCCTTAACATTCACGTAACCAAGAAAAACGTTTTAGAAACATAAAAAAACTGTACGTTTAGAGTGTTGAGAGAACATACCAAATAACGTTTTCATAGCCTAATGGGAACGTTAGCAAAACGTTCTTAGGACATATTTTGTTAGCTGGATTTCGTCATTTGTAAAGTTCTTGGTGGCTGTAGCACATCTTTTGAAAGAGAACAACTAAGGGAAATGAAAGTGATAAAAAATAAGCATTGAGCACATTCATCAGTGTGAAGAACTGTACAATATGAAGGCAAAGGCAGTGTGCACTGGCGAGAGGCTTTACTTTAGACCTAGCGGCACGTCTTCGTCAGGGGAATGTAAGGACAGGAACTCTGAGGCTGCTGACGTCAGTAGGTCGGGCAGGGTGTGTGCGATATGGAGCGCGAGCGCGTTAGAGGACCGTGACGCATCTCCTCGCTCGTCACGCTGTCCTCGGTCCGTGTCTTTCCCTGCTCCTCCTTCATGAACAGATCCATCATGAGGATCTTCTCCTTATGGATCTGTAAACTGATGTCTTTGGGAATATCTGGGATTATCCAGTCCACAACATCGCTCATCAACATCACCACGTTCTGCACAAATAAATCACCAGAGCTTAGCATGATTTTAACTGGTGTTCTGTACGCACTTGATTTCCGAGCGACTGATTGCATTGATTTAAGGTAGCACTGCCCTTACACTGTGAGCCTCGCACAGATGAGCCTTTAGATATTAGACACTCACCTGAAAGACGATGACAAACGCTAATCTGGCGGCCAACACAGCCCAGAACTCCTTGGAGATCTCATACGGCGTCTGGGACCACGGAGGCTCTCTGTAGTCTTTATACCTGGAGGAGAATGTCATTAAACGTGTGTGTAGAGTGGTAATGGAGCTGCTCTGGTTGCACTTCATACCTGCAGATCTCCACACGGAAGCCCAGGTGGAACGGCTCCAATGGGGCGGTGCCGTTCTGGAAGTGACTGACATTAAAGTAAGACAACGTGTGGTTGACAAAGCCGTGCATCGAGCCGTCTGGGCTGTACATGTACTGATAGACCAGCCTGGGAATGAAGTCTGACGTGATGGAGATCACAAATGCCTGCAGGAAAGATGGCAGTTTATAAGAAGATTTCGACATTTATAGTACAAAGGTGTTGTATTAATGGAAGCAGAAAAAGTAAAAAAGAAAAATAGAAAAATACTATGTATGAACTAATGAATCATGATGAGTGTGTAGAATCTTTATCTTTTAGAGTTTTACTACTTCTACAGTTTTACATCCTTAACGTGACTCGTGGTCATTTTTGACTTTAAGTGAAGCTTGCCCAAGACAGGAACAGTGCAAACATAAACTGTTGTAATGTGACTTTTAGAGTATTTGTGTAGTAACTCTACTTTATACTGTTCTGCCTCCACTTTCTAGTTTTAGTTAGTTAATAAGTTAATGGGTGAGTTCACCCAAAAATGATGTCATTAATTCGCCTGGATGCCAGCTCGATCCATTGAGGAGTAATTATGATCAGGCAAGAAATGAACGGGCCAATCAAATTGCCAGGGCGGGCTTTATACTGTACGATGATGGACAGATGATCTGCAAGGACGTAATCATCACGTTATCAAAGAGTGCTCGTCAAAGATGACTGCAGCTGGAGAATTGAGATGTATAGATTCCGCTGTCGTGTCTGTTGTAAAATAAATCGACAGCGCATTCATTTTAATAGACCAACAGAGAACTGCAATCAAGGCATTTGTCGATTGGAAAGATATTTTTGGCGTCCTTCCAACATGATTCGGCAAAAGTGTAACTTATCAGCTGGCTCTGACGGTCGTTAAGAAGATGGGACGTAATGAAAAGCCTGTGGTCGTTGTGGTTTCTCCTTTGGTCGCACTCATGGAGGAGTAAGTAAAAGAAGCAACACTCGTTATTTAACTTCTAAAATAAGTAAGTTCTGTTGTTGAAAACTGCACTATGCAAAGGAGTTGACTTACTGCGTTGCTCTGATTGGTTGTAGGTTTACCGACTATCCAATTGAGTGCAGAGGTTTTTTTTTCCTGGTTCGGTTAAGACACGCCTCATAATCAAAGCCCAAAGGAGCGATATCAGACTCATATTCTTATTAGAAAATGAGTATGACGAAGTCAGGCTAGTCATTAATGACTCTCCCTCATGTCATCCCAAGCCTATCAGACCTCCGTTCAGACAGATTTAGTCCGAGAGATTTCTGTCCCTCCATTGAACATGTCTGTACGGTATACTGTCCTTGTCCAGAAAGGAAATAAAGACATCATCAAAGTAGTCCATGTGACATCAGTGGGTTAGTTACAATGTTTTGAAGCATCAAAAATACATTTTAGTCCAAAAATAACAGAAACTGTTCTGTTGTGGATCCGCGTTCAGTGCCGCTGCTGACGTAAGATGCGGCTGACGTGTGTCTGGCGCGGCTGAGCTTCGGTTACAGTCTGAGGTAGACGCATGCTGTACAAAACAATCTTCACAAACATGTCTAAGGATTTCAACACACAGGAACACTTGCATTTTTTGCCCAGCCATATTTATTTGAACCCGAATACACGGACGCACGAGGCACACGTCAGCCGCGTCTTACGTCAGCAGCGTCACTGAAGGCGGATCCACAACAGAACCGGAAGACAATATAATGCTGAATAAAGGTGTAGTTTTTGTTATTTTCGGACCAAAATGTATTGTCAATGCTTCAAAACATTGTGACTAACCCACTAATGTCACATGGACTACTTTGATGATGTCTTTATTTCCTTTCTGGACAAGGACAGTATACCGTACACACGTTCAACAGAGGGACAGAAAGCTCTCGAACTAAATCTAAAATATCTTAAACTGTGTTCTGGAGATGAACGGAGGTCTGACGGGCTTGGGACGACATGAGGGAGAATCATTAATGACATCATTTTCATTTTAGGGTGAACTAACCCTTTAAAGTGAAATATGGAAAAAGAAATTGGTTGCACAAACATTACTTACAGTACAATTGTGTTTGTCAAGGTATATATCTGGATCCTAGTGCTACAATTTTAGTTTTCAATGGCATTAACTCAGTATAGACTATAACTTTATAGTTAATTCAATATAATATGGTTAAAATCAGTGGTCATCTAAGTGGGAATCCAAACTGTAAACTGCAGTGGTCTCAAACTCAGTTCCTGGAGGGCCAGTGTCCTGCAGAGTATAGCTTTATCCAGGTCTCGGTGAGAAGGACTGCCGATTGCCTTGGCCAGCGTAAATGTCACTCAGGACAGTTGATCCAACTATCACTTGCCCGATTATGCCAGTGCTGCATCACGAAAGAGAACTCAATTCAATACTGACAGAAATTTTGCTTCCCTTTCCTTACAAGTGTCTTAGTGCCTTCTCAGGGACCACTACATTGTACTGACACGTGCCAGTCTGGTGTGAATCACAAGCACAGCTATGACATTAGCAGCTGAGAACCTGGTGCAGAGCCCAAGTCCACATCACAAAACCTTTCAAATGTGAGTGGAGAGGATCAGCCCGTCACATCACACACATCTTGAAGGGATACTCCTGACAATTAGGCTTTAGAAACTTCAACAATCCTTGTTGAATGAGCTCTAACAGCCATAGTGAAGGTTGTCCAGAAGCCTCGTTAGCAAGTGAAATAGACTCGACTATCCACTCGCTCAGCATCTGCTTGGTCAAGGGATCTCTTTCATGGGCGAACCAAAGAAGACAAATCACTTGCCTGACTTTCTCAACAAGGCAGCTCTGTGGACATTAGTGTCAATTTCTCTAACTGGACACACTAAATGCAGCTTCTCCTGGTTTGAACTTGAAAAGGGGGAGGCAGAAACCTGCAGAACTATAGGAAGTTGCACAATAGTTGGTACCTTGGGCCCATAGCCCAGTCTCGGGTGTAAGAATGCCTTCACCATTCCTGATGCAAACTCTAGGCATGACGAAGTAACTGGAAGGGCCTGGAGGTCTCCTAATCTTTTCATAGAAGTAATGGCTAAGACAAACACAATTTTTAGAGTCAGAAACTTGACTGGAGCCATCTTCATGGGTTAAAAGGAAGCCAAAAAGGGACTTTTCAATACAACGGCCAGATCTCAGGCCGGTGCCCTCGCGCAGACTCAAGACACCACAGAGGAAGCGTTTCACCAGCGGATTCCTCCCCAATGACCCATCATCCAAGCAGCTATGGCCTCCATGTAGACCAGGGTTCCCTAAACTCAGTCCTGGAGGGCCACTGTCCCTGCAGAGTTTAGCTCCAACCCTGATCAAACACACCTACCTGTGAGTTTCTAGTGATTCTGAAGACCTTGATTAGCTCGCTCAGGTGTGTTTGATCAAACTCTGCAGGGACAGTGGCCCTCCAAGACCGAGTTTGGGGAACCCTGAACCCTGAGACCAGCGGCGAACCGTTCCTGCAGGATCTGGGCACCAATCATCCAGCTGATGATTCTTGCACCATGAAGCGAACACTCTCCACTACAGCGAATTAAGTTTCCTCATGGAGGGAGCTCTGGAGTGAAGAATCAGTTGAGTGACCTGAGTCTATGCGCTGTGCCCCTTAGAGGCCAATCACACAGCTTCCAGCTCTGGAGGGGTTGAAGGATTAAACCCCCACCTGAAACAAGAAGCCCCTTCTGATCAGAATCCGTCGAGGAGGAACATTTCTTCAGGTCTGAGAACGAGACTACTTGCAACTTACAGCTTTTTTAGCGAGGGCAGAGAGGAATAAACCATTTAATCTGCTGGCAGGTCAACGTGCGACTACATTTCTCTCCAAAATGGTATGAAATTCATTTTTATTGAATGTGGATGATTTTAACTGTGGCAAGATGATTGACAGGGCAGTTTAAACAGTGACAGTTTGCACGTAACCAAGCGTCAGAGCGTCCTTTAGACTCACTTATGACCAAGTAGTATGCCCCGAAGCTTGCATACTCTTCTGCTCCACACTCAGTATTTACCTTTTCTTTTCAAAAACAGTATACTTTTAGTAGGCAAATTGGGACATAGCAGCTAATATTGTTTGGTCCCGGCACTCTTTATAGCTTCCTGGTTACGATGGTCCCCCCATCTGAGATATCCCACCATACCTCAGGACGCAATCGCAGAAGAGACGCTCTTGTACAGTGACGCAGCGTGGGTTTCCTCGAAAGGGAACTTCCAGACAGATGAGTTGAGTCTCCAGAAGCGGAGTTTGAGACCACTGCTGTAAAGGGTTCTTTAGTCTGTGAATACTGTTGCCCTATTTGGATTGCACTTGTTTCACATGGGGACATAACGTGATTTCAACATTTACAGGGGTCAGTCAGTGATTTTATTGCTTTCCGAAACTAGAATGTTAGTGTTTTTTTCTAGTAAAAATTCCTGGTGGAATTACAGTCGAACCCCAAGATCGTCAGGAGATTTAACTGCCGTCCAAATCCACATCTCTGAGATTATAAGAGAGGATCAATCCTGAATCATTTTGTACATCTTTCTGTCCACTGCAGAGCATCGTGCAATAACTGTTGCTCTTCGTGGTGATAATGTGCACACATTTCAAAGACGTATTACTGAAATGCTGGAAACCATTTAAAAGAATAATATTATGCCACTGATCCACTACAGTGAGCGGGAGCTGTTAAGAACAAAAAGAACAAAAGCGCACAAACTTTTCAAACTATTTCTACAACTTTCCATGTTTTTTTAAAGGACATCCATCGTTTTGAGAGATAAAATGCTATACAGAAAACCATTTAGACGGTAGCATGTCAACTTTCCTATTTTTAAACAGGGTATTTAAATAAAAACAAATAATACAGAGGATATTATTTTACTATTGTTAAAATAAGCAATAACAGTCATTTAGTATATGTGAGCAGCGTGTTCCCAGGTTCATGGGACACAGAACACAGAAACACAGGTGCATCCAGACTTATATTTTACAGACGTCTCCATGAGGAACAGTTGTCATCCGAAGGTCTTTGTGGCGAGCAGGACGAGTGGCGTGAGTGGTAATGAGCGACTCCTGTGAGACGCAACGGTCGCGCATCTCTCACGGAGGCAGTGAAGAGAGAGAGAGGAACAGGCCTGAACTTATGTTGTGTTTGGTTTCTGTGGCCAGCAGTCGTCCGTGAGGCGCTGCTAGCTTTACTTTCATTTTGTATTTGTTTATTTTATTATTAAAGTCTTGAATATTCACCGGTTCCCGCCTCCTCCTTCCCATAAAAACGAACCCCGTAACAGTCTTATTGACTGAGAAATTTTCAAGTTGACATGCAACTTTGACTAGTGCCAGGACAATAGAAGTAATTCAAGTTTGGGCGTTCACAGGTAAATGTGATTCGCTAGCATTAGAAGGACCAAATAACACAAACAGACTTACATTGACAATAACTGCCACTTTCGCGACTCCTCTGAGGATATTATACCAGATTCCTGTAAAGACATCATGTGTTGTACATCAGTGCATCAGGACTTTGAGGTGAACCTCTTATATATTGAGATTATGTAAAGGAACATCTGCAGGAATATTCCTGCTCAATAATACAGTCTATAATTATATTACATTATTTTTCTCAAACTGGAGGACAAGTTCAAATGTTTTAAGAAAGTGGACAGAGATGCCATGGATGCTTATCACAGAGCTTAAACTGATAATATAAGATTTATCGAATGATTGTGAGAAGTGTACGTGTACAGACCGATGTCTTTGCTTCTGGCTGCATCTGGTCTTCTGAGTTCTGCCACAAACTTCTTGGCATCCAGACGTATTTCAATGATGTTGTTGAGGAGGGCAAATAGAGGCGCCAGCGGGAAAGATGCCACAAACAGAGTCACAAAGCCAAACTGGATTACTGCAGGAATGGAACAGTAATAATTACTGCAGTAATATAAGAAACAAGCCGTCTTCATACTGCTATACAGCCGAAGCTTTATTACAGCTCACGAGCCAGTTTTCTGGTCTTAGCTTGACCAGTATTAGCTCTTAATGGGAATTGAGAAAAGAACAGCACCATTCTGTTCCTATGAAATACACACGAAAAAAGAGCTGCGATGACGAGTTTGTCTTGTGAGCGTGTAAGACACTCACTCATCTCCATGTACTCGGGCGTGAGGCCAGCGAAGGGCTCCAGGAAATGATCCGTCTCATAGCGCTGTAGCTTCTTCTCATATTCCTCTTCCTGGAAAGAGCGTCTCTTGGATTTAATGTATCTGATCAGCTTCTTCAGTTTACTGCAATAAAGCACATACAACCCAAACCATGGCAATGCAAACTGTTCAGCATGTCCATAAAGCAGTGTGTGCTCGTTGTACTCACGGGACGCCGATCTCAAACAGGTTGTTCTGGATGAGCTGTTTCCCGAGCATTGTGATGCTGAGCTGAATGCAGAGCTCCATGAGGCATCCGCCGTGAGCGCACTGATCAAACACATCAAAACAGCCGTCAGTCACCCGCCGCACTCAACCACAGCGCGTGTGTGTGTGTTCATGACTCATACCTCCTCCATGCGATAGGACTCGAACACGTAGAGATAACTGCCTGGACGCCCACCGAGCCTGTGCGGAAACACAGCTATCAGCGTCAACACACTCACATGCGGCACACGTCTTCAACAAGCCGTAAATCAACAGACAAACGCACATGCAGAAAGACAAGTGAGATAAAACTTCTCTGGAAATTATGGAGGCTTGTCTCCGCAACAGATTAAAAAAACTGATTTCTCACAAGACTGACGTTTTTCTCGCAATTACAAGATTATATATCACAATTATGATTAAATATCTTTCAATTTTGACTTTGTATCTCAAAATTCTGCCATTTTTCCCACAATTCCAAGTTCTACAGTATCTACACGTATGAGATAAAAAGTTGAAATTAACAAAAAAAAAATATGAATACCCACCTGCCTCTGAAAAATGCGATGTATATGATGGGAGTGAACGCATTCACAAACTTCAGGATGAAGGTTTTGAAGATCAACCTTTCTTCAAAGCTCTTGTCTGTTTTAGGAACCTCTGAGAAGACCAACACAAGACACATGATTGAAGTAACCCTTGTGTTTTATGTTCTGAACTCTGGCGCAAAATGAACCTTTGGTCTAATAAAACATCGGTACCTAGTCGACCATTCTCTGAGATTTGTTTTCATGATAATTGAATGTAAAGATGTTTAGATTATAATGCTAGTATATGGGGGCATATAATAAGTAAAGAGAAATCGCTAGTTAATACCACTAACAAGGCTCAAAATAGCCCCACACATAATGAGGGTCCCTACATGCAAAACGTTCATCGAACCACGAACGCCGTGCCAAGTGAGCTGAATGGCGTTCGCGGTTCGACTAGTAGAGACTGTTTTCCAAAGATTGCGCTGCCTGTATACACGAAGTGCACTGTCTTTATAAAATATCTTCTTATTAAACTCTCTGTACACTTACACAGTTCTCAATGCTTAGTTTTGCATGTAGGGACCCTCATTATGTTACTGTGTTAGTGTGGGGCTATTTTGAGCCTTGTTAGTGGTATTAACTAGCGATTTCTCTTTACTTATTATATCAGGGTTCTCAAGTTTTATCAAAAGCTTGGAGTGAGATCACATGCAGTTAGGGGAGGAGCCTAAATGAAGCCCCACCCCCCCCATCACCGCCCCCCAATTTTACCCATTGTTCATAATTAACCAGCACAAATTGACATTATAAAAATTGGTAAATCTCATAAATGACAGAGCAATTCATCACATCAAAAATAGCCTACTCTTTAATGTTATATTAATAAAAATATTTTAAAAATTACAAAAATATAACAAATTGCTCCAAACAGTTTGGAAAAACAAATCTTTTTGCATTTTGAATGTGTCTGGTCGCAATGGTATAATGATTTATTGTGTGGTGGGACATTGTGAACAAATGGGCATATTAGAATATTAAAGTGTGTGTGTGTGTACACAAATATCTTTTTGCTTTTTCCCTGACATCTTTGAAAAATACAAATGCAATGGCAATAATTAATGTATGTTTAATATATTACCCAGAGCACTCTGCTTTAATACATGTAGCCTTAATGTAACTAGAACTATTAATACAGTATAATATATAATTTAAAATAAAATGAAGAAATACATCTTCATTCCTTCCCATACCTACCCACAAACATTTTCCTTATATAGGCTATTCAGGTAATGTAAGCCAAACTGAGCCAAAGCTTCTGGCCTGGTTGCAAAGTAGTTGTAGAGTTTTTGACTGCATCAATAATAATGTATACGATGGGCTACATATTAAATGTTCTACACTCTTAGAAGAAAAGGTTCTATATAGAACCTTAAAAGGTTCTAAAGCACTACGTAGGCTATTTGGAACCCCTAAAATGCAATGCATGAATGATCACAAAATTCAAGAAAAAAATGTGATTAATCAATATCACACGAAGAGTGCCATTTCAGTTTTTATCCTTCAAAAATCAGCATAAAAATGGGATATTAAGTTACTAAAACAGTTTAATAAACGTCTCAGGTTACAACTGTAACCTATGTTCCCTGAGAACAGGGAACGAGACAATACGTCGAATGACGCTATGGGGAACGCCTCAGGCGTGACAGGTGTCTGAAATCAAATATCAACTCACAGTAATCAGGTTGACCGGCGACAGCCCGTGCATCATCAGCTTGAATGATGAGCGCGTCAATCTGGATGTATAAGAAGGGCGCCTTGAAACCGTGACAACATCCTATCGTCTGAAGGGACTGTTGCAGGCAGGCCCCGAGGCATGGCAACGAGACGTATTGTCTCGTTCCCTGTTCTCAGGGAACATAGGTTACAGTTGTAACCTGAGACGTTCCCTTTCGAAGGGAACTCAACAATACGTCGAATGACGCTATGGGGAACGAAATACCCACTCCGCCATGCTGAGGGGAGTGCATGCCGAAAGGCAGTGACAACTGTCAGAACCAGTAATTCCAAGAAACACTGAAACCACTCACCCTATGTTACATCGGGCTGTCAGTGACAGCACTCCCTACCGGTCATAGCCCAAGCTAATGAACCAAGAAAAACCAGAACGTAATAACGTGAGTAAATCAGGGCCAGCTCAAAGGCTTTAGGACCACAACTTCAAAATAGAAGGGGTCCCTTCTAGGGAGTGTGGCTAGGGGGCCAAAGAGACCCCCAGCCAGTCACTATTCAGGAGAACACTCCTCCTGAAATGCCCCCAGGCTGGCCTGGTGATCTGTACTAAGACACACAGTCTGGCCATAGCCTGTCCGTCCAAGACAGAGCCTCTGGAAATTGCATAGAAAAGGCATCCAAAAACTGAAGGCCCGCGAAGCTGGCGGAAACCATCGAGTTTCGGATCACAGAGACGGGATCCTCCGGAGAGTGTGACTCAACCTCGAACCAATGGGAATCGTACACTCAATCCACGAGTTTCCACCCAGTGCTCGCTTTTGAGCACTGAGGAAGTAAGAGAGGGATCAAAAATCAGGAAGGTCAAAGAGACCTAAGACCTGATGACCCCATGTGTGGGGAGCTCCGATACATGAGGGCTCATGTCAGGAAGGCCGTACGTTGTGCGGCCTGAAACCCAACGACCACAGCATGTGGAAGCTCATCCTTCAGGAAAGCCAGAGGCTAGAAACCTGACAGACCCACAATGTTGGGCTACCTCGAAAAAGGTCTAATCAGACCTAAAACCACAGTTGTGGGAGATAGCTTGAACAAGGGAAGTGCCTGTCGTAATGTATTGCGACAAAGACACATCTACAGTGGGACCCAAAGTGAAGAACCGGAGTCTGAACCACATAAGAAGGGACCGAAGCATACCGCGCGTGACCCTCACCATATGAAATGGATTTTAAAAACTGCACAAGACATCTCGTCAGGTGACTTACCACAATAATAGGTGAAGTATGGGTTTGTGTACTTCACTCTGAATTCAGGAAGGCCTGTTGAGGCCTGTAACCTGGCGTCCACAGTGTGTGGGAGCTCATGGCCAGGAAGGCCTGGTAAGGCCTGTAACCTGGCGACCACAGTATGCGGGAGCTCGTAACCTGGCGACCACAGTATGTGGGAGCTCATAACCAGGAAGGCCTAGTGAGGCCTGTAACCTGGCGACCACATCCGGTGGGAGCTCGTACTCAGGAAGGTCAGTGAGACCCAGCCTGGTGTACCTGAAAAACCACACCAAGTGGGAGCTACTTCCAGAAGTTAGCTCTTAAGAACTCTTAAAGTGGGAAAGACCGGGGTCTGAGCCACATAAGAAGGGACCGAAGCATACTGCGCGTGACCCTCACCATAAGAAATGGATTTTAAAAAGTGCACAGGACATCTCGTCGGGTGACTTACCACAATAATAGGTGAAGTATGGGTTTGTGTACTTCACTCTGAATTCAGGAAGGCCTGGTGAGGCCTGTAACCCAGCAACCACAATATGTGGGAGCTCATAACCAGGAAGGCCTGTTGAGGCCTGTAACCTGGCGACCACAGTGTGTGGGAGCTCATGACCAGGAAGGCCTGGTAAGGCCTGTAACCTGGCGACCACATTGGGTGGGAGCTCGTACTCAGGAAGGTCAGTGAGACCCAGCCTGGTGACCACAACCTGTGGGAGCTTACTCCACCAAGTGGAAGCTACTTCTTCCAGAAGTTAGCCAGAGAAGGGCGTCCCTGTAGCCAGTGACAGGACGCCACTTAAAGTGGGACCCAAGGGAAGACCGGGGTCTGAGCCACATAAGAAGGGACCGAAGCATACCACGCGTGACCCTTACCATACAAAATGGATTTTAGAAAGTACACAAGACATCCCGTCATGTGATTTACCACAATAATAGGTGAAGTAGGGGTTAGTGTACTTCACTCTGAGTTCAGAAAGGCCGAACTTGAGGCCTGTAACCTGGCAGCCACAACAAGTGGGAACCCATAATCAGGAAGGCCTGACAAGGCCTAACACCCGATAGTCCCAATGCATGGGGAGCTCACATTCAGGAAGGCCGCTGAGGCCTGCAGCCTGACATGTGAAGACTCACCACTACAACTTAGCGACCACGAAAAGTGGGGGTTTCACATTCAGGAAGGCCTGGTGAAGCCTGCAACCTGACATGTGACAACTCACAACCAGGAAGGCCAATGAAGCCTGAAGCCTGGTGACCACAGAGTGGGAGCAAAGTGCTCAGGGAAGGTGGTGAGGCTGTAGTCTGGCTACCGCATCATGTGGGAGCCCACATTCAGGAAGGCTGGGTGAGGCCTGTAAACTGACTACCACAGTATATGGGAACTCATAACCAGGAAGGCCCCTTTGAGGCCTGTAACCTAGCAACCACAATGTGTGGGAGCTCCTCACCAGGAAGGCCTGGTGAGGCCTATAACCTGACCACCACAGAAAGTGGGAACTCATAACCAGGAAGGCCCCTTTGAGGCCTGTAACCTAGCAACCACAATGTGTGGGAGCTCATAACCAGGAAGGCCTGGTGAGGCCTGTAACCTGGCGACCACAATGTGTGGGAGCTCATAACCAGGAAGGCCTGGTGAGGCCTTTAACCTGGCGACCACAGTACGTGAGAGCTCGTATCCTGGTGACCACAGTATGTGGGAGCTCATAACCAGGAAGGCCTGGTGAGGCCTGTAACCTGGCGACCACAGTATGTGGGAGCTCATAACCAGGAAGGCCTGGTGAGGCCTGTAACCTGGCGACCACAGTATGTGGGAGCTCATAACCAGGAAGGCCTGGTGAGGCCTGTAACCTGGTGACCACAATGTGTGGGAGCTCATAACCAGGAAGGCCTGGTGAGGCCTTTAACCTGGCAACCACAGTATGTGGGAGCTCATAACCAGGAAGGCCTGGTGAAGCCTGTAACCCAGCGACCACAGCATGTGGGAGCTCATAACCAGGAAGGCCTGGTGAGGCCTGTAACCCGGTGACCACAATCAGTGGGAGCTCATAACCAGGAAGGCCTGGTGAGGCCTGTAACCTGGCAACCACAGTATGTGGGAGCTCCCACAGATGTCTCTCCGTGGCCACCATAGCACCGACAGAACAGCAGCTTGCTTGGTGGCCCGGAGTCCCGCAACAGATCGGTCTGGTAGGCCTGAGGACCACAAGGGCGTGCAGAACCGCACCTGCCTGACCTGCTGCCGTGTACGCTCTGTCATTCAAGCATGAAGATGTCTTGAGCAGCTTGGATGACAGTGTCAGAGCTCTTAGTGAAGAGGACCAACCAGAGACGAGATAGTTAGCCAACGTCTCGTCCACTGGCGGCCTCGACACTTATCCGTTCTCCACGGCTCCCTCCACAGCAGCGAAACTAGCCCGCTGATGCAGATAGAGACGTGAGGAGAACGGATTCTTCCATACCCTCTCGATCCCAGCGTGGAGATCGGAAACGAATGGAAGGCTCATCCGGGCTGGTGGCTTATGGGTGGGGAGGAACCAGCCATCCAAAATACCATGAGCGGGTTCCTCCCAGACGCGCCTCCACTGCAACAGCAATCTGTCTGAGGCGCGCCCCATAATGTCAACCAGCTCAGCGTACACTGGGCAGGAGGGCTGAAATGATTCGGTCTCAACCAAACTGACATCCTTTTCTATGTATATATATATATATATATATATTACAGCCAACTCCTGCCCTGCCCAAAGAGAACAGTTACAGATTCACCAAAGAGAGAGAGCGCTCATTTTCTCTCTTCTTAGATGTTCAACATTAATCTGTAACTCACCCTCGTCAGCTGGTAGATCATCCGCGAGGTTAACGCCCCTCTCCCGATAATCTGCCAGCTCCATCTGAAAGCTCCACGAGCTCAACCGCCACTGAGCCTCAGCCCAAGCGGGAACCGGAACCGCGGGGTTCAGATGCCGCGCCCACTTCCCTCGAGAAGTGGGTCAGACGAGAGCAGAGAGTTCTGAAAGGAAAAACTCTCAGTTCGCGCAAAAAACTCCCTCGAGAGCTTCCCGCTCTCAAATATCTGGACACAAGTCGGCACACTCGCGCAAAGTGTTTCTCCACGTCTCTGCGCGTTTAATCGTTGATACTATCACACAGACAAACAGTCCCTGAAGACGAAAAGATGTTGTCACGGTTTCAAGGCGCCCTTCTTATACATCCAGATTGACGCGCTCATCATTCAAGCTGATGATGCACGGGCTGTCGCCGGTCAACCTGATTACTGTGAGTTGATATTTGATTTCAGACACCTGTCACGCCTGAGGCGTTCCCCATAGCGTCATTCGACGTATTGTTGAGTTCCCTTCGAAAGGGAACAATAATTTAATTACAACTGCAAAATGTTGCAGAATAATGTAATATGTGAATGAATAATAGCCTATAAAGAACCTTTGTACCAAAAAGGTTTTTTCTTGTCATTATCATCATTTTATTGCATAAAAGGTCCTTTGCAGTTGAGTAACGAACCCTATGCTACATACTGTATATAGAACCCTTTTTCTAAAAATGTTAGACGAGCTTTCTTCCCTTCTCCGTCACAACGTGTGTTCGGCGATTGTTGTTGGTTACCTAGTACGACGAGAATGTTCCGTCAACTTTGGTGTGTTCGCGGCGCACGTCTGTGTTGCCTAACGATTAGTAATGAACGCAGTCTGTCTGAGAGATACGTGCTGGCGGCAGGAAACTTCACTGTGTGCCTATGGCTCGTATACAACATTATATATAAAGCTTGCAGGACATCTTTTTTTGACGTTGCCTTTTCAGCCTGAGAAATACCCGGTGTGGCGTGTGAGCGTGTGAACTGGTTGAATTGCGTGTGTCTCACGCCCAATGCGTGAGAATTGAGAACCCTGATTATATGCCCCCATATACTAGCGTATACGCTAAACAGTTTTTAGAGATAAAACTCTTTACATTCGATTATCATGAAAACAAATCTCTCAGAACGGTCGACTAGGTACCAATATTTTATTAGACCAAAGGTTAATTTTGTTCTCCTTTAAGCACTGCTAGACGAAGCGACCGACCGAGGACAGTGAGCCAGCGCGCCACGGCCCCGTACACTTCGTCCAGGATGAGGATCACCACCAGGTTGATGATGGCCGCGGTGGTTTTAACCGTCAGCCTGACGTTGGAGCGGGTCATGGGGTTCGAGCTCATGGCGAGAGCGGCTTTGGTGGAGATCCGGTATAAAATCACCCCGAACACAATAGCAAACGTCACACCGATCTGTAAAACAGTGAGGATGCATTTCATTCAGTGTGTTTTCAAGCACATATTTTAAATGAAGACAGTGAGTATGAGTACACAACTGAAAGCACAACCAGAGCAACACCAGCATTAAATCGGTGAAAAACAAGATAAAATGCTACGCTCTCAAATGAAGCCATGATATGACGATGAAAGTAAGATTAAGTACTTACTATAGCAATTAGAGTAAAGCACAATTACATGCAACTAACCCTAAACCTGTAGTAAGTTCTTGTTGTTAATTAATATTACTCAGTACTTCAATTTAAATGAACACTGTAATGAATACACCTTAAAATAAACAGTATATCAAATTAATAATTGATGGTGTTGTTTATTTACAAATTATTGATTCGCTTCTCACATATATTAACGGAAAAAAAAAATAAAGTTGCTATGAATCTTTCAGTGCATAATCATAATTATTTTAGTTTAATTTTTGCGTTTGTCATTTTATTTGAATTAGTTTTTGTTTTGTTTTTTATCAAATGTTTTAACAGTTTTAGTCAAGACTCTCGGTGTGACTGCCCATCAGATTGAGAAGCTGGAGGCGTTTTGGCCCAGTCCTCGACTCCGAACTATTTCTGCTCATGTGTATTTTTAGGATTTCTCAAAAGCTTCAGTGTTTGACCGTAAGGTCGTGATTCTGGGCCAGTGTTTTGCTTTTGTTGCCATTTGTTTGAGATAACAGCAGAAGCCTGGGTATTCTGCTGGAGAATGTGTGACTGCATGATCAAAACAGCCGAAACTAACTGTGCGACATAACCGAGGATAAGAAAACAACTGTTCATTTTGTAGAGGTTCATATCAACTGTGGTGTATAACTGAGGTTTTTAGCACCGTACATGCCTCCTTTGGAAGGCTACTCAAGTAGCCCTTGGGGTAGAGCAGGGGGAACTGACCTACGATGGGCGATTCACAAGAGTCCCTCTGTTTCATTGTTGTTGGGTCTTGAAGAAGGGATATATGCTTATGATATATGCACACCCACCCCTTTGGGATGATCAGTGTTACATGACTCTTTTATCCACGCCTCTGGAGCAACTAGGGGTTAAGTGTCTTGCTCAGGGACACATTAGTGTCTCACAGTGGATTCAAACTCGGGTCTCTCACACCAATGACATGTGTCTTATCCACTGTGCCATCACCACCTCATCATGGGGTTGTGATGGAGAGGGTTCTGTAATTGCTATAGTAAGTACAGGGTTACAAACTGATGAGTATAGGTGGTTCGCTGATATCGCTCATCAGTTTGCAACACTGATCAAGACTGGTGCCCACTGAAGCTGAGCAGGGCTGAGCCTGGTTAGTACCTGGATGGGAGACCTTCTGAGAAAACCAGGTTGCTGCTGGTAGAGGTGTTGTGTGGCCAGCAGGGGGCGCTCACCCTGTGGTCTGTGTGTGTATAGTAATGGGGTCACTACACTGTCAAAGAGCACTGTTTTTCGGATGAGACGTTAAACCGAGGTCCTGACTCTCTGTGGTAATTAAATATCCCAGGATGTCCTTTGAAAGAGTAGGGGTGTAACCCCGGTGTCCTGGCCAATTTTGCCCAGTGGCCTTTGGCCATCATGGCCACCTAATCATTCCCATATAATTGGATTCATCACTGTCTCCTCTCCACCAGTAAGCTGGTGTGTGGTGGGCGTTGTGGCCCAATATGGCTGCCGTCGCATCATCTAGGTGGAGCTGCACATTGGTGGTGGTTGAGGAGATTCCCCCTTCCATGTAAAGCTTTAGCCATAAACTATAGTGAGTCCTGGATAAGGGCCTTCACTCAAGTCAGAGTATGAGCTAATCTCCCCTAATCAATCTGGCATCATTAAACGGGAGTAGAAGCTCTCCTTCGGTAGGATACTCCCTAAGAGCCTTCTCAAATACCGGTGAGATATGCCTGACGTACCTGAGGCAATGCGGGGTATTTTCTCCTTCGGGGCCGTATAGAGCTGAGGCCAGTCCCAGAAGAGAGGGAGCTCTAACAGCCCGGGCATCCCTTGCTCTAGAGCATAGGAGCCTGGGAATCTTTTCTATCATCAGGGAGTTTGGGCTTAGGGAACAACGCCATTATATCAGTCGCATGGGTAGAGTCAATGGGGGTCATTTTAATTTCTGGGTGAACTTTCCCTTTAAAGAACCCACACTGCTCGACCACACACACTCCATGCAGTGACTGAATGTTATGCTAATGTGTATCTATATGTGTGTGCGACGAATCGAGAGCAACAGATTAACGTCATGACATGTGATATACACATACACATCAAAATAACATTAAGCTAGGGACTACTTTCTTTGCGGCTGAGCAGTGTAAAGAAAGGGTAATATTATTATTCTGTCTTGTATTAATATAAGAAAAAGAGTAAACGGCTCTCAGACGGGAACCGACTCTCACCGTTCTCTTAAAGCAGTCGCTCATTGAGTCGAACAACACACATCACTACTGTTTCTGCTGATTCTGTTGCTTACTTGGGGACCACCGTCAGCCGCTAGAACGACCTGATGGAAACGCACCTAATTCGCCTTTTTTTTTGTTTCCAAACATGGGAAACGATTTTCTTCACGTTTGGATGGAAACCCAGCTAATGTTTGCTATACCACTATGTTTGTGCATATTCCAGCATAGTGAGGCAGGCGTTCCCTCAGCACGGTGGAGAGAGGCTATTGGTTCCCCATAGTGCCAATAGCAAGACGCAGCGTCGAGGTTCCACTTTGAAAGGGAGCGCCTGGTTCCCTGAGAAGGGAATGAGATGCTGTCTATGGCACCTGTCTGCACATCTGCAAGGTTCTGTCATGGACTGCCGTGTGCCAATGATTAATGGTGTTTGTTTAGTGCCTCAGACACCAGTCACACTGATCCCGTTCCCAGAGCGCCAATGCCCAGACGCAGCGTATCGGTCCTCTTCTCAGGGAACCAGGGTTACAGTCATAACCGAATTTCTTTAACATTTTTGACATTTGTCCTTTCTAAATAAGTCTTAATTTCTGACCACAAAATGTTGAATGATAGTGCTGTATATATGGTAAATGCCCAGTGAACAGATGTACATGATGCATGGTGCCCACTATGACAGATGTATTTTGGTGAACAGCAACAAATACATTAATAATACCAAGTTTTCCTTAGATCTCATTCTATTGAAAAGTGTATTATTACCTGTCGGGATCTCCTGGAATAAAAGACAGAAGCTGATATTCCAGAGGCAGTTGATGCTTCATCACTTTGGTCAGCCATGCTGATTTTTTGTTGTCATAAATAAAGAACACAACGACCTATAAAGAGGACAGTCATATAGAGTGATGGGCAAGGGTCATCGGTCATCACCCGTGGTGGTCTGGATAGTTAAATTGGTTTGTTAAGATCTCTAGTGGACACCATGCATCACAGGGTTACATGAAATCATAATGTCTGCCAAATATTCATATTCACATGCAGGATTGAATATGAATATTGATGTTCAGATGTGGGTAACACGTTACATTAAGCTTTCATTTATTAGCATTAGATATGTATATTAACATGAACAATTAACAATGATTTTACACCATTTATTCACCTATACAATGCTAATTTCAACATTTACTAATACAAAATAAAATGTTGTATCTGTTAAAATCAAAAATTGTGTCAACATTAGTAAATGAACATGAACAAACCTTAAAGGGGTCCTATTATGATTCCACTTTTTCAGCTTTAGCTAGTGTGTACTGTTGCTGTTGGTTGAGTTGCATTAGAGAAGACAGTGTTGGCGCTTTCTCAAAGAGACACTGTTTTTTACACTTGTTTGACCTTCCTAACTTAAAATTGTATCAGGAAAAAAACTAAAAAACATACCACTCTGAAGCGTCCTGTGAAATCATTGCTTGCAAAGTCTGAATTAAAGGATTAAACTTTTTAAAAATGCTCATTTACTCACCCCCATGTCATTGAACCGTTTGGTGCCCATTGAAGTCCATTATATGGAGAAAATCCTGGAATGTTTTCATCAAAAACCTTAATTTCTTTTCGACTGAAGACAGAATGACGTGGACATCTTGGATGACATGGGGTGAGTAAATTATCAGCCAAGTGATCCTTTAAATCCGTTCTGCTCGATCCTCGTGTAGGTTAACATTGTCAGGGTCTGAATCGGGCTCGAACTGGTTTGAAATTGACGCCATCATTAATATTTACAGCTGACTAGAGCTTGCGGTTCTGGAGGGCGGGACATTTCCTGGACACTTGCTAATAGCTGCCAATCACAACACACTGGGCCAACTAACCAATCACAGCACATTTGGACTTGTGCACCGAAATCAGTGTGTTTGAGCCAGACTGGGGAGAGAGGAGCTGTAATAAAATAAATATGTAAAAAAGAATGTGTTTTTTGAACAATCAAGCATGAAAACATATTCTAGAAACAGGCACAATAGAACCCCTTTAAATTACTGCATCTCTATTACTAAAATGAAGGTTAAGAAATGTTGTTAGCTAATGCATGAACTAATGTTAACAAATTAGACTTTATGGTAAAGTGTTACCCGGAGGTGTGGGCGGATGTATGACTTCATATGAAACACAAGCCTTACCATTAAAAGCATCATGATGAGGTTTGTCATGTACGCAGGGAATCGGTCTTTACATGTCAGCTTCTCTTTCTCTGGCTAAAGAAAAAAAAGAACAAGCTTTTCAGCACAAATATCTACTGGGCTATTACAAAGATTTCAGGTATTAAGTGTAGTTTACTGAAAATAAAATCATCAAAATTGAGTGACTTTATGCTTAAAACAAGAACAAATATAATATCCACCAATGGGGTCAGAAAAATAACTCGTTTTCCATTTAAATTTAGTTTATTGTTCTGACCGCATTGGCAGTTTCAGCAATACCCACTTCATTTTGATACATTTTTCAAATGTGTTCAGTAATGTTTTTTTTTAATGTAAGAATGTTTAGATATTTGTAGTGGACAACAAGTGCGAAACACTAAGGTGGACCCTCATGTCCTTCAGTGTTCACATCAGAGAGCGGTATTTTTAGTGTTGGCAAGCTTAGGGATCTAATTTTAACCTAGTAATTCCATGGTTATGAATATTTAAACAAAACCGATAACTATTAAATGATTTAAATAAAAGATGAACTCAAATTGCAAATATCATAGTCTACTGCTGTTCATTTGGGCAATTCATACTGTTTCAAAGCAGCTCCACAGAAATGCTATAGAGCATCGCAAACATATTTATCATGAAATCACCTTCTGGGATTTGTGGTCTGTCCTCAGAGATTTCTGCATGACTCTGAATTCATATTCGGCTCGCGGGTGATCCTGACGTAAACAAATATATATATATGACAGAACTGACTCGAAAACGAGAAAAGAGAGAAAGAAAGATAGAAAGAAGGAAAGAAAGAGAGAGAAAGAAGGAAAGAAAGAAAAAAAGGGAGAGAGAAAGAGAGAAAGATGTATGTCTTCAGGTGAGTGTAAAGCTGTCCGCATGCTTGAAACCCTGTGAAAGACTCGAGAGGAAAGCTGTGAGTCGTGGATAAAGAGAATACAGTCAGCGATCAGAGATTTTAATATGTTCAAACCTTCAGTGCTTCCTACAAACACACACACACATCGGGGAAGAAGAGGATGACAACATTAAATGACACTAGAGAAATGAGCTGTGGTGATCATGTGACTGTGTGTGTGGTCATGTGATCAGACCTCCTCGTCCTCGAAGCCTGTGAGATCCCACTCATAGTTGAGCCGCATCTGTCTCCGCTTCCAGTGCTCCATGAAGAACGCCGCTGCAACACACACACCAGCATTAATCACACTAACAGCAGCTAATGAACTCATCACACACCTGAGGAACTGCGCTAAATGTAGCAGGAACTGATCAAATATTAACGGTTGGATTATAGAGGTGATTAATGATGCATAATAAAGATATTTTCCTGTATTGGTCGAATCCATGGATGAGAATTCAAAAGAAAGTCATAAGAGACTTTCCAGCCACACAGAGCCTGAATGAAGAACAGTGACGATTTCTGCAGGACACTGTAAGACACACGATGCTCGGCTGATACTCTGTGATGTGTGTGTGTGTTGGACGAGCAGCATCTGTCGTGCGTCTCCTGCGCAGTAAATCTGGTGTGTGAACTCCTGCCCTGCGAATCGAGCCGAAGTCACGACTTCCTGTCCAGATCCCTGAGCGCTCGACACTGAGCAGAGCAGAGCCGTACACGCATGCATGATAAAACCCTCCAGACGGGAGATGTTTACTCTGAAACAGACAGAGCTGTTCAGAGATAGAGACACACACTGTTCTTACAGCTCCAGATTCCCCAACTAACAGGGGGAATTCACTAAAGACTTGCTAAAGTAAGCTAACTCTAGATGGCACCTGTAAGGCAATATACTGTGTCTGATTAACAGTTACTACCACATACTACAACTATAGCTAATATTCAACATACATACGCGTGTGTGTGTGTGTGTGTGTGTGTGTGTGTGTGTGTGTGATTGTAATGGGTAGGTTTAGCGGTCAGGTTAGAGTGCATGTGTGTGTGTGTACATATGTGTGTGTGTGCTGATGATTGCTTGAGGAAAGGCTGACAGTCGGATCAAACACAAGGCTACACTGATGGAGGAGCAGAATGGAGGATCTCTGGGTCTCAGGATCTCAGGCTCTCGAGAGCTCAGGATCTTTGGGTTTAGGGATCCCGGGATCTGAGGATCTTGGGATCTCAGGAGTTTAAGATCTCTGGGTTTAGGGATCTCAGGCTCTCGGGAGCTCAGGATCTCTGGGTTTAGGGATCTCAGGATCTCGGGGTTTAAGGATCTCAGGATCTCGAGGTTTAGGGATCTCAGGATCTCGAGGTTTAGGGATCTCAGGATATCGAGGTTTAGGGATCTCAGGATATCGAGGTTTAGGGATCTCAGGGTTTAGGGATCTCAGGATCTCAGGGTTTAGGGATCTCAGGATCTCAGGATCTCGGGGTTTAGGGATCTCGGGATCTCAGGATCTCAGGATCTCAGGGTTTAGGGATCTCAGGATCTCTGGGTTTAGGGATCTCGGGATCTCAGGATCTCAAGGTTTAGGGATCTCAGGGTATCGAGGTTTAGGGATCTCAGGGTTTAGGGATCTCAGGATCTCAGGGTTTAGGGATCTCAGGATCTCAGGAGATCAGGATCTCGGGGTTTAGGGATCTCAGGATCTCGGGGTTTAGGGATCTCGGGATCTCAGGATCTCAGGGTTCAGGGATCTCAGGATCTCAGGGTTTAGGGATCTCAGGGTTTAGGGATCTCAGGATCTCGGGGTTTAGGGATCTCAGGAGCTCAGGATCTCGGGGTTTAGGGATCTCAGGATCTCGAGGTTTAGGGATCTCGGGATCTCAGGATCTCAGGCTCTCGGGATCTCACACACCCAACTCCCCAGTGTTAAATTAACACTCCTGGTGTAAATATAGTGCAATGTAAATTTTACATTGTTAAAAGCGCTATATAAATGAGGAAGACTTGACTTTACTGTAGGTCCAACCACAGGGTGTTAAAAATTTGAGAAAAAAAGTTAATGAGATAATTAAGTGATTAAGTAATGATTGGCCATTAGTGGTGACACCTAATGTTAATGAAGAATCATTGAAGGAGAGAGAATCAACAAGAACAGAAAAAAAGAGAAACACTGACTACTGTCCTGGAACTACTGACTTCGAGCCATTACACATTATTGCACTTAGTATTACCAGTATGACTTTATTTCTGTCATACATCTACACACTGTCTTATTTATATTTTCAGAAGTTTAGATTGTGGTGTTTTATGGAATCTTTCATTTTATGTCACCATTATGGTGATCAGTGTTTGCTTTAGTTGGGCTCTTTTATTTTTTAGTTGGGCTTATTTTTTACTTATTTTTAATATAAGTTTTCATCTGGCCACTCCAACTCTGTGTTCCTAAAGCACATTTGTTGTGGCAAGAGAAACTATGACCAGGGCTGCGTTTCCCAAAAGCATTGTAAGCCTAATTTGATTGTACAGACGTTTTGGAAATGAAGTCCAGGTAATCATGGTAATGGCTCGAAGTCAGTAGTTCTTGTGTTTTTCTTTTTTTCTCTTCTTGTTGTTTCTCTTGCCTTCAATAATTTTTAACACCCTGTAGTTGGACCAACACTCACCTAAAGGATTATTAGGAACACCATACTAATACTGTGTTTGACCCCCTTTCGCCTTCAGAACTGCCTTAATTCTCCGTGGCATTGATTCAACAAGGTGCTGAAAGCATTCTTTAGAAATGTTGGCCCATATTGATAGGATAGCATCTTGCAGTTGATGGAGATTTGTGGGATGCACATCCACTCCCGTTCCACCACATCCCAAAGATGCTCTATTGGGTTGAGATCTGGTGACTGTGGGGGCCATTTTAGTACAGTCAACTCATTGACATGTTCAAGAAACGAGTTTGAAATGATTTGAGCTTTGTGACATGGTGCATTATCCTGCTGGAAGTAGCCATCAGAGGATGGGGACATGGTGGCCGTAAAGGGATGGACATGGTCAGAAACGATGCTCAGGTAGGCCGTGGCATTTAAACGATGCCCAATTGGCACTAAGGGGCCTAAAGTGTGCCAAGAAAACATCCCCACACCATTACACCACCACCACCAGCCTGCACAGAGGGAGCAAGGCATGATGGATCCATGTTCTCATTCTGTTTACACCAAATTCTGACTCTACCATCTGAATGTCTCAACAGAAATCAAGACTCATCAGTCCAGGCAACATTTCTCCAGTCTATCCAATTTTGGTGAGCTCTTGCAAATTGTCGCCTCTTTTTCCTATTTGTAGTGGAGATGAGTGGTACCCGGTGGGGTCTTCTGCTGTTGTAGCCCATCCGCCTCAAGGTTGTGTGTGTTGTGTCTTCTTCACAAATGCTTTGCTGCATACCTCGGTTGTAACGAGTGGTTATTTCAGTCAAAGTTGCTCTTCTATCAGCTTGAATCAGTCGGCCCATTCTCCTCTGACCTCTCGCATCAACAAGGCATTTTGGCCCACAGGACTGCCGCATACTGGAAGTTTTTCCCTTTTCAAACCATTCTTTGTAAACCCTAGAAATGGTTGTGTGTGAAAATCCCAGTAACTGAGCAGATTGTGAAATACTCAGACACCAACAACCATGCCACACTCAAAATCAATTAAATCACCTTTCTTTCCCATTCTGACATTCAGTTTGGAGTTCAGGAGATTGTCTTGACCAGGACCACACCCCTAAATGCATTGAAGCAACTGCCATGTGATTGGTTGATTAGATAATTGCATTAATGTGAAATTGAACAGGTGTTCCTAATAATCCTTTAGGTGAGTGTATATGTACACCAGGAGTGTTAATTTAATCACGGAGTCTCTGGATCTCAGGCTCTCGGGAGCTCAGCCTCTTGGGATCTCAGGATCTCGGTAGCTCACCCCATAGTGCCATGAAGATGGAGAAGAAGACGGTGGCGGGGTTGTCGAACAGGTGGCTGGCGCGGGCCGTCCCACAAGCCGTGCTCTGGTTCCAGTAGCTGCACACGCGGTCACACAGCGGACACATGGTGATGTTCCTCCGCTGGTCACAGATCTCCATACTGCACACAGAAGAAGCGCTTGAGTAGAGACTCTCACACACCTGATCCAGTTCAGCTTCAGACTGTTACCTCTGCTTCATTACATACTGTACTTTAATACATTTCATCTCATTCGGTTCATTTTCTAAAGGTTACACAATTTCCAACTCCCATTCTATCCTTCACTCTCATGTACAAAACCTATCACAACATTATTTTAAATGAAACTATTTTAGGTGTAGTTTCTGGATAAAAATGCAGGATCAGTTCCAGCAGGCTCTTTTCAGGCTGTCATAATATCCTGACAGAGACAAACTCCAGAGGGACTTTCAGACAGATGTTTGGGTTTTATATGCTCTTTCTCAGCGTATGAACTTCCTCTTGAGCAGTTTGAGGCTTTAGCTCAGGATGGGGGGGCTCAACTTTATTACCCAGCAGTATTTCTGGCATCACAAAGAAAGAAACCTATTGAAGAAATGAGCTTCACTGAGACATGATTTAACAGCATTTCCATTTATTAAAATAGAACTTGTCAAAAATGTTTTGTGGAAACTATACTCTAAAATTTGCTGGTTTATTTTTTACTCAGACTGCTGCGTTCTGCCTTTGTTGAATTATTTAAAAGTGTTGGGTTTCTAAATAGACTAAATTAATTGTTTAGGAATATACAGTGCTGGGTAGTAACTAGTTACATGTAATCTGGATTACATAATCAGATTCCAAGGTTACACTTTATTTAGGAGACATAGTTACAATGTACTAAACTCAAACAAGTACTGAGTAATATTAAGGAACTACATGTACTTAGTACTATCCACCTTGTTCTGCGCCCGTTCTATTTCCCATGATTCATTGCGTGTTCAACTGACTAAACGGTTTTGTACTTCCTGTTGAAGTATTTGTTTACATAGAATGCTAACACTCAAGTCCAGACCACTCATCTATATACAATGATATATTATCTAGATCAGTGGTATCCACAAGTTTCCGAGGGGCGCTCCAGTAAAAAATAAAGTGGGTGAAACTTCCGGTGACGCGGCGGAAGTATCATTCCAATGGTGTTTTGTGTGTTAGTTAGCGAAGAGGCTAGCTGTTTTTCAGAGAATTATTTTACTATTTAAAGACGCAAATCTTTATGAGAGATGTCGTTACGGGCTCAGGGACAATATGTGCTGTTCGCGGTAGTATGTATAACCGGACTAAACTAGTTCAGTGGCTTAAACGTGATTGTTTTGAACATAAGCTGAAAACGAGTGATCATGCCAGAGCCCGTCTCTGATCCTGCCAACGACTGTAACGTTAGTTTCCATCACCTCCCAAAAGACGACGAATCTTCCTGTGTACATTTTTTTTTAATTCTTTATATTTTATAAACTCTATCAGCATGTGATTGGCTGTTCGCTACTGATGTTACACCTAAACTCAGGATCAAAGCCTGTGTTGACAGAATACCAAATGTGCCAGTTAATGTATTCAAGCAGCACATTCATTTTTAATTTTGAATAAACTCCAAAGCACAATGACTAGTGTGTATTTTTTATTTGAATTGTTTGTCAGCTCGCACATCTGTCTGTCACGATGCCTTGATGAGTATTGATTATTAATAATGTTAATAATACTCCCAATCAACTACTGTGGAGGGTAAAGGTACTGTTATTTCACCCATTTGAATTTCGTTGAGGTTGTGTTCCCACATCGTTAGCTAGTTTGGATCGCTATAACTTGAATGACTGTCAACTGTTGAATGAACGAGTGTTAAGCATGTCAAGTCGCGCTTTGTTTACTTCCAACCGGAAGTCGCGCCCACTTTTGACGCAAGGCCTCATGGGGCGTAGGAAACTTGTGGATATAAAAATATCGTTCTGAAAGCGACTTTCACAGAGATCTTAAAGAGAAACCAGAAATAAACCTTTCTTTAAAGTTAATTTCATTTTTTATTAATTGTATCTTACTAATTTCAAGCCATGTTTCATCAACCAATTGACTGGTTTTAATAAATAAGAAGTATATAAACAATAGATGATCATGACGGAGGCGCAAACGGGACTTTGGTCTCATGAATGAAACTCGGCATAACGTTCTGCCTAACCTCACAGGCCTGAGTGAAAAATATATAGACTATGTATCTTTGAAAGCAGAGTTAGACAAGAGTCAAAGGGCTAACCAGGCTAACCTGTTAGTACTGTTATTCTGCAGCAGTCGGGGTGATGGAAACTGTCGGATGTTCATTGCTGGATTAGGGAGATCGTGCAGTCATGCATCAGCTATCCTTTGGAAGTTAGTAAGAAAAGACAAACGTTCGTTTTGTTTTTATCTGTGATTTAATAAAAAATAACATGATCAGATCACATTTTTTTTTTTCGATTTAGTTTAGCGATGTGGGGATGAGACAATCTAAAACACATGGCAAAAAGCATAGCACCAGACTCGAACCGGAAGTTGACAACCGAAGTCGTCGTCATGGCAGCACGCATTGTTTAGAGCAGAATAAGGTGGATAGATTAACCGTTAGGGTTAGGGTTAGATACTTGAAATTATGCATAATAACCGTACTTAAAAAAATTAAATGAAATGGATTACGTTACAAACTAACATTTTTTGGTCATGTAATTTGGAATCAGTAACCAACATATGTGTGCGCCGTGCGTTTTGATTGGCCACTGACCTGGGAATGTCGTCATCAACAGTAACGCATCCATAGAGGAAGACAATGACGCCCACTAAGGAAGCAGGGATCAGCATCTGGGTATAAACCCCAAGCCAAGCAAAGTAGAGGCCGATCTTCTCCCCAAAGTACTTCCTGCGAGACAACCGAGAGATTACTAATGAAGCTCAAGTGCGGAGAGAGCTGTGTGAGAGTCTGAGATGTACCGGATCAAGCCGATGGGCTGGTACTTGTAGAAGACGCTGTAGCTCGCCCACTCTTCATACAGCAGCTGAAATACAGGCAGAAACACGGCCTTCACTATCACCACAGTCTTCACCACAGTCTTCACCATCACATCACACTGTCTGCGGTTCAACTGTTCAATCCTTTTCCCCGTTCACACAGAGGTCACACACAGCACTGACACTCACCTTTCGGTCATTAGGTTCAGCGTTCTCCCCTTCAACATCACCCTGATGGTAAAGAGAATAATCTATCATATCCTACAGATCATTCCAGTGCTAACGCAGCCATTAATCAAACTAACTCTGTGTCAGATCCACAGAAACAGTGCTGGATACTCACATCATGCAGTGGATACGCAGCCAGATAGACGCCGCTGCCCAACAGGCTGGTGATTCCTGAACAACATGTCAGAGGGATTGTTCCGTCAGTTACACGTTTGCTGTCAATGATGCACATCTAAGTGTATGGAGCACTGAAACGTGGTGCTGTTCATTTAAAAAGAAAAAAAACTATAATAGATTTCAAACTGCATAGGCAAAGCGGTAGCTCACCCATGCTGAATTTGGCTTTTGTGCACTTGGTTCGCTTCAAAACTTCACATACCTAAAACAATGCACTTATCAAAACATTTAATGATCAAATATGACATTAAAACTATGCATGTGACAATACTTTATACTTACTATTGAGCCTCTTGTTTTACTGTCAAAAAAGGAATCTCTGTCGGATAAATCAAACCTGTAAAGATAAAAGGTCACAATGTTTTTCAGAGCGTGTTTTGCGTCAATCTTTCTCTTGCATTCAGGTCCATTCACACAGATCACAAGTGCAAATCTCATTCATAACACCTGAACAGAACTCAACTGCACTAGGGCCAGTAACTTGCTGTAAACACTGCTGAAATATAAGGCAACACTTTCACTACGAAGGTCCACTTTAGTTTTACACTTTATTTTAATTTCATTTTCAAATATCCTACAGATTCCAGTTTAGTTTTAGTTAGTTTCATTAATGGTTTTCAGTTTTTTATATATTTAGTTTCACATTTCACATTTTTTATTTTATTTTAATTTAGTTTAGTTAAAGCTACACTGTGTGATTTTTACCCCCATCTAGCGGTGTAAAGATATATGACCATCCACTGAATATTAGTTTCTGTTCCTCTCAATTCCGATTTCGTTTTAACTCCTACGGTGGCCAATGTAGTCCAAGATTAACATGGCTTTCAGTTCGACCTCGTCTATGAGTGTTAACTCAAACGTAAACGCGAAAGGCGAAGCTTGAATTAACGGGTATGTCCCTCTTTGGCTAATGTACTTTCAAGATGGAGGGGCAACATGGCGACCGACATTAGAACCCCTTACCCGTATCTATTTCCTATGGCATATTATACACTCAAGAGAATACTTTATTACTCGAACGAAGTAAATATACATTAATGAGCACATATATTTTTGAAAGAACTAGGTGTTTTTAGCTAAGAATAAACTAAAAAAGTTACACAGTGTAGCTTTAAAAGAACACTACCAGTTCCAGTACCTTTAATTTCAGCAAAGTTTGCGATGGCTGCCACATACACTTTGAGCGTGGACGGGTCCTGCCCGCATCTAATAGCTCTTGTAAGAAGGAGAGCACCACTGGTACCTCGCATGACACAGGAAAACACTGACCATTTAGAAGCATACAGGCGCCTAGTAGAAGGGGCTCTGGCTTCATTGATCATGCTTAGGACATTCTCAGGAAGGTCCCCGGGTACCTATTGAGGGGCCACACATGGAGAGCCCATAAATCGGGTCGTGGATGCCATACCATCCCTTCCGCCAGCGTGAGGAGGTCTTTCCTCAATGGAATCAGCCAGGGGACTTTGTCCACCATCTGAACCAGCTCCGGAAACCATGTTCTGGATTTCCAGAGGGAGGCTACCAGGAGGACTGTGCATCCGCTCTCCCTGACCCGCACGATAACCTGGGGTCTCATTGAGATGGGGGGAAATGCATAAAGGGGGCAGTTGGCCCAACGATGGGCCAACGCAAGAACACTGTGCAATGAGTGCTGTTCTTTGGGGCAAGGAGGTCGATTTCGGCCTCGCCAAACACTTTCCATATCAGGGACCCCTCGCCTAGGGAAGTGTTGCCCCGTGACAGCATATCCTCACCCCTGTTGAGGATGCCTGGTATAGGTGCTGCTCTCAGGGAGCTCAGATTGGCTTGAGTCCAAATAAGGAGATCTCTTACCAGGGCGTACAGGCTGCCCGACCTATGTAAGACACTACAGATGTATTAGCGTCCGGACTAACACCTGGTGTCCCCTGATGTTTGGCAGAAATGACAAACTGCTTTCATTTCCAGGCAGTTGATGTGTAAGCTCTGCTCTGCACTTGACCAGGGGCCGGAGACAGGCTTGCTCTCGTGTAACACTCCCCAACCTTACCCTGAATGAGGCTGCGAGCTGTTGAATAGAGAGCATGTGCTCTGCTGTGAGGCACGCTCTCATAGTCATAGAGTCGATGACCGTGCCCATAAAGATCACAGTTTGCTCTTGTATATATTGATTCTGAGACCCAGACATTGCAAATGGTTCAGAATCAGAGACCTGTGGACAGGGTGGCTACAGGTATAAACAATTTAAATTTAAGACTTTTTTTAATACCACTTCGAAATTAAATTTAAGACCAAACTTACGATGGAAATATAAATTAAATTGAAAATATACAGTAATATTTCCAAGTAAACACACTGTCTGTTCAAAAATATGGTGAAATGACAATAACCAATTCCGTACATGCGGTCGCCTGTGGTGGAGTACAGTGGAGTGAAAAGAAATATAGAAGGCATTTTTATAAATGTCTTAAAAATAATAAAAGTATATTAATAAAGGCTTAGATTTAATTTACTAATAAAGACATAGAACCAGTTTATTTAGAGTGTACTGATAATAGTTTCATATAATTAGTATGTTAATTAAACTACTAAAAAGATTTAAAAAAAAGCCTGAGATATGTTTGGTTATTGTACCTTTTAATTAATAAATTAAAATTAATTTGCTATATTTCAGATCAATATATTTATTTTCCTTAATTTTAATTAACCCTAACTTTATTCTCATCATAGGAATTACAAATAATTGATTTCCGTATAAAATAATACTACAAACACTTAAAAATAAACAGATTAGTGTCCTGTTTTGAGAGTGAGAATGCTTGCGCAAAGACGAAGATGACCGCTCTATCGCGGGTTTGTTTTATTATAATGCATTTACTTCCACTTTGATTTGTAGCATTTTACAGAGTGTTTTCTTTAACCGGTTACCATCCGCTCTTTCGACATGTATGTGAAGAGTGTGCTTAACTGAAAGAAATCAACTATAAAAGGACTCGTGGAACTACCAGTTCGTGTTAGTTCGTGGTAGCCATCTTTGGTGTTACGGGTTTTCCCTATACATTTGTATTAAGGATTGAGGAAGTGGCATGTCTCTATATAAATAGTCTCTGCAATTCTCGAAAGGGAACTTGATTTTCCGGTACAGAGTTAGAGCTTTTTATTACGAAAATGATTATTTATTTTTGCTAATTATTATTTCATTTCAGTAGGTTTTTCAGTAACTGTAGTTCGTTTGGTTTAATTTTAGTGTTTCATTTAGGTTTAAATCTCAATTTAATTTCAGTTCACAGAAATGTTTTTTGACTAATAGTTTTAGTCTTTCATTTACGAAAATGACCTTCCTTCACATGAGAGCAAGGACATTTAGACAATGTTTTTTTATAAGGTTATTTTACCTGGCTCTGAAGTTGTGCATCCAATACAGTTTTTGTTGTTGTGACACCTACATTGCCAAGAATATATTAATATTATTACCTTACGAGTCAACTTGATTGTTCCAGTAATTTTTATGCTCCCTTATAAAATTTGTCCTAAAACATTGAAAATGTTTCTCAAAGCCCAAAGTATAAGTTACGCATTAGGGTGTGTGATGTAGATATTATCATCAGTACAGTATGTGCATACTGTACGTGTGTGATTTTTATAACTACACACTTACTAATAACTTTAGTAAGTGTGTAGTTATAAATAACTTTAAAAATAACTAATAACTTTGCACTAACTCCTGGAGATGCTACGAGTACAACAACACCAGTGTTTACTAGCGCTGTACTTAGGGTTAGGGTTACGTTTGGTTTAGGGTTAGTTGCATGTAATAATGCAGGGGTATAATTATCATAACAGTGATAATGATAATAATAAAAGTGCATCATTATATTCAGGTGTGTGTGTGTGTCAATATCAACCCAATTGAAGTTCAGTTCCGTTGAGTTCAGTGTTTGTTGGGTCTCGTCTAAGTGTAGTTGTTTTGTGGATGTACCTTGTTGGAAATAAAGCCTGTCTACCTTCATCATCATCTTCATGTTATTTGTGTGTTGAGTCTCTACCACACAACCCGTGACTGAAGACTAAGACCTTCTAGTGTTCGTGTTCATACATGTTTGCGGGTTTGTCTGCACATACTTGTGTTTGCATCAAAACTGAAGGGTAGTTTGGTCTAAACACAGCAGAATTTATGTCCTTTTTTACATTCTTGTCAAATTGAGAAAAGGCCTGTAAAAAGGATTCGCACCTACTGTCTATAACAGCACATATAACAGACATTAAGAAGTGTTTGGTGCTTGAGAATGGAGGTGGACACTAACAGATGCTGCTTTTCTCTGGAGAACGGGTACGAGAGGTGCTTCACTTTCTGCGTGCGGTTCTCTTCTAGGTTGGGATGAAGAGGATCTGTAAGTTTGCTGATGAACGCGTTGATCTTTTCCATTACACCGCTTCTGTGTTTGACTTCATACACCTACAGTAGGAGCACAGCGTCATCACAGTCATCACTCGTCACATCTCTGCTTTACACTGGGCATGCTGGACAAACCTTACTTTTTTAGTAGGCATCTTCAGTTTCATGAACTCAGCCTCGCGACAGAGCACGTTCCAAGGAGCATGAATCTTCACAAAGCCCACTCCAGGTGTCTTGGTCTGAAAACACACAACCGATTTTACAGCAATCCCTGAAAACACACACACTGAATCTGACACTCACTGTAACAAGCACTGGCTCATCCCTGCAAGCACACACACTGAATCTGAAACTCACTCTAAACACACACACTGAATCTGAAACTCACTGTAACAAGCACTGGCTCATCCCTGCAAGCACACACACTGAATCTGAAACTCACTCTAAACACACACACTGAATCTGAAACTCACTGTAACAAGCACTTGCTCATCCCCGCAAACACACACACTGAATCTGAAACTCACTGGAACAAGCACTTGCTCATCCCTGGGAACACACACACTGAATCTGAAACTCACTGGAACAAGCACTGGCTCATCCCTGCAAACACACACACTGAATCTGAAAAACAATGCAACAAGCACTGGCTCATCCCTGCAAACGCACACACTGAATCTGAAACTCACTGGAACAAGCACTGGCTCATCCCTGCAAACACACACACTGAATCTGAAAAACAATGCAACAAGCACTGGCTCATCCCTGCAAACACACACACTGAATCTGAAACTCACTGGAACAAGCACTGGCTCATCCCTGCAAACACACACACTGAATCTGAAACTCACTGGAACAAGCACTTGCTCATCCCTGGGAACACACACACTGAATCTGAAACTCACTGGAACAAGCACTGGCTCATCCCTGCAAACACACACACTGAATCTGAAAAACAATGCAACAAGCACTGGCTCATCCCTGCAAACACACACACTGAATCTGAAACTCACTGGAACAAGCACTGGCTCATCCCTGGGAACACACACACTGAATCTGAAACTCACTGGAACAAGCACTGGCTCATCCCTGGGAACACACACACTGAATCTGAAACTCACTGGAACAAGCACTGGCTCATCCCTGCAAACACACACACTGAATCTGAAAAACAATGCAACAAGCACTGGCTCATCCCTGCAAACACACACACTGAATCTGAAAAACAATGCAACAAGCACTGGCTCATCCCTGCAAACACACACACTGAATCTGAAAAACAATGCAACAAGCACTGGCTCGTCCCTGCAAACACACACACTGAATCTGAAACTCACTGGAACAAGCACTGGCTCATCCCTGCAAACACACACACTGAATCTGAAACACACTGGAACAAGCACTGGCTCATCCCTGCAAACACACACACTGAATCTGAAAAACAATGCAACAAGCACTGGCTCATCCCTGCAAACACACACACTGAATCTGAAAAACAATGCAACAAGCACTGGCTCATCCCTGCAAACACACACACTGAATCTGAAAAACAATGCAACAAGCACTGGCTCGTCCCTGCAAACACACACACTGAATCTGAAACTCACTGGAACAAGCACTGGCTCGTCCCTGCAAACACACACACTGAATCTGAAAAACAATGCAACAAGCACTGGCTCATCCCTGCAAACACACACACTGAATCTGAAACACACTGGAACAAGCACTGGCTCATCCCTGCAAACACACACACTGAATCTGAAACTCACTGGAACAAGCACTGGCTCATCCCTGCAAACACACACACTGAATCTGAAACTCACTGGAACAAGCACTGGCTCATCCCTGCAAACACACACACTGAATCTGAAACACACTGGAACAAGCACTGGCTCGTCCCTGCAAACACACACACTGAATCTGAAAAACAATGCAACAAGCACTGGCTCATCCCTGCAAACACACACACACTGAATCTGAAAAACAATGCAACAAGCACTGGCTCATCCCTGCAAACACACACACTGAATCTGAAACACACTGTAACAAGCACTGGCTCATCCCTGCAAACACACACACTGAATCTGAAAAACAATGCAACAAGCACTGGCTCGTCCCTGCAAACACACACACTGAATCTGAAACTCACTGTAACAAGCACTGGCTCTTCCCTGCAAACACACACACTGAATCTGAAACTCACTGGAACAAGCACTTGCTCATCCCTGGGAACACACACACTGAATCTGAAACTCACTGGAACAAGCACTGGCTCATCCCTGCAAACACACACACTGAATCTGAAAAACAATGCAACAAGCACTGGCTCATCCCTGCAAACACACACACTGAATCTGAAACTCACTGGAACAAGCACTGGCTCATCCCTGCAAACGCACCCACTGAATCTGAAACTCACTGGAACAAGCACTGGCTCATCCCTGCAAACACACACACTGAATCTGAAAAACAATGCAACAAGCACTGGCTCATCCCTGCAAACACACACACTGAATCTGAAACTCACTGGAACAAGCACTGGCTCATCCCTGGGAACACACACACTGAATCTGAAACTCACTGGAACAAGCACTGGCTCATCCCTGCAAACACACACACTGAATCTGAAAAACAATGCAACAAGCACTGGCTCATCCCTGCAAACACACACACTGAATCTGAAAAACAATGCAACAAGCACTGGCTCATCCCTGCAAACACACACACTGAATCTGAAAAACAATGCAACAAGCACTGGCTCGTCCCTGCAAACACACACACTGAATCTGAAACACACTGGAACAAGCACTGGCTCATCCCTGCAAACACACACACTGAATCTGAAAAACAATGCAACAAGCACTGGCTCATCCCTGCAAACACACACACTGAATCTGAAAAACAATGCAACAAGCACTGGCTCATCCCTGCAAACACACACACTGAATCTGAAAAACAATGCAACAAGCACTGGCTCGTCCCTGCAAACACACACACTGAATCTGAAAAACAATGCAACAAGCACTGGCTCATCCCTGCAAACACACACACTGAATCTGAAACACACTGGAACAAGCACTGGCTCATCCCTGCAAACACACACACTGAATCTGAAACTCACTGGAACAAGCACTGGCTCATCCCTGCAAACACACACACTGAATCTGAAACACACTGGAACAAGCACTGGCTCGTCCCTGCAAACACACACACTGAATCTGAAAAACAATGCAACAAGCACTGGCTCATCCCTGCAAACACACACACTGAATCTGAAACTCACTGTAACAAGCACTGGCTCGTCCCTGCAAACACACACACTGAATCTGAAAAACAATGCAACAAGCACTGGCTCATCCCTGCAAACACACACACTGAATCTGAAACACACTGGAACAAGCACTGGCTCGTCCCTGCAAACACACACACTGAATCTGAAAAACAATGCAACAAGCACTGGCTCATCCCTGCAAACACACACACTGAATCTGAAACACACTGTAACAAGCACTGGCTCGTCCCTGCAAACACACACACTGAATCTGAAACTCACTGGAACAAGCACTGGCTCATCCCTGCAAACACACACACTGAATCTGAAACTCACTGGAACAAGCACTGGCTCATCCCTGCAAACACACACACTGAATCTGAAACTCACTGAAACAGCATGTGGGTGAGTAATTAATTACTTAATTTTCATTTTTGGGTGAACTATCCCTTTAATAAAGATCTTTTTGAGCTTCCCGGGCTGTTCTGCGCTTTCTGTCTGCAAATCCTAACAGTATTTGTTGTACTGTATGTGTAAGTATGTGCACTTCTTTCTCAAAGGCTATAAATCTGTATCTGATTCACTTATTAAATGCCAAGTCACATCTGACAAAAAACAAGAATCGTTTCATGAAACTTGAATGTGTATTATGACTGACTGGCTATTCACAATGACACAAAGTATAACGAATGCAGGGTTTTGTAAAAAAAAATATCAGCATATTAAATATTTATAGACCTTTTAACGCAGCTAAAGTGCAGATCGCCCACCAGTGTCTGATTCAGGGCGGCCCTAGACTTAAGCAAACCCTCCCAGTCAATGTGTTCATCAAACCCCCAAACGACCCCTGACCCCTTCCTCTGTTCACTCAGAGTTTCACTGTCAACAAACAGCAGTGAGTTACAACCGTCCAGGACCATGGATTTTCTATTCTACAAATAATAGGATGAATACAGTGGAAAAAAATGTACAAATGAAATAAAGTCTTTAGTGTTCTACACACAATTAAGTAATTAAATGTAATAAAACTCTTCGTCATATAAATGTAATATCATTTAATTTAACAGTACATTTCAGGGGTTCAGTCGCTTTTGAGCGTTGAGAACACAAGTGTGAGTCCCAAATAAAGAGTGGCGGAGGGTTAAAGCAACAGACGGGTGTTGGAATCAGGAAACGAGGCGCGTCAGATTGGGTTCCTCACACACACACGCGCGTCACACAGCATGTGGAGCATGTGCACTACTATGAGCCCTACATAGACTGCAGCACAGCGGATCCCATGTCAGTTTCACAGCCAAGACCAAAAAAACAAACAGCTGCTATCACCATTACTTTAGCCAATTATCCGATCCATGAAACTCTGCGAGGCATTTAATGGCATAACCATACACGGCTCCACGTGCGTTCATACGCTCTCATAAACGTGTGCTAGTTCACAGAGAACAGAAGAGCAGGTGCACACAGCTCAATATCATTCATTCTGAAGAAGACACACACCAATGATGGATATATCTAAAAGAGAGAAACACTTTCACAGCGAACGCACGTTTGTGTGGAGCCCATTGACATGTGTCTCCCTAAACTGATATCAGGTGACAAGGTACAAAAGATACTCATAAATCAAACACAACCTCAAATTATTTGTTTTATAGCCATTTCTAACATATTGTGAATTTTATCATTTACATTAAAATATTTAAGAGTCTTCTTGAGCCTAATTAAGATTATATATATATATATATAGACGACCGAACTTTAATTTTTTTTACATAAATAGTATATGATAAAAGAACTTTCTGTAAGTGTAAACTATTGTAATGTAATGTTTCTGGACACGTGTAATTAAATGCAAATTTACTGTATTATAGTTCACATTTGTATCAGATTCAGTGAGCTGAACTTCACAGTGAGTAGAATTATTATTATTGTACTGACAAGCATTTATGATGAAGGAAAATAAACTGTATTGTAACATATTTTGAAACGTCTGTCATGTTTTTCAATGTATTTGTAATTACATCTTTTTAATAAAGCTGCAATTTAATACATTAAAAATATTTGATATTGAATAACACGCTACAGTTAAAATGATAATCTTGTACTGTAGATCTGCTTTAGTATGTTAGTTGATAGAAGACGTGATAGAAGATTATTAAAACATAATGGTGTAAAATATAATTAATAAAGCGTATAATTTGACATTATTATAAAGTGGGGTCAGAAACAGTCATGAAAGTGTTTTCTCTTTAATTAATTGACTTTAAGGCCACAAATCAAGCTGGTGTTACTGTACACACAGAGCGACTGATATTCATATGTCAGCATGGCTGGACTGCTCGACTGGCCAATCAGCATCCAGGAGCGTGCTTGACCACAGCGAACCCCTGAGCGAGTGTGTGTCAGAGTCGAGTCTCAGCGTCAGTGCTGTGTGTTTTGTGCTGAAGTGAAACAGCTGAGCTCAGCCGAAAGACTAAACAAACCCGCGGCAGACAAAAGCCTGGACGAACACACACATACGTACCTCCTCGTCTCGCTCCAGCTCCAGCCCCATCTCCAGCAGGCTGCTCTCGAACTCGGCCCGGCGCAGGGCCTTGTCCCGGTCCTGGTGCTCGTGGTGCTCTGCGCTGGGGTCGGGGCCCCGCTCGGGGTCGGCTGCAGGGGCGGGCCGGCCCCGTCTCAGGGTGCGTGTGAAGGCGTTGTCTCGGAGGCGGGACCCCCCGGCGCGGCTGCTCTTCTTGATGTGGTAGGTGAGGATGTAGTCCACCCGTCTCCGGCCGTCCTGGAAGAACAGACCCTGCCGGCATTGAGTGTTCTCCTCAGGAGTGAGAGACTTCAGGAGCTGAGAGGAGAGAGGAGGCCAGAACATGAGTGAGTGTGTGTGTGTGTGTGTGACGGCAGTGGCCAGTCAAAGGTCAAGATCGCAACATCTCCTCATTGTCCTGAACTCAGATCAGCATGTGAGGAGGAGGGACACACTCGGCATGACCTCAAGGCTTCTGCGGGAACGCTCGGCGGACGTACGCGGACAAATATAAGCTGTGGCTTATTTTCATATTCTTTACCAAACCAAAGGCACCGTCGCAGTGGATGTGGAATGAAAAGAAAGAGTGAATGTTGAGAGTCAGCAGAAAGTGTTCACGTGTTTTTGTTCATTACATCATTCTCAGACGTGCATTATTAGACACAAACTGTCAAAATGATTTTTCAGATGACTAGAGTGTTTTACAGTGTGTTACTTGAAATTTCTTTGGCATTATCTGTGGAATTTAGTCATTTGACTGTTGTTCTTAAATGTGATAAGCAGAAGGTGAATAATGACAGATGTGAACAGCATTAGAGAGGATCTTTATCATTAAACTGAAGGACATTGACAAATCTCGTGTGATCAGTGTGTTTTGAACGTTTCAGAGCGGATGTATAATGTGTTAGTGTTATTTAATCTCTCTAGCGTGTTTGAAGAGCCTGTAAAATGTTAGGAAATAAACATGAATATTGGACCACTTATATGCAAATAAACCAGATGTTATTTGCTCAGGTTAATCAAAGGCAACAGGGACACAATATAAATTACAAAAATTAATGTTTGCTGTTGAAAATAACAAAGAATACCAAAGCATCAAATGTCTTCATGAGACACTCGACAGTACCAGTGAAATGATTGGAATGATTTAGATGTAAAAAAAAAAAAATGTTTATTTCATTTTAAATATGCGCTCAATATTATTAATTTAAAATAACCGTTTTCAATGTGAAAATATTTTTTATTTATTTATTTTTTTCTGGAAACTGTGAAACACTACCATTCAAAAGTTTGAAGTAAGATATGAAGAGTTCAGATGCAAAAGACTCTAAGTGCCATTTGAAATTTTCTTCTAGAATGATGATTTTTATCAAGCTTGTATATTTAAGTTCAGTGATTTCACTTAAATGGCAATGATGATTACCTATTAATTGTTATTTAAGTGAAATTACTGAACCTAAATATACAAGTTTGATAAAAATCATCATTAAAGAAGAAAATTTCAAATGGCATTTAGAGGCTTTTGCATCTGAGCTCTTCATATATATATATATATATATACATGTAAATCTCTCTCTCTAGATATAACATTTTATTCAACAATAACTTTTATTCTTAATTATTTCTTACCAAAAGTTTTCTATTTCAAATAAATGATGTTCTTTTGAATCCTTTTCTTCATATCTTTTGAATATGAAGCAGCAAAAACTATTTTCAACATTGATCATAATTAATAATTAAGCAGCTGATATCTGAGCAGCAAATCAGCATATTAGAATGATTTCTGAAGGATCATGTGAAAATAGACTTTTCATGTGAAATTGTGACATTTCACACTATTACTGTCTTTACTGTATTTGACCAAATAAACCCCTTACAGAAGCATTTTAAAAACTGAATTATTCCAAACTTTTGACTGGTACCGTAATAAAATCCTGGCAAAACCCTATTTAGGACAGTTCATGATCTGCCAAATAAATATATTCTCAATTCAGAAAATAATTTCACATGAAATTAGTGACTGATATATTTTAAAGAAACGAACAACATAATAAATGGTTAATAAATACAGTGACTGTATTATTGTTGTATTATTCTCTCATTTATTACTGTATTATTCTCTCTCCTCCTCCTCATCTATCCAGAAGAATATGGCAGTCATGAGTAATATTGCACAATGCAATGATGATATTTGAATATAGGTTCAACACACACTGTCAGATGGAGAAGCACAACTCTCTTATGTGCATATTCATTAATCTCTGGGTAATATTATCGTTTGTGGAAGCCATAATTATTACCACTATAGATGCAGTAATGCTTCATAAGTTCTCAACATGTTTGGTCCCAGTGTTGGAGATCAAACTGCCGGAGATGTTGATCTTAGTTCAGTAATGAATGGATCTGAGTCATGTTGGACATGCAGCCGCTAACACACTGTTAAATCATGTTCGACACGAGTTACCTTGAACTTGAGACTGTCAACTACCGGCTCTTATTACATCTATGGGAAAAACAAATAATAACTAATAATATGACAGTTATATAGATATAATACAGTACAGTAAGCAGGTTTCTGTTGCACTGTAACTAGTTGTGAAGCATTCCCTGTAAAATGCCCTCAGCATAAACACTAATGCGACAGTAATCCTAGATAGAAAATATTTTTTGAAGTCCTAATTTATGAGGTCAGCTTTTTTTGTAGAGCGACTGCAACCGATCCAGCAACTGCTGACTGTGTTATGAGGTGTACGATTTCCTCTGGCATCCCGCTTCATCTTATGGGGATGTGCGCTCATATTTTAGGAGCAAAACCATTGGCCCATATAGATCTAGCACATGCTCATTTACTGTATTTATTGATACGTTCATCTACCTTTATCAAATCTTTATCTCAATTAAGCAGCCAATAATAGTCATCATTAATCGCAGATATTGCATATGCATTATAAATATGGGGTATAAAGCTCCTAAAACTTCCTGAATAGTCATGAACACACGCCACACGCACCTGAAATTTGCCATGAAAGATCACGTCCCTCAAGAAGTGTGCTTGCTTGCAGGCAGTCTGAGATTGAGAGACGCCACTTTCTTTCTCGGTTAAATCCATCTCCCAATCCCAGTAAGAGCCTGTTCTCACACTCCCGTAATCTTCAACACTGTTCTCTGTCTGTCTGTTTCTCTCTGGCCCTCAGACTGAGACACAGGTCACCAACTGATCCCTGTTGTTACTTGAGAGGACTGAGAGGAGCCAGGAGCTAATATTAGACTCAACTATAAAGTCATACATCAAAGCCTCAGAGATGCCCTCACTCACACACATGACTGTTAGTCAGAAGTCAGCTTAGTCTATGTAAAGGGGACTTTCAGAATTATGTCAACATAGAAACTGTAAAATCTCTGTAATGCAGAAACTTGTTTAAAAATAACAATAAAAGGCAATTACGACGTTTTATCTTGCAATTCTAACTTTTTACCTCACAATTCAAGCTTTACATCTTCATGTCTTGCCTCGCCCACACTCCCTTCGCTGAGGTTCTGCTATAAGCAGGGTCCCCGCTGAATCTTTATGTGATGAGCTGGATAATGCCATGTTACAAAGCCCTCAGTCTCCACTGATCCCGTCCAGCTCCAAGTGTCCTTCATCAGGGATGGTCCCGTCCAGCTCCAAGTCTCCTTCATCAGGGATGGTCCTGTCCAGCTCCAAGTCTCCTTCATCAGGGATGGTCCTGTCCAGCTCCAAGTGTCCTTCATCAGGGATGGTCCTGTCCAGCTCCAAGTGTCCTTCATCAGGGATGGTCCCATCCAGCTCCAAGTGTCCTTCATCAGGGATGGTCCCATCCAGCTCCACGTGCCCTTCATCAGGGATGGTCCTGTCCAGCTCCAAGTGTCCTTCATCAAGGATGGACCCGTCCAGCTCCAAGTGTCCTTCATCACGGATGGTCCCATCCAGCTCCAAGTGTCCTTCATCAGGGATGGTCCCATTCAGCTTCAAGTGCCCTTCATCAGGGATGGTCCTGTCCAGCTCCAAGAGTCCTTCATCAAGGATGGTCCCATCCAGCTCCAAGTGTCCTTCATCAGGGATGGTCCCATTCAGCTTCAAGTGCCCTTCATCAGGGATGGTCCTGTCCAGCTCCAAGTGTCCTTCATCAGGGATGGTCCCGTCCAACTCCAAGAGTCCTTCATCAAGGATGGTCTTGTCTCTGGCTCCAACTTGGTGTATCATCACTGTGGCTCTGCTTCAGACTATCGCATCTCCAGCTGCCGCTCGACCCTCGAAAACCTCTTTCTCCACCAGGCTCCTCCTCCCCCTGGTTCTGACATTGCCCTCAGTCACACTGGCTCTGCCCCAGTCTACCAAGCCCATGTCTCCACCTAGGTTAAGCGTGCCTTCAGCTCCACCTTGGTAATCCATGCCTTCCTTGTCACCCTGCATTTAAGTCTCCTCAGCTCCACCTGGGTCTCCACCATTCACTTCATTACCTTATTTGCTCAGGCTCCTGGCTCAGTTCTGCTGTGGGCCTTCATCTTGGCTTTGCCCAGGGTCATCATCTGGTTCCTCCCTCATCTCCTCCCTGGCTTATCTCTGCATCTTCTCCACTGGGGTGTATCCCTTTGTCAGCTCCTGGATCTTATCGGTCTTCATCTGCACCACATCCACCTCTGGAACCCCCTCCCACATCTGTTGGACGTTTTCAGCCAAGGATGCACTTTTCGGGTTAAGACGATTATAATTTGATCTGTTTCATTATCATTTTCTCTCTTGCCTTAAAGATGAACTGAACTGAAAAAAATTGACGATGAAAACGTGTTGTTTATGACAATTAAAAGTAAATAACACTAAATATTTAATTAAAAAAATATTAATATAGCTTTTTTTAAGCAACGCAAAATTGCGCTTGCTAGCGCTGGCAATTTCTATGACGTCACTGGCATGGTAGGACCCGCGGAGCTGCATAGACAACAGCTGCAGGTCCTATACACAGACGAAATGAGCACTTTTAACGGCATGGATTACGCATTTGAGGCCGTGAGGGACAGGCCGGTAGTGTCTGACTACCACCACATGAAGGACGATCAGTTTCAGGCTTCACTTGCAGTACAGGATCGCTTGGGGGAAGTGACCGTGGGCGCGAGCGCTGTGAAGAATGCAATGCACTGCACCGGAGCCGATCTGTTGCAGAGAGGTTAACCTGGAAAATTATTGATCAACAAAAAAGTAATCACCGTTGTGCACCGTTCATTTTGGATGCTGTTCGGTGAGAGAAACGTGTTGGAGGAGGCTACGCTGTCTCTAATGGATGTCCGAGCTGAGACGCGAGCGCCCCATCAGTAGCAGGGTATTTTACGAATAGGTGACTAGGCTGGGCTAACTTGTTACACTTTTCTCAGACTGTTTAGATTAACAGCGTCCTGACTGTTCACTCTATGTGTGAGTGTGCATTTAGGAAGGAGAATCCCATCCTTTACAGTGAACTATACATCAGGGATCTTTTCCCCTCAGCCGAATATCAAGGATTCGAGTAACGTTAATGTGATGTGTTGAACTTGTAACTTTTGTAAATAAAACATTTCATGCAGACATTGTCAGACGTTTCATGTACTCATTGACGAAAGTACAAATCTCTAAATAGTGTGTCGCTAAAAAATCTGTTTCCTCAGCCATGTCAGCGAGCCTCAGACTATTCACAAGCTACGGCTGTTCTGCTGGTGCGGGTAGGGTACGGAGTGGCTTACCATGCCGGTGACCAGGGATGGGCAGTATTTCAGATACATGTATTTAAAATACGTATTTGAAATACAAAATACTATTTTGTATTTTGTATTTTAAAGCCTTTGGAAAAAATCAAATGTAATTTGTATTTAAATACATTTAAGATGAGTATTTTTTTATTTTCAAAATACTCAAAATACTTTGAGCCAGAATCCTAGAAGATCAGAGGAAGGATTTGGACATCTTAAACCAGTATCCACTTATTAGACAGCTGTTTGTGAGGTTCAACACAATCACACACTTATTTTCCTTTGCGGGTCTAATCCGTACACTTTATTTGAAGGGGTGTGCATAAGACTGACATGACACTGTCATAAACATGACATAACACCTGTCATGAACATGAAGGAGTCTTTATGAATGTTTATGACTTTTGTCATCAAGTGTCATTCGGTAAATGATGACAATTTTAACGCAAAGTTGACATTGTTTAAATTGTCTTTGTTATGACAACTTGACATTAACAAATGTCTTGATTATGACAACTTGACAATAACAAAGACAGAAATGTCTTTGTTTTGACAACTTGACATTGACCAAGAAATCATAACCTGTCAACCTGCCATGTTTATAACTAGTCCAACGTGTTCCACTTTACTTGAGGTAAGGGGAAATATTAATGACACTGTTGTTAAAAAATGTGACAGTGTAATAACCCTTAATGACATAACTGGTACAATGTGTTCCACTTTACTTGAGGACAAGTAAAATATTCATGTCACAGTTATAATGGTGTCATGACGGCCAAAGTTAAAACCAACCACATATGACAGTAATGTAATGTTAACGGAAAGCTAAATAACTTCTTTAATTGTTTATTCCATAGTGGAAACAAGCTTCCATTATGTCATCTTTTTTTCAGAGAGACCTCTAATGTTTGTAAGACAAGTGCTGTGTTGTATTGCATACCGGCCATCTTAAAAAAGTTAAGACTTAAAAACAAACTTACTATAGAATCTTGAAGATCATAACCAATATCTTCTATGGCTTTAAAACTGACGATGTTCATTTGCTGGTCTGTGATCGGTACAGAAGGGAACTCTTCGTTGTTCATGATGCCTGTTGTGTTTCCAGCTCTGGACTCCCGGAGATAATCTGTAGACAAAAAACAACATGAAATACAGGTAAACATCACCAAATCACAATTACAACATTACGAATTCCACCTGAGTATAATACACATATTAAAAAAGATAAATAAATAAACAGAACTGCCAGTTGTCTTTATATATGTCTAATATAATATATAGCAATAATAACCAACAGCAGATCTAGTCCACCGAGACCAAACACATTAACATGGACATAATCAAGAACGTGCTAACACAACAAGCAGCGAAATTCATTTGCCATTTTTGATCGAGCAACTTGATTGAAACTTGAAAACATTGAGTCAAATTAACACGAGCAATCATGTTTGAATGAGAAACGTTATTCAGTGGCCATGTTCTTTGCCCTGATGTTCTCTGGCTTTAATGTATGGAAGAACTAAGAGCATAACTGATGTTTAAATCCAGCCGAGACGATCAGAGCCGACGGGGACGTCCCAGAGCCCCGAGCCCAGAATCTGCTCGAGTCCAGCAGGATCATGGACTAGCAGACTAGCAGACGCCCGAGAACTAGCAGCCCGATCTCATCAAAGTGCGGATCTATGCCACAAATCTAATTTCTCGTGTCATTTACGCCAAAAATAGTTTTTGCGCGTTTATGATACGCACTTTATGGCGTGCACGCACTGCAGACCCCTAATCCTACTGAGAGGTTCACAGTGTGTAGCATACTGTATGCATACACACACACACACACACACACAAACCAACATTTTTTGGCATATAAATGGCAAGAGAAATTTAATTTGTGGTATAGATACACACATTTTTATGAGATTTTTTTTGTTTGTTTGTTTCATGAGGTGTTTTCTTGTTTTTTTTAAGAGTAATGTAAATGAAGAGTAATAATGTTAACAAGCTGATTGCCATCTGTAAAACATTGCCCTCCATCTTTGCTACAGGGATTCGGTTACACACTTTAAATCAGTTATTAACACAGAATTAGCAAGAGCACTTATTATGGAAATAATGTAAAATAATATACTTAATTGTGAATGTACTTTTCACACACTATGAAAATTAATTGAAAATGTATTATAGTTTAAATTTATATTAAACACAATTACTTAACCTAAGTATGATGTAGCATTATGTGATGTTATAAACACTTCTATTGTCTTTGAAATATGGTTTAAGTTTACTGAATGTACTGACACACATTTATGATCATCTAAAACATACTTTAATGTCATATTAAATATGTAAGTATAATGTAATAATTTTGTATAGGTTTTTAGTAATGAAGTTTAGTTATTTAAACAGTTATAACTTTAAATGTATTAGCAAATTTCAAATATTAAATTAATATCACAAACTGAACTTTTTTAAAGTGTGCATGATCGTCTCCTCTCTTTAATTGCACTTAACTTTCATTTCATTAATAATCTGCAAGTACAGTTTTTGTAAATTTAAGCACATTAAAATGCAATCGCATGAGTTTTCAGAAATCTCAGTGGACATGAAGTTAGCAGAAACTCTCCATTTCTTCCACATCAGTGTCTTGTCAGGTCTCAGTGATCATCTCAGATGCAGATCACCAAGAGCTAACCGATCTTGGTGTGTTTGACTATCATTTTAAATCAATAGTCTCTGTATGAGTAGTGACCGCATTGTGACACTGATTTTGCACAGCAGCATAAAACACCATAATAATGCAGCTGGAAATATTACATTCAATCAAGTCGTTTCAATCCAGCCTTCGAGAATAAGAGTTTGCCTATAAATGCAACATTAACAAAGTGACACAGACCGGGGAATATAAAACGCGTTCTGTTAAAGCTGTGGAGGAAGACATCAGCTCTCACAGTACAGCAGTGATGCCTTCACACATACTGTACAACTAATATTACAGCAATTATAAGTAAATAACAACCGTAAAACAAACAAAAACAAAAACCCTACTTTCAGAAGACTCGTTCTATTATTTAATCAAACTAAAGTGAGATGCAAAATATCCATAACAACTTAGTTTTATTGTGTATAGCCTATTTACATTCTTGCCTTTCGGAGTGCAACTTGTGTAATAAAGTCAAACAAATATAGAAAAGTTACAAACATCAGGTAGAATGGGCAGTTTAAATGTTTAGCATATTTAAATACGATATTTGTATAAGAATATATTTCAAAAGTACCTCAGACAAACAGGTGAAGCGGGTCCGCGCGAGGAAACATCACTGTAGCGCGCGCTGTTCACGCGCTTCTTAAGAGCGCGCGACAGCCTCCCTCCAGAGCGCGCGCGCCTATCTATCTATCTATCTATCTATCTATCTATCTATCTATCTATCTATCTATCTATCTATCTATCTATCTATCTATCTATCTATCTATCTATCTATCTATCTATCTATCTATCTATCTATCTATCTATCTATCTGTCTATTTGTCTGTCTGTCTGTCTGTCTGTCTGTCTGTCTGTCTAGCCGTCCGTCCGTCCATCCATATATGTGTGTGTGATATGACAGTGTTGTTAAGGATGTGAGCGGTGTGTGTGTGTGTGTGGGGGGGGGGGGGGGTTGCCTCTGTGATCTGATAGTGTTATGAATGAGTGTGTGTGTGTGTGTGTGTGCGTGTTCATGTTTATAGCCTATTACATTGTGTGAACCAAATGTCCCCACAAGTATTGTAAAACCTGAAATCACCTACATTGTGGGGTCCAGCCAACGGTCCCCATGAGGAAAACAGCGTATAAATCAAACATTGAAAATGTAAAAATGCAGAATGTTTCCTGTGAGGGGTAGGTTTAGGGATAGGGGCAGGGTAATGGGACAGAATATACAGTTTGTACAGTATAAAAACCATTACGACTATGGAGAGATATAAAGGGCGATGTTGCTCGACATCATCCTGACAGCTTTAACTGGAGTGTGTAAACAGAAGATGCTGATTGTTTCCGACTCTGACATGATGATGTCCTTCCCACGGTCCATTCATCCCGGGTCACATCTCTGAGGAGTCATGAGGAGCTGCAGAGAACCACACACATCCATAACAACACTGTCAGATCACACGCGCGCACACACGCACACATCTTGTGTTTACACACTCCAGTTAAAGCTGTCAGGATGATGTCGAGCAACATCGCCCTTTATATCCAATCTTGACACAACTTCTAACTAACAGACAAGCGTTTCATTGGCACAATGACATGTGTAAATTATACAGTTAGGCTCTTCTTGATTAGATTATGGCAAATCAAATAAATGTGATGTGATGCCAAAGTCGCATCCGGCTGTAGTCTTTCCGGATCATGACTTTATGGATATTTATGAACACTTGAACACTTCACCGGAGCCGACATGTTTTACAGCACAGATCTGTATAGCAGCAAAGACAGCGTTATCTTCATCTGCAGTCTCTCGTACTGGGAATCAGAGTTAGCTTTCTAATTAGAAAGGTTCATGAATATTAATTAGCAGTCATTACTGGACACTTCAGGACTGCTGAGGAACATGAATGACTTTATTATATATAATATCAAACCCCTCTTTGGATTGAGATTATCTAATTGCTAGGGCAGTGTGTGTGAGGGGTTTCTCCTGTCGTGCAGCGGCTGGTGTGTGTTTAGGCTGATTTATCCTTCCGCGTCGGCCCTACGCCGGAGTCTCTACGCTATAGACTACACGTTATTATACTTAGAACTGGAACTGAAGGCTCTTATTCAGTGTGTTCCTGTATTCTCCCGCTGACGACACCAGAGGCCAGTGTTTACACACTCTCCGTTTCTCTGTTTGATCACTCTAGCATCAGGAGTGCAGGCCGGATCTGACTCTCAAGTCTTTTATACGCAGTTTTTCAAATTTTTTCCTGATATGATCACTTTTTTTTTTTTTTTACTTTTTTTTCTCTTCTGCTCACCAAGGCTGCATTTATTCCATCATAAATACAGTAAACAATGTAATACTCCAGGGTAAATCACCAGTTTTCTATGTGAATATGTAGTAAAGTGTATATTCCTGTGATCAAAGCTGAATTTATCATCATTACTCCAGTCTTCAGTGTCACGTGATCCTTCAGAAATCACTCTAATATGAGGATCTGATGCTCAAGAAACATGTATGGTTATTATCAGTGTTGGAAACTGGTGCTGATTACATTTTTGTGGAAACGCCTCGGTTACGACTGTAACCTCGCTTCCCTGTAGAGGAATGAGACGTTGCGTCAATTGACACTAAGGGAACGCTTTGCGTGAGAATGTAAAAGCACATGAAAAATCAGTCCAATGGCGTGACGGGACGTCAGAGCGGGTGACGTCATGAACCAGGAAACTATATAAGCCGGTTCAAACCCAGCCGCAACAACTTAGAAAGGTCTGAACAAGTCGCTTACAGGCACGCAGGAGATATGGCAGGTGACGCAACGTCTCCTTCCCTCTTCAAGGAACCGAGGTTACAGTCGTAACCGAGGGGTTCCCTTTCAAGGGAACTCGCGTTGCGTCAATTGACACTAAGGGAAGGTCTATACCAACGCCCCCATAGCGAGAAGTGCCTGTCCAGTGTGAAATCAGGCAAGCAGCACTAGGATGAGAGCACTCGGGACCCTGGTGTAGAGTCCAAGTCCAGAGCATAAAACCTAACGAATGTGTGAGGTGAAGACCATCCTGCTGCATCACAGACGTCTTGAAGCAGAACTCCTGACAATAAGGCCATAGAGGCTGTCATACTCCTAGTAGAATGAGACCGGACAGCCAAAGGAGAAGGCTGCCCGGTCGACTCATAAGCAAGTGAGATAGCCTGGACCACCCATTTGCCCATTGTTTGCTTAGATGCAGCAGACCCTTTGTTAGTGGGTCCAAAACATTCAAATAACTGTTTGGATTTATGCCACGGAGCAGCTCTGTGAAATACTTGAGAGCAAGAAAGACGGGCATCATCTCCAGGTGATTGATATGCCAGCAAAAAGGTGATGGTCCCCCCACAGACCCCAAGCCGAGCGTCCTTCTAGGATCGCTACCCAGCCCGTGAGGAAGGCATATGTCGTTAGCACAATGCGACGACAAGAAGCACCCAGCACGGGACCCTGGGACAGGAACCAAGGTTTCTTCCACATTACCAGGGCATGTAAGCATTGCTTCCTGTGATATGGGTGGATGGAAATATGGAAATATGCATCCTTGAGATCTATTGTGACAAACCAGTCCTCGGATCTGATCTGCGGAACAATTTGTCTCAAAGTTAACATTTTGAATTTCATTTGCATGACCAATTCATTCAGAACTCTCAGATTCAAAATGGGACGCAACCCCCCATACTTTTTTGAAATGATGAAATAACAGCTGTAAACCCCTGTGTCCCTGCTGGAGGGAGGTACATGTTCTATGGCCCCCTTGTCCAGCAGGTTTCTCACTTCCTGTTCCATCACCAGAATCTGCTCGGGGTTCACCACGGTGGGTAGAACCCCTATGAACCTGGGCGGACAAGACCCAAGCTGAATCTGATAACCCTTTTCTATGGTCTGCAGGACCCAATGAGAAATACTTGGCAGTACCTTCCACATTGTCAAAAACTCTACTAGGGGTACCAGCCTCTCGAGACTGGCTTCTGGATTTAGTTGTTGTTGAGCAATCAGCTCGTCACCCTGGGCCCGCCAACAGGGAAAGACTGAATGGACTGCTCTCAGACATCACAGGGCCACTACATTTCCTGGTAGACCCAGAAATATGTGCTCACTCGCCTTAGCACATTGCAGAGTTAGCATAACGGTCCCCTGAGGACACCGAAAAGGAACGGGCACCGTAAAACGAGGTGTTAACCGCTCTCTCTTCGGGGGGGGGGGGGGGGGGGGGGGACTGTCCTCGATGGCCTGAGCCCTTGGACATCAGGACCTTTTCTTCGCAGCCTTCCTAGACACAATGACGGTCCTTAGATCCGTTTTGGGCCTGGTCGACTGCTGTTGAGCGGACTTCCCGTGACCCTGGCTTTTCTGTGGGGGAGCACGAGAAGCCACGCTCATTTTTTGAGTGAATCAATGAGAGGAGCTGGCTTTAGAAATGTGAGTCCGACGGGGGTGGAGTTTCTGAAATACAGCTGATTGCTTAGCTGATTCTTGAAACCGTTCAACGACTGGATTCACTGCGTCGCCGAAAAGCCCATAGGGCAAAACTGGAGCATCCATAAGAAAATGCTTATCCTTTTCTTTAATGTTGCTAAGATTTAGCCAGAGATGTCTCTCAGTAGCCACCAGGGATGCCATAGAATGGCCAATGGATTTAGCCGACTCCTTGGCGGCCCTGAGAGACAAATCTGTCGCCTGACACAGTTCGCAAACTGCATTTGGGCCAATTCCCCCGCCTTCATCTAGCTCTCCTAAAATTTCTGCCTGATTAAGCCTGCAGCAATGACATTGTTTGGAGACATGCTGCAGCCTGACCAGCAGCAGAATAAGCCTTGCCCACCAAACCAGATGTAACTCTAAAAGGCTTGGTGGGTAACACCGAGGCTTTAACGGAGGATGCAGATTCAGGGGAGAGATAGCTTGTGACCGTCTCTTCCACTTTTGCCATCTCCCCATAACCATACTCTTTATAATTGTGTATATTGGAGTAGTGTGATGTTTGTGTGTTGTAAATTCTGCTTGACACTGGTTTCACCCATGATCTAGACACCTCAGTGTGAAGATCAGGGAAAAACGGAAGCCCCAGTGTTGAGGTGGCGCATGACAGGGCAGGAAGCGTTCGTCAAGTTTTCTTTTCATGCAAACGTCTTGCTTATATGACGGCCAATCAATATTTAATTTCTAGACTGCTCTCGTGACCACTTCAACCAGCTTCTCATACACACGAAACTGAGGTGGCGAATCCTCAGACTTGTGGGTATCAAAATCAACACTCACAACATCCAGTTGGGCATCTGGGCTGGGCATCCTCGCTAAAGAACGCCGGGCGGGATCGGAGCGTCCGCAAGGGAAGCACTTCACAGTGTTCACAGCCAGCGCCCTCGAGTGCTGACCATGCATGATCCTCACCCAAAACAAGCCACACAAAGAACATGAGTGTCCCCACCCATTAAATAACGTGGGCAGGGGTGCACACACATTCTGAACTGCTGCTTGCTCGCCATACTTGATATATAATAGACAATACAACACCAAATAACAAGACAGATCTCACATAGAGCGATTGTGAAGACACAGAAGCTGTGGGGACTGGGTTTGAACTGGCTTATATAGTTTCCTGGTTCATGACGTCACCCGTTCTGACGTCCACAGCAGGAGAAGTGTAGTGTTCATCAGACTGCAGTCCTCCTGTGGATCCAGAGCTGGAGATTGACACGATCCTCTCACTGAGGAACAGCAGGAGAAGTGAAGTGTTCATCAGACTACAGTCCTCCTGTGGATCAAGAGCTGGAGATCGACACGATTCTCTCACTGAGGGACAGCAGGAGAAGTGAAGTGTTCATCAGACTGCAGTCCTCCTGTGGATCCAGAGCTGGAGATCGACACGATCCTCTCACTCAGGAACAGCAGGAGAAGTGTAGTGTTCATCAGACTGCAGTCCTCCTGTGGATCCAGAGCTGGAGATCGACACGATCCTCTCACTGAGGGACAGCAGGAGAAGTGTAGTGTTCATCAGACTACAGTCCTCCTGTGGATCAAGAGCTGGAGATCGACACGATTCTCTCACTGAGGGACAGCAGGAGAAGTGAAGTGTTCATCAGACTGCAGTCCTCCTGTGGATCCAGAGCCGGAGATCAACATGATCCTCTCACTGAGGGACAGCAGGAGAAGTGTAGTGTTCATCAGACTGCAGTCCTCCTGTGGATCCAGAGCCGGAGATCGACATAATCCTCTCACTCAGGAACAGCAGGAGAAGTGTAGTGTTCATCAGACTGCAGTCCTCCTAAGGATCCAAAGCCGGAGATCGACATAATCCTCTCACTCAGGAACAGCAGGAGAAGTGAAGTGTTCATCAGACTACAGTCCTCCTGTGGATCAAGAGCTGGAGATCGACACGATTCTCTCACTGAGGGACAGCAGGAGAAGTGAAGTGTTCATCAGACTGCAGTCCTCCTGTGGATCCAGAGCTGGAGATCGACACGATCCTCTCACTCAGGAACAGCAGGAGAAGTGTAGTGTTCATCAGACTGCAGTCCTCCTGTGGATCCAGAGCTGGAGATCGACACGATCCTCTCACTGAGGGACAGCAGGAGAAGTGTAGTGTTCATCAGACTACAGTCCTCCTGTGGATCAAGAGCTGGAGATCGACACGATTCTCTCACTGAGGGACAGCAGGAGAAGTGAAGTGTTCATCAGACTGCAGTCCTCCTGTGGATCCAGAGCCGGAGATCAACATGATCCTCTCACTGAGGGACAGCAGGAGAAGTGTAGTGTTCATCAGACTGCAGTCCTCCTGTGGATCCAGAGCCGGAGATCGACATAATCCTCTCACTCAGGAACAGCAGGAGAAGTGTAGTGTTCATCAGACTGCAGTCCTCCTAAGGATCCAAAGCCGGAGATCGACATAATCCTCTCACTCAGGAACAGCAGGAGAAGTGAAGTGTTCATCCGACTACAGTCCTCCTGTGGATCCAGAGCCGGAGATCAACATGATCCTCTCACTGAGGGACAGCAGGAGAAGTGTAGTGTTCATCAGACTGCAGTCCTCCTGTGGATCCAGAGCCGGAGATCGACATAATCCTCTCACTGAGGGACAGCAGGAGAAGTGTAGTGTTCATCAGACTGCAGTCCTCCTGTGGATCCAGAGCCGGAGATCGACATAATCCTCTCACTCAGGAACAGCAGGAGAAGTGTAGTGTTCATCAGACTGCAGTCCTCCTAAGGATCCAAAGCCGGAGATCGACATAATCCTCTCACTCAGGAACAGCAGGAGAAGTGAAGTGTTCATCAGACTACAGTCCTCCTGTGGATCAAGAGCTGGAGATCGACACGATTCTCTCACTGAGGGACAGCAGGAGAAGTGTAGTGTTCATCAGACTACAGTCCTCCTGTGGATCAAGAGCTGGAGATCGACACGATTCTCTCACTGAGGGACAGCAGGAGAAGTGAAGTGTTCATCAGACTGCAGTCCTCCTGTGGATCCAGAGCTGGAGATCGACACGATCCTCTCACTCAGGAACAGCAGGAGAAGTGTAGTGTTCATCAGACTGCAGTCCTCCTGTGGATCCAGAGCTGGAGATCGACACGATCCTCTCACTGAGGGACAGCAGGAGAAGTGTAGTGTTCATCAGACTACAGTCCTCCTGTGGATCAAGAGCTGGAGATCGACACGATTCTCTCACTGAGGGACAGCAGGAGAAGTGTAGTGTTCATCAGACTGCAGTCCTCCCGTGGATCCAGAGCCGGAGATCAACATGATCCTCTCACTGAGGGACAGCAGGAGAAGTGTAGTGTTCATCAGACTGCAGTCCTCCTGTGGATCCAGAGCCGGAGATCGACATAATCCTCTCACTCAGGAACAGCAGGAGAAGTGTAGTGTTCATCAGACTGCAGTCCTCCTAAGGATCCAAAGCCGGAGATCGACATAATCCTCTCACTCAGGAACAGCAGGAGAAGTGAAGTGTTCATCCGACTACAGTCCTCCTGTGGATCCAGAGCCGGAGATTGACACGATCCTCTCACTGAGGGACAGCAGGAGAAGTGAAGTGTTCATCAGACTGCAGTCCTCCTGTGGATCCAGAGCCGGAGATCAACATGATCCTCTCACTGAGGGACAGCAGGAGAAGTGTAGTGTTCATCAGACTGCAGTCCTCCTGTGGATCCAGAGCCGGAGATCGACATAATCCTCTCACTCAGGAACAGCAGGAGAAGTGTAGTGTTCATCAGACTGCAGTCCTCCTAAGGATCCAAAGCCGGAGATCGACATAATCCTCTCACTCAGGAACAGCAGGAGAAGTGTAGTGTTCATCAGACTGCAGTTCTCCTGTGGATCCGCAACTGAAGGAATACATATGCCTACAAATCAAATGCTTTGGTAAAGTCCATGTTGCACAAAAATAAATACTTAAGTTTATAATTACTATGTTGTTGTTTTTTTACAGTGGGTCATAATATATGATATCATTTAGTTTGTCAGTGTTTTGTGGTGTTTGGAATTGTTCTTCTGCGCATTTCCTCACTAACTCAAAACGTGCGTACATGTAGCTGAGCTCGCGTAGGATTTGAGCGTGCCGTACGCCAATGTCCATATTGATACAGTCACTGTGGGTTTGGGTGTACGCTGGAAATTAGGTGTATGCACTTTTGATAAATGAGGACCATTATGTTACCTTGTAATTGCGAGGCTATTTTTAGAGCCTTGTTAGTGGTATTAACTATCAATTTTTATTTTTCACTACTCTATGCTCTATATACTAGCGTTATACGCTAAACAGTTTTTAGAGATAAAACTCTTCAAATTCGATTATCATGAAAACAAATCTCAGAGAACGGTCGACTAGGCACCAATGTGTTATTAGACCAAAGGTTCATTTTGCGCCGGAGTTGTCCTTCAAGCTCGTGAGTAGAGACTCCAACACCTGAAATAGTGGTCTCAGATTAGAGAGACATCCAAACTGTGCTCTGTTCGGGGTAATCCAGGATCAGGGTTTCATTAGATTCATACTAAACAGAACACTAAATAGCAAAAGATTACTTATCAAGTGATAAACACTGGTGACTGGTGACTGGAGTTAGTGATTTTGTCTCTCTCTCTCTCTCTCTCTGCTGTGACTGATTTTGTGCTTTGGGCTTCCAAAACTGCTGCTGACTGATGTGGTTCTTGTGCTCCATGCGATAATGCTAACAGCGTCATGGATCAACACACATCTACATGTGGAGGCATGATCCTGTGGAGTCTCCGGCTGTTCCCTTCCAATTCAGTGTTTCCTCAGGAAGTTATTTCCCTCAGCAAGGAAAAAGATACTCGATAATTATTCATCGATATGTCTCTAATTATTGCCAGAGTTGCAACTTCTGCCAAATGTGTGATCTGGGTTCTGGGACCAGTAGAGGGATTCCGTGCTGACCCGCTTCCATCAGTTTAGCACTTTGCACTGTGGCTGGATCACAGGAGAAGAAGAAGTAGTTTTATTTATATAGCACCTTTCCGTACTCCATCAACATCACAGGACTGGTCCATCCTTCTGAATGAGGCAGCAGAGCCAATCACCAATATCTCTGAATATTTATTATTTAATTTGAGGACATCCAGTGCTTGATGTCCCTGCCATGAGAATTCTGACTGAAAAGAGTCAAAAAGACCATTAACATCCAAATATGATCACAATTGCGAAGCCACAACCCTTTCCAGGATTTTTCTTAGGAATGTTAAATTGGATATTGGTCTGTAATCATCCATGTTTAGATGGTCAAGGCCTGTTTTTTTAAGAATGGGGGTCACCGCAACCGTTTTTAAACCTGCTGGGACAATGGTGGAAGCCAAACTACAGTTTATCATGTGTGTTATGAAGGGTCCAACCTTGGGGACACACAATATAAGCAGAACAGTAGGTGTTGGAGCCGGCGGGATGTGGAATCAGACTTCATAGTTAGATCACATATGGCAGAAGGAGTAGTCAGAGTATGTCTTGAGGTGTGTCTTTGCTTATGGATTCAAGGATTGACTTCAGATTGTCTGAGAAGAATTGAGAAAAGCTATGCACAAGCACCACAGAGCCCGACATAACATGTGAGGCGGATTAGTGAGTTTGTAAACCACAGCAGAGAGTAATGTGGGCCTGCACGTGGAGTTCCTCATGATAGAGGACACATAAGAGGATCTTGCAGCATTAAGGGCTATACAGTAGTTGAGCAAATGTTCTTTAAAAGCCAGAGAGTGAGCAAGGAGGCTTCGGGAACAGGGAGAATAATATTTCCCTAGTGGACCAGGAGCCAAAGAGAGAGAGAGAGACTTGTTGTCAAAGGTAATTTAGGTTTTACAACTAGTATTTCCTAATGCCGGTTGTTGGATCCGACACAGTAGCCCAAGAACACAAAAAGCAGTGTTGTGTGTGTGTGGGTGTAAAGCGTTTTTGCAGTGGTAAATGTATTGATCTTTAATGTGGGAATAGAGATGTGTCAGACCGAAGATACGAAGTCACATGGCGATGCTGTACAGGAACACACAGCATACTGGGACACACTACTTACAGGGACACACAGCATACTGGGGCACACTGCATACAGTAACACACTACATACAGGGACACACAGCATACTGGGGCACACTGCATACAGGAACACACTGCATACAGGAACACACTGCATCCAGGGACACACTGCATACTGGGACACACTACTTACAGGGACACACAGCATACTGGGGCACACTGCATACAGGGACACACTGCATACTGGGACACACTGCATATAGTGACACACTGCATACAGTGACACACTGCATATAGTGACACACTGCATACTGGGACACACTGCATACTGGGGCACACTGCATACAGGAACACATTGCATACTGGAACACACTACACACAGGGACACACAGCATACTAGGGTACACTGCATACAGGGACACACTGCATACAGGGACACACTGCATACAGGAACACATAACACACAGGGACACACAGCATACTAGGGCACACTGCATACAGGGACACACTGCATACAGGGACACACTGCATACAGGAACACACTGCATACAGGAACACACTGCATACTGGGACAGACTGCAGACAGGGACAGACTGCATAAAGGGACACACTGCATAAAGGGACACACTGCATACAGGAACACACTGCATACTGGGACACACTGCAGACAGGGACACACTGCATACAGAGACACACTGCATAATGGGACACACTGCATACAGAGACACACTGCATAAAGGAACACACTGCATACAGGGACACACTGCATACTGCGACACACTGCATACTGAGACACACTGCATACAGGGACACACTGCATACTGAGACACACTGCATACAGGGACAAAATGCATACAGGAACACACTGCATAATGGGACACACTGCATAAAGGGACACACTGCATAGGGACACACACAGCATACAGGGACACACACTGCATACAGGGACACACTGCAGACAGGGACACAGCATACTGGGACACACAGCATACTGGGACACACAGCATACTGGGACACACTGCATACAGGGACACACTGCATACAGGGACACACTGCATACTGGGACACACAGCATACAGGGACACACTGCATAGGGACACACACAGCATACAGGGACACACATTGCATACTGGGACACACTGCATACAGGGACAAAATGCATACAGGGACACACTGCAGACAGGGACACACAGTATACTGGGACACAGCATACTGGGACACACAGCATACTGGGACACTGCATACAGGGACAAACTGCATACTGGGACACACTGTATACAGGGACACACTGCATACTGGGACACACTGCATACAGGGACACACTGCATACTGGGACACACTGCATACTGGGACACACAGCATACTGAGACACACTGCATACTGAGACACACTGCATACAGGGACACACTGCAGACAGGGACACACTGCATACTGGGACACACTGCATACAGGGACACACTGCATACTGGGACACACAGCATACTGAGACACACTGCATAGAGGGAAACAGCATACTGGGACACACTGCATACAGGGACACACTGCATACAGGAACACACTGCATACTGGGACACAGCATACTGAGACACACTGCATACAGGGAAACAGCATACTGGGACACACTGCATACTGGGACACACTGCATACAGGGACACACTGCATACAGGGACACACTGCATACTGGGACACACAGCATACTGAGACACACTGCATACAGGGAAACAGCATACAGGGACACATTGCATACAGGGACACACTGCATACAGGGACACACTGCATACTGGGACACACTGCATACTGAGACACACTGCATACAGGAACACACTGCATAGGGATACACACAGCATACTGGGACACACTGCATACAGGGACAAAATGCATACAGGGACACTCTGCAGACAGGGACACACTGCATACTGGGACACACTGCATACAGGGACAAAATGCATACAGGGACACACTGCATACAGGGACAAAATGCATACATGGACACTCTGCATAGGGACACAGCATACAGGGACACACTGCAGACAGGGACACACTGCATACAAGGACAAAACGCATACAGGGACACTGCATACAGGGACACGCTGCATAGGGACACACACAGCATACAGGGACACACACTGCATACAGGGACACACTGCCTACAGGGACACACAGCATACAGGAACACACACTGGATGCAGGAACACACTGCATTCTGTTGTTTCAGAAAATGTTTATTCATATAAAATAAGCTTTTAATTAGTGATGCATATTATATTAAGCAAGTTTAGCATAAACTCTGAATTAATATTGAATAATATATGTACATGATATAATTCTGTTACATCTAGTTACATAGCATTACCTTCATATAAAATTCATTTCAGATTTTTACATGCAAGTTTGACATTAAAGTGTTTGGCCCCTTTTTTCTCCAGTGTCAGATCAGCGCTTGGAGTAGATCCCATCTGTGTGAAGAGACACACACTATCAGATGAGACTGAAAAGACCTGCTCATCACACACACACGAACACACACACACACGTACACACTCACTCACTCACTCACTCACTCACACAGACACAGACGCACACGTACACTCACACACACTCAAACACGTGCACACACACACACACACACACACACACAGACCTCTATGCTGATCCGGATGCACATTCTCATAGATGGGATAGAGGAGGTTTTCCTGTTCACTGCGCAGTTTTCTGGCACGCAGCACGTCTCGCACACACTGGTAGAGATACGAGTACTGGCACTGGAGCAACACACAAGACAATACATACATTTATATGTATATATATACAGTATATATACTCATACCAGTCTACCAATGAAAACAGTTAGTTGCCTCATAGTAAGAATATCTGAAGTGGACCCTGGAAATAAAGTGTTGCCCGCCTGTGTGTGCAGAAGAAAGCCGTGTGTGTGTGTGACAGACGAGCCTCACCTCTGTCTGCACCATATGTGTGCGATGAAGCCTCAGGTCGAACACAGAGCTGTAGATGTCCACCGTGTCCCTGGTGTCGAGCTGCTGAAGGACTCTGTCCAGGGCGATGAAGGTCCCGGTGCGGCCCACTCCAGCACTGCCACACACACACACACACACACACACACTAAAGCTGTAATAAAACGGTTTGTGAATGTACAAGATCATTGCATTCTAAACTGAAACGAGTCATCAGTAATTCAGTCTCAATTCCTGCTGACGCTGCATGGCTTTGTAACTCATTTGCATAATGCAAGCCTGTGGTCTTGATAGGCTGAACAGCGTCTCTTAGCTCCGCCCTCAAACGCTAGTGTATCTGAGACTGGGAGAGTTTGGTTCGTGTTGTTTGTGTCGAGAAGACACTGTTTTCTGAGATTCATACGGAGAAACCCACGCCATCGCTACTGTTCGTATCACTGATCAACAGCTGAGAGGCAGATATGATAATGAGAGTTTGCTTTCTGACCAATCAGAGCAGACTGGGCCATCTGACCTCTCAGAGAGGCGGAGTTTAGAGTGAATCCTTGATGGAAGCGTTTCAGACACTTATTTGAAGGGGTGTGCATAAGACTGACATGACACTGTCATAAACATGACATAACACCTGTCATGAACATGAAGTAGTCTTTATGAATGTTTATGACTGTTGTCATTAAGTGTCATTCGGTAAATTATGACACTTTTAATGCAAAGTTGACATTGTTTAAAATGTCTTTGTTATGACAACTTGACATTAACCAATAAATCATAACCTGTCACAAATATGTCATAACAGGTCTAATTATCAAACTTAAAGAAGTTATTTAGCTTTGTGTTAACATTACATTACCCTGTCATATGCGGCCATTAATATTTCCCCTTACCTCAAGTAAAGTGGAACACATTGGACTAGTTATGAAGATGTCAGGTTGACAGGTTATGATTTCTTGGTTAATGTCAAGTTGTCATAACAAAGACATTTTAAACAATGTCAACTTTGCATTAAAAGTGTCATAATTTACAGAATGACACTTGATGACAAAAGTCATAAACATTCATAAAGACTCCTTCATGTTCATGACAGGTGTTATGTCATGTTTATGACAGTGTCATGTCAGTCTTATGCACACCCTTTCAAATAAAGTGTTACCTACATTCTCTATACATTTTAGGGTTATTCTCAGATTCAGATTGTGGTAGGGGGGCGGGATTATTAGGCCCTTTTAATCGGACAATTTCTTTTTTCCCCAGCCAATGTCCCGTAATTACCGGACATAGTGATCTATATCACTACCTGTGTCTTGTCACAAGCATTGCAATCTGTGCAACTAACAAATATGTGTGTGTGTGTGTGTGTGTGTGTGTGTGTGTGTGTGTCCACCTGCAGTGCACTACAGTGGCTCCAGAGAAGGGTGAGCGGTTGATGTAGTCTCTCACGGTCCGCACGAACTGAATGAGGGACTGCGTGATCTCTGGCACTCCGTGATCCGGCCACACAGTGTAATGGAACTGACGCACCACCCTGGAGTAGCTCAGGTGTTCCTCCTGCACACACACACACACACACACACACACACACGTCACACCTGCGCTCCCAGTGCAGTTCATCCGCGAGGACAGAGACGGTTAAACCCACATTACAGATCTTGAACTCTCGGATGGTCCACTCCGGCAGCACAGACTCCGACTGCATCTGGACGATCAGATCTCCGTAGTACAGCGGCTCCTGGTCGAACGGCCAGTAGTGGTCACACTTCACCTAGACCGGAGAGAGAGAGGAACTCAAGCTCACTGAGATGATGCCAGAAGAGCCTCGTGAGCAGAGGAACCGTGTGTGATCGTAACACATACCCGTCCCTTCTCAACACACTGCGTCACCATCACGATGTTGTGCACGTTCTGCTCCCACACCATCTTCCAGAAGTCGTCTTTAGTGCCGGGTAAAGGTCCCTGGGTCGCGATGTACTCCCGCCGGAAGTTATTGCCCTTTAAGAGAAACCATGTGACACGTTTGGTCAAGTGTCATTGGATAGCCTTGGGCCGACACTTTCTCCTTTCACGCAAACTCTTTCTACCGCTATTTACTGTATTTGATGATCTTGTCCAAATGTTTAAATGGAAATATGTAACCCTGTTAAACTCAGAATGCATGGTTAAGTTCAGACATTTGCCTTTTGTCATTAATGTACTTGGATAAGCAGAGATCTTACAGGAATATAGCTGGCGTTGATATAATCTGAGCAGGAGTCGTCGTCAACATAGGACAGCTTCACTCGCGTGGAATCATCTGTGCCAAGAACACGTCAAAACAAACAGCCGTTTAGTCAAACTGTTGGAATAATATTCGATATATTGGAGACCGGCACTGTATGGACGTACAAGGCAGTATATTGTTGTAGCGGTTTTTGCCTCTGTTTTCAGGCAATAACGCCGAGTCTTGAGGCTGGTTACGACCAACATCCTTCAGGTCCTGAAAGCAGAACGAAGAGTTCCTCTGAAACATCAATCCTGCTCAATATCTTATTAAGAAATAAGGAGGATAGTGTACCTCATATTCCTCAGAAAGGAGGTAGTTGGAGTCTGCTCGAAGTTTAGTTAAATGGGCCTCAAAGTTAGAGGTGCTGATGGGGCTGTATTGGAGAAGACAACACTCTCTTACAAATACTGAAAATATAAATGTAGCATAACGTAATGCTAAAAAGTAATGTGATTGTGGTGCGCTGTAACTGTGGAGATCAGCGTGATCATGTGATCAGTTCAGTACCTCGAGACACGCCGGTTCCTGAAACACAGGGACAAAGAACAGTTCACGCTTCTAAACTCAATCAATGTACAAACAATAGTATTTATAAAAGTGTAATATGATTCTTCCAGGTGTGCAATATCTGTTTCAGCATGAAGATAAAAGTAAACTGCTAGTAAGCGCTGATATGGATGCGGTGTTCGTACCCTCTGGCTGTGACGTGTGTTACTGAAGACAGTCTTTCTCTTCTCAGACTCATTCTGACCACAGGCTCTTGTGCACTCCTGCAAAACACAAACCCATCATCGCTAATTAATGACTTCCTGATACTTCAATTAAATCTCAATATGTGTCAACGTAAATGCATCGCAAGTGCAAACTTAAGTGTGTTAAACTTCCTCAAGTAGACGAGGGAAGTTTATTTGGACAGACCCTCAACATCTCAGTTTTGACAGGGGACCATAGACCACAATGCAACACATAGACCACAATGATCTATAGAAATGACATCACTACAGCAACTCCTATAGCAGATTCCAGGTGAACAACTGTGTTAGTAACCCATCTGGGATGATGTAAGTATACAAATTAACACAATAACATTGTTCTAGTGTGTTTTACCTATTTCATATTGTGCCTTTAACTCAACACTGCTAATCCATCACTGACTAACTGGATTTACTAAACCATCATCACAACTCAAACTGGTCACTACAAACCCATCATTACAAGTGCATCATTCATTGGCCAAAAAAGAGACAACATGACTGAGTTTATTTATTTTTCTTAAGTAGATATTGCGATATCATTGTCATTCTGAATTCTTTTGGTCATGATGATCGTGCAGTGAAAATCTGATACCACAAACCCATCATTGTTGTCCTGTCACTATAGTTATCAGCCTCTAGTCAGAGCGGCATGTGATGATGTTCAGGACAGCATTTACTGTATTCGAGTTTTAATAAAGATGGATAAAGATGGACTCACATTTTGTGGACTTTCTGCCTGCAGATCAGCAGGACAATTAATCCCACCATGGTGGCGATGAGGAAGAGTCCAGCGCTAACCCCTTCGATGACCCCACTCAGCGGCTCTGAACACACACACACACACACACAAAGAATTAACACACGTCCTGCCGATCTCCCTCAGCATGCCGGAGCTGTGTGTAATACCTGCGTCTGTCACGAAGGGCTGGGACAGGTACGTATCTGTGAAGAGCGGAGAGAGAAACTCTTCGTGGTCCTCATCAAAAAGTTTGGTAAACGCTCGAACGCTGAGTCTGAAAATCACGATACAAACAGTTGCAGAAATCAACAATAACTCAAAGAGCAAGAATTTAAACTTCAATTGTGTGACTAATCGTATGTGTAAGGAAGCTTAGGTTTCACCCTGACCATAACCTCCATCTCCTGAAGCCTGGGTCAGGCTATGCACTGATCAGTCAGACAGGCTAAACACAAACACAGGCTCAACACTAACACAGACTCAACACTAGCACAGACTCAACACTAGCACAGGCGTAACACAAACACAGGCTCAACACTAGCACAGGCTTAACACTAACACAGACTCAACACTAGCACAGACTCAACACTAACACAGGCTCAACACAAACACAGGCTCAACACTAGCACAGACTCAACACTAACACAGACTCAACACTAGCACAGACTCAACACTAACACAGGCTCAACACAAACACAGGCTCAACACTAACACAGACTCAACACTAACACAGACTCAACACTAGCACATGCTTAACACAAACGCAGGCTCAACACTAACACAGGCTCAACACAAACACAGGCTCAACACTAACACAGACTCAACACTAACACAGACTCAACACTAGCACAGGCTCAACACTAACACAGACTCAACACTAGCACAGACTCAACACTAACACAGGCTCAACACAAACACAGGCTCAACACTAGCACAGGCTTAACACTAGCACAGGCTAAACACAAACACAGGCACAACACTAACACAGGCTAAACACTAGCACAGGCTAAACACAAACACAGGCACAACACTAACACAGGCTAAACACAGGCACAACACTAACACAGGCTCAACACTAGCACAGGCTAAACACAAAAACAGGCACAACACTAGCACAGGCTTAACACAAACGCAGACTCAACACTAACACAGGCTCAACACAAACACAGGCTCAACACTAACACAGACTCAACACTAACACAGACTCAACACTAGCACAGGCTCAACACTAACACAGACTCAACACTAGCACAGACTCAACACTAACACAGGCTCAACACAAACACAGGCTCAACACTAGCACAGGCTTAACACTAGCACAGGCTAAACACAAACACAGGCACAACACTAACACAGGCTAAACACTAGCACAGGCTAAACACAAACACAGGCACAACACTAACACAGGCTAAACACAGGCACAACACTAACACAGGCTCAACACTAGCACAGGCTAAACACAAAAACAGGCACAACACTAGCACAGGCTAAACACAAACACAGGCTCAACACTAGCACAGGCTCAATACTAGCACAGGCTAAACACAAACACAGGCTAAACACAAACACAGGCACAACACTAGCACAGGCTCAACACTAGCACAGGCTCAACACTAGCACAGGCTCAACACTAGCACAGGCTCAACACTAGCACAGGCTCAACACTAGCACAGGCTCAACACTAGCACAGGCTCAACACTAACACAGGCTCAACACTAGCACAGACTCAACACTAGCACAGGCTAAACACAAACACAGGCACAACACTAACACAGGCTAAACACAGGCACAACACTAACACAGGCTCAACACTAGCACAGGCTAAACACAAAAACAGGCACAACACTAGCACAGGCTAAACACAAACACAGGCTCAACACTAGCACAGGCTCAATACTAGCACAGGCTAAACACAAACACAGGCTAAACACAAACACAGACTCAACACTAGCACAGACTCAACACTAGCACAGGCGTAACACAAACACAGGCTCAACACTAGCACAGGCTTAACACTAACACAGACTCAACACTAGCACAGACTCAACACTAACACAGGCTCAACACAAACACAGGCTCAACACTAACACAGACTCAACACTAACACAGACTCAACACTAGCACAGACTCAACACTAACACAGGCTCAACACAAACACAGGCTCAACACTAACACAGACTCAACACTAACACAGACTCAACACTAGCACATGCTTAACACAAACGCAGGCTCAACACTAGCACAGGCTCAACACTAACACAGACTCAACACTAGCACAGACTCAACACTAACACAGGCTCAACACAAACACAGGCTCAACACTAGCACAGGCTTAACACTAGCACAGGCTAAACACAAACACAGGCACAACACTAACACAGGCTAAACACTAGCACAGGCTAAACACAAACACAGGCACAACACTAACACAGGCTAAACACAGGCACAACACTAACACAGGCTCAACACTAGCACAGGCTAAACACAAAAACAGGCACAACACTAGCACAGGCTAAACACAAACACAGGCTCAACACTAGCACAGGCTCAATACTAGCACAGGCTAAACACAAACACAGGCTAAACACAAACACAGGCACAACACTAGCACAGGCTCAACACTAGCACAGGCTCAACACTAGCACAGGCTCAACACTAGCACAGGCTCAACACTAGCACAGGCTCAACACTAGCACAGGCTCAACACTAGCACAGGCTCAACACTAACACAGGCTCAACACTAGCACAGACTCAACACTAGCACAGGCTCAACACTAGCACAGGCTAAACACAAAAACAGGCTCAACACTAGCACAGGCTCAACACTAGCACAGGCTCAACACTAGCACAGGCTCAACACTAGCACAGGCTCAACACTAGCACAGGCTAAACACAAAAACAGGCACAACACTAGCACAGGCTAAACACAAAAACAGGCTCAACACTAGCACAGGCTCAACACTAGCACAGGCTCAACACTAGCACAGGCTCAACACTAGCACAGGCTAAACACAAAAAAAGGCTCAACACTAGCACAGGCTAAACACAAACACAGGCACAACACTAGCACAGGCTCAACACTAGCACAGGCTCAACACTAGCACAGGCTCAACACTAGCACAGGCTCAACACTAACAGAGGCTCAACACTAGCACAGACTCAACACTAGCACAGGCTAAACACAAAAACAGGCACAACACTAGCACAGGCTAAACACAAACACAGGCACAACACTAGCACAGGCTCAACACTAGCACAGGCTAAACACAAACACAGGCACAACACTAGCACAGGCTCAACACTAGCACAGGCTAAACACAAACACAGGCACAACACTAGCACAGGCTAAACACTAGCACAGGCTAAACACAAACACAGGCACAACACTAACACAGGCTCAACACTAGCACAGGCTCAACACTAGCACAGGCTCAACACTAGCACAGGCTCAACACTAGCACAGGCTCAACACTAGCACAGGCTCGACACTAGCACAGGCTCAACACTAACACAGGCTCAACACTAGCACAGGCTAAACACAAAAACAGGCACAACACTAGCACAGGCTCGACACTAACACAGGCTCAACACTAGCACAGGCTAAACACAAAAACAGGCACAACACTAGCACAGGCTCAACACTAACACAGGCTCAACACTAGCACAGGCTCGACACTAGCACAGGCTCGACAATAGCATTAGCACTCCTGAGTGGCCCTCACCTGTATGAAGTCTTGGGTTTCAGTGGCCCATCGCAGAAGAAAAGCTGACCCTGAGTTGCACTGGCCAGTGGTTTCTGATCGCACCGTCCTCCTAGACTCTCCATGCCTGACCCCAGATGGACCTCTATCTCCTGTGTAGAGCTCTGGCTTTCGTCACAGTGGCTGCGAATGAAGCTGGTCTGATACGCTTTGACAGAGCTGTTGGACCGGTAGTCCAGGTATGATGGAAGAGGATGATGCTGGTCTGGCTGCTGGTTTACACTGTCTGGATGCAAACAAAGAGAGGGATCATTGCACTACATGCTTGTGTAAGGAGACTGGCTTAGCTATCTGTGCATAACACAAAAAAAGATAAAGAAAAAGTCTCCCAACCATCAGATTCGGTGACAATGATGGTGAAGAATTTCACCGCGCCGTTGATGTCACTGAACCAGCTGCAGTTGAACTGGAAGAATATGGTGGACTTGGTGATCTGAACTGTGTTCTCCTCAACTCGAGTGAAGGGCAGAGGTGGACCTGAGAACACATGAAGCCTATCAGCGAACACTCCGTCAGAGAGTGATTATTTATAGAACGAAAAGCCCAAACTCACGGTCAATCATCGTCACCACATTTTCCATGACCGCCTCACTGGTCATGCTGTCAGAGATGACTTTGACAGAGACCATGTAGTGTTTGTGAGGCTCCAGATCTTTGATCAGATAGACGGTGTTTTCTTTGAGAGTGCGCCGCGAGTACACCATTCTCTGCGAGTCCTTTCGGGAGCACTCGATGGTGTATGAGTCGAAGTCGGCTTCTGGAGGAGTCCAGGAACAGGCGATGGCGGAGGAGTTCTGCGGACGGCAGTGCAGGTCCTGGACACGCACGGGCCCTGAACACAGCACACACACACACTGCTATACCCACAGTTAACTGCTTTATTGCACTGGAGTACTCTACTGTTAACCCTTGTGCGTCAAGTTAAGAAAGTAACACATAGGTCCAGGACAAAAATGTCTGAAGCTTTTGTATGATTTTAAAGAAGACCCGTGGCAGATTATTGTTGAAGTAAAAAAAAAAAAAAATCAAACGTGAACCAAAAATAAATTATCGAGGTTTAAGTTTATAAAAATTACTTATGAACAAAAACATATTTTATGAAACATTCTGAACTCTAGAAAATCAAAAACTGCTAGAAAATCAAAGGCATATATCTAAACAAGTTCTTTTCCAAATTTGAGTTTGATATCTCAAAAAATCCTCTCCTTGAACTGCCACCTTAACGTGGTGGAGGGGTTTGAGTACCCAAATGACCCTAGGAGCTATGTTGTCTGGGGCTACGTAGGGTCTCCCAAGGCAAACAGGTCCTAGGCGACGGGTCAGACTAAGAGCGGTTCAAAATCCCTTATGAAGAAAATAAAAACAAGGACCGTGATGTTGCCCAGTATGACACAGGCAGGGCCCCACCCTGGAGCCAGGCCCGGGGTTGGGGCTCGTATGCGAGCGCCTGGTGGCCGGGCCTCTCCCCACGGGGTTTGGCCGGGCTCAGCCCGAAGGAGCGATGTGGGGCCGCCTTCCCGTGGGCTCACCACCTGCAGGAAGAACCGTAAGGGGCCGGTGCTGAGAAGATTGGGCGGCAGTTGAAGGCAGGGGCCTCGACGACCCGATCCCTGGACACAGAAACTAGCCTTAGGGACATGGAATATCACCTCGCTGGCGGGGAAGGAGCCTGAGATTGTGCGTGAGGTTGAGAGGTTCCGACTAGAGATAGTCGGGATCACCTCTACGCATGGCTTGGGCTCTGGAACCACACTCCTCGAGAGAGGATGGACTCTTCACCACCCTGGAGTTGCCCATGGTGAGAGGCGACGGGCTGGTGTGGGTTTGATTATAGCCCCCCAGCTCATGTGTTGGAATTTACCCCGGTGAACGAGAGGGTCGTTTCCCTGCGCCTACGGGTCGGAGATAGGTCTCTTACTGTGTGTGCCTACGGGCCTGTTAGCAAAGATTGCACAACTGTAAAGTTAAATGGCCCAGGGATTAAAAATTAATGGGTTTCAATGGGGACATATTTATCCAAAAGATCCTGAGAGGAACTATCGTGTATTACTCTAGTGCAATATAGATGTTTTAAAAGAAATGGGGGTGAAATAGTAAAATTTCAATAAAATACACTCAAAATGTTTGCATTTTGCAGAATGATAACAAATAATAATAATGAAAAAGACAAAAAATGTCTATAAGGACGCACAAGGGTTAAGTATTATATACGTGTCAGTCTGTAGAACACTCTAGAGAAGAAGCCTAGCACAACCTACCTATCAGCCTGTTTGGGACATGCAGAGATGCCTGATATCTTGGCTCTCATAAAGCCGTCACTTACTTGTCCTGATGCTGCTGTCGATGGGACGGCTGTAGCTGGGGTTGTGGGATCCAGCGCCGCTGACCGTACGCAGGCTGATGTTGTACCGCCGGCCAGGGAACATGCCCTTAAGGATCCGGCTGCCGGATGTGGGGCTCTGGTAGGGGTTGAACACGGACAGAGAGTCCCTGGGGATCCACTGAAGGTCGAAGTCATCATAATCAGTGTGTTCTGGACCGCTCCAGGTCATCTCCAGTGAGGTGTTTGTGATTTCTCCAAAGGAGAATGAGACCGGAGGCCTAGGGTCTACAATATATCAAAGCCACCAAGGGAATCAGTACTACATTTATAAAGTACTGATTCTACAGTTCTGCTGAAGGAAACCGTGTTCAGGTCTTCTGGGATCGCTCTTACCCGTCCTGCCGTCAGTAGCTGCCATGTTAGAGAGATCTCCACTGTGTGTCAGGACCACCGCCCGGTAGAGTCGCCCAGACACCAGGCCCTGAAACTGATGACTCCGGCTCTCGGGGCCCAGACTGTGCTGAGCGTGAGGAGTCCCGTCGGGGTTGTAGATCAGGAGAGTGTAGCGGCTCACTTCACCCCCCGCCTGCTTCCAGCTCAACCACAGGCTCTCAGAGCTTCTCCTGCTGTCCGCACGCAAGAACGACACAGCCGCGGGCACTGCAAAACACCGTTACCAAGCTGATGATTACAACATTGACATTAATTACACGGTTTGGCTTTCATGGTCAAATGTGAACAAAATTGTAATTGTGATGTGTTTTCGGTTAAACTGCAATGACATTAAACTACCAGGGCTGTCAAATGACTGAAAAGCTTAATTCAAATTTCTTTTTAAATATTAGCAAAATTAGAGACAATTAATGTTCATGAGATCATGGATAAACCTTTTTTCATTTTATGGAGTCTCTTTGCCATGGGGAGAGTCACGCGTGAAACCTTCGCTACTAATCGAACGCCGCCTTTGGATCGATTTAGTAGGTCTTACACCCTTAACTGTTGTCAAGGCAACACTGCGCTGTGTTAAAGCGCCAGCAGAACAGAGGGGCGGAGTCAGCGAAGTTCATTATCATTTAAAGGCATATGCACTGAAACGGCGTGCTGAAAACAGAGCTGATTTTGACCAGGTAAAATTAGTGTTTTCTTACATTACTAATGCAAATTTTTAATAAACGTATATTACAAAGTTTTCCTTTAGGCTCTAAAAATTCATATGAACTTGTACAAAAATGGAATTATATGACGCCTTTAAATAAAATATAATTTTCTTAATGTGCATGCAAGTAAAGAGATTAGGTAACAATAGTGCATAAATCTGTTTGTGCATCAGTGACCTGAGAAAACACACTTCAACACACACAGCGTAATGAACTACATGAACACACACCAGCAAAGTGGCCTACAGAAACACTCACTTCTACTCACTACATCTACATATGGATCATCACACACACCAGACGCTCTTGATCTGAGTGAGTGCTGAGCTGATAAACACGCACTGAGCGCTTTCTGTATTACAGCTGATATACACACACACACTCAGGTTTTCTTCAGCAGGAAGAGCCTTTTCTTGCCATTTTTCATATTAGCAACACGCTGTACTGGATAAGCTAACAGAAACACACCGCGTCAGTGACGACATCATCATGTCTTGCACGCCTCGCCACACCAAACATTAAAATGCACGGTTTTTGCATTCGAATGTGCAGGGTTTTATTAATTGACGAATATTAAAAATTCTAATTTTATTTGACAGCCCTAATAACTACTGTGTGTGTGTTGTTCACCTGTCCGGGCCCAGAGTAATGTGTCGTTGGTCTGATCTCCACTGCGGGTCAGAACCACCACCTTGTACGGCGCCCCGGGTCGAAGGTCATGGAAAGAGCAGTCCCGCATGCTCGCCAGTCCTGGTTTCTGATCATGCAAGCTTTCATCTCCGTTATACAGAAGAACATCAAACCCCTCAAACTCCCCGTCCGGCGGAGCCCAACGGAACGACAGGCTTGTGGTGGTGTTGCTGAAGACCGACAGCTCATTAACAGAAGCTGGACCTACAACAGACACATTCTCAGACTCTGAACAGGCCAGCTCGTCTGCCGTAAGAGCTCGGTCAAGCGGGTCTACTCACAGGTTCTGCCCTCAGCCACGGCATCGTCGCTGCTGACTCCTCCGCTGACGGTCTGCATCCGGATGCGGTACTTCTTCCCCGGCGTCAGCTGTCGGAGGTAATGCTGACTGGATTCTGCGGTCTGAGAGTTATTAGCCACCAGCGTTCCTCTGTCATCCAGGACCTGCAGCCGGTAGCTGTCGTACACCCCCGGAGCCGGCTGCCAGGACACCAGCAGAGCCGCCGAGCTGCGCTGGGTCTCCACCCGTAGAGCCCGCACCGCGGAGGGAACTGTTTACACACGGGACATCAGCCATAGACAGAGGTGTAGTGATGTCCTCGTATCACGCTTCCACATACTGAACTCATGATACCATATTATTGCGATACTCCAAGGTAAAAGGTTAGCAAAAAGATTACTGTTAATTAAAATACTAAATTTGGTATCGCATTGTGTATGTAGATGAATAGACTTGGACTTGGTGCTGAAGCCCAAAGCACAGGACAATAGACACACCAGAATAACAATATTCATGATTCTGAAGCTGAAAATACAGAATTATTTTATTTTCTAATAGTCACACTAAAACTCTGAAAGCCTCAATTTCTTTCTCAGACAGTAATTTTCACTTTGGGTGAACTATCCACAAAACAGATTGTCTCTATCCACGATACATATTGTTGCATTTTTGTATTGCAATATATTGTGACAATCCTAGTAGACCAACTGAAATGATTAAATGGTTTGTAGGCTTAAACTGAAAATTGTATTATTCATATTAACAGAATATTTGAATGAATGACGTATTTATAAAGCGCTTTTCACATGTACTAGTACTGTACACCCAAGAATAATAAAAAAATGTACAGTAGTGTCTGAACATATCATCAATAAGCCACCCTATGCTGTACAACACACTGATTTTACCATGATGTTGTTGAAGGCTTTTATAAAACAGCATGCAGCAACAGCAATATGATAAAAGACAACAGAGAACATCAGAACTCGTCATTTCACCTGTTCGTCCGGTTTCTGTGCTGTTGTTGATCAGAGATCCGCTAATAGATGTAACGGTTATCATGTACTGCTGTCCCGGCAACAGTCCCTGGAAACTCATCTCAGTCACATGTTTAGGGACTGATCTCTCTTCAGCCGGGCCGCCCATCTGAGAGAGGGACACAGTGTACCGGTCCACATCCCCCTGTCCCGGCGTCCAGTTAACTCTCAGGCTGCTGCTCTCACCGCCATTACTGATGTGAATGTTCTTCACTTTACTGGGAACTGCATACAAAGAAAACAGCACAACATTAAATATTTTGCAAGATAACTACAGTGAAAAGTCACATTTTTCAGCTTTACATTTCTCTGATATCCACATGCAACATGAGATGTACCAGTTCTGCCTTTGATGACCTGCACACTGAGGTTTGGCCCACTGAAGGTGGACACCACGATCTTGTAGAGTCTTCCAGGAGTGAGTGAAGAGAGCAGGTATCTGTTCGTGCTGCTGGTCAGTGTGATGGGTGGAAACACCTTCATGTCATTAAAGAGCAGCTGAACCTCATAATGATCCACATCTCCGGGAGGAGAACCCCACGTCACCAGCAGATCCTCAGTGCCACTGTCAGCTAGCGAGAGGTTCCACACTCCTGCTGGCACTGAGAGAGAGAACATACTAGGCAACTATAGTACCGAGAAACAGAACGACAAAAAGCAGAACTACAGAACAACATAACTACAGAAAATTAAACTGCAGAACTACAGAACAACATAACTATGGTAAACTACACCACAGAACTACAGAACAACATAACTATGGTAAACTACACTACAGAACTACAGAACAACATAACTATAGTAAACTACACCACAGAACTACAGAACAACATTACTATGGTAAACTACACTACAGAACTACAGAACAACATAACTATGGTAAACTACACTACAGAACTACAGAACAACATAACTATTGTAAACTATACTACAGAACTACAGAACAACATAACTATGGTAAACTACACCACAGAACTACAGAACAACATAACTATGGTAAACTACACCACAGAACTACAGAACAACATAACTATAGTAAACTACACCACAGAACTACAGAACAACATTACTATAGTAAACTACACCACAGAACTACAGAACAACATAACTATGGTAAACTACACTACAGAACTACAGAACAACATAACTATGGTAAACTACACCACAGAACTACAGAACAACATAACTATTGTAAACTATACTACAGAACTACAGAACAACATAACTATGGTAAACTACACCACAGAACTACAGAACAACATAACTATGGTAAACTACACCACAGAACTACAGAACAACATAACTATAGTAAACTACACCACAGAACTACAGAACAACATAACTATGGTAAACTACACCACAGAACTACAGAACAACATAACTATGGTAAACTACACCACAGAACTACAGAACAACATAACTATTGTAAACTATACTACAGAACTACAGAACAACATAACTATGGTAAACTACACCACAGAACTACAGAACAACATAACTATGGTAAACTACACCACAGAACTACAGAACAACATAACTATGGTAAACTACACCACAGAACTACAGAACTATGGTAAACTACACCACAGAACTACAGAACAACATAACCAAGTTAAACTACACCACAGAACTACAGAACAACATAACTATGGTAAACTACACCACAGAACTACATAACTATGGTAAACTACACCACAGAACTACAGAACAACATAACCAAGTTAAACTACACCACAGAACTACAGAACTACATAACTATGGTAAACTACACCACAGAACTACATAACTATGGTAAACTACACCACAGAACTACAGAACAATATAACTATGGTAAACTACACCACAGAACTACAGAACTACATAACTATGGTAAACTACACCACAGAACTACAGAACAACATAACTATGGTAAACTACACCACAGAACTACAGAACAACATAACTATGGTAAAATACAATACAGAACTACATAACAACATAACTATAGTAAACTACACCACAGAACTACAGAACAACATTACTATGGTAAACTACACCACAGAACAACATAACTATGGTAAACTACACCACAGAACTACAGAACAATATAACTATGGTAAACTACACCACAGAACTACAGAACTACATAACTATGGTAAACTACACCACAGAACTACAGAACAACATAACTATGGTAAAATACAATACAGAACTACATAACAACATAACTATGGTAAACTACACCACAGAACTTCGAGTTTGATTTTGACATGAAATAAAGAGGTGATTCACGGACGCGGACCAAAACAAGGGACAATCATGGCACGAAGAAGGCATTCCCTCCTCGCAGGAAACGCCCTGATACAGAAGCGAACTATGGAGCTACAGAAGTACAGTAAAGTGAACTATGGCACTAGAGAAGTACAGTAAAATGAACTATGGCCTACAGAAGTACAGTAAAATGAACTATGGCGCTACAGAAGTACAGTAAAGTGAACTATGGCCTACAGAAGTACAGTAAAATGAACTATGGCCTACAGAAGTACAGTAAAATGAACTATGGCCTACAGAAGTACAGTAAAATGAACTATGGCGCTACAGAAGTACAGTAAAATGAACTATGGCGCTACAGAAGTACAGTAAAATGAACTATGGCACTACAGAAGTACAGTAAAGTGAACTATGGCGCTACAGAAGTACAGTAAAATGAACTATGGCCTACAGAAGTACAGTAAAATGAACTATGGCACTACAGAAGTACAGTAAAATGAACTATGGCACTACAAAAGTACAGTAAAATGAACTATGGCCTACAGAAGTACAGTAAAATGAACTATGGCGCTACAGAAGTACAGTAAAATGAACTATGGCCTACAGAAGTACAGTAAAATGAACTATGGCGCTACAGAAGTACAGTAAAATGAACTATGGCGCTACAGAAGTACAGTAAAATGAACTATGGCGCTACAGAAGTACAGTAAAGTGAACTATGGCGCTACAGAAGTACAGTAAAATGAACTATGGCCTACAGAAGTACAGTAAAATGAACTATGGCACTACAGAAGTACAGTAAAATGAACTATGGCACTACAAAAGTACAGTAAAATGAACTATGGCCTACAGAAGTACAGTAAAATGAACTATGGCGCTACAGAAGTACAGTAAAATGAACTATGGCGCTACAGAAGTACAGTAAAATGAACTATGGCCTACAGAAGTACAGTAAAATGAACTATGGCCTACAGAAGTACAGTAAAATGAACTATGGCGCTACAGAAGTACAGTAAAGTGAACTATGGCGCTACAGAAGTACAGTAAAATGAACTATGGCCTACAGAAGTACAGTAAAATGAACTATGGCACTACAGAAGTACAGTAAAATGAACTATGGCACTACAAAAGTACAGTAAAATGAACTATGGCCTACAGAAGTACAGTAAAATGAACTATGGCGCTACAGAAGTACAGTAAAATGAACTATGGCCTACAGAAGTACAGTAAAGTGAACTATGGCCTACAGAAGTACAGTAAAATGAACTATGGCGCTACAGAAGTACAGTAAAATGAACTATGGCGCTACAGAAGTACAGTAAAGTGAACTATGGCCTACAGAAGTACAGTAAAATGAAGTATGGCGCTACAGAAGTACAGTAAAATGAACTATGGCACTACAAAAGTACAGTAAAATGAACTATGGCCTACAGAAGTACAGTAAAATGAACTATGGCGCTACAGAAGTACAGTAAAATGAACTATGGCCTACAGAAGTACAGTAAAGTGAACTATGGCCTACAGAAGTACAGTAAAATGAACTATGGCGCTACAGAAGTACAGTAAAATGAACTATGGCGCTACAGAAGTACAGTAAAGTGAACTATGGCCTACAGAAGTACAGTAAAATGAACTATAGTGCTACAGAAGTACAGTAAAGTGAACTATGTACAGTAAACCACCACAAGCATACTTACATGTCCTTCCGTGAGTTGAGACACTGGACTCATATTTCCCACTCCATGTACTGACAATCACAGTATAGAGTCGGCCTGGCACCAGCCCGCTGAACACACACTCGTTCTGAGTCTTGGGGACCGTCTTGTTCTGGTGGAAGATATTGTTATGCTTGATGGAGACATGATAGTAGTCGAAGTCTCCGGCCGCGTGGCGCCAGTAAACCTTCAGATGGTCGTCACGAGCCATGTGTGTGGCCGTAGGGTTCAACACTGTGGAGGGTTCTAGAGCAGAGAACCGGACAATAATGTCAAACCAGCTGCAAACACTTTCATTACAGGAACTACACCTGGACAAAACTGCTTATGAATCTCCTCACGTGTGCGCCCCTGGACCACGGTGTGGTTTTCAAACTCTCCACTGCGGCTGGCGATGGAGATGCTGTAGAGACGTCCAGACACCAGAGACTTGAACACACACTCTGTGCTGAGCTTAGACACAGTGAGTGTGTGAACGGTTCTGTCCTGATCTCTCAGAGTCACAGAGTAGTTGTCCACGTCTCCATCAGCGGCTCTCCACGACACGCTGAGGAAGTCCATGCGCCCGTTGTTGCTCACCGTCACATCTCTCACAGCGGCTGGAACTGAACACACACACACACACACACACACACAATATGAAGCCTTCACTACGAAATACAGGCAGAGCTTTATTCAATTCCCAAAGAAACATAATCATGATGGCGGGTAGTGCTTTATTTGTTCGGTATGTGTGTTTTCAATACCATTACATATAAATATTGTCTGGCTAAGGGAGAGGGAACCATGAACTTCTCAGATTCATTTCCATGTTATGGATCATAAACTGTGCGATAGTTGACATTCTAGTCTTAAAGCAATCACTACTGGGAAGTTAATGATATATAATTAATGATCTATTAAACTAGATAATCTGATTAATCAAAATCTTCCTGTTTATCACTGTAAAGCTGCTTTCAAACAATCTTTATTGAGTAAGGTATTATATAAATAAAGGTGACTTTACCTATAAATTACATATTCAGATTTTTATAATTGTTTATATAACTTAAAGGTGGGGTAGGTAGAAATTTTCTAAAAAACCTTTCCCCAAATTTCTACCCCACCTTTAATAATAGCATTTATTTATTCATAAATAATACGAAGATGCAATGTTCAGGAGTATCAGTGTCTAAACTCTGACGACTCTCAATAAGTCAGTGATTGTTCGCTCAGAACAGAACAACATCCTCCGTCCACAACAACACTCCCTGCAGGAAGTCACACACATGACCTCCACATATCCAAGGCTTCCTGAACATTCCAGGAGCATTCCTGCAGCTCCAGAGAAGAGTGTGTGTGAAGTCCAGCGTACCTGTGTGTCGTCCTTCGAGAAAACCCCACTGACATTCTGAAGAAACTATTGTAATGTTATTATGTGTTTTATGTGTGTGTGTGTGAGAGAGAGTGTGAGAGTGTGTGTGTGAGGGAACCTGTGCGTCCATCAGCCACGGTCTGGCGTGAGAGGGCGCTGCCGAGCGCAGTGGTCACCACTGTCCTGTAGAGGGCGCCACACCTCAGGCCCTGGAAGTGGACGGAGCTGACGTTGGGCGGCACGCTCTCGTTCTTCATGACCACGCTGTCGTGGATGAGGAGCACGCGGTACAGATCCGCCTCTCCGACCGCCGCGTCCCAGCGCACCTGCAGCGCGTCTGTGCGGCCCTCATTACTGACCCGCAGGTGTGTGACCTGTGCAGGCACTGAACACACACATCACTTCATCAGCGAACACACACATCACTTCATCACTGAACACACACATTACACATCATCGGTGAACACACACATTACACATCATCGGTGAACACTGCATCGGGTCTAATAGCTCACGGTTCGGTTTGTGTCACGGTTTTAGGCTCACGGTTGGGTTTCGATGGATTTATGTACGGGTTGAGCCGAGAGACTGCAGAGTTTGACAGGATTGTACCAGCACTTCCGAATGCGTCTCTGTCCCCAGCACTTTCAAACCAAACTGACGCCCGTGGTAACGCACCGCATTTAACCTCCAGTAACGTTAATGGCGTTGTAACGACAGAAAAAGAAATTAGTTATATTACCTAACGCCGTTCTTTTTAACGCCGTTATTCCCAACTGTGATTATGACTATTTTTGATCTAAAAAACATACTAACATTATAAGGGCAACCCAGGAAACATTATAAAATAATACAATAACCCCGTGTCAGGGGACCTTTAAAAGAGAACTCAATACTTGAATACATGAAACGTATACACACACACAAAGAGTTCTCTTTCGCATCTTGGTCTTGAATGTTTAAATTGGCAAAGCTTAAATGAGTTTAGTTTGACCACAGCTAGCAGTGTGTGCAGTTCAGGCCTGCGCTCGAGCGCCCCTGCGTGATGGCGGCGTAAAGGACTGGTCATGTTCAAGCAAACGGCACTCGCATAGAACAAAGTTTTACCGTTTGTTCACGTTTACTTGATTATCGCTGTTATAATGTTTTATTGGGGAGCCATGTGGATCCATCAACAGAAACATACATTAGCAGAGCTAAATTAGACATTAGCAGTCGTGTTGTTTTACGTGTTGTTATTTTCAACAAAGCAGATCATAGATGCGTCATCAGATTAGATCAACCACGGTGCAAGTGTGTGTGAACGGTGCGGTTCACTTTTTCCTTGAGAACCGCTACAACGCTGAACCGAACCCTGATGAAAGCAGCGGAGCAACTCACTGGTTGTTCCTGTGACGTGGGCGGAGCTACTCAGAGCTCCACTATTGGTGGTGACTGTGATGGTGTAGGTGTGTCCAGGCGTCAGGCTGCTAAAGCTGCACTGCTGCACGTCTCCAGCTAATGTCCTTCTGTCCACCGTGGAGTCTGCGCCCCTCAGCAGGACGGTGTAGTCGTCCCACTCGCCCACAGGACGGGTCCACACAGCGCTCAGAGACGTCTCGCTACTGTGACGGAGAGTCAGCGACTGGACGGGTCGGGGAGCTCAACAGAGGAACACAGAGATACATCACAATCTACCTTGCATGGTATCTTTTATTTAGAATACATACAAATGTCATTTACATCTTTTAGTTTTGACAAAAGATTTAAAGCACCGTTTTTGCAGAATGAGAACGAGCAATCACTCCTGCTATGATTGAATCCGGAAATAAAGTTGAAATCTGAGAAAAATGAGAACTAGTCCTCAGATGTTATATCCGTATTTCCATCTAGCATTCATTCGATCTCAATCAAATCGGGACTAGCTAGCTGATTTCTTTCTCAACGATACATCATACTATGAGAGTGAAGCAGCGAGTTACAGCGCTGGACGGGGAACACACCCAGGTCTCTAGATATGGGCACTGTTCATTATGATTCAGTTAACTATGAGCGAATCTGTTCAGTGTGTTCAGTAGGGCTGGGATTCAGAGACAAAAAAAATCTATTCTTCAGTTCTGAAGCATAGTGTGTTCATAGACCAGTCCATTTTTTTTCCTTCAATGGAAGTCATTGGGTCCAGTTAACTGTTTGATTACTGACATTCTTCAAAATATCTTCCAGAAGAAAGAAATTGAGGGTGAGTATATGATGACAGAATTTTCATTTTGATGTGAACAATTCCTTTAAGTTCACTTAAATGGCCTTTTATTTTAATAATATTATATTATCTGCAAGTATAGTGCTGAAGAAATACACTTTTAATATGTGAAGTACACTAAAAGAGCATATTCAACAGAACTAAGCACACTTCTTAGGCCCCTGTTGGCTAGTGCAGTTTCAGTGCAGGGGTTGAATCAGTCACACACCTAGTCTCCCGTGGCAGTCTGCGGTCGAGCTCAGACCTCCGCTCTCCACACTGACGGACGCCCGGTACAGCCGGCCCGGAACCAGAGTCCAGTTCGTGAAGCTGAGCTCCAGCACACTCCTGTCAGCGGTGCGGTTCGTCAGCACAGACGAGCCGTTGAACAACAGGATCCGGTAGACATCCCAGCTGCCGTCAGGAGGAGACCAGGACAAGCGCAGGAGCTTCTCATTCAGAGCCTCCAGCTTCAGATGATCCGTCCGTCCAGGAGCTGATGAGCAACACACACATACTCACAAACCAAGTACGTTCAGAGAATGTTGTTCTAAGAACATTATGATGACATTCATCTCTACATAATGAGGATATTACAAAAATGTTAAGAGAACGTTCATCAAGTAAAACCATCATAAATATATTCTAAGAACATTGTTCCAGGAGTATTTTCTCTCAACATCATAAGAACACATATCAAATATTAATAATGCTTTCAGAACATTTCATCTTAACAATTACAAAATGTTTCCTGTTAGTTGACAAGACAATTAATTATTTGTTATTCATATATGCATATGTCATACAATATCTATAGCGGTAAGTTGTTTTAAGTGGTTTGTGTCTGCCAGCATGTGCAATGCACAGCTCATGCTCATGTTTCTTGCCTGTTCTTGCAGTCGTCCTGCTCTCAGCTGTTCGTTCTCCACTCTTCGTCTTCACCGACACCTGGTAAACCTGTCCGGGTGTCAGGCCGCTGAAGAGCCAGTGAGAAGCGTCTGGAGGAAGGGTGAAGGCCGGGTCAAAGGAGCCTGAGTGAGACAGAGACAGCTGGTAGCTCTCCATGTGTCCAACTGCAGGAGTCCAGAAGGCTTCGAGAGAGTCCTGGCTGCCGTTACTCTGCAGAGTCAATGATGTGACAGGAGCAGGATCTAGAAGAACGAGAAGAGTCAATGATGTGAAAGGAGCAGGATCTAGAGGAACGACAAGAGTCAATGATGTGAAAGGAGCAGGATCTAGAGGAACGACAAGAGTCAATGATGTGACGGGAGCAGGATCTAGAGGAGCGACAAGAGTCAATGATGTGACGGGAGCAGGATCTAGAGGAACGACAAGAGTCAATGATGTAAAAGGAGCAGGATCTAGAGGAATGACAAGAGTCAATGATGTGAAAGGAGTAGGATCTAGAGGAACGACAAGAGTCAATGATGTGACGGGAGCAGGATCTAGAGGAACGACAAGAGTCAATGATGTGAAAGGAGCAGGATCTAGAGGAACGACAAGAATCAATGATGTGACGGGAGCAGGATCTAGAGGAATGACAAGAGTCAATGATGTGACGGGAGCAGGATCTAGAGGAACGACAAGAGTCAATGATGTGACGGGAGTAGGATCTAAAGGAACGACAAGAGTCAATGATGTGACGGGAGCAGGATCTAGAGGAACGACAAGAGTCAATGATGTGACGGGAGCAGGATCTAGAGGAACGACAAGAGTCAATGATGTGAAAGGAGCAGGATCTAGAGGAACGACAAGAATCAATGATGTGACGGGAGCAGGATCTAGAGGAATGACAAGAGTCAATGATGTGACGGGAGCAGGATCTAGAGGAACGACAAGAGTCAATGATGTGACGGGAGTAGGATCTAAAGGAACGACAAGAGTCAATGATGTGACGGGAGCAGGATCTAGAGGAACGACAAGAGTCAATGATGTGAAAGGAGCAGGATCTAGAGGAACGACAAGAATCAATGATGTGACGGGAGCAGGATCTAGAGGAATGACAAGAGTCAATGATGTGACGGGAGCAGGATCTAGAGGAACGACAAGAGTCAATGATGTGAAAGGAGCAGGATCTAGAGGAACGACAAGAGTCAATGATGTGACGGGAGTAGGATCTAAAGGAACGACAAGAGTCAATGATGTGACGGGAGCAGGATCTAGAGGAACGACAAGAGTCAATGATGTGAAAGGAGCAGGATCTAGAGGAACGACAAGAGTCAATGATGTGAAAGGAGCAGGATCTAGAGGAACGACAAGAGTCAATGATGTGAAAGGAGTAGGATCTAGAGGAACGACAAGAGTCAATGATGTGACGGGAGCAGGATCTAGAGGAACGACAAGAGTCAATGATGTGAAAGGAGCAGGATCTAGAGGAACGACAAGAGTCAATGATGTGAAAGGAGCAGGATCTAGAGGAACGACAAGAGTCAATGATGTGAAAGGAGCAGGATCTAGAGGAACGACAAGAGTCAATGATGTGAAAGGAGTAGGATCTAGAGGAACGACAAGAGTCAATGATGTGACGGGAGCAGGATCTAGAGGAACGACAAGAGTCAATGATGTGAAAGGAGTAGGATCTAGAGGAACGACAAGAGTCAATGATGTGACGGGAGCAGGATCTAGAGGAACGACAAGAGTCAATGATGTGACGGGAGTAGGATCTAAAGGAACGACAAGAGTCAATGATGTGACGGGAGCAGGATCTAGAGGAACGACAAGAGTCAATGATGTGACGGGAGCAGGATCTAGAGGAACGACAAGAGTCAATGATGTGAAAGGAGCAGGATCTAGAGGAATGACAAGAGTCAATGATGTGAAAGGAGTAGGATCTAGAGGAACGACAAGAGTCAATGATGTGACGGGAGCAGGATCTAGAGGAACGACAAGAGTCAATGATGTGAAAGGAGTAGGATCTAGAGGAACGACAAGAGTCAATGATGTGAAAGGAGCAGGATCTAGAGGAACGACAAGAGTCAATGATGTGACGGGAGCAGGATCTAGAGGAACGACAAGAGTCAATGATGTGACGGGAGCAGGATCTAGAGGAACGACAAGAGTCAATGATGTAAAAGGAGCAGGATCTAGAGGAACGACAAGAGTCAATGATGTGACAGGAGCAGGATCTAGAGGAACGACAAGAGTTGTTCAAATCATTGCATTCAGTATCTGTCAGTGTACCACTTAGTAATCATCATGGATTAGGTATAGTTTAAAAAACGGTTTAAACACGTTATTAACGGAGTTAACCCAAACCCATTTTAACTGCGTCAATTTTTTTATTGCGCGATTAACGGCCTTTTTGGCCTAGCAAACTTTGTAGGGTTTTTTCATATGCTTTTGCAACAGGACGCAGCATGCGTGGCGCTGCGCTATTAAACCCCTTCATTCAATGGCTTGCACCTCGCGAGGACGTTACTTCGTCGACCAAGCGGATATAAACTCTTAGAAGAAATTTAAGGTTCTATATAGAACCTTAATAGGTTCTAAAGCGCTACGTATTTGGAACCCCTAAAATGCAATGCATGAATGATGACAAAACTCAAGATATGGGGGTTAAAAAATGTAATTAATCAATATCATACGAAGAGCCATTTCAGTTTTTATCCTCCAAAAATCAGCATGATTAAAATGCGAAATTTAAGTTACTACAACAGTTTAATAAACAATAATTTAATTACAACTGCAAAATGTTGCAGAATAATGTAATATACATTAAAATGTAATATAGCCTACTATTATGTATGAATAATAGCCTATAAATAATCTTTGTGCCAAAGGGGTTCTTTCTTGTCATTATCATAATTTTTTGCATAAAATGTTGTAACCGTCTACCTATTCACTCCTAGTGAGACAAGCTACAAGATACTTTTGAGGGGGGAACCCACAGGCCAAACTTTATGATAAAGAGTGAAGAAACAGTGAAAGATAAACCATAAACCTCAATACTCCAATGGAAATCCTTTCACTTTATATTCGATGACACACACAAAAGTATTTACATGTAGATCACCCAGCCAACACTGAAAATACAATGACATACCCCATGGTTTCACACTAATGCAACACTGTTTGATGAGTAGCAGTACAAATAAACCTTAGCGGAAAACCTTAGATTTTCATTGTCCTGCAATCCATAGAGTCCATCCAATGTTTGGTATCATAGAGTCAATGGTTCCATTTGCAGTGAGGCGAGCAGAGCAATAATCTCCAGTGATAGAGGTGAAGCAGTTACTAGGAGTAATCCACGATGATCTCAAAACCCATATGACCACAGTCAAGCTTTGAAAACACTATCCTTAGGGTATAGAATTCACATGTTCAAGTCGAATTGCAGCCTTGAGACTCATCGAACATGACAAACAGATGATATTCAAAAAGTCCTTTTGATTGAGCTTGAAACCCTAGTTTCTCAATCTGGACTCTAAACAAATTGTGTGAGGATAAAGAGAAGAACCATGCTTCTCTCTCCACACCCTTGTCCTAACTTCTTCTCCTACATAGCTATATACAACGGAGCATGACCTTAGAGCCCCCTACTGCATAGTAGTGGAATTACAGACTAAGAAAGAAAACCAGGAACCAAACTCTGGGTGGTTACATATCTCCCTCCTCATTAGAAGAACTAACATACCCATGACAAAGTTTCAAGTGTTGCACGTGATATGTATCAATAATTTCTGGAGCAGTTACAAGGGAGACCAGACCCAACTTCTTTACAATTCTAGCGGGACAATTTTGCCATGAAACCGTCATCTGCTTTGGATAAGGGATGTGTTCGTATCCATACTGCGTCTCCAACCTGAAATTGTGTTGGTTTGTGACGTTGGTTGTAGTCTCTTTTCTGCTTTATCTGGGCTCTTTCCACATTCTCCTTCACCAAAGCGACCAGTTCCTTCTGCCGTTCCAATATAGGGTAAACAGGGCTGTTGGGATCAGGTAGCTGTTGAAGGGCTCTTTCCATTGGACCTTTCAACTTCCGTCCCAGAGCTATTTCTGCTGGCGTAAACCCAGTACTTTCATGCCAGGCGGAATTAATTGCAAACCTGAATTCGCCCAACCACTTATCCCACTGTCGATGCTGATCCTCTACATAGGACGCAATCATTGTTTTTAAATTTCTGTTGACTCGCTCAGTCAAATTTGTTTGAGGATGGTAGGCAGTGGTTAATTTTTGAATTACCCCCCACTGTTTGCTGACAATGTCGATGAGCTGGGAGGTAAACTGTGTACCTCTATCTGACACAAGATAGGAGGGTATTCCCCATCTAGTAAAGATCTCATCTATTAAGATTTTGGCAATGTGAGATGCTCTAGCCGTCCTCAAAGGAAATAACTCTACCCACTTGGTGAAGTAGTCAACGACAACTAAAAGGTACTGATGTTGTTTATTGCTCTTCGGGAAAGGCCCCATAAGATCCACTCCCAACATACTATATCCAGGTTCAACTATAGGAGTACTTTGTAGCAGACCTGATGTCTTAGTCATGGAAGGTTTGTATTTTTGACATGTTTGACATTCTTTACAGTGCTTCCATACATCCGCCCTGATACTAGGCCAGTACACAGTTTCAAGTAGCCTGAGTAGAGTTTTGAGCTTCCCCAAATGTCCACTCGTTGTCAGGAAATGAATAGACACTCATTTGAAATGTAATATGTGAATTTTCATTTCCTGACAATGATCTAACTATCAATATATTTTTTATCAATATATGACACACTTTGTTCAATGATTCCACTATGTGTGTATTCTCTCTACTACTGCAGTGCTTTTACAGAGATGTATTTACTGTACATGTAGTGGCATAATTAAACCTGTATCACCTATTTTGGTCTACAATATTTAATGATTGTACGAACTATGACACTATGTGTGGGGATGATCTATAGTTTTGTTTCAATGTTAATTCACAGTAAATTTGTTTTTTTTGAACCAATGATTGTGCAAGTGCAAGATTTCTCTAAAGATGTAAATGCACAATGCAATGTTTTAAACATTAGACAGCCTGTGTTACAAGTGATAACCGTTTTGAGTTTTGCAAAATCACATCAAACTTCTGAAAATGGAAGCAAAGTGATTGTAAAAAACTGTGTGTGTGTGTGTGTGTGTGTGTGTGTGCACATCATGGGTAATAATGGGCAGTGAACAGCAGGATGTGTAGGCGGGTCGTCTGGTAAAGCAGGAAGGGAGGAGGCGAGCTGAAAATATCCAGGAAAAAGCGATAAAAAGCTGATGGCCTTTAGGAGTAAAAGTGTGTTTCTGCGTCCTGTGGAACATGGCGACTGTACCGGTGTAAACGGAGAGCACATCAATTACAGCAGGAATTATATAACTGTTCGGTGTAAAAACATTAAAAAAGTTAGTTGTTTTTAGAGTTGTTTACTACCATTTTGACCATCAGGAACACTGTCTCTTCAACGACAAGGACACACAGCTCTAGAAGCCTTTGCCTCTGTCTGAAAAAGCTACAGTAACTCAGCATGTGTATAAAATATACAGTACAGTCACAGATTTGAAAAAGTTAAGCTCATTTGTAGTCAAATGTGACTACACACACCAACCTCACGGAGGACTAGTACAACACACACATGTGGAAGTTGTTGAGTGGCTTCAGAAGACTAAGAATATCTGAAAGACAGTCTCAGTTCCTATTGGCTTGACGTCCACAAACACGAGTTTGCTCAGATTACAGTCATCAGACATGGGGTCAGGGGTCAGGGGTCAGGCTTGACTGGAACGCAGGTGTTAGTTAGTTTTGAAAGCATGTTGGGTGACTGATGAATGGATGGAGTGTAATAGGAGTAAAACTACATTTCGCACAAACTCACGTCTTATGATTTTTTTTTAAGTTTGAAGTGAGACCAGGTAAAAAAAAGGCTAACACTTTATTTTGGTAGTTAGAGATCCTACTGACTATACACTCACCAAAAGGATTATTAGGAACACCTATTCAATTTCTCATTAATCCAATTATCTAATAAACCAATCACATGGCAGTTTCTTCAATGCATTTAGGGGTGTGGTCCTGGTCAAGACAATCTCCTGAACTCCAAACTGAATGTCAGAATGGGAAAGAAAGGTGATTTAATTGATTGTGAGTGTGGCATGGTTGTTGGTGCCAGACGGGCCGGTCTGAGTATTTCAAAATCTGCTCAGTTACTGGGATCTTCACGCACAACCATTTCTAGGGTTTACAAAGAATGGAGTGAAAAGGGAAAAACATCCAGTATGGGTCAGTCCTGTGGGCCAAAATGCCTTGTTGATGCGAGAGGTCAGAGGAGAATGGGCCGACTGATTCAAGCTGATAGAAGAGCAACTTTGACTGAAATAACCACTCGTTACAACCGAGGTATGCAGTGAAGACACAACACACACAACCTTGAGGCGGATGGGCTACAACAGCAGAAGACCCCACCGGGTACCACTCATCTCCACTACAAATAGGAAAACGAGGCGAGAGCTCCAAAATTGGACAGTTGAAGACTGGAGAAATGTTGCCTGGTCTGATGAGTCTCGATTTCTGTTGGTAGAGTCAGAATTTGGCGTAAACAGAATGAGAACATGGATCCATCATGCCTTGTTCCCACTGTGCAGGCTGGTGGTGGTGGTGTAATGGTGTGGGGGATGTTTTCTTGGCACACTTTAGGCCCCTTAGTGCCAATTGGGCATCGTTTAAATGCCACGGCCTACCTGAGCATTGTTTCTGACCATGTCCATCCCTTTATGGCCACCATGTCCCCATCCTCTGATGGCTACTTCCAGCAGGATAATGCACCATGAATCATTTCAAATTGGTTTCTTGAACATGACGATGAGTTGACTGTACTAAAATGGCCGCCACAGTCACCAGATCTCAACCCAATAGAGCATCTTTGGGATGTGGTGGAACGGGAGCTTCGTGCCCTGGATGTGCATCCCACAAATCTCCATCAACTGCAAGATGCTATCCTATCAATATGGGCCAACATTTCTAAAGAATGCTTTCAGCACCTTGTTGAATCAATGCCATGCAGAATTAAGGCAGTTCTGAAGGCGAAAGGCGGTCAAACACAGTATTAGTATGGTTTTCCTAATAATCCTTTAGGTGAGTATAAGTAACTTTGCAACTACATGTCAACGTATTTAACTAACCTAAACCTTACAGTCTAATAATACTCTAACGAGAGTTACTTGACATGTAGTTGCACATTAATGAGAGTCAGTTGACATGTAGTTGCAAAGTTACTTGTAGTTAGTAGAATGTCTAAAGTGTAACAAAAATGTACACCCCTATATAGAATTAAAATGAGGTGCACAAATTAGTAGAATCAAGTGCAATTATGACATTCTTAAAGAGAAGTGCCACACATATATAAACCTCAATAAATCAGTCTAGTTCGTAAGCAAAGAAGTTCATCCATCATGCCAAGATCTCAAAGATCTTAAAACATCAGCTGGAACGTCTCAGAAGGAAGCACTAAGCTTCGATGTTTTTTTAACAGTAATTGTTGAGGGAGTCCAGTCCAGGAGCCTGCAGGGGCCTCCAGAAGCGCGAGCTGCTGTCGACCTGAATGTGTGGCAGTCCGCCAGCAGAAGCAAACGCATCCTGATACACAGGAGGACAGGAGGAGGAGGCAGGACTTCTGGAACAATGTGTCTTGGACAGATCGGGTCAAAGGTCGAGTTGTTCAGGCTCACTTCCGACGTCCAAACGTCAAGCAGATCCAGAGAGAAATCAGATGAAAGGAATGAAATGAAGGGTCCTGATTGGCCAAGTCAAAGTCCAGGGGCCTGTTTGCATAAACCGCTAAGACTAGCCAGCTAAGTGCTGCATTTGACACAATTGACCACAAAATTAAATAGACTAGATTTGTGGAATTGCACTAGCATGGTTTAAATGATACTTATCTGACCGTTATCAGTTTGTAGCAGTAAATGAAGAGATGTCTTATCGATCACAAGTTCAGTATGGCGTACCACAAGGCTCAGTACTAGGACCGCTGCTGTTCACTCTGTACATGCTACCATTAGGAGATATCATTAGGAAACATGGAATTAGCTTTCACTGTTTTGCTGATGATACTCAGCTCTATATTTCTTCAAAATCTAAATGAACTTACCAATTCACAAAATTAATGGACTATTAATTTCCTACGACTAAATTCTGAAAAAAAAAAAAACAGAGATTTTAATTATTGGACAAAAAACGTCCACACGTAACAGCCTAGAATACTGTCTAACACTCGATGGCTGCTCTGTTGAGTCTTCGTCGTTGGTTAAGAACCCGTGTGTGCCCTTTCATTTTAAAGTCACATGTCTAGTATCTGTAGAACCGCATTTTTCCACCTTAAAAATATCTCTAAATTATGTCATATGCTCTCATTGACAAATGCAGAACAATTAGTTCATGCGTTCATGACATCAAGGCTAGATTATTGTAATGCTCTACTGGGTGGTTGTCCTGCACGCTTAATAAACAAACTCCAGCTAGTCCAAAACGCAGCCGCTCAAGTTCTTACCAGAACCAGGAAGTATGACAAAGGAGTTTTGGTTCCTTGCCACTGTTGCCTTGGCTTTTGTCTTGCTTAGTTAGGGACATTTAATATTCAACAACAATATTATTGATCTGTGTTGTATTATTTTCATTTTATCACTAAGAAGCTGCATTGATAAAATCTGCATTGTAAAAAAAGCTATATAAATAAAGGTGACTTGACTTGAAGCTGCACTGAAACTGGACCTTCGACCCGTTGGACCCCATTGAAGCCACTATATGGAGAAACACCTGGAGTGTTTTCCTCAAAAACCCATTTCTTTTCCACTGAAGAAAGAAAGACGTGAACATCTTGGATGACGTGGTTGTGAGTAAATGATCAGGAAATTGTAATCCTGAAGTGCACTACTTTAATGACCTCTGCTCTTACTGTTAACAGGAAAGTTTACGCATATTAATAATATCTGTTGATAGAAAGACTCACTGGAGAGAAAAGGGTTATTCTGTTATCGTCTTTGCAGCTGAACATGCCTTGAGTGAGGAAACTGGAGGCAGAGAGAGAGCACACTGTTCTGCACTTCCGCACACTTCTGTACACAGCCACCTTCTCATTCACTACAGCTCTGAAGGAATGTCAGGGTCTTACCGGTTTGAACTGTGATGTTTAAGCGAGCGCCGTCCGTCGCAGAAATGATCTCAAACACATAGGTCTCACCGGGAATCAGACCCACTATCCGGCATGTGTACCGGTGCGGTCTCTCCGCGTCTTCAGAACAGCTTGTGAAGTGAGAAGCATCCGTCATGATGAAGCTGCAGGATTTTCCAGGTGTTGTGAAATTGATTACACAATAATCCATATGAATACTGGCTGCGGTTACGTTCACCAGACACCTGACGGCCTCCGTCGGTTCAAACTGCAATCAACAAACATACAGCAGAATGTTAAAGAGAAAATGATTTTGACTAGTACTGATGATCTTGATAATATTGCTGGAGCTCGAACAGAAGAGTGGAGTTCTAGAAATGCCATGGGTTTGATTCCCAGGGAACGCATGGGTACGCATCGATTATCAAGGGTAAACATCGAATGTAAATGTGTTGATTGATGTGACTCGTGTGAAAGGCAGCACTGATTTTCCTGCAGTTTCTTACGGTTACAGGAACACCTGAAGGGTTTCTATTCAAGCTACACCGCCGTTCAAAAGTTTGGGGTTGGTAAGATTTTTAATGTTTTTAAAAGAAGTCTCTTCTGCTCACCAAGGCTGCATTTTTTATTAAAAAACAAACAAAAACAGTAATATTGTTAAATATTATGACAATTTAAAATAACTGTTTTCAATTTGAATATATTTTAAAGTGTATTTCTGTGATCAAAGCTGAATTTACAGGGTGGGGTCTTCAGTGTCACATCATTTTTTGGAAACCAGTCTAATATGATGAAACATTTATGCTTATTATTAATATTGAATTTTTTTTTCAGGATTTTTTTGACAAAAAGAAAGTTCAAAAGAACAGAATTTATCTGGAACAGAAAGCTTTTGTAACATTAAACACTACCGTTCAAATGTTTGGGGTCAGTAAGATGTTTTGGATTAAAAATCATGCAGATCCCAAACGTTTGAAAGCCAGTGTCTGTATCAAGCAGCCAATCAGATTACAGTTTGTGATTTTTGCCAGATAGTCTGTGAACGGTTCGGCAATGTCGACAGATTCAAAAACTACCAATGAAATATGACATATCTATAGTGAACACACCAATGAGATGCAGGAATTATTTCTTGATAGTATTAAACAAGACGATAGACCATTTTTTGGAGCAGACGTCACAGTTACGTCACTTGTAGCTGCGGGCACATAGTGGTGGCAGACAAACAGCGGTAACGTCTCGGGTTATTGGATTGTAACCCTGTTCCCTGAAAATTCTTGATTTAATTGATTATGGGAACGCTTTGTGGACAGCAATAAAGCGCAGCATCTCGTTCCCGCTTTTTCATGGAACAGGGTTATAGTCAAGTAACCGGAATAGTTCCCTTTCAAAAGCTAGACTCAATGCTGTGCTTGTTTTAAGCGTTATGGGGAACGAGAATACCCACGCCACCACACTGTGGGTGTCTGGACCCCTTAGGGTTGTGTAGTGTGTGCTCACACAAACGCGAAAAAGGTCTCAGACATGAGCTTGTGATGTCAACTCAAGGACATGAGAGCCCAGAGCGACGTGAACATGCAAACTATAAAATCTTATGAATGTGTATGGAGAGAGGGTCAGCCTGCCACATGACAAACATGCTGCATGGGGCACCCTAGTAGAATGAGCCCTGATGCCTACTGGAGAAGCTTGACTGCATGGGGCAGTCTAGGCAGGATGGTGAGACCGACAGAGCATGCAAGTGACAGCTATAAGAAAAAACATCTTAAAAGTCAGAAGTTTATCAGACATTGACTCTAGAGATTCAAAGAGGGTCTAAACAAGACCCTCCAGGACTATAGCTAAGTCCCATGAAGGAATGGTTTTAGCAGGAGGCCTCAGCTGCCTGGCTTTACAAATGAAGCGGGCAAGCAGAGGATGTTTCCCAACTAGCACTTGGCAAGCCGACAAAGCGGCCAAATAAACCTTGAGAGTGGCGGGGCATGCACCTGCTGACAATTTTTGCAGGAAGTCCAAAACTGAAGCATTACATGTATGCACCACCGGGATCGGACCGGGATGAAATATTGTCCCCAACGCTCGAGACAGAAGGTCCCTCCTCTCCCCTATCGTCCAGGGGGAGCTGTCGAGGCAAGATATAATCACGGAGAACCATGTTATGTTCAGCCAACGAGGCGCTATCAGTAAGAGGCAAAGCACTTGTTGGCGAACTCTGGCTAGAACTCCCTGAAGCAGAGCAACTGGAGGAAATGCATGGAAGCGCATTCTGGGCCATGTATGCGCCACCGTGTCCAGATCCTGGGGGGTTTGGGTGACTCTGAGAAAAGTAGTGTCCCCTACATTGCGTTGTCTGCTGGGAGGCGAAGAGGTCCACCTCTGCTTTGTAAAATTTGGACCAAATTTGTTTCACTACCTCGGGCTGGGATTCCATTCCCCTGTTTGTATTTTCTGTCTGGACAGTAAATCTTCTTCCACATTCTGATGTCCAGTGACATCCCCCCCCCTTCTCTACCCGCTGAGGTGGTGCGAGCGCAGACCACCCTAGTGATTTATGTAAGAGACTGCTATCTTGTTGTCCACCCGCACTAGGACATGGCAGCCTCTCAGCTGCTGGAGGAAGTATTTCAGAGCTAGAAATACAGCCATCAACTCGAGTCAGTTGATGTGCCAATCGAGCTGAAGACCCTCCCATTCCCTATGGGCTGGACGACACCTTAAGACTGCTCCCCAGCCCGACAGGGAGGCGTCTGTTGTTAGCATTCTGCGACAGCAAGACGCACCTAGCGTGGAACCCAAAGGTGAGGAACTTGGAATTGACTGACTTTTTTTTTCTTTTCTTAAGAATTGTGAGATATAAACTGTAATTTGCATGAAAATAAACTCAAAATTAACTTTTGTTCACTTTGGTTTCAATTTATTTTGATCCCTTTAATATTTTCTGTTGATTGTAAGTAACGTTGCACCTACATGTCTAATAACTCTCATTAGAGTGTTAGTTGAGTATTAATAGACTGGTAGGTATAGGGTTAGATTAAGTTGACATGTAGTTGCAAAATTACTAATAGTCAGTAGAGTGTCTGTTGGAGGACCATCACAATAAAGTGTTTGCAGATATTAAGCAGACAATCCTTTTTTTACTCTGATGAGAGCTAGTTGACATACAGTTGCAAAGTTACTTATAGTCGACAGCACATTCAAAAGGGACCATCAAAATAAAGTGTTACCAATAATTTTATTCCTTGGCTTCCACAGACTGCTACTGTAGAACTGTTATTATCTGCCACACAAACGTCATTACTGTTTGCAAAGACAAACAGGACTATAGGCAGATGAGTGAGGATCAGTGCTCACCGTTGATGTAGTGGCTGCTGTAGGAGTGACTGTAGATGCCATAGGAGTGAGGGTAGATGCTGGAGGAGTGACTGTAGACGCCATAGGAGTGACTGTAGACGCCATAGGAGTGACTGTAGACGCCATAGGAGTGAGTGTAGATGCTGGAGTTGTGACTGTAGACGCCGTAGAAGTGACTGTAGACGCCGTAGAAGTGACTGTGGACACTGGAGGAGTGACTGTAGACGCTGTAGGAGTGACTGTAGACGCTGTAGGAGTGACTGTAGACACTGGAGGAGTGAATGTAGATGTTGTAGGAGTGAGAGTAGATGTTGTAGGAGGGACTGTAGACGTTATAGGAGGGAGTCTAGAAGCTGTAGGAGTGACTTTAGAGGATATAGGAGTGAGTCTAGATGCTGTAGGAGTGACTTTAGAGGATATAGGAGTGAGTCTAGAAGCTGTAGGAGTGACTTTAGAGGATATAGGAGTGAGTCTAGATGCTGTATGAGTGACTGTAGACACTGAATGAGTGACTGTAGACGCTGGAGCAGATAATTCTTTAGTGCTGGGTGCACCAGTGCTGATGAGTACCATGGGAGATCTGCTCATTTCTACAGCTGTAGCAGTGGTTGCAGTCGCTGATATGAATGTGTCTGTGTCCAGGGCAGGTGTAGATGTGTGCTGGGCCGTCAGAGAGGTCGTGGCACTTGCTCTAGCTCTGGCAGAACTAATGTCTGGAGCAGATCTAGTATCTGTACTGGTAAGAACTTCAGTAATTGCTCGAGTCGTTCTGGTTTTGAGTGGCAACATGGTCTGAACGTCTTTGGTGATCTTTGAGTGTCTGGTTGTGCCATTTGTCCATGCGCCATCTGTGTTTGACACTGGTAAGCTCTCAGTCGATGCACGATCTGCTTCAGTGCGGATGCTGTTACCTTCCGACGGTCCTGTGTGAGAATCTAGAGGGGTCTGAGCTTCAGCGCTTGCATCGGAGGAAACTAAAGGCTCAGCATCCGTTGTGGAGAGTGTCAACCCTTCCTGAGAAAACGGAGGGTTATGGGTCTGCTTCAAAATATCTGAGCTCATGTAAAGCCTGTTCTGGGTAAAGTTCTGAGGTACATGAAGGGTTCTGGTCTCCATCAGAGCAGTGGAGGACACATCAGTGTCCTCGTAGGGTGATTCTGTCTCCAGCATTTGAGTGAAGTTCTCCTTCAGGTCTGTTTCGGCTGTGAATGCCGTCAGATCACCTAGACCAGTTGTGGTGGTCCGTTTCATTCTGCTTCTGACAGTGTGCTGGGTCATGAGAGGGACTGTCCGAGTGGTGATTTCTCCTGTGGATATCACTGTTGACACTGTGGATGGGCCTGATGGAAACAGATTGATGTTAGCATTATGCAGCATGTATTTTTCAAACATAAACCATAATGAAGTTGATGGGCACCAAATGGTAATTCCTTTATTCACAGTTGTACATTTGTAGAGGTCTTTTTTCTTAAGTTGTCTATAATGGTGCAAAACTATGGAAGTTTAATTAAAGATATAAAGGAATAAAAAACGTAATTGCAACTTTATATCTCACAATTCTGACTTTTGTTTCTCGCAATTCTCATAATTGTAAGATAAAAAGTCACAATTATCTTTTAAAATGTTTTATTCTGTGAGGGAAACAAGGATCCATAAAATCCAGCAAGTCCAAATAATGGAAAAAACAAAAACAAATCGGTTGCGACTATAACCTCAGTTCCCTGAAGAGGTAACCAGACGCTGCGTCGACTGATGCTGTGGTAATGCTTTGCGTAATGACGCCTTGAAGCACATATGAAATCAGTTCAATGGTGTGGCAGTGGCGGGTCACGTCACAAAACAGAAAACTATAAAGCCTGCCCAAAACAAAGCAGCACTAGCTACGTAAAAGTCTGAAGTAAGTCACTGACAGGCCAATGGAGATATGGCAAGATATTTTTGCGTCCTCTTCTCTCTTCAAGGAACCATGTTTACAGACACCCTGTAATGGCAAACCGTCAGGGATCGACCAAACTGCTCTAGGAACCTTCTCTAGGAGGGGGCAGGAATACCAGGACCACTACATTTCCAGGTGGATTCTGAGAAATGTGCTCACCGGAGACCGCTGCACCCTCGAAATACTCAAAGTGGAGGCGACCAAAGGACATCAGGCACCGTGTAACGAGGTGTTAACCGCTCTATATCGGGGGGGACTGCTCTCATTGGCCTGACCCCTTCGGGTGTCAGGACATTTTCCCCGCAGTCTTAGACTGTCAGATATAATGACCGTCCTCAGATCTGTCTTACCCTTTGAAGGTTGTGGTTGAGAGTGCTTTCCCTGTCCCCAATTGTTTTGAGGGGGAGCAAGGAAAGCAACACGCTGTTTTTCAGTGGCAAGGTGTAAGGAGCTGGCTTTAAATGTTTTTTTTTTTATTATTTCTCTCATGGAGATATGAGAGCGATGGGGGAGGATTTTGTGGAAAGCAGCCACCTGTTTGTGACAGGGGTACGTCCATAAGGAGGTTTTTGTCTTTTTCAAGGACAGTATACCATACATACATGTTCAACAGACGGACAGAAAGCTCTCGAACTAAATCTAATATATCTTAAACTGTGTCCTGAAGATGATCAGAGGTCTGAAGGGCTTGATACGACATGAGGGTGAGTTATTAACGACATCATTTTAATTTTTAGGTGAACTAATAACCCTTTAAAAATGGAAGGCCCCGGTGTTGAGGTTTTGCACGAATCTCCTGCTTATCAGCAGCTGGCCATTCAATGCTTAATCTGGCCACATCTCTAGTTACAACCTCAATAAGCCCCTCATAAGCATCGTGCTTCAACACTAACAACATCTAATTCCTCAGAACTAGATAGTTACAGTGTCTGTGCCTCAACCAGGGCGGAGGGAACCCCAGCGCATGCTTCCAAACCCTGGAAAAGGCACTGGATCTATCAGGTGAGGGTAGAGATAAGGCTGGGCCCCGTCTATATAGAGCCATTTGCAAAGCCCAAGTCTGAAGTCGCCACTGTGCCTTGGCAGCAGCTGGACTTGTGCCCTGGGGAACGCGAGCCTGAGCGTCCTCGCAAAAGAATGCTAGGCGTGAACGGAGCGTCCGCATAGGAAGCACATAACAGCCCTCGAGCGCCGACTGTGCATGCTTCTTATCCAAACAAGCAACACAAAGGTTGTGTGTGTCCCTACCCGCTAGATAACGAGAGCAGGGGTCCACACACACTATAAACTGCTGTTCGCCATTGTTTCTGATATATATGAGACAGTACAACACCAAATAGACAGATACAGAAGCTAGTGCTGATGTGTGTTGGGCAGGCTTTACAGTTTCCTTGTTTGTGACATTACCAGCCTCTGACGTATCGCCACTCCAGTGGACTGGTTTCACTTATGCTTCAAGACGTCATCATGCAAAGCGTCTCCACAGCGTCAATCGACACAATGCGAGTTCCTTGAAAGGGAATGACATTTCTTGCACATTGAAATATCCAGTGAGTGCTGCTTAAAGCATGTTTAAGCAACGTTTTATCACCTGGGATGTTTTATGTAACGTGACGTACTAAAAATGTAATGCTCCATAGCTTTTGAAAATAACATAGCAACCTACACTAAACCTAACCGATAGTGCAAATGTTAGATATAATACACATGCTATGCTAAAGTAACCTTGCCACTTGATCCGTTTCGGTTAGTCTTTGAGATCTTTTCTGGCGTTTAAGAGACTCAAACTCGAGCACTTTACATCACAAGTGGTTTACTACAGCAGAAATACACACTTAGGAGATTTAAACCTCAAAATCTCATACATGTCATTACATAGTTGTGCAAGAAAATGCGAGTCTTTATTAATTGTGTGAAAAGGAATAAAAGTCATATCAGCTGAAAACGGCAGTGATTTGTATAGGTATATTTGTGGAGATTTATCGAAAATTTAGGTAGAGGTTCGTTTCCAATGACTAGAGTTAAAACCTTAATGTGCATTTAACAATATGGACAGCAAAAAATACACACATTAGCCGCTATCCGACGGGAGGGATTTTTGCAGTTCCTAGAACCTAACGTTCCTATAACCCTTTTTTTCTCGTGTTCCGACCGGACTAAATTGGGGATTTTTTAGTTCCTCAGACCGTAGTTCCTATAACTCTTTCAGTACCTAGTACCTAGGACTTTTTTAGTTCCCTTTCCCTAGATCTACGTTGATTGGTTCAACTTATAAGTCACGCCCACTGTCAACACGGAACTTCTAGCACGCTGTCTGCCATACGCGGTGTGTTTTAGCAAACGCCGCCGTTCGTACTCCGTTATTAAGGCCTCCTCCATGCTGGTTTGTTGTTGTTGTATGTCAAGTCAAGTCAAGTCACATTTATTTATATAGCGCTTTTCACAATACAGATTGTATCAAAGCAGCTTCACAGTGATAACATGTAAGTAGCACAACACAGATCAACAACATTGCTAAACACTAAATAACCCCAACTGAGCAAGCTCAAAGCAAGCCAAAAGCAAGGCGATGTGGCCGCGCTACGTCTAGTGATGACGCTATAAAGACCGTCGCCGTGCTTGCGTCACTCCCTAACCCCTCCTACCAGTTCCTATGACCACTTGGCCAGTGCGAACGCAAGCAGCAAAAGCAAAACCGAGTTTGGGGGAGAGTAGTTCTTAGAACTGTTTAGAAGTGGACAGTTCCTATAACTACTTGGTCGAAAAGCGGCTATTAAGTCAAATCAGCCTAAATGTTACTTCTAAAGACACGTTTCAGCCACAGAATAAAAAAAAAATTCTCTCAGAATTGCACGTTTATTTCCCACAATTCTGACTTTATTTCTCGCAATTGCGAGTTTAGATGAACTCAGAAAGGCAAGATGAAGCCAGAAATGTGAGGAAATAGCAATTACTTTTTTAATTCTGTGGTACAAGCTTCCATAGACAAGTGAAGTTGTGATGGCAGGAGAGTCAGCTGACCTGTGTGGGCGCAGAGAGACGCGGTCACCCGTCGGCCCTCAGAGTCCACCATCATCATAGACCAGTTGGAGTAGCTCTGCTTGGAGCGCACCACCACCCGCACACCCTGCTTCTTCAGGAACAGCGGCGTCTCTGCCAGTCCGAAGACCCCTGGGCTGTCGTAGCACATCCACGCGGGTGCGGTGTGGCAGACGCTGAGCTTGACCAGACGAGCGTGGTGCGGGACGGCGGCGCTCTGATTGGCCCACAGGCACCGGGACAGCAGCGTGTGGTTGAGTCTCCTGTCGCCGGTCCAGATCCACTGCTGAGACGGGTCGCTCTCATCACACATCCTCAGCGCCACCACACTCACATGCGCGCTCAGACACAAGCCTTTAGTAGTGTGTGCGATCAGAAAGCCACCTGTCAGGAGAGAAAACGATTGATCATCTGAGTAGCTCGCTTACAATTTGCAATATTGGTGCGCTAATATGCATTAATTCATGCTTAAAGTTTCCCTGTTGTCAAAATCTTTGATCACCAAAATTATGTATTTTAATGTTTTTTCATGTTTTAAAATAGCTTTAATATAACCCGACACCCTTGCCTCATTTAGTATTTGCGGTTTTATGAATATGTAAATGAGCCCTGCCTCCACTCACTCAGCTCAGAGATCCATTGGTTGACGATCACACATTGATCTGATTCGTTACAAGGTAGTTTGTGACGTCAGAAACACCAGCGATTTCAAACCGGTGCTGCGTCTTAATTCGCCTACATATAAAACGATGTTCTCCTAAAATGATGTTCTCTTTTGGTGAAGAAAAAGTAGACACAAGCTTTGGAACACATTATCACGTCATACAATTGTGTCTTTAACAATAGCTCTCTGTCGCATCCTGTCACAGTAAACAATCATCTAGTCACAGTTAACATTCCCCACATTTCTTTTATTTTCATTCCCTACTGTATCTGAGAGAAATGCAGAAGCCGATTTGCAGTCGCGGGTCTTTCATGCAGAGACTCTCCTCATTAAATAATGCATATAAAAGTTAATGCCCAAAAGGATCTTTATAAAAGTCTGCAGTATTGCAGATGAAATTTAACACGGACAGCATTAAATAAATATTTTTTGTATCAGATTAAACTTGTAGTTTTTTAACACTTTTCATTTGTGTTTGTGTTTCCTCCTCCAAAGTGCAATGGGTTGTGGATAATATTAGCTGTTACAGTGAGCACGGATCCACACTTCAAAAATCCAAATGTTACACCATACTCTTTTCAGCAAGCTTTGGGACACATTTATTTTAATCTCATAATAACATGTGTAGTATGGACCTTAGGATAGTATGGACATTAGGGTGTATAGTATGGACATTAGCATATATAGTTTGGACATTAGGATGTATATTATGGACATTAGGATGAATAGTTTCGACATTAGAATGAATAGTATGGACATTAGGGTGTATAGTATGGACATTAGGGTGTATAGAATGGACATTAGTATGTACAGAATGGACATTAGGATGTATAGTATGGACATTAGGAAGTATAGTATGGACATTAGGATGTATATGTATCTTACATATTTAAATCTTTGGACCAGTAGTGTATCAGTATATATACTGTGCCTAGGACCCAGGCTTATGTCCCCTGTAGTGGACATTATATTTCAGTGAATGACTCTGACTCCGTACACTTAATTTCTGGGCGTCCTGTAAAGACTTCAGGGCTTTCAGAGATATCAGATGTTTGAGGTATCACCATGGTCTTAAAAAAGACTGACATTATTTCAGTGCTCAAATGCAGCACTCTTATGGAAATATGATAATAAATTATTTCGATATTTCTAATCAAAATATGAATTTATGTTACAAAAAAGAGCATTGATGTCACACGTGTCCACTGTAGAGACACTAGGACTTAAGGCATGTTTATTAGAAGTTATGGGAGACACAAAAAGTGAACAGTGAAAGAAATTAAACATCAATAATCCTATGAAATACTAGATATTATTATGAAAATGTTGCCAATTATTTCTCCCATTATTACACTTCTTTTTATTACACTCTGGTGCTCTCAGTTTGGTCTACTGCCGAGGTTGCTGTGGCCACTGACTGTGTTCGAGGTTTCTTTGACAACAGTGGATAAGCTGGAAGCGTTGTAAGTTCATACATCAGGAAATGGTTCAGAGTTCCACGCTGCCTCAGCAGAGTGGGACTTTATAGTAAAAGAATATTGCAGCTCCCAGTCTCTGCTTTAACTGAGGAGTTTAAGTGCGCCAAGGTCAGACTGGAAATGACCTTAGTAGAGTCACGTGACAAATGTTTAAGGGAGGCAGCCCCTGTGTTAAAAAGTGGTAGAAAATGGTCAGCAAAGAAATCTGGAGTAGAGGCAAAGGCTGCCCTTCAAATTGGGGATATCGTGGGATAGGTATAGCATGGAAGAGGGGGTTTGGGCTTAGTTTAGCTCCTCCTAAATGGCACAAGGCAGGCCCAGCTCAAAGGAGGAAACTGGTAGTCAACAAGGTGCGAAAGCAGGAGGAGAGGATGGGGTGTATAAAGGCCATTTCCCAGGCCAAGCAGGGAGAGTGGATGAGTTGGGAAAGTGTGGAACAACACAAGATGGGCTGGCAAGACCTTTGGTCAATGGAAGAGAGTAGGATCAGTTTCCTTATCAGGCCAAAATATGAAGTTCTCCCATCACCGCAGAACCTAAACCTCTGGGTAGGAGAGGATCCCTCTTGTCCTTTGTGTTCATCACCTGCCACATTAAGGCACATTCTGACAGGATGTAAGGTGGCTCTCAGCCGAGGTCGGTTTACTTGGCGCCATGACCAAGTACTGCGATGTTTGGCTTTAGCATTGGAAGGCAAGCGTAACTTGACCAATAAGTTCCCACCTGCAAAACATTACACGCAGAAGACAATGTTCCTCCGCCCAGGCGAGCAACCACCAAGAAAAGGTGTTAAAAACAATTCTCGCCCAGGACAACTGGAAGCTGCTAGGGACTGGAAGATGCTGGCTGATCTTGATCAACGGCTTATTTTTCCACCTGAAAGTGCCACCACTATCCTCCGACCAGATATTGGAAAGATTCTAGCTGGCTGTGTACAGGCCGCCACGCTATGGTTTCAAGGAATTCCTGGTAAACTCGAATAATCTGTTGGTTTATTTGTAGTTTGCATAGTAATTACAGTTATTACTTTCCTGTGAATCTTGCGTGAATGAGGGGTGGTGTTTGGGCAGATATTGTGTTTTGTAGTAGGTGGGATGCCATACGGAACCGTTACCACTGAACCTACTATAACGAAGAGAGTGGGGCTCGCCAGGTTGGCGCGTATGGTTGAGTTGCGGAGAGATTTTGGTTAGGTCACATGTGAACTACGAGGAAGGAGCAACCTCAGCAGCAGGAGGGATGTAGAGGTCAGTAAGCTGGGCTGAATTGAGTGGGGGACGGAGGGTGGTGACTCTGGGACGTCAGAGTCACTGTCGAGCCTTCTTGAGGTGTCGTGGGCTAGTCGACGAAACACTGAGGACGGAAGGTGCCCACTTGAAGACCCTAGAGATGTCCCCTACTCGGCTCAATCCAGATGGTTGTGGTGCTGGTCCACTAGGAAGACCACACTGTAGTTGCAGCCGTCGTGTGTGCTGACGCGCCAAGTACACTGCAGCCGTTAACGCCGGACAGAAGGGGATTAAATGGAAGCTTAAATGGATGGAGAAGCATAGTTTACTGTAAATATGTCTTAGTTTGTGCTTATCTTGGCGAAAGCCAAGTACAAATCAGCGTGAAGTTTTAACAGTACTCTCATGTAATGGAAATCTTGCATTAAATCTTATGCTTTCAAAGCTAGCTTTCTATCGCAAGCATCTCTGAAATCACCTAGCATGAATTAATGCATATTAATACACTCGTATTGAAAAGCGTTACTAATATCTCTAAATATTATCCCAATCCTGGTTAAGACTGTAATAATCTAAAGTGGTGATTTCTTATGGACTTATGTAAATGTCCAACTTGGTAAAGAAAGTCTGAGATGAGAAAGTCTTATTGATTTCATCACAATAATTTCACGAACATCAGCCAATAGGATCTCTCTATTGTGTGTGTTTATAGATCTTCAGCATATTTAGAAGCATTCAGAAGGAGTTTTCCATTTCACTGCGCTACTTTTAGATGTTCTGTGTCTCGAGGACGACACAGCATAAGTTTCCCATCCCCTTGCTCATTTAGAAAGTAATTCACGTGTTAGCGCTTCACAACAGAGAAATCACGACTAGTGTTAGCGCTTCACATCAGAGAAATCACGACTAGTGTTAGCGCTTCACATCAGAGAAATCACGACTAGTGTTAGCGCTTCACAACAGAGAAATCAGGACTAGTGTTAGCGCTTCACATCAGAGAAATCACGACTGGTGTTAGCGCTTCACATCAAAGAAATCACGACTAGTGTTAGCGCTTCACATCAGAGAAATCAGGACTAGTGTTAGCGCTTCACATCAGAGAAATCACGACTAGTTTTAGCGTATCACAACAGAGAAATCACGACCAGTGTTAGCGCTTCACAAAAGAGAAATCACGACTAGTGTTAGCGCTTCACAACAGAGAAATCACGACTAGTGTTAGCGCTTCCCATCAGAGAAATCACGACCAGTGTTAGCGCTTCACAAAAGAGAAATCACGACTAGTGTTAGCGCTTCACAACAGAGAAATCACGACTAGTGTTAGCGCTTCACAACAGAGAAATCACGACTAGTGTTAGCGCTTCCCATCAGAGAAATCACGACTAGTGTTAGCGCTTCACAACAGAGAAATCACGACTAGTGTTAGCGCTTCCCATCAGAGAAATCACGACTAGTGTTAGCGCTTCACAACAGAGAAATCACGACCAGTGTTAGCGCTTCACAAAAGAGAAATCACGACTAGTGTTAGCGCTTCACAACAGAGAAATCACGACTAGTGTTAGCGCTTCACAACAGAGAAATCACGACTAGTGTTAGCGCTTCCCATCAGAGAAATCACGACTAGTGTTAGCGCTTCACAACAGAGAAATCACGACTAGTGTTAGCGCTTCCCATCAGAGAAATCACGACTAGTGTTAGCGCTTCACAACAGAGAAATCACGACCAGTGTTAGCGCTTCACAACAGAGAAATCACGACCAGTGTTAGCGCTTCACAAAAGAGAAATCACGACTAGTGTTAGCGCTTCACAACAGAGAAATCAGGACTAGTGTTAGCGCTTCACATCAGAGAAATCACGACTAGTGTTAGCGCATCACATCAGAGAAATCACGACTGGTGTTAGCGCTTCACATCAGAGAAATCACGACTAGTGTTAGCGCTTCACATCAGAGAAATCACGACTAGTGTTAGCGCTTCACATCAGAGAAATCACGACTAGTGTTAGCGCTTCACATCAGAGGAATCACGACTAGTGTTAGCGCTTCACATCAGAGAAATCACGACTAGTGTTAGCGCTTCACATCAGAGAAATCACGACTAGTGTTAGCGCATCACAACAGAGAAATCACGACTAGTGTTAGCGCTTCACAACAGAGAAATCACGACTAGTGTTAGCGCTTCACATCAGAGAAATCAGGACTAGTGTTAGCGCTTCACATCAGAGGAATCACGACTAGTGTTAGCGCTTCACATCAGAGAAATCACGACTAGTGTTAGCGCTTCACATCAGAGAAATCACGACTAGTGTTAGCGCTTCACATCAAAGAAATCACGACTAGTGTTAGCGCTTCACATCAGAGAAATCACGACCAGTGTTAGCGCTTCACAACAGAGAAATCACGACCAGTGTTAGCGCTTCACAAAAGAGAAATCACGACTAGTGTTAGCGCTTCACAACAGAGAAATCACGACTAGTGTTAGCGCTTCACAACAGAGAAATCACGACTAGTGTTAGCGCTTCCCATCAGAGAAATCACGACTAGTGTTAGCGCTTCACATCAGAGAAATCACGACTAGTGTTAGCGCATCACAACAGAGAAATCACGACTAGTGTTAGCGCTTCACAACAGAGAAATCACGACTAGTGTTAGCGCTTCACATCAGAGAAATCAGGACTAGTGTTAGCGCTTCACATCAGAGGAATCACGACTAGTGTTAGCGCTTCACATCAGAGAAATCACGACTAGTGTTAGCGCTTCACATCAGAGAAATCACGACTAGTGTTAGCGCTTCACATCAAAGAAATCACGACTAGTGTTAGCGCTTCCCATCAGAGAAATCACGACCAGTGTTAGCGCTTCACAACAGAGAAATCACGACCAGTGTTAGCGCTTCACAAAAGAGAAATCACGACTAGTGTTAGCGCTTCACAACAGAGAAATCACGACTAGTGTTAGCGCTTCACAACAGAGAAATCACGACTAGTGTTAGCGCTTCCCATCAGAGAAATCACGACTAGTGTTAGCGCTTCACAACAGAGAAATCACGACTAGTGTTAGCGCTTCCCATCAGAGAAATCACGACCAGTGTTAGCGCTTCACAACAGAGAAATCACGACCAGTGTTAGCGCTTCACAAAAGAGAAATCACGACTAGTGTTAGAGCTTCACAACAGAGAAATCAGGACTAGTGTTAGCGCTTCACATCAGAGAAATCACGACTAGTGTTAGCGCATCACATCAGAGAAATCACGACTGGTGTTAGCGCTTCACATCAGAGAAATCACGACTAGTGTTAGCGCTTCACATCAGAGAAATCACGACTAGTGTTAGCGCTTCACATCAGAGAAATCACGACTAGTGTTAGCGCATCACAACAGAGAAATCACGACTAGTGTTAGCGCTTCACAACAGAGAAATCACGACTAGTGTTAGCGCTTCACATCAGAGAAATCAGGACTAGTGTTAGCGCTTCACATCAGAGGAATCACGACTAGTGTTAGCGCTTCACATCAGAGAAATCACGACTAGTGTTAGCGCTTCACATCAGAGAAATCACGACTAGTGTTAGCGCATCACATCAGAGAAATCACGACTAGTGTTAGCGCATCACATCAGAGAAATCACGACTAGTGTTAGCGCTTCACATCAGAGGAATCACGACTAGTGTTAGCGCATCACATCAGAGAAATCACGACTAGTGTTAGCGTTTCACATCAGAGAAATCACGACTAGTGTTAGCGCTTCACATCAGAGAAATCACGACTAGTGTTAGCGCATCACAACAGAGAAATCACGACTAGTGTTAGCGCTTCACAACAGAGAAATCACGACTAGTGTTAGCGCTTCACATCAGAGAAATCAGGACTAGTGTTAGCGCTTCACATCAGAGGAATCACGACTAGTGTTAGCGCTTCACATCAGAGAAATCACGACTAGTGTTAGCGCTTCACATCAGAGAAATCACGACTAGTGTTAGCGCATCACATCAGAGAAATCACGACTAGTGTTAGCGCATCACATCAGAGAAATCACGACTAGTGTTAGCGCTTCACATCAGAGGAATCACGACTAGTGTTAGCGCATCACATCAGAGAAATCACGACTAGTGTTAGCGCTTCACATCAGAGAAATCCCGACTAGTGTTAGCGCTTCACATCAGAGAAATCACGACTAGTGTTAGCGTTTCACATCAGAGAAATCACGACTAGTTTTAGCGTATCACAACAGAGAAATCACGACTAGTTTTAGCGTATCACAACAGAGAAATCACGACTAGTGTTAGCGCTTCACATCAGAGAAATCACGACTAGTGTTAGCGCTTCACATCAGAGAAATCACAACTAGTGTTAGCGCTTCACAACAGAGAAATCACGACTAGTGTTAGCGCTTCACATCAGAGAAATCACGACTAGTGTTAGCGCTTCACATCAGAGAAATCAGGACTAGTGTTAGCGCTTCACAACAGAGAAAACAGGACTAGTGTTAGCGCTTCACATCAGAGAAATCACGACTAGTGTTAGCGCTTCACAACAGAGAAAACAGGACTAGTGTTAGCGCTTCACATCAGAGAAATCACGACTAGTGTTAGCGCTTCACAACAGAGAAATCACGACTAGTTTTAGCGCTTCACATCAGATAATCCTGCTTTACAATCACTGATAGACGAAGGTTAATGAGAAATGTAGTATTCTGATAGATAATTTTAAGATCAGTGATTGTTAAGCAGAATTCTCTGATTATGAACAGCTGAAGGTTTATTTTGAAAACTGAGAGATTTATTGTGTTGAGATTTGCAAGATTAAAGTTTAAAGTAACAATTCATCATATATTGATGTCTACAGTATCATATGTTGATATAATAGCAGCACCATTAATAAAAACAGTATAGAAGTTAATTAAACTACTCATTATCTTATGAACACTGATTCTGAAAATTTAAAAAATAATAAAATTTGCTAACAACTATAATGTCTATTATAATGATAATGAATGTAATGACATAATTAGTAGTTATGAATGTATATACTTTTAATGTAATGATCAGTTCAGCTAACCTGCTACAGTTTCAACAGTTCGAAGCAGGTTTCCCTAAAACCAACAATTCAACGAGCCAGAAGAGTACAGATTGATATATTAATACTCACTCAAAGCAGAAAAACGCTCCAGTGTGAATAAGAGGAGAAAGAGCGTCCCCATGTTCCTGGCTGAGAGTCTCTCTGACCAACTGAGGGTTCGAGCGCTCCGGAGGAAACTCATTTAGGGGAAGGAAAAGTCATGACCGGCGTTTCCTTCTATTCAACAGAGTGAGGCGGGTGACAGTACAGGGATCTCACACGCCTCGGCCTGGGACATCATGACACGCACGCCATCTTTGCTGGAACGAGGGCCATTAAATATTGGTCTATGGAGTTGAATGTGTTGACAACTGGTCTCAGCTACGCATGTTTGAAGTTCAGTCCAGTTGAAGACATGCAGAGATTTCTGGAAGACCTTCAGAACCTCAGAGATCTCCATTACCTACAGGAAATACAATGGCTGAGCATACATTCCACCTCACCACAACACACACACACACACACACACTTTATATACTTTAATTGATTCCACATTACAAGTTTATTTAATTTGGAATCAAATATTTTGAATAATCTAACAGATTAAAGCAAATCAGCACAACACACACAGCCTTTGCTGATAAATTTAGTGTATTAAACGTATTTAATGAAAAACATGCATTAACTGTGATAGCTCCTGTTGTGTTGTTTTTCACTGGGCTTAAAGGCACAGATTGGGTTTGAGTGAACACCAGTGGCCTTCCTGCTTTAATACATGCACAAAAAAAGATATTTGAACTAATTAGTTTTAAAGGTGCCATATGGGATAATTGAGGTAAAAACATCCAAAAAATGAGCTACACATATCAAACGAATGAGAAGAAAGGTCACGGGCGACGTAGCCGGAAGTACAGAATCAAAATCGCCCGACATCGTTGTTTTTCCTTTTAATTCCTTTTTTTGTAAACGGCGTTTGAGTTAGTTTGCACGTTCAACCTATGCGTTCAACTTGTAAACACTGACTCTGTACTTTCGGCTACGTCGCCCGTGACCTTTTGAACGTAATTACGTAATACGTGACGTTGCAAACGCGCCTCACAGAATAGAGCAAGGCTAGCATTTGTCCATAGAAAAGTTATATTTTTGGAATAAGCTTTGAAATAACCGATCGTTTCGCATGATAAGACCCTTATTCATCGTCTGGTGTCGTTTAAAGACATTTGAAGCTGCATCTGAAACTGTTATTAACTGTCTTTTGGACCTGAACCATCCGGTTCCCTTTGAAGTCCATTATATGGAGAAAAATCCTGGAATGTTTTCATCAAAAACCTAAATTTCTTTTCGACTGAGGAAAGAAAGACATGGACATCTTGGATGACATGGGGGTGAGTAAATTATCAGCAAAAGTTTTTTCAAAAGTGAACTAATCCTTTAAGGATGCACTGATTCCACTTTTTCCCTAATATTGATTCCTAACACAGGATCTCAGTTGACAGAGTACAGGACTTCAGGACATTTTGCCTATTTATGAAGCCGACTGTTGATTGTTTAGTGCTAGCGCTAACCCGGGACACTGCGTGGACTATTGCGCCGATCTGTTTGTGGATTATACATCCGCCTCATGTTGTATATCGGGGGATTCTCACCATCAAGGTTGTTACAGACACAGGAGTTAAAGCCGGGTACACACTTCACGAATAGCCGAAACATTACAAGACTGAACTGAATACAGACGGTTTGCAACGATTGCTGCATATTTTAGCCCATTAGAACCCGGACCAATTTACCCTTATAGGACAATTATGGGCCATTTACAACAGACTAAATGGACCACTTAAACATGTTTCTGCCATTGTTTTTTAAATACAACCCCTCCTTGTCAAAGATCTGTATGTTACATATATGTCACATTGGGCTTTTATTTCTCATTTGGAAAAAAAAAAATGTTGACAGTTTTCTTGCTAAATAACAGTTTTTTTCTGTTTATTTTCTCTTCCACAACATTTTCCAAATTATACCTTTTCTAGGAAGATAAATAACAAAAACTTCAGAAGTAAGCTTTTGCATTTTATTTTCTTTGCTAGGACTCAAGGACTCAAACCAGTGGAGGGAAGTTCCAGTGATGCCCAGTGATGAGAGGGTGAACAGAAGGATCTGATGGTTCACAGTGTCGAAGGCAGCAGACAGGTCCAGGAGAACGAGAACTGATGATTTGGAAGCAGCTTTAGAGATCCGCAGGGCTTCTGTGACCGATAGTAATGCGGTCTCGGTTGAATGGCCTTTCTTGAAGCCTGATTGGTTGACATCCAGCTGGTTGTTCAGAGACAGGAAAGATGATACTTGGTTGAAAGCAACTCGTTTAAGTGTTTTCCCAATGAATGGTAGGAAAGAGACAGACAGGTCTGTAATTCTCTAAGAGAGATGTGTTCAGTGTTGATTTTTTAAGCAGTGGAGTTACCCGAGCCTGATTAAATGCTGTAGGGAAAATGCCAGTTTGTAGGGAAGAGTTGATAATGTGTGTGAGAGCCGGTAAAAGTGTAGGAGAGATTGCTTGGAGGAGGTGTGAGGGGATGGGATCTAGAGGGCAGGTGGTAGGATGACTGGAGACACTTCTTCCTCGGTTAGTGGAGAGAAGGAGGAGAGAAGGTTGTTGGCTGTGGGAGAGGATAGTCTGGGTTCCTGTGTGTGTGGGGCTGAGAACTGACTGCTGATATTTGTAGTTTTGTTGGTGAAGAAGTAAGCAAAATCATCAGCAGTTAGTGAGGATGTAGGTGGTGGTGGAGGTGGACAGAGGAGAGAGTTGAATGTCTTGAACAGTGAACGTGTGTTAGAGGCGTTGTTGATCTTGTTGTGGAAGTATGACGATTTCGCAGCATGAACTTCAGTGGAAAAGGCAGAGAGCATAGATTGATACCTACTGAGGCCAGATGTGACTTGATTTTTGCCATTTCCTCTCCGCTCCCCTTAGTTCAGTCCGGTGTTCACGAAGAACCTCAGATAACCAGGGGTTGGAGGTAGTAACGCGTGCTGGCCTTGAGGAGAGCGGGCAGATGTTGTCTAAAGATGAGGTTAGAATGGAGCATAAAGTATCCGTTGCATTATTCACATCCAGAGATGAGAAATGTGAGGGTGAGGGAAGAGAGGATGACAGCAGAGGAAAGATGGGACGGAGAAAGTGTGCACAGGTTTCGTCTGAAAGTAACTGGTAAGGGAGTTGGTGGTGCATGGGGGGTAAGTTGTAGATTGAAGGTAATGAGGAAAGGGTCTGAGACATTGAGAGGTTTTACTAGGATATTGTCTGTGATGCAGTTGCGTGTGTAGACCAGGTCCAGTTGGTTGCCTGACTTGTGAGTACCTGTGGTGATGAGCCGTTTGAGATCGAATGAGGCTAGGAGAGAGATGAAGTCTGTCGCATACGGCTTCTCTAGATGAATGTTGAAGTCGCCAAAGACTACGAGTGGGATGCCATCCTCAGGGAAAGAGGACAGCAGCTCCTCTACAAAGCTGAAAGTGTAATAGTTGTATTTGTAGTAATAGTAATGTTGTAAGTGTAATAGCATGATATTCAAATGAGTTGTTATTGCATAGAGAAGAGAGCGTTGAGTATTTCCAATTGTTAGAAATGAGAAGACCAGTGCCCCCACCCCTCCCCGACTGGCGAGGGGTGTGAGAGAAAGAGAAGTTGTTAGAGAGAGCACCAGGGGTCTTCTGGACAGATCCAGGTCTCAGTCAAGCCCAAGATATTAAGAGTAGAATGAGATGCAAAGGCTGGAATGAAGTCAGCTTTATTGACTGCTGATTGACAATTCCCAACATGACATCATGACTTTTGCGTAAACATACACGCCACTTTTGAGTCAAGAGGCGTGTTATCTCTACGCATTTTGAGCCATCCGCGTGTATGTCTACGCCATTAACGTCTGAGTGATTCCACGTGTCTGTACACGCCGTCAAATGTCCGCACGAAACGAAGCAAAATGTAGATCTACATCTGGGGAGCGATCTTTTTTTCTTTCCTAGGATGGTAAGGGAACAGTCATAAATGCCATTAACCCCAGTGACGGGTAGGTTTAGGGACGGGGTTGAGGTAAGTCATATATTTATATATACAGTAATAACGTTAAGTCAACGGCATTCAAAAACAAGCTGAAAAGCGATTATGCGTCTTGATGGCACACCAAAAATGGAAATACGAATTGGCGTGTCATACACACGCTACTTCATGAGATCAGTCTGCAATTCCACAGACCCATGGAAAGAGTGAGAGGTGAGTGTGAGGATGAGAGAATAGGGCGCAGATTAGCAGTATTGCACTGCCTTCTGTGCATGATGAGAGATCGCTGTTGAGAGACAACAGGAATGTATTGAAAGTACATGTTGATTAAGTAAAATAAGAAAAAGGTGGGAAAGGAAAGGGTGTCCTTGCTCGGTGGAGTCGCGCAGGTAGAGTCGATGGTCTTTACAAGAGGAGGCTGAGGACGCTTCCGTGACAGCGCACATGCTACATAGATGAGTGAGTGAGAACAGCTGTGGCCACCCTTGCTGTTCATTGATTCAAGTAATTTTTTGGACATTTGGGTATAAAGTGTTTTAATTCTACAATATATGGTGTAAAAACATCTGAGAGCTGCCCTCTTTAGGTTGAACAGTGGCTACTGCAGTTGAATTTTCCTGTTGGAAGTTGTGGTGCCCTTGATGACCAGCTAACCATGCCCTTGCCAACAGAGAGTCCCGTCTCAGGTCAAGTGTAGTCTACTGTTGCATGGGTTGAAACATACCTTTAATAACAAAAACAAGTGTTTTTAAAAATTGCTGACACTGCAACATGTGACACAAGACAGGCCACCATTTTGGAAATGTTACCATGGCAACAAAAATGCACACATTGTCACATGACTGAACCTGGGTGTTCCTTAAATGTCCCTTAGGGACTTCCTGGGTTGAAAGTGAGGTATAATGCTTAAAAAAAAAAAAAACTTTCCAGATAATCACCAGTGTTTGTGACACCCACGTCACAGCACACTAACTGTGAACACCGACTGAAAGCAACTCTCTCTGACTTGGCACGTTTGGGCATGATCAGTCATAAGCATCAAATCACATTCATAATAAGCCTTACAGTCATTCAGTGTCCCAAACATAAACAACACTGCTGAGATTCAGGCATTTAGCAGACGGGACTTAGGTACATTTACACATCCACATGTTTATGGACATTGTAATTAGGGTGAAGTTTTGTTATAAACTTTAGTGTTCAAACTTAAGTTACTATTTTTTTTTTAAATCCCTTCATTTATTCATCAATTTTCTATTTTTAATGAACGATTGTTTCCCTATTTGTGTGTAGCCTCAACAGTATACTACACTGAGTGTTACATATTGGCGGACCGTAAGAAGACGTACTATTAACTTGTGGGGGTGGGAGTTGGGGGGGACTTCCGGTTTCCGGTGAGAGTACGCTGTGTGTACTTTGCTGCAGCTTTTCGCTTGAACTTTTTGTTGTTTGTTTGTTTTCGCGTCACATCTTTACTTGCTGAACTGCTGAACTGAACTTGCTGAACTGTCATTTGCCTGGCCTGTATTATTGTCATTTCCCTGTTACTTTGCATATCACACGGATAGTGATGACTTTTCAACTCTTCACTGGCACTCATCCAACTCACACTGCTCTGTCTGTTGCTGTTTGCTGATCTTCACATTACCCTACTGTACCTTCTATGTAGGTGGCTGTGGATTACTACATCTCCTTCTGGTGTCGGCCGAATCCTTCCTGCACTGTCGCTGTCACTGCCTGGCATGCCTGCTCTTCCCCTGCATGAGCTCTCTTCCTATCTCCCCTCACAGTGACCGCTAGAGAGGTGAGTGTGTTACTAGCCGCTTGCCTCGTTGTTGTTCTCAATCTGTTCAGTAGTTGGCGTACTAAACTGCGCTGATTACATTGCGGACTGGGTTGTATTGTGAGCCTTGTTGGCTAACATGTAGTATTAGCATGGTGTTGCTGTGTCACTTGTGGTAACTTTACAGTGTCGATGTCATGTTTCCTGCTGGCAGCTGGATTAATGTCCTCACAGCTCGCCTTATGCTGTGCTTGTGTGTTTTTTGTAACTTGGAAATGGAGCCAGTTTACACCTCTGCTGCTCTCAAACTTTATCGCTGCCATGCCCCCCTAGACCCGAGGCTGTATAAACACTGCTGCTCGCTTGGAATTATTCAGCGTCCACACTATGTTCATCGCTTCAAAAGAAAACCGACTCTTATCTTTGGACATGATGCTCAAATCCCAACTATTTGCCAACGATACCAGCTAAAGATCAGGGGAATTAACTTTGCAAGTCATCATGTCAGAACTTTAACATTGGCCATCTAAATGTGCACTCAATCACAAACAAAACGGCCCTAACAAACGATATCATTGTGGGAAAAAAAATGTGACCTGTTTTTGTCAGGACCAGACACCAGCTCAGGAACAGACACCGGCTCAGGAACAGACACAAGAACTGTAACAGCCACAAGAACAGACACAAACACAGGAACAAACATTGGCTCCAGCTCTGGAACAGGCACTAGCTCTGCCTCTGGCCCTGGAACAGCATACATGGGATTTCCAGGATCCGAGCCAGACGCTCCAGATAGTCCAGGTCCATGAAAGTAGATGGAACGTGAACAATCCCTGACTGGGCAGACAGAACATGAACAGCCTCTGACTGGGCAGACGGAACGTGAACAGTCTCTGACTGGGCAGACGGAACGTGAACAGTCTCTGACTGGGCAGACGGAACGTGAACAGTCTCTGACTGGGCAGATGGAACGTGAACAGTCTCTGACTGGGCAGACGGAACGTGAACAATCGCTGACTGGGCAGATGGAACGTGAACAGTCTCTGACTGGGCAGACGGAACATGAACAGCCTCTGACTGGGCAGACGGAACGTGACCATTCTCTGACTGGGCAGATGGAACGTGAACAGTCTCTGACTGGGCAGATGGAACGTGAATAGTCTCTGACTGGGTAAACGGAACGTGAACAATCTCTGACTGGGCAGATGGAACGTGAACAGTCTCTGACTGGGCAGATGGAACGTGAACAATCTCTGACTGGGCAGATGGAACGTGAATAGTCTCTGACTGGGTAAACGGAACGTGAACAATCTCTGACTGGGCAGATGGAACGTGAACAGTCTCTGACTGGGCAGATGGGACGTGAACAGTCTCTGACTGGGCAGATGGAACGTGAACAGTCTCTGACTGGGCAGATGGGTCATAAACAGTCTCTGACTGGGCAGACGGGACGTGAACAGTCTCTGACTGGGCAGATGGAACGTGAACAATCTCTGACTGGGTAAACGGAACGTGAACAGTCTCTGACTGGGCAGATGGAACGTGAACAGTCTCTGACTGGGCAGACGGGACGTGAACAGTCTCTGACTGGGCAGACGGAACGTGAACAATCTCTGACTGGGCAGACGGAACGTGAACAGTCTCTGACTGGGCAGACGGAACGTGAACAATCTCTGACTGGGCAGACGGAACGTGAACAGTCTCTGACTGGGCAGACGGAACGTGAACAATCTCTGACTGGGCAGACGGAACGTGAACAGTCTCTGACTGGGCAGACGGGACGTGAACAGTCTCTGACTGGGCAGACGGAACGTGAACAATCTCTGACTGGGCAGATGGAACGTGAACAGTCTCTGACAAGGCAGATGGAACGTGAACAGTCTCTGACTGGGCAGACGGAACGTGAACAATCTCTGACTGGGCAGATGGAATGTGAACAGTCTCTGACAAGGCAGATGGAACGTGAACAGTCTCTGACTGGGCAGACGGAACGTGAACAATCTCTGACTGGGCAGACGGAACGTGAACAATCTCTGACTGGGCAGACGGAACGTGAACAATCTCTGACTGGGCAGATGGAACGTGAACAATCTCTGACAGGGCAGATGGAACGTGAACAGTCTCTGACTGGGCAGATGGAACGTGAACAATCTCTGACAGGGCAGATGGAACGTGAACAGTCTCTGACTGGGCAGACGGAACGTGAACAATCTCTGACTGGGCAGATGGAACGTGAACAGTCTCTGACTGGGCAGACGGAACGTGAACAATCTCTGACAGGGCAGATGGGACGTGAACAGTCTCTGACTGGGCAGACGGAACGTGAACAATCTCTGACTGGGTAGACGGAACGTGAACAATCTCTGACTGGGCAGACGGAACGTGAACAGTCTCTGACTGGGTAGACGGAACGTGAACAATCTCTGACTGGGCAGATGGAACGTGAACAATCTCTGACTGGGTAAACGGAACGTGAACAGTCTCTGACTGGGCAGATGGAACGTGAACAGTCTCTGACTGGGTAGACGGAACGTGAACAATCTCTGACTGGGTAGACGGAACGTGAACAATCTCTGACTGGGCAGACGGAACGTGAACAGTCTCTGACTGGGCAGACGGAACGTGAACAGTCTCTGACTGGGCAGATGGGACGTGAACTGTCTCTGACTGGGTAAACGGAACGTGAACAGTCTCTGACTGGGCAGATGGAACGTGAACAGTCTCTGACTGGGCAGATGGAACGTGAACAATCTCTGACTGGGCAGACGGAACGTGAACAGTCTCTGACTGGGCAGACGGAACGTGAACAATCTCTGACTGGGCAGACGGAACGTGAACAATCTCTGACTGGGCAGACGGAACGTGAACAGTCTCTAACTGGGCAGACGGAACGTGAACAATCTCTGACTGGGCAGACGGAACGTGAACAATCTCTGACTGGGCAGACGGAACGTGAACAGTCTCTGACTGGGCAGATGGAACGTGAACAGTCTCTGACTGGGCAGACGGAACGTGAACAATCTCTGACTGGGCAGACGGAACGTGAACAGTCTCTGACTGGGCAGATGGAACGTGAACAATCTTTGACTGGGCAGATGGAACGTGAACAGTCTCTGACTGGGCAGACGGAACGTGAACAGTCTCTGACTGGGCAGACGGAACGTGAACAATCTCTGACAGGGCAGACGGGACGTGAACAGTCTCTGACTGGGTAGACGGAACGTGAACAATCTCTGACTGGGCAGACGGAACGTGAACAATCTCTGACTGGGCAGACGGAACGTGAACAGTCTCTGACTGGGCAGATGGAACGTGAACAATCTCTGACTGGGCAGACGGAACGTGAACAGTCTCTGACTGGGCAGACGGAACGTGAACAGTCTCTGACTGGGCAGACGGAACGTGAACAATCTCTGACAGGGCAGATGGGACGTGAACAATCTCTGACTGGGTAAACGGAACGTGAACAGTCTCTGACTGGGCAGATGGAACGTGAACAGTCTCTGACTGGGCAGATGGAACGTGAACAATCTCTGACTGGGCAGACGGAACGTGAACAGTCTCTGACTGGGCAGACGGAACGTGAACAATCTCTGACTGGGCAGACGGAACGTGAACAATCTCTGACTGGGCAGACGGAACGTGAACAATCTCTGACTGGGCAGACGGAACGTGAACAGTCTCTGACTGGGCAGATGGAACGTGAACAGTCTCTGACTGGGCAGACGGAACGTGAACAATCTCTGACTGGGCAGACGGAACGTGAACAGTCTCTGACTGGGCAGATGGAACGTGAACAATCTTTGACTGGGCAGATGGAACGTGAACAGTCTCTGACTGGGCAGACGGAACGTGAACAGTCTCTGACTGGGCAGACGGAACGTGAACAATCTCTGACAGGGCAGACGGGACGTGAACAGTCTCTGACTGGGTAGACGGAACGTGAACAATCTCTGACTGGGCAGACGGAACGTGAACAATCTCTGACTGGGCAGACGGAACGTGAACAGTCTCTGACTGGGCAGATGGAACGTGAACAATCTCTGACTGGGCAGACGGAACGTGAACAGTCTCTGACTGGGCAGACGGAACGTGAACAGTCTCTGACTGGGCAGACGGAACGTGAACAATCTCTGACAGGGCAGATGGGACGTGAACAATCTCTGACTGGGCAGATGGGACGTGAACAGTCTCTGACTGGGCAGACGGAACGTGAACAGTCTCTGACTGGGCAGACGGAACGTGAACAATCTCTGACAGGGCAGATGGGACGTGAACTGTCTCTGACTGGGTAGACGGAACGTGAACAATCTCTGACTGGGTAGACGGAACGTGAACAGTCTCTGACTGGGCAGACGGAACGTGAACAGTCTCTGACTGGGCAGATGGAACGTGAACAATCTCTGACTGGGTAAACGGAACGTGAACAGTCTCTGACTGGGCAGATGGAACGTGAACAGTCTCTGACTGGGCAGACGGGACGTGAACAGTCTCTGACTGGGCAGACGGAACGTGAACAATCTCTGACTGGGCAGATGGAACGTGAACAATCTCTGACTGGGCAGACGGAACGTGAACAGTCTCTGACTGGGCAGACGGAACGTGAACAATCTCTGACTGGGCAGACGGAACGTGAACAATCTCTGACTGGGCAGACGGAACGTGAACAATCTCTGACTGGGCAGACGGAACGTGAACAATCTCTGACTGGGCAGACGGAACGTGAACAGTCTCTGACTGGGCAGATGGGACGTGAACAGTCTCTGACTGGGCAGACGGAACGTGAACAGCCTCTGACTGGGCAGATGGAACGTGAACAGTCTCTGACTGGGCAGATGGAACGTGAACAATCTCTGACAGGGCAGATGGAACGTGAACAGTCTCTGACTGGGCAGATGGAACGTGAACAATCTCTGACTGGGCAGATGGAACGTGAACAATCTCTGACTGGGCAGACGGAACGTGAACAGTCTCTGACTGGGCAGACGGAACGTGAACAATCTCTGACTGGGCAGACGGAACGTGAACAATCTCTGACTGGGCAGACGGGACGTGAACAGTCTCTGACTGGGCAGACGGAACGTGAACAATCTCTGACTGGGCAGATGGAACGTGAACAATCTCTGACTGGGCAGACGGAACGTGAACAGTCTCTGACTGGGCAGACGGGACGTGAACAGTCTCTGACTGGGCAGACGGAACGTGAACAATCTCTGACTGGGCAGATGGAACGTGAACAATCTCTGACTGGGCAGACGGAACGTGAACAGTCTCTGACTGGGCAGACGGAACGTGAACAATCTCTGACTGGGCAGACGGAACGTGAACAATCTCTGACTGGGCAGACGGAACGTGAACAGTCTCTAACTGGGCAGACGGAACGTGAACAATCTCTGACTGGGCAGACGGAACGTGAACAGTCTCTGACTGGGCAGATGGAACGTGAACAGTCTCTGACTGGGCAGATGGAACGTGAACAATCTCTGACTGGGCAGACGGAACGTGAACAATCTCTGACTGGGCAGACGGAACGTGAACAGTCTCTAACTGGGCAGACGGAACGTGAACAATCTCTGACTGGGCAGACGGAACGTGAACAATCTCTGACTGGGCAGACGGAACGTGAACAGTCTCTGACTGGGCAGATGGAACGTGAACAATCTCTGACTGGGCAGATGGAACGTGAACAATCTCTGACTGGGCAGACGGAACGTGAACAGTCTCTGACTGGGCAGACGGAACGTGAACAATCTCTGACTGGGCAGACGGAACGTGAACAATCTCTGACTGGGCAGACGGGACGTGAACAGTCTCTGACTGGGCAGACGGAACGTGAACAATCTCTGACTGGGCAGATGGAACGTGAACAATCTCTGACTGGGCAGACGGAACGTGAACAGTCTCTGACTGGGCAGACGGGACGTGAACAGTCTCTGACTGGGCAGACGGAACGTGAACAATCTCTGACTGGGCAGATGGAACGTGAACAATCTCTGACTGGGCAGACGGAACGTGAACAATCTCTGACTGGGCAGACGGAACGTGAACAATCTCTGACTGGGCAGACGGAACGTGAACAATCTCTGACTGGGCAGACGGAACGTGAACAGTCTCTAACTGGGCAGACGGAACGTGAACAATCTCTGACTGGGCAGACGGAACGTGAACAGTCTCTGACTGGGCAGATGGAACGTGAACAGTCTCTGACTGGGCAGATGGAACGTGAACAATCTCTGACTGGGCAGACGGAACGTGAACAATCTCTGACTGGGCAGACGGAACGTGAACAGTCTCTAACTGGGCAGACGGAACGTGAACAATCTCTGACTGGGCAGACGGAACGTGAACAATCTCTGACTGGGCAGACGGAACGTGAACAGTCTCTGACTGGGCAGATGGAACGTGAACAATCTCTGACTGGGCAGATGGAACGTGAACAATCTCTGACTGGGCAGACGGAACGTGAACAATCTCTGACTGGGCAGACGGAACGTGAACAGTCTCTGACTGGGCAGACGGAACGTGAACAATCTCTGACTGGGCAGACGGAACGTGAACAATCTCTGACTGGGCAGACGGGACGTGAACAGTCTCTGACTGGGCAGACGGAACGTGAACAATCTCTGACTGGGCAGATGGAACGTGAACAATCTCTGACTGGGCAGACGGAACGTGAACAGTCTCTGACTGGGCAGACGGGACGTGAACAGTCTCTGACTGGGCAGACGGAACGTGAACAATCTCTGACTGGGCAGATGGAACGTGAACAATCTCTGACTGGGCAGACGGAACGTGAACAATCTCTGACTGGGCAGACGGAACGTGAACAATCTCTGACTGGGCAGACGGAACGTGAACAATCTCTGACTGGGCAGACGGAACGTGAACAGTCTCTAACTGGGCAGACGGAACGTGAACAATCTCTGACTGGGCAGACGGAACGTGAACAATCTCTGACTGGGCAGACGGAACGTGAACAGTCTCTGACTGGGCAGATGGAACGTGAACAATCTCTGACTGGGCAGATGGAACGTGAACAATCTCTGACTGGGCAGACGGAACGTGAACAGTCTCTGACTGGGCAGACGGAACGTGAACAATCTCTGACTGGGCAGACGGAACGTGAACAATCTCTGACTGGGCAGACGGGACGTGAACAGTCTCTGACTGGGCAGACGGAACGTGAACAATCTCTGACTGGGCAGATGGAACGTGAACAATCTCTGACTGGGCAGACGGAACGTGAACAGTCTCTGACTGGGCAGACGGGACGTGAACAGTCTCTGACTGGGCAGACGGAACGTGAACAATCTCTGACTGGGCAGATGGAACGTGAACAATCTCTGACTGGGCAGACGGAACGTGAACAGTCTCTGACTGGGCAGACGGAACGTGAACAATCTCTGACTGGGCAGACGGAACGTGAACAATCTCTGACTGGGCAGACGGAACGTGAACAGTCTCTAACTGGGCAGACGGAACGTGAACAATCTCTGACTGGGCAGACGGAACGTGAACAGTCTCTGACTGGGCAGATGGAACGTGAACAGTCTCTGACTGGGCAGATGGAACGTGAACAATCTCTGACTGGGCAGATGGAACGTGAACAGTCTCTGACTGGGCAGATGGAACGTGAACAATCTCTGACTGGGCAGATGGAACGTGAACAATCTCTGACTGGGCAGATGGAACGTGAACAGTCTCTGACTGGGCAGACGGAACGTGAACAGTCTCTGACTGGGCAGACGGGACGTGAACAGTCTCTGACTGGGCAGACGGGACGTGAACAGTCTCTGACTGGGCAGACGGGACGTGAACAATCTCTGACTGGGCAGACGGAACGTGAACAGTCTCTGACTGGGCAGACGGGACGTGAACAATCTCTGACTGGGCAGATGGAACGTGAACAATCTCTGACTGGGCAGACGGAACGTGAACAATCTCTGACTGGGCAGATGGAACGTGAACAATCTCTGACTGGGCAGACGGAACGTGAACAGTCTCTGACTGGGCAGACGGAACGTGAACAATCTCTGACTGGGCAGATGGAACGTGAACAATCTCTGACTGGGCAGACGGAACGTGAACAATCTCTGACTGGGCAGATGGAACGTGAACAATCTCTGACTGGGCAGACGGAACGTGAACAGTCTCTGACTGGGCAGACGGGACGTGAACAATCTCTGACTGGGCAGACGGAACGTGAACAATCTCTGACTGGGCAGATGGAACGTGAACAATCTCTGACTGGGCAGACGGGACGTGAACAGTCTCTGACTGGGCAGACGGGACGTGAACAATCTCTGACTGGGCAGACGGAACGTGAACAATCTCTGACTGGGCAGACGGGACGTGAACAATCTCTGACTGGGCAGACGGAACGTGAACAATCTCTGACTGGGCAGACGGAACGTGAACAGTCTCTGACTGGGCAGACGGGACGTGAACAGTCTCTGACTGGGCAGACGGGACGTGAACAATCTCTGACTGGGCAGACGGAACGTGAACAATCTCTGACTGGGCAGATGGAACGTGAACAATCTCTGACTGGGCAGACGGAACGTGAACAATCTCTGACTGGGCAGACAGAACGTGAACAATCTCTGACTGGGCAGACGGAACGTGAACAATCTCTGACTGAGCAGACGGAACGTGAACAGTCTCTGACTGGGCAGACGGGACGTGAACAGTCTCTGACTGGGCAGACGGGACGTGAACAATCTCTGACTGGGCAGACGGAACGTGAACAATCTCTGACTGGGCAGATGGAACGTGAACAATCTCTGACTGGGCAGACGGAACGTGAACAATCTCTGACTGGGCAGACAGAACGTGAACAATCTCTGACTGGGCAGACGGAACGTGAACAATCTCTGACTGGGCAGACGGAACGTGAACAATCTCTGACTGAGCAGACGGAACGTGAACCTGCTCTGGAACAGCAGACACTGGAAACAAGTATTGCGTTTTTGCTAGACGGTATGAGGAAAACTCCATTTTCTTCCAATTCTGAAGCCTTTAATTCAAAAGTGCAGAGTCTACTACACAGCTATAACAGAGCAGGGTTTGAACTGATTGGCACATCCCACCAAGTGAGCGCAGAATACACGAGAAGTGGCAGGGTGACTGCCTATAAAGTAGCCAATTTCGCCATAGGAATCAGGTATTATTCGACTGAATCGACAAACGGCAGTCGTGAAGCAATATAGTATGGCCATCTACACAATACTCGTATCCATTATCTCAGGAAACCAAGGTTACGGAGGTGTTCCCTTTCAAAATGTTTACTCGTATTGTGTCTTTGCTAGATGCTATGGGAATCAATCCAACACTGCCATGCTATGGGAGCAGAACGACATGTAGGCTAGTGTGGCCCTACCCTGGAACACTACGTTGAGGGTCCTAGACAGTAAAGGCCATTGCACACTGAGTACGAAATTTTTCGTGTTCGTCAGCCTAAAAATTCGTCACGCACAGAAACCTTGCACACTGAGTCCGATGCGTATTTATTAAACCTTTGCGGGAAAAAACGCAAAAATACAAAATGGATTCGTCTAGCAGTGAGGATGATTTTGTTGTCCTCTCTCTTATTGAAAAGAGAAGAGAAAATATTACGTCCATGCAATCCTGAAATTGCGCCGAGAGGAAGCACCTCCTTATCAAGGAGTTTCGAATTTAGCCTGAGCGATTCAAAATTTACCTCATAATGTCAGTGGAACAGTTTGATGCTTTGCTTGCGATTCTGGGGCCACATTTTAAAAACAAGACCACCAATTTCTGTGAACCAATCGATCCTGAACAGAGACTGGCGCGCGTGGCCCGGTGGAAGCACTGGGCAGACAGAACAGCTGTATAGGCTGTTATATATTGTGCCCAAATAATACATTATCCAATTGACTGCTCAATCACACCTTATTCGATCCGAAATTTATCTGATTGAAAAGGGAGGTTTATTCCTTTCATAATCCAATCGAGAGAAGAGAACATACTTGATCGAATTGAAAACCGAAACTGAAAGCGCTGTGCATATGTGCAATGATGTGCGGAACGAGCTCCATAGACAATAAACAAGCTCCCCCCCCCGGCCCTGAATTTTCAAAAAAACTCTAAAAATGCTGGCTGTGGATGCGAAAAACGCAGAAAATCGAACTTGATCCGAATTTTTTTATGACGGACGAAAGTTTCGGAGGCGGTGAGCAAGCGTGATTGACATAACGTGAGGTCGATTTTTTTTTTAACGTGCGAAAATTTCGGATGCGAATTTCGGACTCAGTGTGCAATGGCCTTAAGGGTAGAGAAGGGCATGATATGCCTACAAAGAAGGGCTTGGACTGAGGTTGGAGGCTCTGGAGGGGTAATTCAACTAACAGAGATTGTTTGGCATCAACAACACATGCTTGCACCCCCTGCTGGTGAGGTCGACTAACAGCAGATGGAGATTATGGTCGATAATCCACTGCTTTTCCCTCAGTTCCTGAATGTCTGTTGAAATTTACTGTCGAATTTGAACCACGGAATTTGTGGGAGTGAATTTGCAAAGCGAAATAAAATGGAGCATTGCCTGTTGAATATTATAGGTTCTATTTTTAAACAGTTTAAATGTTTTGGAAGTGAAAGATAAAAACATGTTTTCTTTTTTTCAATATCGATATGAACAATATAAAAGCCAAAATTCTCCTCTCAAACGGATCTTGGAGGAGAGATTGTACCGAGTTAGAGTTGAGTAGAGTTGTCATAGAGTAATAATGGTGCCCTAAGACTCGTCCGGACGGAAGTGGTGGCGCGCGTGGGAGCTAAAGGAATTGTCCAACTGACTAGATTTGAGCTCACTGATTGGCTACAGTTTATGTCAAACATTTATATCTTAAATCAGCGTATACTGGGTTCATTTAATGTCTCAAACACACAAATATTGACAATTTGTATGCATGATTTCTGCATTTACTTATTGCATGAGGCTCATAAACTGTGGTCTGGCTCACGGCGCCCTCTGTTGGCCAGCCGCCTCTGGGTTTGTTTCATACTTTGATGGCTTCATCTTCTGATGTTCCGAATATTACAATAAACTCTTTCAGTCACAGTTCTATTGCAGTCAGAGATACTTATTTTTTGTAGCTAAAACTTGCTGCATTAGAGCTTAGCCTCCTCCCCTGAGTCTATTGTGTTGTGCTCTTTCTGACAGCTGTGCACTAAACATCAGTCACTGACTGCTGCAATGTATAATTAAATGTAGGGAATGTTTGAAAATCATAACACCAATATTGGAAAAACATATTATATATTGATATTGAATTATTGTCCAGCCTAAAGCTGCTAAAGCTAAGATCATCCACAGTGCAGTGTCACCTCTTCAGCTGTTGAGTACTGAAATTAAGTATGCTTTCAGTATCTGTACTAGGTAACGCTTTTAATTACAGCCCGCAAACTACTATATAATTTAGACGAATTCACAGCGTAACTTTCGGTAATTATAGTGTACATGTACTTTGTGTAAGTATAAGGGAACAATATGGGAAATAAAGGGGTAACACCCTGTATATACAAATACATAATTTGTATTAACAAATGATTTACTTTAAGTATTATAGAAATAAAGGGAACTCATTCTACTATTATGATACAACAATCTTACATTTGAGAGCAATTTAATGAGAACACACACTGCGTTTCTGTAATGGTGTACCAATACACACTGTATAGGCTTTTAAAAATTACACATCTGAGCATTTAAGATTTTTATTTTATTTTATTTAAGAGCAAAAAGTGCAGATGTTTAAGTTTGGGCTTACATGTTTCAAGGGAAATCAAACTAAAACCATTGAATTTGTTTAAATACTGGGGAAATAGTATAGGCTACTCTTGTTCCATGTAGTTACAGCTGGGTAAGTACAATTAAAATACACACACAGTGTAATATCGCTGACTCAGAAACTTTTATTTAAATAACAACGTATTTCAAAGCAGACATTTTTTCTTAACATGCTAAAAGAGGCGTGGACGAATATGTTGATTTGAAAGAACGCAGTGATCCAGTGTGGAGAGATTGGGACACGCGCAGCTTCTGTGAGCACTATCAATCCCAATACATCAAGGGATTGTCCTTTTTTTAAAATGAGGTAGACAAATTTTCTTTGTTTTTAGAAAGTTCAAGACTGTTCAGTCATTTCATGGTATTACTGGGAGAGTTATTTGTTGTGTTAGAAAACAAACATATCATACAATCACCTAGTCTCAATCTGCAGACTAAGACCATGCATGCACTGAGACTAAATGCATTTGCCCACCTATAAATGTAGGGGAGAATGAATAAGCTCAATAAAAAATAAAAAAAAACGGTGGAGTGTTCGTACTGTAACAGAAGTCTGACTTCCCACAATCCCACTCCGTTTCGAGTAATTCATTGATTTATGTTGTTAAAGTAAGAGATGTTTCCCTTTTTGTATAGATCAAATCAAATGCTTCTTTACTGCCTTTGTCACTATATTGCTCGAAATAAAAAAAGAGATGATTTTAACAAGATATCTAAAAATATGAGCTAAAACTTCACACACACTTGTTCTGCATCTTGTGAAAAGGGCATTATACCACAGCTTTAATCTGAACCGTGACGCTAGTGTCTTCTGGACACAAACTGTTGCATTATCCTCCAGTTATCTCTCTAAAGCTGCTTTGAAACGTCTGTATGCAGTGCTGTATACATAAAGCTGACTTGTCCTGCGTTACAGCACGCACGCACTGTTCTCTCGTTTGTAAAGGGATGCATTTCCTCTTTGTCCATGTTCTTTGAAAGCACACTATCAGTAAAAGCTGAATATTGCATTAATGTAAATGTGCTGGCAACGACACACTCAATAAACACAAAACACTGTATTTATGTACAAAATAATTTAATAGAAACATTGTTCAATTATAAATTGAAAGAAAAAACAGGTGTAAGATTATCATTCCTGCAGAATACGTTAATTAATGTGCGTGTGTGTGTGCATATATACACACACACACACACACGCACAAACACATACAAACATGGATTTTTTTAATTTGTGCAGAAACAGCATTACATAAACAGTTGAATGAGGTGTTTTGGCCAGTCCAGGACTACAGACACGAGTCGAGAGTTTGGCAGTCTGTGGAGAAGTGTCACCGACACTGGGAGCCAAACACAATACTTCCAATAACAGCCATTAATCCATGGTTGGAGAAGGAGTAGAAAAACAACAACAAAAAACTAAAGAAAAGAAAAACACTTGGTGCGGAGCCCTTAAACTCTCCAGCGGAGTTCATATTCTTCATGAGACATGGTCGAGACGCCATGAGAAGAAACAACAAACTATATAGAGAGGAAGGAGGCAAGCCACCTTCAACAGTCACAGTTCGTCAACTACTATGGCGACGTTAAAGAAAAATACGTCAAATTAAAAGTGTTAGTGTACAAATGGAACACGCAAATCAAAAGCAACAGGTATCGGCAACAGAGTTATACTTACGTACATGATGTCAAAAGACGCCCAAATACTGGATAATTGGCAGCTCAGTGTCTGGACTGGGTTCTGCTCGTAACACTGAGTGTGATCTGTGAGCGTGTGTGTGTGTGTGAGAGAGTCTGGCTGGGCTAGTGTGGTGTCATGTCACTCGCTGTGGCTCGGCTCTAACCCTAGCGGCTCACTCAGACTCACTCCCACCTCTTGGCACTTGTCAATTATTTTTTTCAGTGTGTCAGTTTTACCTCCTTCTGCCGCCTCGAAGAGCAAACACTGTGGAGAGGGAGAGAGAGAGGGTGTGTCAGAGAAGCACACAGCACTGACGTGTGTGTACTGATGTGTGTGTGTTTACATCTTTCCAGAGAGCAGCACACAGGGGCAGTTTCTGGAGCGCCTGCTGGTAGAGCCGCCGGACCTGCGAACGTGCCGATCACAGCACAAACACACCAGACAGAACACAGTCAGTTCACACACACACACACACACACACTCCGCTCGTCTGTCACAGGTATGCCTTTTAAACTCTTACATATATTCGTGCACTGAGCATACCCTGCAGAAAGAACAATAGATTGATCAAAGCTCCACAGAACGGGTCACTGTATGAGGAATGACCTGACCTCTGACCTCTCACTCACCTCTGCTCGCTGCCTCTGCTCCTTCTCAACCGCAATCGCTCTGGCAAGAAATATATATCGACAGTCAAACACTTCAATTCTGTCCAAATGAATGGACATCACATTCAGCATGTCACTCATGCAGATCCTGGGTCAGTTCAAGCAGAACTCAACACTACCACAGCATTACACACTCCATATGTACAGGGAAACACCCTAGACACGTGACCAACACAATAAACACAAACAGCTCTTAAACACCACTAGGGTCAGGAATCGGATACTTGTTATGAAATTACAATTCTGATTCCTCTTGCTCCCCAGGGTTTACTAGGCTGAACCCAACCTTACTCAAGCTCTTTCGACTCACTAGGCTGAACCCAACCCTGTTCCTGGAGGCTGAGACCAGCTCAAACACACTGCACAAGCTCTTCAGGGTCACTAGGCTGAACCCAACCCTGCACATAGAGGCTGAGACCAGCTCAAACACACTGCACAAGCTCATCAGGGTCATTAGGCTGAACCCAACCCTGTTCCTGGAGGCTGAGACCAGCTCAAACACACTGCACAAGCTCATCAGGGTCACTAGGCTGAACCCAACCTTGCTCCTGGAGACTGAGTCCAGCTCAAACACACTGCACAAGCTCATCAGGGTCACTAGGCTGAACCCAACCCTGCACCTAGAGGCTGAGACCAGCTCAAACACACTGCACAAGCTCATCAGGGTCACTAGGCTGAACCCAACCCTGCACATAGAGGCTGAGACCAGCTCAAACACACTGCACAAGCTCATCAGGGTCACTAGGCTGAACCCAACCTTGCTCCTGGAGACTGAGTCCAGCTCAAACACACTGCACAAGCTCATCAGGGTCATTAGGCTGAACCCAACCCTGTTCCTGGAGGCTGAGTCCAGCTCAAACACACTGCACAAGCTCTTCAGGGTCACTAGGCTGAACCCAACCCTGCACCTAGAGGCTGAGACCAGCTCAAACACACTGCACAAGCTCATCAGGGTCACTAGGCTGAACCCAACCCTGCACCTAGAGGCTGAGACCAGCTCAAACACACTGCACAAGCTCATCAGGGTCACTAGGCTGAACCCAACCCTGCACCTAGAGGCTGAGACCAGCTCAAACACACTGCACAAGCTCATCAGGGTCACTAGGCTGAACCCAACCCTGCACATAGAGGCTGAGACCAGCTCAAACACACTGCACAAGCTCATCAGGGTCACTAGGCTGAACCCAACCTTGCTCCTGGAGACTGAGTCCAGCTCAAACACACTGCACAAGCTCATCAGGGTCATTAGGCTGAACCCAACCCTGTTCCTGGAGGCTGAGACCAGCTCAAACACACTGCACAAGCTCTTCAGGGTCACTAGGCTGAACCCAACCCTGCACCTAGAGGCTGAGACCAGCTCAAACACACTGCACAAGCTCTTCAGGGTCACTAGGCTGAACCCAACCTTGCTCCTGGAGACTGAGTCCAGCTCAAACACACTGCACAAGCTCATCAGGGTCACTAGGCTGAACCCAACCCTGTTCCTGGAGGCTGAGACCAGCTCAAACACACTGCACAAGCTCTTCAGGGTCACTAGGCTGAACCCAACCCTGCACATAGAGGCTGAGACCAGCTCAAACACACTGCACAAGCTCATCAGGGTCACTAGGCTGAACCCAACCTTGCTCCTGGAGACTGAGTCCAGCTCAAACACACTGCACAAGCTCATCAGGGTCATTAGGCTGAACCCAACCCTGTTCCTGGAGGCTGAGTCCAGCTCAAACACACTGCACAAGCTCATCAGGGTCACTAGGCTGAACCCAACCCTGCACCTAGAGGCTGAGACCAGCTCAAACACACTGCACAAGCTCATCAGGGTCACTAGGCTGAACCCAACCTTGCTCCTGGAGACTGAGTCCAGCTCAAACACACTGCACAAGCTCATCAGGGTCATTAGGCTGAACCCAACCCTGTTCCTGGAGGCTGAGTCCAGCTCAAACACACTGCACAAGCTCTTCAGGGTCACTAGGCTGAACCCAACCCTGCACATAGAGGCTGAGACCAGCTCAAACACACTGCACAAGCTCATCAGGGTCACTAGGCTGAACCCAACCTTGCTCCTGGAGACTGAGTCCAGCTCAAACACACTGCACAAGCTCATCAGGGTCATTAGGCTGAACCCAACCCTGTTCCTGGAGGCTGAGTCCAGCTCAAACACACTGCACAAGCTCATCAGGGTCACTAGGCTGAACCCAACCCTGCACCTAGAGGCTGAGACCAGCTCAAACACACTGCACAAGCTCATCAGGGTCATTAGGCTGAACCCAAGCCTGCTCCTAGAGACTGAGTCCAGCTCAAACACACTGCACAACCTCTTCAGGGTCACTAGGCTGAACCCAACCCTGTTGCTGGAGGAAGAGTCCAGCTCAAACACACTACACAAGCTCTTCCGGCTCTTCAGGGTCATTAGGCTGAACCCAAGCCTGCTCCTAGAGACTGAGTCCAGCTCAAACACACTGCACAAGCTCTTCCGGCTCTTCAGGGTCATTAGGCTGAACCCAAGCCTGCTCCTAGAGACTGAGTCCAGCTCAAACACACTGCACAAGCTCTTCCGGCTCTTCAGGGTCATTAGGCTGAACCCAAGCCTGCTCCTAGAGACTGAGTCCAGCTCAAACACACTGCACAAGCTCTTCCGGCTCTTCAGGGTCACTAGGCTGAATCCAACCCTGCCCCTAGAGGCTGAGTCCAGCTCAAACACACTACACAAGCTCTTCCGGCTCTTCAGGGTCACTAGGCTGAACCCAACCCTGCTCCTAGAGGCTGAGTCCAACTCAAACACACTGCACAACCTCTTCAGGGTCACTAGGCTGAATCCAACCCTGCTCCTGGAGGCTGAGACCAGCTCAAACACACTACACAAGCTCATCAGGGTCACTAGGCTGAATCCAACCCTGCTCCTGGAGGCTGAGACCAGCTCAAACACACTACACAAGCTCTTCCGGCTCTTCAGGGTCACTAGGCTGAATCCAACCCTGTTCCTAGAGACTGAGTCAAGCTCAAACACACTGCACAAGCTCTTCAGGGTCACTAGGCTGAACCCAACCCTGCTCCTAGAGACTGAGTCCAGCTCAAACACACTACACAAGCTCTTCCGGCTCTTCAGGGTCACTAGGCTGAACCCAACCCTGCTCCTGGAGGAAGAGTCCGGCTAATACACACTGAACAAGCTCTTCAGGGTCACTAGGCTGAACCCAACCCTGTTGCTGGAGGAAGAGTCCAGCTCAAACACACTGCACAAGCACTTCCGGCTCTTCAGGGTCACTAGGCTGACCCCAACCCTGCTCCTGGAGGCTGAGTCCAGCTCAAACACACTGCACAAGCTCTTCTGGCTTTTCAGGGTCACTAGGCTGAACCCAACCCTGCTCCAACACACTGTACAGCTCAAACACACTGCATAATCTCTTCAGGGTCACTAGGCTGACTTCCAACGGGATGAACCCTGTCTCCGGAGGGCCCTTCAGACTGAGAGCCCTCATGGCCGCCATATACTGAAGGGTTATTCCTCAAAACGAAGTGCTCTGAGTTAAGGATTGCGAAGGGTAAAACAGACAGACACTTCACTCCTATGATTCTTTGCACATGGCATGACGACTGAAGTGCGTTCCAGGATCAGTTTCTTGGTCCCCCTTCCTCTCTTTGGAGTATAAACCCTGGGAAGCGATGCAGGACCAGATAATAGCCACGTTTACAAACACACTCTTTACTGGTAAATTACTGGTAACAGATCGCGTGCGAGATCCAGCTCAAACACAGGTTCTTGGAAGAGAATTTATTCCAGCAATTTTCCAGTAAGGGAAGTTGTAACATTACCAGTAAATGACTGGTATATGCGATGTGTGAATGCAGATTACCGGTATTTTGTCCATACGCAGTCAGAACGCGCTGACGTAAGAAGGGTTTTGGCCAATCAGAAGCCGTTGAAAGAGCAACGGCTTGGGGCCATTCATTAAATGATGACGCAGATTACCTATTTACTCAGCACTGTTTACAAATGTCTCCAAATGGGAGTGATATCAAAACTAGCACGCTTTTAGTTTGTCATGAGATTTGTCAAAACTTAGAGGAACAGTTAGTGATACTGTCATGTATGATGAAATAACTAGCCCTCTTCAGGAACAAGGCACACACTTCTGGTTAATGACAATCACAGAGTTTACTAGTATTCTGGAGCTGATGTGTGAATGGTCTGTTACTGGTCAAAAGCCAGAACGCTGTGTCTTCTTGAGTGAACAGCACATTTGTGAATTTGCTGGTAAAGCAATTCTGGCAATTTTGGGGTAATTTACCATGACTGCTGTGTTAAAAGGGCTAATGTCAATAGTTTACCCAATAAAGACAGCAACTCCTCTAGCTGACTCGAAACAGCTCAACTCGTGTGGCTTCACTGTGTTACTGAGGGGAATGTTTGGATGAGATTCATTATTCTAATTCTCGCTGGCCTCAAATAAATATTTTAAAGTTGAGACTTTGAATGAAAAAAAGTGATGGACCATCCAGCCCTCCTTCAGAGAGAGCCCTCCATAACCCTACAGTACGAGTACGGAAGATGCCAGCCAGTCACTGTGGTTTGCTTCGCTCCCTTGAGACGGGCAACATCTTGCGTTTCAGGGTTGAGGGCCGCCTGATGACCAGTAATGTGTGTAGGCAGGGGCGGATTGGGATTTTGGGGATTGGGAACCCTGAAAACGGTCAAACCCAGTCCAGGTATGAAACTTATATCATGCAAAATTCCGTCTGCATATCACGAGATTCCAGTCAGAACAAGGATTATCTAGTCCTCATCTGACTAAAGGGAGCCTCAATGCCATCATTTACTCAACCACACCTCATCCAGACCAGTACAGGTTCAGAAGCCCAGGGTTATTAAAGGCCTGTTCATTCCAAGACCAAAGTTCCACACGAAAATCCTGTCCCATTTCTGCATGAAAATGCCTGTTCAGACCAATGCATAAAAACATGGCCGATAATCTGAAAGAAAATGCAGATTCGCACTAACATCTGGTCCCAATTCCAGAAGCCCAGAAATAAGAGTTTATTTAACTCTCCGTTCCTGACACTTCTCCAGAAGAGGAAGGTCAAACAGTATTGACTTATTTTAAAGTCCACCGGTGGTGAAAATCCGTCTTTTAACGTAGTTTATGTCTATGTGGTGTTTGTCGAGAGCATTGCTGAGTATTTTCTGCTTAAAACTGCAGTGAACCAAAGACAGTCTCAAAAACACGATTTGACAACGCTGGTGTTTCTGACGTCACAGACGACTATCCAGATCAGATCAACGTGTGATCGTCAACCAGTGGATCTCTGAGCTGAGTGGAGTCAGGGCTAATTTGCATATTCATAGAACCGCAAATACTAAATGATTTAATATGTATTTTTGCCAATCAAAGATAAGTTTTAAAGGATAAAATTATTGACTACAGGGACTTTAAAACAACAGTTCAAATTTTTTTATTAGATATGAGCCTCTGTCTAATCACTAAACCAGGAGCCAGGATTCTCAGGCTTTGGGTTATCAGAGCATTGGCTGCTCCGCTAATAACCTCGCTAGGTCAACTCAGTTGAGGCTTGTGAACCAATCAGGCGCATCTACTGTTGGAAATGCAGGAGACAGCAAAGACCGAGCTAACAGCAAGGCTCTAATTCAAACCACCAGTCTTATGCTATCAAAAGCCAGCCACGCGTGAACGCTTACACTCACAGGAACAGGGGGTGTGTCTTAAGGAGACTTCATATCATGTGACCTCATGGGTCTTTACCTGTACATATGGAATATATAAGGTGGAGGGAAAGTCTCAATTTGATAGAAAACATTTGAAAAATGACTCGGTTTTTATTAAAACAAGCTACACTAAAGAGGTGGAGAGCTACACCAAAAACTTAAGAATATCATCTCATTAGGACACACAGAAGCATTTTAGCTAGATGTATTTGGAGCTCATGAACTTACATTTTCCAGAAGGCCAGACAGGTTGGGACGCTACTGCACAACATTCTGCTTTGCAATTTAAAATGTTCAACATTGCCATCCTGCCATTCCTGCTGCAGCAACCTACACAAGGACAATTAACACTAAACTCCAGGACATTAAAGTGCCTTCAGAAGCTGTGGCTTGTATCCAGTGACACCTATTGACTAAGTTAAAGAATAAAACAGTTCCCCATTACAGAGAAGACAGAGTTTAAAACTTCAGTGAAGGGATAGGGTAACCCTAACCTTAGAAATTTACACCATACAGATGATTAAAACAAAAACAAGTAAAGGTATTTGAGAGAAAGATAAACACGTAAATAATGGAAAATACTGGAACTTTTCACAAGCTTCAGGTCAGAAACTATCAGAATAAATCCAAGCAAGTCGTCTCATTACCTTATGGCCAGTTCAGTATTGGTTGGCATGATATGCTGAAATCTTTCCAGGAGAAGGGAATGTTGGGATTGAGGGAAACATCCCAAACAGAAGGATATGACCTGCAATGCACACAGCACAAAATACAAACACACTACCATCTACCCTGTCCGACAGCAGTAAGACCCATATACACCCGTAAGAAGCGTGGCATGTGGGCATGTGGCTGGTGTGAGCCTCCTCGGGGCGTACCTGGTTGTGGAAGCTGAAGCTGCTCCAGTACTGCGAGGAGCTGAAGGGCAGGGTGAGTCTGGTGGGCACCGTCTCCAGACAGCGGTGCACCAGTCCCGTGAACATCTTCAGCTCACGCACACTCGGCTGCTCGCCCATCATCTTACTGTTGGAGAGGGACAGATAGCTGAGGAGAGAATACAGGCGTTAGGACACACAACACAAATATACATTCTGTATATTTGGAAGCCAATTTCGACATATTAGCCGATACCAATAATTCAGCATATTTGGAAGCCGATAACTGATATATCGTCCGATACCGATAATTCTGTAGATTTGGAAGTCGATAACTGATATATCGTCCGATACCGATAATTCTGTATATTTGGAAGCTGATAATCGATATATTGTCCGATACCAATAATTCTGTATATTTGGAAGCCAATTTCGACATATTAGCCGATACCAATAATTCAGCATATTTGGAAGCCGATAACTGATATATCGTCCGATACCGATAATTCTGTAGATTTGGAAGTCGATAACTGATATATCGTCCGATACCGATAATTCTGTATATTTGGAAGCTGATAATCGATATATTGTCCGATACCAATAATTCTGTATATTTGGAAGCTGATAACCGATATATTGTCCGATACCAATAATTCTGTATATTTGGAAGCCGATAACTGATATATTGGCCGATACCAATAATTCTGTATATTTGGAAGCTGATAACTGATTTATTGGCCGATTCCAATAATTCTGTATATTTGGAAGCCGATAACTGATATATCGTCCGATACCGATAATTCTGTATATTTGGAAGTCGATAACTGATATAGCGTCCGATACCGATAATTCTGTATATTTGGAAGCTGATAATCGATATATTGTCCGATACCAATAATTCTGCATATTTGGAAGCTGATTTAGACATATAAGCCGATACCAATAATTCTGTATATTTGGAAGCCGATAACTGATATATCGTCCGATACCGATAATTCTGTATATTTGGAAGTCGATAACTGATATAGCGTCCGATACCGATAATTCTGTATATTTGGAAGCTGATAATCGATATATTGTCCGATACCAATAATTCTGTGTATATTTGGAAGCCGATAACTGATATATTGGCCGATACCAATAATTCTGTATATTTGGAAGCTGATAACTGATTTATTGGCCGATTCCGATAATTCTGTATATTTGGAAGCCGATAACTGATATATTGGCCGATACCAATAATTCTGTATATTTGGAAGCTGATAACTGATTTATTGGCCGATTCCGATAATTCTGTATATTTGGAAGCCGATAACTGATATATCGGTCGATACCAATAATTCTGTATATTTGGAAGCCGATAACTGATATATCGTCCGATACCGATAATTCTGTATATTTGGAAGTCGATAACTGATATAGCGTCCGATACCGATAATTCTGTATATTTGGAAGCTGATAATCGATATATTGTCCGATACCAATAATTCTGCATATTTGGAAGCCGATAACTGATATATCGTCCGATACCGATAATTCTGTAGATTTGGAAGTCGATAACTGATATATCGTCCGATACCGATAATTCTGTATATTTGGAAGCTGATAATCGATATATTGTCCGATACCAATAATTCTGTATATTTGGAAGCCGATAACTGATATATTGGCCGATACCAATAATTCTGTATATTTGGAAGCTGATAACTGATTTATTGGCCGATTCCGATAATTCTGTATATTTGGAAGCCGATAACTGATATATTGGCCGATACCAATAATTCTGCATATTTGGAAGCTGATTTAGACATATAAGCCGATACCAATAATTCTGTATATTTGGAAGCCGATAACTGATATATCGTCCGATACCGATAATTCTGTATATTTGGAAGTCGATAACTGATATAGCGTCCGATACCGATAATTCTGTATATTTGGAAGCTGATAATCGATATATTGTCCGATACCAATAATTCTGTGTATATTTGGAAGCCGATAACTGATATATTGGCCGATACCAATAATTCTGTATATTTGGAAGCTGATAACTGATTTATTGGCCGATTCCGATAATTCTGTATATTTGGAAGCCGATAACTGATATATTGGCCGATACCAATAATTCTGCATATTTGGAAGCTGATTTAGACATATAAGCCGATACCAATAATTCTGTATATTTGGAAGCCGATAACTGATATATCGTCCGATACCGATAATTCTGTATATTTGGAAGCTGATAATCGATATATTGGCCGATACCAATAATTCTGTATATTTGGAAGCTGATAACTGATTTATTGGCCGATTCCGATAATTCTGTATATTTGGAAGCCGATAACTGATATATTGGCCGATACCAATAATTCTGCATATCTGGAAGCTGATTTAGACATATAAGCCGATACCAATAATTCTGTATATTTGGAAGCCGATAACTGATATATCGTCCGATACCGATAATTCTGTATATTTGGAAGTCGATAACTGATATAGCGTCCGATACCGATAATTCTGTATATTTGGAAGCTGATAATCGATATATTGTCCGATACCAATAATTCTGTGTATATTTGGAAGCCGATAACTGATATATTGGCCGATACCAATAATTCTGTATATTTGGAAGCTGATAACTGATTTATTGGCCGATTCCGATAATTCTGTATATTTGGAAGCCGATAACTGATATATTGGCCGATACCAATAATTCTGCATATTTGGAAGCTGATTTAGACATATAAGCCGATACCAATAATTCTGTATATTTGGAAGCCGATAACTGATATATCGTCCGATACCGATAATTCTGTATATTTGGAAGTCGATAACTGATATAGCGTCCGATACCGATAATTCTGTATATTTGGAAGCTGATAATCGATATATTGTCCGATACCAATAATTCTGTGTATTTGGAAGCCGATAACCGATATATTGGCCTATACCAATAATTCTGTATATTTGGAAGTCGATAACTGATATAGCGTCCGATACCGATAATTCTGTATATTTGGAAGCTGATAATCGATATATTGTCCGATACCAATAATTCTGTGTATATTTGGAAGCCGATAACTGATATATTGGCCGATACCAATAATTCTGTATATTTGGAAGCTGATAACTGATTTATTGGCCGATTCCGATAATTCTGTATATTTGGAAGCCGATAACTGATATATTGGCCGATACCAATAATTCTGCATATTTGGAAGCTGATTTAGACATATAAGCCGATACCAATAATTCTGTATATTTGGAAGCCGATAACTGATATATCGTCCGATACCGATAATTCTGTATATTTGGAAGCCGATAACTGATATATCGTCCGATACCGATAATTCTGTATATTTGGAAGCTGATAATCGATATATTGTCCGATACCAATTATTCTGTGTATTTGGAAGCTGATAATCGATATATTGGCCTATACCAATAATTCTGTGTATATTTGGAAGCCGATAACTGATATATTGGCCGATACCAATAATTCTGTATATTTGGAAGCTGATTACTGATATATTGGCCGATTCCGATAATTCTGTATATTTGGAAGCTGATAACGGATTTATTGGCCGATTCCGATAATTCTGTATATTTGGAAGCCGATAACTGATATATTGTCCGATTCCGATAATTCTGTATATTTGGAAGCTGATAACTGATATATTGGCCGATTCCGATAATTCTGTATATTTGGAAGCTGATAACCGATATATTGGCCGATTCCGATAATTCTGTATATTTGGAAGGTGATAACTGATTTATTGGCCGATACCAATAATTCTGTATATTTGGAAGCTGATAACTGATTTATTGGCCGATTCCGATAATTCTGTATATTTGGAAGCTGATAACCAATATATCGGCCAATACAATAATTCTGTTTATTTGGAAGCCGACAACCAATGTATCGGTAGATACGATAATTCTGCATATTTGGAAGCCGATAACCGATATATCGGCCGATACGATAACGCTGCATATTTGGAAGCCGATAACCGATATATCGGCCGATGCCGATAATTCTGCATATTTGGAAGCCGATAACTGATATATCGGCCGATACCGATAACTCTGTATATTTGGAAGCCAATAACTGATATATTGGCTATATATGATTCTGAATATTCAGAAACCAATAAACACCAACATGGAAATGTGCCCAATACTGCCAACAAGGGTTAGAAATAAATTTTAACAGGAACATTATTTTATTATTTTAGGAACGGTATTTTATTATTCTGTTTAATATTTTAATTTGGCAGTCAACCAATCATTAATTAGGTTTAGGTTTAACAAACTATATAGTTTACTTACTCTAGCCAGAGTGTGTGAATTAACTCCAACTTTGTAATGGTTCCCAAAGCCTTCTCGAACGCATCAATGGCCTCTCTCGCACTGCCAAAGGTAGACTGCCAGAAGCTGTGAAAAAGCAAGAGTTGGGGTGAGAAGGGGAGCGTGTGGAGTTCAGAGCAAGGCGTGTGTGTGGAGAGCAGAGCGAGGCGTGTGTGTGGAGAGCAGAGCGGTGTATGTGGAGCGCAGAGCGAGGCGAGCCGCAGCGGGACGCACCAGTGAAGGAGGTGCAGGTACTCCATCTCATGCTCAACATCATCTCTGAGGGTTGGAGCTTTCAGCAAGTCTTGAGTTTCAACACCAAGAACATGGCTGAAATCACAAACATCAGATCTTGAAACAAATACTAGGCATAGAAAAGGCAGTAAAACACAGGAAACATGGCATCACCTGTCAGAGAAAATCACGAAACCAGATTGTATACATTTACTTAATTTCCAAGGCTCCTCCAGTCAATTGAATTTTAACGATTCCAATTTCAATTTGCTTATCAATTCCCAATTTTGATTCCAATAAGGTAAAACATTTTTTTTTTTTTGGGGGGGGGGGGGGGGGGTATTCATTTAGTCTTATTACAGAACACTATTGTAGCTGAATATCATGAAGACAAACCAACAGGCTGAAGAACTTTAAACAACATAGAACAACAACTAGCCAAACTAATGTAGATTTCAAGCATCGTTAAAGACAAGTAATCACTAATTTAAAAAGAACAAAATAATAGCAATCACAACAAAGATAAAACTGAAAGCAATGATTGAAATAAACTATAAAAAAAACTGTAATTAAATGTGAAAAAACACTGCACTTTCTAAATAAAATATACCTTACAAATATAGTTACAAAAGTTATTCAGTGAAGAACGAGTGAATTTTCTATCTGTTGTGATTAGCGTTATTATAGCGAAGGCAGGAATATTAGTGCTGTCACTTTAAGATCTGCACAGGTCCAATACACTGACACACATCTGTGAACACCAGAGAACATAGTCTCTCGCTCTTGAATGGTTTACAGTCATATTGAAATGCTCACAAAGAAATTGATGAGAGGAATTTAAATGAAAATTTTATGACAAGTATTTGATTCCTGAATTGGAATTGATTTTCGATTCCCAACCCTACTTGTGACTACTGGATAAGCTTTTTTTTTAATTGAATATTTTACTGAATTTGGAACTCGTGCGCCATTTTCTCTTACGTATGAACGGTTTAAAATCTCCTGCGTGTTTAAAATGATAATGTTTTGTAATAATGCAGCAGTGGCCCGAGCATCTTTCACACGGCCCCGGACATCAGACAGGCCTTCCTGTCGAGCCTTGGAGAGTAACTAGAAGGATCTGTTGCCTTTCCCAGACGAGGAAAATCCTGTGACGGTGGGAACACTGCTCATGCTAGCACACATTGCAGACTGTGGTGTCGGTGAGGACATTACCGTAGCACATCTAGAGACTTCAGCTGATCTGGTACAGATTCACAGAAAGAGCGCATGAACTTGTCAAAGAGCTCTTCCAGAACACTGCATTTCCCCTGCACACACACACACAAACTCACAGAAATGAGCATCAGGACACCTGCACTGTGCTTCTGCTGTGACCAGAGCGGGTCTCACCTGCGAGTGCAAACACCTGCAGAGCTGGAGGAACACACGAGCGCTGCCGGCGCGGTCCTGATGAGCGCGTGTCCACAGGGCCTCGGCTCGCTCCGTCTGTCCCGAGCACACGAGCAGCTCCCCGGCGAGCTCCAGCAGGGGGCAGTAGAGCGGGCAGGCCGCCAGCAGACGCTCGCAGAGAGACACCGCCTCCGCACACCTGAAAGCATGGCACTGGCGTCAGTAACAGCACAGATTTCAGAAGCCTCATGGTGGGAGACGTGCCGTACCTGTCCAGCCGCCGGTACAGGTGAATGAGGTTTGAGTGAAGGGGGAAACAAGCCTCAATCTGCTCACTGGAGGACAAGCGCTCATCCGTGCAGCGGCTCACAGCATCTACAGGACACACAAACAGATTGTATATTTGGAAGCCAATAACAGATAAATCGGCCTATACGAATAATTCTGTATATTTGGAAGCCGATAACTGATATCTCGATAAGTATATTTGGAAGCTGATAACATATATCGGCTGATGCCAATAATTCTGTATATTTGGAAGCCGATAACCGATATATCGGCCAATACCAATAATTCTGTATATTTGGAAGCCGATAACCGATATATCGGTCGATACCAATAATTCTGTATATTTGGAAGCCGATAACCGATATAACGGCCGATACCAATAATTCTGTATATTTGGAAGCCGATAACCGATATATCGGTCGATACCAATAATTCTGTATATTTGGAAGCCGATAACCGATATAACGGCCAATACCAATAATTCTATATATTTGGAAGCCGATAACCGATATAACGGCCGATACCAATAATTCTGTATATTTGGAAGCCGATAACCGATATATCAGCCGATACCAATAATTCTGTATATTTGGAAGCCGATAACCGATATATCGGCCGATACCGATAATTCTGTATATTTGGAAGCCGATAACCGATATATTTGGCCGATACCAATAATTCTGTATATTTGGAAGCCGATAACCGATATATCGGTCGAAACCAATAATTCTGTATATTTGGAAGCTGATAACCGATATATCGGTCGATACCAATAATTCTATATATTTGGAAGCCGATAACCGATATAACGGCCGATACCAATAATTCTGTATATTTGGAAGCCGATAACCGATATATCGGTCGATACCAATAATTCTGTATATTTGGAAGCCGATAACCGATATAACGGCCAATACCAATAATTCTATATATTTGGAAGCCGATAACCGATATAACGGCCGATACCAATAATTCTGTATATTTGGAAGCCGATAACCGATATATCGGCCGATACCAATAATTCTGTATATTTGGAAGCCGATAACCGATATATCGGCCGATACCGATAATTCTGTATATTTGGAAGCCGATAACCGATATATTTGGCCGATACCAATAATTCTGTATATTTGGAAGCCGATAACCGATATAACGGCCGATACCAATAATTCTGTATATTTGGAAGCCGATAACCGATATATCAGCCGATACCAATAATTCTGTATATTTGGAAGCCGATAACCGATATATCGGCCGATACCAATAATTCTGTATATTTGGAAGCCGATAACCGATATATCGGCCGATACCAATAATTCTGTATATTTGGAAGCCGATAACTGATATATCTGCCGATACCAATAATTCTGTATATTTGGAAGCCGATAACCGATATAACGGCCGATACCAATAAATCTGTATATTTGGAAGCCGATAACCGATATATCGGCCGATACCAATAATTCTGTATATTTAGAAGCCGATAACCGATATATCGGCCGATACCAATAATTCTGTATATTTGGAAGCCGATAACCGATATAACGGCCAATACCAATAATTCTATATATTTGGAAGCCGATAACCGATATAACGGCCGATACCAATAATTCTGTATATTTGGAAGCCGATAACCGATATATCAGCCGATACCAATAATTCTGTATATTTGGAAGCCGATAACCGATATATCGGCCGATACCGATAATTCTGTATATTTGGAAGCCGATAACCGATATATTTGGCCGATACCAATAATTCTGTATATTTGGAAGCCGATAACCGATATATCGGTCGAAACCAATAATTCTGTATATTTGGAAGCTGATAACCGATATATCGGTCGATACCAATAATTCTATATATTTGGAAGCCGATAACCGATATAACGGCCGATACCAATAATTCTGTATATTTGGAAGCCGATAACCGATATATCGGTCGATACCAATAATTCTGTATATTTGGAAGCCGATAACCGATATAACGGCCAATACCAATAATTCTATATATTTGGAAGCCGATAACCGATATAACGGCCGATACCAATAATTCTGTATATTTGGAAGCCGATAACCGATATATCGGCCGATACCAATAATTCTGTATATTTGGAAGCCGATAACCGATATATCGGCCGATACCGATAATTCTGTATATTTGGAAGCCGATAACCGATATATTTGGCCGATACCAATAATTCTGTATATTTGGAAGCCGATAACCGATATAACGGCCGATACCAATAATTCTGTATATTTGGAAGCCGATAACCGATATATCAGCCGATACCAATAATTCTGTATATTTGGAAGCCGATAACCGATATATCGGCCGATACCAATAATTCTGTATATTTGGAAGCCGATAACCGATATATCGGCCGATACCAATAATTCTGTATATTTGGAAGCCGATAACTGATATATCTGCCGATACCAATAATTCTGTATATTTGGAAGCCGATAACCGATATAACGGCCGATACCAATAAATCTGTATATTTGGAAGCCGATAACCGATATATCAGCCGATACCAATAATTCTGTATATTTGGAAGCCGATAACCGATATATCGGCCGATACCAATAATTCTGTATATTTAGAAGCCGATAACCGATATATCGGCCGATACCAATAATTCTGTATATTTGGAAGCCGATAACCGTTATATCGGCCAATACCAATAATTCTGTATATTTGGAAGCCGATAACTGGCTGATGATGGTGTCTATGGTGTGTGATGTGGGCAGGGTCACCTGTAAACAGGCTGATGATGGCATCAGGTGTGTGGCCGTCCCGGGCCGGGCTCCAGGGGATGAGGAAGGCGTCTGTACACACTATCCTGGATGGGCTGGAGCTGGCCGGGTCATACAGCGAGGGCGGGAGGCGGCAGAACTCCACCAGGTGGATGTAGGAGAGCCAGGCCAGACATCGGTCTGCCACGGTCAGGTGACCCGACACGTTTGAGTCCAGCGCGCTCTGCACACACACACACACACACACACCCTCCTCCTTTATAAACCATGCCCTGAGACCTATGATCATAACCCTCATCTTAGTCATATATAACTTTTTACAATTCATAAAGTTATATTTCAATCTGAAACCCAACTACTTCTTAAGACAGTCTGAACAGAGACATATACATGTTTATAAATGGCATTTATTAATATAATGAATTTGCTTTGATTTTCTTGCATCTAATATTTATGTTTATATTTTTATTTAATTATTTTTCAAATGATCAACTTTTAATAATTTATTTTTCTACTTTGTTGCCATTAACTCAAGCTAAAACATTTCACTTTCATTTCATCAGTCAACATGCACTAACAAGAACAAATATGACAACACTTTATTTTACAACGTTCATTACACATTACATGTAGTTACTATAGTAATAACTGTAAATTAAGCATAATTACAAGAATTTAACCTTAACCCAAAATTATATTGAGTACTTACTGTATAATTCCAATAACAATAAAAAGTGTAACCAAAAACACCTCTAAACATTGCTAAATTTACTAATACATTATTAAAATCAAAAGTTGTATTTGTTAACATTAGACAATGCACTGTGAACTAACAAACTAATAATGAATAACTGTATTCAATAAAGGTTGTACAAATATATTGTTCACTGTTAGTTAATACACTAAGTAATGTTACCAAATGAGAGCTTCTTGTAGAGAGTTATCAACACTGGACGAGATAAACATCAGCCATTAATCTAGAACAGTAGACTAGAGTAAGTGTGAGTCTGCCAGACCTTGAGTGTGCTCCGCGCGCTGGTGTGCCGGCCGCTGAACACACTGAGCTGGACCCTGAACAGCAGCGACTCCAGCAGCTGGAAGGAGCGCACCTCTGGCCCGAGGTCATGTGACTCCTCCAGCAGGTGCGTGATCAGACGCCCGCACACGTAGTCCTTGCCCTCGAAGGCGCTCTCCACGCTCATGTACTGGAACACAGACAGAGCCACAGATCTCGTCAGTCCTGGGGCAAATCTGCTCACAGGTTATCGTTTGGTCAACCTCGTCAGTCTGTTTCGTCATGTTGCACAAAGTTCAGTTTTATGATCACGATTGTTTTGCTTGTGATTTGATATGTATTTTTACATGATCGCACCGTCGGCTATAAGCACAAATCAAGAGAATGTCGACTCGTACACTTGAGCTCACAGTTCCCTGATTTATTATCGGCTATTCATCGTATAAATGAACATTCTCTACGTTGTGAAAAGATCCGCGTATATTACATGAGGCAAGGGTGTAGAGTTACATTCAATATATTTTTAAGGAAAATACTTTTAAATATGTAATTTGTGATCAAAGATGAGTTAAGGGATAAAATTATTAGCCTAACTACAGGAGGACTTAAAGGTTTTTATATTTTAACTACATGTGAATCTGATCTTTTTTATCATCGATATTGCATGTTAATATAGTCACAGTCATGGTTGAATGACCTTGTCACGTTAGTCATGGATTATTTGATGAAGCGAGCGGCAGACTCACGGTCCACCAGACGTCGTAGTGCGGCGCGTGCTCGACGGCCATCTCGCACATCTCCTGCAGCTCCTCCCTGCTGGCTCGCCGCGAGAACAGCGTCAGGTAGTGACACCACACCTCGGCCTGCTCGCGGTTATCCTCCAGCGCGCGCGACAGCGTGTTCAGCGCCGCGTCCAGACACTCCGACACCGAGCTACACACACACACACACACAGGAGGATGATGCAACACAATAGCAGCCCACTGTTGCATAAGAACATTATAAACGCTATATAGAAATAAAACTGAATTTGTGACTTAACGTGATATCAAACGATGAAATAAAAATGATGATAATAAAATGAATAAACTAAACCCTACTGTGAACCATCAACAGAAAGCTGGCAGAATAGACGAATACTAGACACTAAAGGCTCGAATATTCGTCGAATTAAAAAAATAGCGCAGCCAAATTTGACATGATGACGTTATTGTGCTCGCTTGCGTCCTCTTGTGGACACAGGAGACAATACAAGACTTCTAACATTAGTATTGCCTTTAGAATTTGAATATAATTACAATTTTGCTAATAATTAGGAAAGAAATTCGAATTTAGCTTTTCGTCCATTTGACAGCCCTAACACACAGCACTCACGTGTCCTTCTGACTGAGGTATTTGAAGGCCAGTTTGATCCACAGCTGCACGTGGTTGGGGCTCTCCAGCACGCTGGTCTCCAGGTTACTGATGTCATCCGTCTCGCTGGCGAAGTAGCGCTTGTCATCCTGCGTCACACACACATCGGCCCACGGCCAGCGCTCCTGCACGCCGTCTGTCAGGGCGCAACACACACGTCACGCATTCAGCACGGTCATGTGAATATGTTCACAGCTCAGTCATGTGATCATGTTCACAGCTCAGTCATGTGATCATGCGGGACTCTGACCGTGTCGGACGGGAACGGTGACGTCCACACTGATGTGATCTTCATCCTCCTGACTGGACCTCTTCGCTCTCTGAGACTCGGGTCTCCACTTCCTCTGGGACTTGTACGTGGTGAAGGGAGGATCTGACAAACACACAACGGTCAGTCTCGGCGCGAGCTCAAGCCGTCAGACACTGCATCAAACACGAGCACTCACTGTGCTTCAGCCGCTCGTTGACTTTGCTCACGAGCAGAACGGCCTTCTGGTCCGTGCCCATCCGGTCCTTATTGGCCCCGAACAGCTTCTTGATGTACTTCTCTGTGAACAGGAGAGTCAGAGCTCATGATCTACAGCTCTGAGCCGATCGCCCCGAGACGTCATGTGACCTGTTACCTGTGGCGCTGCTGATGTCACTGGTGGCGCTGGTGTCTGAGCAGCCAATCAGAGGCAGGCAGTAGGAGAGCAGGTCCTGGAACAGCTGGCCCTCGCTGAGCGTGCAGTTCTTCATGTGCTGCCTGAAACACACACACACGCTTCAGACAGACACTCAACACACACACTGCTTCAAACACACACACACACACGTACCAGGCGCAGTCGTCGTCGTTGCAGGTGCCGGTGAGGTGGAAGCGGCAGAAGCTCTTCTTGGGCTCGATGGAGTTGCTGTAGGTGAGCGAGCGCAGGGAAAGCTTCTCTTTGGTCCGGTAATACGGGCTGAACCTGAAGCAGCGACAGGAATCATGTGACTGACAGCGGGAAAACACCACTAATGAGAGCAGCGATGCTTCAGTCTGCTGCCAACGCTAGCCGTGTGCACGGGACAGGGAATTGGTGGATTTCAATGTTTTCAAAAAATGGCCTACATTTCGCTAATGTGACCACACCTTGATAAGTGAAAAAAGATAGCACATGCGAGTTGGCTATGCTGATGATCACACACACACACACACACACACTAGCGTACGCGGGAAACTGAAGCATACTTTGAGCTTGAAGCGAGCCAAACCTGTATGATTTAAAGACCAGTAAAGGACTGTGATACGGTCCGAACGGCTCTGGCTTGGCCTCCACTCGGCTCTGATGAGCGACCCTGGGATCGAAGTCCACCTGCACCACCTGCACAATCAGACGAGGAGGAAACACTCGAGTTAATTAAAGGAGACGTATCATGAAAATCTGTAAGTGCTGTAATCAGGTCCCCGCGCGTCTATCGACACAGAAAACGTGAACAGAGAAACCCATAACTGTGAGTGAGTGAGTCTTTCTCTGAGAGCATGACAAACAATAAGCCGATCAGATTTCAGTCCTTCTGCCGTATCAAGGGGACCATGCTATAATATTACCATCTGCACGTTTACACACAGCAGCGACATTGGGTTCAGAGCCCAGTTCTAACGCACTGGAGAAGATCCAGCTGAGCCCGACACTGAACACTATTGAGCAGAACATGTGACCGCTGTCTTATAAACAGGAACTGTGGACACTTGTGGAAGAGTTCAACATGATGATGAGATGATCAGTGGAACTCCACAAATGTCTTCGCTAACATTCAGAAACGTGTAAAAGTGCAGCTCTCGCCGAGTCTCTCCGTAAGGCGGAGCTAAAGCTGCTGGTTACTCCTGATCCTGGATCAGTCAGATCCGCCCGTGTTGTTATTGCCGGAGTCTCTGAAGCTTGTGTGAAGGCTAAAGCTAAAGCTCATTTGCATTTAAAGGGACAAAAATGGGCAAATTTGACAAACTACACTAAATGATCTGGGTTTTTGAGCTGAGATTCACACATTCTGGGGGCACCATAGATTTATATTACACCTTGTGAGAAACGGCATAATGAGTCACCTTTAACCAGTTAACCTTCGGGCAACCGACGGCGCTCTGAAGCCCTCCCCCCCCCCACTAGTTTAATGTTTATGAATGGATTTAACATGAAAGAAGATCATTAATCTTGGCAAACTATATATAATTTTAAAGGTCTAAGCCTCGGGCATCGATGTCAGTGCACTGTTTTTCGATGGAAAGCTTATAACAAATGTATTTCTTGCATTTAGGTAAGCAGTACACATAAGAACGCACGTAAACAAAAACGGAGTACTCACCATTATTTTGTAATAACGAGCCAGACACGCATCCACTGTTAAAAATTCCAGATTGAATAGAAAGCTGAGGGTCCACTGAATAACATCCCATAGAGCATTTTTTGTCCAAAGAAAAAATAATGTTGTAATATCCATGGTAATTCCTTTGTTTACATCGCGTTTCTTCAGGGTGAATATCATGCGGTTTTGTTATGCAATAAAATAGTCCATAGAAAACAGACTCCCGGTAGCAGACCCTTATATGGGTGTGTTGCTTAGAGTGTAATGAACAAATTACGACCGCGCACACACACACAAATACAAAGATAAGCGATATCTAGTTCAAAATATGCAAACACTGCAGTCCGTTTTTTTGACGTCATGATATGCACATCATATCATTCTGTCTTTATAACGAAAGCCAATAAAAGAAACGACATGATATGACCGATAAAACATGTAGCCAACCAGTGCACGATTCCAACGTTGCCCGGGAAGTTTGAATTTCTCACACGAACATATGTTTTTATTTGCTCTCCGTCCGGTAGAGGAGCTAAACTCCCGAACGCAGGCTCTGACCACACCCACCGCTGTCATGTTTTGACAGGCCTGCTATAGCTAAGAGCTAAGAGAACAAGCTAAGAGGTAGCTAGTCAACAAACATCTGTTCGTGCAGACATGCAGACTGTCATAAAATAATTTGTCAAAAGAAGTATTTTTCTGCTGAAGTAGTTATTCGAGATCACTCGAAGATGGATTATGTCGACATTGATGAGAAGATGAGTGATGAGAAGATCGTGACGACGGTGATAATTATGCTTGAGGGCGGAAAAGATTATCCAATTTTCGGTGAGTTGCTTTATACATAACTTATGTAACATGCACACATTATACGTATGTGTGTCTGTGTGTGTGTGGGTGGGTGAGAGAGAGAGAGAGAGAGAGAGAGAGAGAGAGAGAGAGAGAGAGAGAGAGAGAGAGAGAGTGTTCCAGTTGTTTCATACGGAAAATGCATTGTGTAAAGTTGTGTCTGAAAAGATTATGCGTTACTTTATATGCATTTATTTATTGGTATATATGTATTTATATGCTTTGGACGGTTATGCAGTTGTTTGCCGTTTTTTTCTGGCACATGTGGTGTGCTATCTGAAGGATGGAGGGGCTGGACACCTGTGCAATATACATTTTTTCCTAGCACACATACTGTATATTTTTACAGTCTAATATACATAATATTTATAGTACAAATGCAAATATTTGTACTGTAAATATGATGTATGTTGTACTGTAAATGTATATATATATATATATATTGTTGTTGTTGTTTTTTTTGCAGAAATTGGTGGGAAGAATTGCAGAAAATATGTGCTATATAGGAAGGAGTTGTATGCTTTCAAAATGCCACATTCCTGTCTGATGGCCGGCCATCAGTGTGATTGTTGGTTCTTTGTCTGGTCATCCATATGAATGCTGTCTATATCACTGGCCATTGATTGTTGATTGAATGGATGAGCTTTAGTACGAATGCTGTGTAAACGACTGCCCATCAGTTTGATTGTTGAATGAATGGCCAGCTATATAGAAACTAAACAGAATTATTTACTTGACATGCAGTGCTAATTATCTTTCCATTCTTTCCCATGCAACAGCCATCAAGTTGAATCTTCAGATGAAGAATGGCATCCAAGCACCAGCCAGAGATGCAAGCTCTCAGTTTCTTCACTATTCTTCACTTTTTCCATACTTTTCAGAACATTGCAATTCACAAGAGGATGGTGGCATCAAAAGCTAGAAATGGACTAAAGCAATATATGAAGGCCAAGCCAACAAAGTACAGTATTTATATCACTTGTATTTTCTATTGCAAAGAACCTGTTATTTATTTTTTATATTTCATAATATTTTACTTATGTATTTTACATATATATATTTTTTTTGTTCTGTTGTGCAAATAAATCACTTGCATAAAGTCTAATGGTTGTGTGTTTTCTTTTATAATTGCATTATTTTATGAATTGACTGAAATAGCTTGCAGTGCCCTGCATAACATTTGGTCATTAGGTTGCTTTTTGATGTATCCAAGGAGGTTTCTTGGTACCTGGACATAGTCTTGGAAAAAATACTGTAGGAATCTCATTTTTCATAATATCTTCCTCAAATTTGAAATATAAACTGATGAGACTTATGTCTTTCAATCAATTACCTAACTGGATTCCTACAGGTTTGTTTTCATTTATTTTTACATGAAATTGTAAAATATTACATGCAGTATAAATTATCTTCAAGACACTTTAAATTCTATAACTTTTTGTCTGTGTAAGTTTTTTCAACTTTAACAGTTGGGTAATACACTCTAAAGTGTCTTCTTTTTAAACATGTCTAAATTGTGCATGTAGTGCAAATAGTTGAGCAACTGCAAATATTTTAGTTTGGGCATGTTATTTCTGGGGATGTGCCTCAGGCAGGGGGAGGGAGAAAGGGAACTGACATAGTCTTGGAAAAAAGTTTGCAGGAACCCCATTGTTCATTATATCTTCCTCAAATTTGAAATATAAACTGATGAGACTTGTTGCTTTCAATCCCTTATCTATCTGAATTACTCCAGGTCTATTTTTATATATTTGTACATGAAATACTAAAACATTTTTGTGGCGCACATTATTTTTGAGGCACTTTTAACTTTTATAACTTTTTTTCTGTTTGAGCATTATCAAATCTGATTGATTGTTAGTAAAGTCCCAACTGTCTTCTTTCCAAAGATACCTTAATTGTGCCTGTGGTACACTGTTCTCAGGAGCTGTATTTATTGTTATCCAGGCATGTCATTTTCAGCTGTGAGCCCCCTTGTGGAGCTGAAGGTTAACAGGTTAAAGGGGACATGTCATGCAAAATCCACTTTTTTAGCCCTTAAATGCATTTTGTTGTATAAGTACAGAAAAGATGAAATTATTCTCTTCAGGTGCTTCGTTTATATCTTTATATTCTATTTTGGTCATATTTTTCAACCTGTTCAGATTTTTCTGTTGTCTATGGCGTTTTTTGAGCAAGTGCGTCACCGTATTTGCAGCGGAACTGACGAATAAGGACATCGCCTACCGGTCCAACACTTCGAGCAATCCGCCATTATTATTTCTCGCTACGATTTTGTAGTTCGAGCTCAATGATGCAGAAGTTACGAGAGGGCAAGTCTAAATGTTTGGTTGTTGGATGTACGTTAGTGACCTGAAGCACTTCAACAACCTCCGCCAGTATAAAGAAGGGTTCGCCGATCGACTTCGTCTGAATGAGATGTAAATTCCTTCTGTCTTTGGAGACGACGAACAGAGCATTTCGATAAGCTGTAAATATCGTTAATAAAAATAAAGTACTTTCTTAAAACACATGGTGGTCATGGTTTAGCAGTACCTTTGTCTTTGTTTTGAAGTAACGTTACACGTCTGCAGTATTATTGCTCTTGAGTTTCATCAATGCTCATTTAGCTGCTGTGTTTTCATATTATAAATACAGATTGTTTGTGGTAAGATTAGACCGTAGTCGTTTATCTCGTCAGTGTGCTTGTTTTAACAAGAGAAATAGTCGACTTTCACTAATAACACAAAACAGTTAACTCACATATCAATACATCCATATGAAGTGGTTGTTCCGCAGGTTCGTCGTCGTCTTTATCGACTCGCTCGCTCTGGCTGGAATATGTAAGGCTTGATGGACAAGTCTTCTGTTGTTGACATTTTATTAATGTGTAAAAAAAAAATGTTCTTTAAAGGTATCGTATATAATCGTATATCTCTAATTAAACTACAATAATGGCCGAACGTGGGGAGTTGAACCGACCGTGAACTCATCGACCTGGAGAGCGGGCGGGGTGTGACGCATCTCCTTTTTATTTAAAGGGGCCGCTTTGAAACGGGTCGCTCACAGACGCACATCAGAAAAGGGGCTTGTGGAGCTATAATAATGAGGAATTCAGACCCAAGCATTGCAGTTATGCTTTATATAGACCACAACGGTGTGATTTATATGTAAAAATGAATGATATGTACCCTTTAAAGCTAGCTTTACTGTACCTTCCCAGGGGGCTGTGCGGTGTCCCGGAGCGAGCGCGCCTCCTCCCGCAGGAGCTCGGGCAGGGCTGGGCTCAGCGTGTACCTCTGACGCAGGTCCTCCAGGTCCAGGCCCAGCAGCAGCTCCGCTTTAGCCGGTTTGACGGGCATGGGCGAGGCGGCGGGCGTCTCCGGGTGGCACAGCTTGGGTTTGGTGAAGGAGCCGGACTCCCTGAAGGAGCGGCGGCGGGCGGTGGGCGTCGCCGCGGCGGGAACCTGCTCGTCCTCCTCCGCCTCCGCGCACTCGCTGGACAGGGTTAGCTTGTCCTGCGTGAGGTCGTGCAGCGAGGGCTGGGGCAGCGGGTACAGAGCGCCGGGCGGCGGCGGGGGGGCGGCCCGCGGTTCAGCTTGCCGGAGCGCCTGCGCCTCCTTCAGCTTCTGGATCTTCTGGGCGTATTCAGCCTCCAGCTGCTGCAGACGCTGCTTCTGCGCGATGAGCTCGGCGTAGTGGACGTCCGAGTGATCCACGCGCCGCACCTTCACCGGCTGGAACACAACACACTCTCATTCACTGCAGGGCTGGGTCACGGTTCAATTTTAACCACTCGTATCAATTCCTAATTTCGATTCCAAGAAGGTAAAAATAAACTTAGATATCATCCACATTTAGTCTTTGAACAACAGAGACTCTCGCTCTTGGATGGTGTACATTCATATTGAAACGCTCACAGAGGAATCAAAGGTTTATTTTTATAACAAGTACACGATCCGACCATACTCCACTCGCTCAGTCATTAGTGTTGTGCAGTTTACCGGGTAGCTGGCGGCGCTGGAGCTGCGTGTCAGTGTGGCCTGATCGAGATCTCTCTTCAGCTTCAGCGACTGCTGCTTCCTCAAGCTCACGCGGTGCTGAACTCTCTGAACCTGCGGGACACACACACCTGACGTTACACTGAACTCTACACCTGCGGGACACACACACATAACGTTACGGCACAGGCTACACTCAGAGCCGGCCCGAGCCTTTTGGGGGCCCTAAGCAGAATTTGATTTGGGGTGTGTTTGACGATTATTGACACCAATGTCATGAATAATGATACATTATAAATGAATACACTTAGGTTATGTATTAGGCTACAACAAAATTAATACTTAATAAAAAAAATTGATGCCTACTTAAATAAAAACTGTTTCAAAACATATAAAAGAAATTATTTGCTAAAATTGACAAAACTGAGAAACATAAGAGAAAGGCTTCAACAAGCCTATTGTTGAAAACTAAAAATATTTGGCCTACTATTTCTCAACTGTCTCAATACAGTGTAACTGTCCTCAAAAGCTTTATTATTATTATAATTATCGTAACAAACTGTTAGATATTACATGACATAATCCAACAAAGTCTGTTACTATAATACCGGTAATGATGTTCTGGCGCTCGTTGTATGCGTGTATGCAATGTATTTTTCCCCTCGGGGCTTGCCGTAGGTGGGTCGTGCGCAGACTGCACACTTGGTAGGCTACTGGAGTGTCGCGGGTTTTTGGAGGTCTGATGTGTGGAGAAGAGTTCAAACTGCTATGTATATTAGGGGTGGTTAATCTGTCTGATTTCCCGATTCGATTCCATTACGATTATTGAAGTCCCGATTCGATTACAGTCGATTTTCAATTATTAACGATTCTCGATTACCGATTATTGATTTTCCATTTCACAACAGTAAACGAAAATACACTAGATCAACATATGATTATATTAGCAGCAGCAACATTTTGGTATTAATTGCACTTTTTATTTGTTTGATATTCATTGAAAATATATTGATGGTTAGTGAGGACATGCAAACATGCTTGTTGTCTACTACTTAGGCAACTCATTATCTTTACATTTATTAACTTTAAATTTTTTTTCAAAAGCAATTTTGTTGCATTATAATGCGAAGGCACCTGGTTCTATTAATTGACAGCATTAAAATGTATTTTGTGATTTCCTTCAATTGAAAATATTTGAAGCAAGTTTGGGGGACTTGAAGGGCACCCGATTCAGAGAATCACCCAGAAATTCAAAAGAACAGCATTTATCTGAAATAGAAAGCTTTTGTAACATTAAACAATACCGTTCAAATGTTTGGAGTCGGTAAGAATTTTTATAAAATTTTTTGGGCAAAAGAAAAAAGAAATCTACACTTTTATTCATCAAGGATAAATTAAGTTGATCAAAAGTTAAAGTACAAGACATTTATAATGTTACAAATCGATTATCTGAATCTTTTGTGTGCTTTAAAAGTACAAAGTAATGACCCATAAAGAATTAATGCACAATATATTTTATTAACATCACAAAGAACGACCAGGAAAATAAATGTGTGCTTGAACTAGGAGCATACTTGTAGTAAATAAATAATATAACGACTGGTGCAGCCGAGTGTTTTTCCTCCTCTGGCTGGAAAGGTGTCATATGGCTTCTCATATTTGTCATGTTTCCATTGTTAGTATTATTCCACAAAGCGTACAACTAGTGCGGCTCTTGTCCAGCTCCTTTCCCCCTTCAACTTCAGAAGCCAAAATATTTCCACGCGTCAGCTTTTAACCTAACAAGGAAAGTGTTTGGATCTCGCGTGCCATCTCATCTCTGTTATGTGCACGCCACAGACGGTCCCGCCACTTCCGCGCTTCAGAGTTCCGTCTTTCGCGTTCCGTCAATATTACGTTATTATAAATACATATCAAAAATTTTTTTTTTTTAAATCTATTTTTTGACATTTGTGAATCGATTCAGGATCGTCCACGTCCGCATCGCGATGCATCGAGAATCGATTTTTTCCCCACCCCTAATGTATATTATTTATTTAAACACCTTGAAGGTTAAGTTCCCCTGCGGGCTGTTTTCTCCGATACCGATACGTGACGTGACTAGGCGCAGTTGCGCACAAATTGTCTATGCACGCGCGAGGTGTCCAGAGGATTATGCGCATGACTTAAACACAGGCAGACACAGCAGCAGTTGTAAATTGTAGGCAGGTATATTGATCATTAAATCAGAGTTTTGTTGTCTTGAATGATTCATTCAGTCATATTCATTCATTTGTCACTTGTTTAAGTAATCTAAAAAAATAAAAACAAAAAGTAACCCCGATTAGGTGGCCAGGGGGCCCTAAGCGGCCGCTTAGTTCGCTTATGCCTCGGGCCGGCTCTGGCTACACTGAACAACACACTCACCTGCTCTTGCAGCTTCTTCAGCAACACCTTGTTAGCGCTCGCGATCTTCTCTGATGCTAGCAGCTGCTCCTTCAGCCGCAACACTTTCCCCTCGGCCGCGCGCACACACTCTCTCTTCTTCAGCTCCTGGAGCTGGAGCTGCTTCAGCAGAGCCTCGTCTTTACACAGCTGCGCCCTGAGGGACACACACATCAGCATGAGAGTGTGTGTGTGTGTGTGTGTGTGTGTGTGTGTGTAGGGCTGTCGCGGTAACCGCAATATTGTAGTACCACGCTTCAAGTCAACCGCAGAGGATTGCACGTAACCGCAGCAACCGCGATATTCACGTTTTTTTTTATAAGGCTATAGCCTTCTTGTTTTGAACTTAATGCATGTGTATTGAATGTTAAACAAGTTCATAACGATAACAAGACTGTTTATCGTGGTGATGTGTAGCCTACAGACTTCACACAGACAGTGAATGAGAGAGATCGGCAGAGCGCGTGCGATTACCTGCGTCTGTCTTTGAAGTCGTGAAAAGCTTGTCGTGTCAAAGGGAAGCGAAATATTTGTTGCATCATCATTTTAACGTTCTCTTCACGGGTATTTTCCCATAAATGCGAGTCAGCAGCAGCGCTGGTCAGCATCCCACAGCATAAAGTCAGTGAGTCACGCATTGAATCAATGCTATATGGGTCTCTAGTAAGTGAAGCATCAGCTTCAGCGTTACCCATGTGACGCATTGCTGCTCAGCTGAGCCTTGAAAAGTTGAATCTCAAAGTTAAAAATAATTAACATCTTGTTGAATGAGCTTTTTTAAACGTGTTCGTTGAATGAACGGTTCAATGACTCGCTCAAAGTCCGTTGTCATAACAATATGCGCGCTGAGTGAAAGTCTTTCAATGCGCATATGTGTAGACGCTGTTTAGTTTCGGTTACTGAAAATGTCCTCGGTTTGGTCCACATCGTAGACTTTATTTATATAGCAACAAATACATATAAATTAAATAAATAAATAAATGGCGGTAATACCGCATATCACGCTATTGAGCCACTCAACATTACCGCGAGGGAAACTCCATAACCGCGACAGCCCTATGTGTGTGTGTGCTGGAGCTGCTTCAGCAGAGCCTCGTCTTTACACAGCAGCAGCATGAGTGTGTGTGTGTGTGTGTGTGTGTGTGCTCACCTGTGTTGATCGAACTTCTCCTGCAGGTCGGCCACTCTGCCCATGAGCTCCAGCTCTGAGTCTGATCCCACAGGAGAGTGTGTGTGCGTGTACGGGACGACCCCGAGCTCTAGCCGGCCCGACCTCTGCTTCTCCAGACTGAGGAACATCACACGAGGGGTTAAAGTGCACATATCACTCTCATATCATCAGTTATAGCTCCAGAAGCAGTTTCACTCAGACATATGTCATGTGAGGCGAACAGATGTGCATGTATACAGGATTAGAGGTTTGAAGGTGTGCATGTGTACAGGTGTGCTTGATCATGTGACTGCAGACCTGGCCGTGTCGTCTCGGAACAGCTGATTGTCCTTCACAGCAGCTCCCGCACTCTTCACCGGGTTATTCTCCTTCTCACACACCGAGTGTTTGGGCTTGGCCGCCTGAGAGAGTAGCACATGACTGCAGTGATCAGAGCTAGCTCTTCTACATGCTGCAGTCAGATCAGTGTTTCAACTGCAGGAAACTGTAGTCCTGCCTCGAAAATAAAACACCTGCTCCAGACATACCAACTCGGACAAACTTGATGTTATCGAATTCGGACAAACTTGACGATGTTATTGAATTATTGATAATAAAAAAATTTAAAAAATTGGAGAATATATCAGTGAAGCACTAGTGTTAGCTTCATGCAACACATCTTCCCCTCGCGGGTCCCAAAGCCCTAAAATTATACCCAATTATTTTTTTTGCCAAGAAAGCTTTATTTCATTTTGATATTATTTTTCATATTTTTATTATTGAAATTAAAATTTTAGATTTGATCTTTAAGATCAAAAACAATAAATATTCATTTAACTTAAATTCAAAATAATTTCATGCATAACGCTATTCAATTTAGCTAAAAATATCTTCCATTGGGAGTCTTTGACCTCTTGTGGGAAATAAATAATAAGATGATATTTCATGACTAGATGGCCTTATAGCTCTATATGGAGGAAACGAGCTGTTCCGCTGGATCCTTACGTCAGGTCCTTTCAGTTTGCATTCAGATACACATGTAAACCTTTTTGTAAAAACATGTAAAAGTTTCTATCATTTTTAGTTTGAATTTTGAGCATTTTTTTTTTTTTTGGCTTTTTCTGCGTCTCGCATTCCATTCATTCCTAAGGGGGTCAAATTGACCCACCAGGGAAAGATTTGTTATTCGTGGTTTTCAAGTATTCAAGGGGTTCAAATGCAACAAAAGTCCAAAAAACAAGAGTTTTGGGTAATACTGAGCAGAGGGAAGGAAGTCGTCACACACACACACCTCTACGCTTCTGCGAGCCTCTTTAATCATGGACTCCAGGCCCCCGAACACGGTCTGAGCGGGGCTTTCGCTCTCGCCCTCAGAGTCGCTGTCATCAGACGCGTTCAGGCGCACCACCACGGCCTTGTGTCGGGGCAGCTGGAACACACAAACACACACAGTCACATGGGAACGCCTTGATCAAGCACTCTCTCTGCGTCTCATCACACTCACCAGGAACGGGGCTTTGGGCACGGGGTGTGCCCGGATGAACCGGAGCGCTCGTGCGTGTGAGGTCACGGTGTTCAGGCTGACCGAGGAGAGGTTGTTCCTGGGCTGAACCACAGCTCTGAGTGCAGGAGAAGGCGGCCCGCTGGTGCTGGACTCCTGAGGGACACAACAGATCATCACACACACACACACTGAAGGTGACTTGACTATTGTTAAAAGCGCTAAACACACACACACACACACACACCTCTGGGCGGGCCCGTTTGCTGGCCAGGGCTTTGAGCAGCTCCTCCCGCAGCAGCATCTCCTCCTCTTCCTCCTCGTCAGCGAAAGGAGGTTTGGGTGGCGGCTCATCTTCATCAGGGGGCGGCAGTGGAGGAAGAGGAGGAGCCGGGCAGACGAGCTCCATCTGATGCACACACACACCCTGAGCACATGACAACGGGGACAAGAGCACAAGAGATTTATCATGATGTGGCTCCGTTTATTATAGCTGCCACTTAAAATGCTGGAGCTGGATTCAGAGTGGGTGTTTTTATCGTTCATCATCCGGAAGATATGGCTCCGATACGGCCATCTTTGCCAGATCGGGTACTGGTCAGACGAGGCCGATCCAAATCACATTTTGTGCGTATACTCTTCTGTGTTATTGTTAAGCCCCACAAAAACATTCTAAAGCACCATAAAGTTTTCGTGCACTCTATTATAAGTGTGCTGAAGCCATTATATAGTGTAATGTGAGAAAGAAATGAATATTTAAGTCATTAAATGTGTTGCTGCCTCATTCAGTCCCTCCAGAAAAACGCGATTATGCGATCGCTGAATTCAATGCAAAATCAGCCAAAGTCCGCATATTTATGCGGGGGGCGCATTTTTTCAAATACGCCGCACTTTCGCCGCATAAATTGCCGATTTCCGTGCAAAATATGCGGGGTTTGCATAATTTCATAATCCTCGCATTTTTGTTCCAAAAAAAGTCACATGTATCTTAGCAGAAAGTTGAAAAATGTTGCGTTTGCTTCACACAAGAGCAGCCATTTCCCTCTGTTTCCATGGGGACGTTATGAAGTGACGCAATTACGCGACGCCGGACAGACTCACGATTGACATCTCACAAATCGAACTTGTATAACTGTCTGTCACACGTTCTACCGTCACATCGTTACTTAATAAACAACATAAGATAAAAGAAGTAGCATCAAACAGAAATTACCCGCACACATGGGGCGTTCGAGGCGCACATATAACACTGCAGAGAGCTCTTAAAGGGGCCACACCTTATTTACACTCGTTACAGTCTGAAATAAAACAAGATGAGAAATGAAATATTCCCAGCACTTTCTATGATGTAGTATGCTTGCTTATCAAAGGAAGTAATAAGAAATGACTCTTTACATTAGCCTAGTGAGAACAGGGTGTTGGGGGAATCACTTTTTTTTCTCTTTTTCATCAAACCGCAATTTTTGCAAGTTCCCTCAATTTTTGCAAATTCCTGCAATTTCATCGCATAAAATTGCATAAATATCCCGCATATTCCATCGCATTTTTAAAGAAAACGGGCCGCATAATCAATAAATTTTTTGCCCACAACAATCACAAAAAAACTCTGCGTTTTTCTGGAAGGACTGAATACTATTATGGTAAATGTTATATATAAATCGCAAATTTCACAAATTTTTGGAAATTACCACCACAAAATCAGTCATTTTGATCGCAAAAATCACAAAAAAAATTCGTGAAATCCTGGAGGGACTGCTCATTAAACAGCTGTGCTATACATTTAAAACATGTCTCTCAATTTTATAGTAGCCTTGGCTATATCTAAAATAACTTATCAAGAAAGGCTATTAATAATCTGTCATTGCATCACTGCATTATGATATGAAAGGCTCAGTGCGGCACACAACGCTTATGCCCATCCCGAGCGCAGAATGATGCGTCTGAAGCCTCACGCGTCACAGCGCCTCGAGTCCGCATTAAACAATTCAATTTTCATGTGCGTGATGGCAGAGCTTTCACTGTTGGGCTCTCTCTGTGTGGAGTACTGTGTGTTTATAAGGGAGTGTGTGAGGGCTGAGCGTACCTGTCTGTGAGGTGTGGACTCCAGAGGAAACACAGGAAACGCATCATCACGCAACGGCGACGAAGCTGAAAACAACATGAACACTAGCAGTTACGGTCAGTGAGTTCAGGGTCAGTGCCGAGGGTCACGGTCAGTGAGTTCAGGGTCAGTGCCGAAGGTCACGGTCAGTGAGTTCAGGGTCAGTGCCGAAGGTCACGGTCAGTGAGTTCAGGGTCAGTGCCGAAGGTCACGGTCAGTGAGTTCAGGGTCAGTGCCGAAGGTCACGGTCAGTGAGTTCAGGGTCAGTGCCGAGGGTCACGGTCAGTGAGTTCAGGGTCAGTGCCGAGGATCACGGTCAGTGAGTTCAGGGTCAGTGCTGAGGGTCACGGTCAGTGAGTTCAGGGTCAGTGCCGAGGGTCGGTCACGGTCAGTGAGTTCAGGGTCAGTGCCGAGGGTCACGGTCAGTGAGTACAGGGTCAGTGCCGAGGGTCACGGTCAGTGAGTTCAGGGACAGTGCCGAGGGTCACAGTCAGTGCCGAGGGTCACAGTCAGTGCCGAGGGTCACAGTCAGTGCCGAGGGTCATGGTCAGTGAGTACAGGGTCAGTGAGTTCAGGGTCAGTGCTGAGGGTCACGGTCAGTGAGTTCAGGGTCAGTGCCGAGGGTCACAGTCAGTGCCGAGGGTCATGGTCAGTGAGTACAGGATCAGTGAGTACAGGGTCAGTGCCGAGGGTCACGGTCAGTGAGTTCAGGGTCAGTGCCGAGGGTCACGGTCAGTGAGTACAGGGTCAGTGCCGAGGGTCACGGTCAGTGAGTTCAGGGTCAGTGCCGAGGGTCACAGTCAGTGCCGAGGGTCATGGTCAGTGAGTACAGGGTCAGTGCTGAGGGTCACGGTCAGTGAGTTCAGGGTCAGTGCCGAGGGTCATGGTCAGTGCCGAGGGTCACGGTCAGTGGGTTAAAGGTCAGTGGAGCACCTGTGTTCGTCAGTACCTGGGGAGCTGGGCTCACTGTCCGTGTCCATCGCCACCTCGTCATAGTTGTCGTACTGGTAGAGGTTCCCGGAGGAGTCCAGGCTCTGCTTGGCCAGTTTCCTCGGCTCGCCGTCTGAGGACTGGGAGAGAGCACAGGTCACATGACGTCAGACAGCTGTGTGCTGGAGTGGTCATGTGACTGGTCATGTGACTGACCTTGCTGCGCGCGTGATGCCTGGAGCCCACCAGCTTCATGAAGCGGTTGTACTGCTCGTCCTGGTTGGACAGGTCTCGGATCTTGCGTATCTCGTCCTCCCTCTTCCTCCGCTCCTCCTCCTCCTCCTGCTGGTGTCTCTGCTGCTCCTGCTGGTGCTTCCAGGTGCGCAGCTGCTGCTTCCTCCACGCCTGCTTGGCTACACACACACACACACAGATGAGGCTGAAGCCGTGCGATCTGACTGATGTGATGGTTCAGTGTGAGCGAGTCTTACTCAGGTGAGCTGGTTTCTTCACTCGGCTCTTGTCCGGCGTGGCTCTGGCGGCTCTCACTCCCTCCTGCGGTCGGCTCAGGGCGTTCCCTCTGCTCGGCTTGCTCCGGTCGCTCTCGCTCTTGTCCTGCGGCGCTCTGACGGCTCGGGAGATCTTGTCCTTGCTCTCCTTCAACACCTGCGTCTCCTTCTGCTGCCACTTCCTGCTGGCGGACTGTAGAGCCAGGAGTCTCAGCTGCATCTCCGACAGCTCGTCCTCCTCCGTCATCTGTCCATCATAAAAGTACATCCATCCATCATCAAAGGGCACTTTTAAAAATGTTTATTCAAGCTTGCACCTTTCACCAGGCACTGCTTTTGTGCGGGCGCGTTGAGAGTTTTCTGTTAGAGCGGTGTCATATCAGAGGCCCCTAAGTTAATAACTAATGATCTTTACAACTAGGGTTGGGTATCGTTTGAATTTGAACGATTCTGATTCTGATTCCTTGTTTCGATTCCGGTTCCTAACGATTCTTGATTCCGATTCTTTTAAAAGGCAGGGTTTAGCTAACCTTGCTAACCAACGGTCTTTCTGAAGGAAATAATCCTTTTGTCACAAATTTTGCATTTTGCAGAGATTTCGTTATTTTTAGAAAAGTGAAGCCACACTTTGGACCGCCGACGTAAGCTATCTGCACATAAACGTTGGCATAACTCGCGTGGTTATGCCAACACTTCCGGTAGACGCTTCTTCGTTGGTGTTGTTCAGCGGTTTCTTCTTCCGCTCGGCGGACTGTGAATATCGAAACTAGGAATCGAAATTTTAACTTTTGAACGATTCCGGGAAAAACTAACAGTTAGTCCCGGTTCCAATCGATACTCGATTCTCGATACTCAACCCTATTTACAACAGAAGTGAATCAATTAAAACTTTATCTGGACAATAACTTTATTCTAGGGCTGCTGTAAAGCCAAACAATCTCTGTTACTGTAATCTCCTATTATCACTGTAAAGCTGTTTCGAATGAAGATGACTCGACTTGTCATTTCCCCCCAAACGAGTACAACGCTGATATTGAAACCTGTACTTTTAATCACATTTGTACTTACGGCTTAGAATTACCATAAGAATATGAATCATATTAGTTTAGTAAATGGGCATCTCCTATAGTAATGTTCAGTCTCTTCGATTAGAGTGCTTCCGATGACAAGAATCTGGACACACACTCCGGTCGTCGGCCGGCAGACACTAGCAGAGCCATAGAAACGCGTGGAGAGCTCAGCAGCGCCACCGTCTGACATTAGTGTGTTGGGTTACTCAGTACGTATAACGCTCTCATTGAGCCGGACAACTTTCTCGTTTACAGTCATTAGCTCTGACCAACAGGAAATTCTGGTTTGAATGTGGGGTTTATGAAAAGACAGGCTCTGAACTTTTAACTGCAACTATTCACACCAGATATTGGATATCTTGAACGGTGTTGCAATGATGACGGACAAGATATCCAATATCTGTTCCCAATTTAACATCTTCAATTAGGGGTGTGCGATATGACGATTTTTAATCGTGGACGATTAAAATGTCTCCACGATCTGCTTTTGAAGAAATATCGTAGTATCGTGTTACATTGCATTCTATCAGTTCAGTTCTGGCGCCTCCGTCTCAACTGTACAACGCGACGTAGCCTACACATGATCACACGTTAATGAATAGGTACGGGACACTGCAATTCACAAAAGTTCATTATTTGCATAAGCCTTGCCGGTTAAAAATTTAATTCACGCGCTGATGTGCTGTTCTAACGTGCACTTTCCTGACCGCATATACCCACGACAATCACAGGCACTAGAAGCCTGTCAAACAGCGCCTGAATACTGGACTAAGTTATCTCTCGAGTCTTATTATGCTAATACTGTTAAATACACACAATGTTTACATAAACAGGCTATGTCTAAAGTGAAAGCAAACATTTGAGAGAATATCTGGTGTAATATGCGTCTGTATTAAACGCGTTGCCTGCTGGTCTAAAAGCGACAGGAATAAATAGTACTGCCGCTTGTCCTTAAAGGGATAATTCACAAAAAAAAAAAAAAAAAAATCCGTCATTATTTACTCACTCTAATGTTGTTCCAAACCTGTATTAATTTCTTTCTTGTGCTGAACACAAAAGACTTTTTTTTTTTTAATGTGGGTAACCAAACAGTTGCTGGTCCCCATTAACTTCCAGGAGAGAACCTATAAAAAAAAACTATAAGGGGACCAGCAACTGTTCGGTTACCCACATTATTCAAAATAACTTTTATTTTCAACAGAAGAAAGAAACTTATTCGGGTTTAAAACATCTTGAGAGAGTAAATTAAGACAATTTTCATTTTTGAGGGAACTATCCCTTTAGTGTTAATAAAACAAAAAAACACAAGGAGAAAATCACTCACTGACTGAGAACTTTAATATAGCTTTAATAAAAATCAAGTCTATGTAGTGTTTTAATTTCATATTTGTTCATTTAATTACTTCAATGCTACTGCTAAATACACCTACTGCATCTGAAAAAATAAAGCACTATTTATTTAATATGAATATTAATTTGTGTAATGTTTATCTTGTCTTATTTTTTTTTTATTTTTTTCATTACAGCCACTTGCAAAATATTAAAACCAACTTGAAAAAGAATCGTGATAAAAAATTGTGATCGTGATTTTCCGAAAAAAATCGTGATACGATATTTTTTCCATATCGCCCACCCCTATCTTCAATGTCTTCGCTTCATGTTGAAAAATGTTGGTGTGAATTGTAGACGTTAAAAATTCTGAAAAGGGGGAACAGGAAAAGACTAACGTGTCGAGTTTCTAAGCTACTTTGAGAAATGAGTTTCTGCGCTCCTGATGTGTGTCTGCACACAATCTTCTATATGAGTGTTTGTGTGCCACGAGGCATCAGTGCTCGAACGGTTTGGTCTATAAAACGGCTCACAGTAGACATCATGTGATCGGCCTCCTACAACACACACACACAGCTGACGTGTCACCATGATCAGGCCCTGTGTGCAGAAGTTAACACACTTCCCCTTTCCCTGTCCAATACATTTCAACACCACAGCCAAACAAGACACTTCATCAACAAACTCCTTAGGAAGCATTAGTAGGTGCTTTATAACTACTAATAAACAGCCAATATCCTAGTAATAGGCAACTAGTTAATAGTGAGAATTGGACCCTAAACTAAAGTATTACTAACCGGTCAATGTTACACTTGTTAGTTTGAGCACAACAGATTTACAGATGTGAATAGTGTTTAATATTCAGTTTATTTGTAGCATTAGACTGACAGCATCTCTATTCTGCTGTTTGTGGCGTTCCTGTGTGTGAGGTCAGTGTTTAACATGTGTGTGTGTGTGTGTGTGTGTGTGTACCTTGGCTGGGCCGCCTGGACTCTCGTCAGACACTGGTGAGATGTTGAGGTCTGGTTCACACTCCTCTTCCTTCACAGCTGGGAGAACACACAACAAAAGATGCCACTGGTTAGATACCTCAATATAATGATGATAATAATAATAATAGAGACAGAGCGGCACACGTGATAATCTGAAGGCCACGCCCACTGGGGAACAGTCCAGCGTCTGCACTGAGTGTGTGTTGTGTGAAGCGCCCCCTCGTCTAAAGCTGTACAGCACCGCTAGCGCTGACAGGACAGCTCAGAGAAACGGACATCTGGATGTGTGTACACCCGCCACACAGCAGCTTCTGGACAGGGTTTTGTTATAAGTCATGAATGAGGAGGACGCTTCCCACAATCCCGACTCGATGCAGACGCCGGTGGAAGTGGGCGTGGCCTAATGCGCTCTGTACAGCACAGGAGTGTGTGGGAACCGATTGCTGATACCGTGATCCTGTACGTCCTTCTGCTGGTCGCCGTCGGGCCTCGGCTCGGCTCTGTTGAGCGCGTCTCTCTCGGGTCTGCTGGTGGTCAGCGCGTCTCTTTCTGTGTTCAGAGCGTCTCTCTCGGGTCTGCCGGTGTTGAGCGCGTCTCTCTCGGCCGGCGTCAGCAGCTTCTGCCTGAGAGGCTTGAGGTTGAAGGCCTGGAACGCTCTCTTCTCCTCCTGCGCCCTCGTCTCCTCCGGCGGGGCCGCGGCGGGCTCTGGCTCCGGCTCCTCCTTCAGGGCCATGCGCTCCTCCTTGCGGATCACCTCGAGCTCCAGCTGGATCTGCTTGTACTTCAGGAGCAGCACCTCGAAGCTCTCGTCCACGGCCGGGGCTTTCGGGAAGCTGTTCCCGGCCCTCCTGGCCTGACTCCTGCCCGCCGGCTTCTCTGAGGCAGCGTCAAGGAGCAGCGCACACACACTGGACATCCGCAACACACACTCACTGGATCTCATTTAGCCTCAAATTTTGAAATATATATATATATATAGCCTCTAATTGACATTTTCTTCTAGAATGATCCTTTTTATCAAGCTTGTATATTTAAGTTCAGTAATTTCACTTAAATGACAATGAAGATTACCTATTAATTGTCATTTAAGTGAAATTACTGAACTTAAATATACAAGCTTGATAAAAAGGATCATTCTAGAAGAAAATTTCAAATGACACTTAGAGGCTTTTGCATCTGAACTCTTCATATGTATATTATTAAAAAAAACAAAAAAAAAAACAACAACAAATGTATGAAGATGGTAAGTCCCGCCCATCCGTAAAACTCCAAGTGGACCTCTAGGTTGAAAAAGCGTCAATGCAAGTGAATGAGAGAAAATAATTAATTTCTGATCCCGTTTGAATTGTGCCATGAATGTGAACATATGTTGTCTGTGAATTTTTGTTTTATATAATTTCTAATGTAACGAGTTTGACAGTTTATTGTATGGTTCTTTGGCTAGCAGTTGTGGAATAGACATAACGAGAAAGACTACACGTCGCATATGTGACATCACCGCATAACACATTTTCCCTCCACAAATCACGGTGCGATGATCCAAGGAATTAGATGGAGATGCCTGTGTGTTTTGTACCCAAATGTCACCATTCAAACAGAGGTTTGTTTAGCGGGATCCGTGTGCTAGTCGTGGTGACGTATATCAAACGCGTCGAAAGCAGGAAGACTTGTAGTCCACAAAGTGCTCTCACACAAAGTCTAACCGGATGAAAATTCTGCTCGCTAAATTGTAGCATTCTTTACACGAAAAATTATATAAAAAATTCACAGACAACATATGTCCACATTCATTGCAAAATTCAAACGGGATTAGAAAATAATTATTTTCTCTCATTCACTTGCATTGACGATTTTTCAACCTAGAGGTCCTACTTTGAGCGGAAGGGGCGGGACTTACCAGCTCTATACATAAAAAAAGTAAATGTATACATGATGTTATAATGTCACACTAAAACTAAAACAATAGGGGGAAACCATTAAGATAAGCTTTAGAAAGAAAACCAAACATCTTGAACACAGAAGAAGTTCAGTTCTTTTGGTAATTTCACCTTAAACGATTACATAATTGTGGTTGCATTCATAATAGTAATCGCGATTACAAATCCGATTAATTGCGCAGCACTATCGTAAACATACGATCACAGTCACGTGCAAAGCAGGTAACCAATCACAAAACACCACACCGAAGTCTTAAAGTCACAGTAGCAGAATCGACTGTCCGGACTTAAAGCACAAGATCGGAGAGACATTGATGGAACGGGACTATAACAGTGTAAATTCAGCAGTCATATCATGACAGCACATTATTATGGTAAGTTGTCATATCATGACAGCACATTATGGTACCACATTATATCTGGTATCACATTATACTATTTTGGAACACTTTATTTTACAGTGTCCTTGTTACATGTGTTAAATGTACAGTAATAATAATTTAACCCTCAAACAAATCCTACCCCAACCATATGGTGAGTTACATGTGTTGCTTAATATTACTCAATACAACGACACCTTCAAAATAAAGCGTAAGTTAACTAACTAGAAACGTTATTTCGCGGTTATACCGTGATATTCCCCACACAGAGTTCCTGCTCGAGTGTAGCGGCTGGTGTAAGGATACGCTTCCGCCCGGGAGACTCGATCCTACAGCCGCGGTTCTCCGTCCAGTCGCGGGTCCAGTCGCGGCACCTGAAGCGGCCCAACGCGCCGTGACTGCGCTCCCAGAAGCCGGACCGCGGCGTCGCGTCGAAGGGGAAGGGCGGGTGAGGGGCTCTCAGCGGCAGCGGGGCGTTGTTGTTGAGCCCCGGTCCCGGTAAACGCGCTCTCTTGTTCATCGCGGGCCGGTTGGGCCGGGCGCGTCGCGGAGGCCTCGAGTTCTGCCTCTGCGGCTCGTCGTCGAAGATTTCTCCGTCCTCCAGCTCGCCCTCCTCTTTAGGAGACGCGCCGCTCGAGTTGACCTCCATTACTGATCCTGTCGGAGATTTAGACACGTTTACTAATGATTCGTGCTGATAACTGAGATTGAATTCTTCGCATCTCGCTAGAGAAGCGTCACACGCTCGAGTAAGCAGCTCTCAGCGGAATCTCTCTCGTCTCAGCTGCGCTTCCAAGTCTCGCGAGACTACACGCACTTCCCGTGGGTGTGGGGAAATGCCCAAATGCTTGAGTCAACGTAAAGTACTCTCAATGTAAGGACAAATATTCCCTCAAATAAAAGAAAAGACCACTGTATTATTATTATTATGTTGCTAAATTCACAAATTTAAATAGTTGTTGAGTAGAAATATAAAAACAGTGTGAAACAACTAATTTAGAACACACAACAATAAGTATTAAGAAAACAATTCAAAAATTTCAACGTGTAGTTATAAAACATATACAGAAATATAAATAATAGTAAAAGAAAACACCCGACCGTCGACTAAGTGACGTCACATCCGCTACTCCTGTTGACAGACAGCAGAGCGCTTCCGGTCGTGTCTTGCACCGTCGTGTTTTCATGAAAGATTTGATCATATCATATGTATCCGTTTATAAATGATATTTATTGGGGAAGATTGTACATAAGTTCCGCTTGCAGAGCGCGCGCGGTGAACCGCTGATGAGATGATTGACGTGTGTGACTCATAATCAGATCAGATATCGATGAAGTATTGATAAGTGAAGATGATGAAGAAGAGGAGGAGCAGAGCGAGTAAACGCGCGAAGACTGATGAAGATGACGCGGGTGAGAGGATGATGACTGCTCATTTATCCATCCATTCTGACAGGTTTCAGGAGCTGCGGTTTACATGTTAGCATGCCTCGTATTCTCAGGGTTGCCAGGTCTGTGTAAACCCAGTCAAAGCCTGCTAATGACCCAAAGCGAACACCAGAACCCATTCCCATGAAGAACACACACATTACAGCTGCTCATAGAAACAGCAGCCTAGCAATCATAAACTGGCCATTTCCCTCTCAGAAAGCGTCATCTAGCAGTTTTATTATTGGTTGAATTAATGTAAAATATTTAAAAACAATCATTTTAGCCAAATACAATTTATGCAACATGATAGATATAACCTTTAACCTTGGACCTGGCAGGCAACCCAGGGCTGCTCATAACTCTATCAGTCGATTAGTCCATTCATCTAAGGATTTTTTACAAAAAGATGAATCTGATAGTTGATTAACTCAATGGTACTATTTTTTATTTTTTCAGTGTTTTATTCATATCATATCTTTTGTTTATTTTAAGGTTTTCATTTATTAATTTAATTTTCTAATTGTAAAGTATCAAAGAAAGGGCATTTATCAGTAGTGCAAATGTTCAGTCTAAATTCAGTCAATAAATGGCTGATGGTCAACTGCTAATATTTCTGATATAATTAAACAGTCAAATAAAGTTGATACAAACATTTAAATGCACATAAGGTAGTTTTCATAAAAACTTGACTTTTATTCAAATATATAAAAAATGAACAGGTAAAGAACATTATTCTCTGACGCATGTCTGTTGTTTGTTTAAGGGTATATTCTCCACCTGGAAACATTTTTAATTTTACTTAATTTGTTGCAGTTCATTTTTAAGTTTACATTTAACCTCCAACGAGAATGGTTTCATTTAACTGAGAGTCTGACCTTTAACCTCTCACAGGCAGGATGAGCATGGGCCTGTGTCGGTCTGATAATGATTTGACCTTTAACCTCTCACAGGCAGGATGAGCATGGGCCTGTGTCGGTCTGATAATGATTTGACCTTTAACCTCTCACAGGCAGGATGAGCATGGGCCTGTGTCAGTCTGATAATGCTTTGACCATGGCACTCACAGCAGGATGAGCACGGGCTTCTGTCGCCTGTGTTGGTCTGATAATGCTCTGACCTTTGACCTCTGCTCTCTCACAGGCAGGATGAGCACGGGCCTGTGTCGGTCTGATAATGGTCTGACCTTTAACCTCTCACAGGCAGGATAATGCTCTGACCTTTGACCTTTGCACTTACAGGCAGGATGAGCACGGGCTTCTGTTGCCTGTGTAGGTCTGATAATGCGCTGACCTTTGACCTCTGCTCTTACAGGCAGGATGAGCATGGACCTGTGTCGTTCTGATAATGCTCTGACCTTTGACCTATGCTCTCTCACAGGCAGAAGGAGCATGGGTCTGTGTCGGTCTGATAATGCTCTGACCTTTGACCTCTGCTCTCACAACCATGGGCCTGTGTTGGTCTGATAATGCTCTGACCTTTGACCTCTGCTCTCTCACAGGCAGCATGAGCACGGGCCTCTGTCGTTCAGATAATGCTCTGACCTTTGACCTCTGCTCTCACATGCAGGATGACCACGGGCTCCTGTCGCCTGTGTCGGTCTGATAATGCTCTGACCTTTGACCTATGCTCTCTCACAGGCAGAATGAGCATGGGTCTGTGTCGGTCTGATAATGCTCTGACCTTTGACCTCTGCTCTCACAAGCATGGGCCTGTGTTGGTCTGATAATGCTCTGACCTTTGACCTCTGCTCTCTCACAGGCAGCATGAGCACGGGCCTCTGTCGTTCTGATAATGCTCTGACCTTTGACCTCTGCTCTCACATGCAGGATGACCACGTGCTCCTGTCGCCTGTGTCGGTCTGATAATGCTCTGACCTTTGACCTCTGCTCTCACATGCAGGATGACCACGGGCTCCTGTCGCCTGTGTCATTCTGATAATTCTCTGACCTTTGACCTCTGCTCTCACAGGCAGGATGAGCACGGGCTCCTGTCGCCTGTGTCGGTCTGATAATGCTCTGACCTTTGACCTCTGCTCTCACAGGCAGGATGAGCACGGGCCTCTGTCGCCTGTGTCGGTCTGATAATGCTCTGACCTTTGACCTCTGCTCTCTCACAGGCAGGATGAGCACAGGCTTCTGTCGCCTGTGTCACGGGAAGTTCTCGACGCGGCGTCTGCGTCAGGCGTTTGCGCAGCTCCAGGGCGAGGCGTGTGGTGTGTATCCGCTCTTCTGCTCAGACTTCCAGCAGCTGCTGGGGATCCCCATGGAGAGAGACCCGGCTCTGTCCCAGTTCATCTGCAACAGCTGCCACGCCCAGTTCTACAAGTGCCACAGCATCCTCCTGGACTTCAGGAACAGAGTCAACCTGACGCCCCTCGCCAGAGACAGGTGACCTCGGCCGACACACACACTCACACAAACACACACCAATATACTCATACCCATAACCGTAATTGATTGAGGACACTGATTAGGGGTGCACGATATATCGAATCAATATCGTTATCGCGATATCACGTTGCTCGATATCAATATCGAAAGTGTCGCGATATTTATGCAATATTTTGTTTATGATGCGTCTGTTCCGACATGCACCGTTGCATTTCCCCCCGAATCATTTCCTGATTCTCCTTCTCCATAAACAATATTAAATCAAGAGAGGTTTAACTTTTTTCATGCTACAGATTTCCCACAGTGGTCAGAAAGAACAGGAGAGACACTTTGTTTTTCTCAATATAAAGTCGCTACTCGCTCCAAAGCTAACCGCCGTCACTCTCTCACTTCTCCCTTGCTCTCCTACCACACAGTCCCACACACACACACACTTGCCCCGGCTCGACGCGCAGTCGCGCACACCAGCGCACAAGTAGCCTATAAACATCAGGCCACGGTCCACCTGGCAACTTCATGCGTTTTCACTGATCGGATAGTGATTTATCAAAATACGATCTTCAATTCCCGCGCTATATGCAGATTTAATGGAGTGCACGTCACCGTCACGTCAACAGTTATGAGCTGCGTTTTATGATCATCAGGTAAAATAAGATCAGTTCGTTTATTTACTTTTAATGAAGATAACTGTGAAAAGCGTCTGCGACTTACTTTCACTTTGATTTGCGATAGTTTGCGCGTTGGCTTGATGAAAAGGAAATGTTCAACAGCTGCTCATCTGCGGTGATGCGTGTTGCAGTCGCGCGCGTCGTCATATCTGGCCATAACATGACAAGCCTGTAACGTTCTCATTTTTAGCGTTTTTGGAAGGAGTACATTTTACATATGTGGTTTATTCAATAACGAGATGCATTTACATTTGTTCAGTTTCAACTGAAATGCGGCCCAGACCGCCTCCTGAAGTGGTTTGAGCGATTAGATTCAAATACGTCACGAATGCGTTTCACAGGGCATTTACACCTGGTCTTTTCACGATCAGATAGCTATTCGGTCAAAGAAAACGCATATAGTGGGGTTTATGTTGCATAGTGTGTTCTGTAGACTTGCTATTTATTTATTATCTTTTACAGTGTAGTGTACACAACTAACATGTCCTGTTCTGTTGACATATTATTTAGGCCTATTTATTAATGCTGTACCAGTCCAATATGACTGTCAGTTGAAATAAATCTTATGTTGTAAGAAAACTTGTTTTATTTATTAATCTTTTTGATGCGTTTTCCAATAACTTTTTAAAAATATCGAAATTAATATCGATATCGCAATATTCATTATCGATATCGCAATATCACATTTTTGTCAATATCGTGCACCCCTAACACTGATTGTGTCCGTGGGGAATTGATTGGATGGTTGTGGTTTGTGTGTTGTGTCATTTTCAGGAGCAGCACTGAACGCACGTCCCCACAGGAAGACATGGCTTTGTTCCGTAAGTATGCAGACGTGTGTGTGTGTGTGTGTGTGTGTGTGGTCTCGTCTCACTGCTTGTGTTGTCCAGGCTCCCACATCTCCTCAGACAGGAGTGTTCTGCACAGCCTGGTGTCGTGGGCTCACACACACGCGAGCGGCTGCCGCTCCCCCCCCGGCCTGCAGGAGGCGCTGGAGGGCCCGTGCCGAGGCGCGCTGAAGCTGGTGTGGGTGTGTGTGGACGGGCACAGCTACGAGATGGACACCCGGTCCAGCGCTGGCACGCAGTGTGAGGACAGAGTTCAGGCACACAGTGATGAGCAGCAGAGAGATAACAGCGGATCCACTGAAGCCAGCGGGAACCCAGGTGGGACACACTCTCGTAACACACTCTCGTAACACACTCTCGTAACACACTCTCGTAACACACTCTCGTAACACACTCTCGTAACACACCCTCGTAACACACTCTCATAACACACTCTCGTAACACACTCTCGTAACACACTCTCGTAACACACACTCATAACACACTCTCGTAACACACTCTCGTAACACACCCTCGTAACACACCCTCGTAACACACACTCATAACACACTCTCGTAACACACCCTCGTAACACACCCTCGTAACACACACTCTCGTAACACACACTCTCGTAACACTCTCTCGTAACACACACTCTCGTAACACACCCTCGTAACACACCCTCGTAACACACCCTCGTAACACACTCTCATAACACACTCTCGTAACACACCCTCGTAACACACACTCGTAACACACACTCGTAACACACACTCGTAACACACCCTCGTAACACACACTCTCGTAACACACTCTCGTAACACTCTCTCGTAACACACACTCTTGTAACACACCCTCGTAACACACACTCATAACACACCCTCGTAACACACCCTCGTAACACACACTCGTAACACACACTCGTAACACACACTCGTAACACACCCTCGTAACACACACTCTCGTAACACACACTCTCGTAACACTCTCTCGTAACACACACTCTTGTAACACACACTCTCGTAACACACTCTCGTAACACACACTCTCGTAACACTCTCGTAACACACTCTCGTAACACTCTCGTAACACACCCTCTCGTAACACACTCTCGTAACACACTCTCGTAACACTCTCGTAACACACACTCTCGTAACACACCCTCGTAACACACTCTCGTAACACACACTCTCGTAACACACACTCTCGTAACACACACTCTCGTAACACTCTCGTAACACACACTCTCGTAACACTCTCTCGTAACACACTCTCGTAACACTCTCGTAACACACTCTCGTAACACTCTCGTAACACACACTCTCGTAACACCCTCTCGTAACACACCCTCTCGTAACACACTCTCGTAACACACACTCTTGTAACACACCCTCGTAACACACACTCGTAACACACTCTCGTAACACTCTCGTAACACACTCTCGTAACACTCTCGTAACACACACTCTCGTAACACCCTCTCGTAACACACCCTCTCGTAACACACTCTCGTAACACACACTCTTGTAACACACACTCTCGTAACACTCTTTCGTAACACACTCTCGTAACACACACTCTCGTAACACACACTCTCGTAACACACACTCTCGTAACACACACTCTCGTAACACTCTTTCGTAACACACTCTCGTAACACTCTCGTAACACACACTCTCGTAACACTCTCGTAACACACACTCTCGTAACACACTCTCGTAACACAGAAAACATGGTTTACAAACTCGTCTCATTGCGATTCTAATAACATGCGTAATCGTCAGATATGCAGATGTGGAAGTAATGCGTAAGTGGGCAGTGGGTTCTTCAGTCCTAGTTCTGCTTCCCACAGTTCTCTGCACTCTTCATCTCTCCCCTGATCCTTTCACCATCCTCATCACACACCTGAAGAGCTCTGAACTTTATCTTTTTCACTCTATTTCTCTGCACACTGCTTGCGTTTCTTCTCCATCGCTCAGATACACACTGACTCGCTCACTCGGAGCTATTTAACGATGTGATTGGACCAGCCGAGTGTCAATCAAGAGAATAACCAATGGGCCGCCGATGTGCGAGGTTTATGGGCCGTTCAGACAAAAAACGAAAATGAAAGTACGAGATGTATCGGCCCACTGGGAAAGTGCCCGATGGCCGGTCCAGCCCTGTGGCACGCTGTACTGGGATTGATGGGGCATTCAGTACTGACCCGTGACTGGCCAGATCAACACGAGCGTTCGCCATTGGCCATCACAAACTCACGCTTGTGTTCAGGTCTCACTCCCAATCGAAGAACACACTCCTGCCCTCCGCTATCAACACTATTACACGGTGATATACACACTAGTGATATATGTATATGCGTAAAAGCACTGGATTGTGTGTGTAAGGTGTGTGTGTGTGTTTGACGTTGCAGACGGCAGTGAGGAGACGACCCCTTCTGTGGCTCCGCTGATCGAGGACAGAGGCGATGCGGACAGTGAGCTCTCAGACAGGTAAACACACACTCACACACACATGCACCTCAACAGCCCAGATGTGTTAGTGAAGTTTGGGGGTGTGTGTTCAGGAACATGTTGAGTGATGAGGAGTGTGACGACAGGAGGAAGAGCGGCTCGTCTGAAGACAGCTCGGATCTGAACCCTGACAAACGGTAACACACACACACACACACACAGCTCATCTGTGGGATCCGGGCCGAAAGCCAAACATGGCGTACGCCGGACCCGACAGAGGAAGAGTGTGTGTGTTCACACGTCTCCTCCCCGAAACGCCTCGTTTACCGGATCCTCATCTGCATATCATTAGCATATTCACCCACGTGATCCATGTGTAACGGCACGAGATGCGGATGTGCGTCACATGACCCGACCCTGTTGCCCTGTTTATCAATGAATAAATCAAATAGTGTCAAATACATTTCAGAGACAGATTTCTCCATCTTTTCCTCCGGCCAAATGCTATTTATAATGGAAACTGATCGGATATGTAAATATTTCCTCAGATCGAGTTCTGCTGTTATCCTGCGCTCAGCAAACACACACACACACCAGCCTTAGGAGAAGTGTTCGACAGCAGAGCATGTATGGAGCGAATATTGTGCCAAAATTAAACAAATCCAGCATTGGTGAAACTCCCATCTGCTCTGCACAGGAAACCTCGACTCACACACACACACACACACACACACAGAAAGCAGTTTGCAGAAACTAAGGTCAATTTGAGTGAAAATGCAGCGGAGTAACCAATATTGAGTTTCACAAATATAAATAAATGAGCCTAGATAATATTTCACAAATAAATACAAACCATCCTACAAATCGCATGTGACCTTTGAACAAATACCAAATCTAGCGCATATAAAGACAGATCTGTGTGTTACGATTGTGAGATCTCTCGGCTCGATGTCCTCAGATGCAGATGAGTAACTTCTCTTCTAAAACAGCAGATGGCGCTAGAGTAGAATCATTTGGAAAACGATTGGAATCGTTTAGAAAATTTGTTTTCGATTCTGATCATCGGTTCCAAACACGCAAGTTTTGGTCCATATTTGGTCCAAAGAATCGGAATCGAGAATCGAAAAGAACCAAAATCAAAAAGAAGAATCGGAATCAGAATCGTTCAAATCAAAACGATGCCCAACCCTAACTAGCGCTAAATCAATCCGCCACTTTAGCGCCATCTGCTGTTTTAGAAGAGAAGTTCCTCATATCGAGCCGAGAGATCTCACAATCTGAAACTGGTCTCAGCAGATTACTCACGGTGAAGTGAACCGTCTCTCCTTCTGTCCACTGTATCAGTTCTTCAAAGAGGAAAGAGACCAAGACGCTGGAGCCCAAAGCCCGGAGGAAACCTGGGCCGAAGCCCGGCTGGAAGAACAGCATCAAGTCAGAGCGGTACTGTGACATCACACACACTCCTTGCTTCTGATTGGGCCATCGATGAATTCTGTAGACAGATTCTTCTTAACGGTTTTGACATTAATGCACCGCAGAATAAACAGGGATGTGATTCTTCTGGATTAACTCCATATTAATTAATAAAAGGTCAGGAATCGGAGACTTGTTATAACGCGTAAATCTGACTTGTTTGGTTCACGTCAATCGTTTTACTCTTTCGCCCTCAGAACTGCTTCAGGAACTGTTGGTGAACACAATTATAAACGCAACACTTCTCTTTTTCATGAGCAGAACTCAGATCACATTTCAGAGTGGCCTGTAACTGTGGGCAGCCTAAGGCAGGAATCCGGCTGTCTCGTCGGCATCTCGATCTTTAAGTTCTGCTGAGGGCAAAAAGAAAAGTGCTGCGTTTATAATTTTGTTCAACAGTTCCTGAAGCAGTTCTGAAGGCGAAAGAGTCAGAAGTCAAACGATTGATATGAACCAAACAAGTCATTTCTTTAGCAAATTTACAAGCGACTTGCAAATGTGAGTCAATAAACAACAGAAGTGCTAGCAATACAGCGTCATGGTATGTTCACACCGGATATCTCGTCAGGCGCAAATGATTTCAATGTTAAGTCAATGCAAAGACGCGTTACGTGCGTGATAAATTCCTGCGGCGTGAATGAGGCGTGGAGCGCGCCGCGGAAGACACGAATACGGCTCATTCGCGCGAATTGAGCATCTGACACGTTACGCGCGAATGATTTAGTTAGTGCTATTTGTGCATTCACGCGTTTGACGCGAATTCGCGTCTGCCGCCCGAGTTGAAAAATCTGAACTTTGGTGTGAATTCGCACCGCGTTAACCAATCAGGAGCCTAGCTGCTTGCTCACGTGGTGAAGTGTCTGGATGCTTCAATAAATTATTTTGTTAATATGACTAAATGCATGGTGGGATTATGCACAACAAAGCAAATATTTTATCACTTAAAAAATTATTTCTATATACGAGACATGTTCATTTTCTATTGAATGTTATTTATTCCATATCTAGATTATATGAAACAGTATCATGATGTAAAGACAATCAACATGTGCATAAATTCGTGTCTGGACGTGAGAGAGAAATTAATCACAGGACAGGTTAATAACTTTTGAAGGCCGGCTCTATTTATCAAAACAAAAATAAATGACAGCTAGATTAGGTGGATGAGGGCGAGGGTGATCCTCACTCCGATGCGGGACAACAGGTCATCAAACTGGGACAGGCGGAAGACAGCGGCCGTCATCCAGCGCAGCTCCTGGAGCGAGCAAACGGTGAAACTCGCCAAACGGTTCGGCTCAGAAGGGTCCGGTGGACACAAATATACGGCGACGATGATCCCCACGCCGCGGTTCTGCTCTCCAGAGTAAATACAGTGCGGTGACTCTCTCGATCAACATAAACAAAGATGGCCGTCAATGGGTTTCGGTTTTGACGCGCGTAAATTTCGCTTCAAACTTTTATTTTACACGCGTCAGTTTCGCTCTTGACGCGCAAATTAACACAAGAGCGAAAGTGGTTAAGCGTCAAACTAGGCGCGCGATTCGCGTCCGGTGTGAACGTAGCATCAGACCTCAAGAGTAGCAGGAGGGATGAGCGAAACGAGAGTCAGGTGCTGGTGCGAGACTCGTGGTCTGAGTGTGTTGAGTACGGTCAGGGCCTCGGCTGTAGTGTGTGAAGAGCTTCTCTAGACTCTGTGTTTCCCTGCAGAGAGGAGCTGCCCACCATCTACAAGTGTCCTCACCAGGGCTGCACAGCGGTGTACCGAGGAGCCGACGGCATGAAGGTGCGCTCCCCTGAAGCACATGCCCACTGCTGTCACGAGCTCCTCTCACTGCGTGTGTGTGTGTGTGTGTGTCACTGCAGAAACACATCAAGGAGCATCACGAGGAGGTGCGGGAGAGACCCTGTCCACATCCCGGCTGCAACAAGGTCTTCATGATCGACAGATACCTGCAGAGACACGTCAAGCTCATACACACAGGTGACGCCGCTGACAGTGTGTGTGAAGAGCTGAAGTGAGCCGTTGCTCAGTAACCCTCCTGTTGTGTTCAAACTCTTCTTTTCCATGCAATCGACTAAAGTAGACATTTATGAAAAACATGAACCTCTACTGTAGCTTGACAGACTTAACTGTGCAAATTCCCATCATTCCCATCTATTTTTTTCCCAAACGTACATCCGGCCCTTGAACGCAAAGAGCAGAAACGGTCTTGCCAGGAACCGCACCTTGTCAGGCTCACACATATTTAGCCA